>NC_058101.1:80437500-81687500 GCF_020171115.1 Neogale vison | reverse complement strand
TATTGTGGTGATAATTTTATGACATTTCTTAGTGACTTGATATGGCTGGACATGCTCTTTGTTAGAGACTGAATGTTTGTGTCTTCTCCCCCACTCATGTGTTTAAGTCTTAACCCTCAGTGTGAAGAGCCTTTGGGAGGTCATTAAGTTCACATAAGGTCATGAGGGGCTGCCCTTAAGTGAAGAGGAGGAGACACCAGAATTTGTCTCTCTACCACATGAGGATACAGCAAGAGGATGGCTCTCTGCGTCTTGATCTTGGACTTCATTCTCTATAACTGAGAAATATATGTCTGTTGTTTAAGTCACCCAATCTATCGTATTTTGTTACAGCATCCCAGACTGGCTGAGACACTCATTTACATTTTATATTCTGTTGTGAAATCTTCATGTTGAAAAGGGTTAACCTTTAGCTTAAATATTATGCCTCCTGTGCGGCAGTACCTAAATTACTCCTCACTAGACTGCAAGCTTCTCAAGGACAAATGTGATAGTTTTGTTCTTGAATCCCTGACACTTCACCCACTGTTGGGCATTTCGTTCTCACTGAAAAGAATTTGTTGAACTGACTCAAATCTGGTCTGAAGGCTCCCAAGAAGTAAGTTTTTACCTATTGCTCCCTTTTACAGAGCTATTGAAAGAAATATTTAAGGAGAAGCCAGGAACGTTTGCCTTATAAAATGCAGCAAAATACCCCTAACTTTATTTTGCTGAGCATAAAGAAACTTTACTGATCATAGTAATCAATAGAAAATGGTATATTGAGCTTCATTGCCCAGCTCTGAAATGGGGCTACTTTCTAACAGGAACTTTCTTACAGTTCATTACCAAGAATGAAAAAAATTTAAATCTAATGAAATAGCAGGGGAGACAGAATGTCAATACTAAGGTGAAATGAACCTTTAAATGCAGAATTATCAATAAATGTATTATTGATTTGGGGAGAGTAGTCATAGATACAGTCATTTATTTATGAAACCACTTACTTTTTGTAAATGATTTATTGCAGAAGGAGTGAGGAAAGACTATATTTCATTTCAAAATGCTGGATGCAAAGAGATGAAATAATTGTCCAAATGACACTTTTGCTGACTACATTTCCTTTATTTATATTACTTTTAATGCTGTAGCATTCTTTATTATATTATGTACTAAGTGACATCTTAAAATTTCTAAGTTGGAAGACACCATCTATAAACTACTATGAATACGGAAACATTTATTGGGCCCGTGGGACTTTTAGCTGGAGAACATTCTCCCCACAACTCAAGTTTACTTGTCTTCACGATGAGATTTACGGGTTTCATATGGCGAAGAGGAATGTCAGTGCTGTGCGTATCCCATTCCTCACTGCAATAGCATCTTGCTAGCACCAATTTCGGGACCCTCTTGTCTTTAGAGGAGAAGGATTCTTCCTGGCAGAGGGTTTTCCTGTCAACACTTGGGCAGACTGTGTGGATTACAGGGCCCAGGGTGCATGTGCTCTGCCTGAGTTGTGATTACTTAGTACCCAGGCGACGCACTCATTCACACGCTCCTAGGTTTTAGCCCTGGCAGGTCTTCTTTTGATATAATTCATTCAAATGGAATTCATAAAAGGAAAGGAAGAGGCTGCTGAATTTGAAACAGACTTTGCCTGGTCCTTTTGCATTTGAAAAGTGTTCTTGCAATTTATTTTTAGTGATTTAGATTAATATAGGCCCAGTGAACAGTTAAAGCTTTGTAAAGCTTTGTTATACAGGGAGGAAAACTGAGGTACCTAAGGAGTTTTGTGGATCAGTGATCTGTTTGTTGTAGAAATGAGGAAGATGATCAGCTACTTATCTCTGTTTTTTGTCCTCGTAAGGATCAAATAAAAAAATGGAAATTAAAATATGCTCTGAGTATGACCATTCCCATTATTATTATTATTGGTGGTGAGTACAGGCCTTGGGAGGAGGCATCTCATTAGATGCCATTGGGCCAATGATTTGAGGAGCAGTGATTTTAGTCAGTTGCAACTCATATCATTATGACAGTAATGGGACAGTAGTCCCAGAATCCTTTGCCTTTTCCTGAGAAACAAAGTAGATCATACTTCAGCGAAAACCAGACTGATAGGACCATCTTCAGAGATCCTTTCCCACAACTGCTGATCTGTGTTCAGGAAGAGGTGGGTGGGAGGTGGGGAGATACACTGTGTTGGAAATAATTTTCTCTTGTTCTGACCTTAGTGGCAAAGGTCCTCAGCAGGGAGTGGCTGTTAATCTAGAGGCTCCTGCTTATTTTATTCACCACGCTAATTTACGCTAAAGAAGACAACTTGGCATTTATTTGTTCCTAATAGGGGAATTGCACATTCAGGTGGTGGTATTTAGCAGCGGGTTCTGCTGTTTCTTCTTCATCCTGGTGGTACATTGGTATTGCTTCTCACTGAGTTAAATTGTAGCAGGGAAATATGAAAAGAAAGCTCAAAGATGCTGTCTTGTATGGAACATAATGCACAGTTATAACAAACAGAGCTTGATAAAATACCAGCAGCAGGGAGCACAGTTATTTATTGCCTCAAGGGAGAATGAAGCAAAATAGCTACAAATTGTTTAAAATATGTTCTCCCCCCAACCCGCCCCATATTTCTTGAGCTTCATTCTCTTTGGCTCTGAAACAGAAAAGACCTTTGTTATTTTCTAAGCCAAATTCTGCCTTCCTTGGTGTGCAGTGCCTGTCTTGGCTTCATGTGAAGGAATGAGCTTAAAATAAACTCTAAGAACAATTACCTCAGATCTATTACAAAACATGTGGAAAAAGCTAAGTGTGTGTGTGTAGGTATGCCCCCCGGGGGTCCTGGTGTGGGAGCCATGGCTTGGGAGCTAGCGCCCCATAAAGGCATATCACATTCCTGCTTTCCACTGAGAGGATCCTGAGGATGCCCTCTCTTATTTCATGGGCAATATTAAAGAGTTAGAGGCATTGAGTACTGAGTTAAGGGTAAAAAACAAACAAACAAACAAACCAAAAAAAACCTTAGGGAATGCCAGGCTTTGTGGAGAACCTCTAATTTCCGTCTTCCCACAAATCCTCTAGTGGATTTCCAGATTTCCATAATTTCTGATTCATGCTGCATCATTACATCATTATACAACAGTGACAAGCTTACATGTAGGCATAACCCCCTGGCAGAGAGCTATGTGTTTCCTGGATCACCTAAAAATATTCCATGCTTTGCTGACATGGCTGACTTCAAAGATCTGTAGTAACTAAGAGGAAGGTTGTCTCTACTGGGCTGAAGGTGTGATCATAACTGTTGTGAAAGTATGTGGAAATGCCTATGTTCAAGGCAGCAGATGACCAGACTTTATCATTGAAATATGTATTATTTTGGTAATGTGTTCTACAATCTTCACTTTGTTCTTCTCATAAGAATATTAGGTCAATTAGAGTATAATTATTCAAAATAAAGAATAAAATGGAATCTAGTTAATGATAGGGACTGGCAACTTATGGGGGGCCTAGTAAAATAACTGAACATAGAATGTATATACCTACAGGCTTCTGGGGATTATCTTAGTAAACAGTGCATGTTGCTGAGATTAAATATTTGCAATTAGTTCTCAAATAACTGTTAAGAAGTAGAAAAGCAAAGATCTAGAAGTATGACTCCAAGTCCAATTTAGATTTTTTTTTAAAGAATTTATTTATTTATTTGACAGAGAGAGATCACAAGTAAGCAGAGAGGCAGGCAGAGAGAGAGAGAGAGAGGAGGAAGCAGGCTCCCCGCCGAGCAGAGAGCCCTATGCGGGACTCGATCCCAGGACCCCGAGATCATGACCTGAGCCAAAGGCAGCAGCTTAACCCACTGAGCCAACCAGGTGCCCTCCAAGTCCAATTTAGAGACCACCTGCTGTAAAATATTAAAAAATATTTGAACCATCAAATCGAGCTAAGAAGTGTGGGCAAACCTTTGAGGTACAGATGTTGCTATTTAACAAAATCAGTCTTGCGAAACATTGGTTTGTTTAGCTTTCTTAAGTAGAAACAGGATAAAATATTTTGCAGAAATGAATGAGTAAGAATGTGGTGATAACCCTATCAAAACATCAAGAATGATTGCCTAAATGAACACAGCTAGTGAATGGCCGAGGAGTGAAGGCAAGTGCAGAAATTGAGTATTACTCAGCTAAAGCCAGTTTGGTAGTTCTGAGTAATATTTTTTCCCACATAAGTTACTTGGTTGACTATTTTACCCATCTGGACTACTACTATGCTTTGGTATCAGCTAAGAATAGGATGTCTTTTTCTGGTGTTTATATTTGTCAATTCTAGATGATTGATGTGTGTTGGGTTAGTCCACTCTGTTATTATATCACTGTCCACAGATTATCATTTCATTAACTCTGCAAGAATTGATTAAATATATCCTTGGGATTTCTGGGGTTACAGACATGGTTAAGACTTGCTTCTTGTTCTCAAGGAGTTTACAGCTCAGTAGCGATACAAGGAAAGGGACTTATAAATAATAATTGAGTAAAGTGCATAATGAGTGCCAAAAGTTAGTTCCACTGTGCTTTAGGTAGCTCCATTTAAACCTGGAAGCCAGGGACTGGATGCTCAGCCTTATGCCCATGGTTTGACTTCAGCAGTTTTCATGACTTTTCTCAGCTAAATATTTGAATGGATATTTTTGTGAGTATCAACTATAGAATATATGTGATAAAGTGCTCTAGGAATGTACCTTGCTCCCTTCTGGATTGCAGGTAGGATTCGGATGAGGGTAATGTAGCCTCTGGTTGAGGGATTTTACTAAGAGAAGTATTTAGTCAGCAACCTTGAATGGAAGGTTAGGTTTCAAAAGCTGGGAGTTGGGTGGGAACATTTCATTTTACGGGACAAAGATAAACAAAGCAAAAAAAAAATGAATTTTTTTAAAAAAAAACACTGTGGTAAAACAATGTAACTGAATTTACTGTTTAACCATTTAAATGTGCATTTCAGCGACGTTAAGCACATTCTCATCATCGTGTAACCGTCACCACCATCAACTCTTTTTTTCAGCCATCTTTTTCATCTTGCAAAAATGAAATTCTGAGCTCATCAAAGAACAACTCCTTGTTGGAGAAGCTCCTCAAGAGGACATGAGTGCTGGTTGGCCCCTGAACTGGACCCAGGCTTCTTACCCCTTCTCCTGTCCTTGGAATGTACATCTACCCACCCCTCCCACTGTAGGAACCATTTTCAAGGGTGATGACTTAAGAGAGCAATGTGTCGTTGAGACCCTCTGGTGGAACACATGACCAAACCCTGTTAAGGTCTCCATGTAAACTTTTATGATTCTGACAGGTGGGTGCAGAGATCTCATGGCGACTCAAGACAAGACGCAAAGAGAGGTGTGAGTTCTCTCTTTGCTTTTTGTGTCAGGGGGCCCATTTCAGATTTCACCCCAAAAGTTCTTGAGGTTGTAAACCGACTTTCTTCCTGCCCTCTTCCTTTCAATTCCTGACAACCACCCTTCTGCATTCTGTCTCTATGAATTTGACTATGTGCCTCAAATAAGTAGAATCAGACAGTATTTGTCCTTTTGTGACTGGCATATTTCAGTTACCTAATGTCTTCAAGGTGCGTTCATGTTGGAGCATCTGTCAGAATGCTCTTCTTTTTTAAGGCTGATTAATATTCCGTTGCATGTCTGTAGCACATTGTGCTTATCCTTTTATCTGTTAGTGAACACTTGTATTGCTTGCTCTCTGTGATTATTATGAATAACACTGCTGTGAACAGGGTGTACAAATCTCTGTCAGAGACCCTTCTTTTGGGCATACACCTAGAAGTGAAATTGTTGGATTACATGGTAATTCTTTTTTTAAAAAAAAAAATTATTTATTTATTTATTGAGAGAGAGAGAGAGCACGCATGCATGTGAGCAAGGGGAGGGATAGAGGAAGGGGAAGAGAGAATCTTAAGCAGACTCCTCACTGAGCATGGATCCTGATGTGGGGCTTGATCTCACGACTCTGAGATCATGACCTGAGCAGAAATTAAAAGTCAAATGCTTCACCAACTGAGGCTCGCAGGCGCTCCTATGGCAATTCTGTTTAACTGTTTGGGGGACCATACTGTTTTCCATAGTGGCTGCACTATTTACATTTCCACCAGCAGTGCACGAGGCTCCCAATTTGTTCACATTCTCAAGAACATTCATCATCTTCTGTTTTTGTTTGTTTGTTTGATTGTTTTGAAAACAACCATCCTAATGAATGTGAAGTAGTATCTAACTATAGTTTTGATTTGCATTTCCCTAATTATTAGTGACGTTGAACATCTTTTCATGTGCTTACTGGCTTTTTGTGTATCTTCTTTGAAGAAATGCATATCCAAGTCTTTTGTCCATTTTTTTTTGACCAGTTTGTTTTTGAGTTGTTGAGTTGAGGAGTTCTTTATATATTCTGGATATAAGCCCTTACCAGATAAGTAATTTGCAATTATTTCTCACATTCTATAGGTTGCCTTTCATTCTGTTGATCGTGTCCTTTAATGCACGAACTTAAAATTTTGATGTAATCCAATTATCTATTTTTCTTTTGTTGCCTGTGCTTTTAGGGTCCTATCCAAAAAGTCATCAGTCCTAAAAGCATCATCATGATATTTTCTTCTCTGTTCTGAGTTTTATAGTGTTAGCTCTTAACATTTACATCTTTGGCCTATTATGATTTAAGTTTTGTGTATAATATAAAGGCCCAACTTCACTCTTTTGCATGTGAGCATCCAGTTTTTGCAACACTATTTATTGTTGAAATGGCCATCTTTCCCTAACGAGTGGAATGTTTTTGAAGGATGGAACGTATGAATGCAGTAGTTAAGGATTGGTCAAACAATATGCCGAAGATTTTGTGGTCATATTCTAGACTGAATGTAGGGCTCAGTAGTTTGGACTGAATTTAGGAGAGACAAAGGAGTCACTGCATAGGGCTGAAGTTCAGGAAAACAGATCTGTAGTCTAGTGCAGGGTGGGTTAGAGTGGGAGAAGTGTACAGTGTAAGTGTGTTTGGAGGCAAAACAGAATATTGTAGAAATGTTTCCTTTTGTTTGTTACACTCATATCTGGTATAGAAACTCTCAGAAATCTTATTGACTGATACTTTTACATTTTTTGATTTATAAAGCACTGTTACTGAATTTTGCACTCTGAATTGTTTTTCTCATCAAAGATTTGATGGCTTATAATTTAGAACTTGAAACATAACAGAGTGGCATAAAGAAAAAATGCAAATCACCATTAATCCCATAATCCAGATGTTATTGCTGGTAATACTGGCTGCCCACAAGTCTAATTTTGCACACATATGTATTTTACATAACTGAGAATAATATTGAATGTGAAATTTTCCATTTTTTATTTCACTTGGTATTGTTCTGTGAGCACTTTTCTCTGCCATTTTGGTGAATTTTAAAGTGTATTTATGTAATAGGTATTGCAAAGGAAGGTAGAAGCACTGGTTTGAATCTCGGCAACAGCACAGACTTGCTCTGTAACCTTTACCCAGATATTCACCCAATCACAACCTCGCTTTCACTGCCTGTAAAATTGGATCATACTGGCTACCTCTTCCCCAGGGTTTGATGAAGAACAATGAGGTAATGCTTTGGAATTGCTTTTTCTCCCCTGTAAGAAAGGTGCTACGCATATACAGATTATTGTATCACATTGGGCCCTTGCTGAGCCACTGGTGGAACAGGGGCAGAACCACTTTTTCCCCTTCTCTACCATCAGCCCCTGCATCCTATCTCTGTGAACTTAGGGGCCTGCTTTTTATATGGGAAGCCTTATCGCATAAACACACAGCTGCATTGTGTTGCTGCAGCTACAGAAAATATTTATGGCATTGAATGCGGTTATTCTAGATGATTTGATTAGCGCATCATTAGCGCACAGACCCTATCAGGAGCATCCACTAGCATCTTAGTATTCCAGCTTCATGTATTCCTCTAGTTAGAGTTCTCATTGTTCTTTAACTCCGAGGTGGCTGCTGCGTCTGCTGACAGCGTTCCCATCTGTGCGAGTAAGTGTGACTGTGCCACCCGCTGTCCTTGCCAACGCTCCCTAACTGTGTCATTTGTTTGCTCATTGCAGGGCCAGAGTGTATTAATGTATCTTCCTTATTCTACATAATGGAGTAGGCCAGGTGATGGTTTCATCCCTTTCTTCTGATTACAGGATCCCAGGTTTATCTATCACTTCTGCCCACAAGCCCTGCCCATAATGAGTGCCATGACTCACAGGTATTCATGGAGCAAATTTCTTTGGGGACGTGGACTACGTTATTCATTTCGTAAAACCAAGGTTTCTGTGTTCTATGCAAACTTCTTTTCACCCCGAACCCACCCACTGCTCAGTTTTCCACCGATGGTAAATGAATAACTTCTCTGTAGTCTTTATGAAATCAAAAAGCAATAATAGGTAGAGCGACCTTCTTTTTACATTGAGAACTTACAGTTGACAACATCTTTGAAATCACTTTAAATAGCTCTTTAAATGGCCACCCTTTAAGCCTACACCCATGGTGCAGGAATCACATATGTGCATTTTAAGGATGAGCACATCTAGGTGTAAAGTACCTAGTCTTGCCCTGGGTAAGAGGCCAAATCTGGATACTAATTCCAGACTCCCCACTCCAGCCAGCGCTCCACTCACTGCGGCGAGAGAAGAGGAAAATGATTTTCCAAGTGGAGCAATGAGAAAAAAGAACTCAAAATAAGAATTTAGGATGGCTGTATTTTAATCGGGCACTTTGTCTTTACTCGGGTCTGTGTGATGTTAGTCAGCACAGACTAACCTTCTCGCCTTATATATTGTACAGAATCTGAAATAGCACTCCGGACAGTCAGCAAAGCCTGGAGGTCTTATTCTGTTCTCCAGATCAAACGGTGAACTGTTTGTCTTGCCACAGAGACCTTTAAATATCACACCCATGTGGACAAAGCCTCCAGCATCTAGAGAAATCTGCCCAAGTATCAGGAATATTTGAAAGGGCAATTCTGAATAGCAGCCTTTATGCTTTATTTTCGTTACACTTCATCTACGCATTTTGAAATTCATTCCCAGCCCCGTTTTATTAATCCTGCTGCCTCCTCTATGAGGGAGGGAGTGCATCTTTTATCTCCATTTTACAGATTTACAGACTGACGGGTTGTGTCGAGAGAGGCTTTTCAGTTTCTTGACTGACAGAATCTAATAATGAGAGCGGGGGTCCTCTTGAGCTCTTCTGCTCCACGTTATTTCCAATTTGCTTTCTCATCTCAAGAGGGCATTTTCATCCTTGATTTTTGGATAATAGTTTCAAGTTTTATTTGCACCACCAGACCTGTAAATTCTTTTGTTCTGTAGAAGGCCTGGTCGGGATGACATCTCTCTCTTTTTTCTCGGAGGTAGGGGAGTTGGGGTTGGGGATAATCTAATAGAAAGACCTGCACCAAAATGAATCATTTTCTTTGCTTTTAATTCTTGTTAGTTTATTATACACTGAATGCTTAGATTTAGACTTTAAAAGAACTGGCAATATTATCTATGATAGTATCATTTACAATTGGTAATACAATACCTAACTTATTTATATCTCCTAGTACTGCTTATAAACACATAAATATAGATAAGCCAATATTAGAAAATTAATTGGAAATCAGAAAATATATTCACCAAGTTTTTTTTTAAACTATGCTCAGAGAAACTAAGAATGACTTTTTATTTTCCATGTACAGAGCTATATGCAATTGGTATTACAAACTGATTCTTGCTTGCCACTATGCTAGAGAATGTGGTTTTTGTCTATATGTTCCTTAAAAAAAAAGAAAAAGGATAATCCTAACAGGAACTGTGCTTAATGACTCAAATAGCAGAGAGGTCCTATATGCTAGTTCTGTGCCTTGTTCTGTAAATACATGCTGAAGGGATGAATAAATGAGTGAATGAGTGTATAAACTGAGTTGGATAAAGAAAGCTAAAAGAAATAAACTGGACATTGGAGGGCAATTCATGTGATACTTGTTAGGAGATCAATAGGGACAGCCACCAAGACTCTATTAACTGGCCTAAGGAAAGTCAGGTAGGAAAAGTTATAAAATAGGAGGTAACTTTTAAGAGTCTCTTTCCAGTGAGGGAAGATAATCTAGAGAAATGGCAAGGGCACTGAGCTTAGCAGGCCAGGTACAACTCTCTTAGTTTCATTTATTTAATCAACAAATATGTAGTGACTGTCTATCCTGTGCCAGGCACGGTGCTAGGGCTGAGACTACAAACAGCAATCCAGTTATGGCTTCTGTCTTAAGTACAATTCAGATGGAGGATGCAGACTGGAAATCTAATGCTATTGATGTAACATTATTTATTTATTTTTTAATTATTAATATTATTTACAAGTATCTGTAAGACTTGTCAAAATGCATAAAAAGGGAGTGGTCACTTTGCTTGGCAGAATTAGAGAAACTTTTATAGAGAAAAGAATAGGAAAAGGTTTAGTTCTGTGTAGGAACAGCACCTCAAAGTGAGTGAGACATCCCAGAGCATGGAATACCTGAGGTGAGGGGTGGGGGTGAGGGTCTCCTTGGATTAGAAGTAGGGGCTATGTTGTGTGCATGACTATCTGAGGAACACTGTATCAATAAAAGGATTTTAATGTGTCTTCCAGCCTTGAGGCTTTATGGTAGTTAAAAACTTATTGCTGGCCTCAAGGGACTTATTAGATCCTTCATTAATTTGCAAAATACTATTAAGGACTTACTATTCACCAGGCTCTGTTGTAGGTGCTCATAATACAGTAGTAAGCAACATAAAAAAAGTCCCAGCTCTTATGGCACTTATATAGAAAGGAAAATAGATCACAAGCAAAGGACCAAAAAAGAAACAAACAATGTCAGATAGTGATAATTATTATGAAGCACAAAAGCGAATGGTTTAGTTACAGATGAAAATCCTGGAAGTTCTCTACAGTAAGTTGATAATTGAGCAATATTATATGACAGAGGAGACAGGACATATATATAAGCACCACAGAATGAGATAGTATGTGATAAATGTTGAAAAAGACAAAATATAAAGAAATAAATGAATATTTATTATGTTCATATATCAGACAGCACTCACTATATGTCTAAAAGTCATTATCTGTAGCAACATAAAGTCGAAAGAACTGAGAATTGGAGAAGTTAGGTAACTTTTGGCACATAAGCTGGCTTCAAACTCAGATTTGTCTGAATCCATAGCTTGGGCACTGCCCTACTCAAAGGACTGTGAAAGCCTTCTTCTTCTGGCATGAATATAGAAGCTTGAAGGAAGATTTCTTGGTAGAGGAAGGTGGAGGTCCACTTCAACGTTGGGTGGGAATTTGATATGTGAAAACAAGAAAATGAATGGGACTAGAAAATCCATGGCAAATAAAGCAGAAGGGGAAAATATGGGGTATGTCTAAAACCAAGTTGATTGAAGCCCAGGCTAACAGTGGACCCACAGAGAAAGAGAGTAGGCTAGAAGGAGGGTCAGATTTCAGAACAGATCAGAAATGAGAACACATGTGCAGAACCTGGAAAGCCCTTCAGAAGAGTTTGTTTTTTATTTCATAGGCCAGGGGAGTCGCCAATGGTGTTTCTCATGAGAGAGCTGCTTAGCCATAGGGCAGATAGAACCTTTTGTGGGGCTCTTTCTGTTTCTCTGAATATTTTAGTAACTCACCGGCCTGAGCAGCTTATTGTCCTTGGTATTATCTACACTTGCTCACTGTAAGATTAGATCTAGCATTAACCTGATGCAATGTGGTATCAGGTTCAGGTTCTTGGACATGGCTTTGCATGAAAAATTTCAAGTGTGCCAGTTGTCAATTGATTCCTTGAGAAATAGCATTGTCCCAGATGTCACATTGTTAGATGGATGTAGTGCATTGGATGAACTCCAGACACTGATCCAGTCTCCAACAAACTGATGAGATGCTGACAGGATGAGGAGGCAGAGGCTGGAGGTGCTGGCATTACAGTCAGCAGTCAGGGAGATGTTATTCACGAGAGAAGAAAGAGCACAACTAAATTCACCTTTGCTCCCAGTTGGAGAGCAGATTACATTCTTTACAGCAATGTGATGTCTCAAACCACCTGCAGTGGAGGGAAAATAGGCCGGGTGAGTTCTTTAAGGAAGAGCTCAATGGTATCATAAGAAACCAATATATGCCAACATGATGCCATGCAGGGTCAGACTCCTAGAGTGTCCTTCAGGCATTTTTGGTGGCCTATTATGTATCTGCCCTTCCTGTGCTTTCTATCTATATTTTTTCCACTTGTGTATTGTACATCCCAGTCTTTGTGTATCAAGCTGCTGAATGCCAAAGGTGAGTCAAAATGTGTTTGAAAAGCATCTTTCAGTTATTATTTTTCATTCAGAGACATGGTGTCACAATAAATCCCAATGCAGGGGTTCAATCTATGAATGGGCTTGGAGAGAGATCTGTAAACTCGAATTTATTTGCAGATTTTGGTATTTAGATGCATTTTCAAGAGCACAGCCATGAGACAAAGAGACTCTGTTACTTTGTTAAAGTCAGATCGTTACTTGTCCTGGAATTTCCCTCTTCCTCCCTCCTCCCACTTCCTTCCTTCCTTTGTTCCTTCCTTCCTTCAACTTGCTAATCAACTTAGTAATTACTTTCTAGCCGACTTCTCGGTCTTCTGTATCTCTTCTCTCAAGGAAGTTTTCAATTCTCCTTTTCCCCCACATGGCACAGAGAGGAAAGTTTAGAAACCAATGGAAAAGGGAAAATGGGAAGAAATGAGAATAGGTAAGAGTTAACAGGAAATTAGTCGTGGGTTAAATTTGGGCACCAAAATAGTTGTTATTACTTCTTTTCTCTCACACTTCTCATCTTACATTTTATTGGTAATGGTAATTATAGCATTTACAAAACAAAACCAAAAAAGTAAATGGTAATCAGAAGAGATTGTGAAGGCCTAAATACTGCTCCATACAAAATTAACAAAGGATAGAGGGACACCACATACTAGACTTATTATTAAGGGTTTAAAATGAAAATTTTCTTATTGACATAAATTTGAAGATTTCAAATAGGCCAAAGAAATGATATTTTAAACAGATCTGAGGCAGCTAATAAATAGAAGGCAGAAACATTATGATGAAGAAAAATCCTGGAAAAAGGGACTCCAATTATATGGGTGTAAACATATCATAATATGTGTTACTCTTTTAAAAAAAAACTTTATTTATTTATTAATTTATGAATAACGAGAGAGAGAGAGAGAGAGAACAAGCCAGGGAAGGGAGAGGGACAGACTCCATACTCAGTGTGGGACTTGATCTCATGAACCTGAGATCATATGACTTTAGCTGAAACTGAGAATTGGATGCTCAAGTGACTGAGCCATAAGCCTGTATGTGTAACATAGGCATAACAAGAGTAACGTGTTACTCTTATGAAACATCTGTAAGCATGTTTGGATGGCTCCCTCAGTTGAGTGTCTAAGTCTTGATTTTGGCTTAAGTAGTGCTCTCCCTGTCATGAGACTGAACCCCGCATGGGCTCCATGCTCAGTGTGGAGTCTGCTTAAAATTCTCTCTCACTGTCCTTTGACTTCTCTCTTTCTCTCAGAAAAATTTTCTCAAAATGTACATGAAGTAAAAATTCCTCTAGAATTGTACACTAATTTTACAGACTATCAAGAATTGCAGGATCTTTTTCTATTTGCAAGGTAAATTAATATTATTGTAAACTTGAAAATTGATATTACATAAGAATTGTTACAAACAAATAAACAAAAGGGAACTAGTTAGGATTAAACAGACTTTTTTTTTTTTTAAAGATTTTATTTATTTATTTCACAGACAGAGATCATAAGTAGGCAGAGAGGCAGGCAGAGAGAGAGAGGAGGAAGTAGGCTCCCCGCTGAGCAGAGAGCACGATGTGTGGCTTAATCCCAGGACTCTGGGATCACACCTGGAGCCGAAGGCAGAGGCTTTAACCCACTGAGCCACCCAGGCGCCCCCTAAAGAGACTGGTTTTGAATCCTGGCTCTGACAGTTACTATTGCTGTGCTATAAACTACTTACTTAAGCTCTATGGTCTTGATTTCTTTTGTGTGAAATATGACTAATAACATCTAATCCATAAAGATCATGTGAAGTTGAAATTGAATGATTTGTACTTGGCATATGATAGATGTTCAATAAATGTTTGCTCTTACTATACAGACAGATCAAAGCAAAACAGACACAAACATTTTAAAATTAATAAACTCTCTTTTGTATAATTTGGTATTTTTCTCTATAATCTAGAATTTTGGCCTTATCCATGGGTTTTGACACTAATTATGTATTATGGTATGATTTTTTTTTCCAACTCAGTAAGTAAGTGGTTTGACTATCTTAGTGCTGCTCTATTACTATTTTTTTGTTCCTTCCAATTTCCCCCTCATTCACCTACCAAAGAGAAAATAGTCAAGGGGAAGTGAATCGCAGCCCCAAAGGGTTTACTCTCTGGCCGCCTTTTTCTAGCTTCACTCATCCTCTTGCCTGCCACATGGTGCAACTTCAAAAAATATTTGCTGTATTATTACTGTCATTACTCCATTCTTCTCTGCAGCAAAAGCAGGAAGATGAGAAGTATCTAAGTAATGGTATGGAACTCTTGAAAGTGTTGAAGGCCCTATGTCTGCTTTTCCTCTAATTAGAATGAAGTGTTCTCCTGACACTCAAATGGGAGAGTGAAGTTCCCCCTCCCTTTTCTTCCTCTGATGTGGGTTATTTTTTATGCAGTCGATTGTTCACTCATTAAACGCTTCACACTTGGTTCCCCTTAGCTGGACCCCTACACATACTTTAAAAGAAAGCATTAGATAATAGCTTCTATTAAAATTGCTTCAATCATACTTTTCTTAAAGGGCCATTATCCATTAAACAGAGCCAAATATTTTGAGCAGAAATTTAAATATGATTTTTAATAGAGATTTTAACTTTCTTATTAGTAGCTGAAGAATATTTGTGGCTTTAGACACCCAAACACCTCAAGAATTACTGTAAGACAATTCTGATAATGAGACAGTTCTGAAGAAACAGCTCTTCAAATGAAAGGGATTCAAGAGACATGTACAGGGCCCATATGCCTGTCAATCACAGCCATTGGTATCAGAGGCTGACTGACACAAGTTCGTCCATCCTTTCCTTCCTTCCTCCTGTTTATTTCATATTTATTTTGACACATCTGACTCATCTTTTTTAAAATTTATTTATTTTTTATTTATTTTCAGTATAACAGTATTCATTATTTTTGCACCACACCCAGTGCTCCATGCAATCCGTGCCCTCTATAATACCCACCACCTGGTTCCCCCAACCTCCCACCCCCTGTCCCTTCAAAACCCTCAGGTTGTTTTTCAGAGTCCATCGTGTCTCATGGTTCACCTCCCCTTCCAATTTCCCTCAACTCCTTCTCCTCTTCATCTCCCCATGTCCTCTATGTTATTTGTTATGCTCCACAGATAAGTGAAACCATATGATACTTGACTCTCTCTGCTTGACTTATTTCACTCAGCATAATCTCTTCCAGTCCCGTCTATGTTGCTACAGAAGTTGGGTATTCATCCTTTCTGATGGAGGCATAATACTCCATAGTGTATATAGACCACATCTTCCTTATCCATTCATCCGTTGAAGGGCATCTTGGTTCTTTCCACAGTTTGGCAACCGTGGCCATTGCTGCTATAAACATTGGGGTACAGATGGCCCTTCTTTTCACGACATCTGTATCCTTGGGGTAAATACCCAGGAGCGCAATTGCAGGGTCATACGGAAGTTCTATTTTTAATTTCTTGAGGAATCTCCACACTGTTCTCCAAAGAGGCTGCACCAACTTGCATTCCCACCAACAGTGTAAGAGGGTTCCCCTTTCTCCACATCCCCTCCAGCACATGTTGTTTTCTGTCTTGCTAATTTTGGCCATTCTAACTGGAACATGACAAGGATGCCAAATCTCACCACTCTTGTTCAGCATAGTATTAGAAGTCCTAGCAACAGCAACCAGACAACAAAGAGAAATAAAACGTTTCCAAATTGGCAATGAAGAAGTCAAACTCTCTCTCTTCACAGATGACATGATTCTTTATATGGAAAACCCAAAAGACTCCACCCCCAAACTACTAGAACTCATACAGCAATTCAGTAACGTAGCAGGATACAAAGTCAATGTACAGAACTCAGTGGCTTTCTTATACACTAACAATGAAAATACAGAAAGGCAAATTAGAGAATCAATTCCATTTACTATAGCACCAAGCACCATAAGATACCTGGGAATAAACCTAACCAAAGAGGTAAAGGATCTCTACTCGAGGAACTACAGAACACTCATGAAAGAAACTGAAGAAGACACAAAAAGATGGAAGACCATTCCATGCTCTTGGATCAGAAGAATAAACATTGTTAAAATGTCTATATTGCCTAGAGCAATCTATACTTTTAATGCCATTCCGATCAAAATTCCACCAGTATTCTTCAAAGAGCTGGAGAAAATAATCCTAAAATTTGTATGGCATCAGAAGAGACCCTGAATCGCTAAGGAAATGTTGAAAAACAAAAATAAAACTGGGGGCATCACGCTACCTGATTTCAAGCTTTATTACAAAGCTGTGATCACCAAGACAGCATGGTACTGGCATAAAAACAGACACATAGACCGGTGGAACAGAGTAGAGAGCCCAGCTATAGACCCTCAACTCTATGGGCAAATAATCTTCGACAAAACAGGAAAAAATATACAGTGGAAAAAAGACAGTCTCTTCAATAAATGGTGCTGGGAAAACTGGACAGCTATATGTAGAAGAATGAAACTCAACCATTCTCTTACACCAGACACAAAGATAAACTCAAAATGGATAAAAGACCTCAACGTGAGACAGGAATCCATCAGAATCCTAGAGGAGAACATAGGCAGTAATCTCTTCGATATCAGCCACAGCAACTTCTTTCAAGATATGTCTCCAAAGGCAAAGGAAACAAAAGCGAAAATAAACGTTTGGGACTTCATCAAAATCAAAAGCTTCTGCATAGCAAAGGAAACAGTCAAGAAAACAAAGAGGCAACCCACGGAATGGGAAAAGATATTTGCAAATGACAGTACAGACAAAAGGTTGATATCCAGCATCTATAAAGAACTCCTCGAACTCAACACACACAAAACAGATAATCATATCAAAAAATGGGCAGAAGATATGAACAGACAGTTCTCCAATGAAGATATACAAATGGCTATCAGACACAAGAAAAAAATGTTCATTATCACTAGCCATCAGGGAGATTCAAATTAAAACCACATTGAGATATCACCTTTGACTCTTTTTTAATTGTCTGAATCCTGCTCTGTGGAAATAAAAACATTCAAGGTTGCCAGCTACTTTTTAGTTGAAACTATTTTTTTTCCTTTCAGCTTTTCTTTGTAATTGTAAACTTGAGAAAAGTAGAAATCTCCTCCATTATACTTTCTGTCAGGGGAAATATTTTCCATAGTGTTGCATATCAATAGTAGCCAAAATAGTAACTTTTTCATTTTGAGGAGTTAATCTAGCGTGCCTGACTCAATAAAACTTCTTTATGGTTTGTCTTCATTTTCTCAAGGGTGAAGATGTAGTATTTTCCAATACTACCAATGTTCTCTGTCATTTGGCCCTTTGAATGGAATTTTTTTAAATTTTTTCAATTTATTTATTTTCAGAAAAACAGTATTCATTATTTTTTCACCACACCCAGTGCTCCATGCAATCCGTGCCCTCTATAATACCCACCACCTGGTACCCCAACCTCCCAACCCCCGCAACTTCAAACCCCTCAGATTGTTTTTCAGAGTCCATAGTCTCTCATGATTCACCTCCCCTTCCAATTTACCCCAACTCCCTTCTCCTCTCTAACACCCCTTGTCCTCCATGATATTTGTTATGCTCCACAAATAAGTGAAACCATATGATAATTGACTCTCTCTGCTTGACTTATTTCACTCAGCATAATCTCTTCCAGTCCCGTCCATGTTGCTACAAAAGTTGGGTATTCATCCTTTCTGATGGAGGCATAATACTCCATAGTGTATATGGACCACATCTTCCTTATCCATTCATCCGTTGAAGGGCATCTTGGTTCTTTCCATAGTTTGGCGACCGTGGCCATTGCTGCTATAAACATTGGGGTACAGATGGCCCTTCTTTTCACGACATCTGTATCCTTGGGGTAAATACCCAGGAGCGCAATTGCAGGGTCATAGGGAAGTTCTATTTTTAATTTCTTGAGGAATCTCCACAGTATTCTCCAAAGAGGCTGCACCAACTTGCATTCCCACCAACAGTGTAGGAGGGTTCCCCTTTCTCCACATCCTCTCCAATGCATGTTGTTTCCTGTTTTGTTAATTTTGGCCATTCTAACTGGTGTAAGGTGATATCTCAATGTGGTTTTAATTTGAATCTCCCTGAGTGCTAATGATGATGAACATTTTTTCATGTGTCTGATAGCCATTTGTATGTCTTGATTGGAGAAGTGTCTGTTCATATCTTCTGCCCATTTTTTGATATGTTTGCCTGTTTTGTGTGTGTTGAGTTTGAGGAGTTCTTTATAGATGCTGGATATCAACCTTTTGTCTGTACTGTCATTTGCAAATATCTTTTCCCATTCCGTGGGTTGCCTCTTTGTTTTTTTGACTGTTTCCTTTGCTGTGCAGAAGCTTTTGATTTTGATGAAGTCCCAAACGTTTATTTTCGCTTTTGTTTCCTTTGCCTTTGGAGACATATCTTGAAAGAAGTTGCTGTGGCTGATATCGAAGAGATTACTGCCTATGTTCTCCTCTAGGATTCTGATGGATTCCTGTCTCACGTTGAGGTCTTTTATCCATTTTGAGTTTATCTTTGTGTCTGGTGTAAGAGAATGGTTGAGTTTCATTCTTCTACATATAGCTGTCCAGTTTTCCCAGCACCATTTATTGAAGAGACTGTCTTTTTTCCACTGTATATTTTTTCCTGTTTTGTCGAAGATTATTTGCCCATAGAGTTGAGGGTCTATAGCTGGGCTCTCTACTCTGTTCCACCGGTCTATGTGTCTGTTTTTATGCCAGTACCATGCTGTCTTGGTGATCACAGCTTTGTAATAAAGCTTGAAATCAGGTAACGTGATGCCCCCAGCTTTATTTTTGTTTTTCAACATTTCCTTAGCGATTCAGGGTCTCTTCTGATTCCATACAAATTTTAGGATTATTTTCTCCAGCTCTTTAAAGAATACCAGTGGGATTTTGATTGGAATGGCATTAAGAATGGAATTATATCCAATGTTATGAATGTTCTTTTCCTAAACATTTGGAAAAATTAAAGCACTACAATTAACTCTTGGGGGAAACAATTTGATAACTACGACCCATCAAGGTTCAGTTTATTTTTCTTGTGTACTTACCTTCAGATTAACTTTATTTAGACTTTCCTATAATTGAATAGCAGAAATACTTGTCCCCTCATAGTTCTAGCTTACCTAAGTCATCGTTAGTTTTATTGTTTTCCTACCTTGTATTGGCAAAATTTGTCCACTTTGTGTCATCAGCACATTTCACCACCTTACCTTATTTTCTTTCCTTTAGGTCAGCAAAGTAACTAAAACCAATACTAATGCTGATCTTTATGACATTCCACAAGTCACATTTGGCACAGCTGCCATTTATAAGCACCTTTGGCTTCAATATCCTATCCAGGTCATTATCTACTTCAACAACTTGTTTCTCGTGGTTCACTATGTGTCTTCCTGTAGTCCACATTGTTCAAAGGAGAGCCAGCTTTTTTTTTTTTTTTTCTTTAAAGAGACTCTCATGTCTAGAATCACAGATTCTTCTTAATTTGGATAGAAATACCTTTGAGAAACCTGTGATCGTACAATAGCATGTTCCTTCTCAAGGGAAAAGAAAAAAGCTCAGTTACACTTCAACAGGAAGGTGGATAACAATTGGACAAAATTCAGAAATAGGAGACTAATGACAGAAATATTAAACCAGTCCCTGATTTACTCTTTGCCCTTGGTGTCACTTATTTAAACATTTATTAAACGTTTAGCTGTTTGGTTGTATTTTTATACTGGACTCCTCATTAAGATTGTGTTAGGTTGCTATATAATATCAATGAAATAATAATGCATTGAGAACAGGGGTGCTGGGTGGCTCAGTTGGTTAAGTGTCAGACTATCGATTTCAGCTGAGATCATGACCTCAGGGTTGTGAGATCAAATCCTGGGTTGTGCTTACTCTCTGGGCTTAGAGCCTGCTGAAGATTTCCTTCTTCCCTCTCCTTCTGACCCTCTCCCCACTCTTAAAAATTTTTTAAAAAGTAATACATTGAGAACATTATCTATAAAGAGAGAGATTTAGTGTTTACCATAAGAATGTGAGAGAGAAAAATTGCATTCCTCCCTTAGAAATGGGATTTCACAGACCTTATCATAAAATATCACTATGTCTATGATCCTGGAAAAACATGACTATTTAACATAGTTCTTGAAATTTTATAATTATAATTCTGAATTTGACTCAGGAGCTCAATTAATTCTCTAACAGGTCATAATTAATGAACAGAAACTTAAAAAAGTTGTTTTTATTACTACTTTTTTCCTACTTCTGTAAATATTTCCTAAGAGTTAAAGAATGAAAAACCCCCAAATTTCCAGGGACATTCCCCTGCCCCATGTTACTGACAATGTTGTGGATTTTCAATACTCTGTTCTAGATTTCACGGTCTTTTAAATTCACTCTATTGTGATATTTTCAGTGTAGCTTATGATATATAGAACCTGGCACACTTCATTTGCTATAAAGAATGATGTCCATTGTGCAAAATTATTATCATGTCTATAAATTGCCACTTTGCTCTGATTTCATCAAAATCAAAGGGTTGGATGACTAATTCTGTATTTAAAAAAAAATCACAGTAGTTGATGTAATTTCAGCCTGAAATTATTTAGCTGGCAGATAATTTTGTTGCATTTATATAATATTGGCTAAGTCAAATTCTTAGGTTAATTCTGAAGGAAAAAAGGACATCACATAATTCCTGATGGCAGTGAAAAACAAGTGACTGAGGGCTCAGAAGAGGGTGAAGAAGAAAGAAAGGTAATATTTATGTGACTTGTAAGCATATCAAACTGTACTTTCTCTCTTTGGTTACACACAAGCTAGATTAGGGTCTCTCTACCTCTAATCATTTTAGCTGTTTTAATGAATGTGAAATTACCACAATCTCCTAAGATTTCAGTTAGGAAGACCTTCTGATGAGTCTTTTACCTTGTTTTCTTTCAATGCAGTTGGAATTATAATGAAGAAATTAAATCATTCTTCATAAACAATAGGAATACAGTCTCAAAGGTTTTTATGATTTGACATCCTCTCGGCAAAAGCATTAACTAAGTTTCAAATTTGTATTTTATTTTGGAAGATTGCCTTTTCAAGAAAAAAATAAAGGTTCTGAAATAACGATGTCCTTAAAGTGACTACAAAGCCCCAGATCTTTGTATTGCTCAATAATTTATGTCAATCAAATAGAAATACCCAGGCACAATGATACCTTTGTTTACAATTAAGAAAAAGCTGAAAGATACTTTAGTTTTACATAAACATTACTCATTGAGTGTCTGTTCTGTTCTGTTGCAGGAATTGTGGTAAGTGCCAAGTATATATTTGAACAGGACAAGTTTACCTGCTTTTATAAAGCCTGTGTTATAGCAGGGTTATAATTATAGCTATAAGTGAATCTAGTTTTATTTTCAGGAATAAAAACAAGCTATTGGATAACGGTATGGCAAATCTGTGATAGGGAATTAGGTATAAGCCTCCATGGGAGTACTGAGGAGGAGTGTGACTCAACTTGGATTTGGGATTGTGGGAAGGACCCCTCAAGGATCCCACTGAGGGAAGGTGCAGATTAGCTGAAACTTGCAGGAAGACTAGGAAGAGAACAGTGCTCTAACAATGAACAAGTGAAAAGACTCAGTAGGGCCCAGTGATTGTGATAATGGTAATGGTGTTTTTGGTAGAGAAAGGGGAGGCTAAAGAGTTGGACGAGGTCTATCCATATTATAAGACATGTTAGGGAGACTGAATTTTATTCTGATGCAATGGACTGATACGACAAAGTTTAAAAGGGAAAATGGCATAATCAAATCTATTTTGAAAAATCAGTCAAATCGTTAAGCAATATGTAGCAAGAAGTTGAGTTTTCAGTATCTCAAGTCATCGGGAATGTATACATATGTGGGTTTATGTGTAGATTTCAATGAAAGTGGACTTCTGTTTTCAGCATGAAGTCAGTCTAGATTCTTTGACAGGTCTGGCTGAAAAACAACTTAAAATCTCCCGTATTATTATGCCATTAACATTCTGGCAAGGAATTAAGAAACTCTCACAGGCAAAACGTAAGTGAAAGTGAGAACTCAGATAACTAGAGAAATGAGACCAGCTTTCTCTGAGAGTATTTGCCAAATTCATGTGGCCTGATCTTTAGTTTTCATATCTTCATAGGGCATGGAAAATGGGAGAAAAAGACTAGGACCTTCTAAATTTGGGAATTTAAAAAGGAGACCCCATATGAAAATGGAAACTTAAAGCTCTGTGCCTTTAAGGTAGAGACGAAATAAAAGCTAGAAATAATACTCCTTGACTTGCTACTCTTATCACAGCAAGAGAAAACTTCTTTCAAAGTTTAACATTGATTTGAGAGAAAAAAAGTTCTCTTTTGAGCAGCAGGACAGTCCACAGGTATGTTTGAAGTGATGTGAGATTGGTGTGCTTTAGGATTGTGGAAGAAGCAAATCCAAATCCTCTTGGAAGAATTTGTCTTCAACTTAATTCTCAAATATTCCCACGAATATCCTAAGGAATATGAGCTCACAACTCACAGCTCAAATCCCCCAATACACAAAGAAACAAAACAAGAAAGTGAGGACTATCAGAAGATGGTAGTACCAAGACTAGCAGAAGGTAGTATCAAGTTCAAAAAGCTTTCAGGTATTGATAGTATTCATAAAGAACAGAAAATGGACAAATTTTGTGTTTTTACAGAAATAAAATCTATTTTAAATGAATAAGAAGAAAGCTAATAAAAATGACTATGCAGATATAAGAACATAAACATTTTAAAAAATGTAAACTGTATTTTAATTAAAAACTTAATGAACATGTTTAACAGAAGACTGGAAACAGCATAAAAGAAAATTAATGAATTAAAAGACATGCCTGAAGAAATTATACAGAATGAGGTGGCAAGGGACAAAGAGATGAGAAGTATGAGAGGTTAAAAGTACGTAATACAGAATGAAAACCTGTGTATAATACAGAATGAGAAAGTTTGGTGTATATCTAGTCAAAGTTCCAGAAGGAGAGGACACAAAGAATGGAGGAGATAAAATACTTAAGAAAAACTGGCTATAAATTTCCCAAAATTGACAAAAGATCCTAACATTCAAATCAAAGAAGCCTAGAGTATCTATTCAAGAAGGGTAAATAAAGAAAATTTGTATCTAGATTCATCATCATAAAACTGCAGAATCAAAAATAAGAATTTTTTTTCATAATTAAATAATTTGACTTTAATTTGAATATAATAACTTAATACATCATCACTTTTTTCTTTCTTTTTAATAAGGAGGTAAGCTAATTACCTCCTTAAAACCTTTATGTAATAATATTTATAGGACCAGAAAAGTACTCTGCTCTATGAACTCCAAAACCACTTATAATAAAAATTTGTATTTAGACTAAATTTAGTAGATTGTGAGTGAGAAATTATTTTTATGTACTTCACTGTAATGTTAAAAAGTGTAGTTTTTTAAAAAGTTTTTATTCAAATTCCAGTGAGTTAACATACAGTGTAATATTAGTTTTATTCCCATGACTTACCCATTCCATAACTGAAAGCCTAT
Source organism: Neogale vison (assembly GCF_020171115.1). NCBI lineage: Eukaryota > Metazoa > Chordata > Mammalia > Carnivora > Mustelidae > Neogale > Neogale vison. Next base: position 81,663,562 of record NC_058101.1, on the reverse strand, counting down.
CTCTGACTCCCCTTCACCGTTTGCCCATCCCCTCTGGCAATCATTTGTTCTATGCATTATAGGTCTGGTTCTATTTTTTTATTTGTTTATTCATTTTTTTTAGATGCAGCATGTGAGTGAAATCATATGGTATTTTTCTTTTTCAGTCTGACTTATTTCACTTAATATAGTCTTTCAAGGTCTATTCATGCTGTCTCAAATGGCAGGATCTCATCATTTTTATGGCTTCATAATATTCCATTGTGTGTGTGTGTGTGTGTGTGTGTGTTCCACATCTTCCTTGTTTGTCCATCTATCAAAGGACACTTAGGTTGCTTCCATAACTGGCTATTATTAATAATGCTGCAATAAACCTAGGTGTTCATATATCTTTTCAAATTAGTGTTTTTGTCTTCTTTGGATAATTATCTAGTAGTAGAATTATTGGATCATATGGTGTTTACATTTTCAATTTTTTGAGGAAACTATAAACTATACACTGTTTTCCATAGTGGCTGTACTAGTTTACATTCCCACCAACAGTATACTAGAGTTTTCCTCCACATCCTTGTCAGTTCTTGTTATTTTTTCTCTTTCTGATTTTAGCCATTTTGACAGATGTAAGGTGATACCTCACTATGGTTTTGGTTTGCATTTTTCTGATGGTTAGTGATGTTGATCATCTTCTCATGTGTCTTTTGGCCACCTGCATATCTTGTTTGGAAAAATGTCTTTTCATGTCCTCTGACCATCTTTTAATTGGATTATTTGGGGGTTTTTTTGGTGTTGGGTTATATGACTTCTTTATATATTTTGGATATTAATCTGTTATCAAATATATCATTTGCACATACCTTCTCCCATTCAGTAGGTTGCATTTTTTTTTGTTGTTGTTGATGGCTTCTTTTACTGTGCAGAAAGTTTTTATTCTGATATAGTCTCACTAGTTCATTTTTGCTTTGCTTTAGGAGACATGTGTAGAAAAATGTTGATGGATCTGGTGTAAGAGGATTTATTGCTTGTGTTCTCTTCTAGAATTTTTATGGTTTCAGATCTCACATTTAGGACTTTAATCCATTTTGAATTTATTTTTTGTGTATGGAGTAAGAAAGTGGTCCTGTTTCATTCTTTTACACTTATCTGTCCATTTTCTTGGCACCATTTTTTGAAAAGACACTTTTTTCCCTTTTGTATATTATTGCCTCCTTTGTTGCAGATTAATTGATCATATAGTTGAGGGTTTATTTCTCTATTCTGTTCTATTGATCAATGCATCTATTTTTGTGCCAGTACCATACTGTTTTGATTACTACAGCTTTGTAGTATATCTTGAAATCTGGAATTGTGATACCTCAGTTTTGTTCTTCTTTTTCAAGATTGCTTTAGCTATTCAGGGTCTTTTGTAATTCCATAGAAATTTTAAGATTATTTGTTCTAGTTCTGCAAAAAATGCTGTTGGTATTTTGATAAGAATTGCATTGATCTGTAGATTGCTTTGAGTAGTAAAGATATTTAACTGGTATCAATTCTTCTTATCCATGAACATGGACTATCTTTCCATTTGTTTTGTCATCTTCAATTTCTTTCATCAATGTTTTATAGTTTTCAGAGTACATGTCTTTCATCTCCTTGGTTAAGTTTATTCCTAGGTATTTTGTTCTTTTTGGTGCAATTATGAATGGAATTGCTTTCTTACAGAAGAATTTTTCTTTAAATTCTTAAGAAATACTACTCTTTGAGTCATAGCCACAAATTACAGTTTAATTAACCAATAAATAATAATATTCTATGTAGAGATTGCAATTACAATTCACAAAACCTCCTTTCCCCAAGACTGCTGAGAAGAGAAAGAAGCTACTTTATTTTCCAAGGGAGAGAATACTTTTAAGAGATGTAGTTTTATTTCTTATAGATTACCTTCTATTTCTAAATTAAACATACATTTAAATTAAACAATTGTAGGTCTAAAATAATTAATACCATAGCATAACAATTCCTGTTTTCTCACTGTACCTGGCCTGCATATTAACAGAAACATTAACCCCCTTATTTTCTTAGCCTCCCACCCTCATAAGCTCTATATGCTTAATGTCTCCAAATTTGGCTTATTTTAAATAGTTATAGTTATTCTTGTTTTCACAATTTTCTAGATGATTTTATTATAATGTGTTAAATATCTTCACAAATTCATCTAGGGGAATGGCAAATTTTTAAGAGGAAATTAAAAAAATTCTGTAAAACAAAATACATTGTTAGGGGGAAATGTCATAATGGTGTGGAAAGAAATAGGCATACTGATTTTGGATCAAGAATCTAAGGAAAACCCACATGTGATCCTCTGAATGTCAGAATAAAGTCATTTCATTCGATTAACGTGGGTATCACACAACTCTTATGTACCTGTCAGTAACTCAGAAGCATCTTGCTAGAAGAGAACCACTTTTCATGAACTCCCACATCCATTTGTCCCCACTAATTCCATGCATTTTTAGAACAAAGAGTGAGTAAAGGTGACCTCTGTACACTAAATGAATAGGAAAATTACTGGCAATGCAGGATAATAATTAAAATAATTTCCAAGCTTGTTGAACAGATAGCCAGCTATTATCATTTCTCCCTGTAGATGGCAGTGGTACTCTTTTATTGAGACTGTTTTGCCTTTTTTTTTTTTTTTTTTTTTAATCTGTTCTCTTTCACTCTCCTGGATAGTTCTCAGCTCTGCTGGGTGATGATTTAAACAACACTTTGATGCAGTAGGATGTTGGTGTTCACAAATCAGGTCTATCCTTTTCTTTTTTTCTAAAAAGATAATATACTGCTTTTTCAAAGTCAATTAACACTTAGGGCAAATGAAATAGGGAAAGCAAAAGGTCACTTTCTAAAGGGTTGCCTTGAAACCTTTTGGTATTTTTCAGGTTTCATCCAGGAATTATAAATCATTGGAAAAAGAAAGGAAATAATAATTAGTTCATTTTGTTTCTTGATCACACCCAATAAGATAGCTTAATAAGGCTTTTCTGCTCTATTTCCTAGTGATCGTTGTGGTGTGCTCAGGGTATTGGCTAATAATTTCTATGTGTCTTGCAGTCACCAAGACAATGAGATGCTTTGGGGACAATTTATGCATTGGGAGAAGGCTGATGGAAGGAATCAGTAACATTTCTGGATCACGATGCGTTGAATTATGTTTTGCAAAAGAAATCTGTCCAGATTGTGGCATGGTAGGAAATAGGGAGGTGATCGCGAGAATGGCAAAAATCACAGGACCTGACAATAGAATCAGGATCAACTGCTACTCCAAAACAATGCTAAGCTAGCTAAAGTTCAAGAGTTAGGAACAGAAAGCTGCAAAAACATGGAGGTGGTCCACGTTCTGACCACAGATGCCCTTTGCAATTATTGCTTGAATATCAAGATTGTTCCCAAATGGGCATCTCAGAATATAATAGCTCAAAGTCTGCATGACGTACTTGACTTTCATTTAGAAAGCAGGTCCGGACACCCCCAAACAATAAGCAGATATTAAAAACGAACCCAAACACATCGCAAATGAAATTCTTAACAAGTTGACTTTTAAGTTGACTGCTGGCAATGTGCCAGTTTGGGCAGCAGGATGTGGAGCTGTGCTCTGCTCACACTTCTCGCATCGTACCTCCTAGTTACAGCTGCAGTCAAAGTTCTTTTCTGTCTTTTTATTTCAATAGAGAAAGGCCTTCACTTGGTTTAATAACCTTTTCCTTCTTGAATAGGGAGTTTCTGTTTGCAATCACATGAATAGAAAAAGACCTGCTCCAGAAACTCTGGGACATTATTTCATGCCTAGCTACAAAAATAAGGTTTTGAAAGAGCAGAAGGGATGGAATAACTACATAATGAGCAAATTCTTGTGAGGTAAATTATTGTTCGGGATTTTTGAACTGATCGTTTAAAAAAGCAAATGATAAAAACAACAACAACAACAACAACAAAACTACAATCCTGCAAATACTGTTGCCTAGTGGGAGACAACACTAGCTTTGCTGGAAACACCACTGGGTGCCTGCACTTTGTTCTCCTCCCACGGTGCAGCCTGAAACATTCAAAACCCAGGAAAATACCTGCCTTCACCCAACAGCAATGTCTCCTTGCTTTGAGTCTGTGTACAATTCCATCCCTACAGGGATAGACACGATAATGTGATCCTTTTCACCTATGTGGGTCAGAATAAAGTTTGAGGCTTCAGGTAAATTATAAGCCAGTAGAAGAGTTGATCCAAATTACACTGCTTCGTCGTTAGAAATGTTTCTGTTGGGGTGTGGGTGTCATCTATACTTCTTGGTCAAAACCAGCAATCAGGTAATTGAAATTAAATGAAGGAGCAAAGGAAAGGGTGAGTGCAAGCCTGTCTTCACAGGTCAGAGTTTCTCCTTCTAGTTCTAATATTCCCATTAGAATCTTCTGCTTCACTAAGTCTGGATCTGTAACCTTCTTCACCACATCTTTTCACATCTAATAGGACCAACATGATTCCCATTCTTGAAACTTTAATGATGACAAATATCTTCTTCTCCATTTGGCTGAAGATTTTAGCTGCATTTTGGGAGAGAGGTTTAAATTCAGAGCTGATTAAAGCAGTTAAGAAGGTGTCTGGTAGGAGGGAAGGAGGTGGGGAGGAGTGATTTCTCTACCATCTTCAGAATCTCTCGTCGAGGAAAGTGGTAGTTGATCTGAGGGCAGCAGCTTACTGTGCTCTTGACCTATTCCTGGTCCGATTGCTCTCTCCCTCTCTCTGCTGTCATGAAGAACTTCTGTGGCTGTCTTCCCCTTATCTCCCACATCAGCACATTCAGTACATGAGACACAAGATTGTCACCAGAAACAGACTGGGCCTCCCCTTGTCAAAAGGACCATGAGCACCTGACCCTCCTCTTCCCCAGCGACTCAGTCTCTGGCAGGTGTTACAAGCTAAAATTGAGTTTTGTGGCAGCTGCTCCTGGAACCTCCGAGACAGTCTGGTGCTCCTGGAATGAGGGGAACAATGAGGAAGCTGCCCATCACAGACCTGCACCAGTGCCTGCTCCTCCCTCTGGAGAATGTGGCTGCTTGCAAAGAAAAATTGTTTTATCTTACATGAAAAGAATTGTTTTTTGTTTCTTGTTTACCCAGTGTTCACCGCTTAAAAATAATACCACATCTTCGTTAAGGAGTAAACTTAGGAAACATTACTCCTACTTGCATTTTTCTCTAGGTGCCAACACACCTCAGCAAGCTTTCAGACAACAGTCACCTAGCAACAGTTTTTTCATACATTAAATGATTTCAGACTCTCACATTTTCCTCCATGAGAGCTATATATTTCACCTTTTCTCTCCCTCTTACAGCCCAAGGAAAGAGCAACCAAGAGAGAGAAGGGTCTATACAGTTTCATCATAAAATACCAGTGTTAAACTATTGCTTTTAAATGTGTGTATGTTTTCTGTAATCGTTTGCTAATCCATTTATGGTCTTTTATTTAAGTGGCCAGGTATTAGTAGGGATTAGGTTCCCCTCCAAGTGACAGAAATACCAAAATATCGTGAGTTTAAGCAGATTGAAATGGAAATGCACGCAGTCCCTGACTGGTATGACAGTGCCAGTCTCACTGGGAATCTAGGTTCAGTAGTTCTGATTCAACTGCCAACCTCTACGTGCAATGTCGGTTCCTTTGTCTGATGTGGCTGTTGCAGGACCAGTCATTGTATCCTCATTCCAGACATTAGGAAGAAGAAAAGAGAAATAAAAGAGCATTATTCCCTCACTTTACGGTTACTTCCAAGGAGTCTGGAAGATTATTTCTACCTACATTCCATTGGCCAGAACTTAGTCCTGTCACATGTAACTTTTAAGCAGTCTTTATTTTGTGTCTTCGTGGGGTCAACTAGTGTTCAGGGGTTCAGTCACTGGGGAAAAAGGAAAGATGGATATTTAAGAACACTTAATTGTCACCGCTACAGTTCAAATGTTAAAATTTAGATTAACTGCAGAATTTATATATAATTACCAGCTTTTTTGTTCTTCTAGATGGAGAAATACTTTATTCTTTTCTCCTGAAACAATAGATGGCAGAGATGAAGATGTAAACATGACCCAAGTTGCAATTGTCATCAGGTTTGGAAAACTTCTTAGAAGTTTAAACAATGTTGGAACTTGATCGTGCTATTTGTTACATTCGAGGGCATTTTCATTAAATATCTTACTTAACGACTTCTCTATAAGCTATGTGTCATAGAAGAGAGACAAGTTTACAGTGTACCAATATTTAAAGATTTTTTTTTACTGAGATTGAAGAATGTGTGCTGAAAAGAATCTGAGTTTATGGAAATACTGAACACTTTTAATAATACATTTGTATTTAAAGATGAGAAGGATTTGCAGTATATGCGGTTTGGCATTTAGGTCTTTACAAGCTGCCTGCGTCTTGAGTCGGCTTTGACCATCCTTTCATTAGTAGAACACATTCCAATGGTTAGAGCTACACAGTTAAAACACATACTCAAATCATGAGAGACTATGGACTCTGAAAAACAGTCTGAGGGGTTTGAAGTGGCCGGGGGGGTGGGAGGTTGGGGTACCAGGTGGTGGGTATTATAGAGGGCACAGCTTGCATGGAGCACTGGGTGTGGTGAAAAAATAATGAATACTGTTTTTCTGAAAATAAATAAATTGGGAAAAAAAAAACACATACTAGTATATGGATGTCTGTTCTTCACCCTGGAGGTGCTGATCTATTGGTCTGGAGTGGGTCTAGAGAGTGGTAATCTTTAGAAGTTCTCCAGATAATTCTGGCATTCAATTAGTTTTGAGGACTAGTAAATAAGATGCCTCCAAATCAGACTCCTATGAAACCCTGCAGAAATCTCTTAGGGAGCAACTTCAAACTTAATATTAAGGCCATGAATAACTTTCTCATCTTAGAAACATAGTTCAACCCATACATTAAATGATTTATCATTTCAAGTTTATATTTTTGGGGCCAGTCATTTAATCATTACATGATTACAAGGCTTCTGTTCCTTACCTGAAAAATAGGTCTCCCCTATCTGAAATGGAGTGAGTTTGATGATTAAATGAATGATTTAAGTAGAATGAACCACATGACATAATACAAGAGCTATTAAAATATTTTTTATTATTCTATAATTATATTTCATAGTATGTCTTTTTTAAAAATATTTTATTTATTTATTTGACAGAGAGAGATCACACGTAGGCAGAGAGGCAGGCAGAGACAGAGAGAGGAGAAGCAGGCTCCCTGCTGAGCAGAAAGCCTGATGCAGAGCTCAATCCCAGGACTCTGAGATCATGACCTGAGCTGAAGGCAGAGGCTTTAACCCACTGAGCCACCTAGGTGCCCATTATAGTATGTCTTTATGATTGAAAGACAGATGTCATTAGTATATGTGGGTTATTAAATAATTACAGATAGGCTAAATACCTTACTATGGATAATTTAATTAATTATATTTGCTGATACCTCCAATGTAGAACTCCTGATTGCTATAGACCCTATGAGAATATAAAATGTATATGTAATATCCAGTACAGTTAGGGGGGCAGGGCATATGTATAGGAAGGACAAAATAGAAATAATCAGTATATTTCTGGCAGAGATTGCATATTGGCCACTAAATCTATTTTCTCCATGTTCCATTTTTGAATATAATAGAAGACTTCTAAATTTTCCTTGCAATTACTGTGGTCAGATGGCTTAGTTTTGGCAGGTGGAATGTGAGTTGAAATGACCTGTGTCAATCCTGGGTTTGGACCTTAATTTATTGGGTACACTGTCCCATTCCCACCTGATGGAACCTGCATATGGGTGAATCCCAGGTTTGACCATGTAGAAAATAATGTCCTAAGGAATGGTGGAGCAACAGAATAGAAGAAATCTCTATTCTGAATGGCAATCTTGATGTGAGCTGCCCTAGGTGTTTGTACAAGAGATAAATTAATTTTGTTTTTTTAAGGGCCTGAATTGTTGAATTTCTTTGATAAGGATGCACAAGCCTTCACCCTGACAGATACTATTCACTGAGCCCTAGAATAGTTGCAGATTCTATAATGATTCTGCAGCATACTGGGTTTCCAAATAAGGTTCCTGGGGTAGCAACATCAAGTGCAGAAGCACCTGCAAATTTGTTAGAAATGCAAAAACTAATGATGTACTCTAAGTTGGCTAATTGAAAATAATAATAATAATAATAATAATAGTAGTAGTAGTAGTAGTAAATAATAAAATGCAACAAGTCAGGCTCCATTCCAGGCCTTCTAAATCAGAAACTTGTTGGTGGGGCTCAGTAGTCGGTGTTTGAACACACTTTTCAGGTTATTCTGAAACAGACTTAAGTTTGAGAACCACTTCTATGTGGGGAGAGGATGTTAGGAAAGGGTAAGAGAATATAGGGAATAGGGTAGCTGTGCTCTAAGAAAATGGGCAGCAGAAATAGAATGTCTGGGTTTGAATCTTGATTCTGCCACTTACTCCGGGTGACCTTGGGCAAGTCGGCCTCTCTGTTTCTTAGTTTATTTATCCGTAGAATGGAGATAATAATTGTACAATAATCATGGGATTTTCTGAGAGTAAGTGAATCAATGTGCATAATGCATTTAGAATGATGTCTGGCATATAGTAAATATTAACTAATTATTATAAAGCAATGACGAATAGCAGAGAATTGATTTATATGAACAAAGGTGGGTCACAGAACATGTCTATGGAAAACAATGGGTCTAAGATTTATTATGTAATTTAATACATATTTATTCTTTGCTTCAATACTTTAAGAACATAACTCAACAATTCCTTTTTTGTGGCGCTCTTCCTAATACTGACTTAAATCTCTCTCTCTATTGCATTCTTAACTCTGTAAAGTGGCAAGAGCAAATTTGATTATTCTTCTACACAACAATCATTCTTTTGCAGTAATAGTGGCAGAATTATTCAAGGGAAATAAGTCTATTTGTAATAATAATGATCCAGGCTCATTCTTTTAAAAACGCTTCAACATAATATCTACAACTTCTGAGTCTCCTAGCCATTCCTCCACACTCAGCTTTATAATTACTTCTTTTCCTCCAGATCTCAAAGCCTGGCTGTGTATTCCAAATATGTCCCAAAGACTGGAGACTTTGGGGTGTCTAAGCTAGATTTTAGCATTGCCTCTAATGTTTTTGAAGAGTACGTAACAGAGTCATTATCCTGTAAGGACAACCTTGCATAGATCTTGATGTTGTAGCTTTGTCCTTTTATAGATAGTTATCATGTCAAAGCCAAACCCACATTGTGGACACATTTCCTTTCATTATCATGGGTTCCTATTGCACAGCACAGTTATAACTATAGCAGGTCATAGGGTACTACATCAATAATCAATTACAGGCCTTGTTTAGCTCCCAGACAGTAGCATAAATCATCTTGTCTCCTCCTTCATATCAGACCCAAGTCTTAGTTTCTTTCCATTTCAAGATGTCTCTCATCCCCCCAAGTAATAAATAATAATAAAAAAAATGAAGCCCTTCCCTTGACCTCTATATTCTTCCTTCAGCCACCCTTTCTCCAAAAAGTTTTTTGTAATGCTATCTCTATTACCTCATCTCTAATTCTTTCTAATATATTAAAAAAAGATATTTATTGAGCTTTGGCTCTATGCAAGAAACTATGTTAAATGCTGGGATAAGAAAAGGGGGAAAGACACATTAAATATGAAAGACTCTAAACATGGGTTTACTGACTCCTAATTCCAAACTAGACTCCACAGTCTTGAAATGATCTCATATCTATAATTCCAGCCAATTTCTAGTCAATTTCAAAATGTGGTTCTCAGTTATTCCCATATTCATCTGAAGAAACACCAGTTGTTCAGGGTCATAAAGAATAAGGCATTTACCTGCTTATCTTCTGATTTTAATGTTCTATAAAAGCTATTTTTTTTATCAGAAAATCTGGGCTTTTACATCAAGTGATGATTTGACATTAATGCATATACTTCTTCAGAAGTAATCAAAGAACTGAGGTTTTCTATCAAAGTACCTGATTGCACTTTAAACTTTATTTTTCTATGGTATGGAGTGAACTGATAGCACTTCTGTATTCCATCTCATTCTATATATAGTAAGTAGTAAGTTTAGGCTTACAAGCCCTGTAAACTAATTACAGAAGAGAAATTCCAAGGTTTGGTATGAAGCTTAGTTTATTATTGCTGCTGGGAGGACATATATTTCAACATTAAGAAGGCCTTGCCAGTTTATTTTAGACTAAAAAATCAGCAAATATACACAGTAGAGACCATAGGATTTTCATCTCTTAAGCAAAATTTAGTCAAATATTAGAATCTTTGCTCTGTTCTTATATTGCTTTTAGAAACAGGAGAGACTGTTTTCCTATGAGATTCATGCTTTTTGTTATTAGAAGCTCAACATCTGTTCCTTTGTGGCTGAAAGAGAATGTGGCTAATGGAAAAAAAAAAAGATTGAGAGAGAGAGAGAAAGATAAAAGAAGAAAAGAAAACTCAACAATAACTAAATCTCAGCAATTAGAATGTAGGCCTCTGTGACTTGGTATCCTTAGAACTATTCTTAAATAGGGTGAGAGAAAAGAGGGTTTAGGTTGGATATCAGACAGAAATCCAGAAGAGTGACACATGTTTGAAAGAAATAGAATTCTACTGAGTAGAGGACACACTTGGAATCAGATTAAGTCAAGCATAAAAAATATACTGAAGAAGTACTCTTGACCAGTAGAAAAATGCATATTATGACCTCAAAATGATTTTTCCATTATTAATATGAGGATTTCTAATTAATTTTTGGAAATCTAAAAAATCTATCTAGTTTGAGATGCATGTAACTAGTTTGAGAAAAAATTGGGTACTTACTGTAAATGTTCACTGTTGGTCTTTTGTTTGTTTGTCTGTTTTGCTATTAAAAACTAAATACACACAAATCAAATGTATTTTTAATCTTTTTCTTTCTCTGCCTCTGAGTGTACTTGAACCATGATGAATATAATGAGTTATTACTTGTCATTCAAAATGTGGAATGAAAACTAAATGTTTGTCTTTGTGGAGGAGAAATTTCTTCCAACCTGGTATGTTACGGCTTCCTTCTAGAAATGAACTATCATTACAAATGATGAGAAAAGTATCAATTAGTTATCTAACTGCGTGCAGGCATACATGCGGCACTGAGCAGGCAGATTTACACAGTTACAGCTATTCTGTCCTCTGGGCAAATGTAGGTAGCTGAAAGCTTATTCTTTTTTTTTTTTCCTGAGAGAGAGAAATTTAGGTGAAATTCACTCATATTTGGTCAGAAGCCCAGTTGCACTGTGCTGATTTGTTCTGATTTATGACTTTGAGGAATAGCAGTGCAAGTTCCTGAGTTTGGTTAATGCAGGATTTGTTTTTCAATTAATTTTGGATTTCAGGCCCAGTGTAATTCTGTATTAATAACTCTGTGTTTCCAATCAAAATAAGTATCTCTTCCTGACCCCTGCTAGTTTGCAAAATGGAGAATGTGGAGGACTATGACTTCTTTGCACATTCTCAGCCAGACTCGAGGGTCCTTAAATCATTGTTTCTGCTAACCAGCCTTAGGTTTACCACCTTTGTTTACTATTTCTTGTAGGTCAGTTCCTTCCAGAATGCAAGTAATCATCCAGGGATCTTGTATTCGTCTGGCCTCTGCTTCTTGAACAGCTTCTTTTACTGCTTATTAATTCTAACCCCCTTCTCATGGTTCATTCCAAAAGCCACCTTCACCACAAAACCTGTCCTGATCCTGAGGACTGCAAACCATCTAGTCTGCTTTGTCTCCCTGTCCCTGCCATTGTTTATAGCCTCCCTCTTGGCCTTAGTGTAGTCTGCCACTTATACTAACTTGAGTTTTCTCCTTCCCTCCCAACAGCTTATATTTGAGGTAGAGTCTGGGTCTTAACTCATTATTATTTTCTGTGGCTCCTAGTGCAGTGCTATATATAGACTGTGACTGACATTAAATAATATTAAATAACTCTCAAATAACAGTGAGTACAGGCTTTCTTTTAAGGCACTGGGTGGGTACGATGAGAGATTATAAACTATTACTGTCAAAAATGATCAAACTGGTAGGGTAAGATTTAAGACTTATGACAAGAGAACTATTTTACAAGAAATAATTCATGAGAAGTCAAATGAAAGATAATGAGCACCATAGGTAGTTGCAAAATGGAAAAAAAAATATTGCGTATGTGGTAGGGTAAGGTGTAGAGTAGGTAGTGAGTGTCAAAGAAAACTTCAAGGAGAAAATTCCAGCTGAACTATGAAGGATACTAGGGACAAAGGTAGGGATTGATAGAGGTGCCAGAATTCCATGCAGAAAAGATTAAAGGAGCAAAAGATCAATCTAGATGACTGAGTATATTCAAAGTTCTTATGGGCTTGGGGATAAACTTTTAAATGGCACTCAACGCTAGTCAGAAATCATTGCAAAGGAATGTATTAGGAAAATCCATCTGGTATTTGTGTATAAGAGTTTCCAAGGGAGCTGAGGCTTGTCATATTAATATGTTCTCCATAATGTGCTGTCCTAATATACATATAGGGTAGTTCTCCATGTAAAGGATAACAATTATTGACATTTATACACTACAAATGTTCACAGAGGATTCATTGCTTTACAAGAGGTTTAAACATAGAATTCTGTGGAGAACAGCAAGCACTTCTGGTGAGCATAAAGTTATTTTTCTTCAACTCTTACAAAACTCTTTCAGAAACATAACTAGAATATAACACAAGGCACAGCTGTCTGCTGTGTTAGTATGCCAATGTATTTCTAGTTTATGAGGAGTAGTATCCTGAACAAAAGCTCTTGCACTATTTCATTCACATTTTAAGTCTTCCTCAGAGTCTGGACCTTCAAAGATCTCAAAAGTGAATATTCTAAGCTGCACAGAAGTAGACTAGACAAAGTGTAGAAAGTTAAGGACTCATAGATTTTTTTTCTTGAAAAAATGCTGCAATGACTTCTTAACTTCCTTGAGATATGTGAAATTCACAAGGCCCACTCAGCCATCTGTTTTGCTTGATTTCAGACCATTTCCATCTTTTCCAGGGACACAGAGGCAAATAATGTATGTGCATATTATGCATGTGTGTGCATGAGCAAGCACACACACATACACAGATTAAATTGTGTTCTTCATAGCAAGTTTTGGAAACTGTTCTTTTCTTGGGGTTTGATGTAATGTTATTTAGCAGTAATATTTACTCTAAAGTTAGTATTATTTTTAAAATACAGAAACTTTTTAAAAAACTTTTTATTTTCCCCAACAGAAAAAAAAAATAGCATGGGTGATTACAGCAAACTTTGGAAGCCAGTGTTACTAAGTGTCTTTTTCATGGTAGCAGGATTAGTTTTTATTTCTATACATAATCAGAAGCTTTTGGTGGATATTATTGAAAGATTTTTTGTTAAGAATTATGATATTTATGTACAAATATGTATTATAAGAGTGTTACCATTTGAATTATGCTCCATCTAAACATTTGTTGAACTCCTAACTTCTATATGTGACCTTATTTGGAAATAGTCTTTGTGCATGTAATCAACTTAAGATATGTTTATTAGGGCACCACATAAGAAGAGGAGATGAGACACAGGTAGAACTACACAGTGAGGAGAAGGATATGTGCAGACACAGAGAAAATGCCATGTTAAATTAGAGTCAGAGATTGAAGTGATGGTGTCTATAAGCCAAGGAATGCGAAGGATTTCCAGTAAATGTCAGAAGAACATTTTCTTCCCCAGATCCTTCAGAGAGATCCTGGCTTTGCCAATACCTCGATTTAGGAATTCTAACCTCCAGAGCTGTGAGAGAACAAATTTCTGTGTTTTAAGCCATTCTAGTGTGCAGTACTTTTGTATGGCCACCCTAGGAACCTAATACAGAGAGTGATATTACAGTTTGGCTCTGAAAGTAAATGAATCTAAGAATGTCAGAGTGGACAGTATTTTCACTCATAATAATTGAGAAAAGCATAAGTAACCTATCCTTCCAGGGACAATACATACCACCAATTCTGTTTTGCAATGGTCTGAAGTTTAAAGAGGAATTATCAAACAAAAGAACAACAATAGTTAACAGTGACTGATAACTTATGAAGTGCCAGGTCTTATTCTAAGCACTTTATATATTCCATCTGGTTTAATCCTACAAACACCTTTGTGGTGTAGATGCTATCATTATCCCCTTTACAGATGAGGAAATTGAAGTAGAGAGAGGTTAGGTTGCCCAAAGATACAGAGTTGAGAGAGCTGTGGCTTAACCACTTACAGTTTAGCTCCCTCCTACCAAGTGTCCACTTCCTTTTTAGTTTTTTCAGAATTCCAAGACATCATGCTTTTTTGGAGCAGAGGAATTAGAATGAAGAAAATTAGTGTTTAGAGAGCCCCTTTGTAAGTGAATGACATACTCAAATACGTTATCCTATTTTGTTAATTTTCATAAAAACTCCTAAAGAAAGTTATTATTTGTATAGCTTACAGATAACGAGACATGTCCTATAATTTGAAAGTGGTGCCAGGATTTGCCAGAAGCGAATTAATGGCCTTTGTTCAGTGAGGGACTTTATATATGTTCTCTTTGATCTTTATACAGTCTTATAAGGTGGTTGTCTCTGGGAATCATGAGAATGAAAAATGAACAGAAAATTTTGAGTAAGTTTAGCCTGTGGAAGGCAGGCTAACTCTGTTGCTGTGCTATGCTGTACCTGCTCATGGAATCAGTAAGATCCAGATTAGTCCGTTACATGGAACTTGCCTTGGTTAAGAGCGAGGTTGTGAAAACAGTGAGAAAAAAGGGCATTGGCTTAGGGTCGTGTTATCTGCATAGATGCCTGGGAAGCTGGCAAAAAACAGGGAAAGTATATCATTGGGAAGGAGACATGACATATGAGGTTGAGCTATATGACTATGGAGAAGATAGTTCTTATCAACACCTCTGGAACTGAATGTTTGATCCTGAGGTAGAAATCACCAGCTTTTGTAAGACCCTTCATACATCCTGGTTCGATTGTCCATCGTTCGAACCAGATGGAAGGTGCCCACGCCCAGCTTCCATGGTGCCTAGCCAGTATTTGTGACTATACAATTTCCCAAGATTCTGTGAGTCCGATTGCCTTCTGCCTATATTTAAATTACCCCTGGTGCCCCTGGGTGTCTGGCTGTTGAAAGAGTTTCCTGATCAATGACAGGTAAAACTCCCATTTCTCAGGTAAGGATCTGAGACTTAGAGAGGTCTAATGTCTTGTCTGAGGTTAGACAGATAATAAATGACAAACCTTGAATTTGAAGTTAGGTCGATTGATTATTCTATATATCAGAGTATAGCAGCACAGTCTTTTGCTTATATCATTATTTTTCTTGCTTGCTTCTGTAGATTTTTATTTCAGCAGTTTCTTCTGTGAAGAAGAACAGCTCTTATGTGAAGCTGTTCCAGCAAGCTTGTGTAATGGAGAATAACATTAGATGTTGGCCAGTCTATATTTAGGAACTACTTTTGTTGCCACTAATCCTTAAACTATTGCGGAATTTTTCTAAACATTCTCCAGTCCTTGACTTTCCTTTCTTTATAGAAAATTGTCAGGAAAAAAATTATTAAAATAGATCAGATCACAAAAACCTGTAGTGGCTCACCATTGCCAATAATAATTGTTCCTAACTTCTGTACCCATGAGACTCAGGTTAGGAATGATTTCAAATATGCAGATGTTCATGTTTCACCCTGGACAGATGCTCTTCAGCTGAGTACAGAGCAGATAGGTTACGTATGTATATGCAATTTTTTGATTATGAGAAATTAAACGATAACTTCCATTATCCATGATAATCTCCCCATCTCCTACAAACAACAACAACAAAGAAAACACCCAGTAACAAAGGGCATAACGTGAAAATCAGAAGTCCACATTTCACCATCAAATCCATTTCTAGGCCTCAGGAGAAACTTCTTCCTGGTGCAACTTTTGTTCTTTTTATGACTGGCTCTGTAATGCTAGATAATGGCTCTCAAAAGAAAATGCTTCATGGGTGAATCTGACTCACACCAAAGGTTGCCACACACTGATTATAGAATGAGGATCAAACTCGAGTTGACATTCAAAGAACCTCATAATCTTACTCTGACTACATCTTTCTCTGGGTCTGATGTTCCAGGCATAGGTATTTTCATGATCCTGGTGTCTTTTCTCACATTGTTCTCTCAGCCTGGTATGTCCTAACCTCCAGTCTCTGCTTATTATTATTATTATCCTTCATGCACTCACTTCAAATGCATCCTCTATGTAAGTGTCATCTAATCAATTTTTTATTGTTTTTTTTTTCCCCTCTCATTTTCTTGATGCATCCAGAGCACTGCTTTTGCTCTACTCAGAAATACTCAATGGCGTTGCATGCCGTGCTCTTTTAACTCACCGGTCTTGAACTGCAGACCTGAAGGGAGAAAGAGAGAAAGAGCAAGAGATGATGAGTAGAAATTGGTTTTTTCTGTAGGGGGAGTCAGTTTTCCTATTTATGATGTTGTCATTGTGAAATTTTAAAAGTGTGACTGTAATCAATTTTCACATTACTTGTTTACTTTAGATGCCTATCACCAAAGAAGGTACTAGTCCTAGTCAAATAGTTGTCTCTATGTGCCAGTGCAACTTTACTTTATCCATATTTGACTACTTGCATACATTATACTACAATCCTTTCTAAGCACATTATTCCTCTATTTCTTATTACTTTACAAAGGAAGTAACTGCTAAGTATATCTTAGTGGTTAAAGTTTCAGGCTTTAGAGTTAGTCAGCTTTGGTTTGAATCTCTGCTGTACTGCATCATTGAATAGAGAAATACATACTCTAGTTTATCCAGGACAGCCTCTTTTTATACCTACTGTCCTAGCATCCTATCCAGTTAGTACCTCCTTTTATTCTCAAAAATGTTTAGATGGTAAACCATATAATCACTTTATCTTGGAGTGACTTAGTCTCGTTAAGCCTCAGATTTTTGCCTATAAAATGTAGAAAGTGATAATATCTACCAAAAAGCTTGTTTTTAAAACACTAGGAACAAAATTTTGTACATAGCAAACTTGCAATAAGTATTAGCCATATTTATTGTTTTGTTTTCATGTGGAGTATGTGTCTAAGTCATATAGTGTAGAACTTTTTCATCATTATTCAGGAGCGTAGCTTACTCATACAATTTGTCTTCCTCACATTATTTACTTTTCACTCTAAGAAAATTGTTGTGATATGCAAATTTTGTTAGAACAAGACATTTAATTGCCTCATGTCAAAAGTTGTCATTGTATTTATATATACATATAGAAACACTTATACATATATCTATATATCTATCTATCTATCATCTATCTACCTATCAATATACCTATCTATCTATTGATATAGAGACACACATACAAACATAAACTTGTAAGGTTTTAATGTGAATACTCCCAACCCCTTAGATAGGGTGTCTTCATGCATAAGAGAAAATGTGCAAATTCACATAGTGATCTGAGATATTCAAGTAATCTGAAGAATAGGGATAAGAAAACATAACCTTTTATACCTTTATGAGCTCAATGTTTACATTTTTTAAAAGTTTAAGGGACTGAAGAAGTCAGAAGTCAAAATTACTTATACCTAATGACATATCAACTAGTTTCTGGGTTTAATAAGATTGTGGTCAGAAAGCACATTTTAGCGACAATCGGTAAATAATACAAGACAGAGAAAAGGACAGGGAGTAGTCCACAAATTCATTAACATAAAATTTCACACGACATATATAGATTTCTGAACTACTTATTAGAGCTCAGTAAATGGTTGAGAATCTGAGCTGTAAGAAATGAAGCTTACTGAAATAAATAACTGCCAAGATCAGAATAAATGGTCTTTGCTTTATAAACCTGGCTCTGTGTGCCTTCAGAGTCGAGGTAGAAGCTATCTAGAATGCAGTCTCATTCCTAAGCCTCTGAGAAGCATGTCATTACTCTTTCTACTTTGAGAGGAGCCTGTCAATCAAGCAAGCTTATTTTGCAGGTCCTGGAGGGGAGGAATAACACATTAAGTTTTACTCTCTCTTATTCTTGGTAACACTTTATCTCAAGTGCCCATTAACCAGCACACTCTATAACTCGGGCTGAATTAGGATGAAAGCACTCTCGTGGGAGTCCAAGGCATCTGCATCAACCAGCCGCTGCCATTAGTTTGCAAGACTGAGCCTCTGATCACACCCCAACATAGGTGAAGGGCCCTGTCCAGGAGCTACACAGAGCCTATCTAATGAAGGATCAGAGGAAATTCCTTTGTTCTCTGGTGCTCTCAACCACTTGTACTTCATTGGGCTTCATTTCTTCTTTTTATAATGACATACGTGACACTTCATCCTAGGATTCAGATCTTAATTTTTTAGTTCCTTTTTTCATGTCATGATAAAAAATTCTGGGGAATATATAGTGTCAGCTTCCTTTCAGATTAATCATTTCAATATTTTCATCTGCTACAACTGTTTAATTAGGAAAGGCTCCTTTTGGTAGGCTCCTTTTGTATAACTTTAATGAAACTGAAGAGCATGAAATGTGGTTTCCCTGCTTTTAAATGAAGCTACTTTTATAGAAATAAGATGAGAAATGGAGAAATTGTTGAAGTCACAGTGCATGAAATTAAGGGAGCCCAAACTGTATTGGCAATAGTGTTTTTTTTTTTTTTTCTTCTTCTTCTCCTAAGTTGATGTTTTGAGGACCAGGGTTGTGGTTGCTAACAAACAGGGATGATGCTGTTTTTTTCTCTCTCTCTTTTTTTTTTTTTTTTCCCAAGTTCATAGACTTTTGACAGACATGTCTTTAAGGATTCAATTTGTTGTTGTTTAGGAAAATTGTATGAAGCAAACTATGTATGATAGAAGGTTGTTTTCAAATAACACAAAAGCAAATTAACGATGGCATATAGTTATGAGATAAAATCTGATGTAGTGGATTTCATGTAAAGCAGGATTCAATGTGTAGAATTGAAACAGAATAATTACAGAAAATTTCAAACAACTTGTGCTATAATCATAGGGCATGTACTTAGAATGCCCCACAAAACCTCTAAGAGATTAGTTACATGGGTATTCTACTCATCATCGAATTTTCTATCATACTATTCTGTCTCTACAAATACATAGGGAAGAGATGAAGCAACACTTCTCTTATACATTAATCAATGTAGCAACTACTTTGAAAATTTATGTATTAAATTCAGGGGATCTGCATTGCCTCGCTTTACAATGTAGACTAGTTTGATAATAAGCATTTTTTTTGGGGGGGAGGGCAGATTTTAGAAGTGGTTTTAAATGCCAATTTCATATTATGAAGATATTGAGTAAGATTTTCCTGCTGACCCAGAATAGCTGATTAGTATTCTTAGACCAAAGAGCCATTAAGTTCCTTCAAACTCAAAGAGAGAACCTCCAAGAGCTAGCAACAATTGCGGACAGAAAACTCCATCAGAGATTAGTAGCTCCTGAGCTCTGACCTTTACTGCAACACCATCTCATTCTCATCCCAAACTATGTAAAGTACAATCAAGGATGAAAAGACAACAAGAGAACCTCATGGGCTCAAGTTTAAGTGCTGCAAAATTTCCCTCATCTCCTCATGGAATGGCTGGGTGTTTTTGAGTTTTTACTCCATCATTGTGTAATGTGGGGGAGTCACAAGTTAAGGGGGTTGGGACATATCACTAGATATAGATTCCTCTTCCAGAAATCTGAGCAATGAAGAGAGTCTCCAGGGCCTTCGAGTAAACTCTGAAAAACAACCCCTCAGTCAGGACTTGGACTTCTGACATTCAGTGGGCATAGATGGCCATTCAGGATTAGGTGGGGTGGAGGAGGAGGAAAAGGCTGTAGTTACGAAGAGTTTGTTAAGAGAACTTGGCATCTCCTTTCCATCTTTCTCCTAACCTACTCCAACTCCAAACAAATCAAAACTACAGTGAGATATTACTTTATTCTGTCAGAATATCTATAATCAAAAAGACAAGGAGTAACAAGTGTTGGTGACGAGGTGGAAAAAAGGGAACACTCACACACTATTGATGGGAATGTAAATTGGTATAACCACTGTTGAAAACAATATGGAGTTTCCTTAAAAAATTAAAAATAGAACTACTATGTGATCCAATAATTCCACTCCTGGGTATTTACGCAAAGAACACAAAACACTAATTTGAAATGATATATTCACCCTTATGTTTACTGCAGCATTAATTGCAATAGCCAAGATATGAAAGCAACCCAGTGTGCATTGATAGAGGAGTAGATAAAGATATGGTATGCGCACGCATGCACACACACACACGAATATTATGCAGCCATTAAAAATATTTTACTTTTTTTTAAATAAGTACTTTTTTTTTTAAAGATTTTATTTATTTGACAGAGAGAGAGAGATCACAAGTAGGCAGAGAGGCAGGCCGAGATAGAGGGGAAAACAGGCTCCCTGCCTTGCAGAGAGTCCGACTCGGGGCTTGATCCCAGGACCTTGAGACCATGTTCTGAACTGAGGGTAGAGGCTTAAGCCACTGAGCCACCCAGGTGTCCCTAAAAAGATGAGATCTTGCCATCTGTGACAATATATATGGACCTAGAGTGTATTATGCTAAGTGAAATAAGTCTGACTAAGGAAGACAAATGCCATATAATTTTACTCATATGTAGAATCTAAAAAAAAAAAATGAATATTTGTTTTGAGAACAAACTGATGGTTGCCAGAGGGAGGGGGTTGGGGGAATGGGCAAAATGAGTGAAGAGGAGTGGGAGATACAGTCTTCCAGTTATGGACTGAATAATTCACAGGAATAAAAGGTAACACTGTAGAGATTATAGTCAATGATACTGGATCAGCCTTGTATGGTGACAGGTGGTATCTACTCTTGGGGTGAGCATAGCATAACATAAACTTGTTGAACCACTATGTTGCACACCTGAAATTAATGTAACTCAAATGCCAACAGTACTCAAAAAATTTAAAAATAGCTCAAAGTAACTAAGGATTTTATAGTTAATTGTCTGTCTAGAATAATTAACTTTCTATTTTAACTCTGGGTAATTGACTATTCTTCATATCCTTCTGTCTCAGGTTGGGTTTTCCGAGGCACAGACTTTGTGGTAGAGATTTGTGTGTGAGAGGCTTATTGGAGAGTGCTGTAGGATCACCACTAATAATAGGGAGTGAAGGAAGCCATAATGAATATAGGGGCAGGTCAAACTGTGATGCAGTCCTTGCAAAGACTGCAGTGGCTCCCTAGAGTTGTCCTGAATTGGGGCCAAGGGGATGAACTCTTATAACCTGTCTGCATAGACCTGTCTTGGATGAAGGATGTCCTGAGGAAGAAGATGTGACTTGCCTCAGCTGTGAGCAGGCTCTCAAATGTCCTTGATTCAGTCCTGGGTGGCGTGGTGGGGGGTAGATCTTGGTGGTGCACCATTGCATCCAACACACTGACATTTTTCTATGTAAAGAAATACTTTTAAAACTTTAAAATTTTTTCAGCTATCTTGGGCTCACCGTAATAAATAGTTGCAAGTTTCAACTCAGTGAAATTAAATCACCCAGAGTGAGAAAGTCATTTATATTCCATGATATCCCAACAGCCTATTCTTATTTGGCAGTCTCAGGCTCTGAACCAACAACAACATCTGCTGGCAATTTATTCTCTATTATCTTCTGCCTACTACTTAACCTACTGGATCAAACAATTCTATGTTCACTGTTCCCTATCCACCTGTAAGTTGGAGAGCTCACTTGTAAAAATTTAAATGTAGCTTTAGAAAAATTTTTAAACCTGTTTGGAATTTCTTTATAAAGATTTCAAGTATATAATAATTTCCTTAATCTGCTGTTGTCTTTGGCCATTTTATAATTTATTTCCTTATGATTTCAGCCTGATTGACTTTCTGAAGACTTAGGAAGGGCAAACAGTAAAAGAGGACTAATGAAACAAAACAGAGAGGTGCTGAGTGATAGTGTATGCTGTTGTTTTGCTTTTCTGGAACCCATAGAGATTACTGACCTCAGAGCCTTATTTAGTTTTCTTACCCATTCATGAGGATTCCTGTCTTCTATCTGGGACTTTTTTTTTTCTCTTGTCCACTGTGGAATTGAAGGTAGCACACAACCTCTCTCATCGTCTCTCTAATCTAGGGAAAGATTGCATGCTTGGAATGTAGGAGTTACACAATAAATACATGTTGTTTTGTTGGATGAATCGTGTTAGTCTAACAGCAAGCAGACAGGTCCATGAAATTAAACACAAGAAGACAACAAGGTATTTTCACAATAGTGTTTTCATAATAGTTATCAGTAGTCTTCATTGAGGTGTAAAATAGATCTCAGTTTGATTTTTTTCATCCATTTAATGTCTTTTTTTTTTTTTTTTAAAGGTTTTATTTATTTACTTGAGAGAGAGCTAGAGCATGAGAACGGGAATGCAGAGGGAGAGGGACAAGCAGACTCCTGCCAAGCAGGGAGCCCAATTTAGGGCTTGATCTCAGGACCCCAAGATCATGACCTGGGTCAAAGTGACATGTTCAACCAACTGAGTCACCCCAGGCACCTGCATCCATTTAATTTCTTAGTTTTCTATGATTTGGTGGTTTCCTTTATTTCTGGAGTGGACTCCTTAGAGTTGTCCTTAGACAAGAATGCCCCATAGTCCCTAAGGAGGGAAAGAAATGTGAATGATATATTAGTCGTAACAAAGGCTAAGCTGTTGCAACAAAGGGAATTGGAAAGTAAATGGCTTGAGTAAGACAGAGTTTAATTTTAGGTAATACTTCAGCCAGTCCAGGCCAGGGTGATAAGGGAGAGCTATACCTCATGAAATATATCATGTCTTCAAAGTCCTCAAAGAACCCATGTTTTTTCTGTCTTGTTCTGACATATTCACTGTCCTCTAGATTGCTGTTCTCCTTGTTAAGGGCCCAGCTAGGATCTGGGATTCTAACATGGCTGTGTTCCAGTTTATGGGAAGGGGAAATGTCCAGAACAAGAGATTTCCTTTTAAATAGACAGTGAAGTGTCAAAATGTAAACATTTTTTTCTGCTCATATTCCATGGAAATAGGAATATGTCATTTCGAGCTGGATGGCCATGAAGGTATGTAAGGGCAGATTTTGAGGGATAGCTAGCCTTCTGCCACTGTTACCCCCTGAATATTCTTATATACATTTTTTACCATCTTCTTGTGTCACAAGGGAGACAGTCTAAAGTCCCATCCCTACTGCATTAGATCAAACTTTAGGGACCTTTCGCTGATGAGGGATAGTTTTTTTTAATAGGTCTAGATGAAATTCTTCATGATCTAGTGACTATAAACCAATAAAAAAATTATCAGCTTAAAATTTGATAACTGTTGTTCAAAATCCCATTCATAAAACATAAAAATTGGAAACATTGCAGTCCTTAGTTATCATAAACACTTTCTGCCTGAGCACAAGGTGGAGTATGGTCTATAGTTAGCCCATCTGCCCACCTTGTTTCTACTTTCTGAGGAGTTCCCTCATCCATTTTCCTCTGTGGACCCAGCTTTACTTTTGTAAGAGCCTCACTTGTCAGTATTTCTCTATCTGAAGTGGGTATTGCAAAGTAAAGTTCTTGTAGTCTGCTCTGACTGAACCAGGCTAGAAGCCTCTCATACTTGTGGTTTCTTTGGTAATACAATTTCACAAAAAACCCAGAGGCCTTCAATCTATTTTCCTCCAGCCATTAATAGTGACAAATAAAGTTGAATGATTTTTTTTTTCTAGACATCATTCTTATGCCTGCTGATTTTCATTTATTTGATGGCATCTCTGCTCTGTCCAACTCCCAGCTTCTTCAGTTAGGCTTGATTTGGGAGACACACTCTTTAACTCATTTCTGTAACTGCTTGCGTCTTTTGCTAAGACACCTTTATGGGAGATGTTTGAGAGAGGCTCCAGGTAATAGACTTATGTTCTGCTGTTCTCAGGTGTAGAAGGAACCCAGTCTGTGTCTCTAATCGCTTGAGTCTCCAGTTTCTAGATTCTTAAATGTAAATACAGATTTCAGACTGTAGGCAGAGAGTGTCACAGTTGGCAGATGTGGCACACTTTCCATGTCTGTTTTCAAACTGGCCAATTCTTACCTGAGTTTATCTCTTTCTTAGGTATCTTATTAAAAGTAGTGAGGCACCCCTAATTCCTGAATTTCTGGTTATTTCCCACTGCTTCCTCTGGAACATAGAGGCCTCTTGGGCATGTAGCCTGCTTTCTGAGTTAACGAGGGTGAAAGTTTCCTAAATGCTTTAAGTTACCAGACTTAACGTGGGGTCTAGAAGACCAGCAGGCAATATCTAGTTCTTCATTGCCTACTATCTAATTTCTAAATCAGTTTAAAAATACTTTTTAGGTTTTGTTACTAAGTATCCTGTTTCCAGGTGCTAATTTCTCTATCAAGCCTAGACAAAGTAAAGGTTATGTTGCTAGAACAAAGAGATTCCAAAATATGACTTGAATAGGAAGTATTAGTCTGGCTGGTCCAGTCTCTTAGGGTGGTTCTGCTATTCAACATCACTGATAGATCTGGATTTCTTCTATTTTTCTTGTTCTGCCCACCTATACAAACGCCTGTTTTTGTGGAAGAGGTGAATGTGTTCGGGGGAACAAATTAGTAGTTTGCCAAAATTGTTAGTAAGTAGGCCCCAAATGTTCTAAGATTAATCAATATCTTAGAAATCACTGCACTCCACCTCATTGTCTTTCTGTTTCAGGAAGAGTAAGAATCTAAAACTATTCTCCATAAATACCTTTTGACTGAAATCATGAAATTGAAATTGTCCATTGTTTCTCACTTGGAGGTAGTCCAGCCTTCCTAGGTGGTGTTTGTGGTGATGTTTGGTAGCTGAAATGTCTGAGGATGACTGTTAGCATTTAAATACCCAAAAGGCCTGATTTATGGGTGACGGTTATGACCTCAAAATTCAGCCTTGCCCCACCTAAAATGTGTGAGAAACAAAATTTCCCAATCCACAGCCCTCATTTTCAGGTCATTAGTGTCAAAACTGAGAAAAGAATATAGATTTTCTGACTCTCTGTTAGGCTCATTTGCTAAAATCCAATCTCTGAAGAATTGTCTTGAGGGAGATTAAACCTTTTTTTTTTTTTTTTTTTTTTTAAATGTGCTCTTGGCTCCCACCTGTTCTATAACAGCAGCAACTTACCTGCATAATTCTGTCTTTTCTTACCACATTTAAAGAGTGAAAAATAATCTGTTAAAAATAGAATGACAGTTGTAGGGGAAGGAAATAAAAATCTAAATACAGTATCTCTATATGCGTGTATAAATAGGAATATAAACAGACAAATATAGACTGACTATAAAGCGGTAAGACTTTATTTTGGTATGAAATTTGTGGAATCAATCTCACTGCTTTATAGTCAGGCTTGTATATCTGAAGGCGGTGTGCTTTCCCTACTTAAATAAAGAAGGTTCTGGAGTGAAGTGTGGAGGCATCAGAATGAGAGTGAATGAATCCATGGCCCCAGGCAGAAGGCTGTGGACTAAGTGTCAGGACAGAGGCTTGGTGTCTAGGAGGTTGGGACCAGGAAACCAAGGAAAGGAGAAGAAGCAAGCAAGAAAGCTTGAGTCAGGAAAATGACAGGGACCCGTGCAGAAGGGAGCCAGCAGCAGACTTGTTATGTAGGCAAGTGTCAGGGAAATCAACGAGGAGGCACCAAGAAAGAGAGGTTTTAATGCTGAATGACACAATAAAGCCTGGGTGTACCTTTTAGGTTTCCTGCTGCAAACCACGTTTATCAGCAACAACAAAATGAACTAGAAACACAACAGAGAAATATCAACAACAATAATAAATACCCCAAGAGGATTCCCCGAGAAAGTCGCCATGTTTCCTGGAAGGGAAAATGAAATAAGGAGCAGTAAATATGGCATCTTGACTGGAGGCACAGAATTTGGATAGAAGAGCAAATTACGACATTTTTATCTTAGCATTTTGAGGGTATGAAAGAGCACATTGTGACTGCAGGTTTCACAGTGGCCCCTGAGAAGGGACAGTGGCCCCTGAGAAGGGACAATATACCATTTGGCTTAGGATTTTTGGGTCCTTCCTTTTCATGTGTTGTTTAAACAGTGAAAAAAAAAATCTGCTAAGCATATAGATGACAGGTTTGGGAGAAGAAAATGTAAAACTAAATACATTAGGCATACATAGGACTAAAAGCACAGGAAGAAGGAAGAAGGCATAATACGAAGTCTGAGCCCCTGACAGCCAGTCTGCACTGGGAGTGGATACAAAGATGCACCCTTTTTTGTAGGTCCCTGAGCTGTTTATTTTTATTTGGATATCGCTGAAAGGGTTGAGAATGTGTGAACTTGTTCACTCTTTTTAGAGTCTGAGACTGTCAGGTTCTGGAACTCCTCTGAGTTCCCCACAATGTTCTGACTTTAAATAGTTTAATATATATATATATATATATTTAAAGTGTAAGTAACTTATTACTTGCCTCCTTAGAAACTTGTCCCATTTTTACTGCTGTATAGTTGCTACAAATGGGCATTTTCAAATCTGGTACCAGGGAAGGTCGCCTGAGTGGACTTTTTTTAATCCACTCTTTTTCTCAGAACCCAAGCACAATCAGACTTCTGACTTTTCTCTCTCAATGGCCCTCTTTCATTCCCACGCACATAGCATTTTACTTAAAAAAAAAAAAAAAAAAAAGCTTCAGTTTAACAACTTACTTAGTGGGTGTGTTTGAAAGATGAGCTGGCTAGCCGCTCACCAGCCCACGCACCAACCTTCTCAGCTTGCTGTTCTGTAATCCAGAATTCAAGAGTTTAGAATGGGAGGAAGTAATGCAATATCATTCTTCTTCCTCCCCCTGCCCCATTGCTAAAATCTCTTGCTACCATGATGTGTAGAGCCACAGTTGACTCATGACGGTGAGGAGAGTGGTCATACCATTCATGTTCATCTCATTCTTGAGGTTTCTATAACACAACTGCTTAGGTCACCTAGATGTGTCTTCGCCTTTCTCTGACTGGATTCCAGTCCTCACTGTGACAAGTGATCTCTCCAGCTGCTGAGAGAGAATCGAAGGAGAGAATCAGAGAGTTAGAGCTTTAAGGGAACTTCAGGACCATCTGCTTCACCTCCGTTTTTGCAGACTGGGAACACAAATCTGGCAGAATGCTAGGTGGGGAAGCTAAGAGAGTCAGAGTTAGTCCTGGAACTTGGGTCTTCTTCCGGGCCTTTTCCACCAGGCCATGCATATTTCCTTGCCGTTGGCAGAAGACTGCACGATGGTGTCCAAGTATTTGTTCTATAAATGGACAGTTCTCGGAGTGCTCTATTCTTTATGTTCTGTACAATAACATTGTTGCTAGCAGCAATTTCCTGCATTGCACAGTTAGCAAACAGAAGAATGAAAAATCCCTATTTCCTCCTTTTCTTTTCCTTTGTTTTGTGAATTTCTCCAGGGAAGACCTGAATTGAATCTACAAAAAAGAGGGGATGTTTGAATCCTTCTTCTTTACTCTGCATAATTTTTGTATTTGGGGAAAAAAAAAATTATAGCTTGTTCCAATCTCTTCAGAAGAAGGTGGATTCCTCCGTCCCTGTTGGAAGTCTTCCTCTTTTCTTCTTCTCGGTATCCTCTCAGAGTTAATCTTGAAGTGCAAAATATCGTTGGGCTGCCTTGGCTGATAGGGAGAGTAGCTACATGCTACTCTGTGAGGAAATCGTTCCTCACAGATGGCTGTGTCCCTTTCTCTTTGTGACAGTGTCTCAGTTACAATACTTTCAGGTGTGTTTCCCCATGGGTGCTAGGGCTTGTGACTGCCACCTCGTGTCGAGAGCAACATCTGCATTGATATCTTCCGGACAGCAAGTGCCTGAAAAGCCTTTGTTAGGGGTTTGTGGGAGCTCTAGAGGTCTGGATATGCACTCATAATGTGATATGCTCTTTATTTGTCCATCTGTTTGTGCTTTTTTCATTCACCAGATACTTAGTGAGCTCCTGTGATGAATTGGATGCTGGGACCGTGCACTGAATGAGACACAGTCCCTGTTCTCCATGTGCACAGAGTCTAGTTGGGGAGATGGATAAAAATGAGAATTATCACATAACCTGGTGTGATAATCACCCTGAAAAATACATACTGGAAGAATCATAGAGGAAGCACAAAGCGATTGCGTTTCACTTACTCTCTGAGAGCAGAGAAATCTTTTGGGCTTGGGTGAGTGTTTAAGGATAGAAGGCCTAGGCCAGGTAGTTAGGGAAGGAAAGAAGCCTCAGGCAGAAGAGAGAGCACGGTAGTGGCACAGAAGAGTGAGAACACATGTCCTCCTGGGAAATTGTGGTCTTTTGGTATGGCAAAGGGGGACAACCTAAGAGATAAGACTAGAAAAGTAGTGGAGGTCCAGATCTCAGGTAGCCTTCTCAGCCAAACCTGGACTTCCAGGTTTCCCGTGAATGTAATGGGAGCTATTAAAGCCTACTGTAATCACATTTCTGGACGGCAAAAGTGACCCAGGCAATAGGGCGGGTTTGTGGTAAGACTGAAGGCGGATTAAGAATCATCTCTAGTAGTTTACACAGACATGTTGGTGGTTTGAAGCAAGGTGCACAGAGGGGTCCCAGAGCTGTTGTCATGTTAGAATTGATAGCACTAGGTAACTGCCAAATGTGGAGAAAGCAGCAGACTAGAATGCCATTCGGGCAATGAATTGGAGACACCTACTGTTATAGGAAGCATGGGGCAGGATGTCTGATGGGGGTGAGGTTGGGGTCAGGGAACACAGAGTGAAATGCCTGTGGTGCATGCAGGTGGATCTGTCTAGGAGGCACAGGGGCACATAGGTGTGTAACTCAGCAGACATATTAGCCCCAGAGGTATGCACTAGTTGGTCATTGGCAAAGGTTTGGTAGCTGAAAATCTACGTATGGCAGGGGAACCAGGAATAGAAACTAAATAAAATACTGGGTATGAAACAGGTGTCGGGATTCAAATCCTGGGTCTACCGCTGATGGACTGTGTTAACTCTGGGCAACTCATCTCATCTCTCTAAATCTTGGTTTCCTTTTCTGTAAAATAGGGATAATCATAGTAAGCACCTCATGTGTCATGTGAAGTCCTTACTCAAGTGCCGGGGGCATTGTAAATGCCAGTCACTGTTGCCTACAGTTTATTGATGTTGTTAAATGGAGAGTCCAAGGTGGTAACTGAAAAGAGGATTACAGATGAGGGATACTTAACATTGCAGAGGGAAACAGAGTGAAAGGAACAGCTGCAGAGCTGGGGGTAAGCTGTGAATAACTGAGGTTGGGAGCACATTTTGGCAGCAGCCAGTAGTGTCAGATATTATTGTGAGCTCAAGAAACGGTAGGTTTGACCAATAGTGTGGTACTTTTCAAGGAAAAACATATGAGAGTGTAGAAACAGAAGGCAGACTCTAGTGGATTTAAAAGTAAATGGTCAAGGAGATGAGAGAGAACTGAACTAGGGAATATTGTTTTAGTAAGTTTGGCTATAAAAATAAATTTCATTTTCAGCAGAAAATAGAATTTCAGCATCTAGAGGAGGTTTTGAAGAAGAGAGAGGGCTTTTGTAAAGTTGGAGGAAAGTGGCATGTTCAGAAACTGAAGGAAAAGAAATATATGCAGGGTGTTGAGACCCAGGTTAAAACTCAATGCTTATCTCTCCTTTTATGCAAGATTAAGTTGAGGTATGTCCTCAAGCCCAAGGTCAAGGCAGAAAAGAGGAAGAGAAACAACTTTAGCTGATTTCCAGGCCTTGTGCAAGCTGCTTTTCATTCAATCACTTACTGAATCTTCATAGAGACTGGGCAAGAGATTTGCCCATTAATAATATCTGTTTTCTACCCAAAGAAATTAAGACTTACAGACAGTAGGTAATTCATACAGGGTCACAAATAAAAGTTGGAATTTGATCATGCTCTGTTGCTTTCCAAGCTTGTATTGTATCTACTGTGCTACCTAGTGATTTCATTCACATGATAGATTTTTGGAGAATGCATATTTATTATGATGGATGATTATAGCAGATAGTATCAGCACTTGCCCTTATCCCTTTGGATCCCTTTACTATTTTCCCACACACTGGCTCTCATTGCTTTCTTTCTCTTCAACCAGCACCTGTACCTCTTTGTTGGAAATCTGTCTGAATGCCCTATTTTCCTCTGCAGAGAGCAGGAAATTCCTGGAAAATTAGGTTCTCCACTGCCGCTCTATTCTCTTTGCCCTTAAGCAATGCTTGCTGGGTGCCATGGTATAATATCCAGCATTCTGGTCCCTGATATTGAGGTGTGGCTTTACCTTGCCACCAGATTTCCTCCAGAAAATTCCACTAGTTACCCTCTATGGTATTGTGTGAGATATCATGTCTTCACTTTTATAAATTTCCTATTGTAAGAAATCACAATTTTAGAGACTTATAATAAGAAAAACTTATAACTGTATAGTTTCATGGGAGTCCTGTCTGTGGAAGTCCTAGGCTAACAGGTGTTGATAGGATTGTGTTCCTTTTTGTAGGAATTATGGGAGAATTCTTTTTCGTGTGAAATTCAGTTCCATGAGGTTGAGGTCCCATTTCCTTGTGGACCCTTAGCTCCCAGAGGCCTCTCTCCTGTCCTTGTACATAGCTCCCAACGTCTAAGAGGCAGCACAGGGCATCGACCCTTTCTCATGCTGCCATTCCTTGACCCGCTTTTTTGCCACTCTCTTTCACATTTAAGGGCTCTCCCGATTAGATTTGGTCCATTCATATAATCCAGGATAATCTCCCTATTTCACGATCAGCTGATTAGTAAACTCAATTCCATCTACAACCGTACTTCCCTTTTACCAAGGAAGGCAATACATGTAGAAATTCTGGGTATTAGTAAGCAGACATCTTTTTTGAGGGGCGGCCATTATTCTGCCTACCACAACCCCTTGTGGATCCATTTCCCCACTCCTCTTACTGGGGCGTGGGTTTTTTTTTTTTTTTTCTTTTGTAGAAACACTTCCTTATAAATCACTTTCCCAGGAAACTCTGTCTCTGGATCTGCTTTCAGGGATTTCAATCTAAAACAACGATGTATGTTCAGAATTCAAGAACTGTTTTGGTTCGTGAATTAGGAATGGCCAGTGAGGAGTGTAGGCCAGCACGCCAAGCACAGGCAGACAGCGACTGTTAACTGTGGCTGTGTTTGTACTTGCTGGGCTCATTGGCTTTCTGGCCGTCAGACAGGAACAGGGAAAACCTTGCTAATGAGATTCTCCCCGCTTGCCTGAAATCCTCTTCACCTCATCAGCGTGGCACCCTCAGCAGCCTTGCCTACCAGCGAGTCTCTGTGCACGACATTTATAAATATAAGCGTGCCGTTCTGCCGCAACTGTCAAAGGCAGCAGCTCGTTAGTTAGCAAAAGATACCAGCCAAGGCTGGCCCAGCCCTGATGCTACGTGGTGAGGCATAGAAAATGAACATGCCACCCAGTTCGGGGTCAATATGCAAAACAGGAAAGGGAAAAATGGGAGAAGCTTGACAGTCTGTCACGATGATTATTAGCTGTCTCCCAGAGTCCTCTGGGCCCCAAGCTCCATGTAGGCGTTTAGCCAGTCAGGGTTCTCTAACAACTCTTTCTCTCACACTCCTCTCACTGTGTGCATCACTTGGGTCTGTTTCATCATGTGCCAAATGCCTTGTCCTCTAGAGGCACAGATGTTGCAGTAATACCTAGTGCGGCATGGTCCCCGGGGGATGGAGGTACATATCCTGAAACCCAGGACATCTTCTGATGTGGTAGCCAGGTTGATCACAGGTTCTGCCAGGTAATAAAAGGGGGAAGGGGCTCAAACAGAGCACACCCTGCTGAAGCGAGTTTATACCTGGTCCTTGAAAATACCACTTCAGTAACCATTGGTTGGGAGCCCCTGACTGAAGGAGGCCTCAGTGTTAATAGTTGTGATATGTGCCCCAGGCTTACTTTGCCTTTGCCTTTACTCCCTTTCTTTCACTGACTTAAAGCTCCAATTTATGCTTCCACTTCCCTTTACAACATAATCCTCACTCCCTGAAATTTACACCTACATTCCAGACTCCACATGATAGCATGTTCATAATGCCACCCGTGAAAAGGCTTTTATGATCTTGAATTTTATACTTCTCAACATTTTTTACCACGACTTTCAGAATATACATTCTTAATGTCTCAACAAAGGGGAGCAGATTAAAAAGAAAAATACCATAAAATAATTCAGTGAAGACCTAATAAAAGATGCAATCAATCAAGTGAGTGACAGTAGCAGTTTCTTTTAACATCAAATCTAATGGTTTCTTTTTCTAGTACAAAAGTGCTCCATTAACAGTGTGAGTCTTTTATTTAGGTAATTCACACGAGTGGTTGCCAGATGTAGTTTATTTTCAGGAGGGCACACTTATAGAAGCAGCACACTGAGCCGAGACAACGTTATCTCCATCTAACGTACTCTCTGATGACCTTTCAGAGTGGAAATAGCAGTGAAATCCAAAAACCAAAACCCTCAAAATCAGATCCAAGTAGCACTTCACATCTAAAATGATGGTTGGATGTCAGGGCTGGCCTGTAGAGAATTGTGGAGTGATTCATTGCCTCCCCGTCTATCCCTAATGCACAGCCGTGGTTGGTAGGTTGGCACTGCCTCAGCCACTGGCCCTATCAGCCTGGCTTGTTCAGGCTTCCCACCTGTTCTGACTCTCTCTTCAATCAAAACTCACCTGTTTGAGCCTCTTTCCCCTAAATGCTTCTTTTCTATGAGGTATTACAATCATCGAATGATCACTAATGTATTCACTTTGTACAGTGATTGATGAGTGTCTACTCTGAGTGTCCATTAGTCAAGAAACCTTCTGAAGATGATGCCTTTGACCCAGAGTAGTGACTGCAATGGTGTCAAGTAGGAGGTGAAATAAATGGGCTTGGTTTCAGAGAGACTTTGGTTGGAATCCAGGCTTGGTGTGCTTTACCTAGTGCCTTTGGATACATTAACTGTGTCCTAAAGACTATGTCCTATTCTGATGGCAATGTGGACAATAGTGCCCAAATTATATTTCTTCATTCAAAAATACATGTTGAGTGTCAATTTTCAGTGATTAAATGAGAAGAGGTAGATTGAAATACTTAATGTGATGTCTAAGAGTAATTTCCCTAAAAAGTTATCAAAAAAATGATGAGGATTTCTGGGAAGATGGTTTTGAGTTGCGTAAATTTTGTTCTCCTTCAAACCTATCATAAGTTAGCTGCTTACTCCACTGAATGAGTGGGGAAAGTAGGGCTGGCTTTGGGTGACATAGATCTAAAGAGCTTCACAAGATGTCTGGGGACATTGAGATCTGATTGCAGTGAAACACAACAGACAATCTTACCTTAAGAAAAGTCCATCTATGGTTGACAAGATAGGCAAATGCCCTAAAGTAAAGACGACTTCTTATCAGTGGATGAATGAATAGCTAAACATGCCTTCGGTGAGGGTCAGGGGGTTGGGAATGAAGCAGATCGCTTTACCTGCTGTTTATATTAGAATAAAAGGGAACATAGGATATTCTCTATTAACATCCACAGGTTTTCTGTGATCAGTCACAAATAGCATAGAGAAACATAAGGTAAAACACACTTTAAAAATGAGAAAATGTGTGTGTGTGTGTGTATTTGCTGAAGTGTTATTTGAACGACTCACTGAAAAGGTAGGTTAATGCATTCACTGAATTTTTCTGTTGTTTAAAGAATAATCTTCTCTCTTGCCTTACGCCAGACTAAAAACGGTTTCCAAACAGTCATATAAAAAAAAATAGAATATACCAAACGGTGTTGTCCTTGAACCTCTCTTCATACACTTGTTTAAAATTAATATACTTGAATAGAATAATCCACCTATCTGTGGCACCCAGTGGCTTGGAGCTATATATAATACATATTAATAAACTAGGAGAATGTGGTTCCTGCCACGCTCGTTTTGTTTTTGTTCTCCTGACGGGGCTCTTGCTGTCAGAGGCTTCTTCTCAGATAATGAAAGGCAACACAAGACATACACATTCATTCCTTCTTCCCCTCAATCCCCTGTCCTGTCATCTGTAAGCAACAGAACCCTCCATTAGTGTTCATTTTAATAAGCCAATTTCTTTGGGTTTATAAGTGACAACTTTTAAATTAGTGGGGATCCATGTCAGTTTCTCAAAGAGGGTATTTATATGTTACTCTTCCACAATTAGGTTTTGGTTTAGCAAGGTCTTTACTAATTTTAAGAGAATGCAGCAGGGCGCTTTTTCTCTGCCTCCTCATTTTGATAATGTCTGGCTGTTAAGAGAATGATATGTTTTATCAGGGCACACCTAGATAAATGTCAACAATATCAACAAGGATGTATGCCAGAGCTGATATCTCTGGCACTTACACATGGATTTCCTCTCTCATCATGGTTCTGCCCTATATGTATGTCCAATTTCTGTGATTTACAGATGCATATCAAGAAGACTTTATAAAGTTGTGTGTGTGTGTGTGTGTGTGTATGTGTTTGATTCATGCTTTCATTTTTCACTCTATTTAAAGAGTTTAGAACTGTACAGAAATTAAAAAATAGGGTTTGGTATTAAGCTTGGGCAAAGATTGCAGAGAAAAACAAAAGGGCAGGGCAAAAGTTAGAAAAAAACAAGTTTGGTTAATGAAGACAATCCATTTTTAACTGAGCACTCAATAAGAAGGTAAGTCAAATGAAAGCTGTTTGGTGGGGACACTTCTGACCATCTAAGTTCTTTTTGTAGATTTGAGGATAGGTAGTGGAAGTGCTGAAGTTTGCTTTTGTTCTCTTCACTCACTGTGGAATTTTGATTATCAATATTGCTATACCACACCTGCTCTCACTGGTGAACCCTCCACATGGCTTTGTCCACAGTTCCTACATCTCGTGCAGAAGGCTTTTGAAGTAGACGTTGAGACTGAACAGTGGGGATGGTATACGTCATTGTAAACCTCCTTTCCGAAATCTCAGCTACAGTGAGTAGGGGCAAGCCAGCTGCTCTAACAAATACAGCGAAAGTCTAAAAGCTCAAAAGAAGTTTATTTCTCTTTCATATTAACAGTCCAGGTAGGTGTGCCTAATTTTATGCTTCTTTTAGAATCATTCCATAAAACTAACTTCATGTATAGCTGTGGAAGATAAACTATATTAAAATTGTGAAAGATAGACTATATTAAAAAAATAATTTCTCTAGAAGTGGTCACTTAAGAATTGGAAGGGATCTCACAGATCTTCTAGTCCTGGAGGAACAATG
The DNA here is from genome assembly GCF_020171115.1 of Neogale vison. NCBI lineage: Eukaryota > Metazoa > Chordata > Mammalia > Carnivora > Mustelidae > Neogale > Neogale vison. The sequence continues at coordinate 81,628,206 of NC_058101.1, read as the reverse complement.
AATGAGGGCTACTAAAAAACAAATTGTGGCTGGCAACTGAAGAATCATTCCAAGATCAGAATGAATTTTCTATTGGTTTTTAAGCTCACATTTTCTTGCTTGGACTATAATACTTGTTACCGTGGTAATTTTTGAAGATGAGTGAAAAAACGTGTGTGTTGGTATTGAGCTACATGGGTGATATTCCTGTATCTCAGTGTCATGGAGATGACCAACAGTTGAAAAGATTTTGTCAATGAAGTTATTTCCTATTGAAATCCCAATCTTCTGGGCTCTTCTGTTGTTTCTGCGGGCTGTGTTACTTAGAGGAAGTGGCAAGGATTATATTTTGTCAGGAAAGAAAGCCAGCATAACATTTCAACTCAATACTAACAGCTTACACTTTGACAGTGTCATTCAGCCTTCACTGTGAACTCTAATTACCTTAAACGTCACTGAAATCTGACTCGTATTCTTTGGCGCTTGTTTACGGTTAATTATTTTGCTCTCCAGACCTATACTGTTGAAATTTTGAGTGCGTATTTGTAAGTAATATTGGCAACTTTTCTTCTTTTGTGACTACTAATAGTTTTTCCCATGATAAGAAGCTACCTCTTGCTATTCTTAAAGAAAGCTATCATTTCTTCCTAAGAAGGACCGAGTGTTATTATAGAACCTGACTAAAAACACTGGCAGGAAAAAGTGTGTGAAAAGCAGAAAACAAAAACACTGCTTCTTCCACCATGGGCTTTCACACTGCTCCCACAGAGCTACTGACCTCCTCCTGAAACTGATCAATTTTATCTGTAAAATAGGTAAAAAATGTATCCCAGCAAGATAAACTCCGAGCTGTTCCTGAGTTAAAAAAACAACAAGATATAAGGAAGGCTTATATTTGAAGGAACAGAAACACATGTGATAAGATCCACTGACAAAGCTGGACTCCAACATGGGTTGAATGCCAATGTTTGACCTGTCGAAAAAGCACTTAATATTGTTGTCTGTATAAAGAGAGTTTATGTTTACAAGGCCGTCTGGCAAGCTGAATCTTTTCCCTCTACAATTCTATCAGCATCTTTGTGGCAGTAAATAATTCAAGTCAACAAATATTTATTGAACAACTATTATGAACAAATCACTGTATAAGATTCTCTAAGGTTTAAGAAAATAAGCACAACATAAACCATGGTATAAAGGAATTAGACATTTAACAAGAATAAGATAGGTAAGTAAATAACAGTATAACGAGGCATAATATGTCCTTTGAATCAGTACAAGTATACACTGATAGAATTGAAAGGGCTTAGCAAAACATATTTCATACAGTTAATTAAACATCAACTTCAAAAGGGCAAAGGCTGTGTTTTTTGTTCTGTTTAACATTAAACACTCAACACAGATGACATATTTCATAGGTTTTTCAAATCACAGAGGTTGTAGCCATTGGATGTTCATTAACAACTGTTATAGCAAGAAATCACTAAGGGGAAAAAATCTCATGTAAAAAGATGGATTTGCCCAGTGAAGAATGTCTCTGGTCATTTATTTTCCACAGTTAATTCTAGGGCAATTTAAATACTTAAAATATCTTTAAGGGATTATAAAAGAGTCACTTCTGTTTAGGGATCTTGTTGATGTCCTTATAAAAATTATAGTGAACTGAATTCCAGGTGCAAATGTGGAGTCAAATTAGAATTCTTGGGTCCTCTGAAACAGTAATATCCCCAGAATTGGATGCATGTTTAAAAAGTGGCAAGAGTTGGGTATTCACATTCTAATATTCACCTGATTGTGATTAGAGATGCTAGTGGATGAGGATCCTAAGAATCTTTGCCGGGCTTTTGGAACCGTGGATACTTGGGCTACATCAATTTTTCCAACTACTCTAGTGGTTTCTCCTCATGTAATTGTACTTCTTGTTCTTCTGAATGAATCTCTAAACTTCTAGTATATAAGAAGTATATGTATATATGTATATATACTTCATATATATATATATGCTTCATATATATGCTTCATATATATATATATATATATATATATGTCTTAGGAGACATTAGGGCTAGGCTTTATGAAATATCCAACAGGAGTTGGTGGGAGGCTCTAGTACTAGAGATCTGAGGCTGTAAGTTATTTGAGTGCAAGAAATGGACTTTATATTGTACTAACATGTACAACAGCATAATTCAATAAATATTCATGTTGACTCAAAATGTCAAAGGTAGAGGCACTTCTGCTTTATGTGTCAAGTCTAAGGAATGACAGCACTTTGCTTCAGTTTTTAATTGAACTTTTTATTCATTTATTTTTATTTTTATTGCTCGAACAGCCAGGAGACATTATGCCTCTGAAGGAATCACTGTATTGTATTAGACATACTCTGGAATATGTGTGAGTCTTTTTTCCTCACACACTATATTCTACTAAGCTAGTGAGAAAAGGAGACAGAGCAATGCTATAACATGGCACTGAGTTCAAATTATAGAATTCAAACTTAAAATATTAAAATATATGTGAGGCTAAATCAGGCTGTGCCTATAGCTTTCTAATAAATCACATTTTCCACTTGCTGCTCTGATTTTAAGAACCAGCAATTGGAAACTAGAGGTATAAAAGAATAGACTTGGAATGAATTTTAAGGGATAACCTAGTTCATTTTTCTGCTGTTGGCAGATTTTTGCTGAACTCTTTGTGGGGGGAGAAATATTTAAAAATACCTGTTTGAAAATACCTGTTGGGAAGGAAATTTTAGCATTCGCTATAATGTCATCATGATCCATAGAAACAACTTGTTTCCTTCAAAAAGAAATGGGTTTCTTGTGTTTGTTTGTTTGTTTGTTTATTTGTTTCTGGCAATGCCCATTTCAGGAATAATAAATTCCAGTATAAGTGCCACTTTTTAAAAAGGTTTTAGAAGAATATATTAGATGGAAAGAAATATGTATTCAATAGTGAAGAAAAGTTTTTTCTTGCAGATCAAGGTTAATTCTAATAAGAAAATAGTAAGTCCATTACTAATGCCTTTGCATTAAAGCTCACTTCCTCTTGAGTGAACCTGAAGGATGTTCTTGCATATCAATGTTGTACCAAAGGCTTTCATTATCTCTGTGGTTTTGTTTATTCAAATGTTTTCCCCACATGTGATTTCTCCATGTAGAAACTAAATAGATGCAAATACATGTCTTTTAGGAAGTCTGTAAATCTTTTTTTAATGAAGGTGCAACAAGCCTATTAGGGGAATGTTTAAAGATGGGTTTTATTTTTATTAATGTGTTTTTATTTTACTTTTAATCAGAGATTGCAAAGTGCATATCAAACAGAAACAAAAATTTCTCCTTTTTGATATCATTCAAGGGCTCTTTCTGTTCTAGTGTTTCAGGTAGCTGATCGCAGCACAGCAGGATTTAGACCTATGTGCAGAAAGTGTTAGAATCACCCCACATTGGTGACCTAGGAAAATTGCCTGAGTTAAGCAGAGAAAGAATTGTTATTTGGTTAGTTGGTTGTATAATTTAAATCATTAACCACATAAGCACAGCAATGTGCTGTGACTAAAAAGCAAATAATAACTCACCCCTGTCAAAAAAATGTAGATTTTTTTAAGCTGTGAAATTAACGATCAATTCATATGCAATCCCAGATAAAAAAATGGTGGTAAACCAGATGCACTGGTGCATGAGAATGGAAGTAATTGTTTGTGGTTTTCATGAGAAGATTGCCAGTTTGCAGCATTTAAATTACACACAAACTGCTTTTTACATCTCTAATTGTAGCTCTGTTGTTTTCAGGGAGGGTTGAATTGACATTGACAAACATAGACTTAGAAAGAATACAAAGACATGAAAACAGCACTAAATTTGCCCCCAAAATGATTCAGTGAATAATGCCACAGTGTTCTATTTATTTCTTGATATGCCAGAATTTCCTTTTTTCCCCTAAGGAGCAATGCTGACTTTGGTAAATTAATGAGAAGTGGTAACTGCTGAGATGTTGAGTAAATCAAGCACAGGACTTTGGTGAATTATTGTATACCTGCTCTTTTCTTTCTTTCTTTCTTTCTTTCTTTCTTTCTTTCTTTCTTTCTTTCTTTCTTTTTTTTTTAATTTTTAAAAGAATTACTTAAATTTAATGCAATCTTTCGCCTGCTCCTTTCCTTTAACTCTTCAAATTCTCCATTTACTTTTAGCCTTTAATTCACCAGTTCAGCTTTTCTCCATTCAGATCTTGCTGGAAAAGGTAAAAACATGGTTCTATTAATATTGTACTCATCACTTTTTCTTTAATCTCTGACTTTTCTGTAAAATAAGGCCACTAACCTCTTGAGCCTAATGAATGAAAAGCTGGCTTATCAGAGAAACAAAACAATGAAACAAAGAGGTAATTTAGATTTTGAATCTGTAAAGCCAGTTGAGTGTATGGCGTTAATTCTAATGTACAAACAACGAACGGCAACAACAACAAAAAACAATTTCTAGATCCACAGTTCAGTATTGGTTTATTGTGAAAAATCCTTTTTTTTTTTTCTTAAAGGGTCATACTGAGTTAAAAATACAGTTATGAAGATAAACAAAAGCTTAGCAAGACAGAATTCAAAGTACAACATGTTGGGGGAAAAGGCCATGTTAAAAGCAGGAAACAAATGAAAAAAAAAAAAAAAGCCTGCATTTGGACAATACTACAAAGAACACTGCCCACATTTTGCTTGGCACAGCCTTTTGAAAGTTCATGCAGTGAGAATAATTGGCAGAAACCATTCGCATGTGTACTTCCAGAAGAGCTGTACCCCATGCATGCTTGCAGAGGTCTGTGCTGGGTGAAGAATCATCCTTTACCTTTAAAACCCTAAGGTAAGCAAGGAGCCATTTGTCCCATAATGTTCCCAACCTCTGAAGGAAGTAGAGATGTGGAACCCTGACACAGCCCTATAAAGACTCACTCAGGTTTAAGAGGAGGGAACACAGATCCCATCTGGTGCTGGAGGAAAGTCAATGTCAACTATAAAGGCATATGGGATGTGATATAGATTGTTATAGGCTTCTGTGAAAGATACCTTCTGCTGCAGTGGCTTAAGGTATCCAGAGTACTCTAGATCAATAGGGGACGTGGTAGATTTTAACAGTGCACAATTCCCAAAGACAGACAACCAAGAGCTAAAAACTGTTAATGTTTTATAATAAACTTCTTGGCTATTTTGGATAAAGTGACATTCTCCTGAAATAAAGAGAAACTTTCATCAAAACTGACTTTCAATTTCACAGACATGTAATTAGTCTCATAATGTAATAGAGATATTACACATTGTCTTGATTTATATCTACCAATTTTATCTCAAGATGCTTTGTTATATTTTCCTACTTTTCTCACTTAAACTAAAGCTTTTTGATATTCAGGATGGGAGAATACTCTTAAACTTTTAAGTAAAATTCTGAGGGTAGAAAGTGATATTCCTGTTTTAGACATTTAGTTTTAGTGTCTATATGATGACTACATAAATGATTAAACTGTATTCGACTGAATATTGAAATTATCTCAGTGGAAGAAAAGTAACTCTCTCTTTCTCTTTGTTATCAGTTAGGTTATTTTAGCTGTGATCCCTAATAATGGCTTCACCAATGTAGATCGCTATTACCTTATCAATAACAATTCAGGAAACAGGACTTCTCAAGGTGCCCTAGGTCAGGGCTCTGGCTCTACTTGGAGGTGCTCTTAACGCTGCCTCCTCAGTGTGCTGACTTTATGCCCAACCCGGATCAACATTTCTACAAGGCTACAGCAGTTCTAGGCTTTATATCTACAGGCATCAATGAAAAGCACAAAAAGATGATCTCTTCTGATTTTTCTTCTTCAGAAAGAAAAACTTTTTTCTGGAAGACCTCTCCCTCATATCTCTGACTAGATCTGAGATATATGTCCATCTCAAACAACTACTGGCAAAAGAATAGGATAAGCTTGATGCATTTCTACTAAAGAATATTTAAATACGAGAGCTGGGTTAGGGTCACATTTCCTGAATCGAGAACTGGCAAACTATAGCTGTGGGTCAAATCCACATTTTGAGTTATTTTTGTAAATAAAATTTTATTGGGTTGTGGCCATGCACATTCATTAACCTATTGTCTAGGGCTGCTTTCACACTGAAACTGTCAAGTTGAGTAGTTTCAACAGATATCATGTTATCTGCAAAGCAGAAAATAGTCACTATCTGCCCTTGTAGAGAAAAAAATAAGTTTGTCCTGTAAGTCATAGAACAAAATTGGGGTTCTGTCATCGAGGGTAAAGAAAGGATAAGATACTCGATACACAATACATTCTATGAAATTTCACAATTTTCACAAACCTCATAGACATTATTACATTTATACTGTGACGTTTTATGCTGATACTTTATGTCAGTGGTCCTGTTAGTTTATTAAGTTTATTATGCATCTGTATGTAATTTAAAGGTTTCTCTATGCTCTGGATTTCAAGACATAATTTTTTGTAAAACGTTAAGATTATACTCTTTTCCTTTGCTTTGTACAGTAGCCATGAAACCCTACTGACTTCTAATCCTATTAGTAACTAAATCACATTTTCTTCTCAAGACTCTACTTGGCCCAAATATACAGAATGAATTAACTAGAATGAAACTTCACAAAGGGCCTATTTATTTAAATACTAATACATGCTTTTTTCAGATTTTATTTTTATTCATTCATTCATTCATTCATTCATGGGGTTTGAAGTCATAACTGAGATCAAGACCGAGCAGAGATCAAGAGTTGGACACTTAACCTACTGAGCCACCCAGGTGCCCCTTTCATATTTTATTTTTAAAGCAGTTTTAGGTTTATAATAAAATTGAAAGGAAGGTAGAGATTTCTCATATATCCATTGATCCTGTGCATGCACAGTTTCCCCTATTATCAACATCACTCACCGGAATAGTACATTTTAAACCAAGGGTTAACCTACGTTGGTATATCATAATTATACAAAGTCCATGTTTACCTAAGAGCTCACTCACTTTTGCTGTTGTACATTCAGTGGGTTTGGACAAGAATGTAATGGCATATGTCCTTCATTATAATATTATACAGAGTAGCTTTACTGTCCTAAACCTCCTTGTTCTGCCTATTCATCTCTTCTGTTACTGATTTTAGTTTAATTCCTTTGAATTCTGAGAACAGATCTATAATTTCTCTTCTTTTAAATTTGTTAAGTTGTGTTTTATGGTGCAGACTGGGTTAATATGCTTTTTATTCTTATTCACAAGTCAATTTTGATCTAAGCAGAGACCAGTGTAGATGAGTTATAACAATTTCCTGAGAAGGCCTGGGTGCCTGGGGACACCTGGTATCCACGTTGAGGTGTGTGGGTGGTGGGGAAATTGATTACGGCATATGTTCTAATTTGAATTTTTTAGAATAAAGACTGTGAAACCTACCTTCTCTCCAAGAATGAACTGGTTATAAGCAATCTAGAAAGCTTACTAGGTAATATTGCCTTGAACACATTGGTCCAAAAGTTTAATTATGAGAAACAATATTAGTTGTTGCAAGATATGCACTCTAGTTATACATTCACCAAGAATCAAAATATTTAAAATTGCGTTCTTCACTCAAGTCTGAAGTATCTGAGAACTATATGCGCGGGTCATATTATTTTGACTTTTTTTAGAGCTGTTGTTACCAAAGAGTTCTTTGGCATTATGCCTTCCTTTGGAACCAAAAAATGTTCAAAGACATAGCCATGTGCAAATCTCTATAGCACAAATTGTAAGGATGTTGTTGAAAATAATGTTAACTCTATCACTCTTATAGCTGTATGAGCTTCAGCATGAAAATGATATATCTCCTCAGTAACTGAAGTGTTTTTAAATGTATCATCGTTGAGAATCTTTTTTTTTTTTTTTTGGTTTCCTATTTTCATAATTATATCTAGACTTCAAGTAAAACAAGTCAGGCCACCAGGGGACCTCTGTTATAAACAGAGGTAGCAGCTAAGTGAGCTGAATCACCCACTCCACTTATCCTTGCAGCCCTCAGACCACTTTTGGGGAAACCTCATGTTCTGATGAGCTAGGCTGGAATCAGTCCACAGACTTACTGCATTTTCACTTGGATTCACACAAAAGGAAGCCTAGAGTTAAATTTGTAGTCCAGTTTTTAGTTGTCTAACTTACACTGCTTGACCTGATGATTCTAACCTCACTATACATTTCCTCTGAATTTATACCCTTAGCAACAAGAGCAATAATAATTTATTGTGTAAGAAAAAACAAATGCTTCCAGTGCTTTTTAGAAATGGTAAGGTATAATTTGATAATTACAAATATTTCTAGGTCTGTGACCAAGGATTTTACCAACAATCTATAATAAGCTCATTATATACTTGTTTTATGCAAAGTAATAAGCCTGTCACATTCTTCCTGTAATATTCTAAACTACAAGTAAACAAACAGATTAACACATATATTTTAAAGATGTTTGATGGTCTCCCTGTCACCTGAAGGCACAGCTGATAAAAGGTGAGAATTGTAGGTGGAGGCTGTACCTTATGAAACTTGTTCCTGTTTCTTACATGGAGTTTTTTCTTTTTACCTTTGAGATTCAAAAATTGTTCATTCTAGCTCCCTTCATTCTCCTGAAGCCAGCTGAAATCCTAGCTGGCAACATGCTCCACCATTTCCTCTATTAGCTTTTATCACAACAGAGCAGCAGACCTTTCCAGGGACTTTCTCACAACCTCTCTGGGAGTTGGGATTTTGCTCAGGCTCTTAAAGGCTCTCAACTTTTGTGAAAGCATTCAGAACCTGTAACATGCAAACCACCAGATGCAGTCTGACACTCTTCTATGTGGCATTTTTATAATGCTTATATTTGTAAAAACCCAGATTTCTTTGGAATCAATTGAAAATATGAAATATTTTTGAGGACTTTTTTTTTTTAAAGAAAAGTGATATGCGGGTATTTTAGCAAATCTAACTGTCTTTGGTATAGACATGGACCAAAGTTCAGATAAAATGTCTGAGTGATAGCTGGAATGGGAAATAAAATGTGTGTGTGGGTGGTTGATACCTCAATGGCACTCTTTACTTCTGTGAGATATTCTCTTTTACCCTTTTTTTAAAAAAATTTTATTTATTTGACAGAGAGAGAGAGAGAGATAAAAAGAGAGCACAAGGATGGGGGGCAGGAGAAGCAGACCCTCTGTTGAGCAGGGAACCCAGTGTGGAACTCAATCCCAGGACCCTGGGATTGTCACCTGAACCAAAGGTAGATGCTTAACCCACTGAGCCACCCAGGGACCCTTCTTTTACCTTTATAGCCAGGCATTCCAGTGTGGGTTCAGGAAAGGTTTCCATGTGTTCATAGCATTACCTCCCTATCTGCTTCTAGTTCAGGTGGTTTAAACATTTCTCAGTGGGTATATGAAATAATGAAAATAGGTTCTTCATTCTTAGATTTGATAGTCTCTCTAATAGAATGACTGTATTCACAGAGTGACAGTTAATAGATTGAACCAGGACAGATAGATAATATGAAGGATAATAGAATCCAGATCACTTTCATTTCAACATACTCTCAGAATAGCTACACTATCTGAATAGAAAATAGTGGTGGGATTAGCTGCTTTAATAGGGACAGTGATAAACCAGAAAGTATCTAAAGAACAGAGTTAGGATGAGGAAAATATTATGGAAAAATACTACATGAGAAAAAGGTGAAAGAAGTAAGGCTTTTTACCCAGAGAACAGGTAAAGATATGTATATGGGCTGTGTGTGTGTGTGTGTGTGTGTGTGCGCGCGCACGCATGGGTATTGTATAGTGTGTACTGATATGCAGGTCTGATGAAGAGTGAATTTTGAGAGCTATTACATAGAAATAGAAAAGATTAGATACAAACCCCACTTGTGGCATATATATATATATATATAAAATTTTCTGTTATTGATACCCGTACTACCCATAGTATCACACCCTCTGCTAGGCAAGAATCAGATCACCCAGTCTTGAGATATGAAGGAATTGTTGTCCCAAGCAGGATCCCAGAAGGTTTAAAAGCACCAGCTTGAGTTTTATAGAATTCAGATCAAGGTGATAAAACAGTTGTTCAACATCACTTGGTATCCTGGAAATACAAAGACACACACACACACACACACACACACACGTACATACATATATGGAGTTTTCTTTAACAATTAGTTGGTGGCAAATCACTACTTGGAAAGACATGATTCTTTTTTGGATTTCAGTCACTGGCAATTATCTGGAATTGTTAGATCCTTTTTAGAGGGGATATGTGAGGCATCTTGCATACAGGTTGGCTTAGAGAGCTCAAGCTAAAAGTCCCTCCAACATAGTTCTCTAATTTTAGTGTAGACTGACATACTTTTTCCTGATTTCACTTGGCCAGAGTTGAACAGGTTCTAAAGTAGGCATGACAGTGATATTCTGCCTAGTGTGTTCTTAGATATTTTTATAAAATTGTGACTTATATAGAGTCCATCTTCTTCTTTTTGTATTCCTTTGACTTCTTGGTGGTCAGAGGGATTTGAGACACTTGAAAGCTCCTTTCTTTCATTAGAGAAGAGCTAAACATTCCTATCTGTAGCACCTCTTCAAGATGGCAGATCATGGTGTTCTTCCTATGCCTAATTCTTGCAGCAGCCAACTTTTTCTCATCATGGACTTCACTGCAGCTTCCTTGCTTCTGTAGAGAATTGACTGTTTCCTTATTCATCTAAGTTACTTCCACTGAAATTGTTAAGGAGGTAGAGAAGACAAAATCTGATATATTCTAAATGTGAATATTTTTATCAGTTGCTTGGAAAGGTTAGAAATCTTCTTCTCTCTTTTATATTTTATCACACCATACCTTGCTACCATATTTCCTGTTTCCTAAGGAATATATGCCCAAAGGCACACTCAAGGAAAGTAATAATGCACAACTTGGGTATTAGTATGGTGGACCTAGGCCTGAAGGGAGGAGGGAAGAGGCAGTTACTACAACCTGGAAGGAAGGACTCATGTAGAGATGGCTGTCTTGAGGGGAGTTTTGAACTTAGGTTGAAGCTAAAATCCAGTCTGAGGCAACCCAAAAGGGAACCAAGAGAACAAATATTTCTCTCACTGATCTGATCTCTCTTTCTTCTCTTCTGTATGCACTCCACTACTCATCCCCCACCACACCCATTTTCTATATTGTAGTCTTTAAAGCTACAAGTCGAGTTAGCATTTAATGAAAATCTGCTTCTTCCTTATGACCCCTCAACATTCTTCCTTTGATGTAGTTTTTAATCATCAGGATCCTGGTGGAGCATGAATCCAAAGGGAAAAATGACAGGTTTCTGGTACCCAACATTTGCCTGCACTAGCAGCATGGGTGGAACTTTGGGAAGACCTTAATTAAACAACTTTGATTCTTCTCCTTAATTGCCTAGAAGAGACTGTTGTGGACACCTCCCTCCTTGAGCCTTTTGTTTTATGCTGTTTCTGAGATAGTGTCCCATGAATAAAATGAAGAGAAAGACTGGGAGAAAGAAGATAACTTTGTTTTACATCCTTCTTTCACCAAAAGGACAATTCTCCAGAATGGTGGCCCTGAGTGGTACCTCTTATTTCCTTGCCCTCCTCTGTCAGCAACAGGTTCACTTTCCCTGGGGGTAAAGTAGAAGGCTATCTTTAGTTTTTCCTTAGACTTTGAATGGAAGACTGTCAGGAAGCAGAACCTACAGTCATCCTGAAATTCTCAGGGAAACCTACTATTCTGAGACTGTGCTAAGAAAATAGACTTGAAAACAGTGCTAAAATATGGACTTCTATCTACTTCTACTGACTTTAATGTCATATTGTCTCTTGTGGGATATGAGTCCATCTTCTTCTTTTTGTATTCCTTTTAGGTAAAACTCATTTTGAAGCTGTATTGGTTAACATTGCTATCTCTGATATTATAGCCTGTGTCTGACATTTGCTTCTTTCCCACATGTTGCTGGATGAGAAGCCAGAATATTCAACCCAGCAAACCCAGGGTAAGACTTTGGTCTATAATGTCCACCTATAATGCCATGATGAAAGTCATACTACAATTTTAAAAGTGGAAGTCTTTAGCATATGTTTTTTTTTTTGGGTATCTGAGTGAAACCACAACCGATTTTGAGGACTGGATAGGAATTAGTTGTTTAGTAAGCAAAATAAAGGTAGTAGACTGGACAAGGTTTTGATAAAAGTACAGGTGGCATAAGAGCTCATAAGCACCTACTCTCTTCTCTTTTTCTGTTAGTCCTTTTCAGTATAAACAGAAAAGATAATGTTTAAAGGGTGGCATTAATATTCTCTTGGATGAAGTAATAGAAATTTGCCTACATTAATGTGTATATTATTAACACAAAAGTACAAGTTGAAAGATATTGTACAAACATGATACAGAAAAAATAATCATACTTGATTTTGTATTTTAAAAAAAGATTTAAATAGGTCTCTGGCAAGCTCTTTTTCTACTTTTTAACTGAGATCTGGGGCTGGCAAACTTTTATGTAAAGGGCTGAATAGTAAATATTTTAGACTTTGCAGGCCAGATGGCCTTTGTCACAACTACTCAATTCTGTTATTGTAGCTCAAAGGCCACCATATACAGTACATAAATAAGTGGGCATGACTGTGTCCCACTTATACTTTATTTACAAAATAAAGGCATGCTAGATTTGGCCTGCAAATTGTAATTTTTGAAACTCTTGAACTAGATCTAAACATTTTGTTTTGGTCTACCATTCCTAAAACTTTACATACTAATGGCCTTGGTAAAATTGGATAAATATTAGCTATTTTATTAAATTTGAGTTATGAGGCATTTCACAAGAATTAAGAATGCTTGGAGATCATCACATCCCTAGCAGTCACCATGTTGAGAGAATGATACCCTGGTAGGTACTATTGCATTTTAAAGATACCTTGGAACATCTGATCATTTCATCATTTCAAAACAAAACCTTAAGTATTTTTATCACACATACACGCCCCCCCCCCCACACTAGTAATAATAGTGAGGAGTGAATGAGGAAACTTTTGGTAGAAACAGAAGTGTTTATGACATAGATTATGGTGATGGTGATGTCTTTACAAGCATATATTTATTTCTGAACTCACCACATTGTAAACATTAAATATGTACAGTTTCTTATATGTCAATAATACCATAATGAACTGGTTGGGATAAAAGGACCTGAGTAATTAGTCCAGACAAGAAAAAAACAACTAAAACCCTAAATATGCCTTAGCAAAAAATACGTCAATATGACACAGCCATTGAGTACATGAAGACATAGTTTTCATCCTACTTTTGAAATGGATCCATCAAACAACCAAGGAGTTGTACTAAATATTAGTGGGGGAATTTTTTTTCTCTAATTTGAGAAGAATGGAGTTGAGTCAATCATAAGTGGAAAAGCAAGTTATGATTCTTTTTTAGTTACTGAATTTTTTTTTTCTTGCTTTTGTCAGTGCTCTTCAGTTGAAGACCACCAGGAACACATCTATGATTGAAAAATTACTAAGTGAAGCTGGAGACAACAGATATCATAGGAACTGATCCAAGACAACTTTAACATTTCCCTCAGCTTGACTAAAGTATACACAGGCTTCTTCCTGATTATAGGCCCCTGACTTCCCTTTCCTTAAAACATTAGTTTAGAAAACTTACTATCATAAATTTTATAAATTCTTTCTCTGTCTTTTGGATGTAAATCTTCTCCTAGGCTCTTGCCAGTTTTATAACAGAAATGTGTTTCTCCACAACTTGGCAGCTTTCCCTCTGAAAAGGAATCATCAGAGAAATTGTGTGCCTGTCTCTCAGTGTCTTTGGGAGGGGAAGAGCCTAACTTCAGTAAGCACCAGTTAGTAAACACAGATGGTCTAATCACATTGATCATCCTCTTACTTAATGTCTTCTAGTACTTTTCCACTAGCTTGACCTGGGCTGTGAACTTACCCACTTTTTGTTTTAGTGGAGCTGTGTTGATTCTCTCTTCCCTATTGCAATAGTCTTGAATAAAATCTCCCTTGAGAATTTAACTCTATTGGTGTAATTTTTCTTTTTCATTTCTTTCTTTCTTTCTTTCTTTTTTTTTTAACAGTAATAATAGAACTGACTGAAGTCAGTCTGCTTTTTATTTCAGTTTTTGCTTTGATTTCCCAGTGCTCATCATGACAACTCCACTCTTAATCCTCATCACCTATTTAACCCATTCCCTACCCAACTGTCCTCTGGTAACCATCAATTTGTTCTTTACAGTTAAGAGTCTGTTTCTTGATTTGTCTCTCTTTTTTGTCCCTTTGCTTGTTTATTTCTTAAATTCCACATATGATTGAAATAATTTGGTATTTGTCTTTTTCTGACTGACTTATTTCATTTAACATTATACTCTTTAGCTCCAACCACACAAATGGCAAGATTTAATTCTTTTTTATTGATGAGTAATATTCATATATATATATATATATATATATATCACTTCTTTATCCATTCGTAAATCAGTGCACACTTGGGCTGCATCCATAATTTGATTATTGTGAATAGTGCTTCAATAAATATAGGGGTGCCTTTATCCCTTTAGGTTAGTGTTTTTGTATTCTTTGTATATGTACCTAATAAGCAATTGCTAGATTGTAGGGTTAGTTCTATTTTTAACTATTTGAGGAAACTCCATACTGTTTTCCAGAGTGTCTGCACCAGTTTGCACTTCCACAAATGCAAGAGGGTTCCTTCTCCTTCACATTCTTTTGTTTCTTTAGTTGTTGATTTTAGCCATTCTGACAGGTGTAAAGTGAATTCCTGTTGTAGTTTTGAGTTACATTTCCCAGATGATAAGTGATGCTGAGCATCTTTTCATGTGTCTCTTGGCTATCTGTATGTCTTCTTTGGAGAAATGTCTTTCATATCTTTTGCCCATTTTTAATTGAATTATTTGTTTTTAGGGTGTTGAGTTTTTATAGATCTTTATAAAGATTTTAAAAGATTTTTTATAAAAGGTTTTTATAGATCTTTATAAAGATTTTTAAAGATTCAAGATCTTTATAGATCTTGAATACTCACCCTTTATCTGATATGTCCTTTGCAAACATCTTTTCCCACTCTGTACGTTGCCCTTTAGTTTTGTTAACTGTTTTCTTTGCTGTGCAGAAGCTTTTTAATAGTTTATTTTTGCTTTTGTTTTTGTTGTTTTTACTTTTGTTTCCCTTACCTCAGGGGGTCTGTCTAGAAAAAAGTTGCTATGACCAATGTCAGAGAAATTACTGCCTGTGCTCTTTTCTAGGATTTTTATGGTTTCAAGTCTCACACTTAAGTCTTTAATCCATTTTGAATTTGTTTTTGTGTATGGTGTAAGAAAGCGGTCTAGTTTCATTCTTTTGCATGTTACTCTCCAGTAGGTATTTCCTAAATTCATTTGTTAAAGGGACTGTCTTTTTTCAGTTGGATATTCTTTCCTTTGTCAAAGATTAACTAACAATATAATTTGGGGTTATTTATGGATTTTCTATTTTTGTTCTGTTGATCTATGTGTTTATTTTTGTACTAGTACCATACTGTTTTGATTACTACAGTTTTTTAATATAACTCGAAATCCAGAATTGTGTTGCCTCTAGCTTTGCTTTCCATTTTCAAGGTTGCTTGGGTTATTTGGGGTCATTTGTGGTTCTGTACTAATTTTAGGATTGTTTATTCTACATTTGAGAAAGATGCTGTTGGTATTTTGATAGAGATTACATTAATTGTGTAGATTTCTTTGTTTAGTATAGACATTTTAACAATATTTGTTCTTCCAATCCATGAGCATAAAATGGCTCTCCATTTCTTTGTGCCATCTTCAATTTTTTTTCATCAGTATTTCATAGTTTTCAAAGTACAGGTCTTTGGTTAGGTTTATTCTTAAGTATCTTATTATTTTTGGAGATATTGTTTTCTTAATTTCTCTTTCTGCTGCTTTATTATTGGTGTATAGAAATGCAACAGAATTCTATACATTGATTTTGTACCCAGTGCTATTTAATTTTTTTTTTCTTTTCTTTCTTTCTTTCTTTCTTTTTTTTTTTTTTTTTTTTGGATAAGAAGTGTGGATATCTCAACAAGGGGGAGTAGGACTTAATAGGTTTTGGTTGTATAATTTTGGTGAGGCTCTAAGGAAGTAGGAGCTCACTCTGTTAGAAAGCAGGGAAATTTATAATAAGTATTTCAGTGAATCTTATTTATAGGGTGGGCAGACTAGCATGAGGGCACAGCTGTAGTTGGTAAAGAAGTAGCAGTCAGTCATTTATGGAGAAGGGATATTTTGTGTTTTGTGGTTTGCACAGTGACTTTGCTTTTGACTCAGTTTATCATGGTCTCAGAGTGACCTTATCTGATGCTGATGTTTTGTGAGGCTGTTTAAATCTAACAGGAGAACAAAATGACCTAATTATGAGTATCAGAGAAGCTTGTAATAATACTGAAGTCTGAGTTTCTAAACAGCTTCCAGATGTGAAGAGCCACTTTTTTCTTTTTCATTATGTTACAAAGAAAGGAAATATTGCTGGTATAAATGTGAAGATTTTAAAGGTTTAGGACAAAATAATGGTTTTGGAATTCATAGCTTCAGAAAACCAGAAGGGTCTACTCAGACACATATACACAAGTATACACATTCTTTCAATCTCTCTCTCTTTCTTTTTTCTCTTCTTTTTTTTTTCAATAATAGCAATAGTATCTGATTCCTACACTCTTGATGAACTAGGAAGAAGCTTTACCTTAAGTGGTTACAAGATCCAGGGCTATTTTATTTATGCTTATCATATACTCTGGATCAGTATGCTTTGAGGTTGATAACTAGCAAATCTAGGATTGGTTTTTTGTTGGAATGAAGGTTTTTTAATAAATAAATATCCCATGATCTCATCTACTTTTGTTGATTTATACAATCATTCTAATGAACAAGGTCTTTGTTGGAAGCAAGATGAAGCTTTCCTGGATGAATAATATGCCAGAGACTGGGCTGTGACCTGATCATATTGAACCTTCAAGGCCCGTTTTTGTTTGGTGAGAATTCATTTGGTCAACCGACTTCAGCAAGCTCGCTTTGATCTTAGCAGAAATTTCTCCTAGTCTATTAGGTCTTCCATTCATTGTGTAAAAGATACCTGGTATCTAAGTGAATTAAGTTTAAAAGAAAAAGATTTACTTATTCATCCAAAAGTATTTACTGAACATCTCTTTTTTTAAAAAATTATTTATTTGACAGAATGAGATCACAAGTAGGCAGAGAGAGAGAGAGGAGGAAGCAGGTTCTCCGCCGAGCAGAGAGACCGTTGCGGGACTCGATCCCAGGACCCCGAGATCATGACCTGAGCCGAAGGCAGCGGTTTAACCCACTGAGCCACCTAGGCGCCCTTACTGAACATCTCTTATATATAATAGACACTGTTTTAAATACTGGTAAACTGATAAGCCAAAACAGACTGTCATAGGTCTTAGCATTTATGAAGAGAGACAATGAACAAACAAATCAATGAATAATATGGCAAGTATTATGAATAAGAAAAGACTTGGGAATAATTATTGGAGGGAGGAGCATTGAATCAGTTCTTCTGAAGAGCTGAGTTTAAGATGAAATCTTAAAGTTGAGGAAAATTATACAAAGGTGGAGGTGAAGTACTAGTTATTTTTTAATATCCTTCATAGTTTTTCCATCAACATAGATTTAACTAATAGCCTGATGTGATTGTTTTGTTTTATATATACAATATTTGGATGTTTGGTGGGGTTCTGTCATTAAAATTTATTCTTTTACATTTATACTTACACTTTTTATTAATTTAGTTGCTGTTACAGTGTGATGGGTAATGTCTCACATAGATACTGCCATTAAGTTGTGGAGTCAGGATATTTAACCTGTCTTACTTTTGGAGTTCAGTTAGTTTTATCTGGTGTTAAGGACAGTTCTCTTTTCATCGGAGTTTCTGACAGTGAGAAGTACCAGCTTGTATTTGCAGGTTTGATATATAGGTTAAGTTCCAACAGCTTATCACATTTTTATATAGATCAATACAACTAGGGAAAACATGAAACCATGGTTCCTGGTTGGTTTAAATCTTTTTGTCACTTCCAATGTCCTTTTGACAAGTTTAGGAGATGTCTGTTAAAAGGAGGAAGGAGGAGAATAAAGAGAGGGGGAGAGGAGGGAGGGAGAAAAAGAGAGAGAGGGAAAGAGAGAGGAGAAATCTTCTCTCTTTTTCTTTCCTCTCTTCCAGTCTTCCAGGTTGCATGAGCATATTTTACTTCCTCTTATTCTAAATCTTGATATCAGTTAGGATTCTCCCTCTCCCTCACTTTGCACATCCAAATAGTCACTAAATTTGTTCACTCAATCTGTTTTTGCTCTCTCTTTTTTTTCCCTATCTTTTTTTTTTTTTAAAGATTTTATTTATTTATTTGACAGAGAGAGAGATCACAAGCAGGCGGAGAGTCAGGCAGAGAGAGATCACAAGCAGGCGGAGAGTCAGGCAGAGAGAGAGAGAGAGAAGCAGGCTCCCGCCAAGCAAAGAGCCCGATGTGGGGCTCGATCTCAGGACACTGAGATCATGACCTGAGCGGAAGGCAGCGGCTTAATCCACTGAGCCACCCAGGCGCCCTTTTTTCCCTATCTTGATGTCTCTATCTTGATTAGATAATACTGTAGTCTATGTTGTCCAATAGGATAGTAATTAGCTACAGAGGGTGATTTAGATTTCAATTCAGTAAAAAAAATAAAAAAATTTAAAAAAATAAAATTCAGTTCCTCAGTTGCACTAGCTATATTTTAAGTACTTAAAAGCAACTTGTGGCTACCGTATTGGTAGAGCATTTCCTTCTTTGCAGAAGATTCTATTGGACAGTGCTATACCAGGCTTACGAGAGCCTCTCTGCTTATGAAATTGTGTGGGTTCTCAAGGAAAGTCAATATCTTATCCCATTTCTTCCTGCCAAAATTTATCTTTTTAAAAAGGCTGATCTAACTACTTTGCCTCCATGATCAAAAATCTTTAGTGGGTTTCTCATTACTTCGAATTAAATTTAAACTCCTGATCCTTATATTCATAATGCTCTAAAATCTAATCCTGGTCTCCACTCATACAACCAGCAAATGTTTTTTAAATGATAATATTTAGTTTGGGCAAAGGGGATAGTGAAACTGATCTTCTTACATGTTGCTGATAAATTGGCATCTTTCTAGAAATAAATATGGCAAATGTTACAAGATGCATAAAAAGAGTGTGCCATTTATTTTGCTGATTTAGTTTCTGGTAATCAGATCCTTAAAAGTTAGCTAGAGGTGTCGTCAAAGATTTGCACAGAAAGGTATTCATCACACTCTGCTTAATATGTGGGAAAGGTTGGAAATACTGTATATTCCCAACCATTAGGGAAATGCTTAAATCAATTATGCTGGATCTGTACCATTGAGTCTCAACTTTCTAATCTTGATAGCAAAAATATATTTATAGCTTCCTTTCTTGCCACCCCTCTCATTTGTATCCACTTCTCTATTTCAGGTACATCAAATATATTTTTACTAGACCTTTTGTGTGTGTGTGTGTGTGTGTGTGTGTGTGTATGTGTGTGTGTGTGTCTAAGCTACCCTGTGTGGAATGTTTTCTCAGTCCAGATGAGAATGTCTGGACTGAGAAATGTCTACTGATGCTTAAAAGCCAGTTCAGATTTCACCTCCTTCATGAATTCTTAGATTTTCCCAGATATGCTTGTTCTTTTCTGCATACTCCCATGGCACTTGTATAACATTTATAATATTGCATTTTCCATCCATAACTTATCCTTTCATCTCTCCCACTCCCTCACAAAACAGAAACCATAAAGACTGGACTAGTGTTTTAAAAAAAATTATCATTGTCTTTTTAGGATGTGACACAGTACCCATTTTTGGTCCTAAATAATGTTCCTAAATAAATGAATGCACGGACAATAAATGTAACTGTAATCATTAATGCTCAGAGGAGTTTCATGAACACTGTCAGGTATCTCCTCCTCCTCCTCCTCTTCTTTTATGATCACGTTGGGGAAATTGATGTGGGAAAATAAGAGACAACCATAGAAATGAGCTGGAGGAATGTCAAAGGTTTAATTTTGTATTATTGTTAATGTTAATCCTCTTCAGGCTGTGTAAACTTTGTTCAGTTAAGCAAATATGCCAGAAGACAAAGATTTTATATTTGCTGGGAAATTCACAGTTGCAAATGCCTGTGTGTTTTCACCGTTCTTAGGAACCTTAGCAAATAACTAACAGATTTGCATTTTCTTTCCACCTAGAATGAAAGGTCTCTAGGTCCCTTACTGAACAATGACATTAAATAAATACTTAAAATATAGGCACAGAGTTGGTAGAAGGGATTTGGGTTGATCTTTAGTTTTGAAATAGATTACTCACAGATACTGTAGTCCGGTATAGAGAATAAAACTAAAATTACATTTATAATTATATTTGTACTCACTTTATATGCAGTGTTAACATAAGGTTTTATAAATCATGACTTCTATATATTACACAGGTCATGTAATTTTGTAACAAATATTCAACTCAGAGTGAAGCAAACTCATGTAATGGGGGAAAAAAAAAAAAGAAAGAATCCTGATAAGTAACCAGTGGTAGCTTGAAAAATTACATTGAAAAATTCATGCATAGTGTTTTACCACCAAATCACCCAATTTTATAGCATATGTTTAGGGAACAGGAACACTAAATTCATCAAACTTATCTAATTTTGGATGCTTCATAAATAAATAATGAAAGAAAGTCAAGAAATCCAAATCTCCTTTCCACATATTTATTTATATAAACGTATACTTTCAAGAATTTACATAATAATTTATGTGGGGAAAGGCTCTGCAGGGATTTTTGTCATCAATCTTTGTCAAAGCACTTTGACTTTAGCCAAATTTATGAATTTTGTTTTACATATGGTTAAAAAGGAGAGAGAAATATGGTTATTTCCTAAAAGTGACGAATCAAGATACTGAAAACTTGAATAGAAAAAAAATTCTTGATTTCCACTTGAAAAGAGGACATTGGAATATCAACATTATTAGAAGCTAGGAATGTGATCAATAAGCATGGTATAGAGAGAGAGGTGGTAAGGTCTTTGGGGTCCTGGGGTGATATATATAGATGTGAGCAGAGTTTAATGAAAGGATGGTCTGACTATTGTTTATAGTCTTTGCTCATGGAACACATATTTATTTGTCTATTTCTAATTTCTTATTACTTTTTTGTTATTTAATTTTTTTAAGTTGTATTTGTAATACAATGTAAGGATATAATTTCTGACTTATTTTATTCCTTAAAATAAATTACCCAGTCTTGGAGTATCAAAGCTATTTCATTTGTGTTCCCAAATAAGAGGCATCTGTTCACACGTGGTGATAGCAAGAGTTGAAAGATGAAGAAACAAAACTCTTTGACTCTTCCTCAAAGTCCAGTTAGAGAAGTAGATCTAAGCTCAAATGCAGGGGAGTAGGAATGTCACCACAGGTGTCCATAGAAGTATTTTCCCAGTTAAGCCAGGAAGTTGAAGTGCAGGAAGTCTTTGAGATTCCCTTCTGATGGGAGCATGCAGGCCCAGTGGATTGTTCTGCTGGAGAATGCATCCCTGTGGCTGGAAGATACTGCCATAGAATTTGTCTTGATAAGTTGAGTCATTGTACCCACTGGAACAGGATTCTCCTAGAGGCATAGTGGTTCTCTGAAGGAGAGCACTGAGCAACTTGGAAAGTTCTTAGAACATTTCAGAATTTTCTAGTAGAACTTGTGTTGTATAGTCTTGGCCCACTTTAAAATAATACAGTATATTTTTGCTTCTAAATACATTTGATTTTCATTACATTTTCCAGGCCTGGATTCCAGAACTAGGTGACAATTTACCTCAGCAAGAGTCCTCTATTTCCTTTTATGCATTGCTCTTTTGGAAGGAGGCAAAATTACTTCGCTGACAAAGTAATTTTAAAACTTATCTCAAACTATGGAAAGAACCTAGATGTCCATCAACAGATGAATGGATAAAGAAGATGTGGTATATATACACAATGGAATACTATGCAGCCATCAAAAGAAACGAAATCTTGCCATTTGCGACAACATGGATGGAACTAGAGCGTATCATGCTTAGCGAAATAAGTCAAGCGGAGAAAGACAACTATCATATGATCTCCCTGATATGAGGGAGTGGTGATGCAACATGGGGGCTTAAGTGGGTAGGAGAAGAATCCATGAAACAAGTTGGGATAGGGAGGGAGACAAACCATAAGTGACTCTTAATCTCACAAAACAAACTGTGGGTTGCTGGGGGGAGGGGGGTTGGGAGAAGGGGGGTAGGGTTATGGACATTGGGGAGGGTATGTGCTTTTGGGTAAATTGGAAGGGGAGATGAACCATGAGAGACTATGGACTCTGAAAAACAATCTGAGGGGTTTGAAGTGGTGGGGGGGTGGGAGGTTGGGGTACCAGGTGGTGGGTATTATAGAGGGCACAGCTTGCATGGAGCACTGGGTGTGGTGAAAAAATAATGAATACTGTTTTTCTGAAAATAAATAAATTGGAAAAAAAAAAAAACAACTTATCTCAACTGCATTCGCTGATGCAACCAGGTCATTCTTTTCACTAAATATTTCCACAAAGTTTGTGTTTGGTATTAAATTATTTCTTTCTTAAAACCTTCATTGAGTTTGCATGGTTTATGTTATATGTATTATTTCCTGATGATCTGTTTGTTTTCTTTCATCAAGAAATGAACTTCTGGGGCACCTGGGTGGCTCGGTGGGTTAAAGCCTCTGCCTTCGGCTCGGGTCATGATCCCAGGGTCCTGGGATCGAGCCCTACGTTGGGCTCTCTGCTCTGCAGGGAGCCTGCTTCCCCCTCTCTCTCTGCCTGCCTCTTTGCCTCCTTGTGATCTCTCTCTGTCAAATAAATATATAAAATCTTTAAAAATAAATAAATAAATAAAATCTTTTTTTAGAAAGAAAAAGAAATGAACTTCTTTTTGGTCTCCTTCTCTGGTCCTTTACATTTACACTAAATGTCTTCTTCTTTGCTATTTTATACATCAAAAATGAATGATTTCTCACTCTCTATAGATATGAACCATCTTCCAAGAAGTCTAGCTTCATTAGTTAAAGCAAACAAAGAGCCCTCATTCATTCAAGTGTGGCTCACTACCCCAGTCAATTTCTCAATTTGACTCTACGGTAGCTTCAGGAAATATTTTCACTCAGGTTTCTTAGTCTTTTGTTTGCTGGCTTGTTTGTTTAATCTGGGAAAGAAAAAAGCTAAAAGTTCTCAGTTTTGAGTATAACTTTAATACATGTACAGGATAGAACATCATTACACATCTTGGGTTAACTGGTCAAACACACATAGGGAATTCAGACATATGATCATTTAACCCAATGTTAACTAGGATGGGGGGAGTCAGAGTATAGGTGGGAGTTCCAGAATGCCCCTTCCATTCTTTAGAATTACTCTCAATTCCATAGAGTATAGGGTACTGCAGTCTCAGGGCTGAGGTCTTCCCATGTGACTTTTCAAGGAAGTGGGGAGGAGGTGTGGAAACCCATTTTGTTCTTTAAAATAATTCTCTCTTCTTCTAGTCTTCTGTGGTACTGGTTGTTTATGACTTAAATTTATCTGCTTTCTCTATGGGTAAGCTTAGGACTGTTTGGATCACAATGACTGAATATCTAGAATATCTAGAAGACAATTAGAACATTCATATTGCAAGGTTGCTTCCTTTCCAACAGATCCTCATGTATGAATTAAACATCTCTTTCTCATTATTATAATTCGACCAGTTATGCCACCTTAACTTGGATTTTGATACATTCCCAGCTTCAAAAAAGAAGATGGGTAGAAAAAGAAATCCTATTTATAACACTTTCCTTCTGTGGAAATACCTTCTGAATCGTTGAAAGTAAGACTGTCCATTTTCATGTTAATGGTTATAGAAGCCTGCTGAGTTGAGTTATCATGGATAAATTTAAGGAATATATGATATCACTTCCTTGCTTAAAACCCTCTACTGGCTTTCTGTCACACAATGAAATCCAGTCTTCATGACAAACTGTGTACCAAACAGGATCATTTCCCCAGCTTCCTCTCCAATCTGATTTCTTACCACACTTTCTTGAACATCCTTCTCTGGCTCTGTTAGCTCAGTTGCCATTCCTTGAATATATCTAATGTGATCTTGTCTCAGAGTTTCTGTGCTCGCTAGTCCCCTCATTCCGAACAGTTTTCTTCTAAATGTTTACCTCATATCTCTAGTGCACTGCCACCTCCTAGAAGGGGCATTCCTGACTAAGATAGCATGCTCACCTTACAGTCTTTATCACCAGCTGAGTTTATGTTACATAAACCACGAGTATAGGGACTTTAGTGTATATACATTGTTCTATTTCCCAGTGCTGAGAACAATGTCTGGCTCATAGGAATTAGTCAGTAAATATTAACTAATTTTTATTTTATTAATGGGTCACTGTATCAACTATTATTGTAACTCATAAATGGGCTATGGTTATCATTGGTACTTCCTGAGCAAAGCTTTGGTCCTGAGAGTGATGATGGATTGATGATTTAGATACCTAGGGAAGATATAAAGAATATGTTTTATTAGAGCATGGTTCTTATGGTCCATGATGGTAGGGAATATTAAGGCCAAATGTGACACACAGGCTTAATTCACTCAGGGAAAAAATCAGTGTGACCCGTCTGTAGTAAATTATAACCTGTAATCCATTGAAATCAGTTTGCATTGATCTTTTGTCTACGGTAACTATCATCTGAAACATGGGTGACATACCAGATGACAGCTTTCTTTACCTTCTCCAGTCAGGAATAAGGAATTCTTGGGATGAATATTTTTCCATTCTGGAATGATGTTATAGGGGGGAAAAAGAGGCTGCCTGCTTTCATCCATTCTGACCACCAGACAACTTTAAGAGTTAGTTACCGTGGAAAGTGTTCCAATTATCGAGGGTCAAATAGTTTAAGACTATTGTATATCATACTCAAGCGGATCCACAAGTAGGCAAACTTAGTAACATTTATTTAAAAATTGACAGAAACTTCTGTGATAGCAAGGTTATAAAGCTGATACATGGGTTTTCCCTCCAAGCATATACAATGATTTCCCTTCATACTGTTGCAGGTTCACAGGCCCATTATCATCTACTTTGGGGTGAGGGGAAAAGAAGGCAGGGGTAGCTGCTGTAAATATAATACTCCCAGAAAGAGAAGAATGTTTTCATATCCAGCTAAAGTGGAAGGGATTGCTGACTGGAGATTGCTGTGTCAAGACTGACCTCCTTTTGGCCTATTTCCTCTGCATTATTATGCTTGCAGAGCTTCTTTTTCTTTGGCTTGAGTTGCAGTAACACATAACCTTTCCAGCACCATAGCCCTGTTCTTTCAGTGGTAGCTGATAAAAAAGGAAAACTGCCTTATACCACCCAATTTCCCATGTGTGTGTGTTTATTGATTTGTTTATTTATTTTTAAAGATTTTTTTTTTTTTTTTAATTTGACAGAGAGAGAGAGAGAACAAGAGAGCACAAGCAGGGAGAACTGCAGGCAGAGGGAAAAGCAGGATCCCTTTTGAGCTGGGAGCCAGATGCAGGGCTTGATCCCAAAACCCTGGGATCAGGACCCGAGCCAAAGGCAGACACTTCACCAACTGAGCCACCCAGGAACCCCTTTCATTGCATGGAGTTAAACACAGCAAAATTTTGGGATTCTGATACAAAAGTAATTTAGTTAAATAGAAATTATAAATGCTATAACTGACTTGAAAAGAAATATTGTAACTCGTATTCCTTTCCATTGTATTTTTTTTTTTTGATCATGAACTTCATCTCAATAACATTAAACTGCCACTTATAGGTTTCAATTAGATACCAATTTTGACTAATAATTGTGGCTTTTTACATATTTGAGTAAAAAAAAAACCATCTTATTTCAGTAAATTACCATCTGTACTGCATCTCCACAGGTCCAACATTGTTTTGGTCTTATTCCTTTAGATGCAACTGTAATCCATCTTCTCAAAGCTAGGAACACAAAGCCTGCAATCAGCTCATTAGTGGGTTTGGTCATTATGCTCAAATTATACATTAACTTTACCTGAATTACTTGGAGCTAAGTAACATAAAAAAAACTCCCTCTATATGTGCTGCCTTAAAGGTTATTGAATTCAATTGTATTGAGATAATAGTTTTAAATTAACTTTTATATTGAACTTTACAGATATGCAGTTCTTAAATTATTGAACTGGTTACTCAAATCATAGAAAGGACATCCCAGCTAGATCTTTTTGCCTCCAAGCTTTCTTTTCCCTCTCTCTTTTTCATTCATTAGCACATCACCAAAATTGTTTCTCAAAGTTACAAATTGGCTTATGTGGTTTCCTGTTTGGAAATTTGGGATGATAACTTCTAACTCACAGAACTGAGTTCAAACCTTTTTGACTTAGCTGTCAAAGCTATACGTAATGTCAAATTAGCCTATCTTTTTAACCTCATCTCCTGCATGCACTTGGCTTCTCCCATACCTGCCTTTTACAATAAGCTATGATTTTCTGGTCATGAACACCTTTCCGTCTCTCTAGAATTGTGGTCATGCTTTCTTTTCTGACATGAGCTTCCTCCCTTTCTTCATTTGGGTAAACCCAACTCCGTCAGTGACACCTCTTCTATGCAGCTTATCCTCCCCTATTTTTCTTACTGCAGAGAGAAGTTATGATTGTCTTCTATCTATAACATTCAGCATAGAGGGGAATGTTCCTAAAAAGTAATTAGTAATAAAGTAAATTTCTTACCCCTGTATCAAGTAAGCTATTGGGCCTGCAGTTTGTTTGTTTTGTTTTGTTTTAGGGCATTCTATTTATTTTAAACTGAAAAACCTTCATCAAATGACTTGTATGCAAAGTCTGTGCTCTATTATTTATGTTTATAGAACATGTCCAAGAGGATGTTTTCAAGTGGCTGTCAGCTGTTAGCCTTGTGAATCATATAAACTACAATACCTATCAGTTCATAGAGAGGTCATTCACACAGAATACTCAGGCCCCATTGCTAGACTGAGTGTGGTTGCCTGGATTTTCCTGGAAAAGGACCTTAGCTGTTGTCCTGGTCTGACAGACACATTCTTATCTGCCCATCTGCCAGTGTGAAGGAAATTAAGTGTGATATGTGCTATGATAGAGGAAGCAACAAGATACAGCAGGATGGTTTTAGAGGGTTAGGGGAGGCTTCCAGAAGGAAGGATCATTAACTCGAGACTTGAAAAAGGAGTCAGGTTAGCAGTCAGTAAAAAACTTAGGCCACAGGGAGGAGGGACGCTCAGAAAGATGAAGGAAACCTGGACGTAAAAGACAGCAGAGAAGAAAAAGTGTTTTAGTACAGCTGGAGCCGTCTGTGCATGCGCCTGCGTAGCTGCAGATATACATGCGCGTGTGTAATGGTGGCTTCCCCGGAGAGGGAACACAGGGAAGGCTGGAAGTCCTAAGGAAGCTCAGTTCCATAGTCAAATGCTTTTTATAAAAGTAGCTTTTATTTTTAAAAATTTTTTAAAAAGATTTTATTAATTTATTTGACATAGACACAGTGAGAGAGGGAATATAAGCAGCGGTAGTGGGAAAAGGAGAACCAGACTTCCCACTGAGCAGAGAGCCCCATGCGGGGCTTGATCTCAGGACCCTGGGATCATGACCTGAGTCAAAGGCAGACACTTAACGACTAGACTAAGCCACCCAGTCGCCCTTAAAAGCAGCTTTTTTTTTTTTAAAGGTGTTTATTTATTTATTTGACAGAGATCACAAGTAGGCAGAGAGGCAGGCAGAGAGAGAGGGAAGCAGGCTCCCCGCTGAGCAGAGAGCGGATGCAGGTCTCAATCCCAGGACCCTGGGATCATGACCTGAGCCCAAGGCAGAGGCTTTAACCCACTGAGCCACCCAGGCACCCCCTAAAAGCAGCTTTTAAACATTACTGTTTTC
Source organism: Neogale vison (assembly GCF_020171115.1). Lineage (NCBI taxonomy): Eukaryota > Metazoa > Chordata > Mammalia > Carnivora > Mustelidae > Neogale > Neogale vison. The sequence goes on along the minus strand of NC_058101.1, from coordinate 81,600,184 downwards.
TTTACCTAGTCATGGGTTCTTTCAAACAATTAACAGTAATGAGTGCCTACTATGTGCAAGATAGGGTACTAAGTGTTGTGGGGAACAAAAAGAATTTTGTGATCTTGTGATAATATAAGAGAGCTAAAACCTGCATACAAATAATTATAATACAAGGTAGAAAGTGATAAGTGCCATATGAGAGATAAAAATAAAATGCTAAAGGAGTTCAGAAGAGGCAGAATTCACACATTTATGTGTGGCTGACCTATTTTTACTAACACTATGATAATCTTAGCTATGCAGCTCATCTCAACTATGGTGATGTTAATTTTGCAACTACTTTGACCTTCTGTAGGGGACAGTCTTTATAAAAACATCCTATTTATAATACAAACTTGGTCCAAGTACTGTCTGTAGGCAGACTGACTAATGGCATCAAAGCTGGAGAGTTTCAGTAGGTTTAAGTTCTAGATGAGTAAAGGTAACAGAAATGGAGGCTTAACATTAATCAAATTTGGGGTCTGTACCTATTAAGTGTGAGCCAATGTGGAGTTTTAATTGCTGGTAATGGGCAAAGAGAAAATTTAATTATTAAAATTATTATTAATGTACAAACTATGGGATTTTCCTTCGTACAGTTGCTAATGCTTTGCCTATGGAAGAAACTACATGTAAGAGACATCCTTCCCTTTACTGTAAGACACCTTCTGTACACTCCCGCTGAGCAAATACCACCAAACTAGAGGGTCTATACCCCGTCAATAGACTGGTACACATAGTTGGTGGTAGTCAGTCAGCTTCCACTGTCCCTCACAATGCTAGCTGCTGAGCCCACATTTGCCAGCTCTAGTAAATGGATGTTCCAGTGTTTCAGATAAAGAGATTAGAATTAGTTTTGCTCTGAGTCTGGCTTTGTGCTCATTGAATTATTATCATTTCTTCTAAATTCTGCTGAACTTGTCTGGTCTCTGAGACTGGATTTCACACCCTTCCATCTTTAAGCAATGGGGCTATCCTGTAAGCAAGAAAAAATGATTACTTTTAATCTTCTAGGAATAATAGTAGTCAAAGCCAACATCTATTACTTAAATCTGAACCCTCAATAAACATTTATAAAAGGCAAATGTTAAAAAAACAAACTGTGGGTTGCTGGGGGGAGGGGGGTTGGGAGAAGGGGGGTAGGGTTATGGACATTGGGGAGGGTATGTGCTTTTGGGTAAATTGGAAGGGGAGATGAACCATGAGAGACTATGGACTCTGAAAAACAATCTGAGGGGTTTGCAGTGGTGGGGGGGGGTGGGAGGTTGGGGTACCAGGTGGTGGGTATTATAGAGGGCACAGCTTGCATGGAGCACTGGGTGTGGTGAAAAAATAATGAATACTGTTTTTCTGAAAATAAATATATTGGAAAAATAAATAAATAAATATATTAATATGACCAGTAAAAAAAAAAAAAAAAAAGGCAAATGTAACAAATGCAACAGAGTGGAAAAGCTTCAGACTTAGACCTGGGATCCCAATTGAATTGCTTAGTAATTATGTCACTAGGGCAGATTGGTGAATCTCTGTCTCTTCTTAATCATCTGAAAAATGCATTGTTCTGGGATTAAATGTGAAATGTAAACAAACATAGGCTTAAAATGCTGTGAAAGGTTAGACATTATTTCTTGAAGATCAATGGCTTTTTGGTATGGAGAAAAGCTTTTGCTTCCCCCCCAATCTTATACACATGGACTTTTATTATAGTCATTAAATCTGTATATCAAAGTGAAAACGCCATTCTTCTAGACTTGTAGTTGGAGGCACTTCTATAGAGTGGGGGTGGATGTGATTTTATCTACCTTGTCAAGGGTGTATACTTGGAAGCTCGTTAAAGAAGTAGTCCTCTTGTTAAATCAGTCAGCTGAAAAGGAGCCATGCATTCCTTTATAAAATGGTATATTATTTCATCAAATTCATTATCATACATTTCACGTAGAACATGAAGATTTAAGTGAAAGAACATTTCAGGGAAAAAAAAAAAGAAAAAGGGACAGGATAGTAATTACAACCAAACTTTCCTTGTGCTGACAGCAACCAACTCATTTATTAAGTCAATGTAGTCAAGTAACACAGCAACATCACACTTGATTGAAATCTTGGCCAAGTCTGACAGATGTTCTCTACTCTTTGTCAATCTCAAGTATGTTTTAATGAGTTTCAAGTGGCTGGTGCTCCCCTCTGCAGATGCCACTGTTGCAGAGATTGTGAAAAGATTCTTCAGGGCAATGGGTTTTGTATTTAATAACTGGTGCATGGTCGGTGACGAGTAGAAATCATCACTGAAAATGCAATTGCAATTCTGGAAACAGCCGCTGTCTGTCTGTAGTTGAGTCTCCTTCAAATCAGTTAAATTCAGAATAGTGCCCAAAGGTAGTCTGTGTGTACATAGCATCTCTGATCTTAAAAGTTGATAAGAGTATTTCAAAACCTCAATCTCTTTGGAGATCTAAGATTCCCACTGTAGGAGATTTACTAAAGCCATAACATTTTAAAATTTGCTTTGATCTATCTATCTATCTATCATCTCTCTATCTATCCATCATCAGTGTTCCTTAATAAAATTGCGCTGACTAAAAGTGAGAAAAAGACAGAGAGAGACAGAAAGTGAGCGAGAGAGAGAAAGCTTAAAAAGTAATTCCTATTTATTTGTTTGTATTTCAGATAGGTTCAGTGTAAGTTTTTAGATGCTTTTTAAAAAAAAACAGTTTTCAGAGAAATAGTTTGATATTTCTACTGGTTTATAGATCTGTTCTTTTCACTTTAAAAATTATTACCTGTGTAGGGAAAAACCATGAGGATAATATTTTCTTTGGTCAATCTCTATCTCAAAGAAAATGGTTTATATATTCTGTATATCATGCCATAAAAATAAATATTGCTTAGTTGCTGTGGTGTATGAGTTTTTGTTTTTTTTTTTCCTCACCTGGATAAATCTACGTCCTATTGCTGGTCTAACTCTCCAGTTTAAATGTAATACTTTCTTTTTTTCTTTCCTTTTTCTTTTTTTTTTAAAGATTTTATTTATTTATCTGACAGAGATCACAAGTAGGCAGAGAGGCCGACAGAGAGAGAAAGGAAGGGAAGCTGGCTCCCCGCTGAGCAGAGAGCCTGATGCAGGGCCTGATCCCTGGGATCATGACCTGAACTGAAGTCAGAGGCTTTAACCCATGAGCCATCCAGGTGTCACTCCATTTTCTTTTTTATACATCAGATATAAACCTTTTAATTAACTGAAGTGTTTTTACATAATGGTCTGAGTTGAACAACAATTCCCAAGAAATTTCTTTGGTCTTATGATACAGAAATTAAGAGCAAAGAAACTCTTGAGAAAGGTATAAACATTGATACATGTCAAAGAAGATGTGTTGAAGGTCTAATTTCATTTACCTAATACGTTGTCTAAAATAAATGAAACTTGCAAATATTAAAGGAGTACTTTGTCAGACTTATGATATTAACAACTTTTCGTGCTTCATGCTTGATCTAAAACTCAAAGCCTGTCAGAAAGCCAGATGGCAAGTAGGGCATCTCTGATATATTACTGTTTAGCTACTACAAGGGAGACAAAGATTTCCTTGCTTCCGAGGAAGTGTGGGGTGGAGTAGAATACTGCTGTCCCACATATGTACTGGGTATGGTAATGGTGAGAGTTCCTGTGAAAAGATGGTTTCTTTAAAAATACTTATTTATTATTATCTTTTAGGTTTCTGTAGCTCTGCGACCTGCACATTTCCAGAGTCTGACTGTGACATACAGCAGTTTGTGTGAGAGAAGAGGAGTAGTGAGAGAAATCTCTGGGCTGAAATGCAGTGTGTGACAGACACAGTGGAATCTGAAAGAGCTGCTTGTTAGTTCGAAATTAGTCATTGGCTGGGCCCAGTGTGGGTGAGTAGTAACTTTAGATTTTTCACTCTCATCTTTCTTTGGATAGCCTTGCCCTTCTCTCAGGCATGGCAGGCCCTCTGGGGAGCTGTTGACGGCATTGCCAAAAGTATACAACATTTAAATGGAATGCCAAGTAAGAAAAGGATTCTTTGCAGCTTGGAAAGGCAATCAATAAGATGGATATGGAGTCTGGGAAGGGGTCTTTCTTTTCTCCCAAAGAGAAGGGTGGGAAAGGGTGAGGTCTCATATTGTAGGCTGATTACTGGGTACAAAGATGGTGGGTTGATCGAAGGCGTGCAAACAGACCACAGAATCTGTTAATCTAAGAGGGCATATTTGAATATGGTCATTTGAATGTAAAGCTGAAAGGCGGCTTAGATCAACTGCGATATTTAAAGTTCTCATTTACCAAAGCAGTGTTCCAGTGTCCCTGGCATTCTTACAAATTATGGGAAGGATACACGGACTGAAAAACTCAACCTCTGAAAAAGTGCAGCTTTGAAGCTGTAAAAAGCCACTAACTGCTTTAGCTGATTACATAGCAGGCTCTTTAGAGAGCCAATCTCTCGGCAGGCATCCCTGCCACACGTTTTCCTATTTATTTTTGCTGAAACTCTACCACAGATTTTAAGCTAAGAGAAAAAATAAACATGCAAGCATTTGTTTAAGAAGAATCTGGAACCTCTCTGATACGCTATGTGAGCTGAGGAACACCGGTGTGGTGGTTTATTGTATGCAACCAGCTGTAACCACTTCAGCTGGAGAGCACTTTATATTCTTCTTCTTTAAGGCAGTAATTGGTAAGTGTATTTTCTGCCTGTAATCAATAGCTTTTATATTCAGTGTAATATTTCTCTTTGTTTAGAAATATTACACTGAATATAAAAGCTATTGATCACAGGGAGCAAATGTCTTTTCCGCATACCACTCTCCATGACCAAATAATACCAAAATTCTATAGCACTACCACTATGACAAATGCCTCTATCATTAATTGGCCCTTCAATCTTCAAGAACCAAAGAAGAAAAGAAATTTTGTTACTGACTCTCCAATGAAACCATGACTTGTATACAAAAATAATGTCACGGTTGGGATGTAAACCAGAAAGTATGATTTGACAAATTTTTCTAGAAGTAGTGATGAGTTTTCCTGTGTGTTTTTTCATGTACATATTGGTTACGTGTGTGTGTGTATGAATGCATACATATTGGTTCTGCTTGAACCACCTTTTCCTGGTCGTCTCCATGACTGATATGAATTGAACTTCCCCATTGCATCTCTATCTAAACTATACCATCTCGTTCTGTCATAAATGTACACACTCACACATATGTATACACATATATGTACACACATACATATATTTATACTGATTTCTAGTTTCTTAACACTTAATCCTCATGTGACGAAGGGTAAAGATTTCCGAAGCAGCTCCTTCTTACCAGCAATATGACCTGTGAGCTGAGCTATTTTAAACCAATGTGAAGATGCCTCCTACTAACTAAACCATGGCAGAGATATGTTTTCATAAAAGAGTCAATCTTTTCCTGATTTGCACAGCAATGTTCTATGGGTTAGCAGTGACCTTGCTTGCAAATGACCTGTGAATTTAGCTGATGAATTAGACACTGATGAATTAGTATTTTCATATAGATTCATAAAATTATAATTCATAAAAGCTAGTAACTTGTGGTGATCAAGCCAGAAAAAGTGGGTTTTCAAATGAGAAAATACTGCTGAGATGTGAAACTTTGTCAAATGTGGCTAAGCCAGTAAGGGGTGTAATTCAGACATCACCAAGGAGAGATGTAGTATCTAAGAATTTTTGAGTTAGAAATATACAATATAATGTAGCCTATCTTATATTATAGATTCCATCAGGATATTGGCCACTATAGAAATAAATGAGGAATCATTATAGAAAATTTTTCCTTGCATTTGATATTTTAGAAAGATATTCTGAAATGCAAGTATGTAGATATGAGGTAGATTAGACTGGGATCCCCCCCCATATGAATAGATAGATCAAAATTAGATTAATAGTGCATTCTTTTTTTTTAAGATTTTATTTATTTATTTGAGAGAGAGACAGTGAGAGAAAGCATGAGAGACGAGAAGGTCAGAGGGAGAGGCAGACTCCCCATGGAGCAGGGAGCCTGATGCGGGACTCGATCCCAGGACTCCAGGACCATGACCTGAGTTGAAGGCAGTTGCTTAACCAACTGAGCCACCCAGGCGCCCTAATAGTGCATTCTTTTAAGTGGATTTTTGCCAACACTATGTCATCTCTGGCCTTTAGTTTTATTATACCAAATAATGTAAAATTAAACAGCCTCAATTTTATACTTTGAATTACATATGGCATCCAGAAATAAATGAAGGTCCTTGTAAACTGCAAATTGCTTACAGGTGATGAGCTGGCCATCTTGAAAATTTCCCCATGAGCAGGATCTTTATTTCTGGATTCACAGTCTCAAAGGCAGGCTCAGTGGAATCACTAGTGCCTGAACAAGAAGAGACATCAAGTAACCTCTACCACTGAAAGCAGGTCCCTTTAGAAGGGGCTGCAGAGGAGAGAAGACAGCTCTCTGAATTTACTTGGCATATGAATAGAAGAATTTGGATTCCAAAAGAGACCACCTGCTACCCTTTATAGGTGCTAAGAAATACCAAAATTAAAAGTACAAGAAACATGATACTCTAAATAGGGAAGGAAAAAGAATGGTAATGAACTTTCAGAATAGACAAGTAGACTGCAGTGGTTGCTATTAAAAATACATATCCACCGACAGAGAAACATTCGCCCAAATTGTACAAGGATGCTATCGTGCTCTAGGGTAAAGCTTTTCACTTATAATGAAGGATTGTTAAAAATATTCCTTTTTTTGTGCGTATGTCTATAGGTCTGTGGGTTCACTCATCAGAACATACACTGCCTGTGTCTGTGTGTGTGTGTGTGTGTGTTGGAGGAAAATTTATTTCTTTCATAGTGTTTCATTCCCAAGGGAAAGCCATAGAAGGAGAGTAGTTTGTTGTATGAAAGAGTATTTTATACAGTATTAAATCCAGGAGTTTATTATTTTGGGGACAGACTCACATTTCACGGCAAGACCAGTGTGCACCTTAGCTTACTCTGTCCTTTTCCTGGCAGAAACATCCTGTAGAGATCTCCAAATAGCAATTCCCTTAAGTCATAGTATCAGAAAATATCTTATTCTCAGCAGAGAAGCATTTTTCCCCCAGAACATGCTCTGAGCTATAAGATTCAACTGTAAATCTTAAATCTCCTAGTGCTCATGGATGGTACTAAGGGAGTTAGTTTGTTGACATTGCATGGAAGCGTTAAGTAGAAAGTTGTACATTAAAATTGTTTTAAAATGTTATACTTTAAAAAGTTGTTTTTTTTTTTTTTTTTGCATCGTTTTGGACACACACCTATTCACAGATCCAGGTACTAATACTGAGTAATAAATCATAAATTCCCCTATTTCAATGTAATAATTCCCCTATTTCAATGTAATAATTCTACAAACATTATTTGGACCAGAGAACAGAAAGAAAATCAACATGCAATTAACTAATGAACTGGCTGAATCCATGACAATTCATAATTCCTTGTGTAGACATAATCTGGCATGGATATACAGGCCACAGGACAAACTTTATAACTACCACCCTCATTATAAATACTATGATAATACCTTACATTTCTGGAATTTTCAGATTTTATCCTTCTTAATCTAATCCAAAAGACAATTGACTAGCCTCTGCAAAAAACAAAAGCTTTTGCACGCACATAATTTAATCCACATGGCCAATGTTTGGTAAAAGAGAATGCTTTAGAAATGGCAGTTTCTATTTGTTTAAACATATTCCTTCTGATACTTGAACATGAAAGCTTTCTTAGTTTTGATATAATTATTTGTGATTACTTAGATGGTCACCTCTGAAGATGAAATATACCTAATGTATTAGAGGTACCTCAGATGAAGACTTCACTCTTCCTTTTCTGCTATGTAGAAAATGGAATTCTAAGTTATCAGGCTAAAGGAATCCACATGCTACGCGCTCACTCCTAATGTTTCCCACTTTATGACTCTTGTCTAAAGCTAGCGACCTGCTTTGCATCTGAATATATGTAGCCAATTTACATATACTGATGTTAGAAATGAGAATTAATGGTTTTTATAAGCACAGTTGAGAGAACATTCCATCTAAAATGCTGAAAACTCTGGTTCTAATATATGAAAATAAAGCAGCCAAAGAAAGATTTTTTTATATGTTCTAGGCTTCATGCTGCAGCCTTTCATAAGAAAGGTGAGATGACAGACAGCAGATGGATTTATCTTTTTACTTAGCTGCAAAACTACAAATCAGTTTCATATAAACAGATCTCTCAGCCATATATAGCTTGACAGCAATTCTGTAAGATTCATCAAGTCAAGGAAAGTGATTATGTCTGATGACATGAAATAACGTTAAAGTTTTTAAGGATATATCGCATGATTTCAATATATTAGACTTCCTAATCCATTAGATATAATCTTTTTAGTGAAAATGCTTTTCTGTGTACCAATGATTTTAGTACTCATTTACTATTTGGAATGATAAATAATTCTTATACCTTTCAAGTTTTTTTTACCCAGAATAACCTGAAAACTATTTTAGTAATGCTTTCAGGTTACAATGTTTTTAAATTTTTAGAAACACCAGAGATCAAGGTAAGGTTTAAAAATATTTTTATTGTACTTATTAGACTAACATTCGTATATTGAAACTGCATTACAGGATTCAGGTAATTAAATTTCTTATAAGAGAAGAAATAAGACATGATGTGCATAAAACACTTAATCAATTGTAGTTTAAATCCTCTTTTGCTTCTCTGTAATATTTGGTGGCAGACCTAAACCAATTCCAGAGCAGGGATGGTAAGAGATTCTGTACATTAGAGCAAGGCTCTCAGACTGCACTTAATTCTGGTATAATGACATCTGGCCAACATTCTAAGATGAAATTTTCAATAAATGCTGGCAACTAACACAATTCATTATGGTATCTCCTGATAAAGGATGTGGGCAAAAATTGCTTTGGCTCTGAAAAAGCTTTCACTTCATTATGAGACCAGATCAATCACCATCAGCAGAAGACACTCGTTGGGCTACTTCTTTTGCAGTTGTTATGCACTTTGTTATCAGGGCCTGTTGAAGGCACTAAGAAATTGTTTCTATTAGGCAGGCATTATTGCCGGACTCCTCTAAGCTAAATTTGCTTTTAAGTGTATTTCTTTAGTAAAGAGATGAAACAGTCAGTCTGAACTGAGATCAGTGTGAGATCACCTGCTTATCCCTATAAAAGCAATGCCATTTAGATGGCATTTTATTTGTATTTCAGCACAAAAAGAAACGAAAATATATTTTTCCACTAAATTGAGAAAGGGAAGTCAAGTTAATCAGTGATCAGTATGAATTTGAGACAAGTGGAGAGGTTAAATTTCGTGTCTGTCACTTCCTCTCTCTTTAACCCCCCCTCCTCATAAGGAAAATTTAAATGCTATTACAGGTTAAGGTTATAGTATAAACTAGAGCTTGAAACCGTATCTACCTGCTTCATCATTTCACATCTTTTTCTTTTTTTTTAAATCGATTTTGTGTCTATGTTATTGGGACCACATAACAAAGAATTAGATAAAACTTGAAATAAAGTTTTTCAAACATTCAAATGGGTTTTTAATAACCATCTCACCAAAGACAATCTGATGTATAAGCATTATTTTGCATTTTATACTTGTGGTAAACACTATATATTGTAGCAGCTTCCTTTGGACAAGCCATATTTAAATTTTTACTGCTTTCCTCTCTCCTGAGTCCTCTAGGAAAAAAAAAATTGCAGAATGTTATGTTACCCAGAGTATCAATTAATCCCTTCAGTCGGGTTCCATTTATTAGCAAAGAAAAATTCAAAAGGTCGCCTACCATTTCATAGATAGTTTATTTTGAATGTGCCTCACGAAAAGCATATAAATTAGAATATATGACTATGTGCAAGGGTTCTCACATGTTAAAGAAGTGTGAATTATTGCAAATGAAAGAGATATCTGAGAATAAGCATGCTGCAGTGATTGAAAGTGGGAACTAAAAAATTCCAAAATAGAACTTCTGAACCACCCCAAATATCCAGCATAACATTTTGCTCTGCTCTATCTCCAACAGCAAAAGAAGAACGGTGATTTACCAACACTTTTCACGTTGCTTAGTGTTTCATAATTGTTAAGGCACCAAACTGTTATTGGATAGGGCTCATCATCATTCAACCTTCTTTAAACTACTTGGATCAATGGTAAATAATTGGCTAGAAAATATAGCTGAAAAATTTTGAAAGTAGATAATTCTCAAGTGTCCTGTAATAACTTATGAATGTTATGTAGGAGTTTTGTCAGAAAGTATATTTTGATAAATTGGTAGCATTTATGAGTTTCTCTATGGGCCCTAAATGAAATAGCATTTTAAGGTTTGGTATAGATAAATGCCAATTTCACTATCAACTCTATCAGTTCTTGAGAAACATTAATTGATGTGGTTAATGAAACATTCTAAAAAGATTTGGTAACTGGTTAAAGAGGAAAAAAGAGTAGCTTCAGAGTTCACATGTTTGTACTAGTCAAGGTAACATCACCTGCTGTGACAAATGAATCCTAAGATGTTTTAATGGCTCACAAAATTACAGGTAGTTCCAGTTTGCTGAAGTGCATTTTTAATACAGTCATTCCAAGATTCAGGCTAAAAGCCTGCCATTTTCAACTTGAAACTTTAAGGTTGTCCTGGTTATTAACACCCAGCAGTTAGGAGGAAAAAGAATATGGATGGCTTAAATGGGCTGAGAGTGTGAAGTTTACTTCCAGTCATATTTTATAAGGACTCAGTCACACGGTCACAGTATTATAAGAGAGGCTGGAACTGTAGATGTGTGTTCAGGAAGAAGAGGCAAACCAGTCATAACTGGTCACCAGCCCACTCTTCTCATTTGCCATCCTTCCCCTCTGTTTTGCTTATCTTTGGAGAATTACACATTATATCACAAATTCTAAGTGCCACCTAGTCTGATTCAGCCAATGTTTAGATATTTTCAGCCTTGGTATCGAAACCTTAATTATATTTATTTATATTATATATTAATATAAAGACCCCTATTAAAACTTAAATATAATGTGGAATCTCAGTTTGGAAACCATGCAAAATCAGACCTTTGGTTGAAGTAGGGAAAGGGACCCAGAGTCTCTTCCGTTCAGCTTGCCCTAACTTCATTTCTTACCCCATGCCAGACCTTAAAGAATCTCTAAGAGGCAGGGCTGGATCAGCTGTTCCACTTTAATATCACCAAAAGTCATATTTTAACTCAATTTTTGTCTGTTTAATCCAGAATTTAGCTGCCACTATGTTTCCAAGTTTTCCAGCCTATTTAGGTCATTCTATTGTGTAATGTTTAAATGAAAATGATTCAATTCCTTATCCATCTCAACTTCATCTATAGAATACTAATCAATATTTCCAAAGAGTCTCAGACCAAATCCACTTCTTCTAATCACTTCTTATTCCAATTTGTTGAATCTGATGAATTCAGCATTGATCTTCTTCATTTATAATCCTTTCCATTTCCATCTATCTGTTCTGAGTTGATCCAAGTGGACAATATAGTTCCTATTCCACAATTTTCATCTTGAAATTTACAAAAGACAATTGTGTGAATAGACTTTTGCTGAAGGGGTCATTTTGGAAGGAGGCTGCACGTCTCATTAAAGCACAAGAGAGACAATTTATTTTGATCATTAACTTCCACCTGTTTAGATATATGGCCACACCACCACAAGAAACTTCCCACTGGCTCTTTCTCCTCTTCATGTCCGTCTCTTGCCATTTTGGTGGGCCTTCTTCCCTGCTTCTCACATTCCCTCTGTTTTTCCAGGTTCCTAGAACTGCTGTTGCCCTTTTCTTTATAGGTGGAAACTAGTGGAAACTCAATTTTTCCCTTTATTTTGCAGGGTTTTCTTTGTTTCTATTGACATCTAGTCTAGTCATGCTAAGGAAATTATCTGCTCCTATATAAAATAGCCTTTTAAGGCTATTATTCCCTAAGCAACACATTTCTTTACTTAAAGAGTATTTCAACCAGCTTTTAAAATAATGCTCCCTGCCCCCACCCTGCCCCCTAAATTGAGACTCTACAAAAGGAAGCTTGTATGTGTGGGCTCTTCTCTTTTAGAACTCATGACTAAAGAAAGATATCTTGGAATGCACACACAAGTGGGACCTGTATACAGAGATAGAGAAAGTCAGACTATAAAGTTCATGTCTGGATCTCAATAGAGACCATAAATGATAAATAAATAAATAAATAAATATATATATATATATATATATATATATAATCTTCCACACTGTAATTTAATACCTCCGTTCTTTACTTCCTTTGTGTATATGATATCTTGGGTTTAAAACTGTCTTTGAACCCCTCAGACTGAAGTGGCGGGGGGGTGGGAGGTTGGGGTACCAGGTGGTGGGTATTATAGAGGGCACAGCTTGCATGGAGCACTGGGTGTGGTGAAAAAATAATGAATACTGTTTTTCTGAAAATAAATAAATTGGAAAAAAAAAACTGTCTTTGGATGATTGTACCCTTTGAATGAATAGTGCATTGTGGTAAATAGAAGGGTGGGTTGCTCCTCAAATATATTAAGCAGAAATCTTGACCAGGCTCTTTAAAAAGAAAAACTCTGATATATAACACTTATGATTTTTATGATCTCACTATGCTCACATTTCTTACTCTATTATCCCTCTCTGGGCTCTCCATCTGATTTCCATAATGTATCTTCATAGCGCATATGTTTATTACAACAGATTGCTAAGTTAACTTATCATGGCTTTTCTGCACTTATATTTTCTACTGATTTAAAATTTTAAGAGACACCACGGCAAATTTGACAGTTACCTAATAAAGCTGAAATTCTGTCTACCATTGGAGTACCCTGGGACCCTGACTGCCTTTGGCTCTATGAATACATGCTGTATGCTAGCGGTGCATTGATCAGAATGAGTCTGCTTGCAGTGAGTCCTGGGCATGCTCTGGGCCATGAAACTTAAGGGGAGTGAGGGACGGTGTAATCACTGTGAGAGCAGCTTAGGTACAATCGATCGATGCTTATGACACCAACAATGAACCTCTCTCTAGAGGGGCATATTGCAGTTGTGAAGTCAAGCAAGTATAAGTGTGATGGGGTGGAACTTCAATTTTTCTCCAAGTAAAGAAACTAGTCCAGAGGTCGTAGCTGATGAATGATCAACTGCTCCATTCTTTGAAGTATCTGCAAAGATGGGCTAGTATTTATAAAAACCTATTGATAATTCCACAAAGGTCTCTTTTAATTCTAAACATACACCTTCTCTTTGGTTATTAGAGAAAGGAAATCAATTTAAAAGAAAACTGTCTAGGTGTAATCAAACATTGGGAACAACTGCACTCAAAAATCTTTCTTGAAAGGAAATGCTGATGGTCCTTTGGGTTTGGGATAGATGGGACCTTTAGAAGTCCCACTGTGTAACTTCTTCCATAGTGCTTGAATGAGTGTTGATGGTCATTTCAACCCATAGGTGGAACATCTCAGTAATGAGGAGCTTACTTTACTGCAAGACCATTACAATTTTATTTACTTGGAATTTGCCCTGGACTAAAATTTGTCTTCCTATTAGAGTTTAAGTCCTAGTTCTGATATTTAGAGTTACCATGCAGTTCATTCTAATCTTTCTTCTGAAATCTTTCAAATATTTGAATACAGCTTTTAAGTTCCTGTTACACCTTTACATTTCTAGTTTTTGCTAATTCTAAAAATCCTCAAATGACATAACTTGTAGACCCTTCATTATTTTTGTTGATATCCTCTTGATAATTCCAGCCTGTCATATCTTTTAAAAATGTAGAGCCCAGGACAAAATGCAGTATTCTGAATTGGGAAAGAAAAATTCACAGTATAATTTTTTTTATATTGATATCTATCTATTACTCAATGTATTACGTTTTAGTAGCCATATCTCATTTTCATTTTATGACAGGCATTTTATAAAATAAGAACTACTCTATTCTGAAATTGTAAAGTTGAATTTTTGAGCCATTCGTCAGTCCTTACATTTATATTTCTGTCAAGATTGTTAGATACAATCTACTTTTCTAACTCAACAAGATTTTTAATCAAATTGTTGTCAATTATTGTCAATAAATGGATCTATCCCTTAATTTAGAATCACCTATACAGTTAATAAAAATTCCTATCCATTTAGTAAAAATGCCTTCTGTGACTTAATCAAATTGCTGATAAAAATTAGAAAGGACAGGGGTGAAGTATATGTCTTAGTTGGCACTTTACCTTGAGGCTGATATCATTATACTAATTTACTGTTTATATATAGTTTGTGTAACTATGAACCCCCTGGATTCTACTATAATCCAGCCTCCAATTCTCCTAGAAAATCGTAGAAAAACTGATCATATTTCTTTCTAGAATTTATCTGCTTCATGTAGATTATTCTTTACAAATGTAAGAATTCTATTGCAAAGGAGATGAAATTGGCATGATTTGTTCTTAGTGAAGCCAATGTTGCTGCTAATAATTAGTTTAATTTGAAAAAATGCCCACAAAACACCCATTTTAAAGTTTGTTTTTAAAATTTTGCAGAGATGAATAAAAGGAAGCATCGAGGGTAGTAGGGACCAGGACACTTAGCAAAGAGGGTCATGAGTGTTAGAACTACATAAAGGACTCAATTCTAATTCTCACCTGTAGAAAAGATTAACATCCATTTTGTATCTTAGCTTGAGCTGCTATAAGAAATTCTTATGGGTTGGGGGCTTAAACAACAAAGAGTTATTTCTTCGGTTCTAGAGGCTGGGAAGTACAAGTTTAAGGTGCCAATAGATCTGGTGTCTGGTGAAGGTCTGCTTTTTGGTTTACAGATGGCTGTCTTCTTGTATCCTCACATGGTTGAGAGCAGATATAGAGCAAGCTCTTCTGTCTCTTCTAAGGGCACTAATCCCATTCATGAGGGCTCTACCCTTTAACCTAATTATTTCCTAAAGGCTTCGTCTTCTAATACATTCACATTGGTTGCTAAGATTTCGACATATGAAATTTGGGGGACACAAACATTCAGTACATAACATCTTGTCTCAACAAGATTGGTTCTGGGAGGAAGCCTGACCCTAATGGATTCATTGCTGAGTTCTCCCTTGAGGAGAAGAGTAAACAAAAAGCCAGAGCACGGAGCAGGGAGATGGTGGCAAAGACTGATACAGCACAACATGCTATAATTTACAAAGTCTGCTTTCTTTCACTTTTGAAAATTGGAGAGATTTTTGACTATGTTTAGTTTTTCTGAGTCTTATCTTATTGTCTAAATATTTGCCAATAGCCACTCCACAATTGCACATGGATGTTCTTTCACTGCCCTTGCGTATGTTTCATTTATGCTTGAGATTTAAAGGTAATTTTAAAATTTATTTTAAAAGATTTTATTTGACAGAGAGAAATCACAAGTAGGCAGAGAGGCAGGCAGAGAAAGAGAGAGAGGAGGAAGCAGGCTCCCCGCGGAGCAGTGAGCCTGACGCAGGGCTCGATCCCAGGACCCTGGGATCATGACCTGAGTCAAAGGCAGAGGCTTTAACCCACTGAGCCACCCAGGCACCCTGAAATTTAAAGGTAATTTAAAGCAACTTGGGTTTCTCTTACCATTTCCTTGCCTAATTTATTATTATTTTTTTAAAGATTTTATTTATCTGAGAGAAAGAGAGAGCATGAGCGGGGGTGGTGCATAGGGACAGGGAGAAGCAGACTCCCTCACCCACCACCCTGCGGAGTAGGGTGCCCAATGCAGGGTTCAATCCCAGGACCCTGGGATCATGACCTAAGCTGAAGGCAGACATTTAAATGACCAAGCCACCTAGGTACCCCTCCTTTTCTACTTTAAACTCTGTCCCCTGGTAACAAAGTCTCTTCTATCATTTCCAGTCTGAGGATGATTCTTCTTATTAAAGAAGTGGAAACAAAATGGAAATTGAATTGCTTTGCTTTCTCTCTGCCTGTGGTTATCATTGTATCATGTATCTCCTACTCTGAGGCTATACCATCTCTTTTTCCAAGCACTTAAATGAAACAAATGTTCATGATGTCCTAACTATATAGTGGATATGGGGCTAAGTGTTTTATTTATGTCATTTTATTCATTCCTTAAAAACAACGTAGAAGTATTATTATTTTCATTTTGCAAATGCAGAAACTAGGGGTGCCTTGCTAGCTCAGTCCGTTAAACACCTGACTCTCACTTTTGGATCAGGTCATTATCTCAGGGTCCTGGGATAGAGTCCCTCACTGGACTCCACATTCAGCAGGGAGTCTGCTTGAGAATTCTCTCTCTCTTTCTCTCTGCCCTTTTCCCCATTCTCTCTCTTAAGTACATAAATAAATCGCAAAAAGAAAACAAAACAATGAAATAAAACAAATGCAGAAGCCATAAATTAGTAATTTTAGGTAAATTTTCCAGGGGCACACAGCTAAAGAAGCAACAAAAGCCAGGATTAAAATCAGGCCTATGTGTCTTAAAATTATGTCCTCACAAGCAATATATTTTATAAAGTAATTTTAGAATTTTTAACATTTTATTTTAAAGTCTCAGTGTAGGACTTTTGCAATCTTAATTATATTATTCTTAATCTTTTCCTCCCAGGTGTGTGATAATGTGTTTGGTCTGTTTCTGGCTATGAGAGTTTCCTTCCATTTTTTAAAATACATCTTTTACAAACTCACTGCATTGATCTATCTATAGCTACACTGATTTCTTTTGATAATTTGCCATGCTCCTTTATTTAGATTGTATTTTCAGGATGATTCTTAAAAAACAGCTCATTCAGGGCACCTGGGTGGTTCAGTCATTAATCCACTGCCTTCAGCTCCATCCCGATCCCAGGGTCCTGGGATTGAGCCCTGCATCGGGCTCCCTGCTCAGTGGGGAGTCGGCTTTTCCCTCTCCTGTTCCCCCTGCTGTGTTCCCTCTCACTGTATTTTTCTCTATCAAATAAATAAAATAAAATCTTAAAAAAAACCAAAAACCCAAAACCAGCTCATTCCTCTTGAGCTACGTATCTAAACTTTCAGAACTGATATCTTTGTTAATGAGTTTAGGTCATCAAGATAAACCTAAACTCATCTGGAGCCAATCCCCATGGGTCTACTCTAGTTTTTTCATAAACAGGATGCTGCATGGGAGTGGAAGCTATCTAAAGACTTCAAGTAAGTAATGCATGCCATGACCTGTGACCAGCCATTGCAAAAATTGCAGATTGAATTTATTGCAGTCACATAAAATGTAGCACACATCTGTACACACTTGTCACTCAGAATCACCCATGTAAATTGATGACAGTATTGGTTAAACTGTCAACTGCAAGGGTGATACTAGTGTTGTAAAATGATGATCGTCTGGCTAATTCTGACCCTTAATAGTGTTAGTGAGTAGAGAATAGTTTGGAGGGACTGACACATTGTACTTTACTCTTTAGAAGTTTGAATTGGTTGTTGCCAGATTATTACTTAGGCCTTATTGTCAAACTTTTCTAATCATGTTACCTAGGCAACATTTAGATTTCTTGAAAATCTAACAATTTAAAAAATGAATTTGCCATTCTTTAGAACACAGCATGACTCTCAGAATTATTATTTTTTCATTTATATTAAGGTTTCCTAATGAGAAAAGAACAGTTTTGCAAATATAATCAATAGGTACACTCACTTCCTACTCTAATGTCTTTGTTTATATTTGAAGGTAGAGTTTTTGACCTCCCTCTCTTTTAAATAGATTGAACAGTTAATAAGTAGATGTAAATGTATAATTTTACAATTTTTCCATGGTTGTCCTCATGGTAACTCTTTGGGAACTCCACATATCTAGAGGTAGCTTTTGCAAACACTGAAACATGTATAGTACTTTAATTCTTTCATAACCAAGTGTCCACTCTATGTATAAAATGTGACTTGAGACAGAGAAACAGGACTAAGTGAAGCTCCTGCTCAGGATGGGCATTTGTCTCTGAGCTGTGAAATAGGCATAGATAGGCATAGATACCACTTACTTCACATAGTTTGGTGAGGAGTAGATGAGACCTCCTTACAGATAATAAAACTATAAAGACATTAGTTCTCTAAAATTTGGCCTTGGATTCTGAGTACACCTGATTTCCACTTTAGCCCCATTGAAATTGTACAGTATCTCTTTCAGGGACCACATCTAGTTTCTGCAAATCCCTTGCTCTGATGTAATTCAGTGGAGAACATCATCTTCCCAAGTCAGGTATAGAAAATCACCCACAAAGGAGCTTCTCATTGAACGATTGTTTCTCCAGTGTAAATCAGTGCATCTTGTTCATTAACACAACTTGGGATAATCAGGCCAGAGAGCCAAGAATGTGTTGGAAGAGGTCCAGAATGCTCCAAATCCAGAGAGATGGAAGCAGATTGGACTATGTCTGGAAAACAGAGTCTGCCTACTAAATACTACCTGCTTTCCCTGCAGTCACTGATTAGGAAAAAAATAGACTCTGTCCGCACCCCACCTCAAAGAGCTCTCAGATGAAGTCAAACAGAATCATCTTCCTTTGCTTTATATAGATCATAGAAAAAAACTCAAATAAGCAATGCTGCATGCAATTATTTTCTCTTACCCTCTGTTCTTCCAAATGACACTGCTTGGCAGGAGGTTTTGCCACTTTCAGAAGGTTCAGGGCCTGAGTGGGTAGCAGGCTGCCTCAGTGGAGATTTATCATGTAGAATAATTCATTGAGCCATATGTTCCAATGAATATATACAGAATGTTGTAAATACTTCCACTGAATTTCTCATTTGCTACCAGAGGGAATCCATCTTTCACATTTTCCAGCAGAGCACTTGACTGCAGATGTTAGAAAATATTTTGCTTTAAGTTTTGTTCTGACTGTTCCCTCTGGTATGATTTACCTGGTTTTTATTTTCTGCTGAAGTCTAAGCTCTGTGTGAATATTTCATTTAGAAATGCCATAAGCACTCTTGGGTATTCTCTGGCTGATTATTTCTACCAGAATAATCTCTCCTGGCATTTGCCTATCGTAACAGAGTGACAATGTCTCATATACCACCTGTTTAGGCACTAGTTCCCATGCAGTGCAGGAAAGTATTTGATTTTAACCCTGATTTCAGGCAGCATAACAACATGTTCTTCTGTCAGAGGTCTTTGATATATATTTGGTCTTGGTCAGAGAGTCCAGTCCAGTGCCCCTTCTACCTCCACCTTCCTGATCAAATCTGTGGTCCTTCTCTCTGAATGACATTAACATCAGTTGTTTTAGTTGGATCTCAACTCAGTCAGCTGAGATCAACTAAGTGCTAAATTTTGCTTAGTGACCAGGAGTAGAGGGAGTTATTATTGGGTTTGGGTCCTTTTAAATGAGTTTGTCTTAGACAGGATTGGGAATTTTGGAGACAAGCATAATAAAACATAGTCTGGAACTGGAAAGATAGAATTAAGAAGGAGGTAGGAGAAACCAAGGAATAACTGTGTCTGCTGCCATTTTGTAGGGGAATCTGAGGATAGTTTGTGAGCCACTGAAGATTGTTTCCTTTTGCTTTTTCCATGTGTGTTTATAGTTAGTTGCCAAAGTGTGAATTTGGATGTCAAGACTATTTTTAGATCTTAAAAATGGAGAATTGTCCTTATTACTTGGTTGTCTCCCTGGTACACATTATTCTAATCTCCTCCTTTCCAACCTGCTTCATCTATCAAATGTAGCTCCATGTTCCATTTAGGATAGAAGAGGAAAAATGGAGAAAGGTAAAAGGGAATCAAAATAGGAGGGTAAGCTGGTAATGAATGCCACACAGAAAGAAAGTCAGTTATCTTATTTATCATTTTTATTATAGAATCTCAGAGAGCTCTTAAAACCTATTGACCTTCTTTAAATTCCAAGAGCTGCTAATGTTTTGGAGAAGTTGGGTTCATATTCTAAATGAAGAGAAGGGAGACAGAGGAGGTGGAGCTTAAATTGGTTGTGGTCGCAAAGATAGTAACTTACATGTGAAACATAATTTAGGTATTTGATTATTCATACTTCATTTCTATCTGTGAGCATGTGGTAAAACCTAAACAAGAGAATTAGGAACTACATCACTCTCAAGTACGTATATCAGTTATAATTTTCTAATGCAGTTAATAAAACATACCTTTTAATTTTTCACTCTCCCTGCTTTCTTCAGTTGTCTAATAAAGGAACATTCCCTCCCATTCTTTTGTCCCCTGCATTGATCTGTTAATAACCCAGTGGTGGAGGGGAAACAACGACACTTGCCATTGGTTTACTACAATTGTGTGAAAGAAGCTAGTGACAGCAGACACAGCCGCTACCAAAAAAGACAGTTTGTTGGCAGCTTGACAGCTGCTGACTGTTTGAGTATTTAAGTACCAAGGCCCTGAATGTCCTGCAGTAAACCTACAGAAATACTGGAAACTCTCCAAGTTTAAGGCACCAAGGATGTGACTGTCATGCCTGCTTGTGCCTTCTTTTATCCAATGTCGTTTTATCTTATCAAGTTAATGTCATTTCTGAGGCAGAAAACAAGGACAGAAAAGAATGTGCCATCTAGAAAACCAAATTCAAAATGGCACCTGGCTCTCTGATACCATGACTGTCCATAAAATTGTAATTAGTGATGTAAGACCAGGGACCTGAAATTCATTTTAAAAATCCTTTTGCTACTATCTTTTAAACCAGTGGTAAATGTGTTTTCATCTCCTTGAAAATACCCAGTGTTCTGCATAGTTAAAATCAAATAAAACCATTGTAAAACTTGTTTCACAAATCTTCAGTATAGAAATGTTAGATTGTCGAATAAGATATTTTACAGTTGGTCACATCATGAGGAAAACAAGAAAAGATGATATCCTGCTTTAGAGTTTGAGACCGAAAATTGAGGAATTTGTACATATGTTCACAGCTTTTTTTTTTTTGAACATTAATACAGAGTAATTGAAATAATATACATTTCTATAACATCAGTCTGGTTTACCAATCCCTTGCCATTAGGTTATCAGTAAAATCTTTTAGCTAGGAGTGCTAGAATAAAATATTTGTCCTGATTCTGCATCATCCTTTAGTTTCTTGCTGCATCTCAAGCTGAATCAGGCTTTTTCATGTTGTGCTGGTCTCTTTCTTGTAGAGCAGAGTGCTACACTAACTGAAAAGAATTTTTAGTTTATTTGCATGCAATTGGTTAATGTTCGGTCTCCAGGACACATCAACTTCTCCTGCACTAGCTATTTCTGTGTCTATTTGTTATCACACATAATTGCACGATGCTGGAGAGACAGTTCTTTATGTGCTCTTCAAAATGCATGTAAATGCCTCCAGAAAAAAAAAAAAAAATGTTTACTGCAGCTGCAACGGGAGGAATTTTTTTTTTTTTTTTCCCCCAGCCTCCCTGATGTTAGGAGAAAATAAGAATAACTTCTGATTAGATTTCTACCTGGGAGACTTGACTTCATTACTCAAAAGATTTGCCTCTCTGATTGTTTCTCACAGTCAAACATCACACCACATCTCCATGTAGGGCCTGGAGTTAAGAGATATTTTCTTGTTGCAATTCAAGATTTTGGTACATAATTCAATCCCTGTTGCCTGTGAGTTACATGGAGTACTATATCAAGCATTGCTGCGTAGCCCAAGAGCTGATTCTTAAAGCATTTGAAAAAAGAATTTGAAGTATTAAAAGAGGAATTATAAGCCCATGAAATCTTTCCAGTAAAATCTCATAGGAGATGAGTATGGGAGATAGTTGTTAAATGGTGAGCAGTCTGTGTTGGCTGGAGTAGAGATACTTGGCAGTGTTGGAAAGAGAAAGGAATAGGTTGCTGAATGGCCCTGTGCCATGGAGTACTTAATTTTGGGGATCCATTCAATGCCATGTTAGGAAGATTCATTTGGTAGTGCTGCAAACAATGGACTTGAATGGGAGAGAAACACCAGCCTATTTCTGCTCCAGAGAATGAGCTATCTGTTAGAGGAGTCTGTAAATAGTGTGAGAGATACACACAATTTAGGACCCTAAGGTAAGGTGATGACACTAGGAATAAAAAGTAGGGGATAAGTCAAGCAGAGAAAGTGAATTATCATATGGTTTCACTTACTTGTGGAGCATAAGGAATAAGTTGGAGGACATTAGAAGGAAAGGAAAAGTGAATTGGGAGAAATCTGAGGTGGAGACAAACCATGAAAGACTGTGGACACTGAGAATCAATCTGAGGGTTTTGGAGGGGAGAAGGATAGGGGTTGGGTGAGCCTGATAGTGGGTATTATGGAGGACACATATTGCATGGAGCACTGGGCGTGGTACTTTGTAAACAATGAATCTTAGAGCACTGAAAAAATAAAATTAAATTTAAAAAAAAGTAGGGGATAAATATAAGAGGAAAGGAGGTTTCATTTAAAATGTTTGACCATTTACCTGTATCCACACAGTCTCCAGCAACAGTGATAGAGAATTTAAATATAAACCGGAAATTGTCCACTTGTGCGATTGTGGTAGAGTTACTTCCAAAAACAAGCCAGAGAACAGTGTGAAGATCCAAGGACAGACAGGGATAAGTTTGCTTTTAAAATGCATTGTATTTGAAGTTCCAGGGAAAACATCTAGATGGAAATGTCAAGCAGGCAGCTGGAAATGTTTGTTTAGGGCTTGGGAGAAAGAAGTTGGAGATACAGATTTGGATGTGGACAGTGTGGGCGTGAATGAGATTTTCAGGGAAAGAAACAGTATTCCTGTACATATAAGCTATTTATTGGATTTGATGTTATTTAAAGGACACATTTTATAGGTTAAGTCACTTTGGTTGGTCAATGCCTCATTAAGCGACACATTAAGAAGCACATGAAGAGTGTGGGAAAAAGGAAAGGAACTGATGGACATCTTTTACTGATGGAACCAAATATGTATAAAGTTCCAAATATGGAACCAATCATATAAAGAGCTCATCAAATTATTAAAGAATATTAGTTTTCTTGACATTTTTTGTTTGTTTGCTTTGCTGCTTGCTTTTGTATTGTATTTTTTTTTCCTCACCAGAGCACATACCCTCCCCAGTGTCCATCACCCAGCCAGCCCATCCTTCCCACCACCCTCCCCTCCAGCATTGAATTTGGTTGTAAGATAAAGAAGATTCTGCTTGAACTGTTATTTAAATAATTATTTTTTGGTTCTTCATGAAGCATGTGGCTCTACACAAACTACTCAAAATACTCATTTTAATGATTACATAGATCTGGATTATATTTAACTGCTATACTTTATGAATTAAAACATTTTAGTAGTGTAAACTGAATTGCATCACAGAGTTCATATTTTGGAATTACTGTTTAACTTTTTCATATGAGTATAGGTAACTTTTAGAAGTTTAAGAGGTAAATAGATGATGGAGTATTTGATAACTGCCTAATATTCACTCCATTTAATAATTTAAATCCCTAAATTGTTGAAAAGCATGAAATATGTTATAAAAGAAACTTCCAGTTATTTTATTTTATTTTTTAAAGATTTTATTTATTTATTTGACGGAGATCACAAGTAGGCAGAGAAGCAGGCAGGGGGAGAGGGGTTGAGAAGCAGGCTCCCTGCTGAGCAGAGAGCCCAATGTGGGACTTGATCCCAGGACCCTGGGATCATGACCTGAGCTGAAGGCAGAGGCTTAACCAACTGAGCCACCCAGGTGCCCCAAACTTCCAGTTATTTTAAAATCAATGTTTTCTTTAAAAATGCTTTGTTATTTTTCTTCAGCTTTATTGAATTTTAACTGGCAAATAAAAGTGCATATATTTAAAGTATACAACATGATAATTTGATATACATATATGTTATGAAATGGTTGCCACAATCAGGTTAATTAACATATCCATCACTTCACATAGTTACCACTTCTTATTTTTTGTGGTGCAAATGTTTAAGATCTACATTCTTGGCAAATTTCAAGTATACAGTACAGTCTTATTAGCTATAGTCACCATACTATTCATTAAATCCCCAGAATGTGTTCTTCTTATAACTGAAGACTTGTACCCTTTAACCATTATCTCCTCATTTCCTCCATCCCTCAGTCCCTGCTAATCACAATTCTATTCTCTATTTCTATGAGTTTGACATTTTGTTTTGTTTTGTTTCAGTTGCCACATACACAGAGATCATACAGTATTTGTCTTTCTCTGGCTTCTTTCACTTAGCATAATGTTCTTTGGTTCATCTGTGATTTTACAAATGGCAGGATTTCCTTCTTTGCTGAATAAGATTCCCGTGTGTGTGTGTGTATCTGTGTGTGTGTGTGTGTGTGTGTGTATACCACATCTTCATTATCCATTCATCTGTCAATGGACACTTAGCTTATTTCCATATCTTGGTTGTTGTGAGTAATGTTGCAGTGAACAAGGCAATGTAGATATTTCTTTAAGATATTTATTTCCTTCTTTTGAATATATACTCAAAGTGGGATTGCTGGATCATATGGTAGCTATATTTTTAATTTTTGGAGAAACTGCCATATTGTTTTCTATAGAGGCTGCACCAATTTACATTCCCACCAACTGTGTACAGGATTCTCTTTTCTCCACATCCTTGCCAGCACTTGTTATTTCTTGTCTTTTTGATAAAAGCCATTTTAATAGGTGTTAGGTGATAATGATTTGTTATTTTTAGTTTAAGACCTTGTCGAGACTTGAGTTGAGGAAATGAATCTAATAATCCGTATTTTATTTCAAGAGAGGCCGATCTGTGAAAGACATAATTTTAAAATAACTGATTTTGCAGAGTTACTCAGTATAAAAGTAAAATTCTGTCTAAACTTCTTCAGTTAAATAACAGGCATTAAATACAGCCAGATTGACATTTCTGAATTTAGCCACTAATCTAAGTTGGGGTGTATAAGGCTTCATAAAATGGCAGAAACCCAACAAAACAAAATAAACAAACAGATAAACTTTCTTACCCTGAAACTTAATCATTTTAAAAAACCCCAAGCTTTTGGAAATCAATGCTTTTGCTCATTTTCTACCCTAAGCAAGTGCATTTAGAATGAATATTTGTGTTCCTAGCTGAATAAAAACCAAACACAAAGTTGATATATAGCACTCTTAAATAAGAGTGCAGAGTTATGCTTCTGTAGGCCCACTGCTGGGTGTCTGTTCTTGTCTGTTGGCATATGCTTAGCAACCCACTTATATTTAGGTGGTAGTTGTATGTAATATCCTCAAGGAAAGTCTGATTGCTATTAAAAGGAAGGAGTGGTAATTGTGTAAGCAACAGTCTCTTTAAAGGGTCAGAATTGAGTTACATACTGGAAGGTATTAGGGGTTGTGACATATTGATGCTAACCGCTTATGTTATTAATATTATGCTTCCTGGCTTGGCTGATTTACACTACATCCTTATTAGTTTCTTCTCACCTTTCCATTCTAAATACGGTACAAATGGAAAGTTACTTTTAAAAAGACTCATAGCACACCCCTGGGGCTAAAAATACATTATATGTTTATAAAAAAATTAAAAAATTTTAAAAAAAGGCTTATAGCATAATACCATGCTTTCCACCCATGATTCAATCTGTGTATATACACAGTTTATCAAAGAACTTCAAAAATACGCTCTTACAAGAAAAGCCCTATTTTAAAGAGATTTACTGTCAGGAAATTTCACTAAATACTAGTAATCTCTGTACTTTTATTTTTCCGCTGTAATATCAGTAATTAAAAATTCCCAAACATTATAAATAATATTCAGAGAAATTAAGAATAACATTATTAATCAAAATACTTTTTAATGTGATAATTTTAGTTTTATTGTTTCATTTTTAATCTAGACTATTTTCATTTGCCTTAATGCATAGATGAAAATAGACTCAACAACTATACAAATTACCAAATGTCTATATTTTTATTTTTTATTATCCTTTGTGAAGGAGGGAAAACATATACTTGCATCTTCAAAAATCATTCAGGATTCAATATAATGAATACAGACTTTTGCATTATTTAATGGATATACTTTCCATTTTCTATACTATATTTAAAAGGGACTAAGTAGAAAATACAATATTACACATTAGGAGCTTTGCTAATAATATATTTACTCATGCTGTATTGTTGACTTGCCAATATTTAAAATAATACTATGCTTTACCACTTTTGAATTACTGATGTCTGTAGTAAAATATAGAAGGCAAGAATTTACTACCTTATAATGCAGTATTATTAATTTTTCAAATTCTGTCTGCTATTAATAACATCAGCATTAATCCTGAAATAAATTAAATAATAACTTTTCAGTTATTTGAATTACCAACATAAGCTATTGGGTTTGTGGCAAAAAGTTTATACTTCATATCTCTCACTTGCTTTTTAAATTTAAAACCCCTTTGGCCACTGCCCTAGTGTGGCTTCTCAGAAAGCAGAGCATAAGACATGAAGCAGAGTCCAGGATGTAGGTAGATTATTCAGGAAATGACTTCAGGGAACAAGAGGGAGGGGATGGAAGAGTGAAACAGTAAAGGAGGAACAGCACAGGGATGATTATGGGCTTGGGCACAGTGAGAGATGACATTGCTTTTATCCCATGGGACTTTCTGAGGAGCCTATGACATGATACCCTGAACTCTCTGTCCAAGTAATCAAAGGGGAAAACATTGTTCTATTGGTTCCCAGTCCGCATTGGTCAAGGGGGAGGTGGTGCACAGAAGTTAATTCCTTTGGATTTCTGGGTAAGACATGAGTGCTAGTGAGTTCTATTGGGTCTTTCTGAATCTTGGGATTATAAGGGCTCTGGAGCAGAAATAAGAGAGGTATGGTTCATCAGGTGGGTGCTGTCAGGTTGTCCTGGTAGGGATCAGGGAGAAGCAGACTTGGAACTGATGTCTAAGGCAGGCACTAGAGTAAAGGGCAAAGCCAATAGGATTTAAATGGTCAGGGATTGGGTGGGAGTGGAGGTTAGAGGGGTCTGATATAGCTGTTTAGATGTTATAACTGATATTGTGACCTCATAATCTGCTGAGTTGTATACATAAAAATCTAATGAAGATGTACATGTGAACCATTTCATTGTATTTTCACGTTTACTCTGCTCTTTCTCCCCTAAAGATGGGCAATTTCTATCCTGATTCTCCTCCTCTTGTTTATGGCCTAGCTCTTAATCTCGGCATCATCATGGTCTTTCTCTTTTATTCTCCATATCTAACTATTCACCAAGTCTTGAAGGTCTAAAATACAAAATATTGCTCAAATTTATCCTTTCTTTGCAATCCCTATTAATATGGTTCTCATTAGTGGCTGAATACTTGGGATATCTTTCTTCTTTGTTTATGATGGTCTTGGGCAATTAACTATATAAAATAATTTATACTCTCTTAACAAGCCTCAACAACTCACTGTGATTAGTGGGGAAAGTAACATTGCTTATGGAGATTTCATTGAAAAGATGATTATTAGAATATGAAACAATGGGTTATGGGGGACCATAAATGTTGGAAAGTGGAATGAAACAAAGGGCATAGAAGGTGATTCTTATGACAATGTTTCATGAGATTTGCAAAGGTATACACTTTATATTTATCTCCTGCAATGAAACCAGGTCCATATATTTTCTATGTGTGAAGTTTGCATTTCAATGTATTGATTATAAAATATTCAAACAGAAGGCAAATAACTTTTGGAAACTAAGATATTCAGAGCATATGAAAAGGTCAGTGTGAAAATTATAGTATTTGTCAACTGTATTTTGACAGAGAGAGATCACAGTAGGCAGAGAGGCAGGCAGAGAGAGGGGAAGGGAAGCAGGTCCCCTGCTGAGCAGAGAGCCCGATGTGGGACTCGATCCCAGGACCCTGAGATCATGACCTGAGCCGAAGGCAGCGGCTTAACCCACTGAGCCACCCAGGCGCCCCTGTCAACTGTATTTTGAATGAATCAGATGGAAATGTGTGCAACATTCTTAAGAAAAATTCTGCAAATATCATTGGAGGTAAGAATAGTGGCTATTTTGTAGGGTTATTCTGAGGATTAAATGAGTTAATACATGCAAAGTTCTTTACACAGGTTTTGGTACATAGTACATGTTCAATAAGTTATTATCATTACACTATTATTCCTATTTTAGTTGAATATTTAAGATTTTCCAAGTTCAAATTCAGTGGTCAAGAACATAAATACACATGACTTTTGAAAAGGTTTTTCTCTTTTTCTTTCAAATATGTAATTTGTCTAAAGTAGTCCTTTGCTCTGTGTGTGCATATTCATGTGTATATGCGTTATATGTATGCATATCTGTGGCAAGGAGGTGTTTACAGAATTATTTACTATTTAATTAACCAAACTACAGAGGAATTGTTTCTACTTTTTGTGTGTCAGAACATCATAATATTAACTACAGCAGGTGATCATACTAATGACCAAATCATGAAATAAGATTCTTCATTCTTGATCAATTCAATAATTGATTATTATAGGATTATCATTCTATAAGGATATAGAAAAAAAAGGAAATTCTTTTTTTCTAAATCATTTTTAATTGTTACATTGTATTCCTAAGTTATGAGAAATTCTCTTTGTATTTTTTTCTCTTTGTATTTTCTGATTTATTGATATAATTATTTTATTTATTTATTTTAAGATTTTGTATATTTATGTGACACAGAGAGAGAGACCACAAGTAGCTGGAGTGGCAGCAGAGGGAGAGGGAAAAGCAGTCTCTCTGTTGAGCAGGGAGCCTGATGCAGGGCTCTATCCCAGGACCCTGGGATCACGAGCAAACGCTTAACCAACTGAGTCACCCAGGCACTCCAGATATAGTTATTTTCTGATTAAATGTAATCCTGGTTGAAACAGTAGTAGGTGAACTCCAAAAACAACCTCATTAACACTTTTTTGAAAAAAATTTTGCGGTAGTTGTGGTAGGAAGAAAGCAACTGTGCAATTAATTCATTGTCCACTTGTTTTCCTGAAGAAGACTAAGAACCCATTTGCCTACCAGGACCTGATTTACAGTATCAATTCTATTTAAGGTGAGTTGCTTTCAGTTTCTTCTGGCTAGAAGACTTAGAGGGAGAGGGGTCATAATTACTGTGCTACTAAGTACCACTTCTATAGCCTTCATTGGCACAAGAACCTAACCAATGGAGATGTCAATCAATGCACGTCTTAGTCCAAAAGACTTCCCTTGAAAATCAGATAACAACAAACACTTCAGTCTAGCTAGCTTTTCTACTTAACAGCAGACTGCAAAGGGTGATCATGGAGGGTTTTGTAAATAAAAAGTCTTACACCCTTAATGCATCCAGGCAGGGGATAATTCTGAAGTGGAATTTTGCAGAAACCATAGGAAATATAACAAAAGATTGTAAGATGCCACGCAGGTAGCTCCAGGAAGCACAAGTGTCACTCACCATTGACTGTATCCCCTCCTGCCTGTCCATTCAATACATGAGTCTAAATACATAAATTCTTGGTTCTCTAAAAAAAAAGAGATTTTGTTTTCTTCTACAATGTGTAAAGTATCAGTAAAAAATGAGTAGTAACTAAGAGAAAAATATAAAGTAAAATTATCATTAGTACATTTTTGATAATGACATTAACTATAAAACTTTCAATAATAATTTGGAGCACTTCAGGGCAATGTGGCCTCACAGTGGTGACTGGTGAGTCCTCACATAGGTCTCATTACTGTTAACAGGAATCATGAGTGTTATTCCATTCAAAGTATTTTGATAATTTATTCCACAGAGTCTTGAACATTTGTAGAAACAAGAGGTCATTGGTAACACAGAATTAGAAATGAAAGTTAACATGAAAAAAAAATCCATATTTTGATATGGAAGCAACTTGGGAGCAAAATAATATCCTAGGCTGAAGAATTGTGGATAACCAAATGGATCCTTGATCTCTTAAGTTTCTCTGGCTTTAGCATTATCAGATAGTATTTGATACTGCCAACCAGAGTGTGTTTTGGGTCCTATAGAGGAAAAAAAAAAAAAAACAAGCAAACAAAGAGTAGCATTAACATGCTGTTTTTGAGATGCAGGATGAAGTAAAAATTCATTACTGCCCTAAAAAACAAAAAAGATAGCAAAAAGAAAAACACTCTGAATTTCAATTTTAGGTTGTTTTAGATTTCTCATAAAAACACTTAGGCTTTAACCAAGACTTAAAAAAAAAAATCTTCAACTATATTATTTACTTTATCAATACTTAATTTTAAGCATTTTTATTCAAATTTTGGACCCTTTCTCCTTGTAAATTATCAAATTTTCTCTATCCAGTCCTTACATTTCTATATAAGGACCTTACATTTTTATATAAGGACCCTTATATCTCCTGAATTAGTGGGTTATTTTTGATAAAAATAATGTGCATTGGGTTGAATAGTTCTCCTCCTTCCAGCTCCTCTTTCATGTTCCCCAGGAACCTGTGAATGTGTATTGGTAAGTAGAGTCTTTGAAGTTGTCATCCTGTTAAGATGAGGTCATATTGGATTAAGATGGGTCTTAAATCCAATATGACTGCTGTCCTTATAAGAAGGGGAAAATTTACACACAGAAACACACAGAGAGGAGAATGCCATATGAAGACTGAGGGAGATTGGAGTGATGTGTGTATAAGACAAGGAACACCAAGAGTTGCTAGCAACTGCCAGAAAGCAGGAGAGAGGCATGGAATTGATTTTCTCTCATAGCCTACCAAAAGGATTCACCCTGCCAACACTTGATTTCAGACTTCTGATCTCCAGAACTGTGAGGGAATGAATTTCTGTTGTTTTAAGTCACCTCTGTATGTGTTTTTTTTTATTGTGGCAGTCCTAGAAATCTAATACATAATCATAGTTTGCAACTTAATGGGGGAAATTTATGGCTACTCTCTTTTTCTTTTTATTGAAAAAATTCAATCTAAATTATGACTGCTGACATGATATGCATTGTTTTTTTTTGTTTTTTTTTTTTTTGAGTTGGATTTCCAATATACTGCCTACTCTGAAAGTCAGTAGAGAAATCAATGCCACTTCCTCAATGAACATTTTAAGAGTAGAGAGTTAAACATATATCGTAAGTTAGAGGTTGAAAAGAAATATACAAAGAGAAGTATGAACCACACAACCTTGGAATAAAACTTTAAAATAAACTTTAAAAGGAAGAGATGCTTTTGTGAAGCCATCACAGGCCCTATTCTTGCTACCTGGGTCCATCCTCTGTCCCTCAGTTTTCAACATTAAGCTTAAGTGTTCCCACCATTTTACTCTCTGAAACCAGTGGGTCCTCTTAACTTTTTGCCTTTTTAGTTTATGCAGCAAATATGGAAGTGAGAATAAAGGGGTCCTGAAAACCTTATAAAAATCTTAATGGCAATTTAAGGAGAACAAACCCAAATTTTTATTCCATATTTTCTGTTTGTTTAATATATTATAAGTCTGAAATGGATACTGTCTTCTGAATGAAACTAATCCTTATCAGTTGTCATTCAAGTAATTGGAACATATCTATCTTGTAAATACTGATTTCACATTTCAAATACATCTCTAGTAGGTCCTAGCTTATCATCACATCTGGCTCTTGCACTTACATTATGAAAATGTATTACTTGAAGAACCTTTTGAAATATTGACAGTGTGTCATTTTGCTGAAGATGACCATGTTACCAGTGTGTCATTTTGTTGGAGATGACCTAGTTGCAGAACATTTTTAGTTTTAGGTTTATGAACACAAATTATAATGACCAACACATTTTCCCACTTTACCTAATTTATTTCCTCCAGTTACTTTTGTATACACATATGCCTTCAGTATTTGTCACCTATGAACTATAATATGAAAAGATATTGTCACCTGTTCTTTTAACAAAAGAGGATAGTTCAGGCTCTTGTCCAAAATATTGGGATGATGTGGTCCTTTCTGGTAAGTGATTAAGCAGATAAGAACACTATACTTTTCTTTTGTTTTTCAATAATATTGTTCACTCATTGATCTTGAATTTGTGAAAATTCATTTAGAATATCGTCATTGGAAGGCTTCTGAGATCTTACACCATCAGTTTCATAATATTCTAATCTAGAGCTGCTTTTGTCATTTACATTCATCTTCTGATTCATCTAATAATTGTGAATCATCATCTTCTGTCAATTTTCTTCTCTTGTCAGTGTGAATAGAAAATAAAATTCTGCATTCTCAATTGAATTCATTGAAAACTAAATGCAGACCACAAGTCTTGTCTCCAGTCTTCTTTTATTTTTTCTTAAAAGATAATGATGTAATACTTTGGTCACTTCAATATGAAAATTAAAGGATGATGCAATACTGAGGATTTGTTTTACTGTTGCATCAACTTTCTAGATGATACTATCATTGTTTTCTTATTTTAATCTTTCTTAGAATTGTTGAAAATAATCAATAATGATCAATGACACAATTCCTAGAGTAAAGAATAGCAAATTGTTTCAAGATAAGAAGTACCTTGGATTTATAAAAAGGTTGAATGGATCCATATTGTAATTTTGTGAGATAGAATGGATTTTTTAAAAGTAAATTTTCATTTCAGAAGAGCTTTAATAAAGAATAAATGAAGCATATTATGGAATACCAATCTGTACAAATAGTTTGAACTTCTCATCAGAGAAATTAAAAAACCAAAATTGAAGTTAATGGACACTGATGATATACCAAGGGATAAAGGAATGAGGATAAGACATCACCAGATAACATATTTCAGTAGATGTTAAAATAAGGGTTAAAATTCTTTTGGTCAAGAATGTTGTCTTGATATCCCAGACCAAAGGGAAAAAAATGATCCCCCATGATATGTTCTTATATGTACTTCTCCTTAGCAGCAATAATCACAATTTAAGTCAATAATCTGGCTAATGCCTATATATTCTACCTGTCTTTAAGGTAGGATATTTATCATGGGTTCATGCTGGTATTTACCCAGCACAGAACCTGGCTCATAAATATTGCCCAGGAAGAATTAGTGAATAAAAGTTTAGTGAATGTTAGTGAATGAGAGGCCATTTTGTTCACCCACCTGAATAAGAGGTCATATGAGCAAGAATATGCTACTCACCTTCAGTAAAAGGAAACATATTCTCTTTCAAGATAATCTTCTGCATTTCAGAGAGCTCAGACTGTTATATTAGTATCAAAAAGACAAGAAATAAGCATTGGCAAGGATGGAGATAAAAGGGAACATTTGTACACTTTTGTTGGTAATATAAATTGGTATAGCCACTAGGAAAAACAGCATGGAAGCTCCTCAAAAAAGCTAAAAACAGGGCACCTGTGTGGCTCAGTGGGTTAAGCCGCTGCCTTTGGCTCAGGTCATGATCTCAGGGTCCTGGGATCGAGTCCCACATTGGGCTCTCTGCTCAGCAGGGAGCCTGCTTCCTCCTCTCTCTCTCTGCCTGCCTCTCTGCCTACCTGTAATCGCTGTCAAATAAATAAATAAATAAATAAATCTTTAAAAAAAAAAAAAAGCTAAAAACAGAACTACCATATATTTTAGAAATTCTACTTCTGGGTATTTACCTAAAGAAACCAAAATTCTTAAAGATTTGTGTACCTCCATGTTCATTGCAGCATTATTTAAAATAACAAAGATATGGAAGCAACCCAAGTGTCCACAGATGAACAGATAAGATATGTGTGTGTGTGTGTGTGTGTGTGTGTGTATACAATGGAATATAGATATATGCATAATGAGATATTACTTAGCCATAATAAACAATAAAATTTTGCCATTTGTGACAACATGGATAGATCCAAAGGATATTGTTCTAAATGAAGTAAGTCAGACAGGGAAAGAAACATGGATTCTGAAAAATAAAACAAATGAACAAATAAAATACAGACTCATGAATATAGGGGAAAAAACTATTAGTTGCCAGTGTGGGGGCAATGGGTGAAATAGGTGAAGGGGATTAAGGAGTACAAACTTTTAGTTATAAATACATCACAGAGATGTAATGTACAATATAGGGACCATAGTTAATAATATTTTAACAACCTTGTATGGTGACAGAGGGTAATAGACATTGTGGTGATCATTTCAGAATGCATCTAAGTTTCAAATCACTATGTTGTATACCTGAAACTAACATAACATTGCATGTCAAATATACTTCAATTAAAAGAAAACTTACGCTACATAGTTCTGGAGCAGGCTTCCGGTCTTAAATTCTAAGCCCCTGCTAATGTTGAGATTAGGCAAACTATGCAACCTTTATGTCTCAGGCTCCTCAATTTTAAATTGGAGATAATATTAGTACTTTCTTATAAGATTGTTATAAGGATTAAATGACTCATTGTGTTGCACTTACAATAATTTCTGGCCATTAGTAGGCAATATAAACATTTGCTGCTGTCATATCATCATCATCATTATTATTATTATATTGACTTGAGATCTGACTACCTAGTACTTCTACCAATTATTCTCATTCTATTTCTAGAGACTCAAAACCAATATTTCTCACACAATAGTCAGCCAAATACATAAAGTTGGCTGTTTTTTGTCCTCCTTAAGCTAAATATCCTCACTGCTTCAATGTTCCTCAAAATACTGTTTCTCTCTCCTCATTAGTGTACTCACCTGAGTCTGAATGCTTGACTATAATTTGACTTCTCCAAATTCAGTGTCAAGTACTAACCATCCTAGAATGGGGTTATTCCCTCCTTTGAGTCAAACATCTTTGGTCCATCACTAAATTTTGGGATAACATTATCTATTTTGACAGACAAAGCCCATTGTTGAGTTTACTGAAGTTGAGGTTAAATAACATTTTTGTATTTTTTTTCCTTCTTTCATTGCTTCCAAGATGTATATATTCCACATTCTAAGCTCCCAGGGTTTTAATTTTGGGTAGGTATTTTACATCGAATAATAGAAACTGCATTAAAATATAATTTTTTCGGATAGATTATCTTTTTAAAATATCAAAACAAACTTGTATGGTAGAAATTTTCGAGGGAACAGGGATAAAGAAACGTCAGGTAATATTCCCAGGATAATATAACCAAGAAATGACAGAACTGTCACCATTAACAAGAATAATCTTCTCTCTACCCTATAATATATCATCTTTCTATAAATAGTTATTATTATGATTTATATGATTAGATATGGCCTTTGGCTAAATTTACTATCCCTTCTGGCTTTATCTCATCAACTTGCCATCAGTGTCCTCATTTTGCATATTATTAAAATGTTGAACTAATTAGGACAGGGTCAATGAAGATTGTCTAGTGGACATTCTTTTAAACATCTCCTTCCAAAGGGCCATTTTCCCATGAATTCTTAGCCCTGTGATAACCATTGAAGTTGTGTACTTAAAGGTTCTATGGTTCTGTTCTCTAGCCCAACTGCTTCATCTTGCCTGCAGGAATATTTTGAGAAATTTTGTGAAATATCCGTTGAAATCCAGAAACACTATATCTTAAAAATTTTTCTGACTTTTGAGAATGGCAACCCCGTCAAAAACAAATAAATAAAATGAAATAAACTAGTAAGTCTATTCTTACTGAATCTAACCAGCTTCTTATAATTAAATTTTATAGTTTTTATCCCTTAAAAATATTTTTAGTGGTTATCTCAAATCATTTCTATTATTAATCTTAATCTCATCAGTTTATAATGTATAAGTCACCTTCACTTTCTTTTTTTATGATCTAAACTCATTTT
Organism: Neogale vison; assembly: GCF_020171115.1. NCBI lineage: Eukaryota > Metazoa > Chordata > Mammalia > Carnivora > Mustelidae > Neogale > Neogale vison. The sequence continues at coordinate 81,564,468 of NC_058101.1, read as the reverse complement.
GTCCTTTTCTAGCTACCTAGCTCCTTTCTCATACTCTGTTTAGATCTTTAAGATTAACCCCCAAACATCCTGCCAGGCAATTAGCCATGCCAGAAACTATAGACTCATTTAGATATTTGACAAAGTTCCTTTGACAATGGTTTTTCAAGTGATTTCCACTCCATCTCCACTCCTTATTTTGTCTGCTAGAGGGGTCAGGACTAAAATACAACATGAACATTTCATTAACAAAAAAGTGTCTAATTTGTGTACACTGTTGTCCTTAGTAGACAAATATGACTTATTTTTGGATCTCTATGAGTTCCCAATCTGTGGAATCATTAGCTAATATTTGTACTTTGCATTGTACCAAACATGTTACCATACATTTCCTCAGTTAATTCTGCTTCCTGTGCCATTTCTCCCCTTCTTCTTCCTCTTTTTCCTTCTCCTCTTCTGTCTTTTCTTGTTTTTTAAATTTTGGCATACTTCTTCCCTTTTTTTTCATATGCAGACACACTGTAAATTTTCCTCTTTTTTTTTAAGAATTTTCCTTAAATCTAATTTTATTTCATTATAGTCTATATTAGTTTTTTTATTGCTTCTATAACAAATTATCACAGACTTTTGGGCTTGAAATAACACAGGTTTATCACTTATGGTTCTAGAGTTCAGAAGTTTAACACTGACCCCACTGGACTTAGATCAAGGTATAGACAGACTCACATTTCTTTTTGGAAGTACTAGTGAAGAATCTTTGTCTTTTTCAGCTTCTTGAAGCCACCCATATTCTTTGGCTCCCTTACTCCAACCTCACCATTAACAATAGCAGATTGTTACTATTCATATCACATCTCTTTGACCTATATCTTTTGTAACCACATAGGATTGTGATCACAACAGGGAAAAGTTCTCTGTGTCTTCATGTGATCAGATTGAGTTCACCTTGATAATCCAGGATAATATCCCCATCTCAATTTAATGACATCTGCAAATTCCTTTTGCCATAAAAGGTTAACTTAATCATAGGTTCCAGAGATTAGGATGTGGACATTTTTGGAGATCATTGATTAATTTCATCTTCTACACAGTCTAACTAGCAGGTCTGCATACTTGCCTTGGTTATACCTTACTTCCTTTTATATATTTTGAAAATATCTGATTGCGTTGAAGAAGACCAATTGGGAGGATTTAGTGGGTTATTAAGGCACCTTCAACTTTTCTTCATAATTAAGCCAACATGTTCTGACTTAATTGAAATCTTGGTTTTGAGTCAGCTTCTTTGAAATATTTTTTCATTTAGAATCCCAGACCATTGTCCTAATATTTTTGAACTATTTGTTGTCTCAGTTGCAGAATTCTCAGAAATTTGTAGCATAGTGGTTTCCTTTTTTCCTATACCTAAATCTGATCAACCTTGAAAAACAAATTCCCATAAATTTTCTCAGATTGTGCTTAAACTAACTGGGGATGCACCATTGCATTTACACACGCTTTTCTGAACAGATATGTGGAATGGTAATATATGCCGGGGTAAGAAATATGTGTAGTGTGGAGATACTGTTTGGATCTTTGTCTTTGCTTGTGGGGAAGTTTTGTGAATAGACATTAGGCCATGTGGATGGATTTCTAGCAGTTCTTGTATCAACCTCAATTAATTGTCTCCTTATTAAAGGACATTATGCTATAGGCTTCTTTCTTTCTGTGGACCCAAAATACTTTATTCACTCTTTTTGTGTGTATGCTGTCAAATTTAATGTCCCCAAATGTAATGTGTACATTATTATTTTTTAAATATACAGTATGAACCTCATATTTCAAAGAAATTTTCCTCTGGAGTCCATTTCTATTTTACCCATCCCTCTATTCTCATTTACTATACTATCTTGTCATACACCTTAAATTAGCTAGTATCTTTTTATATATTCACATCACATTTTTGCAAGGTAGATAAAAGAAATTGCTCTCAAGTGATGGGATTTTTACTTGCTGTGTTTCAGCTTAAAACATATTTTTCCCCCACAAAAACTAGTTTTATAAACATTTGCAAAGCTGGCTGCATAAAGGAAATTGCTGACACAACTTAACTGCATCTATAATCGTGCAAATGATATGACTGCATGGGGAGAGCGAAGAAGATAGAAGCAAAAATTGGACTATATTTTCAAGTTAAGTCTCAGTATGAAAAAAGGGACTAATACCATTTAGTTATAATTTGAAATATTTGGAATATCTTTACTTTGTAGATACTTGGCTAGAGTCCTCCAAATAAAGATGGGTGTCTTATGTACCAAATGGAGCTGTGTGTTATATGACAGAAGATTAAAGGTCTCTAATGATTTGGGAAGAGACAGTACATGCTGTGGTCTGGAAAAATTCACCTCACCTTCTGTTTCTTTCTTTCTTCGTTTTTTTTATTTAATACAGAAGAAATATTATAGTGCCTTCCTCTATGGTGCCAAAAGAGCTCATTAAAATGTCTGCAAATTATATATATTTTTAGACTATTGTATCAGACTAGTATATCTGCTTTTGTCAGACCTCTTTTCCTCTGTCTTTAGCATAAAATCTGAGCATGAGCAATTTCTGCAACTCCAGATATTTATATCTATTTTTGCAATTTCTTTATGTTAGGATGGTAGTTCATTTGAGTAGCTGTTTAAATCGGGTATTTTTGTTTACTAAATAAATGCTCCAATGTATCATATTCCTTTTTTTCCCCCATCAGTATATATGGAAAGCTTTTGTGTCTTGTTGGATCTGTAGTTCTGATCATACAGAACACCAGTTTAATCATCTTGCCCGTTTCCACTTAACCACCACTGTGACTTTGAACAAGTCATTTACTGCTTTTAAGCCTTAGTTTTCATGTCTCCGAAGCAATGAGGTGAAATTTAGGTGACCCAACCTAAATTCTATTATCAATATACTGAGTTTCTGAGATTCTGATAATCCTAGTGTAACTAATACTGAATTTTATTGTGTGCCAGGCACTCTTCTAAGTACTTTACTTGATAAAACCTGTAGTCTTTGTAAAAACTATGTAATGGACATTGTAATTTTCCATTTCATAGGGAAGGAAAGTGAGGCACAAGAAAATTAAGGAACGATTGGTTGGTTACACAACTTGAAAGTGCCAGAGCTGGGATCTGAATATAAGAACCCGGCTCCTGAACTCACTTGCTTAATGTCTGTATTGGGTTCCTTTTTTTGGTAGATAGGTGCACCTCCTGTTGGAGCCAGCCTTGGACAAATAATGAAGTACCCTCTTACTTTTACTCCAAGGGACATTTACCTTCCTGCTACTCTAGGTTTCTCAAGCGCCTCATGCTGTTTCCTCCTATCCAGAGCTTACCACTCTGGAAATTCTCTGTGTATGGAGGCTGTATCCACTTCTTATGTCCCAGCCTCCAGTATTGTGTTCCTTTGGGATTCTGCTTTATGTTGAAGAACTGACAAGCAGATTCAAGCAAGGGCAAAACAACACGTTTAAGGGAGAGATATTTTGGAAGGAAGTATTTTTCTCTGAATCTAAAATTTGAAGGGATGAGTGGCTACCTATGTGATTTAGTCCATGACTGGGTACTTTTGACACATGGCAGTAAGTTAAAAAAAAATTTCATGTCCTTTTCAGATGTCCAATAAAATCAGAAATGGATACCAAATGTCTGCTTCTTTTAAAACACCATGAGATGTCCTGGGATGTTTTAAATTTCATCTGGATCTTTGTTGCTGCATTAATATGTCCGTTGAAAACAGAACAGTAAGATTTAAAAAACTCATTTCTTAGAGTCATAATTAGAAATAAAGCTAAAAACTTATGACATTTAAATTTGAATTAACAATATCTTTGTAAAAAGCCAAGAAGGATATTTTTATTAAATTGATTTTACTGAACTAAGATTTGAGAGGTGTTATGATTTCTTTTTTAAGTTTTGACGTGCTTTTAGTATTTGAGCCTTGTAAGCTCATTAAAATACAGTATTAATTTTTAAAATCTTGCAAAAATGTTTGATTTCCACCATTCTTGTTTTGCCACATTTATGCCTTGATCATCCTTTAGAGACAATTTTGAACTATTTGAATAAGACTACTTTGAGATCATGTATAAACAATTTATTTTTGTGGGTTTATACCATCTAAACTATTTTCTGTTCTTTTGCTCTTTATTTTTCCTAGAGGGTTATAGCAGATCCTTTAGACTTTGTGAAAAAGTTCAGGTTGTTTCTTCTCTCTGTTGCCACTATGAAGAATACCAATGGAAAGCTATTTGTTATACAGTAGTCCCCCACTAATCCATTAGGGACATGTTCCAAGAACCTCAGTGGATGCCTGTCACTGTGGATAGTATTAACCCTATATTATATACTATGTTTTTCCTATAAATACATACCTGTAATAAAGTTTTATTTATAAATTAGGCACAGTAAGAGGTTAGCAACAACAATAATAAAATAGAAACAATTATAAAAAATACTGTATAAAAGTTATGTGGATGTGTTCTTTTTCAAAATATCCTATTTTACTGCTCTCAACCCACTTCTTTTTTTTTTTTTAAGATTTTATTTATTTGACAGAGAGATGGAGCAAAAGAGAGAACATAAGCAGGGGCAGTGGGAGAGGGAGAAGCAGGCTTCCCTCTGAGCAGGGAGCCCAAGGCCGGCCTCGATCCCAGGACCCTAGGATCATGGCCTGAGCTGAAGACGGACACTTCAGCAACTGAGCCACCCAGGCACTCCATCACCCTACTTCTTATGAGATGATAAAACATCTACATGAGGAGATGAAGTGAGGTGAATGATGCAGGCATTGTGATGTAGTATTGGGCTACACATGACTTTCTGACAATAGATCAGAAGAATATCTGTTTCCTCACTGCAGTTGCCTGTGGGTAACTGAAATAGTGGAAAATGAACTTGTGGATAAGAGGGGTGGGGAACGATTGCACTGTATTTAGACAGCTACATTTATACATACAAAAATCTTGCTTACTTTGGGATAGCTATGGGTGAAATAATAATGGTATTATTTAAGCTGTGAAGAGTCAAATCTCTTTATCCACAGTAAAAATTAAAAAAAAAAATTGAAGTACTTTTTTAGTATTTTAGGCTTAACTTTAATCTTGGCACTATTTGCACTAACATTGTCCATCTCCTTGTCTATTCCCCCATTACACTGGGAGTTCCCGAAGGCAGGCATGTGTTTACATATAAGAACATCTACTGTTCTACTCACAGAACCTGGGACAACATTAAGTACTCATTCAATGTTTTTTGAATGAATGGATGGATGAATGGATGAATTAAATTATTTTTAGCCATTCCAAATAGTAAGTCACATTTTTGTAGCAAACCACAGTTACTACAAGTTATATTCACAGTTTGTGTACATGTATGTGTGTAGAAGTAAAGCATGACGTTGAGGAGGATGATAGTATTATAAATGTAATATAATAATATAATAAAAGCATATTATAGAATTGGGTGGAGAGAACATCTGTTTAGGTTATAATTTTTTAAGAAATCAGAAAATGACATGATTTTCTATATACTAGTGAAGGTTTAGTTCAGTTTTTTTTTTTTAAATGACTTGAGTATTGTTAGCCATTAAAGAGAAGTCAGTCTTTGAGGACCTATTGTGTCCTTGGGTAGTATAGGTAAGAAATAAATATGAATTAAATCTTAAGTTGTGATTCCAGTGGTTCTGCTGTAGTAAAGATGCTTAGTAAGAGAGGCATCCTGAGTTAGTTGAGGGAATAATACCTCACTAACATCTACATCCTGAAATTTCTGTCTTTGACTTAGCCTAATTTAGTCTCACTGAAGTAAGTCTAACTTAGTCATCTTGCATGAACTTTATACTTCCTAGCAGTAAGTCATTTGTTACAAAGAGAAGGAACAGTTTAGATAGTTTCTGATGTGCTTAATTCATTTTTCTTTCAGAGAAAAAGCCTGAAAGATTCATGCCATAAATTTATTTACAAACATATTTAGTATGCTGAGTTCAAGAATTTGATATATTTTTCAGAAAGATTGCACCTTTTAAAATGTTTCTCTTCATATCTATATCATAGATGAATGAAAAGGTCCTTATTTCTTAAGCAGTGGGTGTCTCACTATAAAAAAAGGGGCAGGGCACCTGAGTGGTTCAGTTGGTTAAGCAACAGCCTTCAGCTCAGGTCATGATCCTAGAGTCCCAGGATCTAGTCCCACATTGGGCTCCCTGCTCATCAGAGAATCTGCTTCTCCCTCTGACCTCTCCCCTCTCCTCTCTCATGCTCTCTCCTCTCATTCTCTCTCTCAAATAAATAAATAAAATCTTTTAAAAAAATAAAGAAAGGGGCAATAAATCCAGATCCCAAGTACACAATCATCATAATTGGTAATGTCACATGTTTTCCACTGAAAGTAGCAAAATTTTCCCTACGTTCTACTCATGGTGGCTGCTGCAGGCTCTGGGGTTGTGAATATCTACGTGCTCTATTGGGAGTACCACACCAGAGCCTCTTTTTTTTTTTTTTTTTTTTTTTTTTTCATGATCTTGTTCTCTTGTGTGCAGAGGACATTCAGTTTATTTTTTAAATTTTTATTAAGTTTTTTTTTTTTTTAAAGAGATAGTTCTTGCTAGTATTAAAAATTCAACTGGACTGACTTCTCTTGTGGAACAAGGAATGGCATTATGATTAATGAGAAACATAATAAATCTTGACAATTCTCTAACAATTTCATGGCATCTTCAGTAGCATGTTCTATTCTTACAACCTAGTTTGTAATTATATTTAGTTTTGATATGTGTCTTTCTCCATCACTAAACAATAACCTCTTTGAAGTCAGGGGCCATTATATCTCTATATCACGAGTACTTAGCACAGTGCCCAAAACAATGCCCAACTGATTGTAAGAAACCCTGAGCTAAGACAGGACAAAGATGTAGTTTCTATTGGCAAATTGCTGAAAAATAAACTTAATTTTTTCTAACACAGTTATCTTTGATTATCTCATTATTGGTGCTAATTGGTGTGCAGGGTTGGCAATGATGGATGTTGCACTTTCTGATACAATTTATACCCCTTCAGGTCATTTCAAACTGAGGTCTACAGAAATTAAATTCTTATTTTAGGCTAGTTCAGACAAACCTTTGATTATTGACCAATGATACTTAGTTACTTCCATGGAAATGTAATTCAGTTTGAGGGGTTTTGCCAAGTGACCTGACTTGTACTACTCTTCTTTCATCTTAATCAATATTATAATAAATTTTAGCCCATAGATCATAGCTTCAAGTTTACTTAGTTTCATGCAAGTGAATCCTTTAAGTACTGTGTTTGGCCCAATGCTTGCAAAATAGCCACTGACAACCAGTGAAATTACAACACAGATATCTCAACTATTTAATCACCTGATTTTTTTTCAGTAGATACTGAACTCTTAATTTTGGTAAAGGACAACTTGGGTCCCATGCATTTCTTTCTGAGGAAAAAAGGTTGATCTAAGAGCATTTCTGTCATTAAAACTTTAAGTAGAAATAACTAAAAATCAGGGAACTGCAATATAATACTCTATGAGCTGATTATTTATCTGTGGTTTCTCAACATCACTCCTGGTAAACTGTTCTATTTGTACAAGCATGGCTCAGATTTGAATCTACATTTTCTGTGTTCCCTTGTCAGCTGACTTGATGCTATGTTCTATCAATAGGGGATACTGTTTGAAAATCAGAATGCTAGAAATTGGAGGACTTCCTGCTTTAGACTTCAGTGACAGTGCAATTACTGGCAGTCCCTGGAGTTTTCTGGGAGTTTCTGTAGCAGGTGAGGTGATTCTGGATAGAAAAAAACCTTTTCAGCAGTTTCTACTCAGGTCCAGGTTTTGCATATTTGACAGAGGTGGAACTGACTGCAGTAGTATCTCTGAAGTAGAGTAGCAGGTTCAAGCCTAGAAGTGTTAGTTGGTCCTGATTTTCCACGCCCTCCTCCTTTTTGTCTTCCAACCTTTTCAGCTTAACCAGTTCCCTCTATTTACTTCCTTCTGTTTAAGATACCTAGGGTGAGTTATGTTTTTTTGAGCAAATGCTGTCCTTTAGATTTTCATTCATTGAACAAAAGATTATCAAGTATCAATGTGTATAAATGTGTGGAAAGATGTATCTATAAGCATGACTAAATTTGTGTTTTTGACAATAAATCCCCAAACATACTTTGAGTCATACATATTGTAAAAGTAAAGCCCAAATGCAATTGTAGTATTTCTTGATTCTCCCAATATATGATAGTACCTAACTTTTGTCATTGGATTGTGAGCTTTGGGGGATTGGGAACAGTAATTTGCTTATTTTTGTATTCCCAGAAATTAACTTAGTGGCACAGTGACATTCTTTATTCTTTTTTTTTCCAATTTATTTATTTTCAGAAAAACAGTATTCATTATTTTTCCACCACACCCAGTGTTCCATGCAAGCCGTGCCCTCTATAATACCCACCACCTCGTACCCCAATCTCCCACCCCCCCCGCCACTTCAAACCCCTCAGATTGTTTTTCAGAGTCCATAGTCTCTCATGGTTCACCTCCCCTTCCAATTTACCCAAAAGCACATACACTCCCCAATGTCCATAACCCTACCTCCCTTCTCCCAACCCCCCTCTCCCCAGCAACCCACAGTTTGTTTCGTGAGATTAAGAGTCACTTATGGTTTGTCTCCCTCCCTATCCCATCTTGCTTCATGGATTCTTCATTCTCAGACTATGGCCATTTTTTGTATATAAAGAGTAAATCACCTCATTACTAAAATTATTTTTGTATCTCCTCATTGCCCTCGGGATAAAATCCAATTTCTGTAATATGGCTCACTTGGAACTTTAAATTTTGATCATTGTTTACCTTTACAACTTCATCTCTTGCCTCTTAATCAGATCCTTCAATCTTTTTGTTTCTCCTGACTTAATGATTTTCAGTTCTGCCCAAGTCTCACACTGTATCTCACCTCTGGGTGTTGGCAGGTAGATGACTTCTTAATTCTGAGCACTCTTCTATTGTTTCACCCCTGTTTTCTGATGTCTTTTCTTTATTTATGTTTCTGTTCTCAGCTTAATTATTGTTTTTTCTTCATACTTTACCAAGTCCTCTAGACTGACTTAGGAATCTTCCTAATGCTCCCAATACATCCTTCCCTACCTTTATCATAGTATTTAAAATTGTGTGTTACTATTGCCTGCTTAATTGCATCACAGCATGCTTGATAGGACTTCTTTATGCAGGGATATTAGCTAAATTTCTAAACTTGAAGGTAATAGTCATACTTGCTTTGTTAAGGTGCCAGAAATCTGTTCTCACATTTATCATGCTTTATAAACTTTCCTATAATCTTCACTCTCACTCCCCACTCACCCTTCACCAAACTATATCAAGAAGAGTCTATAAATTCCAGAGGTATTGGTTGGAACAGAAAAGTCCATGAGAGGTAGTGTGATACAGACTCCGAGAAAGTGCTTTGGGTTTTTATCTTTTGTTTGGGAGAGAAGTAGAAGAGCATTCTTGCTCTCTTTAACAGATTTTTTTTTTTTTTAAGATTTTGTTTATTTATTTGACAGACAGAGATCACAAGTAGGCAGAGAGGCAGGCAGAGAGAGAGGGGGAAGCAGGCTCCCCACCAAGCAGAGAGCCCGATGTGGAGCTCGATCCCAGGACCCTGGGATCATGACCTGAGCTGAAGGCAGAGGCCTCAACCCCCTGAGCCACCCAGGTGCCCCTCTTGCTCTCTTTAAACCAATTAAGAGGGTGTGGCTGTTGATTTCATGTGTCACTTTGCGTGGCTGTATTGCCAGATATGTGTTCAGACGTTATTCTGGGTGGATTTGAGCTAGTGTATGTGTAGGTGTGGCATGACAAATGCATGACAGATCCTTTCTTTCATTCTCTCTCTCCTCTTTCTCTATCTCTCTTTCTTTCTTTGTTTCTTATTTCTTTCTGATGAGATTAACATTTAAATCAGTGGATTTTGAATAAAGCAGATTGTTCCTTAACAATCTGGTGGGCCTTGCTGAATCAGTTGAAGGCCTGAATAGAAGAAAAGGCTGACCTCCCTGAAGCAAGAGGAAATTCTGTCATCAGACAGCCTTTAGACTTGAAAGACAGCATCAACTTTTCTGGGTGTTTAGCCTGTAGGCCTTTTGGAATGGAACTGTAGCATTAGCATTGCTGGGTTGCTAGTCTGCTGGTTTACCCTGCAGATTTTTAGACTTACCAACCTCCATAATCACCTGAGGCAATTAATTAAGATATCTGTCTATTGATTGGTCTAGCAATCAATCAATCTCCTGTTGGTTCTGGAGAACCCTGACTAATAAAGAGAGCTATCAAGAGTTTGGGTGTATTTGTGAATATGGAAGATTGACATCTCATTTGCTGTCTAAATATTTGCTGAGTTTTACATGTAAACTCACCCCAAAAGCAACAGAGTGGAGCACAGTGTGAGAGGGCTTTAAGTGAGGATGTGATATAGTTCTTGGAGATTTGGGCCATTGATGAACAAAAGACTAATGCCTACTGATTGCCTGGAGCATTCTGAAGGTAGGATGTTGGTTGGAGCAATCCATTATGGCAAGAGGAGGAGGTAGGGCAGCAGTGTTACAGAATGAAGTCTTCCCATTTGGTGTGTCAAGGATGCTTGAGGTTCCTATGGTCCTATATGCACTGTGAAGACCCAGGCTTGAGAGCTGTCTTGAAGATACCCTTCCCAAGTGAGTGAACTGATGAGATAAGGGGATCTAAACAGAGATGATGGGACATACTGTCAGGGCACAGATCCCCCTGTGGTCCCTCAATCTACACCTGTACAACTTAGAATGTCTAACACACAGGATGCCTGCCATACAGGAGTAAATCACAACAGTGTCACATTAAACATTTTTTTCTTTTCCCCTTTTTACTCTCACAAATTGAATGAGCCTGAAGTACCATGAAGAGAGGGGAGAGGAAAATACCTTTCACCCTCATGGTCTGCTTGCCAAAGTCAGGTCTGTCCCAGCTGTAGGACTGGAGGACAGTTATTTTATATTGGATGCCATGAGGTTATCCAACTGTGAAGTTAAAGGACACAATAAACACAAAACAACCCTCACTTTTGGTACCAATTGCAAATTTGAAGATTTTCCCAAGGCACCCTCAGTTTCAATAATTCGTTAGAGGGACTCACAGATATATCACTGAAATATGTTACAGTCACAGTTATAGCTTTTCCTAGCAAAATAATACAGATAAGAATCAGCCAAGAGAAGAGGGAAAGTACCAAAAATGGAGATTTTATTGCCCTCTCTCTATGGAGTCATGAATGGCATTACTTATGTGGCATCAGTATGTGACATGAACTGTGGAGTGTCCCTGAAACTTGTTCAGAATGTTAATTGGGGTGCTGTGGTTTACTGCCCACATGTGTGACCTTTAGTCTCTATTCCTTGTGGAGGTAGAACGGTTATTCTGTGGCCCAAAGCTGCCCTCATAAATCACATTGTTAAATGGTCTGGTGGTCAAGGCCCCCAGGTAAACAAAGATACTCTTTCTAGAGATAACCTCTCAAATGAGGCAAAGACCATGCCTCCCTTTAGTAAGGTTATATTCTTAGCTTCACAGATGTAAATTTCAATTAAGAATTTCTGGTCACTGAATGGCACATGCAGATAGAACAGATTTGAACAAAGGCATTCTTTGAAAACGGTTTTTACATCTATTGAATTCACACTTAATAATCTAGTTATGCATGTGTGTGTTCTAAAGTATAAGTGAGCTCTGTGAAAATGGAGATATCTTTTTTGTCTCCACAGTCCAGCATAGAGATTATTAGCATAGGCTCTAAAGAAATGTTTGTCTAATGAATGAATGAAAATTTATCACAGAACTCTAGGCCACCACTACAGAGCTATAGTGGTATGATAGATGTACTCCTGATGATCATGATAGAGTTGTAAATGGCAGAGCTTCAGTGGTAAAGTCATCAACTTCAGTCTAGATTCTGAGTGGCCGTGAGCTAGTGGATGTGTAGGTGTGGCACAACAAATGCATTCCAAAAGCATATGAAGAGTTCATCATTAGTTTTAATACTGACATACAGGACCACTATTTATAAAGTTTGAATAAATGAGACATTTTATGAAAAAGATTCATGAATAATGCCTTTTCCTTTAAGCAGACTTTTGATTTTAGATAGTTTCAAATTTATAGAAAAGTTGTGAAGATTGCACAGAGTTCCTATATACCACACATCTAATTTCCCTTACTATTAAGATCTTAGATCAGTACAGTGCATTGTCACAATTAGTGAAGCAATGTTGATATAGTAGTAATAATTAAAACCTATACTCTATTCAGATTTCCTTACTTTTTACTTAATGTCCTTTTAGGGGGCTCTGGGATACCATATTATATTTAAGCATCATGTCTTCATAGGCTCTTTCTTTCTTTCTTTCTTCTTCTTTCCCCCCCTTGACAGTTCTGAAGAGTATAGTTCATTTATTTTGTAGAATGTCCCTTGATTGAGATTTGTCTGATGCTTCCTAGGGATTAAATTGGGGTATGCACTTTTGGGAGAAGACCACAGAGCTAAAGTTCATTTTTATCATGTCAGATTAAGGGTACCTGCTATCAGCATAACTCATCATGGTTGACCTTGAACACCTGGCTGAATTACTGCTTGTCAGTTTCTCCAGTGCAAAGATACTCTTTTCCCAGCCTGCATTTCCATGCTGTACTTTGTCTCCATGTGCTGTGTCCACTTAAGGAGTACAGAATTATGCTTTACCTCTTGAGGGTAAAGTATCTATATTTATGCTGTTTTGAGTTCATTGAGGCTCTTGGATCTGTGGGCTTCTGGTTTTTATCACATTGTGTCTTCATGACATTAATTTATCTTTCAGTTTATCAATTTTCCTACACTTCTAAATTATGTTCTACATCCCTTTTGGGAAGTCAGAGAGATTTAATGCCAGGTGTTATGGTTCTTCAGTTGAGTCCAGAAGTGGGGTAAGCAAGTAAATCCTCCTTGGATTCATTCAGATTGGACATGGACATTGCAGCTGCTCTGCTTCCTTCCAAGCAGGGGAACAATAAGGCCAGGCCAGAACCCAGATTTAGTTACTTCAGTTTCTATCCTTGGGGTGGTAGTAGTGAGGACTTTCCACTGAACAAGTATCAGAGGTTATAGATTGCAAATGCAAAGGAGGAAATCTCTGGGCACACATAAATTAGATCTCATTCAATATTGAAATAAAAAATGATGGAGAAAACCAATCAATGTAAAAACTCTAATAACAAGAAATTGTGTTTCTTTTCCATCTCTTTTAATACCAAATCTTTCCTAAATTATGGCATTTGTTAGTGGTTATTACATATTTATTGCCTGCCAGTATAATGGTATAATGACTTTTATAACACTGTAACATTATTTACCCCTTTCTGAAGAGAATAAAAGGAAGACTTAGAAGGATGAGGGAATTTCCCCAGAACTTTATTTTTTTAAAATAGATTTTATTTATTTATTTGACAGACAGAGATCACAAGTAGGCAAAGAAGCAGGCAGAGAGAGAGGGAGAAAGCAGGCTCCCTGCCAAGCAGAGAGCCCCATGCGGGACTCGATCCCAGGACCCTGAGATCATGCCCTGAGCCGAAGGCAAAGGCTTTAACCCACTGAGCCACCCAGGCACCCCTTCCCAGAACTTTAATACTGGAAATCAGTGGAACTAAGAAAAATTCCAACCTAGATAGTAGGCCTCCAGGTAATTTCTATGGCAGGGATGTGAGCAGTGCGTAATGATTCTTACAGATGTTGTTCACATTTGCAGTTTTCATCTTTGTCCTGGTCCTAGAAGAACTTACCTAGAAAGCCTTAAAATAATTTACAGTAAGGTGAAGTTAAGATAACAATGTTACTTACATCACAAGATTGTGATAATTAAATAAAGTAATCCAAGAGAAAATCTTAGTTTATTTATAATACATAATAAGAGTTTAATACCAGTTTGCTATTACAACTATTATTATTATTATTGACTTACTATTAAAGTTAACCATTCCTTTCATAAAAGAATTCTAACCATAGTATATTTTTTCCCTTTTTAAATTTTTAAAATTTTTTATTATCTTATAATGTATTATTAGCCCCAGGGGTACAGGTCTGTGAATCACCAGGTTTACATACTTCACAGCACTCACTGTAGCACGTACCATCCCCAATGTCCATAACCCAACCACCCTCTCCCTACCCCCCAACCCCTGGCAACCCTCAGTTTGTTTTGTGAGATTAAGAGTCTCTTATGGTTTGTCTCCCTCCTAATCCCATCTTGTTTCATTTTTCTTTCCCTAGCCCCCGAGCTCCCCACTTTGCCTCTCAACTTCCTCATATCAGGAAGATTATATGATAATTGTCTTTCTATGACTGACTTATTTCATTCAGCACAATACCCTCTAGTTCCATCTATGTCATGGCAAATGGCAAGATTTCATTTCTTTTGATGGCTGCATAGTATTCCATTGCATATATATACCACTTTTTCTTTATCCATTCATTTGTTGATGGACATCTAGACTCTTTCCATTGTTTGGTTATTTTGCACATTGCTGCTATAAACACTGGAGTGCACATGCCCCTTTGGATCACTACATTTGAATCTTTAAGGTAAATACCCAATAGTGCAATTGCTGGGTTGTAAGGTAGCTCTATTTTCAACTTTTTTGAGGAACCTCCATGCTGTTTTCCAGAGTCTAACCATAGTATATTGAATGGAAGATAAAAAAAGACCATTCAGAAAGACATGCTTCTTGCATTCAGTGATGGATATGAACAAGCTATAGATATTTTAATCCTAATGGATGACATCATCTTGACCTGCCTGTTCTCTACCTTGTCATTCCAAACTTGCTTTTATTTATTTATTTATTTATTTTTTGGATTCTTAACCTTTTTGACTCTGCTTTGCAGAGTCCTGCCCTCTGGCCTTGAGCTTTGTGTCCGTTTTCATCTTAGAACCTGCTTTCTGGACTCGTTGCTTGAATGAACTTGGAGACCCAATCCTTATCCATTTAGCCCATCAGAATTTAACCTAGTTTGTATTGGGTCTTGCCTTGGCCATCTTCTCTTGAGGTTTTCTCCTATGATTTCAGTGCACTTACAAATCATGTTTTCTCCTCTGAAATGCTGATACTGGCTCAAGAAGAATCCTTCAGTCACTCCCTAGGCATTTACTGTCACCTATCTTTTGACCAGCGGTTCTAGACTCTGAGACTTGTGCTGAGCACTTCAGAGTGTCCCTCCTATTTTGCCAAGTTATTAAACCAGTTTTGGTAAAAAGTGTAGTTCTTGTGAAGATCTTGAGTTTAGAGCTACATGAGCCTGCTGGGTGATCTTTTCAAGCACAGAAAGTTTTCTAGGAACACAGATCTTGGGCCTCCAGGTGCTGTCAAATTTAGCAAATAAAAATTCAAGACTCACAATTAAGTTTGAATTTCAGGTAGATGAGAATCTTTCTAAGTATCAAATATATCCCAAATATTGCTTGAGACATACTTATAAGAAATTATTTGCTGATTATTGGAAATTCAGATTTAACTTGAGTTCTGTATATTTTCTGGCAACCTTACTACTGAATGGCATCTCCTGTCACATTTATCACTAGAGACCATCATTTCTGTCTCTGTTATCTGATAGCAGTTTAGAAATACTCATTTGTCCTATAACATTCTTATCTTGATCTTGACTTTCTGTCTCCTTAGGGTAAAACTACACTAGGGTGACCTTACATCTTGTTTTGTGTGGAACAGTTTCACTTTATTTCTGTTGTCTTGACATAATTGCTAACAATGCTCTTTCATTTTCAGAAGTGTCATGGTTTGAATGATAAATTATATGGTTACCAACAACTCATTCCACTCTTGATTTCCTGCTGACCCTATTAGTAAATAAAATTTTTTTTTTCCTCAAAGCTGCACTCTAATTTCTTGAAGTTGCCACCATTTTGATTAACTCTTACTTTACTTCCACAAAGCACCAGGTCACACCATGTTGCTTAAGAAAGAGAGACAAATTAAGTGACTTCTGAACAACCATTATTACGATAACTTTCTGTACTTGTTACTATGTGTACAAAGAATAGGAAAAATGGCAAATATCTGATGAATTCAGTAAATATGCTTGACTAACACAGAGAAATCAGGTGAAAAATAGTCACCTGCAATTTGTTTGAAATTATTTAGGTAATTTATGTGTTACTTTGTAAATACATGATAAAGATGATGACTATATATAGCAACTGTTGATTAGGCTACATTTTTAGAGTATGCAGAAGTAAAATAATTTGCTTGTTATTATCTCAGGTCATTATTTCCATTTCACAGTATCTACTAAACACAATTCTTATATCAAGCTATAACACAGAGAATAAAGTTACAATTTTATTCCTATGAAATGTCAAATAACGTGATTTATTTTCCCCCTTGATTTATCCATTTATATATATCCATATATAACATTTTTTATAATTTATAAAAAATTATATATTTTTTATTCAGGTGCATGTATGTTTGAAAGGAGTCTTACAGACTTTCATGCACACTCATAACAATGTGCTCTGAGTCAGAATCATCCTTATCTTTCATAAATGTCACCTAAATAGAGTCAGGGCCTGTCAGAAACCAAAATAACTATCTTTATCTTTTGATGATATAATACACCACAAATGCTCCTATTAGTTAACCTGTTTTTTTTTACATATATCGATTTTATATGAGCTAAAATATGAGTTATTCAAAGCAGAAGAGAAAAGAGCATCTCTCAGTAAGAATTCATATTATGAGAATATTTTTTTCTAAATGTGTCTTTCACTTAAACATTAAGAAGTTATTTAGAACTTGCTAAGGGAAAACAAATATGTCATTATATTTTTTTTATGTTAACTCATCCAATATAAATAAACAAAATACATTATTATATCTTAGCAACCATGATTGGATTCTATTTTTGAATAGTAAAATAATAGTTGTCCTATTAAACCTAAATCAAAGTTTCTTTTGGGAAGCTTAATTTGAAATATCACTGCTAATTTAATCAGTATTTTAATGACCTCCAAGGAAAACTGTGAATATATTATGAATATTTAGAAATAATGTAGATATTTCAAGAAGAAAAATGGAAATAACTAGAAAAAAATTGTAATGTCATTGTTACTTCATTACTGTGGAGAAGCCATTAGTAAGAAAAGTTTAGGTAGAGGAGAGGAGTCAAGATGGCGAAGTAGCAGGCTGAGACTACATTAGGTAGCAGGAGATCAGCTAGATAGCTTATCTAAAGATTGCAAACACCTGCAAATCCATCAGCAGATGGAAGAGAAGAAGAACAGCAATTCTAGAAACAGAAAAACAACCACTTTCTGAAAGGTAGGACTGGCGGAGAAGTGAATCCAAAGCGACGGGAAGATAGACCCCGGGGGGAGGGGCCGGCTCCTGGCAAGCAGCGGAGCAACGGAGCACAAAATCAGGACTTTTAAAAGTCTGTTCTGCTGAGGGACATCGCTCCAGAGGCTAAACCGGGGTGAAGCCCATGCAGGGTCAGCGTGGCCTCAGGTCCTGCAGGGTCTCAGAAGGATCAGGGGTGTCTGAGTGTTGCAGAGCTTGCAGGTATTGGAGCGGGAAAGCCGGCTGCAGAGACAGAGCTGACAGTAAGCTCGCAGCTCGGGGTTACCTTGAACCAGTCTCAGGCTTGGTGAGCTCGGAGCGCGGCCGGAGGTCAGGCGGACGGGAGTTACTGGGTGCTCTTCCCTGAGGGCGCATTGAGGGGTGGGGTCCCAGGCTCTCAGCCCCTCCAGGCCGGAGACCAGGAGGCCGCCATTTGTATTTCCGTCATCCGGAACTCTACGGAAAGCGCTCAGGGAACAAAAGCTCCTGAAAGCAAACCCAAGCAGATTACTCAGCCCGGCCCCTGGTAAGGGCGGTGCAATTCCGCCTGGGGCAAAGACACTTGAGAATCACTACACCAGGCCCCTCCCCCAGAAGATCAACAAGAAATCCAGCCAAGACCAAGTTCACCTACCAAGGAGTGTGGTTTCAATACCAAGGAGAGCAGCAGAATTCCAGAGGAGGAGAAAGCAAAGCACGGAACTCATGGCTTTCTCCCTGTGATTTTTTAGTCTTGCAGTTAAAGTAATTTTTTTCTTTTTCATTTTTTTTCTCTTCTTTTGCTAAAATTTTTTTTAACATTTACCCTTTTCCTTTTTAACGTTTTTTAACTAGTTTATCTAATATATATATTTTTTCTTTTTTATACTTTTCTTTATTCGTTTTCTTTTCTTTTTTTTTTTTTAAAGATTTTATTTATTTATTTGACAGAGAGAAATTACAAGTAGATGGAGAGGCAGGCAGAGAGAGAGAGAGAGAGAGAGAGAAGCAGGCTCCCTGCTGAGCAGAGAGCCCGATGCGGGACTCGATCCCAGGACCCTGAGATCATGACCTGAGCCGAAGGCAGCGGCTTAACCCACTGAGCCACCCAGGCGCCCCTATTCGTTTTCTTTTTTTAATTCTTTTTTTTTTTCCTTTCTTTCCTTTTGAAACTCTTTTTATCCCCTGTCTCCCCCCTCATGATTTGGGATCTCTTCTGATTTGGTTAAAGCATATTTTCCTGGGGTTGTTGCCACCTTTTAGTATTTTACTTGCTCCTTCATATACTCTTATCTGGACAAAATGACAAGGCGGAAAAATTCACCACAAAAAAAAGAACAAGAGGCAGTACCAAAGGCTAGGGACCTAATCAATACAGACATTGGTAATATGTCAGATCTAGAATTCAGAATGACAATTCTCAAGGTTCTAGCTGGGCTTGAAAAAGGCATGGAAGATAATAGAGAAACCCTCTCGGGAGATATAAAAGCCCTTTCTGGAGAAATAAAAGAACTAAAATCTAACCAAGTTTAAATCAAAAAAGCTGTTAATGAGGTGCAATCAAAAATGGAGGCTCTCACTTCTAGGATAAATGAGGCAGAAGAAAGAATTATTGATATAGAAGACCAAATGACAGAGAATAAAGAAGCTGAGCAAAAGAGGGACAAACAGCTACTGGACCATGAGGGGAGAATTAGAGAGATAAGTGATACCATAAGACGAAACAACATTAGAATAATTGGGATTCCAGAAGAAGAAGAAAGAGAGAGGGGAGCAGAAGGTATACTGGAGAGAATTATTGGGGAGAATTTCCCCAATATGGCAAAGGGAATGAGCATCAAAATTCAGGAGGTTCAGAGAATGCCCCTCAAAATCAATAAGAATAGGCCCACACCCCGTCACCTAATAGTAAAACTTACAAGTCTTAGTGACAAAGAGAAAATCCTGAAAGCAGCCCGGGAAAAGAAGTCTGTAACATACAATGGTAAAAATATTAGATTGGCAGCTGACTTATCCACAGAGACCTGGCAGGCCAGATAGAGCTGGTATGATATTTTCAGAGCACTAAACAAGAAAAACATGCAGTCAAGAATACTATATCCAGCTAGGCTATCATTGAAAATAGAAGGAGAGATTAAAAGCTTCCAGGACAAACAAAAACTGAAAGAATTTGCAAACACCAAACCAGCTCTACAGGAAATATTGAAAGGGGTCCTCTACAAGTGGTAGATCAGAAAGGAACAGAGACAACATACAGTAACAGTCACCTTACAGGCAATACAATGGCACTAAATTCATATCTCTCAATAGTTACCCTGAATGTTAATCGGCTAAATGCCCCAATCCAAAGACACAGAGTATCAGAAGGGATAAAAAAACAAAACCCATCTATATGTTGCCTCCAAGAAACTCATTTTAAGCCTGAAGACCCCTCCAGATTTAAAGTGAGGGGGTGGAAAAGAATTTACCATGCTAATGGACATCAGATAAAAGCAGGAGTGGCAATCCTTATATCAGATCAATTAGATTTTAAGCCAAAGACTATAATAAGAGATGAGGAAGCACACTATGTGATACTCAAAGGGTCTGTCCAACAAGAAGATCTAACAATTATAAATATCTATGCCCCCAATGTGGGAGCAGCCAACAATATAAACCAATTAATAACAAAATCAAAGAAACACATCAACAATAATACAATAATAGTAGGGGACTTTAACACTCCCCTCACTGAAATGGACAGATCATTGAAGCTAAAGATCAACAAGAAAATAAAGACCTTAAACAACACACTGGACCAGATGGACATCACAGATATATTCAGAATATTTCATCCCAAAGCAACAGAATATACATTCTTCTCTAGTGCACATGGAATATTCTCCAGAATAGATCACATCCTCGGTCCTAAATCAGGACTCAACCAGTATGAAAAGATTGGGATCATTCCCCGCATATTTTCAGACCACAATGCTCTGAAGCTAGAACTCAACCACAAGAGGAAGTTTGGAAAGAACCCAAATATATGGAGACTAAACAGCATCCTTCTAAAGAATGAATGGGTCAACCAGGAAATTAAAGAAGAATTGAAAAAAATCATGGAAACAAATGATAATGAAAACAGAACGGTTCAAAATCTGTGGGACACAACAAAGGCAGTCCTGAGAGGAAAATATATAGCGGTACAAGCCCTTCTCAAGAAACAAGAAAGGTCTGAGGTACACAAACTAACCCTACACCTAAAGGAGCTGGAGAAAGAACAAGAAAGAAACCCTAAGCCCAGCAGGAGAAGAGAAATCATAAAGCTCAGAGCAGAAATCAATGAAATAGAAACCAAAAAAACAATAGAACAAATCAATAAAACTAGGAGCTGGTTCTTTGAAAGAATTAATAAAATTGATAAACCCCTGGCCAGACTTATCAAAAAGAAAAGAGAAAGGACCCAAATAAATAAATCATGAATGAAAGAGGAGAGATCACAACTAACACCAAAGAAATACAAACTATTGTAAGAACATACTATGAGCAAATCTACGCCAACAAATTTGACAATTTGGAAGAAATGGATGCATTCCTAGAAACATATAAACTACCACAACTGAACCAGGAAGAAATAGAAAGCCTGAACAGACCCATAACCAGTAAAGAGATTGAAACAGTCATTAAAAATCTCCAAACAAACAAAAGCCCAGGGCCAGACGGCTTTTTGGGGGATTTCTACAAAACATTTAAAGAAGAACTAATTCCTATTCTCCTGAAACTGTTCCAAAAAATAGAAATGGAAGGAAAACTTCCAAACCCATTTCATGAGACCAGCATCACCTTGATCCCAAAACCAGACAAGGATCCCACCAAAAAAGAGAGCTATAGACCAATATCCTTGATGAACACAGATGCGAAAATTCTCACCAAAATACTAGCCAATAGGATTCTACAGTACATTAAAAGGATTATGCACTACGACCAAGTGGGATTTATTCCAGGGCTGCAAGGTTGGTTCAACATCCACAAATCAGTCAATGTGATACAACACATTAATAAAAGAAAGAACAAGAACCATATGATACTCTCAATAGATGCTGAAAAAGCATTTTGTACAAAGTACAGCATCCCTTCCTGATCAAAACTCTTCAAAGTGTAGGGATAGAGGGCACATACCTCAATATCATCAAAGCCATCTATGAAAAACCCACCGCAAATATCATTCTCAATGGAGAGAAACTGAAAGCTTTTCCACTAAGGTCAGGAACATGGCAGGGATGTCCATTATCACCACTACTATTCAACATGGTACTAGAAGTCCTAGCCTCAGCAATCAGACAACAAAAGGAAATTAAAGGCATCCAAATCGGCAAAGAAGAAGTCAAACTATCACTCTTCGCAGATGATATGATACTATATGTGGAAAACCCAAAAGACTCCACTCCAAAACTGCTAGAACTTGTACAGGAATTCAGTCAAGTGTCAGGATATAAAATCAATGCACAGAAATCAATTGCATTTCTCTACACCAACAACAAGACAGAAGAAAGAGAAATTAAGGAGTCAATCCCATTTACAATTGCACCCAAAACCATAAGATACCTAGGAATAAACCTAGCCAAAGAGGCACAGAGTCTATACTCAGAAAACTATAAAGTACTCATGAAAGAAATTGAGGAAGACACAAAGAAATGGAAAAATGTTCCATGCTCCTGGATTGGAAGAATAAATATTGTGAAAATGTCTATGCTACCTAAAGCAATCTACACATTTAATGCAATTCCTATCAAAGTACCATCCATCTTTTTCAAAGAAATGGAACAAATAATCCTAAAATTTATATGGAACCAGAAAAGACCTCGAATAGCCAAAGGAATATTGAAAAAGAAAGCCAAAGTTGGTGGCATCACCATTCCGGACTTCAAGCTCTATTACAAAGCCGTCATCATCAAGACAGCATGGTATTGGCACAAAAACAGACACATAGATCAATGGAACAGAATAGAGAGCCCAGAAATAGACCCTCAACTCTATGGTCAACTAATCTTCGACAAAGCAGGAAAGAATGTCCAATGGAAAAAAGACAGCCTCTTCAATAAATGGTGTTGGGAAAATTGGACAACCACATGAAGAAAAATGAAATTGGACCATTTCCTTACACCACACATGAAAATAGACTCAAAATGGATGAAGGACCTCAATGTGAGAAAGGAATCCATCAAAATCCTTGAGGAGAACACAGGCAACAACCTCTTCGACCTCAGCCACAGCAACATCTTCGTAGGAACATCACCAAAGGCAAGGGAAGCAAGGGCAAAAATGAACTATTGGGATTTCATCAAGATCAAAAGCTTTTTCACAGCAAAGGAAACAGTTAACAAAATCAAAAGACTACTGACAGAATGGGAGAAGATATTTGCAAACGACATATCAGATAAAGGACTAGTGTCCAAAATCTATAAAGAATTTAGCAAACTCAACACCCAAAGAACAAATAATCCAATCAAGAAATGGGCAGAGGACATGAACAGACATTTCTGCAAAGAAGATATCCAGATGGCCAACAGACACATGAAAAAGTGCTCCACATCACTCGGCATCAGGGAAATACAAATCAAAACCACAATGAGATCTAACCTCACACCAGTCAGAATGGCTAAAATCAACAAGTCAGGAAATGACAGATGCTGGCGAGGATGCGGAGAAAGGGGAACCCTCCTACACTGTTGGTGGGAATGCAAGCTGGTGCAACCACTCTGGAAAACAGCATGGAGGTTCCTCAAAATGTTGAAAATAGAACTGCCCTATGACCCAGCAATTGCACTACTGGGAATTTACCCTAAAGATACAAACGTAGTGATCCAAAGGGGCACGTGCACCCGAATGTTTATAGCAGCAATGTCCACAATAGCCAAACTATGGAAAGAACCTAGATGTCCATCAACAGATGAATGGATCAAGAAGATGTGGTATATATACACAATGGAATACTATGCAGCCATCAAAAGAAACGAAATCTTGCCATTTGCAACAACATGGATGGAACTAGAGCGTATCATGCTTAGCGAAATAATTCACGTGTAGTAAGACAACTATTATATGATCTCCCCGATATGAGGAAGTGGTGATGCAACATGGGGGCTTAAGTGGGTAGGAGAAGAATAAATGAAACAAGATGGAATTGGGAGGGAGACAAACCATAAGAAGTGACTCTTAATCTCACAAAACAAACTGAGGGTTGCCGGGGGGAGGGGGGTTGGGAGAAAGGGGGGTGGGTTTATGGACATTGGGGAGGGTATGTGCTTTGGAGAGTGCTGTGAAGTGTGTAAACCTGGCGATTCACAGACCTGTACCCCTGGGGATAAAAATATATGTTTATAAAAAATAAAAAATTATTTTTTTGGAAAATTTTATTTATTTATTTGGCAGAGATAAAGATCACAAATAGGCAGAGAAGCAGGCAGAGAGAGAGAAGGGGGGAAAGAGGCTCCCCACTGAGCAGAGAGCCTGATGCGGGGCTCGATCCCAGGACCCTGAGATCATGACCTGAACCAAAGGCAGAGACTTAATCCCTGAGCCACCCAGGCACCCCTTAAAAAATAAAAAATTATTAAAAAAAAAAAAAAGATCACCTTGACTATTGTGTGGAGGATGGAGAGGAAGGACTCAAAGGCAGGAACAGGTAGGTCAAATTATAAACATTCAATTTGTCCAGTATTTTTGTATATCAGTTACACTTGATAAAACTGCTTAAAAATGTTGAGAAACAAAGTTATCACAATAATTCTAGTGAGACATGACTTTGTCTTGAACCAGAATGACTGGAAATGAAGACAGAGAGAATGAATTGGATTAAAGAAATAAATTAAAAGTAGACTATATAAGTGTTGCTGAGTGTTGCTTACAGTGGGAAAATGTAGGGAATGCTAAAGACACAAGAATTACTTCTAGATTTCTGGAATAAGCAACGAAAGAATGCTGATACCATTTGTATAGAAGGGGACCCTAGAGGAGGAGAACATTTCTTAGAGAAGGAATCAAGAATTTGTTTTTGGACATGGTAGATTTGCCATATTTCTCATACAGCCAACAGACTTGTTGGTTGACCTGAAGATAACACATTTGGAAAACATCAGTATATTCATGGTCTTTTATTTCATGAGAATTAATGAGACCACCTCGGGAGAGAATACAGAGAGAGGAAAGAGGAAAGAAGAGAGCCAACACTAAATTTTGAGAACAGCAGTATTCACATGTTTTTAGGAACAGAGAACTGGATAGAAGAGAAAAAAGTCAGGGTGGCTTGGGGAAACCCTAAAGAGTATGATGAGAAGAAAGAAGTCAAGAGGTTGGAGGGTTTCAAAACTTAGAAATCCCTCTGGAAAGTCTTGTGGGGTAAGGATGGGATATATAAATCCATTGAGTTCATCAATTTAGAGAAATCGATGAGCTTACTGATACCAGAATTGGTAGACAGGTTTGGCAAGAAGGCAGACTGGAGGGGCTGGAGGAGGAGAGGAGAAAGGCATCGTGTGTGTGTATATTTCATGGGAAATGTTTTCATGACTGTACAGCAGAAGCACAGAAAAGGTCTGACAATTTATGGAAAGCTGTACAGCACAGGAGGTGATAGAAATGCTCCATGTCAATAAGGTGGCCTAGCTTACTGCTTAATGTTCTGAAATATATTAATTTGAAACTCATTTGTATGGGGTTCCAGAATGTGTGACTCATTCTAATGCTGCCTTCTACTGAGAATACAGAATGTTATGCAACTTTGGGTCACAAATACTACCTACTTTTTTCTTTTACATGTTTAGGGTCTTAAGAGTTGATGAAGGACACCTAACTCTATTCTATATGGCTTCAGATGTTTATGTTTTAGGTTTTTTGGTGTGTATATGTGTGTACAAACACGTGTGTGTGGGCATGTATAAGAGAGATGGAGGGGGGAATGCAAGTTACTATTCAAATCCAGGTTTGTCACCCTCTAAAACCCATACCCTTTTAGAATGTCAGCACATCTTTTAACTAGTAATTGGATTCATTTACTCAACAAATATTTTTGATTACCTTCTAAAATCAAACAGCTAACCTCTGTAAAATGCTTCCTTTTGTGGGCAGGTAATAATTTAAGTAGATGTACATGTACATTATGTATATTATGTACATGTACATAATTATACATGTACATGTATAATTTACATGTATTATCTCATTTTACCCTCATAGCAATCATAGGAGATTCCATCATATGAGGGGGCAAACTTCAACCCAGAATGTTTCTATAAATGTTTAGGGGTTTCACATGTAGGGAGTGATAAAATGAAGTTTCCAACCAGGCAAGTTGGTTCTAGGCTCTTAACTCTGCTCTAGGATATTTCTAAAAAGGAAAACTTGAGAGGCAGAAGGAAAGGGAAACGGGAAGAAAGTTGTTATTTCTGGAGTTTTGTAAGCTGGGAGACATAAACAAAGAGGCTGCAGGGGAGGCAAGTGTCATTTCATCCTTGGTTCTTTAAGCCCTGTTCAGGACTTTGGGTTTTAATGCAAACAATGGCAGCACCTTGATGAATTCTGTGCTGTCAGTTATGAGATTTGCTCCCAATCTGTAGTTGCCATTGAGCTTAAAAGGTGAACAGGCTTTGTAGAAGTATAGGTGCATAAGCTTGTACAATACTTGTAGAGGATTTTCTTGCCCTCATCTTGTTTCTTAGACTCTCACTGAACAACGTTTGGGTTAAAATGATAATTATGATTCTAGCCATACCAAGTAAAGCTACAAGTTCAAAAGCATTTCAGAAAGATAATCAGGAACTTAAAGGAAGTAAAGTAAAATAAATCCCACAGTGCCAGCTGAAAATTGTATTTTACAAAGGTAAAAAAAAATTCCTACATGGTTCTAAATAATTGTTTTATGAATGTGTTCAAGTGCAACTTCTTTGGTGAAAGCTTCTTACCTCCGCATTCAGCACGAGTTGCCACATCCTCTATTTCCCCATAACAATCTATTTGACCTTTATTTAACCAGTTATTATGCTGTATTATCATTGATTTGTTTACCTGTGTATCACAGTTTGTTTCAGTTTAGTCCAGTGAAGATTTATGTTGCCATTTTAGTGAAGTGGTCACTGTACCAGGCATCACCACATCATATGCTAAGTGACTTAGAGGTCTATAATAAACATTGAGTTATTGTAGAAGAGAGACTCAAATCTTTTAAATATGTTATCTAGAAAGACCCAACTAGAATATGAATGAGGAAACTAAACTTTTTATTAACTTGACTTGATGCACACTTACATAAAATATTGTGGTATTTTTACTTTCTCTTATTTATTGGTCAAATCTTGAAAAGTTCCAAAACAAAGGTTCATAAATACCATATGGTTACAAACAAATGCAAATTTAAGGGTAACTATATTTTGACCTTTGAAAAAAGTCCTTCAATTTTGAAATCGGAGGACAAGCTTTAACATATTTTATCAGATGGATATAGGTGCCAGTAAATGGATTGCCAAGTAAGCCCTTCCACCATCAAAAAACTGGCAAGGAAGAAAAATGTGTCTGTAGTGTTGATTGTCTTCTTTTGGAAGGTGTGATTATATCTCTGACTGTAGGCGAGGTGGAATTTATGACTATCTGCTTATAATTTAGCTCAGGAAGAGGATTGTCTACTTACAAAATTAAATCGAATCATATTGACTCTTTAGTTACAAGTCTTGGCATTTCTTTTCAAATGCAGACCTAAGAAATATTTATGGTTGTAAATTACCTGAGAATGGGAATATCTAAATAAGGGGATGATAATTACAGGATAAATAGAAAAAAGGTTTACTGATCAATCTGCCAGTGGTTCTTAAGAATGATTCATCTGCTGTGAAAGAAAGTAATCCTGAATATAGAATCAACTTAAGATGTTGTAGAGCAATTATTCCATTGCCACATTTAGTCAGAAAAAATTATACAGAGACATAAGAAGCTAAGTAGTCAAAATTCTAATTTTTAAATTTCACTTATATTCAGCTGTCTCATAAAGGTATGATTTGTGGGGCACCTGGGTGGCTCAGTTTGCCTTTGGCTCAGGTCATGATCTCAAGGTCCTGGGATTGAGTCCTACCTGGGTTTCCCTGCTCAGCAGTGAGTCTGCTTCTCGCTCTCTCTCTGCCCCTCCCTGCTGCTCATAACTCTCTCTCTCTCTCACAAATAAACAAAAAAATTTAAAAAATATATGATTTATGTAAAGTACATATGAGCCATATTTTGTGGAGTGGAACTTTGTTTTAGATCATGGGTAGGGAGTTTTTATTTGATATTGGAGTTTTAGACTCTTATTCAGTCTACATGGTTTTAAATTGTAGATATTAATGATATAATGGGTTATTTTATGGAATTAATACAAAAGTGACTTTTAATATTATACCCTTAATGGTCACTTTTTTCATAAATGAATAGATTTTACTGTTAACTAGAGTTTAACCTTTAAATGCCCCCACATTTATAAATTTTGAACAATATTGATGGAAATAAATTTACATTAAAATAATTTGTTTTTTCATTTTTAAATAGAGTTCTTGAATATAATAACTTTATAAATGTTTTGGGGACATTGTTATAAGGGTTTAGTATTATATGGTGTTATAATACTCAGCAAAATTCATAACATCTTTTTTAATTTTTCAGTCTCCCTGTTTGCTGAAATATCATGGGTTGGCCATGTCCCCTTGTATCATTATGTTTTCCTCTAGGATAATACCATTCCCTTTCTATCTGACTTTCCTATGTCTACTGAAGTCTAGATATCAGGGAACCAACAGTGTGAGAATTTTGTCTTAGGAGAAAAGTAGCAATGATCATAGGAATTTTGTCCTATGGGACTTGTTACTCTTAGTGTTTCTAGACCCTTCCCCCACTTTTTCCTAGAGGTTTGGGATCTGGAAGTCCATTTTCTGGATAATCAGAATATTATTAAGAAGTTGATAATAATTAGATAGGTAAAATTATTATAAGAGCTGTTTTACACGTCTTGTAATTTAAAAAGCAAGTTACATTTGTGGCTTTACAAGACTGTGGTTTTTACTTTAATATTTCTAGGATATTGATTAGATGCTTGAAAAAGACTAGGGAAAATAATACAGGTTTGGCAAATTGCTATGTGCAGTTTCATAAGCAATGAACAAAAAACATAGGCATTTTCACCCATCTTTGGGCAGATGGTGAATGGCAACAGCAGAGACTTCAAATATAGATGTAGCACATATATATTGCAAACAGCTGTAATAGCTAAAATACATGCCAGAAGACTTAATCATTCTGGATTTTTTTCCAATACATGCTAGAGTTCAAAAATAGACTTCTCTTTCCTACAATTGCTATAGAATTCTTTGAAATAGGCAAGTGCATCTATGATATAGGAACTTTGCTGTGTGCTGATTAGGCTGTATTTTCAAGGCTCCTTGACAATTGGTTGATTAGCAAAATTCAAATTAGTTATTTCATGTGCATAACTCATGACCGATGTGACTTCTTATTTTTGCTACTGAGTTGGCTGAATCAACTGTTTTGTTATATGTAAACCTTGCCAATACCAAATATCTGGATGAAAACTAAAAAGCTGAATTAACTGCACAAACTTAATTAACATACATATTTGTGTATCTTTCATTAAGTAGAAAGCGTAGTAAAGATTTTAGGAATATATCTTTTTTTTTTCACTGATGGAGTTTTTTCACTGATGGAGTTCTTACATTGTAGTTTGAGGTGTGTATTCCCCCCTGCCCCCAAGTTCTGATTATGTGTCTCTTAGTTGAAAGAACACTTGCTTTATTTGGAATGAAGGGAATAGCAGAGTTTCTCAGCAGAAAAAGTAGTTTATATTACATAAAAAATTCTGGAAAAAAATGAGCAACAAGCCAAGTCAGTTACCACTCAAGTTCTTAGACTTCAGATATTGTTTGCTTTCCTGGAGTGTCCTCTGTAACTCATAATGTAACAGAATTCATAGTCAGTCAACTGATATCCATTTAAGAGTATAGTGTGGGAAGGCACATGGGTTGGAGTCCATGGATGTGGGTTAGTCCTGTTTGACATGTGTGGCCTGTGTGAACTTCACCAAGTACCCTTATCAGTGAATCGGGGATGATGATAATATCTAATTAAGGAAGGATTATAGCAGATGATGGGTGTCAAATGAACTTTGTAAACTCTAACATGATATTCACACACTAGCTTATAGATTACTTACCAGTTTGCTAATGCTTCACGTAGATAACAGCTCTGGCTAGATAACAGTGATAGTCTCTGTTCTTACTGTTGCAGATACTTTTTTCTTATTCTTCTCACTCCATGACTATTACTTTTCCCTCCACATTCTTCTTGCCTATTTTATATCACCTCTCCATAGTGGAGGTACTGCATGATTAAGTCCAATTTTCATGGTATCAACAACCTCAAGATTTTAGGAAAGTCTTTATGTGTCTCTTCATCATCAAGAACTTTGGGACTCATTTCAGAGTAGATACAAAGATAAAGGTACAAAGATTAGTAAGAATAGATTCTCAATGTTCTATACCCAACATTTAAAAAAAAGCTTTTATTTATTAAATTTATTTTTAATTAATTAATGAATTAAATTATTTATTGGGAAAGTTAAAGGGGAAGGGGTAGAAAGGGAAGAAGAGGTACAGCCAGACTCAGCTCTGAGCTCTGAGTGAAGAGCCCCTCTAAAAGCTGGATCTCATGACCCTGAGATCATGACCTGAGCCAAGGGACAGGAAGGGGCACTTAACCAACTGAGCCACCCAGGCACCCTATACAGCCAGCATTTTGAAGCCTATATTTCATGTGTCCTATTGATACAAACTGAATTTTCTGAGGTGATTGTTATTTAAACAACACAGTTTTACTGTGCAGTTTTACCTTAGACTGACAAATGACTTAATAATCCAACAGAATAGAACTGAAGGGAATACTGCTGAAAAAATGGAAATCATTAAAAATATAATGGAATTTTAAATATAGAGCCATTTTTCCCAACATGTAGTATGTGTATTATTTAATTATATTACAGAATTTCATGCTATAAATATAGCATTGGGATAGAACTCAAGTCCTATTTAATTTTACAGGAAATAGACTTGAAAAAACATAAAGTCCTATGACATTTTACTCACTTTAAGCTTTAAAAAAACATAAAATCCTAATCACATCTTACTTAGGTTCCAAATAAATACAATAGTATTACAGTAAATACAGTTAAGTGTTGCAATTCATTTTGAAAAAGAAAATACATTAAGTTTGCTCGGTATGAATGAATGTGGTGAAATGTGATATTTGAGGAGGTGTTCTGAAGAAATGGAAGGAAGAGCATAATTATGAAGGCAAAGATCATGTGCCTAGAATTGATACAAATGACTATTGCTTATGCCTGCAAATTGAGACTAGATGCTGGGTAGTCCGTTTCTGTGGATTATGGTCTACTACACCCTCAATCTTTTGCAAGTCCACTTTAGTCCTCCTTAGAAAAAATGATAGCTATGGTGTAACCATCTCTCATTGCAGTTATGATCACTTGTCTTTAATTGTGCACACCATGGATTCTCTTAGAATTCTTTTGAATTGGAATTAAATTTAATTAATTAAATTAATTAATTGATTTTTTAATTAGATTGTTCCTTTGGAGCGGTCACATGCTCTCATTTCTTGCAAAGGTTTTATTAATTTGATTTCCCCTCAATATCTAAGGCTCTTTTATATTTATTTATTTATCTTATTTGGATTAATTTATTTAATATTTTTAATTGGAAAAGATTTTCCAAGGTAAATGTGATTGGTTGTATAAGAAGTTCATGCTTCATTTAAAGAAGTTTGAAATATTTCATTCCATAATTCACTTATCAATAATTCCTGCTTTCATACCCCGTGGAAGATGAGATACAAATCTTCACTAGGTGAGATGGGAAGGCAAGAAATTACACATGGTTGAGGTTTCTAAGATCTGTGCTCTGGTACTCCCTCCCTTTCTGGTATACTCATGAGAAGAGAGAAAGAGGTGACCCCAACTCTATCTGTGGCTACACAAATAATAATGATTCTGTATTCCAGTTTCCACTTAGAAACCTAGGGCATCAAGATATGTGACCATGGGGGTAGAGTTGTCTCAAGACAACTCAAGTGCCCTGTCATATCTTGTGACCTCAAATAACCATGAAAGGACACCTAACTATGCATGTGCTCCAGGAAAGCTAAAATTGAGTGAGAGGCAGTAGACCAGAAGTGGATGACTGCTGTCATAGATAGGGTTTTGGTGGTGGATGGTCACATGGACCTTATAGCCAGGGAGTAGACAGAGATGCAGGTGTCTCAGTGGATGCCAATGGGGAAGAGAGGGATGACAACAGAAGACATCCAGATGAGATAATGGTTATGTTTCAGTAGATGCTCTGCAGATAGGTGTTGATAGGGGATGAGCTGCCTCCCCCTATTATTATTTATTAATTCAGAAAACATGTATTTAGTGCCTACTAGGTTCTAGGCACTGTCCTAGACACTGTCAGAAAGAGCCTGGATGTACATAAGCCTTCTGAGGCCATCCTAGACAGAAAGAATTAATTTTCTGTCATACAGCATACTATATATTGCACCTATTTGTTTCCTATTATCTGTGTCTCTTCCACTAGAATATGTGCTCCAAGAGAGTGACGAATTTTTAAAAGATTTGTTTATTTTTTAGAGAGAGCAAGAGAGAGAGCACACACACGTGGGGAGAGGGGCAAAGAGAGAAGGTGAGGGAGAAAATCTCAAGCCAGCCCCATGCTGAGCACGGAGTCCCATGCCGGGCTTGATCTCAGGACTCTGAGCTCATGACCTGAGTTGAAACCAAGAGTCAGAGGCTCTACTGACTGAGACACCCAGGACCTGGAGGGTGGGGAATTTTCAACAATTCCTATTACTTATAACAAAATCTAGCATTTAGTAGGTGCCCAGTATATATTTGTTGAAGCAAATGATGTGGGAATAATGAAATTATATAAACAGAGACCTGAATTAAAGAAAAATAAAAATACTATATATTTTTTTTATATCTGAGTTGGTGGCTCGAAATTTACTATCTGCTGTGTAGTGAAATAATACTATTGAGTCATAAAACTACCTTTATGTATCAAAAGTAAGACAGGGCTAGTGAATGAAGTCAGAAAACTTTTTTGCATCTTACTGTTGTCCACTTACTGTTGGGAAAAAATGAAATCCATTTACTTCAGGAAGATATAACAACAACAATACAACTATCTTTACAAATTCAATTATGTATTTATCTTATACACATAGAAATCCCTGAAATTATATCTTTGTTTGGTGGTGGAGGTAGGAACAATATGTGTGTGTAATAGTTCCATAAGGGGGGAGTATAATTAGTATTTGTAATCTTGACTTTGGTATCTAGGCCTCTGCTGCCCATTATAATTGCTGCTAGCCACTTGTGGCTGTTGAGTCCTTTACAGGTATCTAACCCAACTGGAAATACGCTCTGCATATAAAATGTACATGAGATTTCAAAGTGTACAAAAGTATAAACTATCTCAATTTTTAAAATATTGATTACATGTTGAAATGATAATATGTTGGATATATTGGTTTATAAAATATATTGTTAGGTAATATATTTTTATTGGGTAAAATTTTTTTTTATTTTATTAGGTAATATATTTTATATATAACAATATATTGTTATAAAATATATAAAAGATATTATATCTTTTTTTCCCATATTAGATAATTTAAAATTGTGTGTGTGACTTGCATTATATTTCTATTGGGCATTGAAGAGTAAGGGTACGGACCATTTTGCTCAGACACATTCACTAGTTTCATCTCTGCCTCTTGGACAAGAATATATTCCTTTACTTGGCCTGTCACTGTTACTCCAGTAACTTCCTACCTCCACTTTGACATTTTCTTGGGCTGAGGAATAAAAAACCTATGTGGATATATCATTTAATTATTCCAGATAAACTGAAATTACTTCCAGAGTCTACCATTTGTAAATCACAGTTCAAATAAAAAATTAATTGAATGACTAAGACTCCATTTTATAACTAGGAATTATATATGGCTCTTTTTTTTTTTTAAGTTATTTTCACTTTCACAGATATATGCATTCTCTGTCACTGTGTTGAACATAAAATTAGCAATGAACTCACCAAAGACAGGTGCTTGTTTTTCCCTTGGGCATTTTTTACAGATGAAACTTCTATTTTTGAGAGAATCATGCATGTGTTGGGCATATTATGATTCATATAGAAGATAATCATTTCCACATTGACTTCAATGGCAAGAGTAAACAATTTGGAATAGGGTATAATGCTTAGACTGTAGCTACCACAAGACACATAATCCAGACATTTATAAAAAAAGATTTCTCTAGCCATTGCAGGCAGGACAGGAGCTTAATCTCTTGAGGGGGTGAACAGCTCTGTGTCTAATGCTGTATACCTAGCATGAGTTGAAAAGACAATTTCAAGAAATAAATGGCTAACCCAGGTATTTAAAAATTCTATTTAGATTAAAAGAGTTATTATGTTCATCCAGGTCACCTAGACAGGTGGACTACACTAATCAGATCACGTGGAGGATTACTGTAATTTCCACATCTCTGAATTTATGTAGTGAAAGTTGTATAATACCAGTATATTTGGAGAATTTTTGGGTATAACACACAATTTTAGCAAAGATGAAATGTAAAGAGGTGAGGTTCAATGTTGCACAATGACTTTATGGGAACTTAGTTTTCTGGTCCTTAGATTATTCCTCAGTAGAATCTGAAGGCAGGAAGAAAATTTCAGATGTTTTCTAATAATCTCCACTGTTCCAAGGACTGTTCTTTCATGTTAGAAAGATAAATTTATTATTCATTGTTATTTTTCTCTTTGCCCAACAATATGATGGTATCTACAATTAGAAACATTCCTACACGTGCACAAAGACAGTTTGTGTGTGTGTGTGCATGCACACGTGTACACATATGTACAAAGTGCATCATTGTAATATGCAATTATTTGGAAAAAAAGGAGAAACATTGCTGAAAATTATAAAAATTTTAATTTGTAAACAACAGTGTCTATTCATTGTCACTTCCATTAGCTTATGCCTCCTTTACAAGAAGTATGGGAGCCAAACTGGTTTCACATGGATGTGATAATGTCAGTTTTTTCTGTGCCTATGATGAAATTGCAGAACTCAACAAGGTTCTGAATTCTGATTTTATTTTTAATACTCACAGAGTTGACTCATTTTTTTGTCTTAACCAATGAACACTCCCTTTGTGATAGAGGTTGTTTTTATATTGCTTTATTAATATTTTTTTGTTTTCCTTTAATACACACAGTAACCTTATATTTTTCTCAAATCATTGAAATGACTGATAATGGCTATTATTGTTCTGTTTATCCATTTGTGACCTTTTAAAGTTTAATCCTTATGATTCTATTAATATTTTCTTTTTTTCTATTAATATTTTCTTATAGGAGTTGCTTTCTGATTTAGTTTTCTATATAGTTTTGTAATTTTCTTTCTCTCTCTCTCTTTTTTGTTTTTTTCCTTCCTTCTCTTGGGAGTCAGTATATTTGTGGTCATTGTCACTAGAATTAGAAAAAGAAAGGCAAAGACTCTTCTGAGTTTGCCTTAATGATTGCTCCTAGAATCAGAGATTTTAGATTTAGTTCTATTTACCAAATATTTTGTGACTATTAGGTGCAAGACACTGCTTATGGAAAGATATCAATGTGAATGATGCTATAAAAAACTATAGGTTTATGATGGAAATAACACAATCTATATTTTCCTTGTAGAGGCTGAAAACTGTACTCTTGTGTTTCTATTCCTTTTTGAAGACATTCAAGGAATTTTCTTAGAATTCAAAGTGGATTTAAATTTCAGTAGAATTTTGATTTTAAAGATATCTTATATTTTTTGTATATTAATAGTTAAAATTTCTTTCACACACACACACATACACACACACACAAACATTCCTCTGCCATACTTTTGAACACTGAAATGGTAAAGAACGCTGATTATGTCAATAATTTACAGTGAGATATACTATTATAACTAAATATTTGTCTTATACTGTACAAAACAAGCAAGAATGAATAAAACAAAGCATAGAAATTTAAGGTAGCATTTTCAAATGTATGATTTATATTAAGAAGTTACCACAAAGATTGAACATGTTATATAGGAATTATTCAGTGCTTTCATCTCAGAAGTAATTTGCTCTTTTTAAGTATGAGAAGACATGAAGACGTTTTAATTTGCAACCAGGCTTGAACATGTTTGGTCTTTTCTTTTTTTTTTTTTTTTAAACGACCACTATTCCCTGCAGCTAAAAGATTGAAGATGGGGAGAGTAATTTCTATGATGACTTTTTTAAAGTGAAGGGTACATTGAGGGAACTTAGTAACCTTGCTTAAATGTGGGGTGGAGTTTTCCATCTCCATTCTGAGTTTCCATTTTATCCTTTCTAAATAGAAACCATAATGGTATAGAGCTATCGATAACCAAAAATTAAAATGAGTTTCCTAGTTTGGCTTCTAATACACACACACACATGTACACATGTGTAAATATATGTATGTACCTGGTATTTATGTAGTATATGTTACTGAAGGTTTTCTTTGAGATGAAATACTACCTAGCACATACATAAGTTAAATTCTTCACTAGTGTGGTAGCTATCTATATAGAGTAAAATGCACAACTACGACACTAAAATGGGTATTGGGTGGCTCAGTGGGTTAAGCCGCTGCCTTCGGCTCGGGTCATGATCTCAGGGTCCTGGGATCGAGTCCCGCATCGGGCTCTCTGCTCAGTGGGGAGCCTGCTTCCTCCTCTCTCTCTCTCTGCCTGCCTCTCTGCCTACTTGTGATCTCTCTCTGTCAAATAAATAAATAAAATCTTTAAAAAAATAATAAAAGTTTTTTAAAGCAAAAATAATGCATAACTAAATAGGAATGGTCATAGTATCTGTTTATAGATTATAATTTAAAAAATTTTATTTATTTTCAGCATAACAGTATTCATTGTTTTTGTACTACACCCAGTGCTCCATGCAATCCGTGCCTTCTATAATACCCACCACCTGGTGCCCTGACATCCCACCCCCTGCCCCTTCAAACCCTCAGATTGTTTTTCAGAGTCCATAGTCTCTCATGTTCACCTCCCCTTCCAATTTTTCCCAACTCCCTTCTCCTCTCTATCTCCCCATGTCCTCCATGCTATTTGTTATGCTCCACAAATAAGTAGATTATACTTTATGTTGACTACTCAGTGAAGACATTTCATAATTTTACACAGCAAGTCTCATGGAATCAGGGATTCATCTCTATGGGGAATATGTTTTGGTTCAGACTTCAGTTAGACAGCTCTGTTCTGGACTCATAATATTTCCTTTCTTCACATCCAGAGCAAAACAAGTAGCATGCATGTGGAATGTGTAGCCTAGTCTAGTGTAGCCTAGAAAGTAAGCTGCAAGGTCACCTATTGGTCACTAGGAACTAGCAGCAGTCATTTTTGAGAGCAGAAAGAAGGAAACCAAAGTATCCTTAGAAATACAGTTGATAAAAACTCAAAACCTAAAGTGGAATATGAACAATTATCTTTGGAAAAAGGATTTTTTAAGTAATAAGGTCAGTAGTATACTAG
This sequence comes from Neogale vison, assembly GCF_020171115.1. Taxonomy (NCBI): domain Eukaryota; kingdom Metazoa; phylum Chordata; class Mammalia; order Carnivora; family Mustelidae; genus Neogale; species Neogale vison. The sequence goes on along the minus strand of NC_058101.1, from coordinate 81,527,398 downwards.
TGAAATGACATACTAGAATAGGTAAAAATCGGCCAAAAAGATATTGAGAAGCAAAATGAAAAGAAGTATCAGTGAAAGAATCAAGACCAAACCAAAGAAAAGACCATTCCCTAGCCAAACTAAGGAGTTTCATTAGGTTTGTATGAATACAGATAGGATTTTTTTATAACTCCATATTCATTATATTTAGTTGTATGTAATTATACTAAAGTTAAGTGGCTAAGTGTAAAATAAACTATACATAGTTTTCATTTCATAAAAGGATTTCAATCACTACCATATCTTCATAAAATCCTGAATCAGACAGCCCTCTAAAGATGGAGTGGGTCCAAATGACTACAGCAATTCCAACAGATGGCTAGTGAGGTCTGAGTTACTAAAATAACTTAAAGCATTTAGCACTGAATCCCATTTATTGTTTTATTCTAACCTTTAGGGGGCCAGTCAAATTAAATATTTGACACAGAAGCCCTTAAAGCAAAAACCATTTACTGTATTGCAGCAATCAAAACAGGAAAGGGGAGATATCCCTTCTGGGTTCCAGAGTACCCAGATACCTCTTAGAGCAGAGAAATGTCGTTAGGTTTGTTGTAAGGAAACAACAAAGAGATTTGAATGAATTCGTCTTTGACTAGTTGTGATTGCCTAACCAGAATGGGTTTCCATTGTTATTTCCCAACAGAAAACATGTGAAAGTAGAAAAAGTTTTCATTTTAGTATCAGAGATGCCCCCGACCTTTGGTTTTCCATAGTTATCTTCAAGCTGCTCAGTTCCACACCTGGGCTCTGTGTACAGAATGAAACAAGATATTTAATTGGCCAGTTTACCCACTAAACCCTAGAGTCAGAAACCTTCTGACTATGTCCCTTCGGATTTTGTTCTTGCCTTATATTTATCTGATGAATTAACTTGACCTTTTTCATGTTGTCCTAACATGGACATCTGCATATTCCCTTCCTCCCCAATATGGAATTTTATCCAAATAGAACTCCTTGAACCTTATTATGTTCAGGGAGGACTTCTGGGTTACCTTTGTCACCCTCTAGTCCACCTAATTTGAGGCAAGCCAAAACATGTATCATTATTTGATATTTAAAGCATTTTTTACTAGCTAATCCATGCATATTTAATGCAGATTTCAAAAGGGGCATCTAAATGTGTACATGAAGAACATAACTTTCTCTTATTCCTATAATCTAATTGCCCATATTTCCCTTACTAGGGAAGTTTCTGTTATAGACTAATATGTCATTGACATGACTTACATGTGTAATTTTCTAGAGACTATCTATTTATCTATCATCTATCATCTATCTATCTATCTATCATCATCATCTATCTATGGTAGCATTATCTACATGGCAGTCTGCAACTTGTTTTTGTTTGACTTAACATATGTCTCTGAATTGTTTATCAGTATATAAAGTCACCTCATTCTTTCAATGGGTACAGTATTCTCTTTTGTAGATATGCTTTCAGCCAGTTTTCAACTGGCTCATTTATGTTGCTGTCAATATTTTGCATTACAAATAATGTAGCACTGAATTTTTTTGTACGTGTGTCTTATAGTTTTTGTATCTCTAGCTGTATAGTTAGTATGTTTACAGCAGTTTCTACCTTCTTTTCTCTTTTCCAGCTTTTGTTATTTATAACATTACCCAAAACTGAGTTTATAATATTTAATTCTCTTCTGTAATAATAACCCCTCATTTGCTCTCATCTTAGTCTTATATTTAAACAGATTTGGAACTCACCATCAATCTTTTTGCCATTGTTTCTTCACTCATAATGTAGTGGGCTGATGTTGCTACTCTAAAAATTTCATCAAGACGTCATCTTGAAAAAAAAAAGAGAAGTCATCTTGAGAACTATTTTCTGAGGTATTGTACATTCATTTCATTTACTTATTACCTTTATATTTGAATAATAGTGTGAATGGTGATTAACTTATTGGATCACACTCTGCCTCTCTCCTGATTTAATTGCTCCATGGAATTTGGCATTGAATAATGTCATAAAGAAAGGATCAGCCTTACTTTTTTCTGACCCTAACTGACTTAATCTTTAATTTTGAATGTTGGAAGATTATTTGTCTTTGATGTTAAATAAATCCTTCTGTATTATTTATTTATTTGCTTGTTTGTTTATTTTTACTTTGACAGGGCGTACTCTTTGAACCTGTACATTTAAATCCCCTTTCCTTCAGGAAAATTACCTGGATTTTATTTTTGTCCATTTTACCATTTAAAATATTTTATTTAGGGACTTCAAGTACTCAAATATTATATATCTTTTCCTATTTCTCCACATTTCATTTTTTATATTCCTTTTTATTATTTTCTTAATCTTTTGCCTCTTCTATGTCTTCTACTGTTTTTACAGATAACATCTTTCCTGCTGCTCTCAAAGTGGCCTTCATTTCTGTCATAAACATAGTTTTTGTTTAACCTCTTTTCTAAATTGTGCAAGCTTATACTTTTTTCTCTTTAGTAGTCAATCAAAAATATATATGAAGCACTTAACAGGTGCCAGGCATTATTCTCAGTGTTAGTGATACAGAAGTATAAAAGGAGACAAAAATTTCTTCTCTTGTAGAGTTTATATTTGAATTGGTTTTTGTATCTCTGCTGTGATTCCGTTTTATATAAGTGGCTACTTCATTGAATTCAAAATTCAATCAAATATTTTTATCTGATCCATAAAAATTTATTCTTTTGAGTACAGTTTTTTCCTGTTTTCTGCCTTTATTTTTAAATATTTGATAGTACAATCTTATAAAAATGTCTATTATAGGTCCTGTTATTTCTCATCTCCAAGTAACATTAATTCCTTCTAGATCAAGTATTTACATGATTTTTTGAGGGTGGGAGTAGTGAGAGAGATACCAGATCCATGTTCTAATCCAGGGTCTACAAACCAGCAGTAGGTCTAATATAGCCCATATGCTTTTCAAATAGCTTGAGAACTAAGAAAGTATTTTACATTTTTAATGGATTGGAAGAAGAAGGAGGAGGAAGAGGGCAGGAAGATGTCACAGATACTACATGTGGCCCACAAAGCATGGGCTATTACCTGGACCATTACAGAAAGCCCCTGGCAATCCCTGTTTCATGCTAACAGCAGTTCTTTTTAATGAAACAAAATAATGTGTTAATGAATTTGTTAGCTTTTATTTATTTCAGAAAACTGAGATAGCACTGCAAAGAAGCCCTCACCACCAATCTCTCTTCTTTAGTTTGCCTGAGAAACAGTCTGTCTTCTTCAAGTATGGCCCTGTGTGTGTGTTTGTGTGTGTGGGTGGGATTTATCATTTAGCCCTCTAGTTCCTGCTTCTAGAAAGAATGCCAAAATTGGTCAGGGAAGTATTCTGCTATCAGCACAGATACCATTTTCATTTATACATATGAACGATTGTTGAATTTGCTTTGGAAGATAGTGCTCTGATGCCTTTCTTTGAGACCTGTAACTATGGGTATATTCTCATGGATTGTCCCTAAATTTCCTTTTGATTTTTTTTCCCACATTTTTCAGATTTTACTCGTATATTGTCATTTGACTTACAAATGTCATTTAGTTCCATCAAAGGTGGACACTGGGTTTCTTGTTCTCATAGTTGTATTTTTCTGATTGATCCAAGGAGAAGAGGAAAACATCTATGTTAGTCGCAAATTTAAAATGAAGCATCTACCCTTTTAATAAAAATCCTGTGTTCTTATTTTGCAATATGTTGCCAGAAAAATTTTAGAATAAAGATAGTGAAGTAAAATATTAAAGAGGATAGAAATAAAAGTGCAAGTTGTCTATCTGTGAATGAATAGTAAATTCTCACTAGACTGCCTCATAAATGGCTAACAAGGACACAGAACCATCGTGATTGTACACCAGGACCAATTCCTCAGAGCCCTGCGTGGTTGGTTAATTAAATTCCACATCTGACTTGAGCGACCAGAAGGATCAAGAACTTGAATATTCTAAAGATCAGAGATAAAGAGGCCTATTCAGTAAATCAGCAGTATGTATATACACACACAGACACACACACACGTATTTAATTTATATATGGCACTGTGTTAGGTGCCAGTTTATTCCTGTACCTAACATCAAGCAGACCATTACATTTTGTTATACCATAGGCAAGAGGAAATGGTTTCAACTAGAGATGTAACTGATACAAAATGAATCAGTTGAATTGAAATGTTAAAAAAAAGAAAGAAAGAAAGAAAGAAAGAAAGAAAGAAAGAAAGAAAAAAAAGAGAAGAAAAACAACACACATATCCAGGAAAACTGGCTCTTTGATGTAATGAGGATCATGGGAGTAAATAAGATAGCAAAACTATCCTGACCATTAATTTTTCTTCTCAGTTTCTCGACATGGAGGGAGAAAAATTAGGATAACTTGATGAGTTCATTTGAAAGTGTAAATGAAAAAAAGAACGAGATTAAGTATACTGGAAATTTGTTTTAGTTGTTCTTCACACATATTAACCTACACAGTGAAATTAAATTTTTTAAATTTCAGACTGTGGATCTTATTTGAAATCATCTGGGCTTAGCTGAATTTTCAACAATTTGCAGTTGCAACATGTTTCCAATATAATTAAAAAGTAAGTTTGTTCTGTGGTCTCTCTCCCACCCTCATTTTCACTGAGGACATGAATTCTTTAAAAATTTGCATAGTAACATTTACTTTCTTTTCTGCTCCATGAGGGAATATAATTAACAGGGTGAAAGGCATTGAGCTGATGGTTCATAACGCACAATTCATAATAGTGTATTAGCATTCTGATTAAAATAAAATACTTAATGAAACTAGAGGAAGATTCTCACCCTTCTCATCTGTGTGGTGAGTTCTGAGATACAGGCAATGCTGCAGCAGAAAGGCTATCGTAAGTGAATGCTGCTTAGGAAGCTATTCAACGGGAGTTTTTAAACAGCTGTTCCCAAGCTTCATTAAGACTCATTATGAGTTGTCATGTAATAGAGAACTTATATTTTTTGATGATCTCTGCATACCAGTAAAGATAAAAGTATGTCTTAAGGCAGAACTAAAAAGAACAGAAGTTGGTACATATTAAAAATAGATTACTAAAATGCCCTAGTTAGCTGGCACAGACCTTAAAAGCTCAGTACAATCATTCAGATTTAAAGGGAAAGATAAAAAGTGACTAAACTCACTGAGCTTTTAATACATCAACTGTTATATTTTAGGAAAAAAAACTCTATTCTTTTATATGAAAGGTACCTGGGGGCCCCGGAGATTGATCTGCACCTCTCTTGATGGGAATTCAGAGAGCTGGCATGGTCACACCTGAGAAAGGCATCCTGATGGCTTTTCTACTTGCTACCTTGGCTTCAAGTGCAGGTAAAGTCACATCTTTCCTGCACGCATCACATCCCCGACACCTTGCTCACACCACACAAAGTGAAAGGTTATCTCAATTCTTCGTCAAAGCATGAGGGTCGCCTCTGCAGCTAGTTCTGTATCAACAGGGACCTCCAGAATGAATATATAGATAGAATGGACTTGGCAGGATGTATTTGGGGGAGTAGGGAAATTAGAATTGGTTTGAAGTTTTGGAGCTATTTTCACAGAGCAAGCCCACTCTTTTTCACTTGGCTTATTAATAAAAGTAGCAACCGTTTTTAAGGGTTGCCTTGAACTCTACTGTATGGAAGATAAGAAAAGCCAGGTATCCCTATTAAATATTAATATTGCTCCCAATCGGAATGGTATTAGGTGGATGGTAGAGAAGAATGATGGAGGCTTGAGTACACTGAGCCCCTGCTGAGAGCTGCCACACTTCCATCGACTGCAGTCCTTTCTCACAACAAGCAGTCGCCAGGGACAATCTTGTCAGAGATCTCCATGGCTCCGTGTCACCCACAGCCCTGACGCCCACATGTGGTCACACTCATCCAGACCCCTACTGGCCTTAGGAGAATTGAGAAAATGCCAAGCAAAGGGTTTTCCTTTTGACCAGTTGTTTGCTTTTGTGAGGAGGAGCCTGTGTGTAGCAGGAACATTGCACGTTTGCCAACAGCAAACAGAAGAGCAGATTGCCATGAAGTTCAAGACAACGTGGAGCTTCTCAGAAAAAATTCTTTCATGACAGTGAGCCAGATGTGGAAGTGGTTAGAAGGAGAGTGCTTTGGAAGCTAACAAATGCAATTCCACGTAGTCACAAATGCTGCAGAAAGCCAAGGACAAGAGATACCATCTGACAAAGATTGCAGGGAAGAGTAAAGGCAAACCGGATCTCTGTGCACAGTGATAGAGGAAAGGTGGTATGTCTCTTCTACTCAAGATTAGTGTGAAAGGGAAAGGAGTTGGTGTTAGGTGGGGAAGAGTTGAGCTCTCTGCAAACGAGCAAGATGAATAAAGAAGAGTAGGTCATAAGAAGAGAACATTTTCCTTGTTCTTGAAATGTGCTCAGGTTATAGCCATTCTCTTTTTAAATATTTTCCCAAGGAACCTAATTAGCTTTGTCAGTGAATTAGAAACCAGATTATTGAGTAGCTTCATGCTCGATAGTCCTTAAACCAATGCCCTAATATTGTTGGTAGGTGTGCTAATAATTCGGAGATGTGAGAAAAACTTAAGGTGCATTTATTAACATTGGTTACTTATTTAAGGTACTAATTTTTCCAGGTGGGATATGAGCTTCCTATTGGAAAGTTCTAAGAGCTGTTGTGACTGCTCACAGATTAATTCAAAATGGCCAATGGCCATATTATTATTTAGGAAGCCCTGTACCTAATCCCTGTGCAGCCAGGCTAATATTCTCCTCCACAACAGGCTCTCTCTCCTTTCTATCCTCTCATCATTACAGAACTTTGGACAGTATCTGTAGTTTCAAAAGAGACTTTTATCTCCATTATTTCACAACCCTGTGAAAAAATAGGGCCAGAATTACAATCTCCATTTTATGTATGAGGATACAGGTCAGGAAGGTTACAGGAATTGGGCAGGACGTGCGGCTAGTTAATGGCTGACCTTGGACTTCAGCACAGGTATCCAGAAATCTAATCTTGAAAGCATGTCCTCTCTGTGAGAACATATTGCCACGCACCCAATTATAGTAGAAGAGAGTCCTAAGAAAGAGAAGAACTGTTTTTGGTCAATCTGTTTTCTAGGATTCCTGGGAAGATTTTGAAATCAAGCCCAGACTGATGGTGATTAAATCTTGCCAATCGAGCAGACATTTTTCAGAAGTTCCTGCAGTTTCTTTCTTTTTTTTTTTCTTTGTAGTTCTCTTTTTTCAAAATTATTTCTATTTTAAAGAAATTGCCTGTTAAATATACAGTGCTTTTAATAGTAATGCAAAGTCTGTATGGCTGGCTCAATATGTGAAAAGATGACAGGGAATTTCACTTGACTGTGTAGACTCTGGTTCTGTGTTATAATGGATAGTACCACCTTAGATTTTATGTTGCATTTCTCAACCTTCCTAAGGATTTAACAAACTGTGCATGGCTGTGTGAACGACCTGCTCTCCCCATGAAAGATGGCAGGCATGCTGTGATGACAGTGCCATGCAATCAGTTTTCAGGATGAATCTTTTCTATTCCCAATGCAGCAACTAAAATAAGAATGGGGTAGAACAGAAAGGGCTTTGCTAAAGGAAAATGTGACTCAGATGCTAAGAGGTCATGGTCTTCTTTATATATTCTTCTTTATATATTTTTGCAGGCTTATCCCTAAAGATTAACATACAGGGTTTTTTCTGCTTTAAATGACTTGCCTTTCTTGCATATCGTGCCCCTGTTTTCTGTGATGAAAGTGAGCAATTATTTTGCCATGTTTTTCCATGCAACCTTTATTTCTCCACATGACAAGCTCTTTCTTTTCTTTCCCATGTAATTCAGACTTTCATTTTGATAATCCTTGAGGTCAGAAGGAGATGGAATTCAGATAAATATCATTTAAATAGAGTCAGTCATGGACCATTCACTGGAATAGATTTTATTTCCTCTCTGTGTTATTTGACTTGCTATCAAAGGTGCAATTTGTTCTCTGTTTTCTCTTCAGTTTAGTGTATTCTCAGTATTATATGGTAAGTTAATTTGAAATATGAGTACCACAGGAGATGGCAGGAACCAGAGAATTTAATGTGAATGAATTTCAAGTCTTAGGCCCATGAATCAGATCAGCCTTCGCTAAGATGTGTTCTGTAGAACATTAATCCTGTATTGTGAAGCGGGTGGGTGCAGTGGGAAGGAGGAAAGATATTTGAGAAATGCCGTGTGTTTCTCTTTGGAATTTGTAATGTATGTTAGCATATTAGTGACCCTAAGAATTCCTACAGTAGGTAATTTTAACTTTGTTTTATACAATATCTATCAAATTCGTTTCATTCAATCACAAAATCTTCATTTGTGGTTCTTTGAGGAAAAAACAAAAACAAAAACATGTAAAAATCCTTGCATCCTTGCCCCTGTGGAGCTCACATTCCAATGAGGGCCACAGACAATAAACAAAGAAGAAAATAGTTAAGTCAGATAGTGCTAAATGCTACGGACACTAAAAAGAGAAAGAGAAAAAGAGAGAGAGAGAGAGAAAGAAGGTAAAGAAGTGTGGACAAGTTGAATATTTATTGGACCACAGAGTATTTATTTACATAAGCAATACCTACTAAGGCTTGTAGACCTGATATTTTCTATAGAAAACACTTTGGGAACTGCTGATGAGGTGGACCCTCAGTCAGGAACCTTGGGCAGCTAACTTACATTCCAAATTCATAATTTGTGTTTCTTTATAGAAAATAATATAAGTGCCCTATACTCTAAATATAGTTTCCTGAATTTGACTAATAAAACCTGGGATATGTGGTTTATATATCTAATGTTTATATATCTAATTTTTATATAGTACTTTAAAAAAGTTTTTAAACTACCTTCATCCTTTGAGGTAATGAAATATGTAGCCAAAGCCCAGATGAATAACCACTAGGTGTCAATGTTATCACTGGGTAACTGAGATGATCTTAAATCTCTTTTTAACAGCCTTGGTTGACCTAGATAATTTACTATATAAGTAGATATTTTGAAAAATACCTTCTCAATTTATTAAACTATAAATGTGTAACTTTCATAAGCAGTTCTTAGATGATAAAGACAGGTATAAATATAATTTAGAACAAAATTTAAAGAAACATAAGAATGTAAGTTGATACCTATTAATCAGCTAAGTGTTTAATTTTGTGGTATTTCTTCAATGTTAGTTAATATATTCAAGAAACCTCTACTGAGCAACTATTATGTGTCAGGTACTTGACTAATAACTAAGAAGGGTAAAATTAATAAGCTAATCTCCCACAAAACAAGGGTAGTTAACATACAATGTGATAGGGTCATTATATTTTTAGAGACACACACAAAACAGAGGGAGTAGGAGGGAGGTGGAAGAATGACAACCAGTTCTATAGACAATTCAGTGGCAGTAGGGAGGACTGCTTTGCAGGGGGACTCGTGGTGGGGGCGACGCATAAGGGATTGGGAGACTTTTATAGTAGTTCAAGGTAAGAGGTAAGGAGGTTGGCAGGTATTTATACTGACTTCACCTAGAAATTAGAAGCCATCAGATAGCAACTCCTTCAATTTCCACCATTTGATCTATAAAACTACTTCTATATTGATTAATTTTTTTCTTTCCTCTTTTTTCTGTGACATAAGTACCTCTTTTTCTATGTAAGGCTAATTGTGTCCACCTGTCCTCTAGCCCTCATACCCTCCATCTTGTCAAGGGACTTATGGCATTGAGTATTCTGAATCTTTGTCATCTTCCTCTTTTTTAAGTTCTTTCCCAAGAGAAATTACATATGCTCTATTCTTGCCAGTCTTAAAAGGCAGCTGATCAACCCACCAATCCACCAACTCATGAATTTTCACTGTTCCCACAAAACTCTTACAATCACCACCTTAAAGGACTTGATTATGCTGCCACTTACTGACTGCTCTAACAGCAGCATTCTGCCTCTGTCCACAGAAACTCCTCCCAGCAATGGTTACTGAAGACTTCTTTGTCCCCAAATCCAATGGGTACTTTGATCCTTTACTTTGTTGGGCATTTTCAGAGCATCAGCCACTATTGAACATTTCCTACTATTCAAAAAATCATCTTCCCACACCACAGTATTTTCCTAGTTTGTTTCTCTAATTATTATCACCATCTGCCAGACATTTCACTTCTCAGATATTGATTTGGTCTAGGCCATCTCCTGTTCTCACACTCTATACTTTCCGTGGGTAATGCTTATGTACTTTCATGACTGTTTTTATTTATATGTCAAATTCTCTGTGAAGTCTTTGCTTCCATCTCAGTTCTCCCTCATTTTTCTCACAGCAGCTTCAAGTCCCATATCTTAAAAATTCATATCATCTTTCTTATAAACCTTTCTTCTTCATTGATATATTCTTTCTTTTTGTTGTTCATACCAGAAAGTTTGGCAACATCATTGACTTTTCCTTCTTCTTCTATGACTAGATCCAATAAATTCACACACACTTCAGGGTATTTATTGAGTGCTTACTTGGTGCCAAATGCTCAGGGTATAGTAGTAAGTAAAATATGCAGATCCTTGACTTCTTAGAGACTACAGTTGAATTGGAGAAGCAGATGACAAATGTGATAAGTCAGATAGCAAGTTGTGATTGATATTTCAAAAGGTATGCTCTGAATAAAAGTATTGTGTGTCTAACATTCCACAAGGTTTTTAGGGAAGTAATAGTTAAACAAATCTCTCTATTTAAGCCTCTTACTTAGAGTGGTAAGCATTTAATGGTAAGCATTAAGTGCTTAATGTGGCTTATAAAGCTTTTCAGGATTGTGCCTGTGACTTTTCTTAGCCTCCATCTTGCTTTGGCTCTTTGATCTTTTTATTTTTTTTTTTTTGTCAGTTTCAATTCTTTTTTATTTATTTTATTTATTTTTATTTTTTATAAACATATATTTTTATCCCCAGGGGTACAGGTCTGTGAATCGCCAGGTTTACACACTTCACAGCACTCACCAAAGCACATACCCTCCCCAATGTCCATAACCCCACCCCCCTTCTCCAACCCCCCTCCCCCCAGCAACCCTCAGTTTGTTTTGTGAGACTAGCTCTTTGATCTTTTTATTCATGGTACAGGAGACTTCCTTCAGTTACCCCAGGAGGTAACAGCTCTCTCTCTTTCCCTCCCACAAGTTCTTTCCTTCACTGCTGAGAATAATTTCATTGCATTCTCCTTTTTATCTGGCTAGCACAGACTCATTTTTCAGGCCTTCTTAGAAGGGCCTTGCCTGACTAGCTGCCCCACTCCCACATAAGCGCCCATGTTTCTCTGTCATAACTAGCTTTGCTCTTGTTTAGTGTCATTATTCCATACTAGACTAGAGATAAGATGAGGACAAGAATCCTGTCTGTATTTTTTTAGTCAAATATCAGTTTTATTTATTTATGTTATTTAAATTCAGTTAACCAACCTGTAATACATCATTAGTTTCAGATGTAGAGTTCAGTAATTCATCAGTTGCGTACAACACCCGGTGCTCATTACATCACGTACCCTCTTTAAAGCCCATCACCCAATTACCCCATCCCCCACCCACCTCCCCTCCAGCAACCCTCATATTTTTTTCCTATAGTTAAGAGCCTCTCATGATTTGTCTCCTTCTCTGATGACTTCCCATTCAGTTTTCTCTCCTTTCCCCTCTGTGCTGTTTCTTATAGTCTACATATGAGTGAAACCATATAATTGTCTTTCTCTGATTGACTTATTTCATTTAGCATAATCCCCTCCAGTTCTATCCTCCATCCACTTTCATGTTCCATCCCTTCTGATGGCTGAGTAGTATTCCTCTGTGTGTGTGTGTGTGTGTGTGTACATCACATATAGTCTATCTATCATCTATCTTCTTTATCTATTCATCAGTTGATAGATATCTTGGCTCTTTCCATAGTTTGACTAATGTGGATGATATTTTTTCCCCTCAATTCTTATCCTCAGTGCCTAGTACAATGCCTGTCATAAGTGTCCAATAAAAACTTGTTGCATGAACGAATGACTAAATGATTAAAATGAATTGGATATTGAAAGAGAGGCAGCCATCAGGACTCATAGTCAGTTTTCCAATTTCCCAGTAATCACTCAGAGGTGCTACCCATAGTGATGGACAGGTTTATGTGGCAAAGATATTGGAATCAGTTTGAGAAACTTTGTATTTAAATTTGGAAGTCACAATTTTTATCTGAAATATTCTCATAAAAAACAAACTTCTTTATCTCCAACACTCTCCCTCAGCTCTCATATCATTTCTATTGCTGTTCTTTCAGAAAAATACCTCAAAGTAGTGTCTGTAGTTTTCTCCACTTCTCTATGTTCCATTAATCCACTATAATGAGGCTTTGTCTCTACCACTCAAAGGGACCTGCTGTTATCAAGGTCTCTAATAGCCCATTTATTCCAAATCCAGTGGCCTCTACATCTTACTTGGGAGCTCTGACTGGAAACATTTTCTTGTTTGACCTCTTAGTTCTCTTCACACCTGACTGCTCTTTACCCTTTTGGTAGATTTACCTACACTTCCCAAACATCAAATATGGGGGATCCTAGGGCTCAGTCTCACTTCTTACCTATCTATGTGTTATCATCTCAGGGCTTTACAAAGCTTCTATTGCCTAGTGAGTCCCAGTTTGATATGTGTAGCCCTAAACTAAATCCTGAAGCACAGACTCACCTATTCAAATTTTCAACTTGATACTGTACTTAGTAAATATTAAGTAGTCATCTCAAATGTAACACATTAAAAACTGGATTTTTGAGCTTCTTCTGTAACCTACTCCTCCAGAAGTCAGTTCTGTCTCAGTAAATGCAGTTTAGCCCGTTGCTTGATTCAAACATCCCACATTCTCTCTCAATCCTAAATGCCCTGATTTGATATATGTCTAAAACTCAGCCACTGCTCACCACCTTTACCCAGGGAAAATAAGCTCACTTGTTTCCTGATTCTATACACATCCCACAAGCCTGTTTCTGCACAGCAAGCAGAGTAATTTTTTTTTTTTTTACAATAGCTTACCAGATCATATTACCTCTGTTTCCAAAATCCTTTGATGGTTTCTTATCTCATTCTGTCTTCCTTCTTGGCAAAGAGTACTCCAGTCACATTGAGCACTTTGCTTTCCTTTAGTATTCCATGAGAACTCCTACTTTGAACCCTTTACATGGTCTGCTTAATTTTTTCCTGGGAACACTCCTTTTCCAGATGTTTTAACATGGCTCACTCCTCTTTTAAGTCTCTGTTCAAATGTTACTTTATCTGAGTCCACCCATTAGTATCTCATTGAAAATAGAATCTTCCATCACTGTCCCACCAACCTTAAATTCATAGCACTTATCATCTCTTGACCCGTAATATATTTCTTTATTTATCTAAATAATATATTTTTTCTTTATTTAGTACATAATAGGCACAGAAATAAATTTAATCAGAATTCTAACTTAGAATTTAGATTCATGGTCCAAATTCAGAAAACTTGTTCTGTTTCCCTCTCCTCAACTCAAACAAAGCAAAAGACTGGAAACTTTTCCATAATACTTATCCTGTTCTTCAGGTGATATGTTGACTTCTAAGGACAACTGATTACATCGTAGAGTTATATATTTCCTCTATTTGCTGAAAATTTAGACTGTTTTTCCATGTCTTTTCCCATGATTACCCTGATTATTCATACTTAATTAGCCAGATGGGCTCATTCCTCTTATTCTTCCAGATCAGGGCTTTCTTAAAGTTTACTTTGCATAAAGAAAGAGGAGCAGCACTGTCAGTAACTTTGTTTTCTAAGCCAGTTTGATTCTATAGAAAAATTCTAAAAGGGTTTACCTCACTTTTTAACATCATAACATTTTCAAAACAACATAACATTGCAAAAATAATTTGTAAAGAGTTACAGAGTAATTTCCCAACACCTCTCAACACCATGTGCCAGCTGGTGTTCTCAGGGTGAATGGCTGGGTAATGGCTCAGTTCCCAGGGAGAAGGAAATGAATGTCTAAGTAAGTTTTTTTGTTTTGTTTTTCAGTGCAATTAAATTCCCTTAAGGCAGACACTTTGTTTTGTTCAAGAGTTTTTTCCCTGGACCTAGGATTGTGTCTTGCCTTTTGTGGATATGCTAAAAATAAATACATGTTGAATTAAATAAGTGAATAAATGAATAAAAATTGAAAAAAGTTCACCTAAATAGTTTTTTAGAATGAGCCTTAGATATAATATATGAGATATGGCTTTTAAAATGTTGGTCAGGATAAGCAAGCTACAGTTCATAAAGTGGAGATAATGATACCTCGTATAACTGTTCTAAGGATTAAGTAAACTAACATGAAATGGGTAGCACAAACTGGATACCAACCAGATAAAAGTTAAGTTTTTTTAACTTATTCTCCTACACTCCTCACCTACACTCCTCACCCCTTTCTTTTTCTTTGAGTCATTACATTGATTTGACTCTTTCTAGGTAAGTGATCTTGGGCAAATCACACTTCTTTGTCAATCAATTTCTTCCCTTTTACAAAGAATCATAATACCTGAATGTTTCTTTGAGGATCAAATGGGACTTTGCACAGTAAAAAAATCTGAAGCATAATAAATATTCCAGAGTTTTTTATTTGGTAAAGTTGCTGTATTTCCATTTTTGGGTAAATAGCAGTATGGTATGGTATGATATGGTACGTGTTGGTCACACTCTCTTCAATGTTCATCCAGGTTCCTTGAAGAAATCAACTGAATTTGATTTAATCCTAACCTTTCCCATCTTTGCAAATGACTCTTTCCTTACTACTCTTCACCATTCTTTCAGCAATCTATGCCAAAAAAAAGAAGAGCCCCTCTGACCTGGGTCTAGATCAGAAAAGAGACTGCAAGAATCCTTAATTATCTAACAGTATTAAAGAGTAGAATATCTATTGGGAAGAAAAATGGGACAGAAAATGGTACTGAATGAGAACAATTATTTTCTTGGGGCATTTCTTCTTTGGTACTTCACAGTTTCTTGGCCTCAGTACTACTGATATTTTGGGTGGGATAATTCTCTGGTGGAGTTGGGGGTTGTCTTGTGTGTTGTAGGATGTTTAGCGACATCTTTGGCCTTTATCCATTTGATGCCCATGGCATCTTTCAGTTGTAACAATCAAAAACGTCTTTAGATATTGACAAATATCCCACGAGGGACTGAGGTGGTGGCAGGGGTGAATGCCCCCCTAGTAAGATCACTGACTTATTGGAATAATAGTTTGGACTCAGGGGAGTTTCCCAATTAAAGAGTTTCCTCCCAGCCTTAGAAGAACAAGGTGATTTAGGCCAGATCATAGGGTAAAATAGTAAGGAAGGCTTACTGGATATTAAGGCATTTTCTCCCACTTCTTTCTGCTTAGGGCCAATGATTCAATGTAAGCTTAGTGCAAGGCACTTTAGTTCTAGTTTCCTAAAACTGACACAGTCTACAGTTGATATCCTGGTGTAATTATTAATAATGCTCCATGTTATTCTCAAAAGTATCTTTGTTTAGATGATAAGTTATCTGGTCACCTTAGCCTATGTAGTGACCGTTAGACTAGATGCTGGGAATTCAGTGGTAAAAATACACAAAATTTACCCTTTCCCATTTGGGAAAACATTTCAAATGGGGAAGAAGAAAAACAAATATACTATGTAGATGTGTGGATATGGATCAGACTTCTCATGGCTCTCTTTAATCCATACTTCACTTAAAGGAGCAAAACCTTCAGTTTGTTTTTATTTTCAATGCATGTGAATCCCGAGGCCCATCCAGATTTTGCATGACTTTAAGATTATATGATGGGGGGGCACTGTTAAAAATAATGTAAAATCATGAGTAATCATTAGGTCAGAAGCCCTAAAGCTTAAGCTTTATTAGCTTCATGATTAATCCATTTGTAGAGTCTGAGATCATCAGAGCACTGGGGATCCTGGCTGGAGAAAAGGAGTGAGAACTTTCCTGAAGGGTTTACATTTCCTCCCACATACAGTGAGAGAGGTATCAGCCAGACAAAGGAGCGGTGGACCCTGAGACATCACTAACATCCAAACCACACATTTTTGTATAACATCGAGTATTTATAATTCTTATGGCTGGCTTACACTAACCCTACCCCTCAACAATTACCCACAGCATTTTATTGTGGCAGCAATTGTATGTCATTTTGTGAGTCCACAAAGGGAGCTTTGAGGAATAGGTGATTTTTAAAGTGCCATTAATGTTTCTAATGATAGCTGACAGGTAATTAGCCTGAAAAATATTCTAACAAAGTGGCTTGAGCAATTAAGACTGTCCAGTAAAAGTAAAGGATGCCTCATTTGATAAGAAAAGTGTAGGTTCTGTACAGTTAAACAAGCTGCTTCATTGTAAGAAGATTCAGAAGCTTTTTATTCTTTCTCTTAAACCCCATAGCTTCAAACTGTGGTCCTATTTGAAATCTGTCAGCTGAAGTTTTAACCATAATACCAGTCTTATCTTTTCAAAAGGATTGGATCAAAGTAGCTTAGTTTTCATCTGAGTATAACAGGGAAAATGGCCTGTGGCTGTCATTCTGTAATGAGAACTTTCCCAAGTGGCCAGTACTAAAGAAATACAGTGATATGTTGACTTCATGTTTATCATCAGAAATTTCAATCTCTAAATGTATATATAAAATCATAGTTCTTGAGAGAAGCGACGTTGAGTTAGTAGTAATATAATTTACTATTTCACCTATGAAAGGAGCATAATGAGAACTAAATATTTCTTCAAACTAGGTCAAAATCAAGGGCAGTGACTCATGCCATATATCCTTAAGCATCAAACATTGCTTCAAAGAAACAATACATCATGGAAATGGACAGTTTAGGTTCTGACAGGCTGTACCAGTAGATAATGAATTGCGGAAAATACCAATTACATTTAGGCATTTGTATGAAGTTTGAATAACAGAATTTTCCTATGAGCTCTAAATTAATATTTCAGCTACTAAACCAGAATTACAATTAAAAAAAATTTTATATTATCAACAGGGTAAAAATAATAGTTTTGATATGAGTATTTCCCTAATGGCATTATGTCCTTTAATATGCAAGGGAAGTGAGGTTGTTTGTGCTTAGTTTTTTTCTGTTCAAAAACTTGGAGGGGGTGCCTGGGTGGCTCAGTGGGTTAAGCCTCTGCCTTTGGCTCAGGTCATGATCTCGGGGACCTGGGATCGAGCCCCGCTTCGGGCTCTCTGCTCAGCAGGGAGTCTGCTCCCCCCCACCCTGCCTGCCTCTCTGCTTACTTGTGATCTCTGTCAAATAAGTAAATAAAATCTTTAAAAAAAAAAAACTTGGAGAAGATAAGTTTTCATTTTTACTTTGTAGATTATTTTGCTCTGATGTTTTAGTTAGCTTTTGTTTTTCTCTATCTTTAAATATATTAACATGCAGTCTTTGGGAAATATTTTGTACTAGTACAAGAATCATTTTTGTTATTATATTGTGCAGATATATCTGAATGAGAAATTGGTCTGAAAATTGAAGATGATTAGAATAGCTGCTTGTAGAAAAGTCAACCAGTTTGCTTAGGTGGGAAAAGAAAGCAACTTGGAATTAAAAAAAAATAATTACACATGTTATGAGCAAAGCATGTATATATACTACAATTTGGGGCAGAAATTTATTTTACATTTACTCCTTGTTTCATAATTCTTTAGAGAATTAAAATATCATATAGTGGTACCGAGTATAGAATATGTATTTGGTTCTATATTTTGATACACATTTTCCATAAAATAATAAAAAAAGTGAATATAACTCTCTACAAATTTAATATTATACTGAATTTTGAGGGTTCTGGCATTGTTAGGATTACCAGGTGGTTTAGAGATGAAAACACATTTTTCAAAATTGGATTTGTTATATAGTAAGATTTTTATTATAAAAAAATTTAGAAGAAAGCAACATATTACAAAATAAGGGCTTTTGTTAAATAAATTACTCCTTATATATAAAACTTTTTGAGGCACTTTGGGGTGCCTGAGTGGGTCAGTCAGTTGAAGCATCTGAATCTTGATCTGATCTCAGGTCTTGATTTCACAGTCATGAGTTCAAGCCACACATTGAGCTCCACGTTGGGTGTTGAGCTTACTTAAGAAAGAAAAAAAAAGTTATTGAGGCACAGACTATTAGTTCATTCCATATATTGATTCCTTCTTTTCTCTTTGTAACAGAATCCTGATTCTAAGTGGATACAAATGCCTAAATAGATTACATCTCTCAGATTCTTTTAAAAGTGGTTATGACTAAGTCATGCCACTCTTCTGGCCTTTTGCCAACTTATTTTCTGGTGTATAAACGTGATGATTTGTGTTCTAGGAGCCATCTTGGTTGATAAGGCTGATGGCCACATCTCAAAAATGACAAAGAAGTGAGCTCAAAGGGGCTCAGAATGTTGAATTTATGAAATGGCTCTACAACCCCAAGTTATCAGCCTCTGGAGTATTTTTGTATTAGAGAAGCATATTTTGTTTAAGCCATTGTTACTATTATTATTTTTAATGTGGCTCAACCTCATCCCAAAAGATATACAATATATTATTTAAAAAATGTTTTAAAAGTATTTAATGGCATGGGAAAATGCCAGTAATATGTTAAGTAAACAAATTAATTTGTTAAGTAACAAACAAGTAAGCCCATCTACGGACAGTTTTTATCCTGTTTATGTCTTTGCTTTATACCTATCTGTATTTTAAGGATTTTCTAAAATAAATATGTATAAATAACACTTGAAGAAGAACTACTTTGGAAGTGAATGGACTAGGGAAACACATGTGAAAGACAAGCAGCATTAAGGGCCCACCTTAATGGTTTGTGGTCATGAGTTTTAAGTGGGGCCGGTTGGTGGCATGGCTATGTGTTTTTCCCATGTCACTTTCAGCTGCTTGGATATGAAATAGGCTGAAAATTGGATTCAGCTTGTATTGTGCTTTAGCTAACGGAGTATGAGGAAGAGAGAAATGGCCAAGACAATTTGGTGAGAATTCAAGGAAAAGAATATAGTGAATGTCTATAGAATTTAAGCAGAGAAAGGAGAGAAGGAGGCATACCCAGTAAATGAGATAAAGAGAATGAATGGATTGGAAATTTCAGCTGTATATAAAGACTGGATATGTAGGAGTCAGGATATGGAAGGGAATGAATTGGAAAGATAGAGGATGGTTGCCTCCAGTGTAACCATGGGAGTGAGTGGTTAAACCAGGGTGGAAACCAAGACAATTAGATGAGTTCAAGGAGCTGAGAAAAGAGCCAAACATATCTTGAAGTTTGACTTTCCCTTTTATGATTTCATCAACTTCTAATTTTAAAAAGAAGTAGAAATTTTAAAAATATGGCATATGAATTAAAGGAGCAAAGGCTGAACATTTCTGTTAGCATCTCTAGGAAAAGATGGACTTTTTTTTTTTTTTTTTAATTAGAAATGGGATTGGGTGGGAGACAAACCATAAGTGACTCTTAATCTCACAAAACAAACTGAGGGTTGCTGGGGGGAGGGGGGTTGGGAGAGGAGGGTGGGGTTATGGACATTGTGGAGGGTATGTGCTTTGGTGAGTGCTGTGAAGTGTGTAAACCTGGCAATTCACAGACCTGTACCCCTGGGGATAAAAATATATGTTTATAAAAAATTAAAAGAATTATTTTTAAAAAAAAAAGAAGACTTAAAAAAAAAAAAAGAAATGAAGACCTGGAAGTGATATCACTTTAATTAATGCTGATGTTAGTTTGATATTTTACTGTTAGACCTTATGTTTAACTAGCTTTAACCTATTAAAATGGCAGTTTCTATTGTTTAACCTAATACAGGTATAGGTATGCATACAATTATATGCATGTATCAATATGGTGAAACTGCTCAAACAAAGTAAAAAAAAAAACAAGTCTAAGGTATGTTTATAGGAATAGGTTTTCTGAAAAATAAAAAAAAATTATGAGTTTCTTTCTTAAGAGAAGAAAAATTAAGGCATAATAGGCAGACAAGAATCAGCTTTAATTTAATTTAAAAAAATTTTCTCTAATACTTCTATACATTACTCCGTGCCCATCACACTAAGTGTGCTTTTAATCCCTATCACCTATTTTACCCATCCCCCTACCCACCTCTCCTCAGATAACCACCAGTTTCTTCTCTATAGTTAAGAGTGTATTTTTGTGTGTGTGTGTGTGTGTGTGTCTTGTTTATTTGTTTTATTGCTTAAATTCCACCTATGAGTTGTAATCAAATGGTATTGTCTTTGACTGATTCATTTCACTTAGCCTAATATCCTTTAGGTCAATCCATGTTGGTTTTCATTCTATGTTTTCCTCTCTGGGCTTGTTCTCAGCAGGTGTATTAACACTGATATTTTCAATAATCTGGTCATAAAAACAGTACATGTACACATCTTTCTTTTCAAAAGATGCAGACAACATAAAAATTTGTATGTAGAATGTGAAAGTTACCTTTCTCCTCTTCCTTCCCAAACATCAACTGTTTTCCAAGTTTACCTCTGCAAAAGCCTTTTTGTTTCTTTTCTAATGTATTGGTCTGTTTCTACCTGTGCATGTAAACACATCTCTCCTCCCCTTCCCCTTTTCCCTCCTCTTTTTCTTCTTCCTCCTCCTCTCACATAAATGGAATAATAATACAGGCCTATTTTTTAACTTGAATTTTTCATTTAGTGATATATTTTATAGATATTTCTATGACAACCCATATGAAGCTACTACATTTTAAATGGCTGCATTGCATTCAGTAGTATTAACATGTCGTAATTTATTCAACTATCTCTTTAGTTATGGATTTCAGATCACTAGAAATAAATAATGAAAATTATAATCCTTCCTTCAAGGGATATTGTGAGAGTTGAGTAAATTAATATGTGTAAAACACTTATGAGAGTACCTGGCATCTAGTAAGCACTCAAACTAACATTGGACAATACCAATCTTCTTTGTCATATCTGATCAATGAAAATAAAGGCATATTGCTCTTTTATCTGCCTTCCCTGATTAATAATAACTTTGAATATCTCTCTTTATTAATTAATAATAACTTGATTAATAATAACTTGAATATCTCTCTTTAAGATAGAGATAGAATATCTCTATCTTCCCATTTAATTTATTTTCTCTAGCTGCCAGTTTTTATCCTTTATAATTAATTTTTATTATTTTGCGTAGTCCTATATATTGTGGATATATTTGAGTATAAAATACATTGAAATATTTATGGGGCATCTTGGTGGCTCAGTTGGTTAAGCATCTGCCTTCAGCTCAGGTCATGATCCTGGGATCCTGGGATTGAGCCCCAAATCGGGCTCTCTGCTCATTGGGGAGTCTGCTTCTCCTTCTCTGTCTGCCCCTCTCCCTGTTCATGCTCTCTCTCCCTCAAAATAAATAAATAAAATATTTTAAAAAGATTAAAATTTTTTTTATTTATTTAATTGACAGAGATAGAGAGAAATAGACCTAACACACAAGCAAGGGGAGTGGCAGAGGGAGATGGAGAAGCAGACTTCACCTGGACAGGTAGCACAACATGGGGCTTGATCTCAGGATCCTGGGATCATGACTTGAGCCAAAGACTGATGCTTAAATGAGCCACCAGGTGCCCCAATAAATAAATAAAATCTTAAAAAAAAGAAATATTTTATCCCAATTTATTATTAAGTCTTATAATTTTTGTTGTTGTTTATTTATTTATTTGTTTTTTATATTTTATTTTTTATAAACACATAATCTATTTTTATACCCAGGGGTACAGGTCTGTGAATCGCCAGGTTTACACACTTCACAGCACTCACCCCAGCACATACCCTCCCCAATGTCCATAACCCCACCTCCCTCTCCGAACCCCCCTCCCCCCAGCAACCCTCAGTTTGTTTTGTGAGATTACAGGTCACTTATGGTTTGTCTCTCTCCCAATCCCATCTTGTTTCATTTATTCTTCTACCCACTTAACCCCCCACGTTGCATCTCCACTTCCTTATATCAGGGAGATCATATGAAAGTTGTCTTTCTCCAATTGACTTACTTCGCTAAGCATGATACCCTCTAGTTCCATCCACGTCGTCGCAAATGGAAAGATTTCATTTCTTTTGATGGCTGAATAGTATTCCATTGTGTATATATACCACATCTTCTTTATCCATTCATCTGTTGATGGACATCTAGGTTCTTTCCATAGTTTGGCTATTGTAGACATTGCTGCTATAAACATTTGTGTGCACATGCCCCTTCGGATCACTATGTTAGTATCTTTAGGGTAAATACCCAGGAGTGCAATTGCTGGGTCGTAGGGTAGTTCTGCATTCAGCTCTTTGAGGACCCTCCAAACTGTTTGCAGAGTGGCTTCCCCAGCTTACATTCCCACCAACAGTATAGGAGAATTCCCCTTTCTTCACATCCTCATCAATATCTGTCATTTCCTGACTTGTTAATTTTAGCCATTCTGACTGGTGTGAGGTGATATCTCATTGTGGTTTTGATTTGTATTTCCCTGATGCCGAGTGATATGGAGCACTTTTTCATGTGTCTGTTGGCCATCTGGATATCTTCCTTGCAGAAATGTCTGTTCATGTCCTCTGCCCATTTCTTGATTGGATTATTTGTTCTTTGGGTGTTGAGTTTGCTAAGTTCTTTATAGATTTTGGACACTAGCCCTTTATCTGATATGTCTTTTGCAAATATCTTCTCCCATTCTGTCAGTTCTCTTTTGGTTTTGTTAACTGTTTCCTTTGCTGTGAAAAAGCTTTTGATCTTGATGAAATCCCAATAGTTCATTTTTGCCCTTGCTTCTGTTGCCTTTGGCGATGTTCCTAGGAAGATGTTGCTGTGGCTGAGGTTGAAGAGGTTGCTGCCTGTGTTCTCCTCAAGGATTTTGATGGATTCCTTTCTCACATTGAGGTCCTTCATCCATTTTGAGTCTATTTTCATGTGTGGTGTAAGGAAATGGTCCAATTTCATTTTTCTGCATGTAAGCTGTCCAATTTTCCCAACACCATTTGTTGGAAAGACTGTCTTTTTCCTATTGGACATTCTTTCCTGCTTTGTCAAAGATTAGCTGACCATAGAATTGAGGGTCTATTTCTGGGCTCTCTATTCTGTTCCATTGATCTATATGTCTGTTTTTGTGTCAGTACCATGCTGTCTTGATGATGACAGATTTGTAATAGAGCTTGAAGTCTGGAATTGTGATCCCACCAACTTTGGCTTTCTTTTTCAATATTCCTAAGGCTATTCGAGGTCTTTTCTGGTTCCATATAAATTTTAGGATTTTTTATTCCATTTCTTTGAAAAAAGTGGATGGTATTTTGATAAATTGCATTAAATGTGTAGATTGCTTTAGGTAGCATAGACATTTTCACAATATTTATTCTTCCAATCCAGGAGCATGGAACATTTTTTCCATTTCTTTGTGTCTTCCTCAATTTCTTTCATGAGTACTTTATAGTTTTATGAGTATAGATTCTGTGCCTCTTTGGTTAGGTTTATTCCTAGGTATCTTATGGTTTTGGGTGCAACTGTAAATGGGATTGGCTTCTTAATTTCTCTTTCTTCTGTCTTGTTGTTGGTGTAGAGAAATGCAGCTGATTTCTGTGCATTGATTTTATATCCTGACACTTTACTGAATTCCTGTACAAGTTCTAGCAGTTTTGGAGTGGAGTCTTTTGGGTTTTCCATATATAGTATCATATCATCTGTGAAGAGTGATAGTTTGACTTCTTCTTTGCCAACTTGGATGCCTTTAATTTCCCTTTGTTGTCTGATTGCTGAGGCTAAGACTTCTAGTACTATGTTGAATAGCAGTGGTGATAATGGACATCCCTGCCATGTTCCTGACCTTAGCGGAAAAGCTTTCAGTATTTCTCCATTGAGAATGATATTTGCAGTGGGTTTTTCATAGATGGCTTTGATAATATTGAGGTAAGTGCCCTCTATCTCTACACTTTGAAGAGTTTTGATCAGGAAGGGATGCTGTACTTTGTCAAATGCTTTTTCAGCATCTATTGAGAGTATCATATGGTTCTTGTTCTTTCTTTTATTAATGTGTTGTATCATATTGATTGATTTTCGGATGTTGAACCAACCTTGCAGCCCTGGAATAAATCCCACTTGGTCGTGGTGAATAATCCTTTTAATGTACTGTTGGATCCTATTGGCTAGTATTTTGGTGAGAATTTTCACATCTGTGTTCATCAAGGATATTGGTCTGTAGTTCTTTTTTTTGATGGGATCCTTGTCTGGTTTTGGGATCAAGGTGATGCTGGCCTCATAAAATGAGTTTAGAAGTTTTCCTTCCATTTCTGCTTTTTGGAACAGTTTCAGGAGAATAGGAATTAGTTCTTTAAATGTTTGGTAGAATTCCCCCGGGAAGGAATCTGGCCCTGGACTTTTGTTTGTTTGGAGATTTTTGATGACTGTTTCAGTCTCCTTACTGGTTATGGGTCTGTTCAGGCTTTCTATTTCTTCCTGGTTCAGTTGTGGTAGTTTATGTCTCTAGGAATGCATCCATTTCTTCCAGATTGTCAAATTTGTTGGCGTAGAGTTGCTCATAGTATGTTCTTATAATTGTCTGTATTTCTTTGGTGTTAGTTGTGATCTCTCCTCTTTCATTCATGATTGTATTTATTTGGGTTCTTTCTCTTTTCTTTTTGGTAAGTCTGGCCAGGGGTTTATCAATCTTATTAATTCTTTCAAAGAACCAGCTCCTAGTTTCGTTGATTTGTTCTATTGTTTCTTGGTTTCTATTTCACTGATTTCTGCTCTGATGTTTTTGATTTCTCTTCTCCTGCTGGGTTTAGGGTTTCTCTCTTGTTCTTTCTCCAGCTCCTTTAGGTGTAGGGTTAGGTTGTGTACTTGAGACCTTTCTTGTCTTTTGAGAAAGGCTTATACCGCTATCTATTTTCCTCACAGGACTGCCTTTGTTGTGTCCCACAGATTTTGAATCGTTGTGTTTTCATTATCATTTGTTTCCATGAACTTTTTCAATTCTTCTTTAATTTCCCGGTTGACCCATTCATTCTTTAGAAGGATGCTGTTTAGTCTCCATGTATTTGGGTTCTTACCAAATTTCCTCTTGTGATTGAGTTCTAGCTTTGGAGCATTGTGGTCTGAAAATATGCAGGGAATGATTCATATCTTTTGATACCGTTTGAGACCTGATTTAGGACCAAGGATGTGATCTATTCTGGAGAATGTTCTATGTACACTAGAGAAGAATGTGTGTTCTGTTGCTTTGGGATGAAATGTTCTGAATATATCTGTGATGTCCATCTAGTTCAGTGTGTCATTTTAGGCCTTTATTTTCTTGTTGATCTTTAGCTTCGATGATCTGTCCATTTCAGTGAGGGGAGTGTTAAAGTCCCTTACTATTATTGTATTATTGTTGATGTGTTTCTTTGATTTTGTTATTAATTGGTTTATATAGTTGGCTGCTCCCACGTTAGCGGCATAGATATTTAAAATTGTTAGATCTTCTTGTTTGGACAGATCCTTTGAGTATGATATAGTGTCCTTCCTCATCTCTTATTATATTCTTTGGCTTAAAATCTAATTGATCTGATATAAGGATTGCCAACCCTGCTTTCTTCTGATGTCCATTAGCATGGTAAATTCTTTTCCACCCCCTCAATTTAAATCTGGAGGTGTCTTCGGGTCTAAAATGAGTTTCTTTTAGGCAACGTATAGATGGGTTTTGTTTTTTTATCCATTCTGATACCCTGTGTCTTTTGATTGGGGCATTTAGCCCATTAACATTCAGGGTAACTATTGAGAGATATGAATTTAGTGCCATTGTATTGCCTGTAAGGTGACTGTTACTGTATATTGTCTCTGTTCCTTTCTGATATTTAGGCTCTCTCTTTGCTTAGAGAACCCCTTTCAATATTTCCTGTAGAGCTGGTTTAGTGTTTGCAAATTCTTTCAGTTTTTGTTTGTCCTGGAAGCTTTTAATCTCTCCTTATATTTTCAATGATAGCCTAGCTGGATATAGTATTCTTGGCTGCATGTTTTTCTCATTTAGTGCTCTGAATATATCATGCCAGATCTTTCTGGCCTGCCAGGTCTCTGTGGATAAGTCTACTGCCAATCTAATATTTTTACCATTGTATATTACAGACTTCTTTTCCCGGGCTGCTTTCAGGATTTTCTCTTTGTCACTAAGACTTATAAATTTTACTATTAGGTGACAGGGCGTGGACCTATTCTTGTTGATTTTGATGGGGGTTCTCTGCACCTCCTGGATTTTGATGCTTTTTCCCTTTGCCATATTAAGGAAATTCTCTCCAATAATTCTTTCCAATATACCTTCTGCTTCCCTCTCTCTTTCTCCTTCTTCCTGAATCCCAATTATTCTAATGTTTTTTCGTCTTATGGTGTCACTTATCTCTCGAATTCTCTCCTCGTGTTCCAGAAGCTGTTTGTTCCTCTTTTGCTCAGCTTCTTTATTCTCTGTCATTTGGTCTTCTATATCAATAATTCTTTCTTCTGCCTCATTTATCCTAGCAGTGAGAGCTTCCATTTTTGATTGCACCTCATTAATAGCTTTTTTTATTTCAACTTGGTTAGATTTTAGTTCCTTTATTTCTCCAGAGAGCACTTTTATATCTCCCAGAGGGTTTCTCTAATATCTTCCATGCCTTTTTTGAGCCCAGCTAGAATCTTGAGAATCGTCATTCTGAACTCTAGATCTGACATATTACCAATGTCTGTATTGATTAGGTCCCTAGCCTTCGGTACTGTCTCTTGTTCCTTTTTTTGTGGTGAATTTTTCCACCTTGTCATTTTGTCCAGATAAGAGTATATGAAGGAGCAAGTAAAATACTAAAAGTGTGGCAAAGACCCCTGGAAAGTACGCTTTAACCAAATCAGAAGAGATCCTAAATCGGGGAGAAAGGGGATAAAAAGAGGTTCAGAAAAAAAAAAAATAAGAATTAAAAAAAGAAAATGAATAAAGAGAAAAAATATATATTAGATAAACTAGTTAAGAAACATTAAAAAAGAAAAGGGTAAAAGTTAAAAAAAAAAAACTTTAGCAGAAGAAGAAAAAAATAATTGAAAAAAAAAATAAATTAACTGCAAAACTAAAGAATCATGGGGAGAAAGCCAGGACTTGGATGCTTTGCTTTGTCCTCCTCTGGAATTCCATGCTCTCCTTGGTATTGAACCTGTACTCCTTGGTAGGTGAACTTGGCCCTGGCTGGACTTCTTGTTGATCTCCTGGGGGAGAAGCCTGTTGTATTGATTCTCAAGTGTCTTTGCCCCAGGCGGAATTGCACCGCCCTCACCAGGGGCCGGGCTAAGTAATCAATTCGGGTTTGCTTTCAGGAGCTTTTGTTCCCTGAATGCTTTCTGTAGAGTTCTGGAGGACAGGAATGAAAATGGCAGCCTCCCAGTTTCCAGCCCAGAGGAGCCGAGAGCTCAGGGCCCCACTCCTCAGTGTGCCCTCAGAGAATAGTGCCCAATTACTCCCATCTCTCTGGCCTCTGGCCGTGCTCCGAGTTCACCAAGCCTGCAACCGGTTCAAGGTAACCCCGAACTGAGCGCTCACTCCTCAGCTCTGTCTCTGTAGCCAGCTTCCCCATTTTAATACCTGCAAGCTCTGTGATACTCAGACACCCCTGATCCTTCTGTGACCCTGCAGGACCTGAGGCCATGCTGACCCCGCGTGGGCTTTACCCCGGTTTAGCCTCTGGAGTGATGTCCCTCAGTGGAACAGACTTTTAAAAGTTCCGATTTTGTGCTCCATAGCTCCACAGCTTGCCGGGAGCCGGCCCCTCCCCCTGCAGTCTATCTTCCCGTCATTTTGGATTCACTTCTCCACCAGTCCTACCTTTCAGAAAGTGGTTGATTTTCTATTTCTAGAATTGCTGTTCTTCTTCTCCTCGATCTCCCGTTGGATTTGTGGGTGTTTGCAATCTTTAGATAAGCTATCTAGCTGATCTCCTGCTACCTGAAGTAGTCTCAGCCTGCTACTTCTCCACCATCTTGACTCCTACCAGTCTTATAAGTTTTTAATAATATCTACAGAGAACAGCTTTGGTGTACAATCCTTTGGTCTAACTCTGATTTCAGTTGCAGTCATGATAGACAAAGTCCCACCTTAAACATGCACCACATCTCTCAGGACCTTGTCTAAAGACCTGAGTGTCCCAGCTAATATATA
Source organism: Neogale vison (assembly GCF_020171115.1). Taxonomy (NCBI): domain Eukaryota; kingdom Metazoa; phylum Chordata; class Mammalia; order Carnivora; family Mustelidae; genus Neogale; species Neogale vison. The sequence goes on along the minus strand of NC_058101.1, from coordinate 81,499,195 downwards.
ATTGCAGACCAAAATCAAAGAGTAATCCAGTCACCAAAGGCACTGCTAAACCAATGATTAACAGAGCCAGAGAATAAATTCCCAGACTCCTTTCCTTTCAGTAGACAATTCTAGGAAATATTACATGTGCTTCTTAAATATTTGAGAGTCATTGAGTTTCCATTACCACTGTACATACCCTTATGCTTACATTTCCTCATTCCCTTTCTTACTTTCTAAAGTATCTTATTCCTGCTTTCTAGGCTCATTACCCAAATAAATTAACTGTCCCCGAGCCTTATACCCTTTTATGGGAGCCCAAATTAAGACAATTGATATTGGAGTTGGTCCTATAAATCAGATTGTCAAATGTGATACTAGAACTGAGTCACTCACCTGTCAACAATTACTGTACTGTATTTGATAAGTGGGATGGTAATTCAATAGGATGGTAATGGTGAGATGATGCTTTTGATAAGTGGGGTAATGATGGTGGATGCAATTTCATAATCTCTCATTTTGGTTTATTGGTTGAAGGACTGAACTATGTATTACCACTAGCAGTTGAATGAAATAGGAACAATAGCAGTTATGAGGATTGCAGATTTGCTGGTTTTGTTAACTACCTCAGAATTTTGGAGGATAAAAAGAAAATGATAGACTACCCTCTCTAAGCAGACCATGATCTTCTTAGCCAGAGAGAATATAAGATATGACTTAATTCTGTTGAGGGTAGCAACATTGCAAAGGAGATTGTCTGAAGATTGTATGTCAACCTCAGTAAGTCAATTGCATTAAAGCAGAAAACAATATGACGGTTTTGAGACCCTAGGATCAGGGGAGGGAGAGTGGATGGATGTGCCTGAGAACTCTGAACTCTCAAATACTTCTTGAATTCACTGCTAGTCTTTATTAAACTCCTTCCCCTTTCTAGAGAAGAGTAGCATGCCCTAACCTTTACCATACAAAGATATCATCTGAGGCAGATACTTAAGTTGATGCTTTTTCTATTCAAGATTCCATCTGTGTGCCCTTGTTGTGTTTAGCCAGTAACTAGAGTCACAGTAAAGTATAGCCTAAGGGGAAATTTATTCTGACTCCTTCCAATTCCTGGATGAAATGGCTTATTCATTGACAGAATCCTAAGACTTGGCTAATATCCAGAGGCAGAAAACAGCAGAGCATGAACGGGAGTGGATTTACAGTATTGAACCAGGCAGAGCTGGGGCTGTGGAAGATAAAGGCTGGACAAAGGAAAATTTATTGGCATAGGAACATTCTCCCTCACCAGGACACTTGAAGTCCATTTACATGACTATGTTGTAGTATGACTCCTTGAAGCCTAGACAAGATGATGATCTTTAGTAAAAGAGTTGTAGATGCAGTAACCGTCTTGTTAGTATATTGATGAAAGGGTCAAAGAAGAGGGAGGATGGAATGTTAGAAATGGATTTTTTTATGTGAGATTAGAAAACCCATTAGTTCACTGAGAAATTCCAGAGGGCAGTTCCTTCAATGAAGTAATGAAGAATGAACTTGTGAGGGGGAACACTAATATGTTGAGAAACAGCGATTGCTATTCTCTAACGGCTAGTGTTGATTGTGGAGTAGACTACCAATGGAAGCAACTGGGTTGGCAGTCATAGGTTAGTGGGAAATTAGAGGCTAGGAGGACATTCTTAGAAATCAGAGGTGAATGGGATGTAGTTATCATAATGGACAGCAGTGTAAGGCAATTAGATTACCTTAACCTACAAGGATCTCTGGCAATGAATGTTAGACCATGATGCTCTTAGGGTGAGAGAGAAGGGTAGTCAACTAGGCTATTTCTTGACTAGGGTAACTTGAAGTACAGAAATAAAACATAATAGTAAAATAAAATAAATAGCTGGATAAAAGAAATCTGTTTGTTATTAGTACAATGGAAACTCCAGTTTCTTACTTTAGTTAAAAAAATGAGCCAGTTCTCGCTCCCAGATATAATCAGTTGGAAAAAAGGCCAAATCCTTTTGAGAAGGATATTGTAACAAAATTAACATTATATACAAAAAAAAACATTCTCCTATTATTCTCCAGTGAGACCTGTAGCAATTACAGGTAAACTGTATTCAGGGGGAAGGAGAGATTCATAGATTTTTGAGGGATGTGGTATATAAAGTTGTATTTGAAATCCAGAACACTATCATACCCTGCTGGTTAGAGGTAATAAGTGGACTCATTGATAGTAAATCCAAATGAGTCTACAAACTATCCTATCCCCAGACCCCAGAAAAAATTTCAGAGATTAGCACTCAGTTCAAACTTAAAAGATATAAGAGTGATGGTTTTAACATAATCCTATTTAGTTTACCTCTATGGTTTATACAAAATCAGTTGAATCACATACAGGTACACTGCTATCAGTTTTACCAAATTGTATCAGTAGTTGCTGCTGCTGCTCCAGATGTATTTTATTGGAACAGAAACAGAGATTCTGGTACTTGATATGTAACTATTGATCTGGTAAATGTGTTTTTTTCAATCTGTATATTAAAGAGGATCAAAAACAGTTGTTTTATGGGAAGGACAGCAGTATACATTCACGTTCTTTCTCCAGGGCTATTATATCTATGGTTCTCTGCTACAGTATAGTCTAAAGGGTCCTTGATAATTTTGACATTGTATAAAGTTGTCATGACAATTATATTGTGCTAATCAGACCTGATGGAAAGGAAGTGGTTAGTACCCTGGGTGCTTTAAAATACATGTGTAAGAGAAGATGGGAGATGGAACTGTTAAGATTCAAGGACTTGTCAAATTGATAAAATTTGGGGGAATGATTTGGGAGCTTGTGAAATATCCCCTCCAGGTAAAGGACAAATTATTGTACCTTTCAACTCTTAGGAAGATGCGTAGTGCTTGCTAGGTACACTGGGGCTTATTTAAATTTGAAGGCAATGTATACCATATATAGAAATATTCTGTCTAATGGCTATTTGATGATTTGAAAAAATGCCAGTATTTTAAGAGGTCCAGAGGAAAAGAGTTTTTTTTTTTGTTTGTTTGTTTGTTTGTTTTATTTTGTTTTGTTTTTAACCAGGTTTAGGATATTGTATAAACTGTCTTGCAACTGAAGTTGTATGGCCCAGCAGATTCAATGGTTGTAGTTGTGGAGAGCCCCAGTGGGAGAGTTGCCACACATTACCCTAAGAACATTGAGGAAAGTGATGCCTCCAGCAGCAGCAAACTATTCAGCATTTGAAAAACAGCTTCTGGGAGACTAATGAGTCCTTGTAATGACTGAATGCCTTATCATAATGCATCAAACAACCATGAGACTGGAGAGGCCCAGGAGGAGAAGAATTTGTAGATCTACAAAGTCATAAGGTCTGGCAGGTACATCAGCAATTTATCACATGATGTATAGTAGGGATTGGGCCCAAAAAGGTTTAAAAAAACAGAGATTCTGATGTCTCTTCCCCAGCTTACACCTCATGTAACATTCCTTTCAGCTTGGAGTAAGGGTGAAATTGGGCCCAGTGTATATGCAGGCTGACTTAATATGTTAGTGTGAGCCAAGTATGAAATATTGATACACTGTAGTCACACTTAAGGGTAGCTGGAAATGATTGATGGGAGGAAATTTTGGGGTAGAATTGTGAACAATATATCTAGGGTTTGTTTGTTTGTTTGTTTTTTATATGGAGAGAAAAGTAACTTGAAGTAAGAGTATGTGTGGTTTCCCATGCAATAGTGTGTGGTTTGGATTGTTTTTCCTAAGCAGGGGTTGGCATAAACTATGTCCTGAAAGCCAAATATGGTCCACTGTATGTTTTTATATAGACAGTCAATTAAAAATTGTTTCTATATTTTTAAATAGCAGAAAAAATTTTAGAAGACTAACAATTTTTATGATGTGTGAAATTTATATAAAACTCAAATTTCAGTGTCCATAAATAACATTTTATTGAAATCAGCAATACATTCATTTAGGTAGTATTTATGGTTATTTTTGTACCACAAAGGGAGACCGGAATAGCTGCAACAGAGATTTTATGGCCCACCAAATCTAAAATATTTATCATATGTCCCATTACAGAAGAAGTTTGTAGATTCCCCAATCAATAATGTGGGAATAGAATGGTTAGGATATTTTAGGCAAGTGTATTTTTAATGTGAATGGATTCATGGGGATGGATGCAAACCTTTTGTGGCTCATATCAATAACCAGGAAAACAAAAAATCCATTGCAGAGATGTTGACCAATCAGTGGAAAAGATGATTCACTCGGCAGATGTAGGACATCCTCTGTCCATAGGCACCCTATCGCTTGCCCCAAGAAACCATGAATTTGAATAGCCAGTAGTACTGATAAGGCTATGCATGGACCCAATAGCATGGGCTTTTATTTTACTCAAGATGATGTAGTTACTGTCACTATTAATGCTGATCTATCAGCAGTAGTTGATATCATACATCATTGAGCTGACCAGCTCTCCACTTAGTGTCAGATTTTTATAGAGGATTCTTTCCAGCTTAGTGGGGCAGTGATTCACCCTTACTGAAACTGACATCCACTCCCACTTTCTATCTGCAGTGTTCACTGCTTTGGTAGCACCACTACACAAGAGTTTGGAGAATGTCAGATTTACTGTTGTGGGATCCATCAAAATAAATCTTTAGACAAGACCATAGTATCTATTCATCACACAGCCAATCTGATGCAGATATGCCACTCACTGAAGTAGTCTATTTAAATCTCAGCTATGAGTCCTTGGGCTTGATATCCTACAAAGTCTAACTGCTGTTCTTCAGGATACATTATATGGTTTGACAAAATGTCCACTATTTGAGGCCATATCCTTCAATAGCCAGAATACATGGATTCAGGGCCAAGGAGGAGAAGTAGCTATGATTGATTCTTTCTAATATGACTTTGGTTACCCACTCTAGGAATTTGTCCCCATAGCTCTGGGCTCTGTGGATTAGAGCTTCTGTTTCCCAAACTTCTACCAATGATACAGTAAGAGTTCTATCTTAACTGAAGCTATTGATATCAATAGACAATTGATAATATCCCTTCTTAGGGCCTTACGGGAGTTGTTAAGATATGTCTGGAGACTCTAAAATTGGGTGTAGAGAAAGGAGAAAAATATGACTCGCACTAACCTATAGTTCTTAATACTGTAACTTACTCCACTACCTCTTTTATACTGAGCCTTTTTTGAAGACTGGCTAGTCACCAATTTGAAAAATTAGTGACAGAATGGTTTCAGTGTGGGACATTAACAGATAAGATGGTGCAAAAGATAGACTATAGTCAATATTTTGTGTGCTGTTATATCCCATTGGCCCACATCTGATTTCAGCCACAGCATGCTAGAGTATTCTGTGCACATTCAGACTCATATCACCATAGTTCTGTCTTAAATACAAGTTGTGTTTTTCTCTGCTTCTTTCTGAAGCCTTGGGAACTCAGCAAGGGTGCAGATGAAAACCAGAGTGCAGGGAATTTAGTGTCTGAGGGTTATCTTCAACCAAAGTGTGGCAGGAAACAGTATTTAAATGCCCAATCTCCTATCATTTTCATAAAATATTCAGGGAGGTGTTATGGGAAATTGAGACTCCATTGCCTATCATATCAGCCTCAAAAATTTCATATCTTTATATTCACTTTTCCTCATTTCTTGTCTCCCTCTTCCTCATTTTTATTCTCTTTGATCACTTCCAAAATAAATTACCAGCATTGAAATTCTTGACTCAGACTTTCCTTCCCAGTAATTAAAACTAAGATAGTATCTTTTGAAATATTGAAATTCAAAGAATTTTTGTACACTCAAAGCTGTTACTACTTTTCTTTATGATTTCTGTGTGTTGGTTTTTGCTTATGAAGGCCTATGCTACTTTAATATTCTGAAAATATTTGCCTATATTTCCTTTTAATGTTTTTATAATGCATTGTCTATTGATCATTTATTTCTATCTTATGGGATATGAATTTAGTGTTACTACTTAATAAATATAGTTAAGGACTTATCCTATGCATATTTTTTTCAAAGTTCATTCTCCTTATAAATTGATTTTTAATGTCACTTATATTATTCTTACATAATTCTTACATAAATTTATTATGGTTTATTAGCCTATATTTATATCATTGTGCTCATACCTAAATGTTTTAATTATTTATAATATATTTTGATTTCTGATTGAACAAGTTCTTTCAGTGCTTTATTCATTTTTTTCACAATTGCTTTGTCTATGTTTGTATACATTCTGTTCAATATAAACTTTAAAATTAACTTTTCAAATTCCATTAGAAAATCCCTTTGGGGTTTTTTATTGAGATCACTGAGGTCACATTGAATTTATATATTTGTTTGTGGATATATAACATCTTTACTGAACTTTCAGGAATTAATCAATTCAGGGTTTCTTTTTGGACCTTAGTACAATAGTAGTCATTTACTTATTTTCTCACTTTACCTACTTACATTTCTTAAGGTTTATGTGTATTTTATAGTTCATTTTTTTTTATACACTTTGTTCATGAGATCTGCTTTTCTTCTGTAGTTTCTAGTCATTAGGGAGTGTGTAGGAGATGTGGTATACAAGCTATTGGGTTTTGTAAGTTGATATTTTATCAGGTCATCTTACGGAACTCTCTTATTGGTTTTATTATGCATTTTTGTTCATATAGCTAGATTTTCTAGGAATATAATTATATCATTCCCTACAGGTAATAGTTCTTTATTTCCTATTTTTACACATAAGGGACACTCTCTCCCCCCTCCCCTATTGGTCATTTTCCTCATTCAATTAAAAAAAAAATTTCTAATATAGAGAAAGCAAATTCTGAGTCCATATGGAGATACAACCTATGTTCAAGGAGATTGAAACCAGCTAACATATCAGTATAGGAATCCCAAACGAGAAAACCAAGTTGCAAAAGAGCCAGTATTCAGAGACTGACCAGAGTTAGGTCCCAACGCACTTAGTAAGAATCACCAAAGGTCAAAATTAAGGAGCAGAAAATTCAAGTCAAGATTCAGGAATGCCAAAATTACTTTATTCTGTGACAGAATGTTTAGTTTGTAAGGCAGATAGGAGGTGGTCAGAAATTGGAATGTATAAGCTGGGAATTGAATTGGCTACAGCCATGACAAGGAAAACTTGTAAGGAATAAAGGAGGTAAATGTCCAACTGAAGTTGTCAGAATGCTGTCTATCTTTGTGGGATTTTGTACCCTAATCATCCTAGGGCTTTTAAGCAAACAGCATGAATGTTTTGTTTCTTTCTTTTCCCAAAATGGTGAAGAGTTTGCACAGAGAACCTATGCAAGGTTTTTATTGAGTGGCTAAGCCTTGGATATAATAATTGACTGCTAATAGTAAGTAAAGGAGAAATTCTTTAAATTAACTTCTAGACACTGTTAATTATATTTTGAGATAAAAGGTGAAATAATTCTTGACTTTCCTCCCCCCATCCCAAAAAGAGAAGGATTCTTTTTTTTTTTTTTTTTTTTTGAGAATTAGAGTAAAAGAACTACTCATTAGCGGCCTTATTTCCATTATATCAGGTGATATCTATCAAGTCCCAAGTTTGAATGTAATTTGAGAGTTTATGACTATTGACTATAAATCCTGGCCTAAGAAGACATTTAAGATCATTTTATTACAATATATAATAAGAATATAATTTAGAAGGTATTATTTTATATTTATTATTTCCATACTTATGTCTCTTTGTTGCAAGCATAGAGATAGGTTAGGCCATGTTACTTGGTCACAAGAAAAAATAAAATCCTACATATGGATAAAATGAGAGGAATGAATGAAGTAGTATCAGTCATACAAATTAAAATAACATAAATTAGTATAAATAAGAGTGTTAAAGAGTGTTAAATAAATAAGAGTGTTAAAATTACTATAAATAAGAGTGTTCAATAATAATAATGCCATATATATGGCATTATAGCCAAAGAAACTCTGGGTAAAGTCATGTCAGCCCCATTAAATATGAAACCAGAGAATAGTTTCTGTCACCCTTGACGGAATGAGAAATGTATTGGGTAAATCCAGCTGCATAGAAAATTAAAAGCAGTAACTGATGAATAGAGGCCGATCAATGAAAAACTATTGTATTGAGCAGATGGTTCACTAGTCTGTAATAAGTAAAGTGAGAATAATAAAAATGTTTGTATTCAGTATTAACAAGAATTTGGCTATAATGGAAAATGATCTGAAAAAAAAATAGGGAAAAATGAGGAGCATACACAGAAAAAACTTCATGTTTTATTTTATCGGAAGGATGAGCTGTAGAGGAAATACTGGCAAAAATGAAAAGGAAATGACTGAAAAGTATTGAAATTAAAGAATGGTAAAATTGCAGGTATAATTTAATGAGAATGAAATTCTAGAGAAAAGTTTATGACATTCACATATTAAACACTGATTCATTTTCATTAAGTCTAAAATGGTCAACACCACCATGAAAAATTATGATTCATGCATTATTTTAAAGCTTTGTGGAGAAAGTTCTATTTGTACATCAAGTATTCAATATGGATTAGTAAGTAATTATTACCCCCCCAAAATGTAGGATCAATTGTAACAAATAAGTAAAATTTTAATGATGACATTTAACACTGTTTTATTTGGCTTACTCAAGAAAATCTGTAGTTCATATACTTGAGTGTAAAAAGGAATTCATTCATTTATCAAGAAGCATTAAAATATTTAGTGCTATAAGGTTAGAGCCAGGGTCACAATTAATGAACAATTTGCAAGTTTAGCAGTTGTGGCAAGATTTAAATTTATTTTCAAAAGACAGAATTAAAATGATAAACACCTATGAGTAAATAGCTTTTATACCACATAGTAATTGCCAGAACTCTCATGTATTGGGAAATAACTGTGTCCAATTTTGACAAAGTGACATACACAAAATTGGTCATGCATTACAATTCACTTCCCTAAGAATTTGTCTACAGGGAGATGGCAAAGTTGTCTCTCTTCCCTGTGAGATGCATTAGTAGCTGGATCATTATTGGTGCAGAAATGACTTTTTTTAAAGTTCTTATTTTTCCTGAAGTTTTTGTTTTTTTTAATTTTTATTTATTTATTTATTTGTTTTTTGAACAGATAGAGGTAAACTTTGTGAGGCAAAAGCTCAGGATTTTTTTTTTAAACTTCTGTATAATTAACATACAATGTCATGTTAATTTCATGTATAGAATATAGTGGCTCAGCAATTCTTTTTTTTTATTTAAAGATTTTATTTATTTGTTTGACACAGAGAGAGAGAGATCACAAGTAGGCAGAGAAGCAGGCAGAGCTGGTGGGGAGGGGGGATGCAGGCTCCCTGCTGAGCAGAGAGCCTGAAGTGGGGTTTGATCCCAGGACCCTAAGACCATTACCTGAGGCAAAGGCAGAGGCTTTAACCTACTGAGCCACCCAGGTGCCCCAGTGGCTCAACAATTCTATACATTACTTAATGCTCATCATGATAAATGTGCTATTAATATCCTTCACCTTTTTGACCCATCCCCTCCCTCCACCTCTCCTGTGGTAACCATCAGTTTGTTCTCTGTATTTAAGTATCTTTTTTTTGTTTGTCCCTTTTTTCTTTGTATTCTTCATTCGTTTCTTAATTCCAAATATGAGTGAAATGATATGGTATTTATCTTTCTCTGACTGATTTCATTTAGCATTATACTCTCTAGATCCATCCATGTTGTTGAAAGTGGCAACTTTCCTTCTTATTTATGACTGAGTAATACTGTATATCATTATATATAAACACCACATCTTTCAAAAGCCCAGGATTTTATTAAATAAAAGGATCTCATGTTTTTTGCTAATCACATAGTTATTATTTGTGAAGAAATGAAAGAGCATTTTCTGCTCTAGAACTGGACCAGAACCCTGAGGTATGAAAATTTCAGGACATAAACTACATTCTGAAGTGTCCCAGCCTCTCTCAGCTAATTTCACCACAGTGAACACGTAAAACCATACCTTGATTTATCATGTTTTACTTTATTGCACTAAACAAATATTGAGGTTTTTTTTTTTTTTAAACAAATTGAAGGTTTGTGACAACACTGGGTCCAACAAGTCTATTGGTGCCATTTCTTCCAACAGGATTTGCTCACTTCGTGTCTCTGTGCCACACTTTGGGAATTCTCATAATACTTCAACCACTTAAACTCTTATTGTATTTGTTATGGTAATTTGTAACTAGTGATTTTTTTTTTTTTAAGATTTTATTTATTTGACAGAGAGATCACAAGTAGGCAGAGAGGCAGGCAGAGAGAAGAGGGGGAAGCAGGCTCCCTGCTGAGCAGAAAGCCTGACGCGGGGCTGGATCCCAGGACCCTGAGATCATCACCTAAGCTGAAGGCAGAGGCTTAACCCACTGAGCCACCAGGTGCCCCATAACTAGTGATTTTTGATGTTACTTTGTATTTATTTTGGGGTACCATGAACCAAGCCCATGTAAGATGGTGAACTTAGTTAGTAAATGTCATTTGTTCTGAACGTTTCACTAACTGGCTGTTTCCCTACCTCTCTCCTTCTTGTTGGGTCTCTCTGTTCCCCAAGACATAGAAATATTGAAATTAGGTCAGTTAATAACCCCAAATGGCCTCTAAGTGTTCAAATGAAAGAAAGAATCACAGGTCTCTCACTTTAAATCAAAAGCTAGAAATAATTAAGATTAGAGAAGTAAGTGTTTCAAAAGGCAAGACAGGCTGAAAGCTAGGCCTCTTGTCTCAAACAGTGAATCAAACTGTGAATGCAAAGTAAAGTTTTTGAAGTAAATTGAAAGTGCTACTCCAGTGACTACACAAATAATAAGAAAATAAAATAACCTTGTTGCTGATATGGAGGAAACTTTGGTGATCTGGATAGAAGATCAAACCAGCAACAGCATTCCATTAAGCCAAAGCCTAATCCAGAATAAGGCTCTCACTCTCTTCAATTTTATGAAGGCTCAGAGGTGAGGAAGCTTCAGAAATAATGAAGCCAGGAGAGGTTGGTTCATGAGGTTTAAGGTAAGAAACTCTCCATAACATAAAAGTCCAATGTAAAGCAGCAAGTGCTAAGGTAGAAGCTGCAGAAAAGTACCCAGAAGATCTAGCTAAGATAATAAAGGTAGCTAAACAATAGATTTTCCATGTAGATTAAACACTCTTCTAAGATGCCATCTAGGACTTTCATAGCTATAGAGGAGAAGTCAGAACATGGCATCAAACAGGTCAGGCTGACTCTCTTGTTAGGGACTAATGCAGCTGGTGACTTAAGTTGAAGCTCATTTACCATTCCCGAAATCCTAAAGTCCTTCAGAATTATGCTGAATCTACTCTGCCTATGCTATATGAATAGAACAAGAAAGCCTGGTTCACAGCACATCTGCTGACAACATGATTTATTGAATATTTCAAGCCCACTGTTGAGACCATCTGTCCCCCCCAAAAGGATTAATTTCAAGATATGATTGTTCATTAGCAATGCACCTGATCACTCAAGAGCTCTGATGAAAATATATAATAAGATTAATGTTGTCTTCATGCCTGCTAATATGACATCCATTATGCAGCCCATGGATCAAGGAATAATCTCGACTTTCAAGTTTTATTTAAGAAATACGTTTTGTAAGGTTACAAAACTTAGTTGTCAGAGATGCTGATTCCTTTACTGGACAAAGTAAATTGGAAACCTTCTGGAAAGTTCACTATTTTAGATCCCATGAAGAATATTTGTTATTCATAGGAAGATATGAAAATATTAACAGTCACAAGAATTTAGAAGAAGTTGATTCCAACCTTCATGAATGACTTTGAGGAGTTCAAGACAAGTGTCTTCAAGTGAAGACAAGTAACTTCAGATGTTGTGAAAATAGCAAAGGAACCAGAATTGGAAATGGAATTTGAAGATGTGACTAACTTGCCATAATCTCATGATAAACCTTTAATCCATGGGGAGTTGCCTTTTATGGACGAGCTAAGGAAGTGGTTTTTTTTGTTTTGTTTTGTTTTTGTTTTTGTTTTGAGGTGAATTCTGTTCCTGATTAAGATGCTGTGAAGATGGTTGAAATGACAACAGAGAACTGAGAATATTATAGCAACTTAGTTGGTAAAGCAACAGCAGGGTTTGAAAGAAAAGACGCCAATTTTGAAAGTTCTACTGTGAATAAAATGCTATCACACAGCCTTACATGCTACAGAGAAATTGTCTGTGAAAGGAAGTCAGTCAAATGGGGTTAACTTTATTATTTTCTTATTTTCAACAATTGCTACATGGAGCACTGGGTGTTATAGACAAACAATGAATCATGGAACACTACATCAACTACACTACCACTATGTGGAACGCTACATCATCATGTTATGGTGACTAACATAACATAATAAAAAAGTTGCTACAGCCACCCTAGACTCAGCAACTACCTCCCTGATTAGTCAGCAGCCATCAATATGAAGACAGGACCCTCCACCAGCAAAAATATTATGAGTCATTGAATGCTGAGATCACGGTTAGCATTTTTTAGCATAAAGTATGTTTAAATTAAGGTATAGACAGTTTTTTAAAGACATAATGCTATTGCAAACTTCATAGACTCTAGTATGATAAAACATAAATTTCACATGCACTGAGAAACCAAAAAAATTATTTGACCCACATTATTGCTCTGTTTGCTTTATTGTGATGATCAGGAATACAACCTGAAATATCTCTCAACTATACTGTCTGACAGATTTTTACCCATCACAAAAACATACATGTTCAGTATTTAGATATGTAAGTAATCTAATGACAAAAAAAAGAGGAAAATAGTAAGCACATAATTGAAAAAGGCAAGTCACAAACAACACCATGTTAACCAAGCTTCTCTGAATGTTTTAGCAATATTTCATCAAAACTTTCTGTGACAAAGTGAAAATGCAATGTTTTCCTCTTTGGTAACATGGGAATAGTCAATAAATGATGACACTGTAAGTTGATGGCAGAAACAGAATAAGCCATTTACCCCAATACCTCGTGTATTTACCCCAAAGATACAGATGTCATGAAAAGAAGGGTCATCTGTACCCCAATGTTTATAGCAGCAATGGCCACAGTTGCCAAACTGTGGAAAGAACCAAGATGCCCTTCAACGGACAAATAGATAAGGAAGATGTGGTCCATATACACTATGGAGTATTCTGCCTCCATCAGAAAGGACGAATACCCAACTTTTGTAGCAACATGGACGGGACTGGAAGAGATTATGCTGAGTGAAATAAGTCAAGCAGAGAGAGTCAATTATCATATGGTTTCACTTATTTGTGGAGCATAACAAATAGCATGAGGACAAGGGGAGTTAGAGAGGAGAAGGGTGTTGGGGGAAATTGGAAGGGGAGGTGAACCATGAGAGACTGTGGACTCTGAAAAACAACCTGAAGGTTTTGAAGGGGCGGGGGGGTGGGAGGTTGGGGGAACCAGGTGGTGGTGGGTATTAGAGAGGGCATGGATTGCATGGAGCACTGGGTGTGGTGCAAAAATAATGAATACTGTTATGCTGAAAATAAAAAAAATAGGTATTAAAAAAATAAATAAGCCATTCATTCATATGATCTGTATTTAAGCAGAACAAAGATAATGGAAAATTGTGTATTCTTCCATAATGCTATAGTTACATTCCTAAGAAACTACATGTTATCAAAGTTGTGTTATAAAATTTTTAGTAAGAAAAAATGATTGTGAGAGTTTAAGATTTGAAATACAACTGCTTAGCTTCAAGGATTAACTAAGTAAAGTGTCTTCTGTTCTTCTAAGTGTATTTTGTTATTATAACTTACAGTTAACATTGTAGTTGATCAATACTGACCAAAAAAATAACTTAAGCATCACTAGGAAAATCCTGACAATAACTCTAATAAGGTTTTTGCTCAAAAGTAATGGGTATTTTATCTCATACCAATGAGGCTGGGGGCAGTAAAAAATGGAAACAATAAAAAAAACAGAAAACAACATGTGTTGGTGAGGATGTGGAGAGGTTAAAACACTTGTGCACTATTGGTGGGTGTGAAAAATGGTGTAGGTACTGTGGAAAGCATTTCCTCAAAAATATTAAAAATAGAATTACCATGTGATATAGCAATGCCACTTCTGGGTGGGTCCCAAAAGAATTAAAGGAGGGACTTAAAGAGATATTTGTATATCTATGCAGCATTATTCACAATAGCCAATAGGTAAAAGCAATCCAAGTGTTCATTGCCAGATGAATGAAAAAGCCAAATGTGGCATATACATACAATTAAATATTATTCAACCTTAAAAAGGAAGGAAATTCTGACATAGGCCACAAAGTAGATGAGCCTTGAGGACATTAAGCTAAATGAAATAAACTAGTCACAAAAGAAAAAACAACATATGATTCCACTTATGTAAGCTACCTAGAATAGTCAGTTCATAGAGGCAAAAAGTGGAGTGGAGTTTCCAGGGACTGGGGAAAGGGGCAATAGGGAGTTATTTAATAGGCATAGAGTTTCAGTTTTGCAAGATGAAGAGTTCTGGAGTTTTGTTGTACCATAATGTGAATATAACTAATACTACTGAAGTGTACATCTAAAAGTGGTTACAACAGTAAATTTTATGTTAAATGTATTCATAACAATTAAAAATTTAAAAAAATATAATGGAGTTTTACAATTGCTGGTAGCACAAGCATAAAGACATCATTACATATATGCATTGTTACTAATATTATAGCACAGTCCACTCATCAAAGGTAGACCAGAAAAAGAGAAGTTTACAGTTTGAACACAGCCTTTGAAAGTGGTTGTGTGTGACTAAGCCAGACTCTTCTAATTGGTTCAAGGACATTCTCAATGATCTGGTAATGACTAATAGTGGTCTCTGTAAAACAAATTCCATTTCAGAATTAATCTATCTTGTAGGGTTAGTTTGTATTATAAAAGTTTCCCACCATAGGAAAATTATTTTGGCTGAAGTAATTTTGTATTTCGGTTTATCTCAATGGTGACTGAAGTGTTTATATAAGGATATTTTGGTACGTGAATGGCCATTTTGTAAGCAAGTCCTACACTTTCATTTCAGTCCTGGCATTTGCTTTTATGTTTATGATTACACTGGGACCCAGAGATTACCTGGTGTGACAACATTTTTATTTTCATATATTAAGGGATCTATTGGCTGCCACTAAGTTGATATACCCTAAAATTAAAAAGTGAATGTTCTACATCTATGATTGTATCCTTATATAATTATATTTAAGTTATTTGGAGACTTTACTTTTT
This sequence comes from Neogale vison, assembly GCF_020171115.1. Lineage (NCBI taxonomy): Eukaryota > Metazoa > Chordata > Mammalia > Carnivora > Mustelidae > Neogale > Neogale vison. The sequence goes on along the minus strand of NC_058101.1, from coordinate 81,483,933 downwards.
GCCATAATTTATAGTTTGCAGTCCTTTCACAGGCTGTGGCTTTATTTTTAAATTATTCAGTCAATTCAGACTTTGATTTAATACCACAAAATTAGCATAGTGTAACAGTAACAGGCTATTGAGAAGAGAGGCAAATTTGATCTAAGAATGATGTATTTGAGCCAGAGGAAGTCCAAAGGGCTCCACAAAGAATTTTATAAGAGACGGTTTCTTATAGTTTGAATAATGAAAGCAGTGGAACAATAAGTAGAGAAGTTATGCTTCTCAGAACTCAGAAAACCTTTGCCTTAGCATTTAGAACCAGATTTGCCTTGCATGAATTCTGTTTTGTAGATACTAACTTGTATAATGGTTCATTAATGGTAAGTGCAATAATACATTCCCACTGAAGAAATTTTGAGATGATATCTAAACATTTTGTTTTTGGAATTTTCATGGTGTACATTTTATCGTACATTTTCAGATGAATTCATCATGATGTTGTATTAATTTGTAAAAGGAACTTGTTATTTAGTTTGAGCAAAACAATATTGTCTAAAATATTAAGCTAACAGTTTAAAATTTATTAGATGTGTTCTTGTGTTTGTATTTACTTTCATGTTTTTAATCTATGAGCTATAAACACCGGAAATGTATTATTGGCTTTATGTTTATATTCATTTAAGAAATATTATAATAAAAACAAGTTAACACTGGCAACCTCACAGAATTTTTTTTTTTTTTTTTTTTTTGCCTGCATTTGTACATGAACTAGAATACATTGTGATATTCTAATCCTTAACACTTAATGTTGGAAAATATTGTCTCTGTGTCTTTTATGTTTTTGGAATGTAGAGTTATTTTGTCTTTGGGAATCATGGTAAACTGATGCATTTAGAATTATTTTGTATGATTCTTAGAAGAAAGACTCAAGAAGTTATAACAATATGAAAGTAGACATGCAATTACATATATAGAAACAACCACTAGGATATCAGCCAATCAATACATGATTTTAAAAATTCATCTATGATAAAATGTATAAAGTATTTGATAAAGTACTTCTTTGCATTATGAAGTGACATGCTGAGAGCATCAATAGTATACTCCTTTTTTAAATCTTGCATTTAAATTATTTGGAAAAGTTTTCTCCCAACTATTAGCCATTTTAAAAACCTTGGATTGGGCTTAAATATTTTGAAGAGATCTAGATTGTACAATAGTTCTTCAGTTTTTGCAGTGAAAAGTAAAAGATTGAGGTCAAAGGGTAAAGGACAGTATGGCTTAGACTTTAAATGGAAAGAGAACAGAGACAAAGAGAAAATGATCTGGCATTATGTGCTCACATCAATCGTAGTAATTAGGCTTTGCAGTATCATTAGATATGATAACAATAATTTATAGCCTTTCATGATATTTCACATGCTAGGCATACAGAAGCACATGAAAGCAGGACCCCTAATATTTCGCATTGTTATTTTTTTCTAAGGAAATAATGACATTCAGTTGTTATGAGTTGGGGAGATATACAACACAAATTTGGATCTTATCTCTAAAGGAGAAATGATGGAGTGTTTTATGCCTTCTAACCAGCTGCAAAATGTATGGAAGCAGTAAAATGCTAACAAGATATTGAGGTGAATATTTCTAAGAGTACAGTATTTAAATTTATAAAAGTTAATTTGGCATTACATTAAACATGAAGTTAATGTTCCTACCAGCCTCACAACTGAACTATAACATATTATGCCATGGTATTAAATTGACCTAAGATATTCCAGGTTTTGGTTGTGGAAAATCAGTCATTATTCAGTTTGAATTTTCTAAAGCTGTCATTAATATAAAGGAAAGCCCCTGCATGAATACTTTGGAAATGCAGTCTCTATGACAGGGAATGAGAAATGTCTCAAACAGTTAAATATTGAATTTAAATCAATATGATGGTCAGCCTTAATGGAAAACCATGTTTATTCTCTCTCTTGAACATTAAATTAAATTGAAGTTCTAATTTTTAGTTAGTTTTCAAGGCATATTTACAGAGGGAATTATAATAATTAAATTAGAATTTTTCCTTGAATTGGAGCTCTGAGTCTTCAAGTGCCCAAATTAACATAGTGAAAAGGCAATTCCACTTTTAAACTTGATTTTTGAATCAAGTATTCAACATAGTTATATTCTTTAATGTAGTGTTATCCAATTTTGAAAACCTATCAGATGACAGTTTTTGAGGAATTGCTTTAGAGAAAATTGACTCACTAATTAATATCAAAGGCCATGAAATAAGGGTACAGGGTCTTGCCCATTTCACAAGTTTTAAGTGTATTGTAAAAGTTATAAAAGGTAATGTAGGGGCGCCTGGTTGGCTCAGTGGGTTAAGCCGCTGCCTTCAGCTCAGGTCATGATCTCGGGGTCCTGGGATCGAGTCCCGCATCGGGCTCTCTGCTTAGCGGGGAGCCTGCTTCCCTCTCTCTCTCTCTCTCTCTCTCTCTCTGCCTGCCTCTCTACCTACTTGTGATCTCTCTCTCTCTTGTCAAATAAATAAATAAGAAATCTTTAAAAAAAAAAAAAGGTAATGTAGCTAGTTTTATCTTCCCTTACAGATAGCTAGAATGGAACTTCCCTAGGATTATGCTCAGGTGAGATTTTTGTTCATCCTATCCTTGGTTTTCCTTGTCTGGCTATAGTTCTCATCCAGATAATCTTCTGTTAGTAGATCAAGCCAGAAAGTACAGAAGCTGAAGAGATGCTCTATGTCATCTGATTCTTTCAAAAAATGTAAACACGATTTTTAGTCACATTTCAAGGTTTCTCTCTGCTTATATTGATAACTTCTCTGAAAATTTGTGATTTGTGATTAGGTGCCATAAAATCCCCTTCTCCCAGTTGCTAATTGAATCAACAATTGCACTCTTCTTTCAAAATAAATCTTTAACTTTACAAAAGTTAGTCATGAACAGATCTAGTATGTCTGTTAGAGGCTTTTGAATGAGGATTAAAAAAACCCCAAAACAGCATGAGCACCTGCTAAATGAAGAGGTAGAGTTGAAATATAAAATAAAACCAGATATGCACTTATATCTATCTGACTGGGGCTTCTAGACCTTGCAAAAGAAAATCTTACTCCTTGACTGACTTTTACTTTACTCAACAGAATATTTCATCCCTACTTCTGATGCTGTGTAATCTGATACATTTCAACTGATTCCTGAACCTCAGACACTAAGCATATAAGATGAATATTACCCATGAATTCTCTCTTCTTGCTCCCAGGTAAACATTTGAATATTTGCTCATTAAACTATACTTTGGGGGATGGTAACCCATGTAGTACTGGGATATTAATCTGGATTCCAGTGATTATTAGGCTGTCATGATGGACAGACTAAATGAAAGTATTTAGGAGGAGAGTCAGCAGGATACGGGGGCTGGGATGCCAGAGGCAAGGTAGATACCACTGTTCAGTCCTGTGGAAGGGTAATGCCATTTAGTGAGATGGACATTTAGTGAGAGGACACAGAGGGAGAATAGAGGAGTGGGAATAATGGGAGGAGGAGTTCAAGGTTAGCCTATTGGGTTTGAGTTGCCTCTGCTACATTCAAGTGGGGATGTAATAAAAAAAAATAGATAGTGTAATTTTATATAGGATTTTAAGAAAGATCTTGGCCAGAGGAATAGATTTGGGATTCAAGAATATAGAGAAGAATTGGAAGTCACAAATGTGGGAAAGATTGACCAGGTACAGTGTATGGTTAGGAAAAAAAAAATTCCCAAGAACAACACCATTAAAATAATAGAGGCAGGAACACATCACAAAAGAACAGAGGAGGAAAGGTCTGTGAGACATGTTACCCACTGGCTACAGGGGAAACACTGTCCAAACTCAAAGCCTTTCACAATCAGCCTCACTTTCACTTTCTGAACTTTTATCTTTTCACTCTTCACTTCAGTAGAAAAAACTCTGTTGTTTCCCTCATATGACAAGCACGTTTGTCTTTCTTTTTTTCTTCATAGTAACAACAATAACAAAAACAACATAGAACATGAGATCTACCCTCTTAAGAAATTTTTAAATGTATGGTATAGTATCGATAACTGTATGAACATTGTTATACAGAAGATCTCTGGGATTTTGCCTTGTATGACTGAAACTCTGTACCCATTGAACAGCATTGACCCTTTTTCCCCTCTCAGCAGCCCCTGACGACCACCAGTAGTCTACTTTCAGTCTTTTATATATCTCATATAAATGGATTCATGCAGCAAACGTCATATTGTGTCTCTCTTTTTTTTTTAAAGATTTTATTTATTTTTTTGACAGAGAGAGATCACAAGTAGGCAGAGAGGCAGGCGGAGAGGGAGGTGGAGAGGGAGGTGGAGAGGGAGGAGGAAGCAGGCTCCCTGCTGAGCAGAGAGCCCGATGCGGGGCTCGATCCCAGGACCCTGAGATCATGACCTGAGCCGAAAGCAGAGGCTTTAACCCACTGAACGACCCGGGCGCCCAGTATCTCTTCTTTTTAAAGATGACTATTATCCCACTTTATTTCCATTTCTATATCCATTCATCTGTGATTAAGTTATTTTCACCTTTGGGCTATTGTGAATAATGCTACAATGAACATAAGAGTACAGTTATTTCCTTGAGATCTTGTTTACAATTAAATTTGGTGGGTCGTAGTAGTTTTATTTTTAATTTTTTTGAGAAACCTTCATACTGTTTTCTATAGTGACTGTACCATTTTACATTCCCAGCAAAAGTGCCCAAGGATTCCAATTTCTGCATATCTTTCTAATGCCTTTTGTTTTCTGGGGTTTTTATTTGTTGTTTTTGTTTTCAGAATGACCATCCTAAGAGCTGTGAAGTGATATTTTATTGTGGTTTTGATTTGCATTTCCCTGATGATTAGAGACATTGAGCATTTTTCATATACCTGTTGTCTATTGGCCATTTTTATGTCTTCTTTAGAGAAAATATCTTTTGTAATTTTTTAATTGGGTTGTTTGTTTTTTGCTACTGAGTTATAAGAGCTTTTTATACATTTTGTAAATTAATCCATTATCAGATATATGACTTGAAAATATTTTCTCCTGTTCCATAACTTGCCTTTTCATTCTTTTGTTTGTCTCCATTGTCCATACAAAAGGTTTTTAGTTTGTGTCATCTCACATCTTTGTTTTCTTTTTGTTGCCTGGTTTTTTTTTTTTTTTTTTTTTTGGTTTTGTTTTATTTTATTATAAAGAGAAAGCATGAGGGGGTTAGGGGAAGAGGGAGAAGGAGAGAGAGAATCTTAAGCAGACCCCATGCCCAGCATGAAGCCCAACATTTGGCTCCATCTCAGGACTCTGAGGTCATGACCTGAGCTGAAATCAAGAGTCAGGCACTTAACAGACTGAGCCACCCAGGCACTCTTGTTTCCTGTGTTTTTAATGTCATATTCAAGAAATCATTGCCAAGATCAATGTTATGAAACTTTGCCTCTGTTTTCTCCTAGGAGTTTTATAAATTCAAGTCTTACATCTAAGGCTTTAGCCTATTTTGAGTTGATTTTTGGGTATGGACTAAGAAAAGAGATCAGTTCTATCCTTTTACATGTGCATATCTAGTTTTTCCATACCATTTATTAAAAAGACTATTCTCTCCCTGTAGGGTAATCTTGGCACCTTTATCAAAGATCATTTTGTAGTTTATGTGTCCATTTATTTCTGGGGTCTCTATTCAGTTCCATTGGTCTATATGTCTGTTTTATGCCATTACCATACTGTTTTGATTAATGTAGCTTTTGAAGTCAGGAAGTATATAGACTCCAACTTTGTACTTCCTCCTCAAAATTATTTTGGCTATTTGAGATCTATTGTGGTTCTACATGAATTTTAAGATTATCTTTTTCTGTTTCTGCAAAGAATGCCACTGGGATTTTGATAGATTGTGTTGACTCTGTCAATCACTTTGTGTAGTATGGACAGTTTAATAATATTAAATGTTCCAATTCATGAACATGTGCTGTCTTTCCATTCATTTGTGTCTTCTTAAATTTCTCTCAGCAATATATTGTAGTTTTCAGTGTATAGGACTTTTGCCTCCTTTAGTAAGTTTATTCCCAAGTATTTTATTCTTTTTGATGCTACTTTAAATATGATTATTTTCTTAATTTCTTCTTCAGATTATTTATTAATAACCAGGTATCATTTTTATCTTACTAAAAGAAGATATTCTACAGTTTAATGACTTAAGAAAAGTTCTTCCTTTCAAGAGTTTAATCCATAGTCAACACAGTGAGGATTAGGACCTTTATTTGATATGAAAGCAATGTAGATTGCTTTCATATCATTATTGTTAAATTACCTTTAAAATATTTACCATTAAAAACACCATGAAGTCTAAATGGGGTCTGGACCCAATTCCACTGTGGAGGGGGTTTCCCACACCGATAAGCAATTCTTGGGACACCAACAGGGTATCCAAAAACTGAACTCCATTCTGACATTATCTACCTGGAGATAACACCAGATCCCATGTGTTAAGTGTTCAGTCCTACAAAACTGTCCTCCATGTCAAATACCAGGTGTAAGCTCTGATATTTAATATATATATTAAATATAATTAAATTAAATTTAAATTTAATTAAATATAATTAAATATAATACCTCTCCTTCTGACTAACTAGCTACAGATTGGCAGTTCCCAACTTTTCCTTGGAATTCAGATGTTAGTCACAAGTCCGAGTTGTTACTGTACTTCTGAGCAACTAACTATAAATCTCCTTAGGTTTGATTAATTTGCTAGAATTTCTTTTCTCTACTGACTTCCCTTGGTTAGATTTTTTAAACATTTAAAAAAAATTTTTAAATTTAATTAATTTAACTCAATTTAACTTATTTCTTTTCAGTGTTCCAGCATTCATTGTTTATGCACTATACCCAGTGCTCCATGCAATATGTGCCTTCCTTAATACCCACCACCAGGCTCACCCATCCCCCAATCTTCCTCCCCTCCAAAATCCTCACTTTATTTCTCAGAGTCCTCAGTCTCTTTCATGGTTTGTCTCCCCCTCCAGTTTCCCCCAACTCACTTCTCCTTTCTGTCTCCCAGTGTCCTCCATGTTATTCCTTATGCTCCACAAGTAAGTGAGACCATATGATAATTGACTCTCTCTGCTTGACTTATTTCACTCAGCATAATCTCTTCCAGTCCCATTCATGTTGATACAAAAGTTGGGTATTCATCCTTTCTGATGGAGGCACAATACTGCATTGTATAGGCATAGAATTAAAATAAGTACTACCTAGGGTGCCTGGGTGGCTCAGTGGGTTAAAATGAGTACTACCTAAAAATTACACAAATATGAAGACATACTCAAAAAGTTAGTATTCCTATCTGAAGTTATTTTCCAAGGGACAGAAAAAGAAACCATTTAGATACTTCTATATTGTTACTTTCTTTACAACCTGGCAACTTGCCTTATTTGTAGGTATTTCTACACAATGACAAATTCTTATGTGATACAAGTGAGAAGAAAATGGGAAAAAAAGGAGAGAAAATTGGGAAACAATGAAGTATTCTAGTGTGTTTGTATCCAATTCCATGTAATCTAGACTGTGTTTGTGTAATGTTTCTTAATTGTGTATTTTTGTCCATTGTTATTAGTAAGGAGTCTCACCATTGCTCAGGTTGTATGAATTAGCACACATGGTCATGGTGGGTTGATCCTTCCTTAGGTTATTTATTATAAGATGGTATGTTTGCTACACTGACTATTTAAATTGAAAAATTATATTTCTAAAACATGCAAGGCAATTTAACAAAAAATAAGTTTTTAAAAAAATTTAAAAAAATTTACTACCATCTAGATTCCAAGTGTATCTCAAAAAAATCTGTTAGACAAAATTTTTATTGGATGTGAGAGCTGATGTACCTGCCTCTGTAGCTAGGATGTTAAAATTAAAAAAAAAAAAACAACTGGTAGTCAGTTTGCCTTGATGGCTTTGAACTCATAAATCTGATAAAAGTCATTTAATAAAGAAGCCCAGTGATAGGGATTAAGGGGGCCACATATTGTATGGAGCACTGGGTGTTATATGCAAATAATGAATCATGGAACACTACATCAAAAACTAATGCTGTACTGTATGGTGACTAACATAACATAATAAATTAAAAAATAACAACAAAAAGAATGCTTTTTGATAAGGAGCATTTAGCTTGTATGGTTTTATAATTACTGGTGGAAATTAGGAAAAAAGGAAGAGAATGTACTGCTCAGACATCATTCTAACTCTATGGTCTCCAGCCTTTCCTGGAAGAGATTGCTTATGAAAACTTATATTTGCTGTGGTGAATGTTCTATTATAAAAATTGAACACAAGCCTCAGGCACTCAATTGTTAACTAAACTGAAGAAATACCACTGTAATTCCAACTGTAATCACTGGAATATGAAGCAAAATGAATTGTAGTCAATTCAACATGAGCCATAAGAAAAAGATATTTATGTAGAAAAAGAAGCCTGCTGTGGTTTAGTGTGTGATACATGCTCTCACATATGGTGGAGGAAGTTATCCTTGGTCCCATCTAAAGAAAATGGAATAAAGTTCTGAAATCTGGGTCTATCACCCATGTCCCTGTACAACACAAACCAAGTCAGACTCACAAACCAGTTTGCTAGGTAATTTTATGATTAAAAAAAAAAAAAAAAACTTCAAATAATATCTATTATTCCAAAAAAGAAGAGAAGGAGAGGGGTTCTTACCTATTATGCTGATATGCCTGAGAACAAATTTTTGCCTAGCAAATCACTTCTACATTTAGCAAATGCATGACAGTTGGAAAGAACCTTCTTCTATTTACTTGTTATTTTTATGCCACTTTCTTTCTTCACTGAACACACACACACACACACACACACACATAGAGTAGCAATAACTTCTAAGCTTAAAAATATATGTTGGGGGCTCATGTGTGGGTGGATCAGTTGGTTAAGCATCTGCCTTTGGTTTAGGTCATGATCTCAAGGTCCCGAGATAGAACTCTCTTGGGCATCCTGCACAGTGGAGAGTCTGGTTCTCCCTCTCACCCTCCCCCTGCATGTTCTCTCTCCCTCTTACTCTCTCTCTCTCTTAATTTCTTAAATAAATAAATAAATAAAATCTTTATATATATATATATATATATATATATATATATATATATATATAAGTTTTACTAGTCTAGAAGCTCATGAAACACTTGATGTTGTTTAGAGGAATTATAAGTAAGAGAATTTGCCTGTAGCATGGAAGAGAGCAGGTTGTGAGCAGCAAAGGTCTATATATATTATCAAATCATTTAAAAAGCTGTGGAAGGTTTGAGATTCTCTCTGTGACCCTTTTGTAGTCTGTGGGGTTCACTTGGATTCTTCTTAGAAGTCAGTTGAGATTTAGCAACTTGGCCCAGGTTCATTCCTCTCATGAATGAAACATGAAGTGGTGACAAAAGATAAAAAAGTATTTTCTTACTTAAAAAGTTCTGTGAGTTGGAAAGCTTTTTTCCACCATGTGATTTTTAAAGATCAAATAGGACTACCTTCTTTCTGTTTTGAATGGGGTGTGTGTGTGTGTGTGTGTGTGTGTGTGTGTGTGTGTCACACTGCACTTTATATAAACTCATGCTCCTTGCTATCTACTACAAAACCAGTTTCTTACTCTGGTCATCAACATCATGTACTGTGGATTTCCTCCTCACATATTATCCTTCAGGCAAGGCCATTGTATTAGTCATCTTGGACTGTCATAATAAAATACCATATCCTTAGTAATTTAAACAATAGGCATTTATTTTCTCACAGTTCTGGGCACTGGTAGTTTGAGATCAGGGTGACCAATGTAGTCAGATTTTGGTGACAGCTCTATTCTTGTCCTGCAGAACACAGTGAGAAAGTCTCACTGTGTTCTCACAGGTAGAGAGAAAGAGAGGAAAAACATCTCTCTATCTCTCTCTTTTTTTCAAGGCACAGTCCTTGGGAATTAGGGCCCCATCCTTATGAAGTCATTTAACCTGAATTACTTCCTAAAGATTCTATATCCAGATACAATTACATTTGGGCCTAGGGCTTCAACATGTGAAATTTAGGGGACGTGATTCAGTCCACAGCATCGCAACCCTGATCCTCCCAAATGCATGTCCTTATCACATGTGAAATGTATACATTGCATCCTACCAGCTCTAGAGTCTTAGCTCATTCTGATATCAACTCCAAAGTTCAAAGTCTGAAGTCTCATCCAAATATCTTAGCCACTCCTTGCTCAGTGGGGTCCTGCTTCTCCTGTCTGCCACTCCCTCTGATTATGCTCTCTCTCTCTCTCCTTTTCTCTGACAAATAAATAAATAAATCTTTAAGTATCTTAGCCAGACATAGATGAGACTTGAGGTATGATTCATTCTGAGGAAATATTCCTCTATACTATAAATGTGTGAAACCAGACAAGTTGTGTGTGTGTGTGTGTATATTATATATTTACATGTGTATATATATATATATATATACACACACACACATATATATCTAGTATAGTTGACATACAATGTTACATTAGTTTTAGGTGTACAATTTAGCAGTTTGACAAGTGTATACATTATGCTATGTTCACCCACAAGTAGAGCTACCATCTCTCTCATTACATTGCTATTACAATATCATTGACTGTATTACTTATACTCTGCTTTTTATTCCAATAACTCACTCATTCCATAACTGGAGGCCTGTATCTCTCTGTTCCCTTAATCCATTTTGCCTAAACCCCTGCTCCTTTCCACTGTGGCAACCAACATTTTGTTCTCTGTATTTATAGTTCTGATTCTACTTTTTGTCTACTCACTTTTTTTAGATTTAATTTATGAGTGGAATCATATATTTGTCTTTCTCAGTCTGACTTATTGCACTCAGCATAAAACCTTGTAGATCCATCCATATTGTCTCAAATGGCACAATCTGATCCTTTTTATGGCTCTGTAATATTCCATAGTGTATATATAGCACATATTTCTTATCCATTTGTCTACCAATGGGCACTTAGGTTCCTTCTTTGTCTTGGCTGCAGTAAACATAGGAGTGCATATATCTTTTCAAATAGTGTTTTTTTTTTCCCCAGGGTAAATAGTCAATAGTGGAATTATTGGATCATATGGTATTTCTACTTTTAATACTTAAAAGAGCCTCCATGCTGTTTTCCAGAGTGGCTATACTAATTTACATACCCATCAGCAGTGCACAAGTGTTTTTTTTTTTTTTTTTTCCATATCCTTGCTGATACTTGTTTCTTATATTCTTGTTTTGGCCATTCTAACAATCATGGGAAGATACCTCATTGTGGTTTTGCTTTTCATTTATCTGATGATTAGTGACATTGAACATCTTTCCATGTGTCTGTTGGCCATCTATATGTCTTCTTTGGAAAAATGCTTATTCAAGTTCCCTGTCCATTTTTAAATCAGGTTTTTTGGTTTGTTTGGTTGGTTGGGTTTGTTTGTTTGTTTGTTTTTGGTTTTGGGTTGTATGAGTTCTTGATATATTTTGGATCTTAACCTGTTATTGGCTGTATCATTTGCAAATATCTTCTCTCATTCAATAGGTTGTCTTTTGTTTTATTGATGGGTTTCCTTTGCTGTGCAAAAGCTTTTTATTTTGGTATAGTCCCAATAGTTTATTTTTACTTCTGTTTCCCTTTCCATAGGAGATATATGTAGACGAATGTTTCTATGGCTGCTATTGAGAAATTACTGCCTGAGTTCTCTTCTATGACTTCAGGTCTCACTTTTAGGTCTTTCATCCATTTTGAGTTTATTTTTGTGTATGGTATTAGGAAATAGTCCGGATTTACTCTTTTACATGCAGCTGTTTAGCTCCATTATATCTTTTTTTTTTTAAATTGAAGTATAATGAACATACAATGTTATATTAGTTTCCAGTGTACAAAAGAATGATTCAACAATTCTATACCTTATTCAGTACTCTCTGTGATAAGTATACTTTTTCCATTTTATTTCCTTTCAATGTTCCAGCATGTTTGTGCACCATACCCAATGCTCCATGAAATACATGCCCTCCATAATACCCACCACCAGGTTCACCCAAACTCCCACCTCCGCCCCTCCAAAACCCTCAGTTTCTTCTAAGAGTCCACAGTCTCACATGGTTTTTCTTCCCCTCCAATCTTAAGACTTGAGAATAATCCCCTTTGAAGGTCTGCCTCCAGGCCCACTGGGATGACAGCATCACTGTCCTGGCTCTGCAGGTTGGCCTTCCCACTGAAGCTATTTGCAAGAGCCCCTGCCTCTGTGCCCTTGAGAGGCCCCGCCCTTTTAGCTGTCTACAAAGTTAGCCCCCTTGTTTCAGGACAGGGTCATCTTGGCTTTCTGGAAACCTGAGATGGGGCCCCAACCTTTACAACTTAAGAGGGAGAAACAACTTTGCTCCCTGAATCTGTGGTGGGAGTGTCAATCTCTGAATTGCCTTTGGAATCATTTTTCACTTTCCTTGAAGAACAGCATATACTTCAAACAACAAAAATTTACTTTTTCACAGTTCTGGAGTCTGGAAGCCTGAGATCCGGGAACTAGTGTGGTTAAGATCTGGTAAGAACCCTCTTCCTGGCTTGCATATAGCCTCCTTCTCTGTACGTCATCACATAGAAAAGATCTCTTTCTCTCCCTCTACTTATAAGGCCATATAGGGTCCCACTGTTATGATCTTATTTAACCTTAATTACCTCCTAAACGCCCTATTTCCAGGTATAATCACACTGGGAGTGTTCTTAAACACAGGAGTTTCAGCAGGACACAGTTCAGCCCTCTTAAGTTCCTCACTTTGGAACTTAGCAGCCCTCTTTAAGTTCCTCATTTTGGAAATTCAGCATCTACTCTTTTTTTTCTCCTTAGAACACTAGTTTTCCTATGCTTTGTACAGCCAACTCCTCATTGTTCAGGGTTTATGTGTCTTTTTCCTCTTCTGACAATTTATTCTTGGCCCCTTCAGTCTAAGGAACAATACCTGCTACCCATTAGTCAATCTCTATGAATTCACTGTGTGTTTTCTTCAGAACACTCATTATAATAAGATTGTTTTCCTCTTTGCTTCAGTTTTAGTTTTCTCTTCCCTGTGTTATGAGGGATGAAACTTCACTGACCATTATTATGTTTGGCATCATGCTTGTTACATAATTGACTTCAATAAATTTTTATTAAAGTTATTAATTAATGATTTTTAAAAACTTGAGTACATATTTCACCTTGCAATCATGGTAGAGTAATCTTTTAATAAACCTGTTGGATACCACATTCCCAGGTGCTAATGGTTTTTCTATTATGATAAGTCACCTTCTGAAGTAAGTGAAAACATGGTAGGTGCCAGAGCATGTTGAGTGCCTAGATTCCTTCACATCTGGATTAATCTTATCACTATGGAGAACACCTATGTAAATTTAGGCTTATCTTTTTTTTTTTTTTCTTGATTTCTTAGTGAAGGTTTTACCTTATTATATTCTTTTTAAAAATTCAAATGATTTTAAAGATTTGAATGTGATTGGCACACAAAGTTATGTTAATTTCAGGTGTACAACATAGTGATTGAACTTCTCTATCCATTATGCTATGCTCACTACAAGTATGCTACCATCTATCACCATATAATGTTATCAGTATCAGTATCAGTATCAGTGCTTATACTCACTATGCTGTGCCCTTTATTTCTATGACTTATTCATTTAGTGACTGGAAGACTGTATCTCCCCTGCACCCATGTTGTCCACCTCTCATCCCTCCATTCTGATAACCATTAGTTTGTTCTCTATATTTATAGTTCTGATTCTTCCCTTTGATGGTTTATTCATTTGTTCTTTTAGATTCCATGTGTGAGTGAAATCATATGGTACTTATCCTTCTCAGTCTGACTCATCTTACTTAGTATAATACCCTCTAGGTCCATCCATATTGTCATAAAAGGCAAGACCATCCTTTTTAATGACTGTATAATATTCTATCATGTGTGTATGTGTGCACACACATGCATGTATACATACATACATGCACACATACATCCCCCACATTATCTTTATCCATTTACCTATAGTTTAGCCTTATCTTTTAAGTATACAAATGCATTGGTAGAATTTAGTTTGCAGCTGAAGAGAAGATACCCATTTAAGTTACTTAACTTTGTAATAGGAGATGGTTTATAGGAAATTTGATAGTGGAATGATATTTGTCCATCTTGATTCTTGATTTGATATTTCAAAATTGCTAACTAAAGAGTCTTTACCCATCAAGATGTTCAGTTTTAAGTAACAGAAAATAAATAATGAAGAAATAGGCCCTTAAATCATATACTGTTTTATTGTTTACATAATAACAGAAGCATGAGGTCTTACGTTTTTGGCCTCATTGTGTAATAGCATAATCATAAACAGCTCTTTCTGTCTTTCTGTGTCACCTATTTTAATATGTTAGCTTTTTACTTCTGTGTTTGTCACTCCTTGGTTACAAGATGGCTTCTGGGATCAAATCTATGTTTAAGGAAAGAAGAAAGAGATGACACCAACAGTTTTCTTCTTACATGTGTTTTCAGATAAAGTGAGGATAAAAAGACTTTCACCAAAACTTTACAGATTTTCACTTAAGTTTCATTGACTGTGCTGGATCACATCACCACATTAGCTACAAAACTTGAAAAAGAAAGGAAGATATGAACAAAATATAATTTATCTTGACAGTCTAAAACAAATAAGGATTCAGCTCCTGGAGAGGACTACCTCTCCTAGGGGAAAGCCTTTCTTCCCCTATTATCACAAAATTGGGGTTCTGATGAGGAAGAAGCAGGGAAGAAATAATGAAGGTTTCTTTACCAGCTAAGAACCCTGTCATTTCATAGATTAAGAAAAAATAGTAGCAAATATTCAAGACTAACAGAAAATAAACATGTTTTTGGTAAAAAATTTAAAGAACAAATGGTTCTCAGTGAACATATAGATGGACATTTTGGGGGAGTGAATATTTGAGTGGAAAACTTTAGCAGGATTGAACAGACAAATAATTTAAAGAAATTTGTATTATTTTAATTTATTTCTAATAGTAAATACATTTAGCATTCATTTTATTCCACATATAGTCACTGTTTGCATTTGAATTGAGATCTTAGTATTGTATTTTGCATATATACCACAATTTGTTTATCTATTAATCTGTGTTGGACCATTGGGTTGATTCCACCTATTGGCTGTTGTGAGTACTGCTAATGAATGTGGATATACAAATTTATCTTTGAATCTCTACTTTCAATTCTTTTGACTATATACCCAGAAATAAAATTGCTGCATTATATGGTAATTCTGTCTTCAATTTTTTTTTCCAGTAAAGATTCACTAGAGAAACAAATATTGAATATCTTATTATTTTTTTAAAGATTTTATTTACTCATTTGGGAGAAAGAGAGAGAGAAAATGAGTAGGGGGAAGGGGAGAGGGAGAGGGAGAATCAGGCTCCCACTGAGTAGGGAACCCTATGTGGGACTCAATCCCAGGAACCTGGAATCATGACCCAAGCTGATGCTTAACCAGCTGAGCCACCCAGGTGCCCCTGAATACTTGTTATTTAAAATGGTTTTAATAAGTTCAGGCTAAATATTCTATCTTTAGTTTTTTGAGGAGTTGCTATACTGTTTTCCATAGTGGCTGTACCATTATACATTACCACCAAGAATGCACAAGGGTTCCAATTTCTCTATATTGTCAACAACATGCTAATCTCTGTTTTTTCTAAAAATTAGTTTTATTTTACTTTTTTTTGTCACCTTCCTAGTGGGTATGAGGTGGTATCTTATTGTGATCATGATTAGCATGTTTCTGATGTTTAACAATGTTAAGTATCTTTTTATGTGTTTATTAGATATGTATATATTTTCTTTATAGGTATTTTTAATGTATAACTTTAAGTTTCTTGCCCATTTTTAAATTGGATTGTTTGCTTTTTTGTAGTTTAGTTATAAGAATTCTTGATATAGTCTACTATAAACCAACTATCAGATACATGATTAGCAAATATTTTCTCTTATTCTGTGGGTTGTCTTTTGGCTCTATTGTTTGTGTCCTTTGATGCACAGAAATTTTCAATTCTGATAGTCCAATTTTTTTTTCTTTTGTTATCTGTGCTTTTGATGTCATATCTGAGAAATCTAATATCATAAAACTTCCCCCTATGTTTTCTTCTGAGAGTTTCACAGTTTTAGCTCCTAGATTTAGATCTGTGATGCATTTTGGCCTACTTTTTGTATATGATACAAGGTAAAGGTCCAGCTTCAGTCTTTTTCATGTGAACTTGAATGTACATCTTTTTAATACCTGGTAAATAAATAAAAAACATATAGAAAACATTTTTTAAAGATTTATTTATTTAGAGAGTGTGTGCATACAAGTGGTGGTGGGGAGGGGCTGAGTGAGAGAATCTTCAAGCAGATTCCATGCTAAGCACAGACCCGACTACAGAGCTTGATCCCATGACCCATGAAAGCATGACCTGAACCTAAACCAAGCGCTAGATGCTCAACTTACTGAGGTACCTATAGAAAGATTTTTGACTGTGGTTTGAAATATGGTGGTTGTCTTCATACTTGTATGATTGTCTGAGTTGCAAGTTGAACTAACAACTTCTTTGTAGAATATGATGTTTATTTAAAAAAAATGATTGACAGGAAGATTTTCATTATTCAGACTAAGGTATTGGCAGAAATTTTTTTGAAAACATATGAAGAGATCTTGTCAGTTGAATGTAGAAAATTGTAACAACAATGTTTTGTCAATAATAAAATTAAAAGTTTGATGTGAAAATAAGAACTTTGGGGAAATTTAAATATCTGTCATCTGTGAATGTGACAGCTTCCCAGTTTAACTTCTCTGCTGAGATTAGTAGTGATATTAACAAATGTGGTTTTATAATCTTGTACTATGAAATATGTTAACACTTGGAAGATCTCTGTAACTCAATAAAGCAGTATTTTCTAAATGACCAACATTTATATAGTGTTACAAAATCATACCTGAATAAAAGACCCATATAAAGAGCATATTAGACCAATAGATCTTAAGTAGCAAAATACAAAATCTCAGCAATAGAGGTTCAGATTCCACATTGCAATTAATCTTTAAGAACTATCATTTGTTGAGTTTTGGTTTAGTATCAAAGAAGAGCTATAATTATCTTTAAAGACCAAGAAAATGCTTCTCCCACTTATAACTACATTACCTATGTGAAGCTGGATTTTCATCACACGCTTAAATAACATAATACAGCAGTTTGAGAGCAAAAGCAGTTATGAGAGTCTAGACATATTGCATTAAGCACATTGAAGAGATCTGAGAAAATAAAAACAATGACAGTGAAGTATCAATGCTTCTGTGCCTTCTAGTGGACTGAGACAGGAAATATGTATCTGTGTATAATACTCTTACATGGAGATATCTGACCAGTATGCATCTATAATATTTCTATTTGTGTCAGTGCTATTGTCTGAATGTCTGTGTCCCTCAAAATTCACATGTTGGAATCCTAACAGCCAAAGTGGTTGTGTTAATTAGAAGATAGAGCCTTTGGGAAGTGATTAGGTCATGAAAATGGAGCCCTTGTGAATGTAATTATGGCTCTCACAAAGAGAGCCCACAGAGTTCCTAGCCCTTCTGTTTTGTGAATATGTAAGAAGTCTATGGCCCAGAAGAGGCCTTCACCAAACCACGCTGGCACCCTGATCTTGACTTCCAGACCCTGGAACTATGAGAAATAAATTTCTGTTGTTTATAAGATTCCTAGTCTTGATTTTTTTTTTGTTATAGTAGCCAGAATGGATTAAGACAGTCCATAGTATGTGTGCATTATAAAATTATGAGTTATAGTAATATTTACCATTCTACCCCAGTACCTCAGAGCTTTTTCCAGCTTTCACTCTTTCCAGGTTTATAAATATCTTGTCTGCTAATGAGAACCTTGACTCCCTTCATCCTCAATACTTTTATTTATTTGCTGAATGTAAGCTATCTCTTAAACCACACTAGTTATGTTCTTTCTATAACCTTGTCTGCCATGCAAGTTCAATGAACCTCTCTCAAAGAGTTTTCCCTCTGGTGAGAGAAATAGGCAATAAACAAGCAAAGAAAATAAAGTTTCTGATAGTTACAAGTATGGTGAAAATAAAAGACTGTAATAAAAAAGTAGAAATTTCTTATAGGTGATTAGGGAAGCCTTCTCTGGGGATGATTTTGGCCTTGAGTTTTGAGAAGGGGCCAACTTTATGAATATTGGGGGTCCTATCATTGGGAAGGTGTTCTTGGTGAAGATATGAAATTAACAGACAAGAGTGAGGCAGGAAGTTTGGTGGTTACATCAGTGAGAAAGAAAACTTGATTAAATAGCTTAATAAAACCTAAGTTTAGTTTTTGACATGACAAGAAGATTGGTGTAGACAGATTTTGGTTTACATAGTTTGGTGGCCTTATATTAATCTCTGGGATTCTCTTGAGCAGTAGTATTTTGGACTGGCCTGGAAGATGTTAAATTTTCAGAAATTTGTGAACTGGTTGTGAAACAGGAATTATTATATTGTAATTTTTGAAGATTTTATTGATTTATTTGAGAGAGAAAGATAGTGAGAGAGAGCATAGGTGAAGAGGAGAGGGAGAAATAGGTTCCCTGCTGAGCAGGGAGCCTGACATGGAGCTTGATCCCAGGACTCCAGGATCATGACCTGAGCCACAGGCAGACACTTAAAGAACTGAGCCACCCAGGCACCCTGAAACAGGAATTATTAAAAATTAAATTTTACGAACAATGAAATTATTTTTAGTAGGTAGTAAATACTCAAAACTCATCCCACTCTAATTATTTTACTGTATTTCACTATTATCAATGCACTTAAAGTTATTTATAACTATTGTGTGTGGTGGAAATACTGTATAATGGTGTGCTTGCTGCACATATTTTCTTAATTTGATGTTAAATGATGTTACATTGTTGGCTTTAATTAGAATAGGGTGGTGGTACACCAAGGAAATTAGCAAATGCTGCATATAAGGCTCCCTCCACCCCATCCTCCTTATGCCACAGAGAAACAACTTGTTAAGTATCTCATAGCACATGATTGTTCTTGAGGCTTTTTCTTTATGGTGGCAAAATGTCTGCTGCAACTCCAGTTCTGATTTCCAAAGACCAAAGAAAAAGTGAAGGGTTGAAGCAGGAGTGGGCTGAGAAAGAAATGGGGGATAGTGGTGGGTAGATAAGGGAAAGATGGTTCATGAATTAGAAAAGCTAAAAGTGAAAGTGTAAGGGGCTACTTCCAGCTGGATGGTGTTAGGGATAAGAGGCTGTAAATTGTAGGTTGGTTAGGTCACTCAGGAGCCCCAGTGCTTGAGGAATGCTGAGGACTTTTAGACTAAACATAGGGATTAAGGAAATAACGGTAAAATAATGCAGATGGAGAGGTAAGACACATGTGATTAAAAATTAGACGATTTTCTATAACCTGTCCTCCCACTTAATGAGTGATGGATCTTTTCATTTGTTAATTATTCTTCTACAACACAATTTCTAAGACTTCGGAGTATTCCATTATTGAATTCTTTCCCTAAAGGAAATTCAATTAATGGCTTTGAATATTTTAATATTATTTAGTTTTCATTGTTTGCCACTAATGGTCAACAACCCAGGCTATGTTTACTTGTATTTCATGAGAAAAGGAAAGGTACAGGAGATAATCTGGTTAAATGTAGAAATTGAAAGTATTGTCAGGGGAAAACTTACATTTTCATGTTTTGATTATTCTATTCACTTGGTGAAGTATAATGAAAAAATTAAGAAATAAAAAACAATTTTGACACCTTAGCCTTAAGCTTCTACACTAAAATAAAAGGAAAATAATGCTCATATATCAAGGGAAATAGGTTACAAGCTGAAGCATGCAAACCTCTTCACACAATCAAATGTACTGCCAAAAAGGAATTAATGGTATTCTACTTATTTTCATTGAAATAACATTAGAAACTCCAGCTCTGGTAAAAATTTAGCAAACTGAATGTCCAATTGAATTAATTGAACTTCTCTGGGAAGAAGAATTCTAGTTATTGCTTTTCTATTTTTCCAAACTTGTTGCTATTAAATTACAGTAGGCACTTACAGCCTGTGAAAGCATTGGCTATGGCACTAGAGTTCCCTAGGCTGTGTCATTCCCAGATGAACTTCCTGTGAGACAAAGTCTCTGATGTAGCTACATTTCGAGTTGGAGACACCATCAATTTTAGAGCTTTTAGTTTCCAAAGGAGAATAAAAATAAAGAAAGGTTTTAATGTGGAAAATATGAAACCTTTTTTGTTTCAGAGTATATTTTCCCCTTTCCCTGTAAGATTCATTTAAGAATTGAGTGCTGTCAAACCTGTCAGGGGAGCAAAGATGATTTGTAGCCTTAAAGAAGACTGAACTCAGAAATCAAAATGAAAGGGAATGTGCTAATCTCTTTCCATTGAGGAAGAGTGCAACTTAAATTAAGGAAACAGCACCCCCACCCCACATACACATCCCGACTGTTCAATGAGATATCAAAATAGGGCAGATTCTTTGTATCAGAAAGAAAATGTGCTGGAGTCAAGATTTTCTTCCCTGTTGTCACCAACAAGTAGCCTGAAATAAATATTCTATTTTAAAAAGAAATTTGACTGATAGCTCCTGTTTGCCTTTCAAATTATCATTTCATTTTTATTTCCTATAGTTCAGCATTTTCATTCAGAACAGCTATATTTCTGGGCAGAAAGGGAAACCGAAAGTGGAATCATATAGTAAAAGAATGATAGAGAAAGTTCTTCGGTATGTATCATTCCAAGTGCCAGAATTATAGATGATGTGTTAACCTGTGACATGCTATTCTGTTCTTACATTTTTTTGATAAGTCAGGAATTCGAAGAATAATAAAAGTGTAAAAAGCATAGATATTGTTTCCTGAGAGAGCTTTTTTCCATCTAACATTGCACTCCAAAGAACATGAGGAACTCCAGAAGCTGCTCCATTTTTGAAAAGCATCTTGACATTTCTCTTAAAAGAAGATTGGCTACATTTTGAATTCCTTACATGACTTCTCCAAATAATTTATTGAATACTTATAATATGTCAGCTATTCCTCCGAGCTTTTTATTTGCATTGTATCATTTAATCTTCACAATAACCTTATGAGATAGTAATATTGACTCCTTTTTATAGATGACAAAATTGGGACTTGGAGAGATTTAGTAATGCTACACAGCCAAAAAGCAGTGTAATTACAGGAGAGCCCAATCTTTGAATTATTACCTTTGTTTCCTAACACAAAACTTATAGGCGAAATATAAGGCGAAAACAAAACACCTGTACCTCAATAAACAGAACATTTCTTTTTACCTCCTGCCTTCTGAGCCCTTTGTTCATAACTTGGTATGGAGAGGCAGAGGTGGGGATGGGTAAAGCCAGGTATCCATGCTACGGATGTACATGTTCCAGAGGCAAACTAGAGAGGATGTAAAGCTGATGTAGAAAGGAAAATGAGGAGAAAAACTCGGAAAAATAATAAACTGCATGAATTTTGATGGCCATAGCATTTAAAAAGTCCCTACAGACAATTTTCAAAATGCTTGTATCCTGGAGGTATTTTCTGTGGATACTGGTAGCTAAATATTTCAAAACCACTCATCATTCATTTCTACATTCCCAAAACCCTACCCTAGAAATGCTCCTGTTAAGAAATGAGATGACTCCAGCTAATTTTGACTTCCTATAACCTTAGAAGTTATGTATTTTGAACTTCTTTTTTTTTTAAGATTTTATTTTCTTGAGAGTGAGAGCGAGTACACGTGAGTAGGGGCTAGGGGCAGAGGGAGCACGAGAAGCAAACGCCCCAACTGAGCAGGGGGCTCAATGTGGGGCTTGACCTCAGTAGAGTGGGATCAGGACCTGAGCTGAAGGCAGATGCTTAACTGATTAAGCCACCCAGGCACCCATATTTTGAACTGGTTTAATGAGAGACAAACATAATCCATATTTTTGAGGATGTTTTGTGTGCCAGAGTATATTCATAGAAATAAATCTTTAAATTCTAAGGCAGACTAGATATCTACCACTTTTCCGATGAGGAAGAATGGGCCATAGAAGCAAAGCAGTGTAAGATGACCTAAGAATATGGATATAGAATGTAGCAGATAAACTAAAAGTTCTGAACTGGCTGGAGATTGTTGTTGTAAAAGTATACATGGTAATTTTTTGGGAAACATCCTCCAGCAGTATATTAATCAGGTGTTTGGTAGCATCTTGTGCTCCAAAATACTGCCATGTTGTTTTATTTTTCTGTTGAATTGTCTAAATTTTTAAATATTTAGTCTATTCTATTTCTTACATTTACATATGAATTTCCTCACTAAAGGTTTCTTTACCAATGTAAGCAGTAAAATGATAGATTACTCATATTTACTGTGGGAACTATGTTAGAAGTGGAATTATATATCCATATAAATTAGCTTAAAGAAGCCCGAAAAGTAAAATTCACAATAGAAAAACTCATTATTTTTATTGCTTAATTAAATGGTTCATAACAGATATCAGGTTTCTAAAGGAATAATGGACTTCTCCAAGGAAAAGAATGATGAGGAAATAAGAGAGAAGTTTACCAGAAGGAAAGGGGGCTATTGGTTCTCTTAGCCTATGTAGTGATTTCTCATTGCTTAGGTAGATGCAGTTAGTAGGAGAGAATTTCAGTGATGTAGACTGGGAGTCTTGTTGGATATGTTCTAGGGTCTTGTGTCCCATGAAGCCAGGAAGTGGATAAGTAACTATTTTATGAAATTAGTAATGAAATAGTTATGAACATTCAGGAAAAAAACTGATTCAAATGTCCAAAATATTAAAAAGCAGTATTTTTTAATTTATTTTTTATTTTCAGCATAACAGTATTCATTATTTTTGCACCACACCCAGTGCTCCATGCAATCCATGCCCTCTCTAATACCCACCACCTGGTACCCCGACCTCCCACCCCCCACCCCTTCAAAACCCTCAAATTGTTTTTCAGAGTCCATAGTCTCTCATGGTTCACCTCCCCTTCCAATTTACCCCAACTCCCTTCTCCTCTCTAACTTCTCTTGTCCTCCATGCTATTGGTTATGCTCCACAAATGAGTGAAACCATATGATAATTGACTCTCTCTGCTTGACTTATTTTACTCAGCATAATCTCTTCCAGTCCCATCCATGTTGCTACAAAAGTTGGGTATTCGTCCTTTCTGATGGAGGCATAATATTCCATAGTGTATATGGACCACATCTTCCTTATCCATTCATCCGTTGAAGGGCATCTTGTTTCTTTCCACAGTTTGGCGACCGTGGCCATTGCTGCTATAAACATTGGGGTACAGATGACCCTTCTTTTCATGACATCTGTATCTTTGGGATAAATACCCAGGAGTGCAATTGCAGGGTCATAGGGAAGCTCTATTTTTAATTTCTTGAGGAATCTCCACACTGTTCTCCAAAGAGGCTGCACCAACTTGCATTCCCACCAACAGTGGAAGAGGGTTCCCCTTTCTTCACATCCTCTCCAACACATGTTGTTTCCTGTCTTGCTAATTTTGGCCACTCTAACTGGTGTAAGGTGATATCTCAATGTAGTTTTAATTTGAATCTCCCTGACGGCTAGTGATGATGAACATTTTTTCATGTGTCTGATAGCCATTTGTATGTCTTTATTGGAGAAATGTCTGTCCATATCTTCTGCCCATTTTTTGATATGATTGTCTGTTTTGTGTGCGTTGAGTTTGAGGAGTTCATTATAGATCCTGGATGTAGTATTTTTTTTTACTGTTAATCTTCGTGAAAAGTTTTTTTCAACCCAATGCTATACTTCCACATATACTTCTGCTATAATTCTGCAACATCATAGTTTTCTACTTTATGCAGTCTCCAGAAAAATTATTTTTTAAGATTTTATTTATTTATTTGACACACACAGAAACAGACAGAGAGAGGATACAAGCAGGGGGAGCAGCAGAGGGAGAGGAAGAAGTAGGCTCTCCACTGAGCAGGGAGCCCAAAAGGGGGCTTGATCCCAGGACTCTGGGATCATGACCCAAGTTGAAGACTGAGGCTTAACTGAATGAGCCACCCAGGTGCCCCTCCAGGAAAATTCTTTAATTGTTGAATCCATTTATTGACTTTCATGTAGCCACAGATTATAAAAATTTAATAGAGACAGATGAAATATGAAATTTGAAAAAAGTTTGTATAAGCAAAAAAACTGAAATTTGCAAATTCCTGAATTTAAAAAATTTAAAAATCCATATTTTTAAAGTG
Organism: Neogale vison; assembly: GCF_020171115.1. NCBI lineage: Eukaryota > Metazoa > Chordata > Mammalia > Carnivora > Mustelidae > Neogale > Neogale vison. Next base: position 81,459,592 of record NC_058101.1, on the reverse strand, counting down.
GGGATTTTGAGTAAGTTGTAAACTGTGTTTATGCTTTTTCCACATGGTAGAAATATTTTCAAACTGTTTATGCATATCAAGATGTTTGTGAGAGTCTTTGCTAACCATTTGCAGTTTTTAAAGCAAAACTATTATAATTTTAGAGTGTTTTGAAAATATGCTATATAGCTAAGTCTTAAAAGACCTCATTTAATGATGGTATTGGCCTAAGTGCTGACATTTTTTTTTTCTGAAAAATCAGCAACTTTAGAATAAAAAAAGACATGATGAAATACTATTATTATGGATGTATTATTTGTTCATATGTTGTATTTTAATAGTATAGTTGAAAGTAAAAATATCTATAATGGTTGCAGATATGTCATCCTTTAAACAATGTCACTGCTGTATATTTATTCTATTGAGAATTTGTTTAGGGGTTAGTTAATGAATATAAATGATCAGTCAGATATAATACAGCTGATGTCAATTTATTTAAATCAGTGACTGATACTATAATGTATAGAACCCTGGGCATTCATGTTAGAATAAAGGTAGTTGTACTCTAAGTTAAATTCCTGAAGTTTCGTTAAAACTACATTTAAAATGATCCAAAACCCTTGCTTCATTGTGATAAGATTAAAGGCATACTCATTTTCTGGAGGGTAAATGGAATAACCATCATTGAATTATATCACCTGTAACTCATTCCAGGCTTAAGCTGGCTGGCACCTTTCTCCCCTGAAACACATGGTCAAGTGCAAAAGAATGGATTTCTGCGGAAGGGGAAATAGGACATGGATGAACAATAAACTATGCCTGTTGGAAAGAGCATGAGAAAGAGATGAAAAGTTTATGTGCTATTGAGGTTGTCAAGAAATTGCCTCAACACCTCTAAAGCTTTTTTCTCTTTCATACACACACACACACACACACACCCCTGCACAATCTTATGCGTGTTGTCTATATTCACAAAAGGTAATTTTTTCATATTCCTTAAGTAGGTGTATATATCCATTGCTCTTTGCAAACCCATTAAGGTGACCAAGTTTGGGATTTATTCAACAGCAGACTAGCTCTGCTTTCCCAGCCTAAAGGAGCTCTTTTCCTTTAATGGTGCTATGACTTTTGCAACTCTAAGGTGCCACATAAAGATCTCATTTTATACTCCAGTGTTAGAATTGCTATGGTCTGGACACCAAAATATTAACTATTTGGGATTTTTTCCAACTTTATCCCTAGTTTTCCTCAGACTGAAGATAAAGATATATTACATCTGAGGAAAATATCTCACTTTGGTACTGCATTCATCTGTTCTGATAAGCTCTCACTGGATGTTTTTCACTCCGATCCACTGTTAAAATAGTATCAATTTTATCTCACGCTTCACATACCCGACTTTATTTTACAGGTGGAGTTTTCTCTAGAATGGTTGAACTACTCTTTAGAGTCATACAGGGTAAAATTCCCGACCCATGCTGTCCTGTGCACTTGTGCCTCCATTAGAGACAATCAGGCTGAGCCATAATTTTGACTAATATTGTTGGCTTGAAGACATGCAGGTCTACTTTTTCATCCTAACGGACCTGGAAGAAGGGAGAAGAGAAGCAATTTTTGGTTTGATGAGGTACCTAGTTGACACTTAGGCCTGGATTTCTAAAATGTCCTGAAGCTAAATTCAGAAGAAATGGAGTTGATTTTTGGTGGGTCCCGCTGCCTTTTGAATGGCACTTTATCCACTGCTATTGGTTTTGATAGGGCTATTATATAACCTGTTATTATTAAGTTCTATAACCTTGGGCTGTCAGTGATTGTGAACTTTCTCTTGAGAACTGGTTCAGATGCTTTTTACCCTTTTGGTTCTGGGGCAGATTCAGGATAATACTATTCATAAGGTTCTGCTTTATCAATTTGGACTAATTGCTTTGAATTGCAATTAAAATTTATTTGGACATGAGAGAGGCTTGTACATTCCTAAATGTCCAGTTAAGGCCATTTATTAATGGTTAAAATGTCATAGAATGCCAAGAGCAAACAAGAAGAAGATGAATATCTCCTCTCCTGGTAATATTTTCTTCACCTTCCTGTCCTATCATATAGATTAATGTGTTGTTTTGGGAAAGGACTGAAATTGGATAATACTCTGAAAGGCTGAGTTGAGGATAAAAGGGTTTCTTGGAACCCATATGTCTTCATAAAAAATGTTGACTTTTGAGACAGGCTGAGGTGTAGCATTGTCTGTTTGGCGGATAGCTCATAGGCTGCGAGAGGACAATAAAATCTCCAAGGTTACTCCAATCCAGATTGATCTTTGCTTTCATTTAAGTTGCCTTAGAATCACAAGTACACAGGCAGTGGTGACAGAGGAATCACAGTGTGATATGGAAAATAGAGCTGAAGCAAAAACCAGCTTAGCTACAAATTAAAGCAAATAATATAAATACTGAGCAGAAAACACCTACATTTCTTTTGTCTTCATAGTGAAGAGCTTGGAGTCAGTGGGAAATGAGATAAGATCTTAATACATGAGGGTAGCCTGATGAAGTTTGTTACAACTGAATTATAAAGTGACAGCTAGATAGAAAATTTGGCAACATATGGAATAATGGCAAGATAATCTGCATTAAATGGAGAAAGTCAGGTGTGAATAATAACAAATGAAGAAACAAAGAAGGCAAAAGCTGGCCTGGGTGAAGCTCAGAGGGGAAATTGTATTTCCATTTTGTGCTGCAAAATTTCAAAGAACAAATAGAATAAGTGTTCAGGGCTGAACCATACAACTCTAAAAAGGGTTGTTGGCTAAAAGTGACTGGATGGCAATTTATTATTTTATTTTATTTTTAAATATTTACTTATTTTTTGCTGTCTATCATTTTTTAAAAAGATTTTATTTATTTATTTGACAGAGAGAGATCATAAGCAGGCAGAGAGGCAGGCAGAAAGAGAGGGGGGAAGCAGGCTCCCTGCTGAGTAGAGAGCCTGATGTGGGCTCGATCCCAGGACCCTGAGATCACGACCTGAGCCGAAGGCAGAATATTTAACCCACTGAGCCACCCAGGCACCCCTACTATCTTATCATTTTAGAAAGCATGAGAAGTAAAACTATTTCAACCAGAGTTCTAAATGTTGTGGGAGAAAGGAGAATTGACCAAAATAAGGACATTTTGATGGAGGAAGGAAAATGCTAAAGAAAAAACTAATCTGTAAGAGAAATCTGGATGCATAGGACAGTTCATTGAGAATCTAATAGTGTTAGTATAGCATTGCTTATGAGTTGGTTTGGATGCCTTTAGCTATAACTAATATAAAAACTAATTTCAACTGCCTTTTAAAATTAGAGCCCTTATTGCCTCACAAATTTGGTAGTCCAGTGGTATGTCTTCAGTAACATAACTCAGTTTTACCTCTTAGATATTCTTAAATCTTTAAGAGAGAGGCAAGATGGAGTTAGTGAATTTAGCTTTGTATTCATGCATAACCAGCCCACAGGGAAAAAACTATTATCTCCTGAGATCAAAACATGGTATCTAAGAAATCTCCAGAAAACAAAAACAAAAACAAACTTTCTCTCAGGTCTCATTGGACACCACTGCCCCACATAAACACCCAAAATGGGTGCAGGATGCGATTAATACAAAATCAGCCAGATCTACTCTAGAGCTGAATTCCCTGGACTCACATGTGAGAGACAATAAATAAACAAGTTTGTAGTAACTTGGAGCAGTTAGATTCTATTGTGATGATAGACAGCTCTAAAATCTCAGAAACTTAAAGGAACAGGTGTTTCTTACTTGGTATCTCCGTATCATTTTGGTGTCCTCACTCAGAGTCAGGCTAAAGGAGCATTTGGAAGAGTCTAAAATGAGCTACTTTGGCTTAAGCTATTTTAAAACTAATTTAAAACATTTCCATCAAACCCTCTTGAGGGACACTTGGGTGGCTCAGTCGGTTAAGCGACTTTGACTGCCTTCACTCAGGTCATGATCCCGGGATCCTGGGATTGATTCCCGAGTTGTGCTCGCTGCTCAGGGGAGAGACTGTTTCTCTGTGTCTTTCTGCCTTCTACTCTGCTTACTTGTGCTCTCTGTTAAATAAATAAACAAAATCTTAAAAAAAAAATAAAAACAAACCATCTTGACCTTTTGTAGTCTATGTTTACCTCTATTCCTTGTCCTGGGCAACAAACTGATTTGTTTTTATTACTATAGATAATTTAATTTTTCTTAAATTTTATATAAATGAAATAGAATTTTTTTTTATTTACCTTTGAGTAATTTTCTGCTTTTGCCTATTTTGAATAAAGCTGTTACGAACATTTGTATACAAGTCTTTGTATGGACATGTGCTTTCTTTCCTCATATATAAATATTACATAAATATCTTAATTTTGTTTTAAACATTCATATGTATCTAAAGGAAATTAGAAGTAAAATACTTTAATGCTTATTCAGATATCATAGTTTATAACACTTTTCATCTCTTCCTGGAGACCTAAGTTTCCCTCAGGTATTATTTAACTTTAGCATAAAGAATATCCTAAAGTTCATTCTTTTTACTTTTTCTTTCTTCCTCCCTCCCTTCCTTTTCCTTCCTTCCTTCCTTCTTTCCCTTTCTTTCTTCTCCCTCTCTCTTTCTCTATTTCAGTGAAGTTTGTTAGAGATAGGTTTTAATTTTATTTTACTGGGAGATATATTTATTTGTCTTTGATTCATTAAGGATATTTTTAATGGGTATGGATTTCTGGGGTTTCAGATTTAAGATTTTTTCCACCGCTTTCTAGTTTTCCCTAGTTTATGTTGAAAGTCCATAATAATTCACATCTTCGATTCCTTGAAGTGTTGATTTCTTTGACTGCTTTCAAGATTTTTTTTTTCAGTTGTTTGACTATACAGAGCTGAGGTTTGAGTTTCTTTGTATGTACATGGTTTGGATTTCTTCAGTAGATAAATCTGTTCTTCACCAAATTTGGGGAATTTTCCATCATTATTTGTTCAATTGTATTTTTCATTCTCATTTTTTTCTCTTCTCTCTTTCTATGACTCAAATTACATCCATGTCAGACTTTGCAAATTCTGTCCCTAGGTCCCTGAAGTTCTCTTTAGTTTTTCTATTTTTTAATTGGATATTTCCTAATGATCTATATGCACATTGGAGTATTTTTGCCCCTCTGACATCTCTATTTTATTTTTAAGCTTATCTATTTATTTTTTAATTTTTAATTTTAGACCCTATATTTTAAGCAATAGAATTTGGTTTATTTTAAAATTTTCTATTTCTCCCTGAAAAATCTTATCTTTCTGTTCATTAGAAGTATATATTCCTATGCCCTATTGAATATAGTGGTCATAGTTTTAATAGCTGTTTTTAAGATTTTGCATGATGATTTCAACCCTTGGATAATATCCAGGTTTTCTCTATCTTTGTTTGTTTGTTTTTCTTAAGAATAGGTAACATTCTTTTCTTCATGTTTAAAATAATTTGCAAAATTGTTTCTTTAAAATTGTAATTATTATTCTGTGGAGACACTGGATTCTGTTATATTTCTTCAAAAATGTGATGTTTTTATCAGAAGATAATTTTCCTGTATTCAATCAGAAAAGTCTATTTTGTTTTTGAAAATCTAGGAGAGTTTAAACTTTTGTTTCTTATTTTAGATTTACATATAAGTTGATTTGAGTTTTGCTGATCATTCATAAATCAAAGATTAGACAAAGACTTGAATGAAGTTTATTCTTAGAACCTAGAATTGCCCTTATTTACTTCTCTTTGCTTTTTACTTCTCATTTTCCTTTTACTTCTCATTGTTAATGGTTGCTCTAAGCTCTGTCCTTTAGATTTTCAGGCCAGAAACATTTTGGGCTTTCTCTCAGGATTTTGGCTTCCTTTTGCTTTATCATGACTGGTATACCCTCAGTGTAAAGCCATTCAAATGAGGACTTATTGAGCTGTAGTCCTTTCTTTAAAGTTTTGACTTTTCAAAAAAATTATCTAAGTAGTAAGACACCTGGGTGGCTCAGTTGGTTAAGCATTTGCCTTTGGTTCAGGTCATGATTTCAGGGTCCTGGAATCAAGCCCATCATTGGGCTCCTTGCTCAGCAGTGAGTCTGTTTCTCCCTCTCTCTCTGCCCCTCTGCTGCTTGCTCTCTCTCTCTCTAAAAAATAAATAAAATCTTTAAAAAATTTACCTGCTTTATTCCATTCTTTAGAGCTTTTAGCTGTTTTTTTCTTTTAGTATTTAGTCCAGGTTGTATAGCTGTCATCTATCATTATCTATCTATCTATCATCTATCTATTTATCATCTATCTATCATCTATCTATCTATCTATCTATCTTTTGGAAGCTTACTCCACTATACCAGAGTAAGAAATTTTCTCTTGCTTTTGAGGTTTCTGTTTGAAAATAGAACAAGTGAATTCTACTCTATTTCTTTGATTAAATGAAGCCATATGGCCATACATATCTCTAAGAAGGCAGGGATTGTAATACCACAATATATCCCTAGATGAGAGACTCTGAATATTTGTAAATAATCTTGAAGACTACAGACTACCACATCTCAGAATTATGGGAAGGAGTAGAGGAATTCACACTAAACTATTACTCAAGAGATCCACTTTATGATATGTCCAAAAAATGGTAGATGAAGTGATTTGGCAAAAGGTTAAACAGGGTGGTCAAGGATTTTTAGTCTTCATGTGTGAAATATCAATTTTGTACAAATAGAACATATTCATGTACTGTTTGTATAAAAAATCATAAATTTTTAAAGATAAATTTGACTACTTGGGGGAAAGATCAAAGGGCAAATGACTATATATGTGTATATGTACATATATATATATAATACTCTTTCTTAAATCTTATGATTAGCAATGTGTTCTTATTCTTTCAATAAACAAGGGAAAGAATAATATCTAAGTGATTATGGTAATTACTATAAAATAAATTTTTATTGCTGCAGACATCCTAAAGGCCTTTATTTACAAGAGACTCTTCAAAGAATTTAACTAAGATATACTGCAGTTGTAATTTAGAAATTATTAGTATAATTAAGTATAAAGGCCAAAGTTTAATTGCCTAGTAGTTATTAAATAACTATTTGGTATATGTGCTGCCAAAGCGAGCACTTAAATAACTATTTGGGTCTCCAAAAATAATATAAATATTATTCAGTAATTTATAAAATATATAACCTAATACTTAAACCTTAATAAATATTTATAACCTAATACATATTTATGCTTTAATAGGGTATCATATGCAAAATCTGTAATTAGAAATATAAATGTCATTATTAGGTAAAACAAATTTAGTTCATTAGTCTTGTATTATTTCAACAATATAACTTTATAAGTAGAAAAAATCAGCAACTTTAAAAATACCAGGTTTGTCCATATTAAACAAAAGGCAACTAGTTCTTTTTCATAAGAAGACATTGATCTTATGTAATTTCTAGTGTTTTCATTAAAATAATGATGACCTTTATTCCACCCAAAATGCAAATTATGTCAATTCAAATACATAAATTTAGTCTATGTAGTTTCCCAGCTTCAACATATATATATATATCTATTTCACTAATTCTGAATGATAAATTCAATACAAAAATTAAATCTCATGCTGAAATTTTTCTGAACTGAGGTTTTCAAAATTTGCAAATCTCATGCTGAAATTTTTCTGAACTGAGGTTTTCAAAATTTGCAAATCATGTGGGTATGACATAGGATCTTATTGTTTATTATTTGCTTTTCCTTGGTGTCCAGTGAGATTGTCTATCTTTTCATATTTTTTTTTGTAAATGGAACTATATGAATTATCTGGTCTCATCTTCTGTCCATTTTTCTATTCAATTGGTTGTTGCTTAATGATTTGTAGGGATTCTTAGTATAGTCTGGATATTAACAATTTGTCAGCTATCTCTTCTGTTATTAGTTTCATCCATTGTGCATATCATTTTACTTCATGCTCTTTGATAAACTCTATCATTTTATTGTATTCAATTTAATTTAGCATACTTTACCTTCACAGATTGTTTTTCTATGTCTTATTAATGAAATTCTTTAAAGATTTTCTTTTACAACTTTTCCTAAATTTCTAAAAGTTTTTCTTTCTCATTGGGTATTAAATGCACACAGGATTTACTTTTTGTGGGCTTTGAGTAAAGGATCTATTGTTTTTTCTTTGGATAGTCAATTGTGTAAGTGACATTTCTTGAATCTGTATATCCTTATTTGTTCCTTGACTAGGGATATTGCCTCAGGCATATGCCAAGTATTCATGTATCTTACATATGAGTTTTGAGATAACATTATCTTATCTTTTTAATTCTTGGAAAAAATTCTGAAGGGAAATGTACCTTCTGGTATTTACACTTTTGTGTAACCCTTCCCTTGAACATGAGATGTATTTAATAGCTCCTAGTAAGTAGAAAACAGCAAAACTTATTAGGTTATTAAAAAAAAAGCCAGTGCCTTCTCTCTTGGGCACTCTTTCTCACTCGCAGATCCTTCATTCAAGGAAAAGTAATCTGTATGTTGTGAGCAGCCTTTTGGAGATGCCCTAAGGATCGCTCCACTGCATTGAGTGGAATAACTTTTTAAAAACAATTTTATTTTGAAAGAAGGATGTTGATTTTAGGCACCAAAAGTAATGGACTTTGTTGGTCAAATTTTATTGTTTTTTCTTCTCAAAGTCCCAACCTATGTTCAGGGGATTTCCATGCCTCATGGATTTAGTCAATGTCAGTGAAGGGCTCTTACTATAAACGAAAAAAATCCCCCCAAAACCCAAACCAAAAACATGCCATTCTATACTCCTCCCTGCTAGCCATAGATATTTAACCTAGATGAAACAAATCGGATGCAGTCATTTTGAATTGTGAAACAGGAGTTACCGTACAGAACAACAAAAAATTTAAAAACATATAAACAAGCACTAATCAACCAGCCAACCAACCAACCAAATAAACAAATCCAGAGACTGCATAGCTTCCTTTCATGTCACAGTGGTTATTGAAGCTGCCCAGTTTCTGGTATCTGCAGGGGCAGGGTTAAGGGCAGAGTTTCAGAAAGAGGCATTCCTCAGACCTGTGTTGGAAGTGTAAGCCATGATACTTAGTGCTAGTGGCAGGTACTCACTAGGCCACTTGTATGCCATCCTTTAGGGTATTGTTTCTCTTTGCCGTTAAACCCAGTTCTCTCCTCATATACTTTAAAAATTTCTCTCTCTTTTTTTCCTTTCTTTCTTTTTTTTTTTTTTTTTTTAGATAATCACAAAGTAACAAAAAGTCTCTAAACATGTTAGGATTTATTTTCCTTGCACATTTTGAAGAAATGGGCATTTTCTAAATAACTAAGTCTAACCACCAAGCTATAAAACTAGCATTAAGATATCACTAGTGTCTCCTCTTGTGTCTCATTCAAGTTTCACCCATTGTCCTGATCTTTTGCAGAAAAAGAACCCAGCCAGAATTTCATGCTGCATTTATTTGACATTTCTCTTCCATTATCTCCAATCCGGGATAGTTCCTCAGTCTTTTCTTGACTTTTATGACTTTGACATTTTTCAATTAACTGGTTATTTTGTAGAAATGTCCCTCAATATTGCTTTGTCTGTTTCTTTATGATTAGATTCAGGCTATATCTATTTCTCAGGATACTGCTGACATGATATCCTGAGAAAGATACATATATGTGTTTTTGTCATTCTACCCTATTTGGTGGCTTATAATTTCAATGTGTTCTATTACTGGTGAGGTTAAATTTGATCACTTGAATAAGGTGATCAAATGTCTGCTAGGTATTATAAAGTTATTCTATTACCTTTTGAAATGAGTAAGTAAATGGAGAAGTCCTTTGGAACTTTGAGAATATCCTTTTTTTGATCCTTTGAGTTTTTCTTTTTATTCATTTATTTATTAAATTTAATATGGACATATAGATTCCTATTTTATTTGATGAGTTTTAAGCCTATACTTTTATTCACTTTGACACTCAAATTATCTCTGATTTGGCCATATTTCATTAATGATGAAATATGATTCCCTTACAATTTAAACATTTCCTTTCTTTCTGGCATAAGAAGGTAGTTCAACCTAATCAGGTACTTTCCCGGCTCTAACCTTGGAATTAGCTTTTTCTTTAATGAGCCCTCATTCCCTTTCATGAAAATGGTATTTAGACACCAATATTTGGGAATTAGATACCCTCATTGCTATTGTTATGTGGATAACAGGTGATGAGAACCATTATTCTCCATATATTAATTAAAAAATATCAGTCTCTATAGATTTAGCCTTGTCACTGCCACCACAACTTAATTCCTAACCACAGAACATACACCTCCTCACTATGCTTGGATTCCAACACTCCATCCTGAGTTGCCTCCTTTATAGATGCCCTCTACACTTTATGTTGTCTCCAAAATCATAAATTTGGACACTTATGCCCACATGGACTCCCTTCTTTTTCTACTCAGGGTCTGAACCTACATTGGGTTAATTCTGATATCCTCTACCACTCCTGCATTACTCTTGTTCTCATCTTATTGACACTTTGGTAACTCACGCAGGTCACCCCCTTGCAGTGCAGCCCTCCTTACCCTGCTCCTGCCAGAGCTCCATCTCTCCTCTACAGAGTTGCTCTCTTCACTCTGTTCAGGTTACAGACCCTACTAAGCCCCTCTCCCAAGCCAATGCCCACCTCACCCCACTTTGACAATTTTCTTTAGGTCCCTCCTCAGCTCCCAGGAATTAATTTTGGAATGATTTGTTCAGAAAGAAAAAGAAGGGATAGAAATAAAAGAGGTAAAGGGTAAAAGACTTAATATACTGTTAGCAAATTACTCTTTTGCTAAATCAACCAAAGTTAATTTTTTTTTTCATTACAACTAAGAAAACTGACTAAAACACACTGTAAGAAAAGACTTCTCTTCAGAGGAGGACTTTTGTGGAAAATGTATAAAACTGTGAACATATAAGCCAACTCTCTCTACTATATTTTATGTTCTAAAATTCACCTATTGCCTCTTTTATAAGAAATGAAAAGAAAGAAATTTAAGTCAATGGAAAACTAGTATTGAAAAAATGCAGTAGCATGATAAAACAGTCAGGGATAAATGGAAAAATAATTCCAGAGGAAGCAAAGTGCAAGAAAAAGAAGAGAACTTAAAAAAAAAAATGACTCTGATTTGTGATCGTGGTGACAATTTGAGAGAATGTTGTATACATAAAACCAGAACAAGCTGCTGAGAGAGAGAGAGAGAGAGAGAGAGCGAGAGCAAGCCACTACCTAGGACTTTACCCAGAATAGGTAACAGGTCTTTGCTTTCTGATCAGCTAAATATTTCTAGAATTCATATTATTTTTTTCCTACCCAATAGAGGGAGATAAGACAATGATCAAGTCCTCCTCTTGGAGCATATGTATACTCTCTTTTTACATATATATTTTTTTACATCTATAATGTTCTTTTCATAAAAATGATTTGGCTTAGTGAAAAGAATATGAACTTTGGAGCCTGGAGTCTGACTGACTGGGTTTGAACCTGCACTCTGTGATGGTTGTGTGACCTAGCAAGTAACTTAACCTCTCACTGTGACTTAGAGTCTTTGTGTAGAATGGGGATGATCACAGAATTGAAAGCATGCTTAAAAGGCAATATGAGAAAAGCACTCAAATGAATACCTAGCATGTGATGAGTTGTCTCTTAGTATCATAACAATATTAATTTACATATGTATTTTATGTATACATCCAATACTATACTTTGCTCTGTACATTTATACACACAATAATATTTCTTAAAAGATTAACTAAAATTAACATGAATTAAAGTTTAATATTTTATTACTCCATGCTGGAGACCATCTTGCACAAGCCCTGGGATGAGGGTCATTTGCAATCAGTGATCTAGAGCGGCAGCATATAGGAAACTAGTGAGATCACCACTAAGGGATTCTGAGAATTGAATAGGAACAGGTTTAAAATCAAGGCAGGAACTCTCCATCACAATTATAAACCACCAGTACCAAGGACGACCTGGACCTGGATTGGTTTCTTTTATGCTATATATTTCCCATCATGAGAGGGACAAATTCTCAGGCTTGGCTCATTTGGGGTATATAGTTGGACGTAAGAGGAGGGCCTATCAGGAATGAGGAGTAAAGATGTAGAAAGGAGGAAACTTTCTGGTAAAAGAAATTCAATTGGCAGATCTGACTTTGAAGTGATAGCTAATGATTTATCTCATTGAATACTCATAGAAATCCTGTAAGATTGATATTATTTTTCCCATGTTTATGGGTGAGGTAGTTTAAATATTTTTCCAAGGTGGCACAGCTATTAGAGATCTGTGCTGAAGATATGGTTTGAATTCAATTTTTCTACTCCTAGTCTACTGAAAAGGTATCTTCATCACATCCAACACTAACTTCCCTGTTGTTTAGGTTAGAGTAATAATCTCTCTTTTTCTCTCTCAACACACACACGTACACACACACATACAAACACACACCTCATAATAATTTTACTTTGAGGCAAACAACCTGAGCTGTTAATAGAAAATAATGTTAGAAACAGTTTTAAATTACATTTGTTTAGTGTATCATCTCTCTCACAAATCTGTGAATTCTTTTGGTTTCAAATGATAGTCACTTGTTAAAGGAAAAGCTGATCATGTAGAAGGAGATATGTTCTTCTTCTATATTTTATATGGTTATTCTTTTATATTCCAAGATAAGTATGGTAATTATTAATTTTTCAGCCAATAAAATTGTTATTCATGTTTCTCTTTTGTATGTCAAAGTGCATTGTTAATTTATAAGCATCAAACCACTATAATCTGTTTTTCTACCTACGCAGCGTCAATAAGATTTCATTTCTGGCCTTGCAAACGGAAAGCACAGCTTCACTAATTGGTTGGATGAAACAGCAGCTCCACTATCTCAGGTATTTGTTAATCTCTTTTCATTCCGCTGAAGGTCAGGAATATGTACACACATGCAAATGCATTTGTCACAGTGAGAAAATAGATAGGTTAAAGTGATGTAGTCATTAGAAACCGTGAATATTGACAGTCTAATAAAAAGTTACTAGTAAATATTTCATATCACCTTCAAACAATAGCCATATTAACTGAACTTAGAACAGTGAATAATGTCTTCACAACTTATTTTTATCATCTTTAATATAATTGCTCATGCAAGAAATGAGGATTTTAGGGGAAAAAAATCTATGTGCATCTCTAGTGCCTATATGGATATGTACCAAATCCAATTTTTGTTTTCATCTCTTTTAACTTGATTTACTTAGCTGACTTTTAATTGACATGCAATCTTAATGTTTACCTGAAACTAATCAATGATAACCTCACTGAATATTTCTGGCTAAGAAACAACCATGGTGGAAGGGATTATTGATTCTCGATATTCATGTTGCTTTAAACATTTTATTAATGTGGAAATTTCTAAAGTGATTGTGCAGTGCTATATGTTTGCTTTCTTGGGAGACTTTGTGTTGCATATTTCAACACATTAGTTCACATACTAGAAGTTGCAATTCTTTTATAACAGATGGTTCAGCATCTTGACTCCTGTAATGACCAAGCCTCACATTTCAGAGACTGTGAACCTTGTTGCTTCTTCACTAAGTCCTTCTGAAGTGCCTACCCAAGTATACAGTGCTATTCATAGTTCAAGGGACAGAGAGAAAATTCTTTCCTAAGCCCTGCAGGCCATCAGTTTATATCCTGAAGCATGAAATTTGATTACTCTTATTATCTGAACTTCCATACCTTATATAGTTGTTAGTGGTCACAAAATCAGCCAGGCCTTTGTAAACATTCAGTTCTAGGATTGGACACAGCAGCCTCTAGTTACAGCAAATTTCACAGACTGTCTTTATCCTTTGCAAAATGACATTACATATTTTAAGATTTTATGAACTGGCATTTAGAGATGGTCACTATTCCTTTATAAAAAATTAAGTATAGAGCTAAAAAAAATTTAGATAAAATTTTAGATGAAATTTCAAAAAGTCCCTGGAGCTTAAGGCAAAGCAAAGATATTTTTGCCTGATTTAAAAGACAGATTCATTTCTTCTTTTTTTTCTGCCTACCTGCCAAAGCTGATCTACCAAAGACCTCTATATTTCCTAATCATCAAACTACATTCACACAGGAGCTTTCTTCCCCACTCCAACTAATGCACTGCCAATGACCTATATGTTGCTAAATCAATTGATCCATGTTGGGTTCTCATCTTATCTGACCTCTCAGCAGCGCTAAACACAGTTATTCACACTATCCAGTTTAGAACACTGCCCTTCGTTTTTTGATTTCCTCTGTGTGGTATTATCCTGATTTTTATACTACCTTTCTGAATATTCATTCCCAATTTCCTTTTCTTACCTTATACATAATTTAAACATTATAAACATTATAACAGTTTCTGAAGTATCATCAGCTCTGTGTGTATTTTGCTAATAAATTCTCACCAGAAGTTATCCCATCTTTATGTTGATGACTCTTGAATTTATAAATCCAGCACAAATCTTTTACCTGGCTCCAAAACTATTTGTCTACTTGATATCTTCACATCCAGGTATATTTTAGGTTTTAAAATTTAATAGATTCAAAAGTAAATTCTTGATTTCTACCCTCAGACCTCTAATCCAACATCTGTTCCATCCCCCACATTTCCCTATCTTGAGAGTTTACTATGTGCCTGGTATAGAATTAAAAATATTGAAGTCCTAGGGGTCCTCTAAGCAAAGAGAGAGCCTAAAAGTAGTAGACCAAAAAGGAACAGAGATAATGTATAGTAACAGTCACCTTACAGGCAATATAATGGCACTAAATTCATATCTCTCAATAGTTATCCTGAATGTAAATGGGCTAAATGCCCCAATCAAAAGACCAGGGTATCAGAATGGATAAAAAATAAAACCCATCAATATGCTGTCTATAAGAAACTCATTTTAGAGCCAAATACACCTCCAGATTTAAAGTGAGGGGGTGGAAAACAACTTACCATGCTAATGGACATCAAAAGAAAGCTGGAGTCACAATCCTTATACCAGATCAATTAGCGTTTAATCCAAAGACTATAATAAGAGATGAGGAAGGACACTGTATCATATTCAAAGGGTTTGTCCAACAAGATCTAACATTTGTAAATATCTATGCCACTAACATGGGAGCAGCCAACTATATAAACCAATTAATAACAAAATCAAAGAAACACATCAACAATAATACAATAATAGTAGGGGACTTTAACACTCCTCTCACTGAAATGGACAGATCATCCAAGCAAAAGATCAACAAGGAAATAAAGGCCTTAAATGACATATTGGACCAGATGGACATCACAGATATATTCAGAACATTCCATCCCAAAGCAACAGAATATACATTCTTCTCCAGTGCACATGGAACATTCTCCAGAATAGATCACATCCTGAGTCACAAATCAGGTCTCAACTGGTACCAAAAGATTGGGATCATTCCCTGCATATTTTCAGACCACAATGCTCTAAAGCTAGAACTCAATCACAGGAGGAAATTTGGAAAGAACCCAAATACATGGAGGCTAAAGAGCATCCTACTAAAGAATGAATGGGTTAACTAGGAAATTAAAGAGGAATTGAAAAAAATCATGGAAACAAATGATAATGAAAACACAATGGTTCAAAATCTGTGGGACACAGCAAAGGCAGTCCTGAGAGGAAAATATATGGCAATACAAGCCTTTCTTAAGAAACAAGAAAAGTCTCAAATACACGACCTAACCCTACACCTAAAGGAGCTGGAGAAAGAACAACAAAGGAAGTCTAAATCCAGCAGGAGAAGAGAAATAATAAGATCAGAGCAGAAATCAATGAAATAGAAACCCAAAAAACAAACAAACAAACAAACAAAAAACCAAACAAGCAAACAAACAAACAAAAAAACCAATAGAACAAATCAATGAAACCGGGTGCTGGTTCTTTGAAAGAATTAATAAGATTGATAAACCCCTGGCCAGACTTATCAAAAAGAAAAGAGAAAGGACCCAAATAAGTAAAAACATGAATGAAAGAGGAGAGATCACAACCAACACCAAAAAAATACAAACAATTATAAGAATATATTATTCAGCAACTGTATGCGAGCAAATATGACAATCTGAAAGAAATAGATGTGCTCCTAGAGACATATAAACTACCACAACTGAACCAAGATGAAATAGAAAATCTGAACAGACCTATAACCAGTAAGGAGATTGAAGCCATCATCAAAAATCTCCCAAAAACAAGAGCCAAGGGCCAGACGGCTTTCCAGAGGAATTCTACCAAACTTTTAAAGAAGAATTAATTCCTATTCTTCTGAAACTCTTCCAAAAAAACAGAAATGGAAGGAAAACTTCCAAACTCATTTTATGAGGCCAGCATTACCTTGGACCCAAAACCAGACAAAGACCCCATCAAAGAAGAGAAGTACAGATCAATATCCTTGATGAACACAGATGTGAAAATTCTCACCAAAATACTAGCCAATAGGATCCAACAGTACATTAAAAGGATTATTCATCACGACCAAGTGGGACTTATTCCAGGGATGCAAGGTTGGTTCAACATCTGCAAATCAATCAATGTGACACAATACATTCATAAAAGAAAGAACAAGAACCATAGGATGCTCTCAATAGGTGCTAAAAAAGCATTTGACAAAGTACAGCATCCTTTCTTGATCAAAATTCTTCGAAGTGTAGGAATAGAAGGTAAATACCTTAATATCATCAAAACCATCTATGAAAAACCCACTGCAAATATTATTCTCACTGGAGAAAAACTGAGAACTTTTCCACTAAGGTCAGGAACATGGCAGGGATGTCCATTATCACCACTGCTATTCAACATAGTACTAGAAGTCCTAGCCTCAGCAATCAGACAACAAAAAGAAATTAAAGGCATCCAAATTAGCAAGGAAGAAGTCAAACCCTCACTCTTTGCAGATGATATGATACTTTATGTGGAAAACCCAAAAGACTCCACTCCAAAACCTCTAGAACTTGTACAGGAATTCAGTAATGTGTCAGGATTTAAAATCACTGCACAGAAATCAGTTGCATTTCTGTACAACAACAACAACAAGACAGAAGAATGAGAAATTAAGGAGTTAATCTCATTTACAATTGCACCCAAAACCATAAGATTCCTAGGAATAAACCTAATCAAAGGGGCAAAGAATATGTACTCAGAAAACTATAAAGTACTCATGAAAGAAATTGAGGAAGACACAAAGAAATAGAAAAATATTCCATACTCATGGATTAGAAGAACAAATATTGTGAAAATGCCTATGCTACCTAAAGCAATCTATACATTTAATGAAATCCTTATCAAAATACCATCCATTTTTTTCAAAGAAATGGAACAAATAATTCTAAAATTTATATGGAGCCATTAAAAACCCTGAATAGCCAGAGGAATGTTGAAAAAGAAAGCGAAAGTTGGTGGCATCACAATTCCAGACTTCAAGTTCTATTACAATGCTGTCATCATCAAGAAGGTATGGTACTGGCATGAAACCAGACATATAGATCAGTGGAACAGAATAGAGAGCCCAGAAATAAATCTTCAAAAACATGGTCAAGTAATCTTTGACAAAGCAGGAAAGAATGTCCCATGGGAAAAAGACAGTCTCTTCAGCAAATGGTGTTGGGAAAATTGGACAGCCACATGCAGTAGAATGAAACTGGGCCATTTCCTTACACCATACAGAAAAATAGACTCCAAATGGATGAAAGACATCAATGTGAGAAAGGAATCCATCAAAATCCTTGAGGAGAACACAGACCTCTTTGACCTCAGCCACAGCAACTTCTTCCTAGAAACATTGCCAAAGGAAAGGGAAGCAAGGGAAGAAATGAACTATTGGGACTTCATCAAGATTAAAAGCTTTTGCACAACAAAGAAAACAGTCAACAAAAGACGACCAGCAGAATGGGAGAAGATATTTGCAAATGACATATCAGATAAAAGGTAGTACCCAAAATCTATAAAGAACTTATCAATCAAACTCAACACCCAAAGAACAAATATCCAATCAAGAAATGGATAAAGGACATGAACAGACATTTCTGCAAATAAGCCATCCAAAAGGCCAACATATACATGAAAAAGTGCTCCACATCACTTGGCATCAGGGAAATACAAATCAAAACCACAATGAGATACCACTTCATACCAGTCAGAATGGCTAAAATTAACAAGTCAGGAAATGACAGATGCTGGTGAGGATGCAGGAAAAGGGGAACCCTCCTACACCATTGGTGGGAATGCAAGCTGGTGCAGGCACTCTGGAAAACAGCATGGAGGTTCCTCAAAAGTTGAAAATAGAGTTACCCTGTGACCCAGCAATCACACTACTGGGTATTTACTCTAAAGATACAAATGTAGTGATATGAAGAGGCACATGCACCTGAATGTTTATAGCAGCAATGTCCACAATAG
Organism: Neogale vison; assembly: GCF_020171115.1. NCBI lineage: Eukaryota > Metazoa > Chordata > Mammalia > Carnivora > Mustelidae > Neogale > Neogale vison. The sequence continues at coordinate 81,441,119 of NC_058101.1, read as the reverse complement.
CCAAACTATGGAAAGAATGTAGATGTCCATCAACAGATGAATGGATAAAGAAGAAGTGGTACACACACACACACACACATACACACACACACACAATGGAATACTATGCATCCATCAAAAGAAATGAAATCTTGCCATTTATGATGATGTGGATGGAACTAGAGGGTATTATGCTGAACGAAATAAGTCAATCAGAGAAAGACAATTATCATATGATTTCCCTGATATGAGGAAGTTGAGAACAATGTGGGGGATTTAGGTAGGTAGGGAAAGAAAGAATGAAACAAGATGGGATCCAGAGTGAGACAAACTGTAAGAGACTCTTAATCTCACAAAACAAACTCGGGGTTGCTGGGGGGATGGAGGGAGGGAGAAGGTGGTTGGGTTATGGACATTGGGGAAAGTATGTGCTATGGTGAGTGCTGTAAGTGTGTAAACCTTGTGATTCACAGTCTTGTACCCCTGGAGCTAATAATACATTTTATGTTAATAAAAAATAAACAAATAAAAAAAATCTCAGTCCTAGGAAATAAAAATGGATAAGATGAGCATCACCCTTCCCCCCAGTACTTCATACTCTAAAAGGGAGATGGACAAAACAAACAGACAAACAGAAAACAAAACAAAACACACACACACCCCGCCCCACACACATAAAATAGCTATAATTCATGATCATTTCTGTGAAAGAAAAACTAAAGAATTGAGAGAATAGGTAATTTCTATTGAATACTATATAGAAATGGGGAAGGGTTCTTCACTCCTAATTATTTTTTTCTATTATGTAACACCTGACCACTTCTAACCCTCCCTCACTGCTCTTAGGAGTAGTTGCTGAGTTCAGTCAGAGCATTCAGAGAACAACTCTTTTCCCTCCTTCCTCTAGGAAGTGTACTTGACTGTGCAGAGTAAGTGTCATGCCATAAGTGTTTAGAATCTAGGTCCTGTCCCATAGGGAAAACCTGTAATTATTTAACCACTTCCTCAGGGGAAGTTTCTACCTGTCTATAGAAAGCATGTTCTCTCAATAGTTTATTTTCTTCCCATTAATCTCAAAGGTGTCCCTCCTGTTCTTCTATATCATAAACTGATCCTTTGGGAGTTTGGGAAGGCTTTCAGATTTTTGACTATGACCTCAAAGTCCTCACCGTCTAGAATAGGGGTTGGCAAACTATGGTCCATGGCTTAAATTTGGCCATAGCTTGTTTTTGCTTCTTAAAAACTGTAAAAAAACATAGATGAATAGGCAACATAGACTGTATGTCTCTTGAAAATTGTACAATATTTACAGTCTGATCCTTTTCAAAGAAAGTTTGCTGGCTCCTTAAAATCTTTTTAAAAAGGCAGGGGGGCCCTGGCTGGCTCAGTTGGTTAAGTGTCTGACTTTGGCTCAGGTCATAATCTCGGGGTCCTGGGATCCTGAGTCAGGCTTGTCCTTCTCCCTTTTTCTGCTTGTCCTTCTCCCTTTGTCCCTCCACCAGCTCATGCTCTTCCTCTCAAATAAAGAAATAAAGTTAAAAAAACAAAAGTCTGCACACAGCAAAGGAAGCAGCCAACAAAACCAAAAGAAAACCAACAGAATGGGAGAAGATATTTGCAAATGGTATATCAGATAAAGGGCTAGTATCCAAAATCTATAAATAACTTAGCAAACTCATCACCCAAAGGACAAATAATCCAGTCAAGAAATGGGCAGAAGACATGAACAGTCATTTTGCAAAGAAGACATCCAAAAGGCCAACATACAAATGGCATCAGGGAAATACACATCAAAACCACAATGAGATACCACCTCATACCAGTCAGAATGGCTAAAGTCAGGAAATGAGAGATGCTGGCGAGGATGGAGAGAAAGGGAAACACTCCCATACTGTTGGTAAGAATGAAAGCTGGTGCACTCATTCTGGAAAACAGTGTGGAAGTTCTTCAAAAAGTAGAAAATAGAGCTACTCTATGACACAACAATTACACTACTGGGTATTTACCCCAAAGATACAAATGGTGATCCAAAGGGACATCTGCGACCCCCAATTTTATAGCAGCAATGTCCATAATGGCTGAACTATGGAAAGAGCCCAGCTGTTCATTGGTGGATAATTGGATAAAGAAGTTGTGGTCCATATATATAATGGAATATATACAGCATCAAAAACAGATCTTGCCATTTGCAATGACATGTATGGAACTAGAGGGTATTATGCTAAGTGAAATAAGTCAGAGAAAGACAATTATCATAGGATCTCACTAATATGTGGCATTTAAGAAACAAGATAGAAGATTATAGGGGAAAAGAGGAAAAAATGAAACAAGATGAAATCAGGGAGGGAGACAAACCATAAGAGACTTAATCTTGCAAACAAACTGAGGGTTGCTAGAGTGGAGTGGGTTGGGAGGGATGGAGTAGCTGGGTGATGGACATTGGGGAAGGTATCTGTTGTGGTGAGCACTGTGTGTTGTGTAAGACAGTTGAATCAAAGACATATACCTCTGAAACAAATAATAGATTTTGTGTTAATTAAAAAAAAACAGTAAGTTGAAAATAAAAGTATGGAAAAAGGTAGACCACACACACACACACGCACACAATTTGCTGACTCCTAATCTAGAACAAGGAGCCAAGAATCTTGAAGAGTAAACCAGTAATAAAAATTTAAAATAATAAAATATGGTGGGTATAAAGGAGGGCACATATTGCATGGAGCACTGGGTTTGGTACATAAGCAGTGAATCTTGGAACACTGGAAAAAATAAATAAAAAACTTCAGACTTTGGCTAAGCCAAGGTGGGTGACTTTGAACACTGGTGTTGTTTTATTAAATATAAACCATGCTAATTTTGACACTGGCAGTTTTTAGAGACTTCTATTGGTGAATATATGTTGCTAGTTCTTATAGATATGTACTTAGATTTTTCCTCTTGAAATGAGATCACATGAGCCTTAGAGTACATTGCATGTGTTACGTTTGAAGGTCACAACCATTCAAAATTTTTTGTTTGTTTTTCACTTTTGTTTTTGTTTGCACAGATAGTTATTTATATAAAAGGAGAGACATGGTCCTCATCAAAGATTCAGAACTCAAAAATATGTTTGGTCCTCAGTGAAACAGTAGGACTCAATAACAGCCCTGGGTAAGAAAGTGCTTTACCCAAATGCCACAAAAGCAGAGTTCATCTTTAGTCAAAGTGTGAAGCTCTGAAAAGCTGAAGGCCACAGGTAATTTCAAAGCCTCTAGCTTTGGCAAACAGATTCAGCACAAGCTGATGGTACTAGGGGTGGCCCTTTATTAGAACATGACTGCTGAAGCTTGACCTACACACATATTTTAGTTTTAGGTGGACCTCAAAAACTGCTGAAAGGGTTCTAGAGGCCTTAGGAAGAAAAGGCATCAGAAACAAAGATTCAATCTAAGGGAAAGAGATTCTTAAACTTCAAGGGCATCTATATCCTACCAGAACATGAGGGTCTACCTTCAAATTGTTAGTTCCAGGCCTAGGTAGATGCTAGAGATAAGCTGCTTTATATTTTGTTGTTCTGTATCTTTTTGACCTGTCTTCATAGCTAAGAGACAGATCTGTGAGGAGTTTGACTTTGAATTTGTGTGTCTACTCCAAATTTCAAAAAAGCATGTATTCTCACTTTGGCTTTGGTTTTGTTAATTACATATGAGAACAAAGCCTTCTGAACAGGGCATATCCCATAGCTCTAAGCAATGCTACTGTGAATGGCAGTAGGATTGGTGCAGTCACATTGAATTAAGGAGGTTTGCTCATAGGAAATTGTGGGGGTTATGTCATAAGGCAGAAGTCTTAATCAGTTCAATAATGGGGAATCCTAAAATAGTCTGAAGGGGAAATGGAAATTAAGATGCCTAGAAAAACTGAATGAGACAGTAAGATCTGATAACCATGGCTGCCATCATTGCAAATTTCTTAAATTTGGAAGAATGAAGAAATTATGTCTTAATTGCATCCTCCCCACCACACACACTTTGGAAGAAAAGTTTGAATAGATGTCAATCTCTTAACTCTGGTAGAAACATAGTGTAAAAATTCACCTTTTGTGGCTATCTCTCCACATTCTGAGTGCAAATTCCTAGGTCATGGATTCTGGACAACTGCATCCCAGTGAAGCTGAAACCAAGATATTCTTGTGTGTGTGTGTGTGTGTGTGTGTGTGTGTCCTTCCCCCCTCTCTGTTTCTGATAATTTTTGGCGATACAATGCTTTGAAGTCCTCAGGAATGTCATTCCACTTGGTATAACTGTCTTAGGACTTAGGAATTGGCTTGTTTTCTCTATTTGGTGGCTATGGAATTGCATTAACTTCATTACTAGTCTTAAGGAAACCTTTATTCTAAACTAATTTTACTTCTGAGGTCTTCCCGCAATCTTAAGGAAGCCAAGCTCCTCACAGGCATCAATTCCTCTCTGTTAGGGATTGAGCAGAACAAGAAATTAGGAAGCATGAATTTTGTATCTTATTCTTTTAAACTTGAGACACAAAAACAAGAGAATTTGCTTTGGAAAATTTACTCCAGATATGTTTTCTATTTCTTTTTCTCTGCTGGGTGACAGGCTATTCTGCTCAACCAAGATCACTTTAATTACTCTAACTCCCCCTTGGTATAAGTGGCTTGATATGTTAATTCAGTGATATTTTGAACACTTCCATTTTTGAAGGAACTTCTGGCTTGCTCAGTGGCTATCTCTATATCCAGGTTACTTTTCTATTCCCCACTCCTATTTTCAAGCTTCAGCTCTTTCTCCCCGCCCCCCCTACTTTTTCCCTCCCTGTGATTTCTCTTACTTTCTGTGTGCCTAGAATGCATTAAAATATGTTTCATCCATATTTTATGCTGCATGAATACATTATGGTATTTTATCAACTATACTACTGCAAACTAAAGTCTCTCCAATGTATTCCTGACAATTCCAGTAAAGAAATATTTTTTAAATGTAATTCTGAGTCTTTAACTCTTCTTTTTATAAATTCTATAATGATATTTCGGTAATCTTTAAAACAAATCCATACTCTTTAATGGACCATGTAAAAGGTGTTCTCTATCTGTTTCTTGAAACTCAACCATTACACTTTCCCCACAACCATCAAGTTCTGGTCACAATGTCTTCATTTTAATTGTTCAAGCTCTTTCTGGGTCCTTCTGGTCATTCAGGTCAGGGCTTACAAAGCACTCTTTCAATGCCTTCCCTGATCACTGTAATCTGTATAGGTCCTCTCACTGTATGTTTCCTACAGAGCACTCACAAAATTTGCAATTTTATGTTATATTTACATTTACTTTCTTAATATTAGTCTTGTCCACTCAACTGCAAATTCCTTGAGGGAAGTAGCAGGTTTATTTTTATTTTTTATAATCATTACTCAGTATATGACATGGCAAATAGAATTCAATAATTTAGTAAATTTTATTGACTGAATGACTGAATGAATGAACAGGTACGAAATAAAAATTTCCAACTTACTGCAAATAATTTTCTCCAAGATTCAAGCTAAAAGTAAACAAAATCTGAGAACCAATTATATCTTGGTCAAAATTTTTCTAAAGAGGAGTGAGTAGTTTTTAAATTAATTAATAATGATAATTACCAGCAGCATTTATTAGGTTTCTGTTTTACTTTGTTGCACTTCTGAGTAATATGTTAAATGAATTGATACAGTTTCTGATCCCCAGGGGATCAGTAAATGATGACTGATGACACTATGGAATATATAATAAAAGTTTTAATAAAGAGTTATTTCTGTTCCACTCTTATTCAAGCATGTGTTATAATGAGGCAATGATTCTTCTTTCATCTTCTTCTCTAGTTTTTCTTTATACATGAGACATTCCAGCAATCTTGTCTGAGTACAAATTTCCCTAGGACATGAAAATACATGTAGACTCAACCTAGTTTTTACAATTCAGAACGATCCCTAAAAAGGAGGGATAAAAACAGGAATGGAGAAGAAACATTTAAAAATAATGGAATTACATGTAGTATACCTGATTATGCTGAGCTTTCATCAAAGCTGGTGAAAAGTGCTCTTTAACAAGAATTTTAACATTTTTGGGAAATCACTGAAATCAGAGCATGAGTTAGTGCATGTTTTCAATGGAAATCTGTTTCCAGTCAGAATCAGAGACTTTTTTCTGACAATATGCGATTACCTTATCTTCACCCAACTGCCATTTTCAAGGACTATCATGCAGCCTAATCCCCAATGCATTTATTTACTTATTTTTTTCCAGGGGACATCTGTATTTAATTTTTCAATTTGCCCTTTATGTAAACAATTTTCTGGACAGCCCAAGCCTCTTTAGGGGTGTCAGTCCCTTTCCTGCAAATCCCCAGTGCATTTAAATCAGTTTCAAACCTTTCACAATTTTCCATGGTTTAATTAAACAAAACAACCTGGTTGTATCAGGAAGTTACTTTTCTCAAAATCTTCAACATACCAGTAATATCAGTGACTATTTATGTTTCTTTGGACACGTTTTTAGGGAACATCCTGGATAGTAAATGAGCTGCCAGGTTTTTCTGTCATCTAGTTTATCAAAAAACTTCAGCTGTCCAAATCATATCTTTCCAAAAAAATACATCAGCTTCACTATTTATTAAATTAAAATCTCTTGACTCACTTCCTTTTAGATGTTTTACCTTAGTGGTCCTCAAATATTTGTTGCTCACATACCACTTAATGGAATTGTAAAAAAAAAAAAAAAAAAAGAAAGAAAGAAAGAAAGAAAGAAAAAATAATAATAAGTTTTTTTTTAAGTTAACAGCTAAAATTCTTTATAACTCTAAGTTATTTCAAAATGTGCAGTTTATGGCAAATTTACATATTTAAATTTTTAAGTAAAATGGTTAAACTATTCATTTAAATATCTCCATTGGAATTAAATAGTATAGTGATTTTTTTCCTTTTTTAAAATTTTTTAATTTAAATTCCAGTTAGTTAGCATACAGTGTAATATTATTTTCAGGTGTAGAGTTTAGTGATTTAGCACTTCTGTACATCACCCAGTGCTCATCACAAGTGCTCTCCTTAATCCCCGTCACCTATTTAACCTATCCCCCTGTTCCCCTCTGTTCTGGTAATCATCAGATCTTTCTCTGTAGTTATGAGTCTGTTTCTTGTTCTTCATCTCTTCTCCCCTGCCCATGTTTGTTTTGTTTCTTAAATTCCACATATGAGTAAATATCATAGTGATTTGATATCAAATCATCTATGTAAAAATAAATGAGTAAGATCTTCCTTTATAATCAGACATTTCCATCATTCCTTTTTTTAACTCCTATTTTCCTTCCATTTTACTTAAATTTGTCCTAATGTATAAACTGTTAATGCTTACAGAAGATTTACTTATCACCATTAAACTTCTTAGGAACAAAAAGGAAAAATAAAAAATCCTATGTAGATAGCTTATACAAATGCATATACATTCATATAAAATTTTATTTTTGGTGACTATAGAATTTAAATATTAACAGTTTTTCTCAATTGATTATTATAATTATTTTATTTTTTATTTTTTATTTTTTTCACACCCAGTGCTCCATGCAATACGTGCCCTCCTTAATACCCACCACCAAGCTCACCCATCCCCACACCCCCTCCCTTCCAAAACCCTCAGTTTGTTTCTCAGAGTTCACAGTCTCTCATGCTTCATCTCCCCCTCCAATTCACCCCAATTCACTTTTCTTTTCCTTCTCCTAATGTCTTCCATGTTATTCCTGATGCTCCACAAGTAAGTGAAATCATATGATAATTGACTTTCTCTGCTTGACTTATTTCACACAGCATAATCTCCTCCAGCCCCATCCATGTTGTTACAAAAGTTGGGTATTCATCCGTTCTGGTGGAGGCATAATATTCCTTTGTATATATGGACCATATCTTCTTTATCTATTCTCCTGTTGAAGGGCATCTTTGCTCTTTCCACAGTTTGGTGACTGTGGCCATTGCTGCTATGAACATTGGGATACAGATGGCCCTTCTTTTCAATACATCTGTATCTTTGAAGAAAGTACCCAGTCGTGCAATTTCAGAGTCATTGGGTAGCTCTATTTTTAATTTTTTAAGGAATCTCCATACTGTTTTCCAAAGTGGCTGCACCAACTTGCATTCCCACCAGTGTAAGAGGGTTCCCCTTTCTCCACATCCTCTCCAACACTTGTTGTTTACTGTCTTGGTGATTTTGACCATTCTGACTGGTGTAAGGTGCTATCTCAGTGTGGTCTGGATTTGAATCTCCCTGATGGCTAATGATGATGGACATTTTTTCATGTGTCTGTTAAGTATTCATATGTCTTCTTTGGGGAAGTGTCTGTTCATGTCTTTGGCCTAGTTTTTGACATGATTATCTGTGTTTTGAGTGTTGAGTTTGAGGAGTTCTTTATAGATCTTGGATATCAGCCCTTCGTAGTGTTAAGTGCAAATATCTTTTCCCATTTTGTGGGTTACCTCTTTGTCTTGTTGACTATTTCCTTTGCTGTGCAGAAGCTTTTGATTTTGATGAAGTCCCAATAGTGCATTTTTGCTTTTGTTTCCTTTGCCTTTGGAGGCATGTCTTGAAAGAAGTTGTTGTGGTGCATGTCAAAGAGGTTACTGCCTATGTTCTCCTCTAGGATTTTGATATATTCCTGTCTCACATTGAGGTCTTGTATCCATTTTGAGTTGATCTTTGTGTATTGTGTAAGAGAATGGTTGAGTTTCATTCTTTTATACATAGCTGTCCAATTTCCCCAGCACCATTTATTGAAGAGACTGTCGTTTTTCCACTGTATATATTTTTCCTACTTTGTTGAAGATTATTTGACCATAGAGTTGTGGGTCCATATCTGGAGTCTCTACTGTGTTCCCTGGTCTATGTGTCTGTTTTTGTGCCAGTACCTTACTGTCTGGGTGATCACAGCTTTGTACTAAAACTTGAAAGCAGACAATGTGATGCCTCCAGTTTTGTTTTTCTTATTCAACATTTCCTTAGCAATGCAGGGTCTCTTCTGGTTTCATACAAATTTTAGAATTGTTTGTTCTAGCTCTTTGGAAAATGCCAGTGGAATTTTGATTTGGATGGCATTAAAACTATAGATTGCTCTGGTCAGTATAGACATTTTAACAATGTTTATTCTTCTGATCCATAGAGCATGGAATACTCTTCCATTTTTTTGTGTCTTCTTCAATTTCTTTCATGAGTGCTCTGTAGTTCCTTGAGTACAGACCCTTTCCCTCTTTGGTTAGGTTTATTCCCAGGTTTCTTAAGGTTCTCAGTGCTATAGTAAATGGAATCAATTCTGTAATTTCCATTTCTATATTTTCATTGTTAGTGTATAAGAAAGCAACTGGTTTCTGTGCATTGATTTTGTATCCTGTCATGTTACTGAATTGCTATATGAGTTCTAGTAGTTTGTGGATGGAGTCTTTTAGGTTTTCCATATAAAGTATCATGTCACCTGTGAAGAGAGAGAGTTTGACTTCTCTGACATTTTGAATACCTTTATTTCATTTGTTTTCTGATTGCTGTTGCTAGGACTTCTAGTACTATGTTGAACAAGAGCAGTGAGAGTGGGCATTCTTGTCGTGTTCCTGATCTCAAAGGGAGGGCTATCAATTTTTCCCCATTGAGAATGATATTTGCTGTGAGTTTTTCATAGATAGATTTTATGAAGTTTATGAAGTTAAGGAATGTTCCCTCGATCCCTATACTTTAAAGAGTTTTAATCCAGAATGGATGTTGTATTTTGTCAAATGCTTTTTGTGCATCAATTGAGAGGACCAGTTGGTTCTTCTCTCTTCTCTTATTGATTTGTTCTGTCACATTTATTGATATGAAAATGTTGAACCACCCTTGCACCCAGGGATAAATCCCACCTGGTCATGGTGGATAATCTTTTGAATGAACTTGTTGGATCCTATTAACTAGGATCTTGTTGAGAATCTTGGCATCCATATTCTTCAGGGATATTGGTCTGAAATTCTCCTTTTTGATGGGATATTTGCCTGGTTTTGGGATCAGGGTAATGCTGGCTTCATAGAAAGAATCTGGTGAAAAGAGAATTGGTGTATTTGGAATTTTTCAGTTTTTTGAAGTGAGGTCTGGATGGCTATGCATTTCCTCCTTAGGGCCACCTTTGCTTTTTCCCATAGGTTTTGGACCAAAGTGTCTTCATTCTCATTGGTTTCCATGAATTGTTTAAGTTCTTCTTTGATTTCCTGGTTGATCCAAACATTCTTTTTTTTTTTTTTAAGATTTTATTTATTTATTTGACAGACAGAGATCATAAGTAGGCAGAGAGGCAGGCAGAGAGAGAGGAGGAAGCAGGCTCCCCACTGAGCAGAGAGCCCAATGTGGGGCTTGATCCCAGGACCCTGGGATCACGACCTGAGCCAAAGGCAGAGGCTTTAACCCACTGAGCCTCCCAGGTGCCCCAATCCAAACATTCTTAACCAAGGTGGTCTTTAGCTTCCAAGTGTTTGAATTCCTTCCAAACTTTTTCTTGTGTTTGAGTTCCAGTTTCAAAGCATTGTGGTCTGAGAATATGCAATATCAATCTTTTGGTATTGCTTGAGCCCTCATTTGTGACCCAGTATGTGGTCTATTCTGGAGAAAGTTCCATGTAAGCTCAAGAAGAATGAGTATTCTGTTGTTTTAGGATGGAACATTCTGTATATATCTATAAGGTCCATCTGGTCCAATGTGTCATTCAAAGCTCTTGTTTCTTTATTGATTTTCTGCTTGGGTGATCTGTCTTACTGAGAGTGGCATGTTAAGATCCCCGACATTAATGTATTGATATCAATATGACTCTTTAATTTGATATACAATTGGCTTATATAGTTGGCCGTTCCCATATTGGGGGCATAAATATTTACAATTGTTAGATCTTGTTGGATAGGCCCTTGAAGAAAGATGTAGTGTCCTTCTGTATATCTGACTACAGTATTTAGTTTAAAATCTAATTTACCTGATATAAGATTTGCTATCCCAGCTTCCTTTTGAGGCCTGTTGGCATGAAAGATGCTTCTCCATCCCTTCACTTTCAGTCTGGATTTATGTTTAGGTTCCAAATGTGTCTCTTATAGACAGCATATAGGCAAGTCCTGTCATTTTATCCAGTCTGCAACCCTGTGCTGTTTTATGAGAGCATTTAGACCACTCACATTGAGAGTGATTATTGAAAGATAAGTTTTTATTGACATAATGTTGCCTGTGAAGTCCTTGTTTCTAGAGATTGTCTCTGTAAATTTCTGTTCTATGTCACTCTTGGATTATTTGTTCTTTTACAGAACCCCCTTAATATTTCTTTTAGTGCAGGCTTAGTGGTCATATACTCTTTTAATCCTTGCTGGTCTTGGAAGCCCTTTATCTCTCCATCCATTTTGAATGTCAGCCTTCCTGGATAAAGTAATCTTGGCATGTTCTTCTCATCCCTGAATATGTCTTGCCAGCCCTTTTTGGCTTGCCAGGTTTCTGTGAACAGGTCTGACATTATTCTGATGGTCCTTCCTCTGTATGTAAGAAACCACTTGTCCCTAGCTGCCCTTAAGGCCTCTTCTTTGAAATTATGATTTGTGAGTTTCACAATTAAGTGTCTGGATATCTTTCTCGACTTGTTGATATTCCTGCCTCTGTAACATGAACACTTGTTCCATTCCCCAGACTAGGGAAATTTTCATCCAGAATTTGTTCAACTTTATCTTCTAGTCTTCTCTCTTTCTCCGTCCCCCTCAGAGAGTCCAATAATTCTGATGTTAGAAATATTCATGGTGTCATTTATTTCCCTAGTTCTGTTTTCATGGCTTCTAAGCTGTTTGTTCCAGGCTTTCTTCTGATCCTTCTTTTCTATCAGTTTGTCTTCTAGATCACTGATTCTATCTTCTGCCTTGGTTACCCTAGAGTATTTAGATTAGATTGGATCTCACTGATAGCATTTTTAACTTCTGCCAGATCAGCTTTCACTTCAGCTCTTAGAGAGTCTATATTGTCACTAATGGTCTTCTCCAACCTAGCCATTGCCTGGATAATTGTTACCCTTAATTCCCTTTCCAATATACTGTTTATGTCCATGTCCAATAGTTCTGTGACAAAGGGCACAGTCTCTGAATTTTTCCTCTGTTGGATTTTCCTCCTCCTAGTCATTTTGATGAGAGATGGTTGAGGGAATGTATAGCTAAATATATAAACCATGATTCAGGCAAGGTGCACACTTTATTTAAAGTTGGGGGCTTTTCCAAGTTATTCAATAGCTCAGACACCCCAGATATCCATGCTGCCTTCTCTGCACTGAGGTAAATTTTCTCATTATAATTATTTTAAAAGAATTGCTCAAAATAGCATAAACTATTAACATCTTTGCACATATAATTTAAAACATATGAAACATTATTAGAAATATATTTCTTAATGAAAGAGATAATACTTATGTTTAAAATAAATGTTATTTATACCTAGAATAAGAGGACAGGATCAATTCTTAAGCTACTTTCACATTTCTACACATAATCCCTGAGAGATTTTGGCCACATAAAAATAGAAATGCAAAGACTTTTTTAGGAATAATCTCAATTTTTTGAAATCTTTTTGTGTTGCATACCAATGTCACCTAATTACCTAACATCAAAAACGTGTTTTATAATTATTTAACAACTTGATTAGGTCTTCATTTTTTGTGTATGTGTAAAAAAAAAAGAATCAGAGAAACTAGATTTGCAGAAGTTTTTTACTTTTATTACCTTTCTTATTCTCATCAAACAATTTAATTATACCTGTTACTTTTTCATTTAGAGGCATATATTCAGAAAAGCAAAATATTATTAATATAAATGTCTTTGTCTATGTAATATTTTGAATAAAATGCTATTACCATATTTATTGAACAAAGTCTTGTGAAAACCTTGGAACTTCATATTTGGCTTCTTAAATTTTTGGAAAATGTCTGTCATGAAACCTAATTGGCAAAGCCAGTTCTCATTGTCAAGTCAATCAGCCAAATCTGTCTTATTTCCTGTCAGAAAAAGCCTGACTCTATTTTTCAATTCAATAAATATGTTAATACATTTTATTATGACAACCATTTTACTTCTGAATTCAAAGATAGTTAAAGAATGGATAGATCCTTTACATAAGTTTTCTTCTTAAATGAAATAAAGCATGTCACCTTCAATATTTCTTACTGGTAATAATTCTTTGCCAGCATGGATCTCAGCATCAAAAGCATTGCAGTTTTTGACACACTAAAGGGAAGGGGAGATGAGGTCAGTTCATGACATTTTTTTAATCTCCACTACTATTCTTTAATATAGGTGAATTCAGAACACTCTAACACACTGCTTTGCAGATGACAAGGAAAGACAAAGAGCACTAGTGAAGTTAATGATGTATTCATTAAAAGAACTTAAGGGTTGGCACCAATATTTTAATTGTCCTTTTGTTTGGTACTTCAAAAGACTTACACTCAGGAGCAAAGCACTGTATGATGGATGTAAAATGAAAGAAGGGCAATGGGGGAGAGGTGGTAGCAATGGAATGATACTAAGAAGTGGAAAACTGGCTCTCTAAGGAAAAAAAGTATGTTCAGATACATACACAAGTTACTACAAATTTTACTGATATAAACAATGTAGAGCATACAATTTTCAGGCAATAATGAAATGTACAGTAGTCCTCACTATAAATTCCATATTGGAAATTGATTCTTACAGGAAGCGTTTGTTGAATTTTGGCCAACCCCTGTATCCATCACCAATCCTTGATTGTATCTGATGGATGAACATAGTTTTGACATGAATGTTGATTGATAATTTGTTTACAATAACAAGAAAGTGAAATCACAGGAACATGTCTGAATTTGACTTGTTTGTCAATGATGTGAGAGATTTTTAGCTGAATCGGGTCATAGTTTTCAATTCCTAGAAGAATATTTCCTCAGTTTTTTTGTACTACGCACCATATAATGGAAACTTGCAAATTTTATCTGAATTCTTAACATTTTTGCTGTCACTTTCTAAAGTGTAGCTAATCAATAAACAATAAACCCACTCCTTTGCAGTGTTTGTTGATTTACTTTGTGATTTCCAGCTACCAAGGGGATGTATCTAGTACATAGAATATATATCTATATATATCTGAAAAGGCAGAATATCTATCATCTATCTATCTATCTTGTCAAAAGTCAACAGTAAATTCTGAACAGTCAGATTAGACAATGGGAAAAGGCATAAACAAATATTTTATTTTATTGCAGATTGCAAACAAGCATGTAAAAAGATATTCAACATTATTAGCCATTAGGGAAATACAAATTAAGACCACAATGACCACACACTATCAAAATGACTAAAAAATGACAACAACAAATGCTTATGAGCATGCATAAAAATTTTATCACTTATACATTGCTGGTGGGACTTCAAAATGGTATAGTCTGAAAAATGGTTTGGCAGTTTCTTACAAAGCTAACCATACAGTTACTATATGGCTTATCAGTTTTATTCCTGGGAATTTATCCTAGATAATGAAAACCTATATTCATACAAAAACCTGTACACAGATGTGTTTGGCAGATTTATTCGTAATAACCAGAAACTAGAATCAGCCCAGATATCCAACGGTAAATAGTTAAATCATAGTACGTATATACCATGCTCAGAAAAAAAAAAAAAGCCAATCCTAAAAGGTCAGATGCTGTATGATTCAATTTATTTAACATTTTGAAATGACAAAATTTTATAAATGGAGGAGAGATTAGTAGCATGCCAGAGCTAAGTACCAGAGATGAAGTGGGGTGAGGGAAGGGGATGAATGGGGTTATAAAAGGTCAACAGGATGGATTCTTATAGTGATGGAACTGTTGCCTATCTTGACTATACACATATACTTGTGTATATGTGTATACACAAACCCATGCATATGATAAAATATAAACACACACACAAACGAATGTAAGCAAAATGGGAAATCTGAATAAGTGGTGGCTTGTATCAATGTCAATATCCATGTTATGATATTAACTCTGTAGATTTACAAATACTACTACTGGTGGAAACTAAGTAAAGTGTGCATAAGACCTATTATTTCTTACAACTGCATGTAAATATGGAATATGTTCAACAAAAATTTTATTTTTTTAAAGATTTATTTACTTACTTGAGAGAGTGAGCAAGAGAGAGTGTGTGTGTAAATTGGGGGAAGAGAAAAGGGAGAGGAAGAGAGAGAGAAGCAGACTCCCCACTGAGCAGGGAGCCTGATGCAGGGCTCTATCTCCCACCCTTGAGATCAAGGCCTGAGCCAAAATCAAAAGTGATGCTTAACTGACTGAGCCATCCAGATGCCCCATCAATGAAAATTTTAATTAAAAAATTATTATGATTTAGTAGCGTTTAACCCAGGATTGTATATATAATTAAAGATTAGAAAAAAACTGTTAATGTAATTTATTATATTAAAAACTTAATGGGGAAGGATTCTGAGACCTTTTCAAATATACAAAATCTTTTATATATTTCAAATACTAAATTCCTATTAAAATACATAAGTAAAATCTAAGAAAAAACTACCTCTTGGCAAGTTAAGAACAGAAAGAACTTCTTAACTTGATAATCAAATATATATGCAGTTATTCACAGCCAGTATCTTGCCTAATAATGAAATACTAGAAACATACTCACTGAAGCAGACAACACTTAAAACCACTGCTTCCCCCGTATTATTCTGGAAAACCATTCCAATGCTAAAAAATTAAACATTACTAAAATTTAAAAATAATGAAAATATGACACAAAGCTATTCTTATTTGCAACTGATGTGACTACCTAAGGAAAAATAATATTCAACATCAAAAACTGAAGTATATTAGACCTAGTAAAAGCAAAGTGGTCAGAATACAGATAAACTTACAAATCCATAACTTTTCTCTGCAGTGGAATTAACCAAACAGGAAATATAAAAAGAAAAAAACAATACCTCTAGAATAACAATAAAAACTATAAAGACTTGAGAAATAAACTTAAGAAGTGTTCAAGACCTCTAAGAATCAAATCTATTGAAAGATATAGAAATGACCTGAATTAATGAGAAGATATTCTATGCTCTTGGAGTGAAGTTCTGAATTGAGAAAAGATCACTAATTGGATGGGAAGACCAAATATTTTTTTAAAAATCAATTTTTCCCAAAATAAGCTACTCATTCAGTGGACATTCTCTTAAAAACCTCCAAAGGGGGGCGCCTGGGTGGCTCAGTGGGTTAAGCCGCTGCCTTCGGCTCAAGTCATGATCTCAGGGTCCTGGGATCGAGTCCCGCATCGGGCTCTCTGCTCAGCAGGGAGCCTGCTTCCCTCTCTCTCTCTCTGCCTGCCTCTCTGTCTACTTGTGATCTCTCTCTGCCAAATAAAAAAATAAAATCTTTAAAAAAAAAAAAAAAAACAACCTCCAAAGGACCTTATCTGGAACTTGATTTTATAATTCCTTCAGAAGAAAACTTGAACCAAAAAGATTTTGAAAATAATACTAATGACAAACTTATTCTGTACTTTTCAAATATTCTGTCACTATCATCCTCCACTTTATATTCAAGAGACACATAATTTCTATATTTTTGAAACTGCTTTGGAACACAGAGATGTATAGAAATCTCCATTCATGAAGAGGTGCATAACTCTGATACTAACACTGGATACAGAGCAAAAATAAACTATAAAGACAGTAAATAAATGATAGTCATATTGACTCATAAGAGTCACATTGATTACTAAAGCAAAATTGACCTGAGAAGCGAATCCATGTATATGTGAGTTTTAGTCATTAATAACTATGACAATTTAAACTAGAAAGAACACCTTTTCTAAATACACTTGATATAAGTTGTATCCCCTTCTTCATACATTACATTAAAAAAAACTTCTATGCAGTTACACATAGTTGTGTGTATAAAATTTTAAAAATTTAAAAATACAAAAATATATAGAATAGTATTTTTACAACTTGGGGAGAGGAAGAACTTTTTAATTAAATATCAAGGAAAACACTGAAAAAGCTGTCTATAGAAAAGCTTTAAATTTCTCTAAATAAACAGAGTCAAAATATGAAAGGCAAGTGTCTCTGGAAGAATTACCATTTGCTATATATATTCTAGACAAAGGATTTTTTGTATTGCTGTTAAAAGTTTTCCAATCCATTATTTGTTAAATGAAAAAGCATTTGTTAAAATAACATAGTGACAGTGTTGACTACATAAAAATTATACATTCTCTGTAAAATATACCAAACCACTAAATGGTTATATATATGCACACATATATTCTATTAGAAATGGTGATAAAGGGGACCTTCTCTTTTGCTGTACATAGTTCTGTATTTTTTTTATTATTGTAATAAAGTATTCACATCTTACTTAAGAAAATTTAAAAAAAAAGTTAAAAATCTGACAGGATAAAATAATTACTATCAAGATTACTTCATGTCCAGCCTCTCAGCTAAGGCACTGGTGCTTCCACCTGCAGGGGCATGCAGAATGGCATCTGGAATTAACTAACGTTGGTTAAGGCAGGTGGTTTCAATAATTTCCATTCACCTATAGCACATCCAATATCTACTTGTCTTGGATGAGCCCTGGGAGTCCTTGTGCTTGTTGAGATCCTACTTGCTGGTAATCCCTTTTTCAAATAATTTTTCTAGCACATTTTACTTTGGTAGCTTCTCTCTTTGGTGGTTCAGTTCCCTCTGAGCACAGACCCCTTCCCCTAGGGCTAGTGTGCTCCAGCATCATTTCTGTCTGCCCGCGGAGCAGGGCAGGTGAGATTTGCTTTATTCCCAGTTGCTTTTATCACCGTGGTTGAATTAAATACCAAACTCAGGTGCCATCTGTAACAGGAACTCCCTCTGTTTTGCTGTGTTTGTTTGATGAAATCTGAGCCACCACCCAAAGGAAACTCAGGGGTGCTAGAACCTTTTAGCCAAGCTACTGCCTGGCTCTTGTGTTAGCTGCCAAATTCAAAGCCTCGGTAGTTTTTTTTTTTTTTTTTTTTTTTAAGATTTTATTTATTTGAGAGACAGTGAGAGAGAGCATGAGCGAGGAGAAGGTCAGAGGGAGAAGCAGACTCCCCATGGAGCTGGGAGCCTGATGCAGGACTCAGTCCCGGGACTCCGGGATCATGACCTGAACCAAAGGCAGTCATCCAACCAACTGAGCCACCCAGGCGTCCCCTCAGTAGGTTTTTTTAGCCCTGCTTCTATGTGGTCCCAGGCTTCTTCCTCTTCTCTACTGGTCAAGTCCTGGCTATTCTTCGTTTGCCCCTCAATTTTCTCTTCATCCACTTCCCTTTTTGCTCTGTGTCCCGAGAAGCTGACCTCTATAGACTGTTTGACCACTATGATCATCAGAGAGCTGAAGGAAAGAAAGCTCAGGTATTTATTCCCTTCTGGTTTCTCCCCATAAAGCCAGAATTCATTTCAAAAGATTCTCTCCTATAGCTCCAAGACTCACAGGCTTCTGGCAACTGCTCCCTCCCTTTATTCCTTAAATAGTAACTATTGCTTGCACAGAATTTTTAACTATTCCTGTAAGTTTTCTTTAATGCTGCTCATGCCTTTATTAATAGATTCCTTACTAAAAGTTTCTTCAGCCACTGTTTTGAGCGAGCCGCCTGTGTCCTGCCAGGGCTCTGAAGTAAGCTGTGTGAATGCAGCTGGTAAGGTGTAAGCCCAAGAGATTTCCAGTTATGGCACTTAGAGTAACAGGACCACGGTCCTTTGAATTTGATTTTTAAAATCGCTTTCCTGTTAATGACAAACCATATTCATAAAGCAAGCAATGCAACAATTCTTCTCGAATCAACACAACTGCAGAAATACTAAAGATACTGATGTTTCTTTAGCCCCTGGGTAAAGAAAACATAGCATTTTAGGGTTAAAATCCAAGTAGGTTTTAAGTGTAAAATTAACAATTGTGAATTTAGAAAACCCTTTAAAGTTCATGTTTAACCTATTCAGCATATTTTCTTTTTCTTTTTAATTATTTTATTTTCTATGATGTGCTAGGCCACATTATTTTTGAGTCTTTCATTAGATCACAATTTCTTTTTGGACATATTGATCACAGCACTTTTTCTATTGTAATATTCAATTGGCTGTATCTTTAATAATTTGATTAAAATGCAAAGTCATATATAAGGTAATTGAAGCACTGGTTTAGTGTAAGTGATTTGTAAATATTTTTGGTAGTGTACATTTATTTAACAAATATTTATTGATCTTTTAATATGTCCTGGACACGTTTTAGGGACAGGATTTTCATGCAGCAAAAATGTATGGTGCACTACAGTCAAAGTAGTTTTTATAGCAGAAATCTAAAACACAAATGCAAAACATGTATTTTTTTAAGATACAATCCATTGTATTTTAATGCATGGCAAAACACACTTCTATTATACCGTTTCTATGGAAAAAATGCATTCTAAGTATTAACCAACTTTTAAGTGGATGCTTGGCTTTCAATCTGTTTAAATTGAAAACTGTTTCTATATGACCCCTTTTAACATTTCGAAGAAGATGCTCTGAAGGCTTATAAATCTAGGTTAACAATCAGAACTATAAAAGAGGTAATTTAATCCTCGCTTTAAATCATTTTTGGCATTTCTCTTTCCTTGCAAATGATAAGGAAAAACAAATGAAGTCTTAGAAATTAATTAAATATACACCATTAAAACAAACAAGGTTTAACCATTGTCCTAAATTTCAAATCAGAAATAAATAATTACATGAATGGCACTTATCTGAGATTGAAGCAAAACAACAATGGGATGGGTGCTTATTGATTTGTCTTTTTTGGGAGTTGATGGGCCTCAGTAGGTAATAGTAACTCTGCTGTAAGTGATGATGTCACACATTATTATATCAGAAGGAGATTATCAGTTCCCAGAAATGCTGACCATCTGTCTTGAAATATGTTCAGCATATCACTCATAATATAAAATCTTCTTTCCAGGCTCCTTAATTTGGCGGCTGTATCCATTTTTAAGTTTAGCTTGGTAAAGGATTTCTGTTCTTGTAAGATGAGTCATTTATCAAATCCTAGTACAGCTTTTGTCAGAAAATTTTAAATGTAATTCCTAACATATAATGTTTTTTATTTAGTTCTTTTTATTGTTCAATGTTTTCTTCACCTTTATCATTCTATCATTCTATTTTAAACTAGGAATAATTTGAGGGTTTTTTTTTTTTTGCATCTAGTCTATCCACTGTCATTCTCAAAGATATTAGAAGACAGACAGTGTAGTTTCAATACTTTTTTCTAGAGTGATCTAATGGATCTTTTTCCAACTCTAAAAACTACATATTTGGAACGAGATGCTGTACTTGGCTATTCGTTCTACCCATTTCCAACATTTATCACTGTCTTTTAGAAGTCTTGCCTTTATCCTGCTGAGGATGTGTGTGCTGCTTCTTGAAAAGTTGTCATGCTGATTACTCTTATTTTTAGATCTAAAGTGTGTTTGATTCTATTTATTTCACAGCCCACCAGCTTATAGACTGGCTGCAGTTTCTCAGCCAGACTTTATGCATGGTGTTTGCCATTTCTGTATTTATGCTAATGCTAGGAAATATCTCCTGTGCATAAAAATATTTGCACTGTAGGTAAGATTATACCTGTGAACTATACTTTAAAACTCAGCTTTATAAACAGCTCTCTTGGGGCATTATTTACAATGAATCAATACTTTTAGAACTCCTGTGTTCAGGATGCCTTTAGCGATAGATTATTGTGTTAGTTGATTCTAAGATTGTTGGTGAACATTTATTTATTTCTAATAGGCATCTATAAATCTTAGAAGATACATTCTGTTGAATAGCTAGTACATTTGATTTGCAGATATTTGGGTCACAAAGTATAACTTTAACTTAGAAAAAGAACACAATCAATAGAGGAATTTATTTTCTGCATACATCTCAGGTACTCAACAAAATTTTTACCATGAGGGCTTTTAGTTATTTAAAAATGCCCTTAAACTAAGAAAAATTATGAAAATCATTGAGTTTTGGGTCAGCATGTTTTCTTCTAGTTAAATGCTTGGATTTTAGAAAGTAATGCTGTGAAGGAGGAGACAATCAGCATTATTTACTTTCTTTTTTTCTCCTTATATTTTTTAGTTTGAAAAGGTTCATAATATTTGTTCCCTTCTGTACCATAATTCCTGTTTTTTGATCTAAGTTCTGTGTGTAAATGGATTTAGTGCCACCATTGTTTTTGCCAGAGCTTCTGGATCCTTGACCTCTCTGAGTCCTCTTGTGGTCAGCAGCATGTCACTGTTGAGTACTATCAAGAAGGGCTCATGAGTTTTAAATTCTTTAAGTTTGTCATCATAGAGAATATATACCCCCCATTTTATAATTAAATGATAATTTAGCTAGGTATACTCTTCTTTGATAATAGTTTCCTTCCCTTGGAACTTCATAAACACTATTACAGTTTTTACAGGCATGACATGTTATTAAGGAAGTCTAAGGCTGACCTCATTTCCCCCTTTATAGGTAATTTTTTTTAATTGGATGGAAAAGGACTTTTTTCTTTATTTTTGAATTTCTATAATTTAACTATGATTTATTTCTATTCAGGCACTCTAAGTCAAAATTTCCAATAAAACATATTTCTTTCAGTTTGCAGATTTGCCTTTCTACTTGTTATTAATTATTTCTTATACATTATACCTATGAATGCCTTCTATCCTTTTGTTTTGTTTGTTTGGAATCTTTACTAAAGGAATACATTTTACCTTTATGCTATCTCTTCCTTACTCATCCTTCTTATACATCAGTGTAACTCTGCTGTTTTAAATCTCTTTGCTTCTATCTCTGTGTTT
Organism: Neogale vison; assembly: GCF_020171115.1. Lineage (NCBI taxonomy): Eukaryota > Metazoa > Chordata > Mammalia > Carnivora > Mustelidae > Neogale > Neogale vison. The sequence continues at coordinate 81,419,264 of NC_058101.1, read as the reverse complement.
TTTTGATTACCTCAAGTCCTTTATACAACATTAATTGTATTTGATTTTAGCTGTGTCTGTTGTGATTCCTGCTTATTATATCATAAATTTATTTTTCTCTCTTGAAAGTGTTTGCTTATTATATCAGAAATTGTGTCTTTTTGTTATCAGTTTATTTCCTTAGCTCTGCCATACTCTTTTCTTTGTATTTTGTTGTTTTATTTGTTGTATCATCTTTGAGCTATATCATATTTCCTCTTACCTTCAGAAGCATAATCAAATTGCTTTACTAAGGTCTTTTATAGAACATTGGTAGGGAAACAAGCCAGTGCTCCCTGCATTATGTGTTCTACTAGAGTTATCTTTTTCCAAAGTGTGTTTGTATCGTTTTCACAGCACTTCTTCTCATCTTGCTAATGATAAATTTAAGTGCTCCATCCAGATCCTGTTGTTCTGATATAGTACAAGTTAAATTCTTTGATATTTGATGTCCTTTTGACATAAGTGGATGTATCTCTCTGCAAATGTTCACTGTCTCCCTGGCTCCATGAGAGAATACTTTCCTGCCTTGTTGATTTTGAGCTTCACTATGTGACATTGGTTTTGTACCTTACATTCCATGGTCAATGAAATGTGAGGCGAGATGTCATGAACAGAGACTTTAAGGCTTTAACTGTGCTTGCATGATGACTTGTCTTCCTGAGCTACCACTTCTACCATGAGAAGAACATGCTCTGGGCAGTTGCCAGTCCCAGAGTGAGGAGACACGTGGAGCAGATTTAAATTCAATCCCCATTCTCGAGCCAATCCAAGACTCTCATAGCTAAGCCCAGAAGTATCACAGACATTTCTCAGACTCATGAGTGAGAAAAATTGATGTTTTTTATACAAGTTCAGGTTGTATTATTTCCTGAGGCTATGAGCTTCTTGTTCATTATCATTATTGCTACAAAATTTGATTAATAGATCTCACCCCTTTATTTGGAATTATTTTGTTTTTTTCCTCTCAAATTAATTGTTTTCAAGGCACTTTTTCTAAGGGTTCAGACTATAAACGTCGGAAAGGGGATAGTTTAGTTAAGGCTGAGATGGATCTAAATTAGAGGCTTATGATCTGCTCTTTCTGGAAATCCTATGAAATGCCCTGCACCAGAGAGATACTCCATTCTTAGGTCTATGAAACTCCATTTTAGCCTAGCACCATGGAAAATGGTAATTCTTGGTGGCCCTTCCTATTGACCCATGACCTTGAGGTGGTTTTGCCTTTTACTGTTGAAAGTTTCCTCTGAACTTTCCCAGGGCTGCTTAAGCACTAGTTAATCTGCTTGCCCTCAAATTGGAAGATATCAGTCTAAATTCTTAGACTATTCCTGAGATACACTTTCTTTCCTTGTCAATAGCTCTATGGAAAGAGAGCTAAAAGCCATACCATGTCACTTGCTTCTAGATACACCTGGCTGTTTGGTCATGGGATTTGTTTCTCCTCATGCTTATGAAATGAACTACAAAAGAATTTTTGACAGTTTATTATTATTGTTTATTCATTTGTTTATTTAATATATGTTCCTCTTATTAGGCAATGGGGTTGGAAACTTTTCCATTCTGCTTTATTTTACAGTTCTAACCTGGAATTCATTCATATATTATGTAGAAATGCCACATGGAAGACTTAGACTGTATAGGAAGTAGATTGTCTATTTAACAAAAATCTAAGAATAATTTTTTTCCTAAAACTATGTTCTAATGTATATCACAATATATTTTGGATCAATTTAAAATAATAATGTTTTTCATACTACAAAAAATCTAGAGAAAATCAGCTCTCTATAAATGTAAAAAGATTAAGTATTAGCACTTAGATGGACCAATGAAGATGCGAAAAAAATGCCATAGCTTTGGTGTTTTCAATGTCATACTATAGATTTTATATACTAAAAGTCAATAAAACAACATTTGTCTTTTTTTTTTATTTTATTTATTTATTTATTTATTTGACAGAGAGAAATCACAAGTAGATGGAGAGGCAGGCAGAGAGAGAGAGGGAAGCAGGCTCCCTGCCAAACAGAGAGCCCGATGCGGGACTCGATCCCAGGACCCTGAGATCATGACCTGAGCCGAAGGCAGCGGCTTAAGCCACTGAGCCACCCAGGCACCCCACAACATTTGTCTTTAACATTTGTTACCAGTGTATTATGCTAGGCCAAAAATTATGTTCAAATTTGCTCGTGCCACTTTATATTGGTCCACTAATGAATATTTCCTTATTCCAGCTAACTTTTGATGTTATAACAGAATATGTTATTTTTGCTCGATTTTAACCTGACCCAATTTATTAAGAAGGCATGCTAGTGCATGACCTAGGAGTTTTTGAATACTCCATTAGGAATGAACGTAACTATTTTTTTATATTTAGTGCATCAGCAAATAGAGAAAATGGTTTAGCAGAAGCATCTTTCATCTAAAAGTGGTAAAGGGATCTATATCAATATTTGCTGGAATTAGAGTAGAGTGGATTAGGTTATGCATTATGCAATGATAATATTTATTTTAGAAATTGGTCTCCTTTGCAAAGTAAAGCTTTAATGGAGAGTAAGGGAGGAAGAAGTGATTATAATTCATATCAATTTTACCAGTTCTCTTGTATTATCACAAAGCATTTATATCTTTTTAAATATCTAAAAAAAAAAAAAAAACCTCAAAATTTATTCAGCAAAATGCAGGCAATCAAACCAAATGAAAGTTATCTGAGTAGCAAGTTATCTTGCTTATAATGTGGAATGAAAGCAAATAAGCATGAATAGAGGAAAGCCACCTCAGCCTATGGCTGGCATAGGGTCATTTAGTATTTAAATCAACTTTAATTACTGGCAAGCTGAATTGTTCATTAATGGTTTGCCTGTATCAACACAAACAGCACATTTAACAATGTTGTGAAAATACTGTAGCACATCATCATCCTCAGTCAGGGATATTGCCTGGAAGTGCAATTTAGTTTGATTTACCCAAGATCATTTATTAAGTCAATGACAACAAAGGTTTTAAATTCTTAGCTTCTGAGTTTCTTTTCATTGCTTCTGTTTTCTGAACTATGCTGTCTTTGAAAGTGTGAAACTGAATAAAGGAAACCAAATTAAAAATGGAGTTGGGAGGCCAGAGTGGGGAGCTCTCATATTCCACAACTGGTCATCAACTGTAGACCCAAAGAGGAAGAGAGGTGCCTTGCTTTCCCAACTGGAAGAAGCTTACTTTACTGCTCAACAGGAGGCAAGAGGAATTTTTCCTTGGCCAGCAGCAAGCTCAGCCAATAGGAAAATACTACAACTCGCCCAGTGAGCCCTGAGCTCTCACTTTCTGCCTTCTGTGGTCTTTTATTCAAAGTGGCCTCTCCCAACTTTGTCCTTTACTCTATGAAGTAACCTTCCTCTCCTTTGATTCCCAGATTTGCCTAGGATTTGCCATGGTTTGCATGTCCTGAATTGCCAAATAAGACTATTTAGCTGGTAAAATAATTGGCTGCTTTACTTTTAAGGTTCAAAATATATTAATTTACCATACATTTTTGTGACCTCTTAATTCCAATGGGGAAGGTGTACATTTGTAATAATCATGGAGTTGCTCGCTGGGTTTGATAGCACCCAAATATTGTAAGCAAATTCTTCATGTCAGCTGGCCTTCTAGTGTGTATTCTGATTCATGTTTTGAATTGGGTTCATATATATTCCCTTCAGGTCAAATAGATAACACTATATGAATTATTCTGAAGCATTTAGAAAACTTTTAAATTATTTAGACGTCTGATACAAAGAATTAGAAGTATATGTTTTATTTTAAAACTTTCTATATACAATATTTGATCCAAGTTCAAGGGATAACTCAGGAGTAAAAATAAATCTCCACTTAAAAGCTGACCTCTCTCTTCTTTACAGACAGTCTTGAGGGGTGCTCACAGAGTGGAGCTGTCACAGCACTGGGTTAACTGTGACATTTTGAAATGATTGTGGTTGTAGAACGTCCTGCAGGCAGTTGCTGCTTGCTTTGTTAAATTGCACACATTTTTCAGTCAAACATTTTCCTGGCTGCATCAAAGGTGTTGAGTAACTGTGTTAACCTTGGTGTGTTTTGGCAATAGGAGATCAAGTAAAAGTCAATAAATGTCTCCCACAGCCCTGATAGACTCCAAGGGCACAAACAGAGGTGTTTATGAGCTGTAGGAGACAATTTGGTCAAGTATACGTTTTCCTTCAGATTGCTTATTGCCATTTTAGTGTTAGCAGAACATATTTTAAGTCACTTCTTTGACAGAACATATTGGTTGGCTTTGCGTAGGCTTCTGTGTTTTTATGAGACAGATGGCAATTACCCATTTTTGTGCACTGTTATCTTTTAGCTTTAAGTATCACATTTACTGGGAAGCTGGACTTCACTCTAATTTTTTTTCCATTTTGAGCAGTCCTACCTTATAACATACCTTTATGAAGAAATATTAAGATAGACACATATGAAATTATAACATTAAATGGTGTAAGAGGGAAAAGACTTTTTAAAAAATGGATTCATTTGTAATGGGATTGCTTTCTTTGATTGTTTCCATTTCTTGTCTGTCTTGGGATTATTTTAGGATAGTCATGGTTATACAAATGCAGGTATATCCTAACTGGAATAAACCCCAAGTTATTTTTTTGGTTTTCAGAAGTTAAAAAAAAAAGCAAAACACAAAACATTAATAAATATACCTTAGGATTTTACTTATATTCATGGCACTCCTCTGAAAAAATAAGCTCTTATATAGTAGTTACAAAATAAAACATATTAAAATCTCTAATATTTTGAAATTTAAATGTTAGTGAAAATAATACCCATTAGAAATAAAAGTTAAGCAGTGACTGGCTGCCCAGTCAGTCGAGATCATTTCGATCTCCAGTCATGGGTTTGAGCCCCATATTGAATGTAGAGATTACTCTAAAAAAATCTTAAAAAAAAGAAAAAAAAAGTTAAAATCTCTGATCTTTGAAGTGAATATTCAATCCAGCATAATTTAAATAAAATAAAATATGGGGGGTTAAGAATTCATGATTCACCTCTTTGTTTCAAGTTCTTGTAACACAAAGAAAAAAATGATTTTGTTTGAATTTCAGCATCAGTTTTTGTACTTTGGTTTTAGAGACTGACATGTAGTAAGTAATAATTATCTGGGGAGAATAAGAGGGAAATTATTTAATTTATTGAAATATACTTAGTTAAACATAAGGCAACTTTTTTCCCCTCTTAGTGACTCAATATATTTAAATTGTTCACAGGATTTCTGATAGGTGGATACAAAATACAATCTGACATCCTTTTTCTTAAATGTAGCTTGTTTGTAATAATGAAGCTTGCATGATTATTTGATGAAATGAGCATTCCTTTAGAAATGATAACAAAGGTTGTCCAGTCCAGTTTCTAGACAAGATTATATCTAGCTAGCCTGGCCTGCAGACAATCTTTATTCTAGAATTCATAGCCTCTATTAGTGCCCTGATCAATTTCCTAAGAAACTCCCCAAATGCTCCCTTGAATCTAGCTCAGGACTGTTACAGCTCTGCGTTATTCTATGACCATTGCCCTCACTTTAAGTCCCAATCACTTTCTGACCTGGTTCATTATCTTTTGATTGTCATAGTATTGCTGAAACTGTTTTGCTAAGGCAATTTCCTATTAAACAAAACTAATGACTTCTTCCTGATTCTTACCCTCCTTGCACCCTGTGAGGCTATTGACATCCTCTTCTTTTCCTACCCTCTTCCTTTGGCCTCAGTGACACTGGTTTTCCTGCTGGGACTGCCCTTTTTGGTCTCCTCCAGGGAGATCTCATCCATTGCCATGTTTCAACTTTCACTATAATTTGTTGATTCCAAAATTTTTATCTTTATCACTGATGTCTCTTTTGAATTTCAGATCTTTAGTTCTAATGTTTAGTTGATGGAAATGGGTTTATGAATTTCCAGCAAGGATCTTGAGGATTACACGTTGTCATGCCTAATTTGCCATTTCATTTCACTACTCTTCACTTTTGCTTCAGGCAATCATGATCCCCTTCCCCCAGTATCCAACCTGGAAGCCACAAAGCTCTTTTTATCTCTTCTCTTTCCCAGAATAGTACTACCAACAGTAAGTCATCATTTCTGTCGGAAATGTTTTCCATGTGTTGTTCAATTCTGACTTTTCCTTTCCATCACTTTTGCAGTTATCCATTCCCTCCTGATTGTTACCAGTGCTAGACAGTTTGTTTCTCCGATTTTTATGTTTCTTCTACTCTAAACACTACAGTGTCTCTGATATTGTAATCTTCCCAATGGATCCAATCAGGTCACTTTCCTGATCAAAAACTTTGGCCACTTGTTTTCAAGAAAAAGTACCTGCTCCTTCTTCCTGGTATTTGGGGCCCGGCACAGTCTGTCTTTACATATCTAGCTTGGGTTATCTTGCAGCATCTCTCTCCAGGCTCTGTGTCTCATTCCTAGCTTTTATAAACATGTGTTTTAAACATTTCACTCACAAAATTTTGTTTAAAGTGGCATATATTTAGTTAGTTTATTGAGAAGTCACAACTCACTGGGATATTAACATGTAACAGCTTTGTAGCTTTATCTTTTTCCCCCAGTCAAGATCTCAATTTTTTTTCTACCAAAAAAGCAAACTTTTTTTTTCTCAGAAGTGTCACTTTTTAAAATGACATTGGCTAAAATCTAAAACATGTGGTAATTTCAGTTTTCAAATAGTCCTATTTCATTTTAAGACTCAAACTTTGTGCACTGTTTTTTCATTCTCCTAATATAAAGTAAAACCTTGCTTAAGAGAAGATTTTGGCCTCTCCTCATTTGGCTTAGTGTCTATAGGATGCTGGTGTTACGTGGTGGCTTCAGTGCACTCCATCAACAGGGTCTCAGAAGAACTCTTCATGCCTCCACAGTTTCTTAAAGGTTGGGACAAATTTTCTGATTGACTTCTAGGTGTTAGCATCATCATCATACATTTTTCTTATATGTGAGCTTCTTTCCTTCACTACTCTGGTGATCTCAAAAGGATCTACACCCTAGGGCCAGTTCTTGGGCTTGTGGGCATCTGTGGGAACCACAGGGAGAATGGCCTAGCCCACTCATTGATTGGTAGTCTTCTCCTGTACTACCTCTACATTTATTTTTTCTCCTGCTTGGGTAGTAGAGGGAGATTGGCATGTAGCTCAGATGTTCCCTAAATTGCTAATAAGGAAACAAAATACCTGTATCCATCTCTTATGTGTTCAGGGGAAGATTGGCAAGGACACTGACATCCCAATGTTCATGAGTTACAGCTCCTTTCTCTAGCCCTTTGATGGCTTTTTTTTTTTTTTTTAAATGAACACTACTTCCCTGAAAGGAGACCTCATCTTTTCTCATCCTGCACTGTCTATTATGGTAACTACTAGCTGCATGTGGTTATTTAGTACTTGAAACCTACTGATTTAATTGATGTGTACTGTTGGTGTGCAGCACACATCAGATTTCAAAGACAGGACTCTCTCTCTCTCTCTCTCTCTATATATATATATAGTTTCTGGGTTTCAACATTATATATTGGAACTATTTTGAACATATTATTTTTAGGTATTATGATATTAAAATTAATTCCACATGTTTATTTTTACCTTTATTAATGTGACTATGAGAAAATTTTAAATTACATATGTGGCTTTCATTATATTTCTACTGGATAATGCTGATATAGGGGATAGGAAATGTCAAACTACAGGAAGGTACTATGGCTATTTAGATATACTATGCTAATTTAGAATGTCGATACCTAGTGTCTTTTGTTTTTAGCTTTTGATCTTTACTTACAAATCAGAAATCACAAGAATAATCCCACCAACAGTAGCAAACAAATTTGTTCTTTTTAAAAATTTATTGTAAAGTTTTCTTCTATTTACACCAGTCCTGAAAACATGGGTCAAGGATTGATTTGATCTGTATATTGGGACAACTGTTCATACTACCTACGTTATAGCATTAGATGAAAGCCGAGGAGATATATTTGAATTGAAATCTTAATGAACATTGAAGTGAACAAAAAATATGCACTGTAATGAAAATCAGCTAATGTTAAGGCTAGAAATTAATATGTTACTGGGAAGTTTTCTTATAAATTTTGATGAAATGGTACAAGTTGTTTTCATCATGTTTGTTAGTATTACCAAAATACTGCAATCATGTCTCTATAGTAATTTAAAAATCCATCCTATCCTGTAACTAAATCTGGTTTCAAGTTGAGCACAACTTACTGTACTAAAAAACATTGTTTAAATCTATTTTTGTGAATGAGGTGATAGGTTATATTGCTAAAAGGAATGTGCATGCTTTCTTTTTTTAACGTTAAAGTGAAAACCTTCTAAACATTTATAAATACAGGTCATCTTTAACTACAGAATTACATGAGTTTATCTCTTTTTAGAAAGCCATAGAGAATTGTATAAGAACAGCAAACCCTATCAAGGTAACCTCTATCCCTTATTATAGTCATTATGAAATATTTAAACACTTACTTAAAATGAAGTTGTCCTTTTCCTGCTGCCTAGATGTCATATCTTCTTGGTGAAAGAAATGTCTAAAAATATTCTCCTTCCCTATCTAATTGAGTGTATATGAGAGTATGTCATAATTGGTATTCTGATTGCACTCAGATTCCTCATCATACCCATTTTTGTTTCAATACTGTCATTATCATAGTTTTACATTATCATACTTAAAGCACTTATGATATATGCAGAGAAAGTTGTAAAAGACTAGAGTTGTGATTGTAGGTCTTAGAAAAAAATATACATGAGGGTTTCCGAAAAGGACATATAACCATGAAATTATTTAAAAAATCACAAATAATCATAAATGACAATCTAAACAAGAAATGCAAAGATGATCTTTCAAATCCCAAATGGAGAAGTTTAAAATTTAAATATTTTTTATTTGATCTGTTACCTATATTACACTATATTTTTAAATTTCATCTAGATAGATATTATCTATCTTACATTATGCTTTTAAATTTCAACTAGATTTCAGATAGGAAGCATGAAGAATAAGAAAAGGGTTAGGTTTCATTTTTTGTTTTTGTCCTGAAGGATTTATACTGTAATGGAAGGTTCTTTGAAAGAATAAAGCACATGATTGAGGAAGCTCTGTCACTCCTTTGCAGCTGCTATTTTGAGTTGCTAAGTGCTGACCACAACACACTGTTTAACATTGTCATTTCTACTTAAAATGAATATTTCTAGGAAAGCTAAAATCAGTTTAAAATATATGTTATTTAGAAAGTAAGAACTTAGATATTATTCACAGTAATGTCCATATATATCACATTCACATACACATAAATATATATGAACATTTTTCAAAACAAAAATTAGATTTTGGTCAATTCTGAAAAAATAGTCCAAATTGTTCATAAGCCAAAGTACCACAGGCTAAGGGAAATTGAGCTTTTGTTTTAATTTGGATAAGAAGGATAAAATATTGTGGTATAGAATCAGAGGCTCAATTATAGAAAAATAAATAAAGTGAAATTACATGGCCTCTTAATATCTGTAAGAGGTCCATAAGAGATCAGGAAGACAAAAAGCTTGTGAAAACCTCTGAGCTCTTCTGACATCTGAGACAGAGTTCTGTGATTATTACATGCCAACTTTAACTTCTGCCAAATAAATATCTTGATTGTGTTTTATGTCCTCGATCAACCTAAATGTCTTAAAATGCTACCTCGTCTTGAGGCTCACTAAATAGTGAAAAAAAATTATAATTTATGGTGCAATTTAGCCTTCTTTCAGAAAAATCTCTAAAATGGGATAAAATACTTATTTAGGAGAAATAATGATTGGTGTTTCTTCAAGATAGATGATTTATTAGGTTTTATGCTTATTTTCATTTTTTGCTTCAGCAATTTTGTATCTCAGTTTGACAGTTCTTTGAAGTGGTTGGCAAAGATGTGACTCCTGTTTATGTGTACCTAGGTTAGAGAAGAGTCAGTTATAGATTGGGTATCAGAATTTTGTATTGTAAGGCCTGGATTTGATATTAATCCTTCATAGTTAACAAACAAACAAACTTAACTTCTCACTGGTATAACATAAATTGCAGATTCCCTGGTGGCAGCAGCTCAAGGAACAGACCTCTGGAATCTGTATTTTAAAATGGCCCCAAGGTAAAACTGATATAGACAGTTAAAAGCAGTCTTCAATGCATGTTGGGAAATCAGTCCTATAGGTGCTTTACATTCTAGCCTTATTTTTAAAAGTGGTTCATGAGAAATTTACATACCTAAGATTTTGTTTACTGTCTTGACATTTATGGAGTATATTTTAATATACTACATTATTGGGATGACCAGGTGGCTCAGTCAGTTAGCAACTGCCTTATCTCTGGTCATGATCCCAGCGTCTGGGATCAAGCCCCACACTGAGCTCCCTGTTCAGTGGGGAATCTGCTTTTCTCTCTATACTCCCCATTCAGGCTCTCTGTCACTATTTCTCTCTCTGTCTCTCAGGTAAAAAAATAAAATCTTCAAAAAATATATACTACACTATCTTAGTTGGTTATTTCAATGCTGGTGTTAATATTTTAGTTTTAGTGTTTATATATTCAATGATATTCTCCTCATATTTGGTAGAATATACTTTCTTGTTTCTGGAATGCTTTGAAATCAACCAGTTAATTTAGGCACTTGAAATTATTTACAAGTAAATAATAGCTTCTGAATTTAAAGAAATATCATCAATTCTAACTTGTAAATATTTATAAACCCTTTCCTGTTCTCTGTCCCCACTGTTATTTCCTAGATAATTCCAACAATCTCCTAAGAAACACTTCTTCTCTAGTGTTTAATTATTTATTATAGTTCACAAAGTGTCTTTCTAGGTGATGTTGAGGAAAGGGAACTGATCCTTTTCACTGAGTAAAAGATCCAGGCTTTTTTTTCTTTTTTTTCCTCTTAAAAATTTATTTTGTTTATTTGAGAATGAGTGAGCAGATCCAGAGAGAGAGCATGAATGGGGATGAGGGACAGAGGGAGAGGGAGAAGCAGACTCTTCAAGCAGGGAGCTCGATGCCAGGCTCAATCCCAGGACCTTGAGATCATGAATTGAGCTAAAGGCACACACTTAACTGACTGAGCTACCCAGGCACCCCAAAGATCCAGCCTTTATAGCATTGGCATTCATAAACCTTAAAAGTGCCTTCTGACCCTACTAGAAAGAGTTTTCTCCTTACTCTCAATCACATTACATTGTGGTTATTAATTTGCATGTATTATGGGAACCAAGAATTGAGCATCCTTGTAATAGAATTACTTTTAGGTCTTAGGTAAAATCAAGTTAAATACAAGAATTTTATCAAATTCATGATGTCCACTATGCTTTGTGATTATATAGCATCATGGTCTAAGTCTAGTTTGAAGAAGTTTGATTTCACAAAAATTTCATTTGTTCCAATGTCATAAGGCAGATTCCATTCTCCTCCCAATTTCACACTTCCTCTTCATTTTAATTGATCTAATTAATTGTTTGAATGGCCCTTAATATTAACATCTTGCTTGCCATTCCCTTAACTTTCAGGCAGATTGACATATGATAATTTGAAGATGCTGAAATACCTATTTTGCATATGGTTCAGAGAAAGTTACCTCTTGTTTTAAATTAGAGAGACAAAACACTATGAATGATAAAAATGAAGATTACAGTTGATATATCAGAAAAATAAATTAGGATTTAAAAAAGAAAGCAAATTATTGTGCAAACATGAGGTCCTTTAGGTAGAGGTAAGTTTGGAAATTTTTTTCCTTCTGTCCACATAACCTATAATCCTGTTTAAACCCTGGGACTATGCATGATTTATATCATGTTAAAGAAGTAATATTAGCTTTCTCATTTCTGACTATCTTTTTTTAAAAAAAATATTTTATTTATTTATTTGACAGAGAGAGAGAGAGATCACAAGTAGGCAGAGAGGTAGGCAGAGAGAGAGAGAGGGAAGGAAGATGGCTCCCTGCCGAGCGGAAAGCCTGATGTGGGGCTCAATCTCAGGATCCCGAGACCATGACCCAAGCCGAAGGCAGAGGCTTAACCCACATAGCCACCCAGGTGCCCCTCATTTCTGACTATCTTGAGGAGTGAGACTATGGACTACGTATTTTCGAGTATTCCTAAAGGTATAATTCCTAAAACATAACAGTAAGGCTTTTCATGAATAAATGTTTGTTGAATGAATGTAATTCTAAAAGAAAAAAAAATACCAATTTTAATCTTATCTATTACCAACTACTTGACTTACTGCATAATATTATTGTAGGATCATATTCATTAAATTATATCAGAAATCACTGAAGGAGATTAGAATGCTGCAGCCTTTCAAAAATGATTTAGGACTTCTGCTTTAAATAGTTGCAAAATGAGTAATTTGGACCAATTCTTCCAGTAAGAATATAGATTCTAAAAAAATTGCAGATATCTTGAAATCATCGAGGTTGTGAGAAGATAGTGAAAAGTTTAATTAAAATAAAATTAGGGGCACCTGGGTGGCTCAGTGGGTTAAAGCCTCTGCTTTCGGCTCAGGTAATGATCTCAGGGTCCTGGGATCAAGCCCCGCATCGGGCTCTCTGCTCAGCAGGGAGTCTGCTTTCCTTCCTCTCTCTCTGCCTGCTTCTCTGCCTACTTGTGATCTCTGTCAAATAAAATAAAAAAAATTTTTTAAAAAAAGATAAAATTAGAAGCTTGGCAAGTATGACTGACATAAAAGAGGAAAGAAGGAAGATAATATTGGAATACAAAAGGGGAAATAAATACACATATAGAGTAGATTTTAAATATTAAACTATACTATGTCAATTCACACCAATACATTTGAAAATCTAGAATGAATTGAAAATTTGTAGGAAGGTAAAAATAACAAAATTTGAGAATCTAAATAGATTACTAATCAACACTTCCTACCTCTCCCTCTGTGAAGTATCTGTCTTTGAACCCTGACACTTGCTCTTATTTCTGCCTAAGTGGAACTCTCTTCTACATGATCTTTTGTTTTTATTTTTTAAAAGTTATTTATCACATGATCTCAACATGGCAGAATCCACCTCACAATTCAAGTCTGAGCTCAAGTATAATTAGACGAAGAAATCTCATCTGGCTGTATTTTCTAATTTTGTACTATCCCTATTATCAGATTTTTCTTCATTGAGCTGATGTTTCATTTCCTTCACAGCCCTTGACATTATCTGAAGTTATATTAACTTTTTTTGTGTGTGGGGGGGAAATTCCAGCTTTTTAAAATATTTTTAATTTGTTTCTTTACTTGTATATCATATCTTCTCTACTGCAAATAGTTCCACAAAAGCAAAGACTTCATCAGTCTTTTCCACTCCTTTATCACTAGGATTTTTATCCCCAGAATATACTCTGGCATATTATAAGGATCCAATAAATACTTATTTTTTGAATAAACTTCAATTGAAATAGAAAATAAAGTGAGTCGAGGCACCTGGGTGGCTCAGTGGGTTAAGCCTCTGCCTTCGGCTCAGGTCATGATCTTAGGGTCTTGGGATCGAGCCCAGCATTGGGCTCTCCGCTCAGCAGGGAGTCTGCTTCCCCTCTCTCTCTGCCTGCCTCTCTGCCTGCTTGTGATCTTTGTCTGTCAAATAAATAAATAAAATCTTAAAAAAAAATAAATAAAGTGAGTATCTATGATACAATTAACATGGTACAATATTAGAGTAGGGAATCTAGTCAATGAAATAACACAAAGTACAATAATGGTGGATATAAGTATCGGGAAAGATGAGACAAAAATCATTATTTGCATATGTCATTATTGTCAGCTAAGAAAAAAACTAAAGAATTAATCCACAACTATTGAGCCCAGTGAGAGAGTTTGTCAAGATGAACTTAGTAAGAGAATTTGTAAAGACAAATTAACACACAAAATCAATTTTTCTTGTATAAAAATGAAAATAAATTAAGAAATACCATGGAAAAGCATGGCACACAGCAAATATTCTAAGGTACCTATGAGTAGGCCTAACAAGAAATATACAAGCATTTTATGGAGAAAACTGAAAACTCTTACTGATAGCTGTGAAAAGTCCTAAGTAAATATAGAGGCATTCTATCATTACAGATAGAATGACTTGCTATTTTAAAGACTGCACATTAACCTGTGTATCAATTCAATTCTGAGAGAAGTCACTCAGTATTAATAATAGGACTTGAATAAATATGCAGCAGCAGCCAAAGTAACAAACTTGGTGGTTGGTAAGCATGCCCCACTAAAACCCAGTATTTTGTAAAACTGTAATTGTAATGTTTTTGATGCAACCCCACACATATATGAGTCTGGAAAGAACTCATCAAAATATGCAGATTGAGTAAATAACGAAGACAGATTTTTAAATGAATGAAAAAAGACAGACTAATTTCAGTATTGAGGTTACCATCTAGTATATAAAAAGTACTTGTGCAGGAAATTAAGAAAATTATCAACTATGAAATTTTGAATCACCCAATAGAATATTATTGAAAAATATAACAAAATAGGTAAAGTGATGGTTGCAAAGGACAATATGTAAAATTTATCACACTTTATGCAATAATCAAGGAAATACAAATTGAAACAGTAAGACACTATTCCTCTGATCGTCACTACTTTGGGCAGGCTTTCATACTGTTTTGCAGTTTGGAGATTTAAATAGCTCCTTTTGGGTTCCTGGGTGGCTCAGTTGTTTAAGTCACTGCCTTTGGCTCAGGTCGTAATCCCAGAGTCCCGGGATTGAGTCCTGCATTGGGCTCCCAGCTCCACGGGTAGTCTGCTTCTCCCTCTCTGAACTTTTCCCCTCTCATGCTCTCTCTTACTCTCTCTCTCAAATAAATAAATAAAATCTTTAAAAAATAAATAGCTCCTTTTTTCACTGAAGTTAAATATGCATTTCTGTTTCTAATTCTCCTTGTAGGTTTGAGATTTCCACCATTTTAAATTGGGAAGTCACATTATTCTTGGCTTTTAAAGTTGATAAATTAAATATTCATGGAAAATTAAATTATTAAAGAAAAAACAAGAAGCTTATTTATAGATCAAGAATTATCTTCAGGTAAAGAATTGATTTAAGATTTGGTAGTCTTATATGAAAGTATGCTGGAACATAAATACAAAATTAGTTGCAGTTTCTCTAGAATTATAAAGAACTTCTAGATCATATTAAGTTATCACCTAGAAAAAAGAATCCATTTATAATAAAAATTAGCTTAGTAGTTCAACAATAATAAAAAAAAACTGTTTCAGTGACAGTGTGAAGTCTATCTTTAGACCTTATTAAGTATCAGCCTCACTACATATTAAGTCATATATTTTGTACATACTTAACACTATGGATCATCTACAGTCTCAAAGAATATGCAGAAACCTATTATAGGTGTGTCAGAATATCCATAGAAAGTTAACTTTCCTTTTAGTAGTAAAAGGGAGCAAAGCAAGCTAATAGTAATTAAGGTGTCAGATGGTAATTGCATTTGCCTCCAAATAAACCATCATGTCCCAATAAATAATTAAAAGAGCAGTCTTTCTCAAAATGGTCAAAATGCAGTAGTTAGGGAGCTGTGATTAAAATTTTCTAGGAGTTATTATTGGATTATTTTTCATTGTTGTAAAAAAAAGCATAACATAGCATTTTAAAATTTTTAAAAGTACAGTACAATATTGGAGACCAAATGCACGTTGTTGTACAGCAGGTCTCCAGAACATTTTTATCTTGCACAATGGAAACTCTACACCAATTGAACAGACACACCCCATTTATCCTTCTCTTCAGTCCCTGGAAACAACCATTTTATCTTTTGCTTCTGAGAGTTTGGTACTTTAGATACCTCATTTAAATAGAATTCATGGGATATTTCTAACTTCTGTGACTGGCTTATGAAACTTAGCATAATGCCCTCATAGTTCATCCATGTTGTCATATATGATAGGATTTCCTTCATTTTTTAAGGATGACAAATATTACATTTTATGTATAAACTACATTATCTTTATTCATCCACCCATCTGTGGACATTTAGGTTGTTTCTACCTCTTAGCTGTTGTGAATAATGCTGTAATGAACGTGGAAGTACAAATATCTCTTTAAGTTCCTGATTTCAGGGTGCCTGGGGGGCTGAGTCAGTTAAGCACCTGCCTTCAGCTCAGATCATTATTCCAAGGTCCTAGGTTGAGTCCCATATCAGGCTCCCTGCTCAGCAGGAGCTGCTTCTCCCTCTCCCTATGCCTGCTGCTCTCCTTGCTTGTGCATACGTGTTTTCTCTCTGTCAAATAATCAAATAAACTCTTCTTAAAAAACAAACAAACAAACAAGCAAAACACCCAGATTTCAATTCTTTGGAGTAATACCTAGAACTGGAATGGCTGTATCATATGGTAGTTCTTTTTTTAATTTTTTGAGGAATCTCCATACTGTTTTCCATGGTAGCTGCTCAATTTTCCTTTTTTTCTAACAGTGCACAAGTGTTTCAATTTCTCTTCATCCTGACCAATGTTTACTATTTTCTGTTTTTATTTGTGTTTTGTTTAATGGCCATCTTAACAGGTGTGATGTAATATCTCATTGTGGTTTTGACTTATAGTTACCTAATGATTAATGATGAGCATCTTTTATATACCTGTTATCCATCTGAATGTCTTCTTTTGGAGAAATGACAATTCAAGTCCTTTGGTCATTTTTAAATTGGGCTACTTGTTTTTGTTTTTTGCTAATGAGTTGTTGGAGTCCTTTATACATTTTGGATCTTAACCTTTTATCAGATACATGACTTGCAAATATTTTCTCCCATGTCTTAGTTACCTTTTGTTCTATTGATTGTTTCCTTTGTTGTACAGAAACCTTTTGGTTTGATGTAATCTCACTTGTCTGTTTGCTTCTGTTTTGTCTTGTTCTTGTTCTTTTTGCTTCTGTGCTTTTAGTGTCATATTCAAAAAAATCATTGCCAAGACTGATGTCATTAAGATTTACCCTTCTATTTCCCCTTCCCTATAGGCTTTACAGATTCAGGTTTTGTGTTTAAGTCTTTAGTCGATTTTGAGTTCATTTTATGTTTGGGGGGACATAAGCATTCACGTTCATTATTTTGTATGTGGGCATCCAGTTTCCCCAGCACCATTTGTTGAAGAGATAATTCATTTCCCATTGTGTTATCTTATTACCCTGTGTGGGTCCTAAATTGTATAATTATTTTGTCTATTTCTTTAAAAAATGCTGTTGAGATTTTGATAGAGATTGCACTGCATCTATAGAATACATTGTAGTTTACATTGTATTACTTTCATGACATTTTAGCAATATTAAATCTTTTAGTTTATGAAAGTGGAATGCCTTTTTCCATTTTTTGTGTAATCTTTAACTTCTTTTAGCAATGTTTAGTAGTTTTCAGTGGACAGGGCTTTTGTCTCCTTGGTTAAGTTTATTCCTAAGTATTCTTTTTGATGTTTGTGTGGATGGAATTGTCTTCTTAAATTTCCTTTTCAGATTGGTTGTTCTTAATAGATAGAAATCCAAATAGATTTTTACATTTTTATTTCATATTTTGTAACTTTGCTGAATTCAGTTATTAGTTATAATATTTATTTATTTATTTATTTATTGGTGGCATTTTAAGGTTTTCCACAAATAAGAGTATGTCATCTGTAAAATGAAATAATTTATTTCTTCCTTTTCAATTTGGATGCCTTATCACTCTCTCTCTCTTTTTTTTTTCTAGTTGCTCTATCTAAGATTTCTAGAACTATGTTGAATAAAAGTGGTAAGGGTGGGCATCTTTGTCTTATTCTTGGTGTTAGGGGAAACACTTTAACTACTGAGTATGATTTTAGCTGTAAGCTCTCATATGTGGTCTTTATTATGTTGATATCATTACCTACTATTCCTAGTTTGTTGTTTTTATCATGAAAAGGTATTGAATTTCATCAAATGTTTTTTCCTGCATTTAAGTGAGATGGTTATATAATTTTTAATCTTTCATTTTGTGCTGTTGTATGTCACACTGGAGTTTGAAATGCTCTTTCTTCTTCAGTATTTTGGAAGAGTTTGAGGAAGTTTGGCATTAATTTTTCCTTATTTGGTAGAATGCTCTAGTAGAGCCATTCTGTCCTAGGTTTTTCCCTGTTGGAAAGTTTGTTTACTGATTCAATCTTCTTACTAGTTATAGGTCAATTCAGATTTTGCTTTTCCTCACAAATCAGTCTTGCTAGGCTGTATCTTCCTAGAAAATTATGTATTTCTTCAAGGTTGTCCACATTGTTGGTGAATAATTACTCATGGTAATATC
This sequence comes from Neogale vison, assembly GCF_020171115.1. Lineage (NCBI taxonomy): Eukaryota > Metazoa > Chordata > Mammalia > Carnivora > Mustelidae > Neogale > Neogale vison. The sequence continues at coordinate 81,400,927 of NC_058101.1, read as the reverse complement.
TTATGATTTTTTTTTCATTTGTGTGATATCAGTTATAACTTCTTTTTCATTTATGATTTATTTGAGTCTTCTCTCTTTTCTTGGTCTAGCTAAAGTTCTCTCAATATTCTTAATATTTTTTGTAAAACTAACAGGTTGATTTTTTTTAAATTCTCTATTCCTCTTATTTCTACTCTAATCTGTATTATGTTCTTTCTTCAGATAATTTTAGCCTTAGTTTGTTCTTCTTTTTCTATTTTTGAGATATAAAATTAGGTTGTTTAAGATCTTTGTTCTTTCCTAAATTCAAACATAGGTGTTTACTTGAAATTCGCTCTTATGTAAATTTCTTTGCCAGTATCACTTTTGTCACATCCCATAAGATTTGCCATGTTATGTTTTCAATTTCATTTGTCTCAATGTTTTCTAATTTTCCTTTTGATTTCTTCTTTGACCTTTTGAGGGCCACGCAAAATGAGCTAGAAAGGAAGTAGTCTAGGCCAATGATATAGGGTGTGTGTGTGTGTGTGTGTGTGTGTATACCAAAGACCTGCAGTAAGCCAATGTGCATTAGTAAGTGGAAATTAGTCCACTGTGCATTAGTAAATGGAAATCAACCAGCCATAGCCTATTCAACATAAATGATTACTAAACATAAAATTATCTAATCTAACTGCAATAGACCTCCCTAATATACAAAGTACTCACATGCTTGTTCTTTTGGAATGGTGAGAAACATTTATACTGTGCCTTAATCTCTAGAAATGTGCTTGCAAAGTTTCTTGTAGGTGTGAATGCTCTCTCTCCTGATTATTAGATTACCACTGAACATTTTATCCAGTATGCAGGATTTTCATGCCATTGAAAAGGCAATCAATCAATCAATAAAACAACCAACCAAGATTATTGTTTTGGCTTGGGTGATTCATTTTGAATATCAAAGGGATATTGAATTGTTTCTAATAATATATCAAAAATAATACTCTTTGGAACACAAGTGAATCTCTGGGGTACTTTGTATTAAGTTTCATGTTGTACAAGATAGGAAACACCTTAACCCAAAAGCAACAAAACTATTGAAGATTTGCATCCTTCACGAATACAGGTTTGACTTCACAAGGTAAAGAATCCCAATCAGCTGAAAGGTTAGTTCCAGGCCAAGCAGCTGTAAAATATATAAAGAAAGATGTGTCTTAAATATCAACTATGTCACCCATTGTAAAGCTGTTACCTGAAGGAGTTTTGCATATTTTACTTCCTTTTTCCCCCTTTCTCATTTTTACTCTTTTTATTTAAGGATGTTGTCCCTAGCTTTTTGTTTTCAGAATATTCAAAAGTCCATGTTGCTGAATTTGAAGACTAATTAACGTAGCTATAGGATGGACACTATGACTATCACTCAGACATATCACTCATATGTCTCTCATTTTTAGGGAGAAGGTGAGACTGACCTTGATTGTGTGAAAGGTAGCTGCGTCTTGTACAGCAAAGTATTATTTTATTGCAGTTGTATTGAAGGTAAATTATGTGAGGAAGTGTGTTTATAAATGCTGAGTAACTAAAGGAGTTGATTGACTCAGTTATTAAGCTATTGTTCCTCAGCTCCAAACCCTTCCTGCCAAAATTTGTTCTGTGATGTGGAGCTAAGACTCTTTAAACTACGTTTTGTCATTGCTAGCTTTTTCTTAGATTCTTTTTCAATGGAAAAAAAAAATAAAGGAAATTGGAAGATAGCAAAAGGGAGAAGTAAATAACTACTTCGTATTTAATTGTGGTTATTAACATGTTCCAACAATTGATTTTTATCCAAGACAACAGAGATTGATTCCAGCAATAGTTGCTCGCAATTTCTGTCTTTTCCAGCACTTCCAAGAGCCTTCCACATCCCTCCACCTCCAAAATTCCAACCATAATTAGGCTACCTTCTTCTCAGCAGGCAGAATTCTTACTCCACAATTCCCTCCTCAAATTGCCTGAGATAACCCCTGCCACTGGGCAACACTTGTTTGTCAGAGATGTAAGTCTCAATTCTGGGATGTCTTTCTTCATGTTTCTGGAATTACCAACAGAAACTTGGTAATTCTCCTCTAAGATCTGAATCCAGTTCCATGAGACCCCTTCTTTAAGCTTCTCCAAACTTTTAAGTTTGGATAGCCTTAACTGTTTTCCTTTGTCAATCAGCCATAAGGAAAGTAGCTGCTTCCTGCACATATTATTTAAATCTTACCTCGGTATTTTTGCTCTTTTAATCCTAAATACCAGTAATGCAACTATTTATAACACATTATTTCTGTTAAAATAAGTAGTTTTATTTTTCTTGCAATGGACAGTACTTGTTACAATCATTTACTAAGAAGGATATGTTCAGTCTTCTATTATGTTTGCAGATCTATTTTCCTTTCAATTCTGTCATTTTAAATATTGACCCAATGTAAGTTTGTACATACACATTTAGAATGATTGTTTACGTTTTCAATTATTTTCCAGTGGACACAGGTTTCTTTCATTATTATATTTTCTCTCTACAAAATTCCATGCATATTTTATTCTTTAAAATGAACTGCTGTTAGGTTCTTCCATCATAATGTTAAAGTATAAATTTTAGAAAAAAGGCACAATACATTTGGTACTATATAGACAAAGTTATAGTAAAATAAGAGTGTACTTTTTTATGAATGGTTAGAACATTTTCAGGTAAAAGTTCCAAGTGCTTTTTTAATTTTAACTTTTATTTTACTTATTTTTTTTAAAAGATTTTATTTGTTTATTTGACAGAGAGATCACAAGTCGGCAGAGAGGCAGGCAGAGAGAGAGAGGGAAGCAGGCTCCCTGCTGAGTAGAGAGTCCAAATTGGGGCTCCATCCCAGAACCCTAAGATCATGACCTGAGCTGAGGACAGAGGCTTTAACCCACTGAGCCACCCAGGTGCCCCCCAAGTGCTTTTAATATGTGGTCAATTCTTCATTCTTTCAGGTGCACAATGGTAGGGGACTTAAGGTTCATGTATTTATTTTGCGCTGAGAATGTTCTAAGATACATATCATATATTGGATTCTATAATAATGAGCACATCTTTTTAATGTCCATTTGCTGTGTGGGAGTAGAATAGGAGCATTCTTCAAGTTTTAGGTTCATCAAAACCTGCTGTGGAATTTTTGAATTAGTGTGTCACTGAGTTCATTGAGGGTAATGATTCTATAATTGAGCTAGCATATTTATTATTGTCGTATTATTTATATTTTTCCATATCTTGCTTTCAACCATTCTGTATCTTCATATACAGGGACTTTAAAATTTTGTTATTTTCTCTCACTTCAATTAGTGTCAAGATAAAGAGGAGGTTAACAGTCTTCCATCTGAAATCAAATTTCAACCAAATTTATTTTAATACAGCTTTCCCCCACATAATTAATGATTATGATTCTATAGTTCTTGGAAAAAATTTAATTGTACTGCATACTACTTTTATTTTGTAATTTACTGTTTTATAACTTTGTAATTTATTTTCAGTTAAACACTGTAGTTATGGATAAATAAACCTTTTAATTAGTGATTCTTATAACCGAAATTTCTGAAGCAATAGTATTTTTTGTCTTGAAAATACATTATGTTTTTGTTCCAGGAATAAAGGAAGAACTAGGGCCTAGAAATTGGATTATTCTCCTGAAAGATTCTTATGTGAGGTTCACCGATCAAGAATTCCATCTGTCACTTTATAAACTGAATGAACAGAAAGGTGAATGTTTAAAAATATTTTTTAACCATAAGAATTTAAGTTTAGATATGAACATTTCATTCTCTTCCATTTTTATATTTCAGCAATTGTATATTTCCTTTGTAAACTTAAATTACACTTTAAAAATTGGCAATGACATTCTATTTTTAAAACAATAACCCTTTTCCTTTTAAAGATAGAATATAAGGGTTTCTATCAGTTAGATAATTGGATTTTAGTCTCTACCTCTAGGCATGAGCAAGGGTTTGATACCTTTCTTTTTTTTTTTTTTCAGTTTTACGTAGAGAAGAGTGCAGCTCCATGAAAAGTGATAACAAAAATAATAGTGCAGTGCTGGTTGGGAGGAAGCATTTTCTTTTTCAGAAATCAATAGGAAAAGAGAGTGATCCTATTTTTCACTTGCGGCAAATCACCATTACAGAACAGAAGTGTGCTCAGCTAGTGGGGGCAGCAGTGACACGTACTTCCATCAGCCACTATTCAAGGTTAGGAGCAATAGCCAATACTGGGGAAAGGCTAATTAAATTAATTCTGTGGGAAAGTGACAGGAAGACTGAGAGCAATCTGAGTGCTCCAAGCTTTTCCCTTTGCCCTCTGTTTTCAGCATTGCCCAGTCTGTTCTCTTTAGCATCTCACTCACATACCTAATACCTGGAATGTGATGCCTGTTTCCTTTTGGTCTTCTTGTTTCTGCTGCAGTGTGAATATCTGGCTTGTTCTATGACTGATGAGTGCAGCAGGAAAGAGACGTAATTGCTTTGACGATGCGGCAGTAAATGGATACTCCCTTTGGAAACTCAACTAGCTTCATTTAGACCCAAGCATGCCAGCAGATGCAGATGATCAATTCACAGCATATGATACGAGTGAATATCTTTCTCTTTTATGTTCTGTTTTTAATGTAATAGCAAACTAACATCTGTTGTTCTGAGCATCGCAAATCTGTTCTTTTCAATGTAAAGGTTTGCTGAGCATTGATATTTTACTGAGAATAGGATGTGTGTGACAATTAGACTACATCACATTTTTATGTCAAATTCAAATGTTCTTTGGAAAGGTCACTGTTGTGTGTGTGTGTGACCTACTGAGCTGTATTACCTTGATAGATGTAGTTACAAAGTAAAACTGTTTAACTGATAACATTCTGGGGAGTTGGTAAAGCAATAGAGAGGAGAAGAAAGGTGATTGGTTTTTAAGGGATAATCCTGTGTTGTCAATAACATCTCACACATTCTTTGAGTCTGGTCTTTACAGAGCACTTTTGTTCCAGATAAGAAATGCTCCTCAACACTTTGCTAATGACTATCTGCTGTGCTATTGTTCAGGTATCTGTGAGCCTTACTGGCTTTCAAGATAAACTCATGAATGAAAAGTAATAGTATTAGGATCTTTCTCTGAACCATAGAATCATGCGGTTGCAAGTTTCTAAGTACAGTAAAGAAATATTATGATATAACAGGAAAAACCAGAGTGTGACAAAATTTCACTTCAACACGACTGCTATTTTTCTGGTAAGTTAGTTCATATGTTTAGATAGTGGTGTAAATAAGTCTACATAAGTTGCACCTGTTAATTTTTTTCCTGATGAAAAAATCTTGGTTTCATTACATGTCTTCATGTTTTGCTGGCATTAACTTCACTGGCTGCAAAAAGGACATGGTGAATCAGTATGACTTAGGAATACTAGCATCACAGTTAGAAAATCAAACTCAGCGTGCGTTTTCGGCATCTTCTATCTGCTATCTTTTTATGTGTGTGGAAACAGTTTTTTTTAATTAAAAAACCATATCCAGATGTATAAAAATTGTATTATATTAGAAAAATCATGTGACTCTACATAGTGTATCGCATGTAAGAGTATTGATATACTTGCCGCCACTTACTGTCTTTTTATTTATTAATTTTTAGTTTTATTTTATTATTTTTAAGTAGGCACCATGCCCAGCTCATGACTCTGAGATCAAGACCTGAGCTGAGCTAAGACTTGGCCGCTTAACCAACTGAGCCACCCAGGCGCCCCTGTACTGTCTTTTAAAAATCAAAATAATAGAAAACAAACACACCTGAGTATAAAATAAGTCAATAATAATAATAATTCTATTATTCTTGGTTCCAACTCAGCTGAAAACTCTCAAATTCTGAAGTCCATTTGAAGCAGAACACTATTTTTAAAGGTGTAATAAATGATACATTTTTTTAAATTTGTAAGTACATACTGTTACTCAATAGGAGTTTTTTAAAATAAGATCTCTCAGTTATAGTGCCTGAATCTGTGGCTTTGGGTATTATGTCCTACAGTCAGTCCATTTTTCAACCTTACAATTCAACATCTTTTTGCTAAAAATTCTTTTATCTAATAGCTTATGTGTAGGGTACACATATGTGTATTTACTCATGTACCTGGGAAATTTTCAAACGATAAACTATAGAAAGAATTTGGAGAATTAATCTAAACAAAAAAAGTTGAGAGATTGAAAATTCTATTCTTTGATTTAATCAATAAAAATGAAGCACCTGTTATGCCATAGTATAAAATAATAATAAAAAAAGTCAGGAATATGGGACTGCAATATTGAAGATTCCAAAGCTATCAAGCAATCCTGTTGAGAATGATTGGACCTATCAAGATATAAAAGAGCAGCTGGGGACATTTGAAGTGGCGATTTATATTTTGTGCAACCCTAGCCAAAGACGTGAGCAGCAGTATGAAATAGTAAAAGGATGTTTATCAAGCAGGGATGCTCAAAAAGCTATCAAAAAGACATGTTAGTATAAAATGGTATCTTAACATGATTAAAGATATAGCTGTTTAAATGAGATATTTACAGTTTCATTTAATAGTTACTTAAAAAATTAGAAATAGCATTCAATATTTAAATTACTTTTGTTTACTCTAATTTGAATATGCAATTAGTGAACATTGCATTGATTTATGTTTTAAAGATGACCAACAGTGGGAAATAGAAACTGTAGCATTGTATAAATCAATGTTTATTCACTTGACATGTGCTCTATTTGAGTAGAAGATCATCTTCATCTGCAGTAAATAACTCACTGGGAGGGAGGGAGGGAGGGAGGAGGAGGGGGAAGCCAAGGAGTCTTTAAGTTTAGTTTTAAAGGTATTTTACCTATGGATAGTGGTAGAAATTAATGCTCACTGTGGTAACTCAGCTTGAAGAATATATTAAAGTTCTTAAGGATTATCTCTGTGTATTCTTTTAAAAATGCAAGACCAAATTTAGCAAAGTATCAGAAAGCATACTTTCCATCAGGATACCCAAGCTACTCTGTTTGCTCTCTTTTTGAATGTTTGGTATACTGAGAATCCGAGTTGCTATCTAGAACCTACATGACAATTAGTAAGTATTCCTAGAGCTACTTTGAAATGTTGTGTTGTTTGTGTCTTCAATGCGAGATAAATATTGTGTGTAAATAATTGTGTTAGCTCTAACTCTGCTTTTACAAATAACTAACTGAAAAAAATTGGGTAATTGGAAACTTTGCCCAAACACCAAAATAATACATACAATTAGTATCTTATTTGCCAAAACTTCAGCTATGGTGTGTTCAATAATGGGATTTTATACATCCCACTCAATAATGAGATTTCAAAGTGAGGTAAATTCTTAATTACCATGAGCGGATCATACCTGGAATTGTTTCTTTCATTACCAAGGTTGCTGTACTATTGTGGAGATATTATGTAAAGGTGGAAGCATTTTATGAACTACTAAGTAGAAGAGAAAGATAAATTGAAATGGCTTTTTAATTTTTCAATATTCTGCTTTCCTTTATTAATTATTGTCTGTATGGGAATCTGAAATCATCCTAGTCTGTATGTATCACTCTATATTTCAGAAGTTTTTAACTGGCTCTCCGTCATGACATAGGATATATCTGACTGATGAATTTGTAAACTGAGGTTAAGGGTGATTCTCCAGGGTAGAACCTGTATCATCAGTCCCTCTTTTCCCATTAAATAAAGCAAATTGAATGCAACCAAGGGAGGGTAATGTATAAGACTAGACTTGAGCCAAGCTAAACAACGTTTTACAGTAAAGTAAATTATCTCACAAATTTCGGCACTTTTAGTATTATTAGATACAGATTATTTATGGCATTCATTGCATTCTGACACTAGATGAGAAGTTCTGATAAAATTGTCCATGGTTTTTCCTTTGACATTTTTTTTTTGTCACTTTTGACTTGGCTGCTATAGTTTGACAGTGGTATATCTTTTAATTTAAAATAATGGTCAGATACACATTTGGAATGGCCTGGTTAGCCGGAATATGCTGCTGTCAGAATCCTTCAGCTGAAAGATCCCTTTTTATTGTCCACTAAGGTAACATTTAATTCACTGTAGCATTTCTTTTCTGAAGGTTTCCCAAGATTTCACCAAAAGTGAACACGTGTCTCAAGGATCTAGCATTCACAGAAGGAATTTAAACACCATGAAATTTATAGAGAAATTGCAATTGAGTTGAGTAAATTGTAAGAGTTCTTACCTAGAGAAGTCATAGTTTATTGTAAGTAAACATAATGTAAGGTATGATACAAAATGTGTGCTGAAGGAGGTCATTGTGAGAGTATGTGACCTCTGGGTGACCTACAAGCTGGACACAGGCAATGAGAAACCCATCACCCTCTCCCCTGTCCTCGGAATGTACATTCTGCCTGTGACAACTATGCTAGCAGCTGTTTCAAGAATACAGGCTTGAGAAAATAAGGTGTTGCAGAGGCCATCTAGACTGAATTTCTGACTGAACCCAGTTACGTCCTCTATACACATGTTTAAAGTTCTGGCCAAGGGATGCAGAGATCTGTGTCCTGCAGCTGCCCAAAGCAAACCTCATCTATAAATTCCTGTCCTCAGTAAGCCTGCCACCTACCAATCTGGCAAATTTGGCCTCTATCTTTGGTCTCTCTTTGTCATCCATGTCGTGTCCAGGGTCCAGTTTCAGGTTTCACCAGGGAATCTCCTGAGGTTGCCAACCAACAGTCAGGTTCTGAAGAACCAACAGTCCTTCAGGAGTGCAGGTAATTTTTATAGTTGTTATTTTTCTCTTATGTATAATTTTCTACATGATTTTGCAAACATCTACCAAAGTCTAAAAAAATTGATAAGCAAATACTGTTATCCTTCATAAAAATATCACCCTACTCTTCAAGTTTACCCCAGAAAGAACAACCTCCTTCCTTCCTTCCTTCCTTCTTTCCTTCCTTCCTTCCACTCCTTCCTTCCCCTGAAAAAATAGAAACCTTGAGATTAGTTTTCCCTTTCAGGTTCTTCCTATAATTATCTCTTTATCTTTGAGATTGTGGGAGAAGAAAGTAAAAGTGAAAAAGAGAGAATGATATGGCTAGTCACTCTTCCTTTATTTATATTAACACTAATGAAGATGACATTGATGATAATATTGAATGAATTAGCTTATATTTATTGGTTGCTTACTGTGGGCCAAGTGCCCTGCCTTACCCACAGGATTTCATTTTTATCCTTATAATATGGCAATGCTATTATTTTCCATTTTGCAGATGAGGAAACAAAGACTTCAAAAGTTTACCTAATTTTTCCAGGATCACAGAGGAAAAGATAAATAACCAAAATAAGATTTGAACTCTAACACTTCAATTTAAAACCAAATATTTAATGACATATCTGTAGCACCTATTAAAAAGCAAAACAGAGGCTAGAGATATTTTTAAAATGAAGCAAATCTATATGTTAACAGTGTTATAGACTTAAATTTCTTAAAATATGTAGCAGAATCTTAATAGGTATTTAGAAAAAATCTCAATAAAAATAAGTCATATGTTTAATAAGATGGAGGAACATTAGTTTAAATAAAATTATATAGTTCCTTTATTACTTGGTTTTTTAAAACATTTACTGTATGTATTTTCAGGAGGAGAATATATTATGTAGTATTTCCTGGACTTCTTTGCATTTAACTTATTCCCTTGAGAAATTTGCTTTGGGAAATAGTCTAAGTAAGTCTTCTTTACAAGGTAAATTTGTCAACATTTCACATTTTCAATATGATTTTAAACATTCTAATGGTTTTGTAGTTGCATATCATTGTTGTTTTAATTTGTATTTTCTAATGGTGCTGTGCTCTCTGATGGAGTACATTTTCAGATTTTTTTTAAGCAGTTGATAATTGACCAATAAGAAATTTTAGCAATTTTTCTTCATTGATCTATAAAGAGCAAAGAAATAGAAATTCTATCATCCCCTCCTCTGTTTTTTAAATCTCCCTTATTTTCTGATACATTCCAAAGTATGGATATTGATCGAGTGTTGATTATTGCTTTTCTTCCCTCCTAATAGTAAAGAAATAGTAGTATGTATTTAAAAATTTTATTTTTGTATAATTTCAGTACAAGTGCTTTATGTAATAGGTGTTTTGCAAACACTTAATACCAGTTGGTGACCTCTCTTTTCATTCTCTCTCTCTCTTTGCTTTGCTTTTAGGATTTTATTTATTTATTTGAGGGAGAGAGAGAGAAAAAAATATAGAAAGGGAGAGTGAGGGGGAGAAGCCGACTTCCCACTGAGCAGAGAGCCTGATGTGGGACTCAATCCCAAGTCCCTGGCATCATGACATGAGCCAAAGGCAGGTGCTTAACCTAGCCACTCAGGGGTCCAATTTTTTTAAAAAGGACTTTATTTATTTACTTGTCAGAGAGAAAGAGCATAAGCATGGAGGAGCAGAGGGAGAGGGAGAAGCAGGTTCCCCCCTGAGCAAGGATCTCCCATGTGGGACTCCAACCCAGGAACCTGGAATCATGACCAGAGCCTAAGGCAAAAACTTAATCAAATGAGCCACCCAACTGTCCCTTTCGTTTTCTCTCTCTCTTTTTTTTAAAAGATATTTTTGTAAAATATTTTATTTATTTGACAGAGAGAGAGAGATCACTAGGAAGCAGGCAGAGAGAGAGGGGGAAGCAGGCTCCCAGCCAAGCAGAGAGCCTGATGCGGGGCTCGATCCCAGGACCCTGAGATCATGAACTAAGCTGAAGGCAGAGGCTTAACCCACTGAGCCACCCAGGCACCCCCCCTTTTATTCTCTTAACAGTAAAGTTTTTAGTTTTAATAATGTCCAATTTATCCATTTTTCCTATTATTAATCATGCTTTTGATGTTGTATCTAAACACAATTCAAGATCATACAAATGTTTTATTATTTCATATTTGGGTCTATGATTCATTCTTATTTAATTTTTCTGTAAGTTGTAAGATCGTGTCTAGGTTTATATTTTTGCTCTGAACGTTCAGTATTATATGTTAAAAAGATTATTCTTTTCTATTGAATGTCTTTGCATTCTTTTGAAAAATCAATTGACAATATTTCTTTGCATGTATCTATTTCTGGGCTCTAGTATTCTGTTCTAGTGATCTCTATGTGTATTCTTTCACCAATACCATGCTGTCTTGCTTATTGTCTTCTAGTAATGCTTGAAATTTGGTGCTGTAATTCCTCAAACTTTGTTCTTCTTTAGGCTTGTTTTGGCTATTTTGGGCTTTTCTCTTTCATATAAATTTGAGAATCAGTTTGTTGGTAGCTGCAAAACAGCTTACTGGGATTTTGATTGGAACTTCTTTAAATCTATAGGTTAACTGGGAAAAATTGACATATTGTCTTTCACATATGAACACAGAGTATCTATTGTTCTATTTCGATCTTCTTTGATTTTTTTTTCTTCTTTGATTTTTTATGAGTGTTTTTTTTTTTATTTTTTCACAGCTATATCCTGTGTATATTTTATGAGTGTTTCAGTTTTTGTTACTATTATAAATGATGTTAATGTCAAATTCCAATTGACTTTTGTAATTCTGTATCCTGCAGTCTTGCTACACCTGCTGGGGGTTTTAAGTGTTTTTTTTTTCTCCCCTCTTTTGGCATATTTTTAGGGTTTTCTTAATAGGCAGTCATGTTGTCTATGAGTTTTTCCTTATTCTCTAAACTTTATATCATTTATGCCTTTTTCTTGTCTTACTGCACTAGTATTAGATTTCTAGTACAATGTTGAATAGTAGTGATAAAAGAGGATAACCTCACCTTGTTCCTGATATTAGGGGGAAATGTTGTAGGAAAAAATGGTTTTGTTTCTTTTTCAAATATTTTGTAGAATTCACCAATGAAAATATCTGGACCTGGTTGGTGCTTTTTTTTGGTAGGTTTTTCCTTTTTTTACTGTAATATATTTAATCAATATAGGATTATTGTGGTTATCTATCATTTTATGTATTGGGGTAGTTAATGTCTTAAAAGAAGTTGGTCCACTTCATCTATGTTATCAGATTTGTGAGGAAAGTTGTTCATGGTATTTCTTTTTTATCCCTTTGGTTTCTTCACATTCTGTAGAGATAGTCCTGTTCCATTACTGGTATTTGTGATTTATATCTTTTTTTTTTTTTTTCATAGATTGCCTGGCTGGAGACTAATTGATTTTATTGAGCTTTTAAAAAAAAATCAAGTTTTTGTTGAATTTTTCCTCTTTTTTCCTATTTTCAATTTTTATTAATTTCAGCTATAATTTTTGTTACCTCTTTTTTTCTGTTCCCTTTAAGCTTTAATTGCTTTTCTTTCTCTTAGTGTACTATGATAGACGCTTTGGTTATTAAATTTAAACTGATTTATTTTCTAACATATGCATTTAATGTATTTATTTTCTAAACAATGCTTTTGCTCTATGTATCATACAATTAAAATTGTTTTATTGTAGTAAAATATGCATAATACAGTATTTGCCATTCTAACCAATGTTTAGTGTATAATTCAGTGATATTAGGCATATTTGCATTACTATTACTGTACAATCAACACTACATGTATTATCAGAATGTCTCATTATCCCAAACTAAAACTTCATAATTACTTTAAATAATAACTACCTTTACCTCCCTTCTCCACACCCAAGAAACCACTATTTTATTTTCCTGCCTATTAGTTTGGCTATTCTAGATATCTCATATTAGTGAAATCTTACTATTTAATCTTTTGTGTTCAGCTTATTTTACTTAGCATAATATTTTGTTCAAGGTTCATTCATTCCGTAGCATATATCAGAATTTCATTCCTTCTTAAGAGTAAATAATATTCCACTTTATGTTTATATCACATTTTGTTTATCCAGTCATCTCTAGATGGACATTTGGACATTTGGATTGTTGTTATCTTGTGGCTGCTGTGACTGATGTTGCTACGAACATGGATGTATAAATATCTGAGTCCATGCTTTCAATTTTTTGGGAGTCTATACCCAGAACTGAACTTGTTGGTATATACAGTTAATTCTTGTTTATTTTTTTACAGAACTTCCATACTATTTTCCATAGTAGCTATATAATTTTACATTCCCAATAGCAATGAACAAAAGTTCTAATAGCTACACATCCTCATTAACACTTGTTGTTTTGCATATTTTTTATAATAGTCTTCCTAATGTATATGAAGTGGTATCTCATTGTGGTTTTGATTTGTATTTCCCTAATCATTAATGATGTGTACATCTTTTCAAGTACCATTTGTCATTTGAATTTTTTCTTTTGAATATATTTATCTAAAGTATTTTGGCTATTTTTTCACGGCGTTTTTTGTTCTTCTTGAGTTTCGGAAGTTATTTATAAATTCTGGGTATTAATTCATTAACAGATATATGATTGGAAAATATCTTCTCCCACACTAGGTGTCATCTTTTCATTTTGCTGATGGAGTACTTTTGTATACAAAAGTTTCTAATTTTGATGAAGTTCAATTTATTTATTTTTTTCTTTTGATGCCTATGCATCAAAGTCGTTGCTAAATCTAATGTTGAGAAGTTTTTCCTTGTGTTTTCTTCTAATAGTCAGGGGTCACTTGTCTTCATTCTTTTTTTTTTTTTTTTTTCTCCTCAGATTAACAATGTCAAATGACCTACTTTCAGATTTGCTGATTTTTTATTTTCCTTCTCCCTCTTTTGGTCTGTTGTTGAATCCCTATAATGAATTTTTCAATTTATTTATTGTATTTTTCAGCTCTGGAATTTTCCTTTTTTGTAATTTCTATCTCTTAAATTCTCATTCTTTTCATATGTTATTTTCCTGATTTCCTTTAATTCTTTGTTCTTCTTTAGCTCTTTGAGTATATTTAAGACATCTGTTTTAAAGTCTTTGTCTACTAAGTCTTATGGGTGTGTTTCTTCAAGTATGGTATCTGGAGGATTGCTTTATTTTTTTTAATAAACGCTGTTTCTGTTTTCTTGATGCCTTGTGATCTTTGTTGAAAATAGGGCATTTGAAAAAACAACCACTTCTTCCAGTCTTCGCAAACTGCTGTATAACACTTTTACTAATTATTAAGCCTCTGAGCCTTGAAATCAGCCCAAGATGAAGACTGTGGTTCTTCCAACATTTTGGGGGGCATGTATCCCATCTGCGCATGTGTGTGTGTTTCTCTTTCTCTCTCTCTCTCTCTCTCTTTTCTTTTTTCCCAATTTTACCCAACTGCCTTTAAATTTATTTGCCAAAGGGTCTCCCCTCATAGTTTCTTTTGGAGACTTAAGATAATTTATTATATTCCTATATCCATAATCTTTTACACCCAGGCATCCATGGGTCCCCATGGATGGCTTTTGTGTGCTGGGGTACTCATCCCTCCCTTCTATGGATTCCAGCCTGAGATCCAATCCATGTTGCCCTTTTCTATCCAAGTTCCAGGTCAGATGGACAAAAATCAGTTCACCAGGCAGCCCACAACTCAGAAAGTTTTATGTAAGCTCTACTCTGCTCCTTCCATCTCAAGGGAGGGAACCAGGAAGGGTACCACTTCCTCCTGACTATGCCATACTGTTCCAGGGAAGGAGTAGGACAAGGTCAAGCAAAAACAGCAAAAAATTTCCTATCCCTTTTAATGTGCCTTTTTTTTTTAAATTGAGAATTCACATACTTGCTATAAATCTGTGACTCATTTCCAGAATGTCTATTAGGTTATTTTAATGAATCTGCAGTCGTTTATTTGATGTTTCTCAGAAGAATAGGACAAGCATCTGGAGCTTTCTATTCTGCCATATTGTTGACATCACTCCTGAGGAGAGTTTTATTTTGATTAAGTATTCATTCTCTCTGGTGTTCCTTAAGCTTTCTGGAACTGTAGTTTGGTGTTTTTCTTTAATTTTGGAAACTTATAGCTATTATTTTAAGTATTTTTTTTCCTGTTCTATTCTCTCTTCTTATGTTACTCCAATTAGATGTATGTTTATATCTTTTGAAATTGTCCCACAGTTCTTGGATGTATTAGGTTTTTTTTTTCTTCATCCTCAATCTCTTTTCTTTTCTTTTTTTTTTTTTTTTTGTCTTTGTATTTCCGTTTGTTACTCTTGTGCTGATTGATCTTCCAATTCATGGATACCTTTCTCTACTATGCTGCATTTAATGATGAGTCTAACAAAGGTATTCTTTATTTCTGTTACTATGCTTCCCATTTTATAATTTAATTTGATTCTTAGTTTCCACCTCTGCTTACATCACCCATTTATTCTTGAATGTTGTACAATTTCTCTGTTAGAGCCATTAGTATATTTGATAGTTTTTTGAAAAAAATCTCACTATGGTAATTATAATAATGTATAATAATTATAATTATAATAATGATGATTTTTTTTCCTTTGTATTGAGCTTTTCTTGACTTTTGGCATGATTTTTAATTTTTGGTGAAAGCATGATATGATGTGTTGGATATTAGGTACTGAGATAAAAATCATTTAATGTGATAATTTATGTTAATTGGCCCAAGAGGTGGGCTATGTTTAACATTTATTTTAGCTGTGAGAACCAGGCTTTGAATTTCTATAGTGTCCTTGTTTTTATCCCTACTTTTGGTTTGGTGGTTTCCTATACACTGTTCCTAGAGAGAGTGTATTTCTTGTAGATTTTTCAGCTTTAATCTACTGTTATTTCTCTTCTAATTTACTTTCATCTTCAAACTACTTCTTACCACTAAACCAGATGGGCTGCCAGGTATGGATGAACTCTTAGGCTCCTTATAGAGAAAACAGGCATTAAGCTTCTCCACAAGGTATGTAATTGGCCAATGAGGAAAGTAATGAAAGGTAGCAGATTCATTCCTTCATGAGCTGTGTATTGGATATCTTTGAACTTTGGGCAATATTTAGAATCGATTTGATGTCTGGATCTTTCTCACTCTCTGCAATAAATTCCTACATTGCACTTCTCCAATAATCACCAATATCACCAAATATCTTCATGCATGTGGTGGGAGTCCCCAAGACCACCCTCAGGCTCTGTGATTCACTGCAAGGACCCACAGAAACTTATTGTTACAGTGTATTACTGTGACAGGATACAGAATAAAATGAACAAAGGGAGAAATGATTTATGAGACAAAGCCAGGGGAAACCATGGATAAGTTTGTAGATGTCTTTGCCCAGTAGAGTGACAACAACAATGTATGACAACACATATGAAGTATTAACAGCCAAGGAAGCTCACTTGAGCCATGGTGTCTGGTGTTTTTATTGGGATTCACTTACACAGGTAGGTAGTACTTGTGTGACTGATCTCAGTTAATCAAATTCCTGCCTTCCAGAGCAAAAACAGACTTTCTCTATAAATTACATATGTTAGCATAAACTATCTCATGGAACTGGCCCATGGCCTGAGGCATACAAAAACAGTCATTTACCATAAAAGGCATTGTTAGCATTAATTATCTCATCAAAGTGGTATGCTATGATGTAGGGCCTCAGGCATACAAAAACATTCATTTTAGGCAGAATATTACAAGTGCTCAAAGTTCTTCTCCTAAGGGCCTATTCTGAAGATAAGCCTTCCTTGCAAATGTGAAGGGTTTAAATAATCCAGGTCTGGTCTGCTGAGTTAACTCTTCCTCTGCAATGCCTTTATGTATTCCTTCCCATATTGACTCTGTGCTTGGCCATGTGACTTGCTTTGACCAATGAGAAATCAGTAAATTAGACACAAGCAATGGGCTTGGTAAATGCTTGTGCTTATCTTCTTGGAATGCTGCTGCTACATTAAGAGGCCAATAAGAAGCATATGGAGAGAAATTTCCATCAAGTCTGTCTATCGGAGGTGAGCTCAATCAACCCACTGATTATGAGAAATAATGACTTGTTTTTTTATAAGCTGGTATGTTTTGGAGTAATTCATTATATAGCAGTAGACACCTGATGCACAAATTGGTTCCAGAAGTTTCACTAATCCTAGAAGGGAGCTGATTGATCAGACTAAGTCTATTCTGTCTATTCTCTCACAGAAGTGAAAAGAATAAGATAAGAACATTGAATTCATAGCACAGTAGTAAATGTCCTGTCAGGAAAGAAATAAAGGATAAGAATAACTGAAACACACCAAAACCAGGCTTTAAATGTGTATTGCTAAACTGGGAGGAATGTACATCTACTGATGAATATAGATATAAAAGTTTCTAGGGCGATCTCTGAACAAGTACAGAGGAAGGGTAAAATTAAAATATCTAACAAAAGACAGAAATAAAGAAAAAAAAAGTAAAGATCTGAGACAAAAGGCATAGAATAAGATGGTCAAAATAAATCATATTTTTAATTGTAATATAAATGATTAGACAAAATGCTTCAGTTCAGTTAAAAGAAAACTGGATAAAAAAAATCAACTATATGCTGTTTAAAGAAGTGTAAAAATAGGAATAATGAAGGATTAAAAAAAAGATTAGACATACAGCTAGGCAAATTAAAACCAAAAATCCTGAGAGCTCTATGTATATAATACAAAATAGACTTTAATCAACAAGAGAATCAACTCTTTGAGATCTTAGGTTGTGTGATGTTGGCATAAATTATATCCTAGATAAATGATCACTAATAGTGGTTAGATACATATAGTACTTTTATATTTCAGCATATATTAGACTTATATCAAGTGTTTTTGTTAATTTTTAAGTTAATTCTATCATAGGATACCTTTCTGTAAAATATATACCAAAATAATATCCTGCGATTTGGTATAAATATGAACAACCTATTTACACATTTTGATCAATTTATTAAAAGCCTGATTTAGTGGCAGCAACTATTATTGAGAGTTGAATTTCCTTGAGTGATGAAATAATTTATTCTAGAACAAGAATTAACCCTTTTTATCTATATTTTTGATAATTTAAAGGAGACAAAATAATTGAGGATTTTAATATTTTAAAAATTAAATCTGATAAAAACTTCTTAGATTAAATATCAATTCACAAGACTTAATAGTATCAATATTTACATCTATAGATGTAAAATAAAGAGTTTCTTATTTTCAGGCCAACAGCCATAAAAGCTTGATAAACTTCAAAATAATGGGTTTTAAAACCCATTCGATACAAAAACCCAAAAGAAATGAAATCCAAGATGTGAGGAGCCCATTATAGGAAAGGAAAGAACCACAGCCCCTCTCATCTTTGGCAGAACTGTTGAAAGAGGAAGAATACATCATAGACTGGGAAAAGAGAAGCCAGTCAAAATTTGAATCAAATTTTAATGACCTCATGTGGCCTGGTTTGAAAAATTAGACTTTCTAGTCACAAAACAAGTATCCATCTGTTACATTTTGTTTCTACAGGCCTTTAATGAGAATGAAATGAAGGAGACAAAGAAAGGAAAGCTCAGTAGGTACAAGGCAGCTACCACCCTAAGTCAGGGAGGAAGAGGACAGGGGACATGAGGAGGATCTCTAGAGACACTCAGAGAATCAATTGCCAATACTGGGGGACTGGAGGATAGCTGAGGAAAAGCTTACTGGAATACTTGAAGCTTTCCAGGAATATAGAGCTGTTGTCTAGGAAGACAGGTAGACAACAGGACTGAAAGGCTGAAAAAACAGGGAGCATGACTGGAGAGCATCAGTGATTTCTCTGTTATCCAAAAAGTGGGCAGCCAGATTGGAACAGAAACTGAGAGTACCCACAGCCAGATGGCTCAGTTACATTTTCACAGGTAAATCTTTGGATTGATACAAATGCTCAAATAAAAGGCCCTGACAAGAGAAAAATCCTGACCTTGCTCAAAATATTTGAAGTCCATGGTGAAATGAATCAAACTAAAATTTAAAAAACTTAGAAGCAGTCCCATTCTAGATCCAAATTGACCTAGATTCACAACTATGGTATCTAGATTGACGAAAGAAAGTCTGCTGGGACTTACTACTTTGGTCCCCACTGGTCTTTAATAGAAATGTGTGACATATAAAATAATAAATAAATCGTAACGCATGCAAGGAAGGAAAGAAGGAAGGAAGGATGGATTATTGTAACTCAAAGACAAGAAAGGTAATAGTAGAGGCACCTGGGTGGCTCATTTGGTTAAGCATTTGCCTTCATCTCAGATCATGATTTCAGGGTCTTGGCATCAAGCCTCAGGTCAAAATCCCCACTCAGCAGAGAGAAGTCTACTTCTCCCCCTTCCTCTGTTTATGCTCTCTCCCTCTCTCTCAAATAAATAAATAAAATCTTAAAAAAAAAAAAAAAAGGTAATGGTCAATAGAAGCAGACTAAAATTTGGCCCAAACAGAATTATCTGACAAGGATATTTAAATTAATTATTATAAAAATGATAAAGAACCTAAAAGGAAAATTGTGACAATTTTATAAAGAGAAACTTTAGCAGAGACTTAATCTAATGGAAATAGAAATTTCCAATGGACAAGTAGGCTAGAAATAAAAAACATTATCTTAGGAATGGAATATTAAATATTAAATTTAACAGAATACTGAACAGAGCAAATGAAAGATCAGTGAAATAGAAGAAAGGTCAATAGAACCTATACAAATTGAAACATGAGGAAGAGAATATAAAGTGAAAAGGGACAAAATATTCAAGATATATGAGGCAATAAGAAATAGTCTAACATATATATTGCTGGAGTCTATGGGGACAAAGAAATACCTGAGGAGATAATGTGAGAAGTGTTCCAAAACTTGATAAAAGATATCAACTCACAGTCCAAGAAATTCAGTAAACCCCAAGCAGAGCAAATACAGGCAATAAAAACAATAGCAACACCTAAGCATATTACGAGCAACTGCTAAAAACCAAATAAAGAATAAATGTCAAAAGTAGTAAAAAAAAAAAAAAAGAATGAACTATTATATACTTGGAAAAATGAAAGGAAACAATGATGAATGTCCCTTATAAATAATGAAGACCAGATTTCAAATGAACACCATTAGAGCACTAAAAGAAAAAGCTGTCAATCTACATTTTGTATTTGACAAAAATATTCCTCAAAAATTGAGGAAAATTAATGACATTCTCAGAGAGACAAGAGCTAGGAGCTCTCTATAACAATTGATGTTAAAAAGTTTTTTAGACCAAAGGATAATGCATGAATGATACCAGACTTGATTCCAGATCTTTTCCAAGGAATGGAGAGCATCAAACCAAGTAAATATCTGAGTAGGTCAATGTAAAAGATATTTTTAGTACTTTTGTAAAAGTCAAACTCTCTCTCTTCCATCCTTCTTCTCTACTTCTGTGTATGTGTAATTACATTTCTTTAATAAAATATTGACTATTTAAAGCAAAAATAATAAGGTAGTGGGGAGTTTATAGTATGTGTAGCAGTAAAATATAAGACAAAAGATGCACAAAGGCAGGGAATGGATAATTAAAATTACAGTTTTAAGGCTCTTACCCTATTTGTGAAGTGGTGTATTTCAAACATCTTTGTGAATCTTCTGAGATGATCAGTAAGCTGGATGTTTATGAGGAGTGCTCTTCAGGTCCATACTTGTGGGAGGAAGGGCCTGAAACAGGATTGGGACTGGGGCACCTGGATGGCTCAGTGGGTTAAAGCTTCTGCCTTCGGCTCAGGTCATGATCTCAGGGTCCTGGAATCGAGCCCCGCATCGGGCTCTCTGCTCAGCAGGGAGCCTGCTTCCTCCTCTCTCTCTGCCTGCCTCTCTGCCTACTTGTGATCTCTGTCAAATAAAATAAATAAATAAATAAAATCTTAAAAAAAAAAATATATATATATATATATATATATATATATATATATATATAGAAACAGGATTGGGACTGAAACAGGAAGGGGTTGAAACAGGATTGGTGAGGGAGAGGAAATTCATGATCAAGAACCAATAAAAGTCACCATCTACTTCATGAGTGTTTTAGAGGTGTCATAGTTCACACATTTGTTTTGAGTTGGGATGAGGGAGTAGGCCTTTTCACCCCTGAGATAAGCAGTCTTTAGAAGCTGACTGCCCCTGCAAGCAAACATGAGCTTTGAATAGGTAGTTTGGTTCAGCTGAGGCCATTCTGAGGGTAACTGACAGTGAAAACTATCTTTTTTATTTTTTTTTAAGATTTTATTTATTTGTCAGAGAGAGAGAGGGAGAGAGAGCCAGCACAGGCAGACAGAATGGCAGGCAGAGGCAGAGGGAGGAGCAGGCTCCCTGCGGAGCAAGGAGCTGGATGTGGAACTCGATCCCAGGATGCTGGGATCATGACCTGAGCCGAAGGCAGCTGCTTAACCAACTGAGCCACCCAGGCGTGCCTTACAGATGTATTTTCAATAGCTGGGGAAAATGCTTCCTAAATCTGGTGCAGCAACACAACATCTGCCAAGATAGATGTGTGTCTCTGTACAGGCTTGGGGAACTTGGTGTAAGTACATACACTTGGATCTTCATGCTGCCATTTAAGGGGTTTGGAATGGGGAGTATGTGAGTGGAAATATTAGTTTTATCTTTGTATATCTTTCCATTTTTTAATCTCTTACAAAGTTTACTTTTAACAATATTAAAATTTATAAAGACTTGCAAAATGGTATTTTCTCATTTTTTGCATTTGATGCTGATTATATTTTCTAAAGACAATGGTCATCATTATACCAATCAGAATTTAAAGGAAAATAAGAATATCTTCTCAGCAAGTTTATTGAATCTGAAAGATTTTCTTATCTATATTCAGTACATCAGATTTTCTTCTCATTTTTAAAACTGTGAGTGGGTGAAAATACTATTCTTGCTACCTTAGTTGCCAACCAATGATACGTGTCTTTAAGCAGAAAACCAATTAGTAGTTATTCTTATTCTGTGGTTGGATGTAAGAGTGCTTTCATACAGAAAAACAACACACAAAAAGTGCACTATTAGCAAATAATAGAGTTTGCCTTTGGCTTAAGGTAGTTCCTGCTCATAGTCTCGGTCCTTACATGAGTTTGATTTCTAGCTTTGTGCATTTCATTTCTTTTAAACTGGTAATACTGAATTGGAAGATTGTAAAGGTTTATGGAGAAAACTAGTCGTAGTCCAAGGACAACTGGAACAGGTGCATGATTTTCTCTGTTAAAGGTATGTTACTGTTCTTCTCTTTTCTTCAATTTACAAAGAGTTATGATGGGCAAATGTAGCAACAACTTGATTTTAGAGCCAATACTTATTTTTTTGAAAGGAAATTTGATGAGAATAAGTGTGATGACTGTGAATAGATTTTTGAGCAAAAATCATGTATAACTATTTCTGCAACAAAAGGAAAATATGAAAATTGTTTGTATGTTGGTAAGGCACCTTGTGCTCTTACTAAGTATTACTGAAGGCCAAGCATTTATCAGCCACAATTGCTCTTACCTGAGGCAAATGTCATCATTCAAAGTGTATGAATGTAAGCTGTTTCTTTTTTAAAATCATATATATTCTGCAAAGCAACTATTCAAAACACAGCCAATATTATATCGACAGATTTTGAGATATTTTATTTTAATTTTTAAAAGGTAATAGAATTTCTGTGGTAAATTAACACCATATACTACCTCAAATGCAGTATTGATTATATCACTTTATAAAATCTCCTCCCTGAGTTTTAAGTTACTGACTTTAGTAACTATATTATTGTTCTGATAATTGCATTTCAATTTGTTTTGGGAAACCATGCCTGAATTAATTGAGTCAGTATAAAGTTGGTAGTAAACAATAGTAGGAAATATTTGTCTGTTCAAGTGCTGTTATTGCCTTTAACCATTTTGAATTATTAAGCCATCCAAATCAATATTGCTCACTTATTTTTAATAATGAGTTCAATGACATGAAAGTAAACAGTTTTAGGAAATGACTTTCTTTTTGAAACCCAGCACATGTTGCTATGTATGCAGAGTGCAAAGTGAACTGCAGCAGCTTTTGGCAGTTTTAAAATTATTGTTAATTAACTTTTCTGCTCAAATTCCTGTAAGCTCAACTGTAGTTGATGAGTTATCATGCTACAGCCAATAAATCCTGAAGTAATTTCATAAACATAGTTATTTAACCTAAATTGGATTCTCCATCAATTGAAACAAATCAATTTTTAAATGCCATATTATTGTGTTTTAATAATGCTTCTTTATGCTTATATTGGTTTACAGTTAACATTTATGCATTCTAATATTTCTGCAAAGTACTAAAATAGGAATATTATTAATAGTAATAAGAATGGAATGTATACCTAAAATGTATTTATTTACCAAAATTGTTATGTAATAAGGATGTACTGTGTGGTTTTTGAAGCAAAGTGAAGTATAAATCAGTAGCTTTCAGCTGTAGTTTCAACTCTACCACCTATAATTAGTATGAAATCCAACAAGTCATATAATTTACTAAGGCTCAGTTTAAGCCTTGGCATATGGAAATAATGTATCCAGTTCTTACAAAGATACAGCGTTCATGTATCAGAAGTACTTTATAAAATATAAAGGATTTTACAGACACAGAAGATTTTTCTTATTGTTATTTTTCTTTTTTTCAGAACTCAATTTTTTTAATTCACATTCTATATTTCTTACAGTTATATTTCATATGACTATAATGGCTTCAAATTGTTTTCGAAGCTTACCATGGATTATATGTATATTTTCTTAATTTTATATTTAATATGACTTGCTTTTATGTTCATAAAATACATGTAGAAAATGATCGACTAGGGAGTATAATATGCAAAGATGGTTGCAGGTTAAATAAAACTCTGTGTTTAAAGTAGAATATTTGATTCTAAAAGAATTTCAGGAGTTCTTGCTTACACTGGAACAAGGATTACAGCGGAACAAGGATTTCTTGTTAGTTTAATCAACACGTAGATAAAACTTTGGTTATTTATATAGAATATGTGCTTAAAATACATGCTATAATTGGATAAAGAAAATAAAATACTACTGAAACCCTAAATTACTATTTTCTAAAAAAAAAAAACCGGGGATGTTACAGAGATTAATGTATTTAGTTTCTGGATAGCTATTTATCGTGCTAAGCCTGACTAAATAATTAATTAATTCATTTCTTAATGCAACCCTCTATTGACTATATGTTATGGGTTCCTTGCTAGTGCTGATGCTGCAAGGATATGAAAGAGTGCTTCTGCTCCTTGTGTACTCCCAGCGCTGTGAAAGAAGCCAACATGTAAGAGATGATGACAACAATGTGTTATGCACTTTAATAGACACATGTCTAAAATGTCAGAGATACATCAAGGAAAAGTATAATTGATAATGTTGGGAAGACTTCCCAGAGGATAGATATTTGGATCCAGTATTAGCTGGTTGGTTTTACATAAAGACTTCTGTTTTTATCTTTGTTCTCACTTTTATTTTCCCCCCCAGTGAGAGAAATTTCAGTACTATACTTTATTTCTGTAAATCCTTATTAGTAATTCTCAGTGCTCTGCTTACGTCATCTCATAGAATTTTAGGTTATGTAGTGATCCCCTACTTTGATATTATCAGTTTACAGAGAGTGGAGTAGATGCCTCAGCCTCAGAACTGTTCTTGGAAGATGGAGAGCATTCTGACTTTCGTTTTAGTGACTTTACTTCTCCTTACAAATCTGTTTTTACATCATGTTCTTAATTCCATCCAAATCATAAAGTGTATGAAAGTCACACATATGTGTAATTAATGTTTTTATTTTATGTATTCATTATTTGTATCCAGCCTCAAATCTACTTTTGGTCGCCATAAATTGATGAGGGATTATCAGAGAGAGGGAGGGAAGGACAGTGAAAGAGGGAGAATAGAGAAGGAGAGATGGAGAGGGATAGGGAAGCATGGCGAGGGAGGTAAGGGGAGAGAGGAAGAGAGGGAAAGAGAAAGAGAGACAGAGAGAGTTGTTCACTGTAGACAACAAAGCAATTTACTGGATGGTTAGTACTGAAAAAAAAAAGGAAATTCTGTGCTTACATGGGAAAATAAAATTTGTCTTGTTGGAATTGTAAAGGTTGCTCAAGAACAGAATTGTTTAATCCATGATATCTCAAATGCCTACTCTTAACCAGAGTAAAATTATATATCTAAGGTTTCAGAGACAGCATGGTATGAAATAGGAAACATTAAATTAAGTGTGAAATTTTGGTAGTGGTGAAAACTTTACCAATAATTTAAGATATATAAGTTCTTCTGTGTCTCAATGCTGTTTTTTCTCAGAGGTTGTCTACCTTTCTGTCCTGATCCTTCCACTGATTTTTGAGGTCAATGTAAACAGAGATTCCTGTTGTGCACTGATTCTTCATTTCGTAGCAATTAACTTGGCTATTTAACAATGCTGTAGTTGAAAGAAAAATATCATCAACTTTTCATTAATTCCATGCATCTCAAATAGTCCCAGTAAAGAGTTATTGATGCCCAGCTGGAAAGTGACTGGGTAACCCCATTATCAAGCCCCTATTCAATTCAGGTTTCCAGACTCAGTTTTACTCCTTTTGCTTGCCTTTCAGCAGCTAGTATACTAATTTAAGATGACAAATTTAGGTCATAGAAATATCAATTCTTAGCCATTCTGATATTTTTTAGTTTGTTTTATTCTCTTGGATGTGGTTTTATATAGTGGGTCAAACAATGGACTTGGATCCAAAGCCAGTTTTTTCTCTAGATCAAAATAATTACTCCTACGTCCTCCTGTTGTGAGTTTTCTTTTGAAATCATTATTGTTATCCAATTCATGTTAACTGGTGATAATTAGAGATTTATCTTTTTGAAATAAAATTTGGTTCTTCTGTTATTTTTAAATGAGTAACAAATTTCACTAGGGACTTTAGACAAGGCTGGTTTTATTCTCCTACTGAGAGTAATTACTCTGACATTAATTTTTCTTATTTTCCATGTCACTTGTTAAGACTCATTTTTTTCCCTCTATAAGATAGTATACTATGTAATGATTTAGGCAATTTGCTCTGTTTTGTGTTGGAAAGAATAGACCAATTATATCCATTATGGATGGTGTAAATTAATATATTTCACTTATTTGGGAACAAATTGTGAGACATTCCTCTCAGATATTCTAGATTGTTCTATCACCCATGTTTCTGATTCAATTCTTCCATATATTTTTGGTCACTTTCTACGTTAATAGTTAAAATTAAGCCTTATTTTCTCTATGTTAGGCCTTACGCTATGTTTTCATGCATCATCTCATTTAATTCTCCTAGATAAAAAAAACCGTGTAGGGAAAAAAAAAAGTTTATAGAGAAGAAACTGAGGCAAAATGAGGTTGAACAACTTGTGCTTATCATAGTACAGTGAATATCTTGATGGCGGTCTGTAGGACCCTGAGCAGAGGATCAACCTAAACCATGCTGGATTCCTGACCCATGGAAACCACAGTAAATTTTGTTTTAAGTCATTAAGTTTATGGAGACAATCTGATAGTATGAGCCCTGATGTGAGTGTAGGAGAAAACCAATATCCCAGCTCAGCAATTAGAAAGAGAGAATTCTTCCTTTTTCAATGTTTTGGATAATATCCACCCCACCCACACAGGGAAGGATGATCTGCTTTATTCAGCCTACATATCTGAATGCCAATCTTATCCTGAAACATCTTTGAGACATGCCCATATATTATGTTCAGCCAAATGCTTGGGTCCCCGGTTGTGGTCGACTTGACCTATAAAATTAATCATCACAGAGCATATCCAAAAGTGGAGCAAGGCAGGAGACCAAAAGGCAAAATATTCTGTGAAAGAGGGCAAGAAATTGAAAGGAGAAAAAGTCAGTGATAATAAAGGAATGTTTAGTAGGGATTTATTTCAAATGATGTACTTTAGATTCTACATTATAAATTCTCATTAATGAAATTTTTAGTTCAGTTTACACTGCTCACTCATTGTTTAAAGAATAATTGTAATCTTTAGACTAAGTCTCAGGGGTATAGAGGCTTCTCAGATCTGGCATGGCATTCCTCTCAGAGATGACTGATTAACTGGACTATAGTACAATGTATTAATCATTTTCATAGCTCTGTGAGGTATATTCTTGTTCTGCATCTACTTGGCTAAGTTGGAATTCATGTTCTGAATTATCTTTCTTGTGGAGTTTTGGTTAGAATTGGCTGAAGGAGAAACTTATGTGAGATTTGGAGGATGCAAGTGAGGGAAACAGTCATTACTCACTGATAATTGTAATGGTCAGGAAGAGAAGTGCCCAATGAGTTCCAGCTTTCTGCTCCTTTGTCCTGTATTGAACTTTTTTCTGGAGGGATATGCCTGCTGGCCAACAGCAGTGACAGATCCAGATCGGACACTTAACTATGGCAGACAGATAAACAGAGGCTATGGGTTCCTCTCCAGGAGCTGCTTCTTATAATCTTGTTCTGGTGGTTCAACAGGTTGGGACTCTTGGATTTTCCAGAAAACTGACTTGTGCACATTGTCAGTACATCAGATGAATTAATGATTTTCTCTAATGTTCCAATTGCTTTTCCAGATGTCCAGCCTGTCTGTACCCCAGCCCTAAGATTATATAAGTAATTTATTCCCGTAAGGCTCTTGTAACTTTGTTTTTGGACTGCACACTAAGTAACAGGCTTATTTATTTATTTGTTCATTCATTAATTTAATACTGAGACTGAAAGAGGTTGATTGATTTGCCCCAAATTTTACAACTTGTAAGTGGCAGAATTGGGATTGAACCTATGTTGGTCTGACTATAAATCAGGGATCCTGAATTCTAGTGGCCTCAGAGGAAACTCAGGTAAGGGAAGAAACTCAGGTAAGGTAAGCTTAGAGTAGGAAACAATTCTCAGAAAGAAACAACTGGAGTGTTCTAGTGCATAGCTCTGTAAAGCATGTACTCAAATTACATGGAGAATCAAAGGCTTAAATAATCAATCTAAAATACTTGCTTTTAGTGTAGGTTAATGAATTCAAGTTTTCCCCAATTAAAAAAAAAAATAGAAGAAGAAGAAGAAGAAGCAGGTCAATGTAAGCTACAGTTAAATTGTCTGGAGACAGTTTTTGCACTAAAGGAGTCTGCTCAAAAATTAAACACAAACCTCCATCTTTTATTGATTGATCACCCTGGTGGGTATAGATCTCAACCTGTGTTCAGTTCTAGATTATTGTTACTATGTAGAATTTCTGGTTTGGTGTGGTCTAATTTTTTGATATTTCAAAAAGATGTCACCAGTGAATTTTCAAATAAAATTTTCCAAATTGAATTTTTTTGTTGTTGTTTAAAAGAACAGTATGGATATAGGGGAATTATCCTAGCACTGTAGGTCATCCACAATAGAGAACATTCTATAATGTAACAACCCTATTACTCTTAACACTGTTAAACATTTAGTATATGCATGTGGCTGAACATTTTTAAGTCTGGAGAAATATGTTAACTAAATCATAAATATTTTTGGATGGAATATTCTTCTAAATGAACATAAACTTGCTGAATCATCTGTACTGGGGTTTTCTAGATGCTATTTAGATAACTCATGGGGTTGGGAATGAAGAAATGGGACCACAGTTCTCTACACTATCCAAACTATTATGCATTTTCATTAGCATATTAGTGTGTCTTAATTTATCCCCACAATTAGTCCCAAGTGTACATTATTCATGGCTCATCATGGTATTTTGTTTCTTCTTATAATCTCCCATTGAAAAAATACAGTATTTAATCAATTAGTATCATAATTCCTACTCAAATAATCATCAATGCATCATGAAAATCTGTATGATGGAGCTAGCATCTTTTTGAAAAAAATATTTGTTTATTTGTTAGAGAGAGAGAGAGAGAGCAAGCACAGGCAGACAGAGTGGCAGGCAGAGGCAGAGGAAGAAGCAGGCTCCCTGCTGAGCAAGAAGCTGATGTAGGACTTGATCACAGGACACTGGGATCATGACCTGAGCCGAAGGCAGCTGCTTAACCCACTGAGCCACCCAGGCATCCCAGAGCTATCTTTTTTTATTCTACTTTCAATAATATAATTAATATTAGCTAGTGATGACTAAAGTTGCAAATATATTTTTAAAAAATATTGTCAATAGAGATATAGACTTGCTTTAAGAATATTTTTCATAAAATACTTTTTAAAAAAGTGTTAAAATGAAAATTGCTGAAAGAAGCCAATTGTTTCTCATTTGTCATCAATTTCTCTTTATGCTTATTTTGCTAAAAGTTAAAAATTTTTACTCCTCTGTATTTTGTGAATGACCAATATGAAGCCTATGTTACAGTCAAAATTGCAGCTGTTTGTATCCCTCAGGAAATATTTGAGTGGAAGAGATGAATATAGTTGGATGTTACTTGTAAATAATTTTCAGGGCAGATAGTATTGTTTTCTGTACATAATTTCATATCACTTATATCACAAGCTTACAGACTCAATTGCCTAAGTTTTTTGTTTAATTCCAAAGTCAACTTTTAATTTTGAACTTTTATCATCAAAATTTTACATTCAGACTTCAAATTTTAGCTCTCACATGTAAAGAGCTTGGGATTTGTCGCTTTTGTCTTTACAAAAACAAAAAAAGTGTTGAACAAAATTAATGGTTTTCCTTGGACCCATGAAAGGACTGAGTATTCAGAGCAAACCATCACCTTGAAACCTGGAAAAATGGGCAAATACAGAGAGTCCAGAGATCAATTTACCTGAAACAGAAGACACTGGAGCCAGAAGTTGATAGGAGCACTAAAAGAACAATTTTGATGAACTGCTTGAGGCTAGCTAGAGATTAGCACACAATGGTAGACTCGTGGGAGCCACAGTTATGGAGAGCCCACACACTTTTGAAGCTTTACCTCAGGAACCCAACCAGGTTCCCTTAGTGATGATCTGAGCAAGATACCTTCCAGTCTCTGGCTGAGGGAGAGA
Organism: Neogale vison; assembly: GCF_020171115.1. Lineage (NCBI taxonomy): Eukaryota > Metazoa > Chordata > Mammalia > Carnivora > Mustelidae > Neogale > Neogale vison. Next base: position 81,371,117 of record NC_058101.1, on the reverse strand, counting down.
AAAAGTCATTGTGAAAAACACCCAGGGCTTTTTTCTTAATAAAGGCTTCCTTTCTAGGAGAAAAGACTTTACCAGAGAGCCTTGTTGATGAAAAACAAACTTCTACCTAAAATTCTATATGTAATGAAATTATCCTTCACAAGTGAGAGAGAAATGAAGACTTTCTCAAACAAAAACTGAGGTAATTTATCACCAGCACAGCTGCTTTGGAAGAAATATTAAGAGATGTTCTTTGGACAGAGGGAAATGATATAAGTCAGGAACATGAATTTATGTAAAGAAAACGAGAACACCAGAGATGAAATAAGTTAAGGTAAAATACTTTATTATTCTTATTCTTTAATGATCTAAAAGGAAACTGTTCAAAAACAATACTAACAACCACGTATTGGGTGACTGTAGCATGTGAATAAGTAAAATGAATGACTGCCATGTCATAAAGAACAGGAGGGGAGGAATTAAGCTTATTCTGTTATAAGGAAGCAAAACCAAGTGGAATAGTGTTATTTGAAGGTGGCCTTAGATAAATTAAAACATATATTGTAAACTCTGGAACAACCACTAAAAGGTTTTTTTTAAGGAAATATAATTGATCCACTAAAAGAGGAAATAAAATGGAATCATACAAAATGCTCAGTTAAAACCAAAGAAGGCAGAAGAAGGCTCCAGTCACAACTAGATCACAGTTACAAACATTGTTTACATGAATCCAAGTAAATCAATAAACACTTTAAATTTGGTTGGTCTAAATACACCAATTAAAAGGCAGAGATTATTAGAGAAGATAAAAACAGAACAATATGTTGTCTATGAGAAACCCAATTTAAATGCAAAGACTGATCAGTTAAAAATAAAGGGATGGAGAAAGATGTACCAGGCAAACACTAATCAAAACAAAGCTGGAGTAGTTGTATTAGTTCAGACAAAGCAGACTTCAAAATAATAAAAATAATCAAGGGTAATGAGGGGGACTATGTAGTGATAAAGGGAAAAATTCTTTAGGAAGATTAAACAATCCTAAACATGTATGTACCAAACAACAAAGAATAAAAATGTTAGGTAAAAGCTGTTAGAACTGAAAGGAGAAATAGACCAATCTACTCTTACAATTAGACACTTCAACACCTTCTGACAGTAATTAATTGATAGGTCAAACAAGCAGAAAACCAATAAAAATGTAGCTGACCTGAAAAAATTATCAATTAATTTATTGATATTTATAGTATATACCATATAATAACAGCAGAATACACGTTTTTCTCAAGCTCATATGAAATATTTACCAAGATAGACTACATTCTGGGGCACAAAACACACCTTAGAAAATTAAAAAAAAAAAAAAAATTTGCATGGGGAGCAGGCAGAGGGAGAGCAAGAACAAAATCCTAAGTAGACTCCAGGCCTAGCATAGAGACTGATGCAGGGCCTGATGTCACAAGCTTGAGATCATGCCCTGAACTGAAATCAAGAGGCTTATGCTTAACCCACTGAGCTACACAGGTACCCCCACCATAACAAATTTTAAAGATAGAAATAACACACAATGTCTTCTCAGACCACAACAGACTTAAGCTAGAAATTAGAAACAGAAAGATAGCACACTTAGCGTCCCGATTTGGGGTTCTGATGCAATATTCCAATAAAAGAAACCAAGACTTCTTAAGGAAATGGCTGATTATAGATCAACACTCAATATTCAAGATAACCTTGGAGCATCTTGAAGTGACAGAAAGTAAGGAAATGTTAAAACTGTAATACCAAAAAAAAAAAAAAAAAAAAAAAACTGTAATACCAACACCGTGATGGCGATATAACAAAGTGACGCTCAGGAACAAACTGAAAAGGCTGCCAATGGTGCAAGATGGAATAATTTGATGATAAATAAATATTACAGGATTATAACCTAAAGTAAAATATAAATATCCATGAGGACATAGTGATGTGAAAAAAATAATTGAAAAAATAAAGTAATGGAGAAAAGACAAATCTTGCATGAAAATTCCAAATAATTTATGTAGTTATTTCACCCTTAAGCATAACTTGTAGTTTCACATAAGGATTGTACTTAAAATCCTAGTTCTCAATATAGATTGCATTTTCTTCTTTTCCTCTGCCTGGAATCCTTTTACTCTGGAGCCTGTCAAGATCCAGAAAATATAAATATCTGTTTTGGAGGGGAGCTGATAGGCCTGGTAGCTGGGAATAAGAACTGGGGCATCTAACTGCTTCTTATATACTCATTAAAAAAGGAAACAAAAATAAAAACAAATAAAAAAAAACCACCAGACATCATCCTGTTTTCTGCTCCAACATCAACACTGCTTTGAGGTCATTAGGTCTACAGTACCAAGTCTTTCTGGAGTTCTGCAGTGGCAAATTGGCAAATGAGTTTCCTCTTCATTAGTATTTCTACCAACATTTAAGTATGATTTTCCTCCTTTCTAGTCTCATTTTTTTCCACTTAAAGCCCTTACATATTATGATTCAGGGTTGCAGATGTCGCTTTTGTTTACCAATATAGTTTTTGATTCTGTGTTTTTTTCTCTTCATCATTTTAGAAGTGGTTTTTAAAGAAAAGGATATAAAAATATCACTGCTTTGTCATGTTGAAATGGAAGTCCATAGTTGGCTTCCTAAGGGTCATTGCTATTTGATGACTAATCTCTTTTGAAAGATGTTATAAAAGCTGGCTGACTAACCTGATAACATTCTATCACAACATTCATCAATGATGAAAACACCCTTTCCAGCAAAGATAATCACTTCATGACATTTTCAAAGCATTTACATATTGTTAAGGAAAATATGAAATATTTTATACCTTTCAAACTCTCCTGTTTGGTGCTGTCCCAACACCACCATGTTATATTTTTATCCCCAGTGTCCATATGGAGTGTGGTTCTCCTCTAAAATAAACGGATTTCCATGAAAGTTAAAGGGAGACTACAGACCTTGAGTTAGGTGATAATATAAAAAGTTCAAAATTAAGCCAAGAATTTGTCAAGATTTATTCTAATAAACATGACGGAGAATGAATCAGAGATTTCTAACAAAAGGTACAGAATCTATGCTTTTCTTATCTAATTTGAAAAAGAACTGAATTAGATAAAAAAAACTCAGATACACCTGAGTAAGAGCACAGTCTTTAATATTAATAATACCCCTGCCGTGTTATTACATGTGGATTATAATTCTTATTAAAATAAAAATATTCCTTCTTTCTTCTTTTCCCTTTATGCATACATTCAATTATCAAATATTTATTTCCTATCATTTACTGGTCCATGTTCTGGAACTCTGTTAGTGAGTAAGATAGATAAAACTTTTGTCTTGGTGCACCTGGGTGACTCAGTTGGTTAAGCATCTGCCTTTGGCTCAAGTCATGATCACAGGATTCTGGGATTGAGCCCCACATTGGGCTCCCTGCTCAGTAGGGAGTCTGTTTCTCCCTCTACTCTTTCCCTGCTCATGCTCTCTCTCTCTAATAAATAAATAAATAAATAAATAAATAAATAAAATATTTGTCTTTGTCATGTCTTTGTTCAAGTGGAGACAATAATAATTGGTAATTCTTATGTAGTGTTTACTGTGAAACAGGTATGGCTCATTGTTCTTTATGCACATTAACTCATTTGGCCATCTAAACTTAATAAAGAATGATTAATATATTTTACACATAAGGAAATCTTGGTACAAAGATGTTAAGTAACTTGGCTACATTGTACCACTGGTAACTCATGATACTGGGACTTGAACTCATGCCATATGGTAATCAAAGACATTAACCTTAATTATTAGGCATACTGTTTATCTGTGCTATGAGTGCTTGTTTGATTTATATATTAGAATCAGCTACCAATAGGAACTATAATTATCTTCATTTTCCCCTGTTTGATCAAAAAAATATATGATGTCTACAAAAAACTGAAAAAACAGAAAGTCTTAAGAAAAGTAAAAGAATCTGGACTTTTACCAGTTGGAGACCATCACTGTTAATATATGTAAATGTATATGTGTATATGCATGTGTGTATATATTTTGTATATGTATTGCTCATTATGTGAAATTTTGTGACCTTCATTTTTTCTTATATCACTATTTTTAAAAAATAAAGTACCATAAAGTCTTTAGCTAAATCTCTGTTGTTGGATTTGTTTTCTATCATAAACAAAAGTAGGGGGAATATGGCTGGTTTTCCTTCATTAGTATAAATTCTTAGAAGTGGAATTGTTGGAGAAAGAGGAAGCAGATAACTTTGTAAAATATTTTGATCCATATTACCAACCTTTTCCTTGGGAAGTCTTTATTTACTCATGTTAGACACATGTTCTTCCATTTTCAGAGCCAGTTAATTCCAGACATTTATGCTTTTTCTAATCTTTGCCAGTCTGAAAGAAAATTTAGTATCTCTGGATAGAAATTATTATCATTGGGTTTTCTTAGTGACCAAACAGTAACACTTATAGTTATTATATCAAACATCTTTAATAGACTTGTTTTTCATTTATTGCCCTAGCCGAAGTTCATATTTTGAAAATTTGTTTTTTTGTGTGTGCTTTCTATTGTTCCTAGATTTCTTCTCACCCATATAGGATTGCTATGTTTTCTTTTTAAATGGATATATAAAGGCTTGTAAGGAAGATTTGTTGTTGTTGTTATCGTTTTGAATTGTGGAAAACTAAAGCTAATTATTATCACTTCTTTCAGCCTAGATTTTGTGAAGTTTTTATGTGACCAAAATGACAATACATTATCAATGTTAGTTACCTTATTAGGCCATTATCCTGTCAATATTACTTAATTAACATACCACCAACTAGTGAATGAGATTTAAAAAATACCAGACAGTTGCCTTGTATACACTTGTATACACTTGTATACAGTTGTCTTGTATAAACTCATTCTTTTTAGCTAATTGATGAACATTTGAAATAATGAAAACTTTTATTATTAGTTAATTAATAATGATGATTACTGAATCTCTGCCAAATATGTTCATAGAATGATAATTTTTTCTTGTACTCACACTAACATATAATCGCTCATCTTTTTAAGAAGGTTTTATTTGTTTTGTCAAAATAGGCTCCAAATGTTCCCAATTTCCTTAATGAAAAGTAATTGCTATATAAATTTTCATTTTATTTCAAAACACATTGCCAAATATACTGTGGCTTGTTTAAAAATAGCCAGGTATTATGAGATAGACTCTTAAGTAATGGTAACAATAACAGCAACAAGTAAACTAAAAATATGCCCTTTTCCTGAACCAAAGCAACAACAAAAAGATTTAACAGATTACTTTAAGTAGTTTCTATAAACAGTTCTCTTATTTCGGCAAGGAACCTCAATATGCTACCTGGGAGGTTTTTATTTTTATTAAGCAGTCTAAACTCTCTGTTTCTGCTTTAGTATCTAAAAAAGAAAGAGAAAAATAAAGCAAATCTATGTGCCCACAGTTCTCTAAAGTCCTGCACTCCCACCCACAGTCTTTTCCCCACTGTGATGGACATTTAGTGAGCACCATTTATGCTCAGGATTCTTGCCTCCCCTGTTAGACTCTCAATACCCATTCACCTTTTGTGTCTATGAATCTGGCTGATGCACAGTTTTCAAGGCGAATAGTAGCGATTGTAGGACCAATTCACTTCCAACTATTGTACAATATAGAGTCATCTGTCAGGGGGTTTATCGGCTCTTTGGCCAAAGACCTGGCCTTGCCTGCCCCACCGTGCAGCCTTTCAGTCAGTATCCAGGAAGTTTTCTGGACTGTCCACATCAACTTCAGGGTAAAACACCACTAACCAAAGACATTTTTTTAAAAAACATACCTTTCACAAACACTTAAGAAACAAAAAAATGTCGTTCTTCTTTTAGACATAAATTGAGTAGAATTTGTCCTAAACCGATCAGAATTTGTGACAGGAAAGAGAATTTAGCAGCTCCTGGAAAAGTCTCTTGATGTCACTTATTTATTTTTCATTTTTTTAAAGATCTTATTTATTTATTTGAGAGAGAGAGCGCACATGTGTAGGAGCGGGGTTGGGGGGAGTGGTCAGAGGGAGAGAGAGAAGCAGACTCCCCACTGAGCAGGGAGCCTGACATGGGGCCCAGTCACAGGACTCTAGGATCACCACCTGATCCAAAGGCAGACACTCAGCCACTTAACTGACTGAGCTACCCAGCCATCCCTTGATATCACTTAGAATAGGAAAAACAACACAGTCTTTATGCCTTGGGGAAGGCTTTTTGGTGAATTTGCTTCTTTGTGGTTTGACACAATTCCATAATCAGGCCATAAATTGTCAGCCCAAATTTCCATGTGATCTTTCCTTTTTAGTAGCTTCATGCTATTGTACACTAAAAGCCTAGTTTATATTCTTGGTCAAATGAAAACTAAGAACGAGAATTATTTAAAGATTTTTTTTTGGTTATTGGAGATTATAATTTTTAATACATATAGAAAACTGTTTTAATCTAATCATCTAGGAAGAAAATAATATCATTAATGTCATAGCTAGATGTTGCATTGATATTTGTAATATTGTTATGGCTTCTTGGTAGAAAAAAAATCCCTGCCCCGTTGCATTCAATTGGACAGAATTATCATGTCTCATAAAGCTGTCAAGTTAATCTGAATTATAGATGTTTGACAGGCAAATAAAGATGAAAATCATTGTTCCAAAAATTGGGGATTATAGATCTCCTACAGAAATATACATGTTCAATTTAATAGTGATAATCCTTCAATTTAGATGAGCAGCTTTACTGCCTTGATAATATTTTTTAATATCAAGGGCAGGATTTTATCTTTCACATCAAAAATACTTTGAAAAATTATTACTTGGGGACCCTATGCACATTGTAAAAGTAAAAGTAATGATCTAACAGGTTTTCTTTTCCCTTAGAGATATGAAAGTGGAATTAGAAATCATGCATTTATAGGTTAAAAATAATCTCTTAAAGCTTATTTTCAATCAAATTTTATAACAAATTCAAACCACTTTGTCTCTCTTAAGGGAATTTATTACCATGGTTATTTCTCCACTAAACCTCTCCTTTTTAATCTCTAAAAGAATGGAAGAACAATTTACTACAATAAGAATGTTTACTGACGGTGCTTTATTTAGGAAGCTTTGACCTTTAACTGAAGCTTTCATATGCAGGCCTTAGGACTATTTTATTTCATAACATAGCAAGAAAAAAATATAAAGAAAAGTAATGAGCAAATATAATCAAGTAAGATCTACCATTATTTCAATCACATTTGATAATCTCTTTCAATTTTGTATTTTGATGATAAAATTGAATGATCTAGTATAAAATATAATATGAAAGATCCAGTATAGGTTCTTATTTTAGTGAGGATTAGAAATTTCTGAGCATTCTTTTCCCTATTCTTTTATTTATTTATTTATTTATTTTTAGAGACTGTTGGTTTCTATTTATTCAGCTTAAGGCTAGAACGTTTTAAAAAAGGAAAGAAGGAAAGAAGGAAGTTCTGATGGACTTCATGTGTTTAGCCTAAGCTTTAATTGTAGGATCCTATGCACCATATTTTGTGACTTGAAATTATTCACTTGGGTGAAGTCAACTAGCTCATAATAGGTGAAGACAAGATCCAAAGTCCACTCTCTTTGTATTACTACCTGCTGAACTGGTAGTGTTAAAATTTGTACAGGAATCATATGCCAACAATAGGGAACGGTCAGTGAGAATGAGAGAAAAATTGGAGTCAAAAAGACAAATTGACTATACTCATCAGTAGTGCCAGAGGAAATGGATGAGACGATACACTTATTCTACTCTCCTTTCTCCCTTCCTTCCTCCCTTTCTTCTTTCCTTCCTTCTTTCTTTCCTCCTTTCTTTTCCCTTCCCTTTCCTCTTCCCCTTTTTTTCCTTCCCCCATCCATCCTTCCTTCCTTCCTTCCTTCTTCTCTCTCTTTCCTTCTCTTCTTCTTTCTTAGCTAAGTATATGTTCATTTAGTAAGAAGACACTGTATAATAAAAAAATTGTGTAATAAAAAAACACTGCTTTTAGCAATGACTCTAAGTATCCTTAATATATTTAATGAAAGAAATTATTGTTCTTTAATAGAAAAGGTGTTGATATCCTAATTGAGTTAGTTTAAGGGAATGAATCAATCACATGATCCCTGAGATTGGCAAATTCCAAATTTTTGAAGGCATAACTTAAATAATCAGTAAGCAACTTTTTAAAATTTTTATTTTATTATAGTAAGAATAGCACAGATGGTGGAATTCACCCTTTGAATACATTTTTAGCTATACAATACAGTGTTGTTAACTATACGATGTTGTACTGCAGATCTTTAGAACTTATTCATTTTCATAATTGAGACTTTAGAGGAATAATGTTACGTTGCATGTATATAACACTTTTTTTAAATCCATTCATCTGTGAACAAATATTTATATCATTTCCTTATTTGTGTATTGTGAATAATGTTGCAATGAATATGGGAGTACAGATAACTCTTTGAGATCCTGATTTCAATTATTTTGTGTATATACCCAGAACCAGGATTGCAGGATCATGTGATAGTTCTATTTCTAAGTTTTGAGGACTCTCCATACTATTTAATACAATGGCTGCACCATTTTACCTTGCCAGCAGCAGTGTTACCAGGGCTTCCATTTCTCTACATCTTCACCAACACTTGTCTTTTTTTTTTTTTTTCTTTTCTCTCTCTTTTTTTTTCTTTTCTCTCTTTTTCTTTTTGTTTTTTTTGTTTGTTTGTTTTTGTTTTTCCTGATAGCCATCCTAACCCCTGTGTAATGATATCTCATTGTGGGTTTAATTTGAATTTTTCTTATAATTAATCATATTTTCATATACCTGTTGACTATTTGTGTGTCTTCATTGGAGAAATGTCCATTTAAGTCTCAAGTTCATTTTTTAATCAAACATTTATAGGCTTATTTGCTATTGACTAGAGTAATTCTTTATATATTTTGGATATTAACCTTTTATCAGAAATATGAGTTGAAGATATTTTTTTCCCTTGCATAGCTTGCCTTTTCACCCTCTTGATTGCTTTCTTTGCCTATAAGGAGGTTTTTTTTTTTTTTTTAATTTTGTCATTTAAAATTTTTTTTAAAGATTTTATTCATTTATTTGACAGACAGAGATCACAAGTAGGCAGAGAGGCAGACAGGGAGAGAGAGAGAAGCAGGCTCCGGGCTGAGCAGGGAGCCCAATGTGGGGCTCGGTTCCAGGACCAAGATCATGATTGAACTGAAGGCAGAGGCTTAACACACTGAGCCACTCAGGCACTCTACAAGGACTTTTTTAACTTTAATGTAGTCCCACTTGTCTATTTTTGCTTTTGTTACCTGCCATATATACAAAATCATTGCCCAAACCAATATTATCAAGTTTTCTCTTGTTTTCTCCTAGGAGTTCTACAGTTTGAGGTTTAAATTCAAGCATGAAATTTATTTTCAGTTGAATTTTGTGTATGCTGTAAGATAAAGGTCCAATTTCATTCTATTGCATGTAGATATTCAATTCTCTCAACATCATTAGTTGAAGAGACTCTTTCCCCAGTGTTTAGTTTTGTTTAGTTTGTTTTTGGGACACTTGTTAAAAATCAGTTGATCTTAGAGTTATGGGTCTATTTCTGAGCTATCGACTCTGTTCCTTTGACCTACATGTCTGTTTTTAGGTCAATACCATACTGTTTGCTGACTATAGCTTTGCAAAATATTTTAAACTCAGGATGTGTGAAACCTCTATCTTTTTCTTTCTTTGCCAAGATTGTTTTGTCTATTTGGGGTCTTATGCAGTTCCATATGAATTTTATTATTTTTTTCTACTTCTTTTAAAAACACTGGTGAGATTTTGATAGAATGGTATTGACTCTATAGTTAGTTTAGTTAGTATAAACATTTTAACAATATTAAGTCTTCCAATCCATGTACACAGGATGTCTTTCCATTTCTTTTGTCTTCTTTAATTTCCTTTTGAAAGAGTTTAAGAAGGATCGGCATTATTTTTTTTAAAAAGTTTAGTAGAATTTGCCATTGAAGCCCATCTAGTCCTATACTTTTCCTGGACCTCTTTGGAAGATTTTCATTTAATAATTCAATATCCTTTCCAGTTGTAGATCTACTCAGACTTTCTATTTCTTCTATTTTTTGTATGTTGTATGTTTCTAGGAATTTACCCATTTCTTCTAGGTTATCCAATTTGTTGGTGAGTAAATGTTTATAGATGTCTCTTAATATTTATTTCTGTGGCATCAGAAATATTTATTTGAGTCTTTTCTCTTTTATTCTCAGTTGGTTTAGCTAAGGTTTGCCAATTTTGTTTATTGTTCCAAAAAAAAAAAAAACAACTCTTAGTTTTGTTGATTTTTTCCTACTGATTTCTCTTCTTTACTTTATTTATTTCTGGCTGAATATCTTTTCTTTTCTTCCAAAACATATGTTTTTATTTAGATTTTTTAAAAAACGATTTATTTGGGCAACTGGGTGGCTCAGTGGGTTAAGCCGCTGCCTTCAGCTCAGGTCATGATCTCAGGGTCCTGGGATCGAGTCCCGCATCAGATTCTCTGCTCAGCAGGGAGCCTGCTTCCTCCTCTCTCTCTCTCTGCCTGCCTCTCTGCCTACTTGTGATGTCTCTCTGTCAAATAAATAAATAAATAATATTTAAAAAAAATAAAAAAGATTTATTTGACAAAGAGAGAGAAGGTGCACAAACAGGGGGAGTGGAAGAAGGTGGATTTTTAAAATTAACATATAATGTATTATTTGCCCCAGAGGTACAGGTCTATGAATCATCAGGCTTGCACATTTCACAGCACTCACCATAGTACATACCCTCCCCAATGTCCATAACCCAGCCACCCTGTCCCTATCCCTGACCCCCCAGCAACTCTCAGCTTGTTTCATAAGATTAAGATTCTCTTATGGTTTGTATCCCTCCCGGTCCCATCTTGTTTCATTTTTTTCCCTCCCTATCCCCCACAACCCCCCGCCCTGCTTCTCAAATTACTCATACCAGAGAGATTATACGATAATTGTCTTGCTCTGACTAACTTACCTTGCTTAGCATGATATACTCTAGTTCCATCCACATCATTGTAAATGGCAAGATTTTGTTTCTTTTGATGCCTGCATAGTATTCCATTGTATATATATATACCACATCTTCTTTATTTCTTTAAAGATTTTATTTATTTATTTGACAGAGAGATATAGAGAGCACAAGTAAACAGAGTGGCAGGCAGAGGGAGAGAGAGAAGCAGGCTCTCTGGGACATTTTTCCATTTCTTTGTGTCATCCTCAATTCCTTTCATGAGTACTTTATGGTTTTTGAGTACAGATTCTTTGCCTCTTTGGTTAGGTTTATTCCTAGGTGTGTTATGGTTTGGGGTGGAATTGTAAATGGGATTGAGTCATTAATTTCCCTTTGTTCTGTCTTACTGTTGGTGTATAGAAATGCAACTGATTTCTGTGCATAGATTTTATATCCTGATACTACTGAATTGTTGTATGAGGTCTAGCAGTTTTAGAGTAGAGTCTTTTGGGTTTCCCACATAAAGTATCATACCATATGCAAAGAGTGAGTTTGACTTCTTCTTTGGCAAATCAAAGGCCATTTATTTCTTTTTGTTGTCTGATTGCTGAGGCTAGGACTTTTAACACTGTATTGAATAACAGTGGTGATAGTGGACATCACTGTCATGTTCCTGACCTTAGGGGAGTTTTTCCCCACTGAAAATGATATTCATGGTGGTTTTTTCATAGATGGCTTTGATGGTATTGAGGTATGTACCCTCTATCCCAACACGCTGAAGAGTTTTGATCAAGAAAAGATGCTGTACTTTGTCAAATGCTTTTTCAACAACTATTGAGAGTTCCCTATGGTTCTTATTCTTTCTTTTATTAATGTACTGTATAACATTGATTGATTTGTGGATGTTGAACCAACCTTGAAGCCCTGGAATAAATCCCACTGGGTTGTGGTGAATAATCCTTTTAATGTACTGTTGGATCCTATTGGCTAGTATTTTGGTGAGAATTTTTGCATCTGCATTCATCAAGGATATTGTTCTGTAATTCTCCTTTTTGATGGGGTTTCTGTCTGGTTTTGGGGTCAAGGTGATGCTGGTCTCATAAAATGAGTTTGGAAGTTTTCCTTCCATTTCTATTTTTTGGAACAGTTTCAGGAGAATAGGTATTAATTCTTCTTTAAAAGCTTGGTAGAATTCCCCTGGGAAGCCATCTGGCCTTGGGCTCTTGTTTGTAGGGAGACTTTTTTTTTTTATTATTAAGATTTTATTTATTTCTTTGTCAGAGAGGAAGAGAGAGAAAGAGAGAGAGTAAGCACAAAGCAGGCAGAGTGGCAGGCAGAGGCAGAGAGAGAAGCAGGCTCCCTGCTGAGCAAGGAGACTGATGCAGGACTCAATCTCATGACCCTGGGTTCATGACCTGTGCCAAAGGCAGCAGCTTAACCAACTGAGCCACCCAGGTGTATATAGGGAGATTTTTGATGACAGCTTCAATCTCTTTACTGGTTATGGGTCTGTTTAGGTTTTCTATTTCTTGCTGGTTCAGTTTTGGTAGTTTATGTGTCACTAGGAATAATTCCATTTCTTCCAGATTGTCAAATTTGCTGGTGTATAGTTGCTCATAATATGTTCTTATAATTGTTTGCATTTCTTTGGTGTTGGTGGTGATCTCTCCTCTTTCATTCATCATATTATTAGTCTGGATCCTTTCTCTTTTCTTTTTGATAAGTCTGGCCAGGGGTTTATCAATCTTATTAATTTTTTCAAAGAACAAGCTCCTGCTTTCATTGATTTATTCTGCTGTTCTTTTGATTTCTATTTCACTGATTTCTACTCTGATATTTATTATTTCTCTTCTCCTGCTGAGTTTAGGCTTTCTTTGTTGTTCTTTCTCCAACTCTTTTAGATATAGGATTAGGTTCTGTACTTGAGATGTTTCTAGTTTCTTGAAAAAGGCTTGTATTGGTATATACTTTCCTCTCAGGACCATCTTTGCTGTGTCCCAAAGATTTTGAACAGTTGTGTTTTCATTTTCATTTGTTTCCATGAATTTTTATTTTTAGGTCTTCTTTAATTTCCTGGTTGACCCATTCGTTCTTTAGTAGGATGCTCATTAGCCTTCATGTATTTGAGGTCTTTCCAACTTTCCTCTTTTGATTAAGTTCTAGCTTCAGAGCATTATGGTTTGAAAATATGCAGGGAAAAATCCCAATCTTTTGGTATTGGTTGAGACCTGAATTGTGATCCAAGATTTGATCTATCATGTAGAATATTCCATGTGCACTAGAGAAGAATGTGTATTCTGTTGTTTTGGGATGCAATGTTCTAAATATATCTGTGTTGTCCATCTGGTCCAGTATGTCATTTAAAGCCTTTATTTCCTTGTTGAACTTTTGCTTATATGATCTGTCCATTTCAGTAAGGGGGTTGTTAAAGTCCCCTACTATTATTGTATTATTGTTGATATGTTTCTTTGATTTTTGTTATTAATTGGTTTAGGTGATAGGCTGCTCCCATGTTAGAGGCATAGATCTTTAAAATGGTTAAATCTTCTTGTTAGACCCTTTAAGAATGATATAGTGTCCTTCCTCATGTGTTATTATAATCTTTGGCTTAAAATCTAATATATCTGATATAAGGATTGCCACCCCAGCTTTCTTTTGATGTCCATTAGCATAGTAAATTGTTTTCCACCCCCTCACTTTAAATCTGGAAGTGTTTTGGGTCTAAAATTAGTTCTTGCAAACAGCATATAGATGGGTCTTTTTTTTTTTTTTTAATCCACTTTGATACCCTGTGTCTTTTGATTGGGGCACTTAGTCCATTTACATTTAGGGTAATTATTAAAAGATATGAATTTAGTGTCATTGAATTTCCTGTAAGGTGACTGTTACTGTGTATTGTCTCTGTGCATCTCTGGTCTGTTACTTTTAAGCTGTCTCTTTGCTTAGAGGAGACCCCTTTCAATATTTCCTGTAGAGATGGTTAAAAATTCTTTTAATTTTTGCTTGTCCTGGAAGCTTTTTATCTCTCCTTCTATTTTCTATTAAAAAAAAAAATTATTTGACAGTGGAAGAAAGATCACAAGTAGGCAGAGAGGCAGGCAGAGAGAGAGGGGGAAGCAGGCTTCCCACCAAGCAGAGAGTCTGATGCAGGGCTCAATCCCAGGACCTTGAGACCATGACCTGAGCTGAAGGCAGAGACCCAACCCACTGAGCCATCTAGGTGCCCTCTCCTTCTATTTTCAATGAGAACCTAGCTGGATATCGTATTCTTGGCTATGTTTATTGCTCTGAATATATTTTGCCAGTCCTTTCTGTCCTGCTAGGTCTCTGTGGATATGTGTGCTGTCAAACTAATGTTTCTACCATTGTAGGTTACAGACCTCTTGTCCCAAGATGCTTTCAGGATTTTCTCTTTGTCACTGAGACTTGTAAGTTTTACCATTAGATGATGGTGCATGGACCTATTTCTATTGATTTTGGGGGGGGGGTTCTCTGTGCCTCTTGCATTTTGATACTGGTTCCCTTCACCAAATTAGGGAAATTCTCTGCTATAATTTGCTCCAATATACTTTCTGCCCCTCTTTCTCTCTCTTCTTCCTCTGGGAACCCAATTAGTCTAATATTGTTTCTTCTTACGGTATCACTTATCTCTCGAATTCTTCCCTCATGGTCCAGTAGTTGTTTGTTTCTCTTTTGCTCAGCTTCTTTATTCTCTATCATGTGGTCTTCTGTATCACTAATTCTGTCTTCTCTCTCATTTATCCTAGCTGTAAGTACTTCCATTTTTTATTGTACCTCATTAATAGCTTTTTTAAAAATTTCAACTTAGATTTTTGTTCTTTTATTTCTTCAGAAAAGGATTTTATTTCTCCAGAAAGGAATTCTCTAATATCTTCCACGTTTTTTTCAAGCCCACCTAGCACCTTGATAATCATTATTCTGAACTCTAGTTCTGACATCTTACTAATGTCCATATTGATCAGGTCCCCAGCTGTCGGTACTGCTTCCTGTTCTTTGTTTTGTTTTGAGTTTTTCTGCCTTGTCATTTTATCCAGGTAAGAATAGATGAAGGAGAGAACAAAATACTAAAAGGGTAGCAGTGATCCCAGAAAAATATACACTATCCAAATCAGAAGAGACCCGAAATCAGGGGGAGAAGAAAGAGGGGAAAAAAGAAAAAGTATAGAACAGAGCCACACACTTGATTTTGGGTGTATTTTGTCTGTTAGAAGAAACTACCTCCCAAAATTTTAAAGAAAGAAAAACTTATATATATACAAAAATAAGGGTAAACATGACAAAGGAATGAATATGACTGTAAAGATGAAAATTGAAAAAGATTCTTAGAAAGGAATTGATAAGAAGTTGGTTGAAAAAAGGAAAAATAGAGGAAAGAATGTTATCAGGTTGGAAACTAGAACAAAGCTATGCACTAGATTAAGGGTATATTAGAATAAATTGTATCCCAAATTTTAAAGAAAAAAAAATATATATATATATACAAGAAACAAGGTTAAATACAATGAGGAGATAACATATGGTTATAACAATGAATATTAAAAAAAGATTTTTAGAAAGATCTTGATAAGATAAACTAGTTAAAAATGTTAAAATAGGAAAGGGGGAAAATTGTAAAAAGAGAATACAAAAAAATAAAATTAAAAAAATTTAACTTTGAAAGACTAAATGATCATGGGGAAAAGCTATGAATTCTATGTGTTGCTTTCTGCTAGCTCTGGAGTTCCACTGTTCTCATTGATCAGTGAACTTACTCTTGGATGGATGCTTTTGCTGATCTTCTGGAGGAGGGTCCAGTTGCAGTGGTGCTCAAATGCTGTTGCCTGAGGCAAAATTGCACTGCTCTTGCTAGGGGCAGGCTAAATAATCTTCTTGAATTTGCTCTCAGTAGCTTTTGTTCCCCGAATGCTTTTCATACAGCTTTCGAGGGCAGGAATGAAAATGGTGACCTCCCTATCTCCGTAAGAGACAAGAGCTCAGGGCTCCATTCCTCAATGTGCCCTTAGAGAAATGCAGTCAATCCCTCCCTTCTCCCTGATCTCTGGGCACACTGTTCTTACCAGGCCTGTGACTGAGTGTTTCTACCTCTGGTGCACAGCCCCATTCAGAGTCTCCAAACCCAGCAGATTCCTGCAGTGCCCTCCTGGGCAGCTCCTCCTGGAGGAGGAAGGTGGGGGGAGATCTCCCTGGACCTGCTGTGGTATCCCTGCTTGAAGATCAGTGGCCCAACTATGCCTCAGATCACAGATTAAGGTAATACCAAACTGAGAGCAGTGGGTTCGGTCTCTGGAGCCAGCTACCCCCCTCCCATACCTGGGATCTCCACCACACTCAGACACTCCTGGTCTTTTTGTGTCCCTGTGGGTACTGAGACCACACTGTCCCTGTGAGAGCTCCACTCCCCACTTAGCCTCTGGAGTGATGTCCCTCAGTAGAGCAGACTTCTAAAAGTTCTCATTTCATTGTCTGTTGCTCTCTCACTTGCCGGGACCCTTGCAGTCTTCTGGTCACTTCAGATTCACTTCTCTGCAGGTCTTACCTTCTGGAAAGTGGTTGATTTTCTGTTTCTAGTACTGCTGCTCTTCTCCACTTCTATTTTGTGTTGAATCTGTGGGTGTTCAGAATGGTTTGATAACTATCTAGCTGAATTCCTGGGACCTGATGATATCTCAGTCTCCTGCTCCTCCACCATCTTGCTCTTCCTTTTTCAAATATATATATATATATATATATATATATATATATATATATATATTTTATATCCAACTATATATATAGTTGGATATAAAATTCAAGAACTAAAGAAAGAATACACTTGTTTCTAAACACATCATATTATTGCTTTTATGATTTGCAAGAATAAATTCCAGTGGTAATTGATTGCTTTTCATCCCACTCTAGCTCGGGATAAAATTTATATTTTGTAGAAATTTGTATATTTTAGAAAGTTCAATGATAATGATTGACTTTGTAAAGAAATGAATAGAAGGATAGTATATATTTGAATATTTGTTTTTGTTATTCCTATATTTTAATTATAGAATATATACTAAAAATGCAATAGTGTATTTATATATTGCATATCTTTTAGAAAGTATAAAATGATCAACAAACATGCATGATTTAAAAAACTTTTCTTCAAGATAATATATAACTTGCATGCCTATATCCTTTTGTGGCTTTGAAGACTGCTCTTAAGGGTATCCTCTCATCTGAACCACACAGTTATGTTTGTTGAATTGAACTGGTATCATTATACTTATGTTTTAGATTATAAATTTGACTCAGAAAGTTAAAAAAAAATTATTTCTAATGTCATACAGCTAGTAATCAATGGATCCAGAGCCTGAAACCAGTGTCTTGATTCTATTTATATCCAAATTGTTTTAATGTATCCACAGACACCTCACTGTGTATTTACTTTGATAGTACTAATAAACTTGGATACATAAAGATATATTTATAACTCTATAGATCTTGGTCTAGAAGAAGATATCTTAAGAAGTTCAATTCAAAGTTATTTATACATTGCTTGTTATGGCCTGGCATTTTGCCATTCTTGGATAAATACAGGTAGATGAAACATCAACCCTAATTTCAAGAAGCACACAATAGTAGAGACACGTAAATGTATGATATAGTATAATGTAAGGTAAAGCCAGTAACTAAGGAGTATACAAGAAATCCAGAAGAGGGAGGAGAGTTCAACTGTTCTTAGGTTGAGCTGGCTTCATGGAGGGTAAAACATCTGAACCGGTATTTGAAAGACCTTATTTCCCATTTCACATAATGCAGAAAGAGCAAGTTGCAGAAGTGTCTGTGTGGTTCAGTCCATTAGCGCCTGTCTTCAGCTCAGGGTCCTGTTCAGTGGGGAGCCTGCTTCTCCCTCTCCCTCTGCCCCTCCCCTTGTGTTTGCTCTCTCTCCATCTGTCTGTCAAATAAATAAATGAAAAATCTTTAAAAAAAAAAAAAAAAGAGAAAGTTGCTTGGTGAAATGAAAATCAAGTAAAATTCATCTAATAAAATTTTTTTACCTGGTTTTCATCCAACTAGCACCTTCTTTTATATTCACTATATTGGTTGGTAATAAATTGGCTCATCAATTATCTAAACCAGAAACCAACCCTATTGATTCTGTCCCTGACACATTCTTACATCAGTACATTCTCTTTCCTGTGGTCATATCATTTGTCAGCCAAACCATTGTGAAGATGTTTTAGCAGATTTGCTATGTACTAACACTAGAATAATCCTTCTAAAATGCAAATCTGGTCTGTCCCACTGTGGCCAGAAAACATTCAGTGGATTTCCTGGACTTCCTGGATAAATGCCAAGTTGGTCTTTCTTTCTTTTTTTTTTTTTTAAGATTTATTTATTAATTTGAGAGAGAGAGAGAATGCACCAGCAGGGAGAGGGGCAAAAGGAGAGGGAAAATCTTTGAGTAGACTCCCCACTGAACAGGGATCCCAATGTAGGGCTCCATTAAAGGACCCCAAGATCATGACTGAACTGAAATCTAGAGCCTACTGAGCCACCCAGGTGCCCCCCATCTGCGATTTGATCTTTATAATAAATCAAATTTCCATTAATGTTAAATTTAGAAAAGTGCTTAATTATTTGGGAGCAAGAAGTGAGGTGCAGTTTTGGGAGAGTACACTAGAACTTAAGTTACCAGGGAGAGGACCTTGTCAGCCTTGTTCATCCCCTCATTTCCACCACTTGGCACTGTACAAGGCACCCAATATTTATTAAATATGGTAATGTACTTACACAAATATTACAATTTACATACTAGTATTTATAAAAATATATCTTATTTATTGAGTGAAAATCATCATGCTAATTGCTTTACATTTAACATTTTCATGATCTTTAAAATTTACATTATCTTTAATCCATATGTTTATATTATCTTTAATCTCTAGAATGTTGCTAGAGGATATTCTCTCTCTCTCTCTCTCTCTCTTTAAGAGAGTGCAATAACTAAAGCTTAGGTTAAAAAACTTGCCAATGTCATATAGCTGACAAATGGCAAAACAGATACAAAACAAGGTTTGCTTGGCTCTAAAATCTGTACTTTTTTCTTTATAACAGTCTGCCTCCTTTTTCTATCTCTCATAGATTCCATCTGACTATCCTTATTTATTAAGGTACCAAAAGGTCTTATTTATAAAATTTATCACCTTTATGTCACAGAAAGCTTCCTGTGTACATATTACCTCCCCTCCCCTATTTCTCACCCTAAATATATTGGGCCTATTTTAAATGACTGAAAGGAATTTAAAAGCTTTAGGAGAAGGCAGTGGATTTGGAGAAAATTGTTCTGTCTGTTGTTTTATCTCCATGGATTTTCTAATTGAAATAAACATAAGGCTCTGACAGAATTTATTCCCTCAAAAAATTTAGTTTTTATAGTAATTTCATTTTTATAATATTTAACAGATTAGGAATTTATCTGCATTGGGCTTGGTGAATTAATCTTACTGGCTTATGGCTTCACGTTAACACACATTAGAAAGGTACCTATGCCTATGATGTATCCTCCAGAATTAGATCAAATTCTAACAACATTATATAAATAAAAACTAAAGGACTAATAATTTCTCCAGGGATGAGTTAGGATGCAAATTGGCTACTCAAGGCAAACAAACATCTAAGGAATCAGATTTTAGTAATTGTGGTTTGGTTATTGTTTTTGTTTTATATTATTTATTGCTGTCTTTTATTTTTGTTTCTCATTTTATTACTTTGGATCTTTATCTTTTAAAAACTGTCTTTTGACTTCTGGCAAATAAGAAACTTAGCAGTCATTAAGGAAAGTTGTCAGGAATAAGCATATTATATTACATTATTTAATGTTTGATCATTTAAAATAATAGATGTACCTAAAAGTTTGTTGGAATGTTTCCTTACCTTTCTGATAGCACATGTGCATAGCATTCCTCCTCCCTCTTTGCCCTTTCTTTCCCAGAGACCTTTAGGGTTTTTTGTTTTTGTTTTTGTTTTCTTTTGTTTTTTTCTTAACTCAAATATTGGAGCTCCTTAGCATTTTGTCTTGCATCTATATCTTCTGTTACTCTGAAGTCTGACCTTACATACTTTCATCTACCACTCAATTTTTTCCCTCTTTTCTTTTCTTAAATTTTAATTTAATTTTATTTTTTCAGTGTTCCAAGATTCATTGTTTATGTACCACACCCAGTGCTCCATGCTATACATGACCTCCTTAATATCTATCACCAGGCTCACCCATCCCCCTACCCTCTTCCCCTCCAAAACTGTCAGTTTGTTTCTCAGAGTCCACAGTCTCTCATCGTTCATCTCCCTCTATGATTTACCCCAACTCACTTTTCCTTTCCTTCTCCTTATGTCCTCTATGCTATTCCTTATGCTCTTACCACTCACTTTTGACATCTATCTACATTCTGGTGTTGAGTTCTTGAGCTATATGTTAGAATTCTTGTCTTATCACCTCATTGCCCCACATACACCTAAAATTTAATGTAACAAAAGATGTACTTTTTGTCTTTGCCCCCATCAACTCTGTTTTTTTCCCATCTTAGAGAATGATTCCACTCAGTTTCTCAAACTAGAAACCTAGATATTGTCCTTGATTTTCCATCTTTGTTCATCTTGATTGCATTCTTACACGTCTTGAGTTCATCTATTTCTCTACACATTTATTTCCAGCTTCTCCATTCAGACTACATAAAAGTCCAGACTCAATTGCTACCAATGATTCTAACTTTTCTCTTCCCTTTTGTTTCATCTTCTGTATTATAGCTGCAATAATCTTCCTAAAATAGACATATGATCATGACTCCTCAGCTGAAAATTGTTGACTCAGTCTCCATTACCAATGAGATCATATCCCAAATTCTTTTACACAACTTAATACCCCTTCCTCTTTCAGGCAATACCTACTTTTTGGCCTCAGTCCTGTCCATTTTCCTCCCCAGCTGTATGCTTCCACCATAGTACTTACCCTCAGTAAAAACACTACTTCAGTTATGATGATTTCATGGTATCTTAAGTCTTTCCTGATCATCCAAGTGTAGGTTAGGTGTTAGGTTCCTCCACAGAATACTGCATTTCCTTCTTGTGGCATTTATCACATTTAGTTTCAATTCACTATTCACTTATATGCATCCCCATTTGGCTACACAATTTCTGTGAAGGAATGTCCATTTTCTGCCATGTTCCCCTTGTACTCCTAGGACTTTACACTGGGAGAACGCAACATGCCTCATGCTGAATGAATGAATGAGCTTGTTTTAGAGAGTTTCATAAAGATGCAAGGGGAGGGGAAAACTCATCACCAAAAGACATAGCATTTAGCATGCATCATTAGCTAAATGTTTAAAAATGTATTACTATTTTTAAATTCTTGAAAAATTAAAAATAGGTATGATCAAACTAATGTTCAAAAAAGTTCATTAACTTGCTCAGATCACATATGTAGCAATTAAAAGAACTAGGATTCCCACTCCGAAACTTGTAGTGTTTCCTACTCTGTATTATTTTTTCATTCATGCCAAAAGCTTAGGAAATAATTAAGAACAAGCAGGAGGCATCATGTGTTGCTTTGGCTGGAATCAAAGACTCTTGGGATGTGTCATGAGAGTAAGTCTATGATGAATTGTTGGTATCTTGCTCTTCCAAAACCCACCCATTGCTGTTATTCTAGATTTCATGTCAACAACATGAGACTTGTTTTTATTATTCTAGTAGTTATGGTTTTATTGTTCAGTATGCTGAACTCAGTTCAGGGATATTTATGAATTTATCATTTAAGATGGTCTATTCTACAGTTGTATGAATAAATACAATGACACCTATGAGAGTAAGAAAAAAAAGGATTGAAGATATTGATCACCATCCTGAAAAAAGCTGATTCAGAATTCTCTGCAGTGTCAAAGATGAGAAGGGCTCTGTTATTCAATACTAGTAGCAAATCTTCTTTGACTAGAATAAAGAAAAGTCATTTTCATACTTATTGTATATGAAGCACTGTTCTGTGTACTTTACATTTATAAACTCAACCTTACTGGTTACCCCGTGATAAATTATTATTATTATTCAGTTTGTTGAGAATTGTGAGGCACAGAGGGGCAACTGGGTGGCTCAGCCAGTTAAGCATCCCACTCTTGATTTCAGCTTTGATTATGACCTCAGGGTTGTGAGATTGAGACCTGTGCTGGGCTCTGTGCTGGGCATGGAGCCTGCTTAAGATTATCTCTCTCCCTCTCCCTTTTCCCCTCCCCCACTATTTTCTCTCTCTCTCTCTCTCAAAAAAAAAAATATATATATATATACATATATATATGTATATATATAATAAACTAAAAAGAAAAGAAATCTGAAGCACAGTAATTGCCAAAGGTCACTTAAGTGCTAAATAGTTGAGTTGACAGTCATTAAGCATCTGCCTTCGGCTCAGGTCATGATCCCAGGGTTCTGGGATCGAGCCGCATATTGGGCTCCCTGCTCAGCTGGAAGACTACTTCTCCCTTTCCCACTCAATCTGCTTGTGTTCCCTCTTCCGCTGTCTCTCTCCCTCTCTCTCTGTCAAATAAATAAATAAAATCTTTTAAAAAAAATAAATAAATAGTTGAGTTGATATTTTAACCCAGGATGTCTAGTTCTACAGTCTGTGACAATAACCATGGTGCTGGACTTTAGAACGGTATTCTGAAGTATATTTTTTAAATGATACTTTAAATATAAATTTTTAGAAGCTGTTGCTATATACAATAAGTATACTTTTAGAAGTATGTTGCTATTCTTAGGAACTCCTGTTCTTACTCCTGCTAAGGATGATACCTAGGAAAAAGGTGTGTTGTAAACTCTATTTCTACTGTATTGGATATAATAAGATAAAATTTGTGCCTAAATAAAGAAGGTTGAATTTATAAGCCATTTTGTGCCATCCGTATCTATACTTACATATCTATATCTATCTATCTATCTATCTATCTATAAGTATTGATCAAGGGGATCTTAATTGTCCCTCAATTTGACTAAACTTTAGATAGGCTTCTTTCTGACTTTAAGCCTATTAGGCCCCTAAACTCACTTTTCTTAGAATATTTACTTTAGAAACTTAAGTATAAATATTTTCTCTGCCCCTTCAAGATACGTCTTTTAAAAACCTTTTTTGGCAGTTTTATATCTCAGGATATAAAAGGATCTCAAAGATCTGGGAAACATTTCTTTAAAATGTCATCAATGAGATAGCATCTTTATTTTTCTCTTTGTTGGAGGGTGGGATCCTAACTTTGGTAGGTGTTTTGCTCCAAGTTGTAACATTATTTTCTGTCCAAAATATAAGAGGAGTTTCCTTTTTCTTTGGGTAAAGCCTGTTAACAAACACAGATGGCCTATGCTCTCCCTCTTACTCTAGCCTTTAAAAACCCTACTGCTCTTTGTCTCTGTGGTCTTGAGTTCAGACTTAATTCCCTTCTCTCTTATCTATTTCAATAGCCTTGAATAAAGTCTTCTTGGCCTGTTTACCTTTTTATTTACAATTTTTGCTTTGACACTATGCAGGTGGAAAACTCATGACAAAGTCAAGGTTTATATGTTGATACTAGAGATTAGTCTTTCCTAGGTCTTAATTCTTTACAAATGTTCAAAATTGCAAGATTTTGTTGAAGACGAGATTCATTATTTTTATATTTTTTTGAAAAAAAATTGGGTCAAAACATTCATTGGTGAGCTCTTGTTTAATGTCTCTTTTGGAGAAGAAAGTACATCCTCTCTTTCCCCCACCCTTTTAGTTGTGGGCTCAAGTTATTACATCTCTTTAAAAAGGTTGAGATGATAAAGAGATAAAGATGTGAAAATATCAATGTGTGTAACCATCTTACTGGAGAAAGGGGCTGAAGGAATTTTAACCACAAGGATAATATAAACCAGCAGAAGTTAAGAAACAGCTACTCAGAAGTAAAAACCTGAGTTCAAAATGCAAAAAGTACTTATTTTAGTCACATACTTCCTTAGGCAGTTATATTTGATCTACCTACTTCTTTGGAAGGAAGAATCAACAAGAGGATGAGATAGATATCTGAGGGAATTATTGTTTATAACTGCCTATGGTCATTTAAATATTTTTAATGTAATAAAAAAAAAAAAACAGCTGTCAGCTATTCTGATTGCTATGACTGTTTTACTGGAAATTCTCCAGTGGTTTCCATTGAAGATTGACTGGAAATAACTTTTTTTTTTCCTTTGGAAGTTTTCAATGATACTGTTATTTATCTGGCTGGCATTTTTCTAAGGATCTGGGATTATTTTTTTCTTCAAAAGTAAAAAAGGCAGTATTCTCAAGTAGGACACATTTTATTTTTTCCTCCAATGTTAAAAAAAAAGCTAACACAATATTTGCATATTTTTCAAATTGCTTTGTGTGCTTTCTGAAGCAGTGCTAAGCAAATCAGCACATTTATCTAAGGAGGAAATGATATCCTAAAATATATTGAGAAACCTAACTTGTTAAATAGCTTCTTAGTGTTCATATGCCTCTATATGAAAAAAACAAAACAAAAATCCACAAAATATGAGAAGACCATAAATCTATTTATCAAGTTAATGGTCTCCTTTAGGACAGTTGAGCAAATTTTAAAAATGCGTTTAAGTATGAAAATTAAAAATTGAATACTCTGGAAAGAAAACATATATCATTTGAGCAGAATAGTTAACTGATTTGGGGAGAAAAAATAACAGAGGGAATTGAACTCACCATATTTGATAAAATATTTTTCATGTATCTGTTCTCTGGGGCTAAATATTAAGTGAAAATTTTATTGTTTTTCCATAATTCCCATTAACTCCCCAAACTGGCACTATTTTGCTTTCTTTTTTTTTAACCCAAGAATAGTCTTTTTTCAAGTTATATTTGTCAAAGCTATATGAAATCTAGTTTAAAATGCAACATATAAATACCACAAAGTGACCACTTTTGATCCATCATTTTGGTTCCTGTTTCTGCAACTGCTAACTTTGAGTAGAGAACATAACAAGGATGTGAGCACTCTTCCATTGAATTTAATTCCATTCCATAGAGATCTGAATCATTTATTCAGAGTAGGCATTTCAGAAGGAAAAGAAACTTATTTTGGAGAAAAGTCCTTCCAATTCTTCAAGCATTTTGGATGTGGGCACTTACTAGAGCTTCTACCTGAAAGTGGTACTAGGGAGTGATTCTCTGCCAGAGCCATCCCTGCCTGGAGGGTCAGATCAAAAGCCTCAACATCAACAGATTTCTCTTCATACTCACTCTTTCTGACACTCTCAATTAGGAATATCTACCAGCTGTCCCATTTCCTACCTTTCTTGGTTTTGGTAAGGTGACAAAAAACAGATTTATCAAAATTTTTCTCTTTATAGCTAAAATGTCAGAGTCAGCTTTCCAAATACAATGACAACAAAAATACCCTTAGATTTAAAAAAGTGTCCAGACTTCAAACACACTGCATTTGATTTTTTATTTTATTTTATTTTTAAGAATAGGACCACCCACAGAATTAAAATATAAACTATTTTTCCTTTTGGACAAGTACAAGGGGAGAAAATAATTACAGAACTTCTTATTAAACTTGCAGATCAATATAAGTATCTCTAAAAAAGTCAAAAGAAACAAAAGGAAAAACACAGTTCATGACTACTTTGTAGATGAAATATAACTTGACAGGTGAAGGGGGTGAGAAGAAATAGGAAAAGGCATTTATTGACTGATTCAAAATTTACTTCTGTGTGACCTAAAACATTTCCCTTAATCTCTATGGTCTTTCAATTCTTATTTTTGAAATAAAGATAACACCTGCCTTTCCTATCTGAAAGGATTCAAGGAAGGATGAAAAATCTTTGCATATAATAAAGTATTGTGCAACGTAAGATTACTACTTTTTGAACCCAACAAATCTCTAATTTATAAAAAAATACATTATGAGTTTTAAAATATTTTTCACTGTTTCCATGTTTAATGTGGATGATGAAGCTTAGTTGATTCCAGTGGAAACTTCATTTTGAACTCTGGAGGGTCTAGGTGGTTCTTGCTTATTATAATAGGTATCTGGTTACACTACCTGATTTACCACTCTTCCCTAGTCTTTTTCTTCCTAGTTCACTGCAAGCAGTGACAAAGTGCCAGACACTGGTGGACCTTCTGTCTTTCCATCCAAGAATGTATTCGAAAGCTCTGAACTGAGTTCTGATTGGGCATCTGTACCAAGGGATGCCCAAATGATAGGGTTGGGGGAAAAGAGAGTGAAATCTTTATGCCAACCATAGATTGGGTCTTTTCTCTTCTGGACAGTGAAAGATTGACTTCTGTAGGCAACTCTAGCATTAAGGCTGCTCTTGAGAACAGCCTTTGGGTATTTGCATAGGCTTTATAGTCATTATTTATTCTCAGAATGTGCCTGAATGAGATCTGGAATGCTGTAAATAAGTTTTCATTCAGAAGGCATGCCCAGGCTTGACAGAGAACCAGAGCATGCAAACACATCTAGATATCAGGATGTCAGGTGCAGGAGACCTTCCTAAAGAAAGCACCAGAGCATTCACAAAGGAAACTAACAATGTTCACTGAGAAATAATTGACAGATTTGGAATTCTTGTTCAGCAAGAACCCATACACTATTCTCAACCTTCAGAAAGAAATGGCTTCAAAACTGGAGATACATCTCACAGTACTGCAGGTTTGGTTCAAGAAGCATAGAACAAAGCTCAAGAAAGCCAAATAACAACATGGGAAGTGTGGCCTGGGTGGTTCAGTTGGTTAACCATCTGCCTTCGGTTTGTGTCATGAGCCCAGGGTCCTGGGATTGAGCACTGCATTGGGCTCCCTGCTCAACAGGGAGCCTGCTTCTCCTTTTCTTCTCCGCTTACGCATTCTGTTGCTACCTCTGTCTCTATCAAATAAATGAAATCTAAGAAAGAATGAGGGATAGAGAAAAAGAAAGAAAGAGAGAAAGAAAGAAAAGGAAAGAAAAAAAGCCAAACAACTAGTTGGGTTGGAAGTCAAGCCCAGCTCTTTCTAGAGAAATATGGATGCACCCTCAGGATCCCCTGACGGTGCCTATCCTGCTTCCCTGGTTTATACAGATCTTCAAATACCTTCCTTCCCACTCAGTATATGCCCCAAATTTAAGGCTTTCCCAGACCATACAAAATAGTCCATTTTGGCTGCTGCCAAACATCTACCAACATCCTAACATCTACTCCCTTTGTCCCATTATGGAATCTCATATTCTCTCCAGAAACTTCTTTGCTAATTCTTTTGGTTCTTCATCTCCACAAAGAACTTAATGAGAGAAGCTAGAGAGAAGGGGTCACATATTGTAATGATTTGCAATGATTCCCATACAAAAGACAGATACAAGATCTACACAACAGGGATGCATTTTTTTTTTTTTTAAGATTGACAGAAAGAAATCACAAGTAGATGGAGAGGCAGGCAGAGAGAGAGAGGGAAGCAGGCTCCCTGCTGAGCAAGAGCCCGATGTGGGACTAGATCCCAGGACCCTGAGATCATGACCCGAGCCGAAGGCAGCAGTTTAACCCACTGAGCCATCCAGGCGCAACAGGGATGCATTTCAAAAACATGCTCCATGAAAGAAAAAAGACACAAAAGTGTCTGTGTGGTGGAATTGAGTGGAAAGAGGCATTAAACAAATTTATGGAGACGGAGATGTTTCACATCCTAATTAGGATGGTAGTAACCTGAATGTATACATAATTCATCCAAGACACAGAAATGTAACACTATATTACATACACCACAAAAAATAATCATGTGACAGGATGGAGGTGCTCGCTAATTCCACGGCAGTAATCAGTTTTTGATATATAAATGTATCAAATAATTGTACACCTTACACTTGCACAATGTCTTGTGGGCAACTGTATCTCAGTAAAGCTGCAGAAAAAATTTTAAATTATATATCAATAAAATATATATATATATATATATATATATATATGGGGAAAAAGGCATGCCCAGGCTGAATCCTCTATTCCTCTTATCCTTTAGTTGGACACTTTCCTGGTGGAGGTGGTATTTATGTTATGAGTGTGGGTGGTAGCTTATAGTCTGGCATTTTGAAAAAAACCTCTCCAGAAATGCAGTGAGGTCCAAGAACATCCCAGAAACGTAATCAAGCCTAATGTGTCAGGCAAGCTGCTGTTTTTTGCTGTCAGTCACCAGGACAGCCTGGGTGGTTCTGCCTGTTTCCCTGTGCCCCCAGTCTAGACCAGCTAGCACATTCTTTCAAACAGAAAAGACGAAGCCAACATGTATTTAGAAGAGGACAGTGAGGCAAGGGGCTAGTAGTTGGATCCTTCAGCTGACTGAATGATTATCTCACTGTATATTATTTCTAGCCCAAATCATATTGATACTGTATTTTATTATAAGCATGGCCAGGTGGAAGAAACCCCATTCTTTTGGGGATACTTGATTATCCACTTTCCAGAAGCACAATGGCAACTCTTTTCTCACTAAGAGAATCCATTGTAAATCTGGAAGACAGTCCCTCCTTTAGTCCGCAGGAAACTTCTCTGTAGAAGGGCCTTGCGTTCAGATACATTCTAAAGGCCTGGGACAATAATCCAGGAAGACAATTTCAATCATCTTAATGACCCCTGAATTATTTCAATTATCTAACCAACCCCTCAAATAAGACAGCACTTCAAGAAGTTACAGGCACATCGATCAGACATCCCAGAATGATAGCATTAGAAGAGATTTTAGTCAAAAATCTTTTAAAACAAGCAGTAATCCCTTAAAATAGCACCACTGGCAAAACGTCACCCAGACTCGAACACCCACACTAGCAGGGGAGTGCACACGCTCACAGGGCTTTTGGTGTGGAGAAAGCACCCATCTTTGGGGGCAGAAAAAAATAATGGTCTCGGGTCTCTCTTTTCCTGTGGGAATGCGGGCTAGTTATTTTACCTTCGGTTTCCTGATATAATAGAAGAGAAAATAATACCTTGTTCATGGTGTTCATTTGAGCATGAAGTAAGACAATGTGAATGAAGCATCAAAGAACATGCTAAGTAATTGGTAGTTTCCTTCCCAGCCTTTTCATGGTTGGAATATACCTTCTGCCTTTAAGTTAAGTACTGCCACAAACTATGTGACCTCAAGAAAAGTATTTAACCTCTCTGGGTCTCAACTTCTTTCGATGTAAAATAAGACTCTCAGACTGATTGATTCTAAGGTCCTTCCAAAGACATTTTTTTCACTAAAGTATGAAACATCATGGTAGATTTCTGAAGATATTACCTTCATTTTTGTTCCCGTATAGCCATCTGTTATCATAGGCTTGGCTAGGCTAGACATAATTACTTTTTCCCTATGGAGTCAAGAAACAAACTAAATGGCAGTGTCCTTGAATAATTTATCTGACTCTTAGAATTAGTACATTATCATTGTTGCTATGGAAGAAGTAATTTACATTTTGAAAGGGTATTTTACTTCTTTTATCTCTGACTGTATTTTAATCCTTTTACTACTTAGAAGATGTGACTCCATTATTTTATGTCAATACTTCCCGTATCCTGTGATTTGGGTGGGGTCAGTTATTATCTGAAATGTCTGATGAGGTTAATGCAGTGGGACTCTGAGTGCCTACATTTAGTTAATGAATTTGAAGTAGAGTCTCTGGAGTGTGCATACCAACCAGTAACTTATCCGCCCCTAAGCTTTTGTTGGCTTTCTGTTGTGTGATCTGTAGAGTAACAGCTTATACATACACAGATTTTAATAAGGAAAAGTAGGTGTCAGATTTGAGACTATGCAGTACAATGGAAATGGTATCTTTCCTGTTATTAAGCATAGCTTCAAATCTGGACTTTATCACTTATTAGCACTTGACCCTGCCTAGTCACCATGCTTACCTGAATTTTAGCTTTTTTCCCTATAAAATGAGGACACTATCGACCTCCAAGCTGGTAATGATATTAAATGAAAAATTATTTTCAAAGAAACTTTTAAATATTTCTCTATACTAAGGTAACTCGATATTTTGTCTAGTAAGTTTATTTGATTGCATTCAATCAGTTCTGGAGAGCATTAGCTTAGAGAGAGTTATAAGGCAAGAGAAGGTGAATGTGATATGTATGTTGTAGGAGAGTCATTGAAAATAAAGATCAGTAGCTGGAAATTGTTATTAATTTATTCATTCATTTTTAATATATTTTTAAAAGATTTTATTTATTTAAGAGAGAAAGCACGAATGGGGCTCAGGGAAGGGCGTAGGGAGAAGGAGAAACAGATTCTCCACTGAGCAGGGAGCTCAATGCCTGACTTGATCCCTGAACTCGGGGATCATGACCTGAGCTGAAGGCAGACCTCAACAAACTGAGCCACCAGGCATCCAATTAGCTGAAGTTGCTTAATAAATGCCCTGGAGTTAGTAAAAAAAAAAAAAAAAAAAAGAAAGAAAGAAAGAAAGAGAGAAAAAAGAAAAGTAAAGAAATCACAATACAGGATAAGAGGAAACCCTGAAATGGGTATGAAAAAGTCATTTTTAGTTCTTTGAATACATAATGATAATAAATATATTTGGTCAATATGGTTATTTATCAATATTTTGGTTCTCATTCCAGCATTATAGAATAACACTTCTCTGCTCCTTTGAAATCAGATATGGCCATGTGACTTGATTTAGCCAAAGAGGTCTATTTGGTTGGAACATGCATTTCTGTACCAGATGGTGGTCACTCCCTCGTTCTACCCCACAAAATGAAGATGTGGAGCAGAATTCCCAGCTGACCTATAAAAGTCATGAAAAATGAGCAGGGGACAAATGTGTGTTGTCTTAAAACATTTTTTGGGTTTTTGTTAGTTTAACATAACCTAGATTCTTCTGACATATAGAATAAGTTAAGATAATTAACTTATCCAGAGGCTTAAGAGAATCTCTGCCCTTATCTTCATGTGAGAAGCCAAAAGCAAGTGTTAGGATCTTAATCTAGGGGAGTAGGTATGGGAGGAGTGTGAGCATGGGAGAGAATCAACCTCTTAAGAGAAAGAGCTAGTCCAGGGGACTGTGCCATGTTGTTTCTGGCACCTATAGGTCAGTGGTCCAGGTTCTGCCCATTGCCAGAGAGCACTCCTGTTTCTATCCTATTTCTATCCCATTACAGGTTGTACAAGGGTGTCATTATATGTGTTAATATGCTTGAGAGGTAGCTCACAATGCTTTTTAGACTACCTTATTACATGGATACAGATATTTTAAGAGAAGTTCTGTTTAGTGTTTTCATGTTGATTGGACAAAGATCATAGAAACAATGCATACAAAGGGTGAAGT
Source organism: Neogale vison (assembly GCF_020171115.1). NCBI lineage: Eukaryota > Metazoa > Chordata > Mammalia > Carnivora > Mustelidae > Neogale > Neogale vison. The sequence goes on along the minus strand of NC_058101.1, from coordinate 81,339,734 downwards.
GGTTGCTTTCATTTATGTCCTTATACACATACTTTAAGATCTTTCCATCCCACACTATCTTATCCTATCTATCCAGTGTCGTCGCATGTGATGCTTATTTTTATTGCTCTGATTTTACTTTTCTTTTCTTCACCCAGTGAACTCCAGTGTCTCCTTCTAATATCACCTCCATTGTCACTTTTCAGATGCCTCCATCACCTTTCCTAGCACATCAGATAATCCTGTTATCTATGCTGTTTCTGTCACAGCACTTACCATGATAGTTATTTTTATGTTATTTCTGTAATTGCCCGATTAGTGACTGTCTGTCTCATAAGACCATAAGCCACATAGGAGGAGCAGGTGTTGATCTGTGTTCAGGTACCTTTGCAAAATCCGACACTAGCACAATGCTTCCCACGTGGTGACCCTCAACACATATTTGTTCAAAGAATAATGAATGCAAGTCACTATGGTGGGCATCTAATATGCTCCTCTTTTTCCAACCATTCAAAACCCTGTGAGATAGTTACCTGTGTCTTCATTTTCAAAATGAGGACTGGTTAAAAGATTTTCTCTGAATCATACTCATGGATGGGGAAGCTGGATTGCAAATCCATGTTTATGTGACTTCGAAACCTGTGGTCTTTCCATTACATGCTTCCGCCTCACCAGAGATTAAAAGAAATGCTTTAATTTTGAGGGAGTTAATAATTCATGGGACCTGAATTGAATATAATTTTATGCTGTTCTGCTCTAGAAGAATTTTTTATTATCCAGCTGTAGCTTTGTGCCTTCATCTCTTATCAAGAAGAGGTAATTATCTTCATTAGTAGGCAACCCCTTTACTCCCATATAACTTTGATACAGTTGGTAAAACTCTATTTTCTTTACTCCTTGCTCTCTATGAACTACTATCTTCAAAGACTGTCAAAGTTTGCAGCCAGATGGTCAACTATTATTCACTCTAAGTTCCTCTGCAGCGAGGCGATGGATCGTCAGGTCCATCAGCAAATAGTAACATATGAAAACATATTGTCTCATCTTTAGTATCTCCAAATGTCGCTGCCACATTTGTTATTCCACTCTTGTTCCTAATTAAAGAAAGCTCATTTCCAATTCTCCTGACTGATATCTACCATTTCAATAATGCCCTTTATGTTTGTCCTAGAATATTCATCATTGCCTTATTAACGCAGTTGTTTTCAAATAAAGTGTTAACTAACAAAGTCCTTCCTTGACTTTTCTATGGTCTGTCACTTATTTCTATCTGGCATCCTCTTCTGTCTTATGCAGTGATTCCACTCTGTACTCATTTACAGTAACATCTGCCATCTGAAACTTGATGGGAGTTTTTACCTTTTAAAGCTCTTGATCACACTTGAGCCGTCTACTTCTGCTGCCAATCTGAGTGGTATCTTTCCTGCAGCTCCCAGTCACTGTCCCCTTTCCCATCTTCCTCTTCCAGGCTGTTTATCTCACACACTCAGCCTGCCCCACTCTGCTCAGGTTCGTTGAAGTCTAATACCTCTCATGTCATTCATTTTGCTTTCATATTCATTGAGCTTCTTAAGAAGATCAGCTTGTCTCTGTGATTTAATATCTAATTCTTAATTTTATACCTAAAAGATCATACTCAGAGAAAATCATTCTTACCTCCTCCGCTCTGTGTTTGAAAGGCATTTGATCCTATCATAGTGACATTGATTTGCATTTTGAATTTGTTGCCATTTAAAATAAATTAAAATTTTGTCTTAGCTTATAATCAGATTAGAGTAGCAGCATGAATCCACCTGACTTTAAAAATCTGGAAAGAGCCATTTGCTTGAATAATAGGTCAACTCAAGTAATATCGCTTTGAATGTATGTTCTAGGGCTGGTACTGGTGTTTCTGTGATAATGACACTGCTGCTGAAAATTGAAGGATCTGGCCATGAGAAAAATGCCTTTAACAGGAATGTTAAATTCTAGGGAGGAGACGGTTTTTCTTTAAAAAGTGAATGTAAAGAAATCAGATGTATTTGCTTTCAATGCTCAGAAAATGGGATGGGAGGTGAAGGTGAGTGCCAGGGTGCCCCTATTATTGCTCCCACAGGCTTTGGTTGTTTATGAGGCAATCAGTGTCACAATATGGGACATTCAAAAATCTAGTAACAATGTCCTATTAAAGTCACAGAAATTAACTTGATTTAAATGCCACATGGAATTTACTAGGGCTGAAACAAGATCAAGAAGGTATTCATGTTATTGCTGCTAAGAATGAGAAGATGAACCTAAATATATTTTACCTATCATTTTTATGCAGACTTTTTAGTGGAAAGCTTCTTTCTAAGGAAAACAAATATATTTGCTAAAAATATTTTTGAAATGGAAATAGAAGACACTGATGAAATCAAGTAGAGATGAGATGAGCTTGTTAAATATGAATTGGGTCAACACAGATTTGGTATAATAATATTTTGGACTTTTTCAATAGAAAAATAGTAACATACTGAATTGTACTAATAAACTATATTAATATAAGAACACTCACTGTTTTTTGTATTGATCAGCCCAAGGTGGAATTTGTTCACAAATACAAATCAAATGAGTTCTACATTTCAAAACTGGATAATGATAAGATAGAGATGAAAAAAGAGATAGCCAAGATTGCATATAATATCGAAAACATGTTATGACTATTTGCTTGTTTGTGTGAAAAATTCGTCTAGCTCCCTGCCAGAGATATAGGAGTTACAACAGTAAATAGGACAAACAGGGTCCCCAACTTCTAGAAGAAATGAGAAAACAGACAAGTGAAAATCACAATAAGGTGATTAATGATATGGGAGAAAAAACAGAGAAAATGAAGAGAACATATAAAAAGGAGCTTAATCAAGTTTAGGGTGAGATAGATGGTGTATGGAAGGACAAGAGTGTGAAATAAAGGTGTACCTTATTCTTTGTGGAAGGCTGAATAGAGCAGAGAAAGGATGATGCTATGAGGAACTGAAAGTAAGTCAGATGGGGCACCTGGGTGGCTCAGTGGGTTAAGCCTCTGCCTTTGGCTCAGGTTATAATCTCCATGTCCTGGGATCTAGCCCTCCCTTGGGCTCTCTGCTCAGTGGGGAGCCTGCTTCCCCCTCTCTCTGTGCCTACCTCTCTGCCTACTTGAGATCTCTCTCTCTGTCAAATAAATAAATAAAATCTTAAAAAAAAAAAAAAAAAGTAAGTCAGGAAGTTTGATGAATAATTTCAGGGGAGAAAAGGAGGAAAGATAAAGCAGAAAGGGTAATGGGGCCAGATAGTGAGGGTTTTACAAGCCAGGCAATGGGGTTTGCTTTTACTTCTAGGAGCAATGGGATAGGCCTTGGCACTGCACAACTCCAGCTGCAAGCACAAGTGAGGTAATTGCTTTGGGGTTTGCACTCATATAAGAATATTCTAGCTATTTTACGTTATATAGAATATATTCACTCATAAATAAACTTTTATTATAATGTTATGTGCCAGGAGCTGATCTACTTATTATAGGATTCAGCAGTCAGTACTATAGTCAAGGGCTCCATAATCGAAGGAGGGGATGGAAACAAAAATTTCTCACTAAGTAAACAAAACAGTTTCAAACGCTTCTATGAACAAAAGGAGATAACATTTGAATTTAGATTTGAAAGATCCAAAAATGTTAGCCATGTGAATCTGGAGGCGGGAGACCGGGAATAGCAAGCATCAAGCCCTAGGCAGGCATAAGCATAGCATACTGGGTTAAAGCAACACAAAGCAGATGGGTGTGGCCAGAGAAGAACGCAAGAAGCAGAAGAGAAGGTGGAATCAGAGGGGCTCAGAGAGGCAGGGTGAGTCCAGCCCTACTGGGTCTCGTAGGGGTGGCTGAACCAACTAGATGTGTAGATACATGCGACGGAAGACAAATTGAAAACAGTAAATATGTGCAAGTCTGTGGTGGTAATTTACTTTAAAAGGGAATTAAAAGTAATTCTGTGTTGCTACACTCAGCCAAATTAGGTGTAATGGGTGGTTGTTAAAAGAAGGAAGATTTTGGTTCCACAAAGTGCCCAAGCATGAACGGAGCTTTCTGTCACTTGAGATATTTTGCAGAGTTAGGAGAAGGAACTTCTGTTCCGTGTGAAAGGAAAGGTTAGTTTGCCTCTAAAGTCTTTTTCCACTAAAGCTGTTGTTTCATTTGGGGAATATAAGGGGCACAAAATTTTCCTAAACGCAGTATTGTGAACTTTTGTCAATGGTGGTTATTGACATATGTAGTTAAAATGCACCTGCAGAGGAGAAATTAATAAGGAGGGCCACTGTTTCTATTATTCTGAATCCCAATTTTTTTAAACACATGGCTGTAGGCTTTGTTCGATGGCCTCTTGCAGTTGATATAATTCTATCTTATTTTCATAGGTCAAAGACAGAAAAATGGGGGTGCCTATGTGGCTCAGTGGGTTAATCCTCTGCCTTTGGCTAGGGTCATGATCCTATGGTCCTGGGATTGAGACCCACATCGTGCTTCCTGCTCACCAGGGAGCCTGCTTCTCCTTCTCTTTCTGCCTGCTGCTCTGCCTACTTCTTCTCTCTCTCACTCTGTCAAATAACCGAATAAAAATATTTTTAAAAAGATAGAAAAATGTTGCATTTTCCTATAAAAAATACTATTTTGTTTTTAAAAAGATTTTACTTATTTATATGAGAGAGAGAGAGAGAGAGACTGCATGCACATCAGAGAGCATGAACATGGGGGAAGGGCAGAGAGTGAGGAAAAAGAAAAGTTTCAGGGAGAATTTCAAGCAGACTCTGTGCTGAGCAGGAGCTCCTCACCGCACTCTATCTCATGACCCTGAGATCATGACCTGAGCTGAAACCAAGAGTTCAGCGTTCAACTAACTGGGCCACCCAGGGCCCCGCCGCCAAATACTATCTTAAATAGGATAATAATGCTTTAGAACAGAAAAGCAAACAAACAAACAAACAAACAAAAACCCACAAAAAAACAAAAACCAAAAACAATACCCAGCACACTTTTAACATTCTCAAGTAAAAGCACTAAGGGAATTTGTTTTATTTTGTATTTTGAACTTTATATATATAATCTATTTTTCCAGTATATTCACATCGTCTTTACATTTGTTAATATGTTCAAGAGGAAGCCTCATAATCTTCCTAAGATTACATTTATTATAGAGCTAGTGATACATTTTTAGTTAGAGTTACATAGAAGTTATTTTTGGGGTCATACATGGGTTGGCCACAGATGACTATTTCAAGCAATGGCTGCACAGGGAAAAGGATTAGCTCACGTGTACTGAGTGTCTCCTCATGGGCATACTTCAATACCTTTCCACTCATTTTAGGATAAAGACAGTAGCTTTCATCTTGTCTTGAACAATCATACCTGCACTTGACCCCATGGCCCCTCTAGCATCCTCTCACAGAAAGCAGAGAAAGCATCAATTCTCGCTAAGTCGAACTATATGTTCTGTTAAAATATATGCACTGATATATTTAAGTTTTTGGTGAGAATTATATAAAATGTAAAGATATGAACATTTAAATGTCTTCATCTAAAAAATTTTAAAAAATAAAAATAAATGTCTACATCTATCTTTCTGTCTCAGTGCAGCAAATAATGGAGGTGGACACTTCTTCATCTCCAGTGATTACAGAAACTTCAGGATCCTGGGAGGGAGGAGGCATTCATAGGTAGGTTCCCTTTGCCCGAGTATTTTAAATGGGATGCTTGCCAATGCTTTAATGTGGGGCTCTGAAAAGTTATGCATTTCCTACTTGAAATATTATCTTTTATGAATTGACATTTATATAGGTAAGAAACATGGCACTTTGATGTAATGTAAAAATAATTCCTTCTGAAGGAATGGGTTCCTTAAAAATTTTGTGGACAGCAGAATTTCTTTAGGACTGATGGATTGTTTTTAATCATTTTAGTTTTCTGCTTTTGTAACTCCTACTGCTCCATTTTTCAGAATTCATTTAGTTTTACATTAGCCTGTGTCCATTTAGTACAAGATGAGTATAACATTCTTTTGCCAGATCATCAGCTTTTAAAGGATTCATCTTCACTAATAAAACAAAGTGGAGGATTATTTCAATTAGCCAAAGAATTGGAGCAAAGACTGAAATTTCCTTTATGCTTTTTTAAAAGGCATTTTGAGCAGGACTGCTCTATTGCATTCGAACTGTAAACAATGGGCTTATGGCTTTGGTTAAGCACATCTTATACTTCCCTTTACAAACCGACAGTCGATAGTCGTCAGGAGAATCTCTCCATACCTAAGTGAAATATTGCCATAAAGTTTACAGTATTATTCTCATACATTGAACGATTTTAAGGGAGCTCCCTGGTTTAAAAATTAGCAAAATAAAACAAATAAACAAACAAAACCTGAAACACTAATGTAAAAAAAGCACTTAAACCCTATTTTTTATAGGTATAAGCAACTGCTAATTTATCCAATTTAAACATTTTCCTTGGTTTCTCTATCTTGACATTAAGATTGTAGTTTTGTATGCTTCCTTAAAATAATTCTGGTTGCATTTTTCCTTCTGTTATCATCTATACATTTTATTTCCTTTTGTTGCCTTGAATTTCTTAGATTATAGAAGAAAAGAGGCAGGGGTCTCGCCTTTTGTTGATATGTGGCTTGATGTTAAGAACTGATTTTGCATAACAGCTATAAATGGTTCTTGTTTGTTTGTTTTCTTGAATAGTTAGGACTTGAATATAATCTTCATTTTCCATGAGAAAGTTTTCAAAAGGAGTTTTGTCCCTATGAAGTGAATAAAAGTCTGTATTTGCCTGTAATATTCTTCTCTTTGTGAAAAATTCCAGCTTTTAAAAATTAAATCATGGAAGAAGTTTGCATAGATTCATGCTCCCTGTGCTAAAATTATGTTAGAAATGAAAAGTGCCTGAAAACAGAGTTAATACAATGCAAATTGGTCTTTGCATGTCATTAACCTGACATCTATGATGTGCCTTGCTCAATTTCAATATTTAATAAGTGTCCAATTTCTTAAGTATGAATAAAAATTAGAAACAATAACAAGTAAGTTTCTTTTCAATAAATAGACATGTCCTCACTGATTTAAGAATAGTAATTGGGTGTAGCACATTAACTGAGTGGCCTAGAGCAATTTTATAATAATCTTCCAAGAGCTTAGGAAAAAAAATCAACACTTTATTACTTTTAACACACTGCAGTTACTGCTTCTCTTAATTCATTTTAGTGAGCTGTCAATAAATTGCACTCCATTAGATGCTGAATTTAATTAGCTTCAGGGTCACAATTTATGTGATTTCTAAGTTGTGTGCTATTTACAATGTCTAGTAAATGTTACCTATGGCAACATAAATATATTTAATCTATAGCTAGTAGTAGACAATTATTTTTCATTCCTCCGGTATTAAGCATTCAATAGTGCTGTTTCTGGTTATTTTTTGACTCTTCTGCTATGTTATGTGGGAATGGGACTGGCTACTTAATTTGTGATTCCTAATACAAACTGAAAACACAAGGCCTCAGAGTTTTAAGGCAACAACAGAGGAGAATGAGGGCAGGGTGCTTTTGAGCTTAGTATCTTGTGTGACCACCTGAGTTGCATGCATCCATGAAGCCAGCTCTCCGTGCAAGTGTAAAACAATTAAACTTAAAATAATATCCGATATGCAAAATTACACTCTTGGTCAACACTGTGGCTGAATGAATAAGAGTAATCAGAGATGAATAGTCAGCCTATTATTTATAAAGGCAGGAAATCTGCCTGCTTTAACTTTCAGCAGAGTTGACTTAGGTGTGTGTCCCAGCCAGAAGAGGTCTTTAGGAAAAAATGGATTATCCTTTGAACTGAAGATCCCAAACTCATAGAATTAAGTACCACACGGTATTTTTGAGTTTGCACATCCTGTTCTGAATCAAGGGCCTATTCCAGAAAATCGAGCTTTTCTTTGGAATTGTGATTTTTTTTGAAATTCTGGCTGTCTGCCTACTCTCCTTTCTTCTGTCCTTTTTTTGGTACTAGAAAACTGGCAAGATGCTATGCTGAAAAGCTGCATTTACATCCTCCTTGAAGATATGTGTGACCGATACATTTTAAATAAAGTCCCTCTGCTCTTTTCTTTCTCCCCATCTGTAGCAACGGTGAAGGCTGACATTCCAGCCGTGATTTTTAAACCATGCAGCAACCTCAAGGATGGTAAACAAAACTCTTGGTGGAACAGAAAGGAAAAATCACCCTGCTTTCTTGATGACTTGAAAGAGACTCTAAATTAGCCCAGAACTGCCTACCTGAATGAATAACACCCTCATTTATTGAAAATTCTGCAGCACAATTTTTTAGTTTCAGTGCAATTTTTCCTGGTAGGGGACAAAACATTTCTTCGCATGTGTGTGTGTTCTACTAGATCCTACTTCAGTTGTGGTAATATTATGTGAATTTAAAGCACCTATATGAGAACAGAAAACAGAAAAGTTCTAAAAGACAAAACAAAGTTCCATTTTATGAGAGTGTCTTTTAAAATCTGACAGTTGTTTCCTTCACTTGTTCTGTACTGATTGGAGTGTTTATATTTTGGCTTTTGCTTCTGTGTGTGGTTGTCCATTTTCTTGGTTTCTTGCAACTTGTGTAGATTACTCTAATACTTGTTAATTCATTTAAGCAGTATACCATACTAGTGACAAGAACAATACAATATGCATCTTCCCTGAAATAACTCATAGCTCAATGATCGATCAAATATGTACAAATAGATTATAAAGTTCAACCTGGCAAGAGATATAATGGAAGGGGAAATGATATGGGTCTCTGATTCTACTGAGGCAAATATCTATATAGGTCCTGGGAAATTTAGGAGGACTAAAAAGATCCACTCTGAGAGAAACACCTTGCAAACTTCTGGAATTCCACATCCCTCAGGCCCTCTGCTAAATAGATAAAACTTTGTTCTTTGACTTTTTCCATTTCTAGGAATAAGAACATTAGATTGAGTTCATGTACTATAAACCCCCTTACATAAAATCTAAAAAGAAGATTTAGATCTTTAAAATTAAGCCGTATGTTTAAAAAAGGTAGAATTCCTTTGTTTCAAGAAGTGGAGAAGGGGCCATAAATATTAGTAACATGTATTTTCTTGAGTAAAACCTATAGATTACACCTGCCAAAAGGTGACATTAGTTCTGAAGTCACTATTACCTAGAGAGTATTAGTTACACTCTAAATTTCATACTTAGTGTTTCTGCCATTCATTCATTTTCAGTATTTTAGTGGAGTCATGTCCAGCTGAGATAATACATTTCTTTCTCAACAGGAGTTTGTAGTAGACTACTGAAAAGTATAATTTCACATATGTATGATTAAAAAAAAAAAAAAAAAAAAAACAGAAAGCAAAGCTGCATTTGATAAGAAAGAGGGCTAGTGAAGGCTTCAAAATAAATGATGTAGCCTTTATTAGTAAATAAAACTATAGTGATTACTATGCTCTTAATTTAAAAAAGCCAAAGATTTATGATTTCAAAAACACTTCTAGATTCATAGAGTATCAAAAAACAAGTCAAATAATGCAACCTACTCAGAGCTTCAAATTCAAAATTACAGTAGACAAACCAAAATAATTAATACTTAACCTATATGCTGAACACCTAAAGTTTCATAAAACACTTTTTTGTGATTATATCTATGTACACACACACACACACACAATAGCATTCACTTCATACACATGCTAGAAAACTTGGAAAACACAAAACACGAGGAAGAAAGTTTTAAAAAATGATAACTTATCTATGACCTAGAAATAAAATTCTATGAATAATCAGTTATTTTTAATGGGTCAATATAAATATATCCTTATAAATATGAATATATATATATATATTTAAAATACTATGATCCAGTGGTGTTCAAGTTAACTCTAACAAAAGTTGATAATTCAGGCTTGTTTTCTTTTCTTTTTTTTTTTAACACTTTGGTGTTAAAACAATAAACAAATAAAGCATATGCAGGAACAAATAAAGCATATGCAATCTGAACATATACTCTTTTTTTTCCTCTAGTTCCAGTCCCAATATATTTGCATAATTTCTGCCTCCAGGTGGATGCGTATAGGAAAGTGAAACCTGGATTTTGTTGGAGTTACATGGAGAGAATTGGTTACTGGAAGCCTTGAAATAAGTATGGACGATGGAGCCTCATAAGAAGATACTGGTTCCCTGAGAATTAGAGAAATCATAGGGACAAGAATATATCTGGTTTCTCTACGTACAAAGCCATCGAGAGCATGGTTGATCTAGGGAGACCAGAGAGGATTCTTTGAGGGGGGTGGCTAGGAGAAGCCAAACAACCTGCCTTTTTACTCACTACTGGCCCATAGAGAAGTGGTTGTTTTGTCTCCCAAACCCTGTGAAATTCTTTTTTTTTTTTTTAAGATTTTTTAAAAATTTATTTATTTGACAGACAGAGATCGCAAGTAGGCAGAGAGGCAGGCAGAGGGTGAGAGAGAGGGGGAAGCAGGCTCCCTGCTGAGCAGAGAGCCCGTTGTAAGGCTTGATCCCAGGACCCTGGGATCGTGACCTGAGCTCAAGGCAGAGGCTTTAACCCACTGAGCCACCCAGGCATCCCAGAATTCTTGCTGCTTATTAACAATAACCATACTTGAGAACCTGGAGCTCAACCTAGTAAGTTACAACCCATCCAAAATGGAAAGCACTCAGAAAAAGTGATCATTCTGGTCAGAACGATATTTATCCAGCAAAATGTTACAGTAGCATGAAAATGAACAAACACTTGAATCACATATACTAACAAAAGTACATAAGGAAAAGAAAGTTTCACACCTAAAATAAAGTAAAATAAGATAAAATAAATGCTTAGAATGAAGATGAGATTTGTCATCCAAATGATTTAATAGTTGATTTGAAGATATGACAGTCACTTGACATCTGGATCAGTGATCTGAATCAAATGAGGTCCGAAAAATAGCTCTAAGATAAAGGCAAATTATACAGAGGTAGAAATTATGAGAAAAGAAAAAGAAAAAGAAATTGACATAAAGATCGGTTCCTGGTGACCTAATAAGCAATTAACGATTGACATAGTTCTGGGGGGTAGGGAAAGGAATAAATGTTAGAAGCAATAACAAAGAAGTGATAGAAGAAAATTTTCCTGAGGTAAAAAGAAATCTGATATCCATTGAAGAAAATACTTAAGGAGCAGTCTTTGGGTCAACTAAAAAAATGCAAACTAGAAAAAGACTTCAAGATATGAAAGAAGAGAAAACAATGAGCAACTAATCTTTCTATCTTACCCTTTTTTAATAATTAAGGCTAAATAAATAGGCTACAGTAAGAATATGTAATATCTGTCCTAAATAAGGACTTTGTAACAAAAGGGGTATATAATAAGAGACCTTTTGATAGTGATATCAAATGCATAGAAGTACTAAGTAATTTCACCAAACCTATGCATTAGTAATGACTTGAAAATCAGAGAGGGGAGTGATAAAAACTTTCTACCTCATTTTTAGAGGTGAACCTGAGAAAAGAGCAAAAGAGAGAAAAGGTAAAAATAGTCTAATTATTTCATCACAATGTGATGAGAAGTAAATGAAAGGCTTGGTGGTAAAATAATCAATTTTTAATTAATTAATTATTTTTTTAAGTAAGCTCTATACTGGTTCAATGCTAGGCTTGAAATCATTCCCAGAGAACAAGACCTGAGTTGATATCAACAGTCAGGTGTTCAACCAGCTGAGCCATCTAGGCACCCTTAATATGGTCTATATTGATGGGAGAGATGGGCATTTTGTATTTGATGAATAACTGTAAAATATATTTTTTATTACTAGGTCAGGGGAAATAATTAATTTAAGAAAAATGTAAAGAGGGACGCCTGGGTGGCTCAGTTGGTTGGACGACTGCCTCTGGCTCAGGGCGTGATCCTGGAGTCCCGGGATAGAGTCCCACATCAGGCTCCCAGCTCCATGGGGAGTCTGCTTTGCTCTCTGACCTTCTCCTCGCTCATGCTCTCTCTCACTGTCTCTCTCTCTCAAATAAATAAAATCTTTAAAAAAAAAAAAAAAGAAAAATGTAAAGAATAGTAGTAAAGTTAAAAAAGAAAAGGAAAAGAAAAAAAGTAATAATGTAAAATAAATAAGCAGAATTAAGATTAAGAATTAAAGTGCACTAGCCCTACCACAAAGCTTGAGATTCACACGCACGTCCCTCATGCTCCCCTGAGTTACAGAGGCCCGGCCGGTGCTCTTTGACCCGCGCCATTGTTTCAAAGCCTAAGCGGTGCGCCCGAAACTCTTCCCCTGACAGAGGTGCACAAAAGCCCAGCCTGGGGCTTACGGACCAGCGCCCTGGTCTCAGTGCCCAAGAGGCGCGCCTGACCCATAGCCGCCTCTGAAAAGAGGTGCGCGCAAGCCGGGCACTCCCAGCCCAGGCCGGCGGCAAAATCTCAGTGTGCGATCACTGCTTGGAACCTCTCTGGTGGTCGGGAGCTCCCAGACAGCCGCCACTGCCTTGGCTTTGGGTACAAGCAAAAGATCCTGCACCCCCAGGGTCTGCAACTTGGAACCTGCTGTGCCAGCAACCAAGGGGGAACTTATTCAGGTTCTGCACCCAGACCGAGACTTCTCACTGAGAGGGAGATCAGGGTGCGGTTTGATTTCCTCTAATACTGCAAAAACCATCAAAGGCGGTCAAGGTGAGAGAAAAAAAAAGTGAACAAGCATAAAAACCACCAGAGAACAAAAGCCTGAAAAAAACCAGTTTCCTCAGAGCCCACCCCCTTGAGGGGGGCGGGAGGACTTAACTCAGGAAACATCATTGACTGACAACCCATGTGGCAGGCCCCTCCCCCAGAAAACAAACCAAGAAAGAAAAAAAAAGGACTACAAGAGAACAACCACTACTTCATAGGAAAACTTGTATTGTTCACTCGTTCCCACTATTCCGGTTCTTTTTTTTTTTTTTTTTACACATAGGTAATTTTTTTAACCTATTTACCATCACAGCGAGTTGTACAGTACATCAAATTCCATAACACCTTTCTAACCTGAACTTTTTGATACATACACCTATGTTTTTCTTTTGCATTTTTATTTTTTTTATTCCTTTTTTAAAATTTTAGTTTAGTTTAGTCTAGTTTATTCCTTTTTATTTTTATCCTCTAATATTCATATAGAGTTAAACTTCAAAGTAATCCCCTTTCCCCAATCAATACTACCCCATAGGTAAACCAATTTTTAATCCCCTTTATCTTAGGAAAGTAGAGTCCTTTAACAAAGATATCAAGATATATCCAGGAAGAATCAAAACAACCTTTCTCGCACACACTGAGAATTAATAAGAACTCTCCCATCTTCTTCCACCAGTGTTTCTGTGTTTTTTGTATTTGTCCTGATAGCATATAAATTTTACACTTGTGGTTCTTTTTGACGAGGTTCTTTCTTTATTTGCATATATATATATTTTTTTTCTCTTGTCATATACTTGTATCAGTCTTTTTATCTCTTTTTGTTTGTCTACTTCATAAATCTTACCTTGGGGCCCATCTGGGCTGAACCTTCTTTTTCATCTTCCCCTTCTTTCCTGTCTCTCTCTCTCTTTTTTCTTTTTCTTTTTCTTCTTTTCTTTTTCTTTTTCTTTTCTTTTGTCTCTCGTTTGGGTGGGGAATCCTGATTGCTCAGAAGTGTTCCAGGGTGCACCTTGACTGCACCAGAGTTGATACATCCAGCTACATCTGTTCAGTCATCTCCCAAAATGACTAGGAGGAGGGATGCCCAACAGAAGAAAAATACAGAGGATGGACCTTCTGCAACAGAGCTAACGGCTATCAACATAGACAATATGTCGGAAAGAGAATTCAGACTAACAATTATCCAGACAATAGCTAGGTTGGAGAAAGCCATGGATGACCAAAGAGAATTGATTAGGGCTGAACTGAAAGCGACCAGACAGGATGTTCACAATGTTAGGGCGGAGCTTAAAGCTGCCAGGGAGGAGGTTCACAATGCTCTCAATGAGTTCCAATCTAATTAAACTGTCTCAAAGGTAGGGTAAGTGAGACAGAAGATAGAATTAGTGATCTGGAAGACAAACAAATAGAGAGAAAGGATCAGGAGGAAGCCTGGAACAAACAGCTTAGAAACCATGAAAACAGAATCAGGGAAATAAATGATGCCATAAAACGTTCCAAAGTCAGAATTATTGGAATCCCTGAAGGGGAGGAGAAAGAAAGAAGTCTAGAAGATATAGTGGAACAAGTCCTTCATGAAAATTTTCCCAATCTCATGAATGGAACCAGCCTTCATGTACTAGAGGCTGAACGGTCTCCACCCAAGATTATACATTCCAAAAAAACATCACGACACCTGATAGTCAAATTGAGGAATTATAATTGTAGGTATAATCTCTTGAAAGCAGCCAGGGCAAAGAGGCTCCTTACTTACAGAGGGAAGCCCATCAGAATAACGTCAGACCTGTCCACAGAGACCTGGCAAGCCAGAAGAGGCTGGCAAGATATATTCAGGGCACTAAATGAGAAGAACATGCAGCCAAGAATACTTTATCCAGCAAAACTGACATTCAAAATGGATGGAGAGATAAAGAGTTTTCAAGACCGGCAAGGCTTAAAAGACTATGCAACCACCAAGCTGACACTGCAGGAAATATCAAGGGGGGGTTCTATAAAAGAGGAAAAATCCCAAGAATAGCATTGAACAGAAATATAAAGACAGTCTACAGAAAGAAAGACTTCAAAGGTAACTCGATGTCAATAAAAACGTATCTATCAATAATCACTTTCAATGTGAATGGCCTAAATGCACCCATAAAATGGCACAGGGTTGCAGATTGGATAAAATGACAGGACCCATCCATATGTTGTCTACAAGAGACCCATTTTGAACCTAAAGATACACCCAGACTGAAAGTGAAGGGATGGAGAAGCATCTTTCTTGCCAAGGGGCCTCAAAAGAAGGCTGGGGTAGCGATTCTCATTATCAGATAAATTAGACTTCAAAGTAAAGACTGTAGTCAGAGATACAGAAGGACACTACATAATCCTTAAAGGGACTATCCACCAAGATGATCTAACAATTGTAAATATCTATGCTCCCAATATGGGAGCAGCCAATTACTTAAGAAAACTGTTAATCAAGATAAAGAGTCATATTGATATGAATACACTAATCGTAGGAGATCTTAACACGCCTCTTTCAGAATTAGACAGATCCTCGAAGCAGAAAATCAATAAAGAAACAAGAGCATTGAATGACACATTGGACCAGATGGACCTCATAGATATATACAGAACATTCCACCCTAAAACAACAGAATACTCATTCTTCTCAAGTGCACACGGAACCTTCTCCAGAATAGACCACATACTGGGTCACAAATCAGGACTCAACTGATACCAAAAGACTGAGATGATTCCCTGCATATTCTCAGATCACAGTGCTTTGAAACTGGAGCTCAATCACAAGGAAAAGTTCAGAAGGAACTCAAACACCTGGAAACTAAAGACCACCTTGCTTAAGAATGCTTGGATCAACCAGGAGATCAAAGAAGAACTGAAACAATTCATGGAAACCAATGAGAATGAAGACACTTCGGTCCAAAACCTATGGGATACAGCAAAGGCAGTCCTAAGGGGAAAATACATAGCCATCCAAGCCTCCCTCAAAAAAATTGAAAAATCCAGAACACACCAGCTGTTTCTACACCTTAAAGAACTGGAGAATCAACAACAAATCAAACCAACTCCACAGATAAGAAGGGAAATCATCAAGATTAGAGCTGAGATCAATGAGGTAGAAACCAGAGATACAGTAGAATGTATCAATGAAACTAGAAGCTGGTTTTTTGAAAGAATCAATAAGATCGATAAGCCACTGGCCACACTAATCCAAAAGAAAAGAGAGAAAGCCCAAATTCATAAAATTATGAATGAAAAGGGAGAGATCACAACTAACACCAAGGAAGTAGAAACAATCATCAGAAGTTATTATCAACAGTTATATGCCAATAAGCTTAACAACCTAGATGAAATGGATGCATTCCTGGAAAAATATAAACTACCAACATTGAACCAGGAAGAAATCGACAACCTGAATAGACTGATATCTAATAATGAGATTGAAGCAGTGATCAAAAACCTCCCAAAAAACAAGAGCCCAGGACATGACAGATTCCCTGGGGAATTCTACCAAACCTTCAAAGAAGAAATAACACCTATTCTCCTGAAGCTGTTTCAAAAAATTGAAGCAGAAGGAAAACTTCCAGACTCTTTCTATGAAGCCAGCATTACCCTGATCCCCAAACCAGGCAAAGACCCTACCATAAAGGAGAATTTTTAGACCAATATCACTGGTGAATATGGATGCTAAGATTCTCAACAAGATGCTAGCCAACAGGATCCAACAGCACATTAAAAAGATTATCCACCATGATCAGGTGGTATTCATCCCTGGGCTACAAGGATGGTTCAACATTCGCAAATCAATCAATGTGATACAACAAATTAATATGAGAAGAGAGAAGAACCACATGGTCCTCTCAATTGATACAGAAAAAGCATTTGACAAAATCCAGCATCCATTCCTGATTAAAACGCTTCAAAGTGTAGGGATAGAGGGAACATTCCTGAACCTCATCAAATCTATGAAAGACCCACAGCAAATATAATCCTCAATGGGAAAAAGCTTGCAGCCTTCCCATTGAGATCAGGAACAAGACAAGGATGCCCACTTTCACCACTCTTGTTCAACATAGTATTAGAAGTCCTAGCAACAGCAATCAGACAACAGAGAGAAATAAAAGGTATCCAAATTGGTAATGAAGAAGTCAAACTCTCTCTCTTCGCAGATGACATGATTCTATATATGGAAAACCCAAAAGACCCCACCCCCAAACTACTAGAACTCATACAGCAATTCAGCAACGAGGCAGGATACAAAGTCAATGTGCAGAAATCAGTGGCTTTATTATACACTAACAATGAAAATACAGAAAGGGAAATTAGAGAATCGATTCCATTTACTATAGCACCAAGAACCATAAGATACCTGGGAATAAACCTAACCAAAGAGGTAAAGGATCTGTACTCGAGGAACTACAGAACACTCACGAAAGAAATTGAAGAAGACACAAATAGATGGAAGACCATTCCATGCTCTTGGATTGGAAGAATAAACATTGTTAAAATGTCTATACTGCCTAGAGCAATCTATACTTTTAATGCCATTCCGATCAAAATTCCACCGGCATTCTTCAAAGAGCTGGAGCAAATAATCCTAAAATTTGTATGGAATCAGAAGAGACCTTGAATCGCTAAGGAAATGTTGAAAAACAAAAATAAAGCTGGCAGCAACACGTTACCTGATTTCAAGCTTTATTACAAAGCTGTGATCACCAAGACAGCATGGTACTGGCATAAAAACAGACGTATAGACCAGTGGAACAGAGTAGAGAGCCCAGATATGGACCCTCAACTCTATGGCCAATTAATCGTCGACAAAACAGGAAAAAATATACAGTGGAAAAAAGACAGTCTCTTCAATAAATGGTGCTGGGAAAACTGGACAGCTATACGTAGAAGAATGAAACTCGACCATTCTCTTACACCAGACACAAAGATAAACTCAAAATGGATAAAAGACCTCAACATGAGACAGGAATCCATCAGAATCCTAGAGGAGAACATTGGCAGCAATCTCTTCGATATCAGCCACAGCAACTTCTTTCAAGATATGTCTCCAAAGGCAAAGGAAACAAAAATGAAAATAAACTTTTGGGACTTCATCAAAATCAAAAGCTTCTGCACAGCAATGGAAACAGTCAAAAAAAAAAAAAAAAGATGCAACTCACGGAATGGGAGAAGATATTTGCAAATGACAGTACAGACAAAAGGTTGATATCCAGGATCTATAATGAACTCCTCAAACTCAACACACATGAAACAGGCAAACATATCAAAAAATGGGCAGACGATATGAACAGACATTTCTCTAATCAAGACATACAAATGGCTATCAGACACATGAAAAAATTCTCATCATCATTAGCCCTCAGGGAGATCCAAATTAAAACCACATTGAGATGTCACCTTACACCAGTTAGAATGGCCAAAATTAACAAGACATGAAACAACATGTGTTGGAGAGGATGTGGAGAAAGGGGAACCCTCTTACACTGTTGGTGGGAGTGCAAGTTGGTGCAGCCTCTTTGGAGAACAGTGTGGAGATTCCTCAAGAAATTAAAAATAGAGCTTCCCTATGACCCTGCAATTGCACTCCTGGGTATTTACCCCAAAGATACAGATGTCGTGAAAAGAAGGGCCATCTGTACCCCAATGTTTATAGCAGCAATGGTCACGGTCGCCAAACTATGGAAAGAACCAAGATGCCCTTCAACGGATGAATGGATAAGGCAAATGTGGTCCATATACACTATGGAGTATTATGCCTCCATCAGAAAGGATGAATACCCAACTTTTGTAGCAACATGGCCGGGACTGGAAGAGATTATGCTGAGTGAAATAAGTCAAGCAGAGAGAGTCAATTATCATATGGTTTCACTTATTTGTGGAGCATAACAAATAGCATGGAGGACAAGGGGTGTTAGAGAGGAGAAGGGAGTTGGGGTAAATTGGAAGGGGAGGTGAACCATGAGAGACTATGGACTCTGAAAAACAATCTGAGGGGTTTGAAGTGGCGGGGGGTGGGAGGTTGGAGTACTAGGTGGTGGGTATTATAGAGGGCATGTCTTGCATGGAGCACTGGGTCTGGTGAAAAAATAATGAATACTGTTTTCTGAAAATAAATAAATTGAAAAAAAAAAAGAATTAAAGTGCATACAAACATACCTCATATATGGCTTAATTCTATCACTCCTCAAATATTGGAAGTTCCTGAAATAGATTTATCATGTTTTCCTACAACCAGAAAGTCAGTAAAATATTTATGGAGTTATTATAGAATCAGAACCTAATGTGCCTTATGGGTGTTATAGAAAATAAATGTTAGAATGGTATGGGTCATTAGCATATTTAGGTATATATATTAAGGTATTTATGTATGATTCTATTCTAGAATCTTGGAAATAAATACATATTACTTTTTAAAAAATTATGTATGTATTTTTTTAAGATTTCATTTTTAAGCAATCTCTATAACCAATGTGGGGCTTGAACTCACAATGCCCAAATCGTAAGTCACATACTCTTCCAACTGAGCTAGCCAGGTGTCCCTACTTTTGTTTTGTTTTGTTTTGGACAAAATTTTATCAGAAAGTCCAGGAATATTATATATTCAAGTTTGTACCTATTTATAATTTTCAAGTAGATTTTTATAAATTTATGAATACTTAGATGTAGAAACGGACGGAACATGAATTTTTCTTGTATTGTTGAGCTTAAGTTGTAAAACTTTGAAGGTCTGTTGGAAAATACTTCCTTGACATTATTATTAGTGTATATTTTGGAGCTATTTAATGAACAATAAAAAACAAGCAAACAAAATGTGTAATGGAAGGCTAGAAACTCAAAAACAAAATTCTTGATTTAGCTACAATATTTTAATTTCTAAAGTTTCACTGACTCTAAGTTCTTGACTCTAGAGAAATCTAGAGGACACTTTTAGGTTCTTATTTTTAGACTTTGTTTGAAAACAAAACACGATTCAAAGGTCTGGAATTTATGACAGTGCCACTTTATATATGTTTACACCTTCACTATTTACAGAACATTTTTACATATTTGATTTTCACAGTAAGTTTATCAAGTAAGGTTAAAAATTAGTGGGGCGCCTGGGTGGCTCAGTGGGTTAAGCCTCTGCCTTCAGCTCGGGTCATGATCTCGGGGTCCTGGGATCGAGCCCCATATTTGGCTCTGCTCAGTGGGGAGCCTGCTTTCCTCTCTCTCTCTCTGCCTGACTCTCTGCCTACTTGTGAACTCTGTCAAATAAATAAATAAAATCTTAAAAAAAAAATTAGTAGCCTTCTTTTACAGGAGAGAAACAAAGGAATGGAGACTTTATCTACCTCCATTACATACCCAGTGACAAAATCAGGACATGGAACCCAGGTGTCTTGAATTCTTATTATGTATGTGTGATTTTATCTTGAATATGAGAGAGAAGATCACTTATCTTTCTATCTTCTTGTATTAACTTAGTTTTTATTCAGATTTTATGCAAACACATTTTTAAATACTCATTTTCCACTTCCAAAAAAATGGTTTTGTTTATTAATTCAGACCCTTTCAACAAAGTATTTTAACACAATTTTTATAGAGATCAAGGCTAATAATCAGTATGGTAAGGACATTTTGTTGGCTGAATGAATGGTTTTGTTTGTTTTGGGAAGTGAAGGAACAAGTTATGTATCATAAATTTATCAGAAGACAAAAAAGTGGTAAGTTGTAAGTATAAACAGTTGTGCAAGAAATGCAATCAGAAGGGAAGTGATGGAGGTATAGAAGACATACATGCTCTCTTAATATATTTCTTGAAATATTTATGTCACTTTCCTGTATTTCAATTCCTGAAGCAGAATTACTGGTATAGCACTATTTTATCAACAATAATTATATCCCCAAATTACTGACATTTCAAATATTTTGTCCAAACTATGCACAAAAAAATACTGGTTTGTTTATAGATGGTTTTCCCTTTGCAATTACCATTACAAAGTCAGTGACTATATTCAAAGGCAAATTATCCAGCCACTGCTTTCCCCCACCTTAGAAAAGAACTTTAGGGGTGCCTGGGTGGCACAGTCAGTTGAGCATCTGACTCTTGGTTTCAGTTCAGGGCATGATCTCAGGGTCCTGGGATTTGTGGGGAGCCTGTTTCTCCCTCTCCCCCACCCCTGCTTGTTCTCTCTCTTGTTATCTTTCTCTCTCACATAAATAAATAAAATCTTTAAAAAATAATTTTTAGAAAATTATTTATGATTTTAAGTCATAGGCTTGCATTTCACCACCAAAATATCACCTGTGGAAATGCAAATAGTTCACAGTATTTAACCAACATAAAACGCTTATTAAAAGAAAGGGGATATAGATATTTCTTTTTGAAAACAAATTTATTTGCAACAAACAGGGTACTCATTTTCTAAAGATCTATCTTCTCTGAACATAAAGTAAATGGGAACAGACCAAAGTATCTCTTCTACCCAGAAAATTATCTGAGTAGCATAAAGAATTTATAGATTGTTAACTGTTAATCTCTAAAGAAGACATGAAAATGTTAGAAGGTGATGTGGTTACAAATTCTACTCTAACTTCCAAATATCTCAGGAATTAAAAGAAGTGCTTTACCTCTACCCTCAATAGCGTAGTACTTTTATAACCAATCCTCGTGCAATATTAAATTAGAAACTGAAATCTGAGTGTGCTTGAGACAAAGACATAAGAAAACATACAGCTTCTATGAAACAGACAAACACAGTGGCATCTTAAAGTCAAACTTTATGTATGTGGGTTAGAAATGACAGAATGTAAATACTCGGTTTTCTAATTTGCATCCATTTGGAAATCAGAAATGGAACCTCATAAATTTCATATTTAAATGATATATAAATATCGTAGGTTAGAGGACACATTTTCAATGCATTGTTATGCTCTAAAAGTGAAATTCATCGAAGCTGGTGAAATGAGTGGAGTTAATGCCGCAGGTATTAAATTGGAAATATAATCTATAGGTATTTAAAGTAGACTCTAAATAGCCAACAATATTTTCTGCAGAATATGTATGCAGGTTCCTAAATGTGGCAGAGTATTATGTTCAGTCAATTTCTGAGTTTCAAACAGACTTCCAGAGTTGAGGGGGCATTTTCCTAGAAATTCAAGATGCTAGTCATCTTCTGAGAGTCATTGCTTCTTGAAGAATGTCAGCCGTATCACCACTTCTTCACCTGTCAGTCAGTGTCTTTTTTCCCTCCACCCCCTTCATACACCAGAGTTATGTCAGAGGAGCTTTGATTAATAACCAGATCAGTTGCCACTGAGTTCAAGAAAGGAGAGAGTTGTGCTTATCTTTAACACTAGTGGTCTAATATCTCCCCCTCCACAATGTCTGAGAAAATGACTTTAGTTACACACAGTCCTCATGGGACACAAAACGAAGGCCTCCTGAAACGTGGCCTGAATGGAGTGAACCATTTCTGCTCTGCTCCCGAGGAACTCTCATTTCCAAAATGAGTTTTCATATCACAATATTACACAGTCTGAATTTTTTAACCATGATGCGTCAGACCAGGTTAAAGATTGCAAGTTGATTAGTTCCATGTAAAGTTGTAGTATTACTTGCACAGGATACTATTTTTTTTCTTCTCTTGCTCCTCCTTTTTCTTTTCTCTGCCATTCTCAGATACTCTTCATTGTCTGTTGTCTCTCCTCATAAAGCTTTTCTTTAGACTGCAGATCAGAGAGGAAGGCTGCCACTGTCCTGAGTGATAAGTGGTCCCTCGTTTTCTCCTGAGACGGTGCCCTTCCAAATTCTTCATCAGAAGCTGCTTTTCAGCTCTATTAACATTATTTAGAAGAGTATCTTTGAAATTCACTATAATGCTGTCCTCAGGGTCTTTATCCTCTGTCTTAAGGTGAAGCTGTTTCATAAAGAAATGCTTTCAATTCTTCCGTTACAAAACCGCCTTTTAAATGGGGTTCAGACCTTTTTCTGATACGAATTCAATTCTACAAAGAAAGTTACTTTCATTTTTAAAAAATGTTGAGAGTAAGTCCCACTGGAAAAAAAATCCTCTCATTTGGTTTAAGACAGATGAATAATAAAGAGAGAAAAAGATAACTGGATTGTTAAAATTTGACTGCAAGGAGAAGATAATTTCAACTTGAGAGCTGTCAGCACAGAGCAGAGGAAGGATGATAAAAACAGGGATCAGAGATACTCGAGGCAAGTGAGGGTTTTGAATGAACATCTAATAATATTGAACAACCTGTGGACATTTTCAGAACATAAGAAGGTGGTATCTAAACGCATCTTTTTTTTATACTTAGTGTTCTATGGGATCTGAATGTATTACTAAAAGTAATTTATACAGATATTCAAATATTCTTCATTTATCACTAAAACAATATGAAAAGTTGAATCCAAATGACAGAAAAGAGATGTGTGTATAAAAATTTTTTCTGCGTTATTAGTAATTTATGTTAACAAATAATTTTACATATAAATGCTATTATATCATATATACTTTTAAAATAAGTCTTTATTTTTTTTCTGCTGTTTCCCCTCTGTTTTCCTTCATACCCAGTCATCTTTCCCCACAACCATGTCAACAAGCTATTACATATTTGTAGTATATAATATACTCATAACTTCCCGATTTTTCTTATAAGATTTTCAACGTTCATTTTTTTCATTAAAGTTAAAATCCATCAAGAATTTTTCTTTTCTTTTCTTTTTCTTTTTTTTTTTTGTCTAAGTAAAGATCCAGTTTTATTTTCTTCCAGATAGAAATCGTACTAGCTCAGTTTTATAACCCTGTCACCATTTCTCTTTTCACACTGAGTAGAATGGCCATCTTGAACAAATGCTCAATTCTTATGTAAACTGGGATCTATTTCTACATTATCTTATGTCTCACTGATCTGCTTGCTATTTATTCTGCTGCCAACATCACATTAAACCTGATTATAATGGTGAATTCATTTTCTATTGCTTCTGTATCAGATTACTGAAACTTGGTGAATTAAACAATATGAAGATTATATCTTTTAGTTATGAGGATGGAAGTCTAACATGGGTCTCACTGCAGTATAAAATCAAGATGTTGGTTGGGCTGTGTTCCTTTCTGGAGGCTCTGAGAAAATCCATTTCCTTGCCTTTTTCAGCTTCTAGAAATTGCTGGCATTCTTTGGTTCGTGGAGTTCTTCTTCTGTCTTCTAAACCAGCAACAGTATGTCATTTGCAGCCTGCTGTCTTCCTGGTTCCCTGTGAAGTTCTCTACTCCATTTAAATAGGGCTGTAATGCTATCCTCGGTGCTGTTATCCTCTGTCTTAAAGTCAGGCTATTTCATAATTTATATAATTAGGTTGGGTTTACTTGGGTAATCCAGGGTAATCTGTCCATGTCAAATCCTTAACTTTAATCATACCTGGGAAATCCCTTTTGCCATGTAACATAACATAATCACTGGTTGTGCCAATTAGGAGGCAAATTTTGGGGGCTGTTATTCTTCCTACCACAAATGGCTTTGGGTTAAATTCTGAGATCTGGTAAGGTTGGTATCTGACCTGGCCCATCACTATTTTGTTTCATGCTTTTTTCTGTTTTCTTTTCTTTTCTTTCTTTTTTTTTTTTTTTTTTGCTATTTTCAAAAAAAGATTCTATTTATTTATTTGGCAGAGAAAGAGAATGAGAGAGCACAGGCAGGGGAAAAAGCAGAGGGAGAGGGAAGAATCATGCTCTCCATTGAGCAGGGAGCCCAATTCAGGGCTCAAACCCACAACTCCAGGATCATGATCTGAGCTGAAGGTGTATGCTTAACCGACGGAGCCACTTTCTCCCTCTGCCACTTTTTTTTTTTTTTGCTATTATTCAGAATTTTTCCTTTAATTTATGCTTTAAGAGTGTTTATTATAAATCTAGAAATGAATAATTACAGTTTTAGGGTTGTATCAACTGTGGGAAACTTGTCTGCATATTTTCCAAATTTTACAATATAAAATGTCACACGTGCCTTTTTTTGGCCCTGGTAATGGTAAACAGAGGAGAATCTTTGAACTTGATATGATTCCAAATTACTTCAGAAATAATAAAACAAGGAGTCTTAAGTTTTCATTAAAATGTAGAATAATTTTTGTTGTTGTTGTAAATCTTCAAGGTCTTTGCCCCATCATTTCGGAAGTAGAAGTGGAGCGGAATGGGACTCTGCACACCAAACACTATACAGCCACATATATTCTTTTCCAAATGAAGTGAGCCATGCGTGATTTCATCTACAGCCATCTTTTTGTGCGTGTGAAGAACTAGATAGTATTTGGCTGTCACTGAAAATTCTGTCCAGCCATGAGAAGTATATTGATTGGAAGTGTGTGGTTAGGGGTATATTATTGCTAAGAAAAGAACAGAGGAAAAGGTAGCCTTCTTAATAGGGTAGTATTATTGGGAACACTCACATAAATACACATAAATACACAAATTGAAGCAAGACTGATTGATTGATTTAAAGCAGGATTTTTTTAAATCCAAATTGGCAAAAATCCGGAGCTTGCTTAGGATGTGTACTGGGGACCTTTGCACAGTTGCTTACGTCTGGCCTTACATCTGTTATTTCAGGCACCACTGCGAAGATTGTTCCATGTGAGCTCTGATAGATTTTTGGAGGTTCAACCTCATTTCAAGCTTTCACCTCTCAGTGTCCACATTTGAGCAACTCCCAAATTTAGGGACATTAACACTTGGTAGAGATGAGTCACTGACCAATGGGGAAAGGGAGCTGATGGGTAAATGTTTTCCCTTTCTCCCCTCAAATAAGTGATACATTCGCCTAAAGAGTAGTTTTCCTTGATGACAGTCTGCTAGGCTATTTCATGACTGCCTTTAATGTTCTTATCATCTTTATACATGGTAAGTCTTTCCGGATAGAATTTTCTGATTTGCCAGAGCATTATTGCCTGAATAATTTGGCTTCCATTCTTTCGACCGCTTTAATCAAAATCACTTTAAGCAATGTCTTCTATTCAAGCATTGTGTGATTCCCAACTCTAACATTTTTTCCAGAACTTAAATACTTAAAGGAGGAGTCTCCTCAGGGTCTTACACACCCCCTGCCTGTTCAACAAAATGTTCATAACACCAAAAAAAAGAAAAAAAACAACAACAACAACAAAAAAAGTAAAGTACAGAAAGCTAACTTAAAGAAGTAGTTTCGGGGCGCCTGGGTGGCTCAGTGGGTTAAGCCGCTGCCTTCGGCTCGGGTCATGATCTCAGGGTCCTGGGATTGAGTCCCACATTGGGGTCTCTGCTCGGCGGGGAGCCTGCTTCCCTCTCTCTCTCTCTCTCTCTGCCAGCCTCTCTACCTACCTGTGATCTCTCTCTGTCAAATAAATAAATAAATAAAATCTTAAAAAAAAAAAAAAAAAGAAGTAGTTTCCTGAGAAAAGAGTTTTACATTTCTGATTATTTTTTAATCAAAATCCAGAGACTTTATTGGTTCCAAACTAAGCTTCTAAGATATTTATTTTTAAAAATGGCATATAAAAATGTTACCTATTGTCTTTTTAAGCGTTATTTTCTCTCACTGAAAACTCCTAATGTCAAATAAAGACTCTCTGAGTCTCTAATCATTATTTGCCTCCTGGTCAACTTGATTTCCTCAGGTTTCTGAGTCATTTCTAACCACTAAGTGAAGTCCTTAGGTAGGTCTTCCCTTAGGACATAATCAGGCCATTGAATGCATTACATATTACCACTTTAAACAGTTTCCTGTGAGCCGACAGCATGACTGTGCCTCGCAGAGCACTTTACCTGAGAGTGCTCAGCACTCGTTATTCCTGAAATGCTGAGCAAATGTGTATTTAATATGGATTCCATTTTTGAATCTGGAAAAAAAAAATGAAGTATCCACAATCATTTTGTTAATTCTAGCGTTTGTAAATAGTTTAGACTCCGAAGTGAATTTGTATAACGATTTATCATCACTGTCTGCAAGCTATTGCTGTGTATTCACAAGGAGACATTTTATAGGCACTAATAGGGTTTCAGAGATTTGGTTAGACATGCCCTCAAGGAGCTCATAGTCTCATGAAGGAGTTTACAGTGTATGAAATTGCCTTTTTCAATTGCCTGGAAACACCAGGTACTTTGATTTCTAATCCCTCCATTTAATTTAGGCTTAAAAGATATCAAAAAAGAGAAAATAAGTAAGATATTTTAGAATATTTGGAAATTTAGAAATTGTGGCTTATAAAAAGCAAGTAATTTGAAGTTTTTGATTGGATGAAATGTCTACTAGTTCCAAACAGATTTTGGAGAATTCTGATTGTTTTAGGAGTCCTACATTACTTATTTTGGGAGAGGGGGATTTAACATACATCAGCTTGCACATATAAATTAATTCCTTGCATTAACATGGTTTCTATACATATATCTGCTTGTTTATTTATTTAGTAAATATTTAGTGAGTTTCTGCTATAGACCAGATGCTGTGCAAAATGCCAAGGATACAAAAGTGAATGAACAGTGCAGAATGGCTTTTGCTTTCAGGAGATTATAACAAATAAGTAAACAAATATGAGAGGCATTATACATTGTGTAAAGCAGATAAAGGGTGATGTGTTGGGATATACATGGTTATATTTTAGGGTAATCAGGAAAAGTTCTCTAGGAAGTTGACATTTAAGTGACAAAGATCGGTAAATGAGAAAGAGATGGGCCTGTGCAAAATTCTGTGGAAACATTTCGGGAGAGGCAGGGTAACACTACCTGACCTTTTGGACCTTTCTAAACTGCAGTGCAGGGGGTAAGATTAGAGTTCAGAAATTACGTTGGAGATGGAAGCAGAGACCAAATCATGCAGGACTGGAGACCATGGTAGAGTCACCATTTTTTTCTAAATGCGGTGGAAAGCCAATGAAGAATTTTTTTTTTTTTTTAGCCAATGAATAATTTTGAGCAGAATTTAGATTAATAGCAATAACACAACCAGTTTCTTCATTTTCTAAACAGGCATTAAAATATACAGAGCCTCAGCTCAGGGTAGGTATCTCTTTTGAAAGTATGAGGGGAGCAAATATAGGTTTTGAGAAGGTTGTTATAGATTAATTTTTGACCAACAGTGGAAGGATCGGTGGGTAATGAAAGCAGGTGGGATTGTATGACTCTAGATCTGAGGACATTAACCCAATCTGG
This sequence comes from Neogale vison, assembly GCF_020171115.1. Taxonomy (NCBI): domain Eukaryota; kingdom Metazoa; phylum Chordata; class Mammalia; order Carnivora; family Mustelidae; genus Neogale; species Neogale vison. The sequence continues at coordinate 81,311,862 of NC_058101.1, read as the reverse complement.
AGAAAAGAAAAGTCCCCCCAAAATACTAGAGTTTATGCTGTGTTGGTCAAATTCCATCTTTGAAGAAAGAAAAAGTTAGTGGAATTTAATTTAATTTGGAACAGATAAAAATTCTGTGTCTGAGATAAGGAAAAGTAATTGGGGTGGGGGGAACAGGGAAACAGAAACACTGAGCAAGATACTTTTTTAAAAGAATAGTTATGGACAAAGTGAACTCCCAGTTGACCTGTGAGTGAAGCAGGGTGACACTAAGAAAAGAGGCCAAATGTACACTAAGAGAGAGAAATATAACTGTAAGGTACCCTTTCCCCATATAAATTGCAGTGTGAGAATTCTTACATTACATTTTAGCGGCTCTTTCAATCAAACTTATTTGTAATAACAGAAAGGATCATGTGAAGAATGTGTAGAATAAAAAAAATCCATCAAAGTCAAAGTCCTTCAAAATCCTTAACAGTGTCTTCTAAGTAATGACCAAATGAGTGGAGGCTAGGAGGCCAGCCCTAGCAAGAAGCCTCAGGTGCAATAGGTATAGGCCTAGGGAGGCAATGAAGAAAAATGTAGAGAAATTAATCAAGAAAGAGGTGGTTCCGAAATAGTGAAATTGAAAATTAATGCAGAAAAACACAGACCTATCCCAAATGTAGGAAGAGCTATGCAAATGATTATGTAAATAAGGTGAAAGGGGCTAGGGGTTGAGGTTTCTTACAAGTGAAAATGCCCAAAGGCATTATCTCATGTCAGTCTGGGGTTCATTATTAGAAAATGATTAGAATCAATGCGATGAAGTCAAGAGGTACCCTAATGGAGAAACTGGCTTATGAAAAACAATAACAGAATTAATGAAGGGGCTTTAACCTTTAAGGTCAATACATATTTAATTCTGTTTGTCTGGGTAAAACTTAAATATAAGGGAAGTAATTTATTGTTAAAGCCATGTAAAGTGCAATGATTATTATGCTAATAAGACTGGATAAGTAAAATCTCTTGCTTTATAAATGTCATAGATTAAAAATGGATCGTGCTGATAATTAGAGCAATGATGATTTTATGATTTTAACACAGATCATTTTACTCCGGCTTTAATTGTCTTTTCTAATTTAACAATTTTATTTTAATTATGGGGAGTCATATATAATTATTTTGAACTTCGCAAAATTATTCACGTGTGCAACAGTTTAAAGCCTTACACTGGATATTTAAACGATATGAATCTTTTCACAACCCCAGTTGAAGATTTTTCTAAAGAAATGGACAGTTTAAAATTATGTAAGAGGACTTTCATAGTAGGACAATTTGCTTTAACAGTTACTGCTTTTGGTTTTCTATCTTGAAATGAAGGCTGTTCATGCGTAAGTGGCTCTCATATTTTGAATCCATTATCTCTGGTATTTGCAATTAGCATACTGGTCACTTTTTAGTTGCTCTCAAGTCTGAAATTTTCCGATTAGATAGGAGAATTTAACTCATTTGTAACCTTTAACATGAATACTGTGTATTTCCAAAATTTCACAAATTATCTTTGGAAGTAATTTAATTTTGTAAATGAACTGGCTGCAGAAAGTTGAGTTGTGTATGCAGTGTTTTGGAGAAATGAATATTTTATAATAGATAAAAAATCCTCCTAATTTTACTGCCTCAATATTTCATAAATCGTTCTCCCCTCCTGACATTCCCTCTGTCTAGTCTATAACTATATCCCAATTCAGGTCCTGATTACCCTTCACAGGCCTAACTCTCTGCTTTGTTTCTCTCATCCATTTTTTTTTTTTCCTGAGTATTGCTTACTTGTGTTTTTAATATCCATTATGGCTGGTATAACTTCTTCTTCTATTATATCTTCCTAAACTCTTCTCATTCTTGTGGATTCCCAACAACCAAATTCTAATTTGATCATCTTATTTAAGTTCCAGGGAGGATGAAGATTGGCCTACCCCTTATGATATAAATTGGCTTAATTTTGTCAATGATTGTTTCAGGAGACACAGGTGACACATAGTTCTGGTCAATAAGACATGAAGAAAAGGCTGGAGGTGACTTTCTAGGGAAGGTTTCTTTGGAAAGGGAGAGAGAAAGAATGAATAGCAAAGAACAGCCCTTCTTTGAATGCCAGACTTGTCAAGTCTCGATGTGATTACTGAATCTGCTATAGGATAAAACCAACTTAGAAAAGGAAATTGCTAGAAGAATCACAGAGAAGTTAAGCTGGAGTTTTAGTTTGCCTAGCCTAGAGCCTGCCCTACTGATAAGCTTCTTGTCATTTGACATAATCAATCTCCTTTCTATTTAAGCCATTTTAGGTTATTTAAATCACTTCAAACTGCTATACATAGAACTGACTACAGCTAAACTAGTTGAAATTACTAGTGACAGAAACTTGGGACAAAGAATGATATGTTCTATTTCCCATTCTGTAAAACCCTGTCCATACTCCCACCAAAGGAAATAGAAGATAATGAGAGGATATAATAAACTACCTGATTTGAAAGTGATCTAGCCAGATAGAAGAGGAAAGCAACAGTGGAGATTCTGGGTAATTGGAAAAAAAAAAAAAAAAAAAAAAAAGAGGGTGGCTTCCTGTTGCCATTTCCTGGTTTTTCAAAACATGTCTTGGAAGAATGAATGAATTCATTTTCTATTGCTGTTAACAAATTACTGCATATTTAGTGGCTTAAAACAACACACATTTATTATCTCAGCTTCTATGGGCCAAGATTCTGGACCCAGCTGACCTGGTCCTCTGTTTAGAGTCTCACAAGGCCAAAATCAGGTGCTGGCCAGGTCTGCCTGCTCATCTGGAGTCTTGTCTGGGGAAGATCCATTTCCAACAATTCTTCTGATTGTTAGGAGAATTCATTTCCTGTGGTTCTGTGACTGAGGACCCTAACCTCTTGCTGGTTTTCACTGGAGGTGGCCCTTAGGGCCTACGGGTCATGTGTGGCCCCTTGTCACATGGCCCTCTCTACAGAAAATTCACTTAATAGCAGATTTTTCTTAAAGGTCACAAGGAGAGTCTCTCCTATGTGTATTAGCAAGGCAGAGTCTTAAGTAAACTTGAGGGCACTATGCTAAGTGAAGTAAACCAAACAGAGAAAGATGAATACTGCATGGTCTCACTTCTATGCACAATAAAAAGGTCAAATTTATAGAAACAGAAAGTAGAGACATGGTCACCAAATGTGAGGGGGTAGAGCAAATAGAAAGAAGTTGGTAAAAGGGTGCAAACTTTCAACTATAAGATAAATAAGGTCTGAGAATATAGTGTAAAACGTGATGACTACAGTGTTTTTTGTTTGTTTGTTTTTGTTTTTATTTTAGAGAGAGAAAGAGCACATGCATGAGTGGGGGATGGGTAGAGGGATAAGGAAAGGGAGAGAATCTTTTTTTTTTTTTTTGCACAAATGGTATTTATTTATTTTTTTTTCTGTGTTATTTTTTTTTCCAATTTATTTATTTTCAGAAAAACAGTATTCATTATTTTTTCACCACACCCAGTGCTCCATGCAAGCTGTGCCCTCTATAATACCCACCACCTGGTACCCCAACCTCCCACTCCCCCGCCACTTCAAACCCCTCAGATTGTTTTTCAGAGTCCATAGTCTCTCATGGTTCATCTCCCCTTCCAATTTACCCAAAAGCACATACCCTCCCCAATGTCCATAACCCTACCCCCCTTCTCCCAACCCCCCTCCCCCCAGCAACCCACAGTTTGTTTCGTGAGATTAAGAGTCACTTATGGTTTGTCTCCCTCCCTATCCCATCTTGTTTCATGGATTCTTCTCCTACCCACTTAAGCCCCCATGTTGCATCACCACTTCCTCATATCAGGGAGATCATATGATAGTTGTCTTTCTCCGCTTGACTTATTTCGCTAAGCATGATACGCTCTAGTTCCATCCATGTTGTCGCAAATGGCAAGATTTCGTTTCTTTTGATGGCTGCATAGTATTCCATTGTGTATATATACCACATCTTCTTGATCCATTCATCTGTTGATGGACATCTAGGTTCTTTCCATAGTTTGGCTATTGTGGACATTGCTGCTATAAACATTCGGGTGCACGTGCCCCTTTGGATCACTACGTTTGTATCTTTAGGGTAAATTCCCAGTAGTGCAATTGCTGGGTCATAGGGCAGTTCTATTTTCAACATTTTGAGGAACCTCCATGCTGTTTTCCAGAGTGGTTGCACCAGCTTGCATTCCCACCAACAGTGTAGGAGGGTTCCCCTTTCTCCGCATCCTCGCCAGCATCTGTCATTTCCTGACTTGTTGATTTTAGCCATTCTGACTGGTGTGAGGTGATATCTCATTGTGGTTTTGATTTGTATTTCCCTGATGCCGAGTGATATGGACAGAATCTATACTCAGAAAACTATAAAGTACTCATGAAAGAAATTGAGGAAGACACAAAGAAATGGAAAAATGTTCCATGCTCCTGGATTGGAAGAATAAATATTGTGAAAATGTCTATGCTACCTAAAGCAATCTACACATTTAATGCAATTCCTATCAAAGTACCATCCATCTTTTTCAAAGAAATGGAACAAATAATTTTAAAATTTATATGGAACCAGAAAGGGAGAGAATCTTAAGCAGACTTCCTACAGAGTACAGACCCCATCACAGAGCTCAACACCTCAACCTCATGACCATGACTTGAGCTGAAATCAGGAGTTGGGCACTTAACAGACAGAACCACCCACTTTCTAACACTATATTGCATAATTGAAATTTGCTCAAAGAGTAATACTTAAATGATCTCACCATAAGAAAACAAAAAGATAAATGTGTGAGAATGGATGTGATGGATGGATGGATGTAATAATTTGCTGGATAAGGGGGGCACTCCTTTCACAGTGTATGCATTATCAAGTTATCATGATGTGCACTTTAAATATCTTAGAATTTTATTTGTCAATTATACCTCAATAAAACTGAAAACAAAACAAAACAAAACAAAAATACAACTATCCATAACCTAATCTGAGACTTTCGCCATCTTCTGTTAGAGGCAATATACTGGTCTCATGCACTCTCAAGAAGAGGGAAGGAACAATCAGGATGTAACATAAGAAAATGCAGATAGAATTCTGACTATTACAATGAGACAAATCAATATTTGAACACTATTTGTACTGCTATCTGGAAGCAAACTGAATTTCATTCTACATTGGAAATTAGATTCAAGTAATGGGGAGAAAACCATTTGTGTTACTATTTTTTACATAGATTGCAAAAATTATTGATAAAGGCTATAAAAGGATATCATAAAAACCTGTATCTTTAAGCAGAAGTTGGATATAATAATATTTATATTTCACAAATATGTATTTATATCAAAACAAAATTTTAAAAAAGACCATATCCTTAAAATTCCTGAAAGAGTAATAATTGTGTTGACCTGATTCTGTCTCATTTAGCCTTTTTCTTTCTACCAAATCAACTATTTTATGACTTGATATTCAATGAAGAAATTTCTTTTTTTTTTTTTTAAGAAATTTCTTTATTTGGAGACTAATATTATAGCAAAGAAAATATTTCAAAGTGATGGAGATTAATGAGACAAAGTATAAAGGTAACTCTGTGGACCTAATACAACATTATTTATGTATCATTTAGGGATTGGGTTTGTATTGAGATTTTCAGAGGCAAAGAGAACCTCCAGAAATAGTTTCTACGTCTACTTTCTGCTATACATTAGATCTAATGATAAGCTGATTTTAACTGAGTTTGATATCGAACATTTGTGGGCCTTATATTTAAAGACAATCAGAGTGAACTCAGATATGCTCAATGCTTTTGAATATGACCTTTTCTCAATTGTGGATCAACTTTATATTTGCACAATGACCTACCTTTGTTAGATGGCTTTGTGAAGAAATATGCTTATTGGGGCGCCTGGGTGGCTCAGTGGGTTAAGCCACTGCCTTCGGCTCAGGTCATGATCTCAGGGTCCTGGGATCGAGTCCCGCATCGGGCTCTCTGCTCAGCAGGGAGCCTGCTTCCCCTCTCTCTCTCTGCCTGCCTCTCCGTCTACTTGTGATTTCTCTCTGTCAAATAAATAAATAAAATCTTTAAAAAAAAAAGAAATATGCTTATTGTAAAGTTATTGAAATAATCATAATAACAACAACAAAAAAAAACCAACATCAACAAACATCAGATAATACTTATGAAACCCGAGCCCTGACTTGAGAACTCAGAGTTCTAATAAAGAAGCAGAGTATGATATCTCATTTAATCTTCACACTAACTTTGCAGGGAAGATTTTATTACTATCTCCAATATGGGTGAAGAAATGGAAGAGAATTGGAGTTAGATTGCCTGTCCAAGGACACATAGAAATTGTCATGTTCCAGACTAACCCAGCAATCTGATCCCGAATGCCACAGTTGAACTATTGGGCCATTGTTCCAAGAATGAAGATAATCTTGCCTGGGACTTCTTATACCCACTGTGTATAAGAGACAAATTAATACAAATATGAGGGCATACGTTCCTTTAGGTGGTAGATAAAAATTCTTAGTAACTTAGAATATTTGATGTATTGTCTTCAGGGGTGTATAGACCACAAACCTGAAATATTTAAAAGGTCTCGGGAAAATGTCTATCTGGAATTTTTCTGTTTCTGTATTGATGGAGATATTGGAATACTTATGCTCATGTTTATGAAAAGGGATACAGATGCAAGCAGACTGTAAAATAATGAAGGCATATAATGTTAAAGGGACCCATTTAGATGATCTTTTTGAAGGTGTTCCTTCAGAATTGGCATTGGACTTGGATATTGGCTAGAGCTGTGGAATGACAGAAAGATACCATGAAATGAATAAAACAGAAGATTCTGTGAGCCAAGATTTCTCTCCCTTTTCTATATACTCTCAAGACTAATCACCTGTAGATTAAGAAGGACTCTTCCTGCTAGCAATGAATTAATATTTCTAAATCCGAAGTTAGATGGGAAAATCTTCCAAAGAAAATGTTCAGTATGCTTTAAAGGAAACCTCCTTTTAAGTGAATTTTTCACTTTTTATTGGATTGCCTTGTTTTAATGTAGACATAGTTTAAAAGTGAAAATGAAAATGCATTTAGTGACCTCTGAAGGCTGTTGAGAAAATGCACTACCATTTTGTAAATAGCTTTCAACATGAAATGTGATAGGTATTTTGGAATTGTCCAAAAAGCAATCTTGAAACCTCAAGCAAGGTTAAAAAAAAAAAAAAAAAAGTCTATACAATTCGAGGGTGTCCCCCAAACTATAGGAAACTGACAGTTTCTATACAGTTTTGCTGTCTAGAAAAATAAGTCAATGCAAATAAGGAAATGTTCCCTCTTACAGTAGAGACACAGGGTTAAGGATGTGTAAGTTTACTCAATGATATTTACTGAATCTTAACACTCAATTTTTAGTATTTTCTGTTTATTTTCAGAATCTTTGTAACTGAGTTTGTTTTGTTAATAAGTCTAAATTGTAAGAATTAGGATTTTTGATTATGGCCAAAGGTCCTTACATTTTTATACAAAAGGAACTTAAGAGGCTAAACAGTACAAATTGACTTTTAATGTACTGTATGTTGATGGATCTAATAGAAAACGTTATCAGAGTGGGTTCATAGTCAGTGGTATTTTTTATTCCCAGCCATTTAGTGTTGACAAATAATGATGTTGCCTATTTGTGTCGAAGGGGGGTGAAATGAACATTGTCAAATATGCTTTCCTAAACCCTCTAAGTACCAAAGTGCTGCTTCCTTGTGAGGCTGTTTGTTATATAATTGGTGGCACGGGTTTATCACTGTTTCTCTCCTAACTCAAAGCTATTTCAACTTCTGTATAAATATAATCCTTCCTGCTTTAATATGGGGGGACAAAAGTCCTTTAAGGACAGGCTCAGTATTTTTCCTTTGGTGTTAAAAATGTAGCAATTATTGGAACAAACAAAGGGACGAACAATATCAGTTGATTAAATGAGTTTCCTTTTTAAGTTATGAAATCTGTTTCTATCGAGGGACATCTGAGAGAAATAAACAGCTTCTGAAAAAAAGCAAAGCAAATTCTCTCTCATTATATAATTAGGTCAGTGGATGGAGATTTACTCTTTGTTTTGGGGATCATGTGGATTCTGGGGTACATGGACCGTTATGGAAATTTTGCCTTGAGTTAATGGAAATATATTTATATTGATAATAAGTACAAGTTACGTTTTGACATTCTGATTGGTAATTAACATTAACAGTTATATATGGTACATTTGTTAAACACCCAATTTCACATTTCTAAATTTTTTCTCCTTAATGCTTGTGTTAGAATCAAAAAAATTTCATCGTGAGTGTGTGTATATCTGTCTGTGTGTTTTAAAAAAAAAGGTGGAAATAAGACTTTGCCTGAAGTTTATTTCCTGAAAGTAACATTTGTCCTTTTTACTTCTCTCTTTGAGATATTAATACTTCTATATTCTTTGCATTTCAATATTTTTCAAATAATTTACTGGTTCCTAATTTCTTGACTTCCTTGGCTTCTAAATCTTTCCTTTGATTTGCTAATGTGTTTTAGCCACTCACAAGCATGGTGGTTACCCACAGGTTGCTCAGTTTTTAACATGGTTTTTTATACATGGACTCAAACTCTGAAATCCTTTTCTCTGTACAGTTTTTTGTCTGCTCATTCAGTTAACCCCTTACTTCTACTAAAACATGTGTTTTGCTTTTAGTTTCAACTCTTGTCTTTTTCTGATCCACCCAGTGTAGAGTCACCCACTGGTCATTTACCTCCTAAATCACATCCCTGTCTTTTTACTGCTGCATTCGCTAATACCGTAACATTCTACTGAATTGTCTGCTTTTGATTGTAAATTCTACTATTTGCTGCTCTAGTACCTTAGTTAAGTTGGTTAATTTTTCAGTTTCCCAGTTGCCAGCAAAGTGAGAATTATAAAAAACGCTCGCCTAGGCTTGCTCTAAGGGTTAAATTAGATTACACATGTTAGCAGTGTAGAGTGGTGCCTCTTCTTCCTTAATACATATTGAAATTATTGTATCCCATGACTCAACCTGAGAAGTCACAAACTGGGATAAATTCTGCTGTTCATTTTCTTCTTAGTTATGAATAGCTGATTACTGCTGCATGCAATCTTGTATTTTAGCTATACTATAAGTTATTAAAATATTATATTATTTTAATATTTTTATATTATAAAAATTTTAAAAAAATAATATTTTAATATTATAATATTAAAATATTATATATTATTATGTTAATAATTATTATGTTAATAATATGTATTTTTATAGAAGATTACTGTAAGTCACAATGTTTTATCACCCAAAACTAGGACACACTGGGGAGAAAAGGACATGCTCCCAACAATTACACTGGTTCTGTCTGGGCCATAGTGTCATCCTGTTGTTAAGCAAAGCAGGGTTCAAAATGTGCCCTATAATCCTTTTTCGTAACTTCTTTTTAGATTTTTTTTTTTTTTTTAATTAAGAGGATGTGAGCAATATGGCTGCTTAGATAGTTACTATGCAAGGAAAAAAGTTCACAATGAGCAATAAAGAATTTTGTAGCAGTATCTTATCCATACCACCCTGTTGAATTTGCTTCTACAACATGACCTTCATAGAACTTCAGTCTGTAATACATGCTGTTTACCTATCCATTTTACCTCCATGATTTTTGGGTGATAAAGCCATCACTGGTTTCAGAATGTGGTCTTAGTGACTCCATAAGCACTCTATTCACATCCATTTTGTCTGCCCCCTTGGTTACACCTTAACCTCTCTCAGACTCGCATATTGTAGCTCCCCTGCCAACTTCTCTGGCCATTTTCTTCTTCTTCTTCTTCTTCTTTTTTAAGATTTTATTTATTTATTTGAGAAAGAGAGAGGGTAGGAGCACAAACAGGGAGGAGGGACTGAAGGAGAGGGAGAAGGAGACTCCTGACTGAGAAGGGAGCCTGAAGAGGAGATTGATCCCAGCACTCTGGGATCATGACCTGAGCAGAAGGCAGACCCTTAACCAACTGAACCACCCAGTACCCCTGGCCTTTTCTTCTTATAAACGTGCTCAAGTTTCCTCAGTCTTAAAAACAGATATCTTACAATAGATAAATTCAAATTTTTATTTCTTAATTTTTTACTATGTTTTTTACTAAATTTTTTACTATGTACTATGTTGTGTCATACAAACAAGCTGGGAAGATTTTGAAACAACCCAATTGTTAGCTGGTGGTGGTTTGGCTTAGAGTGATAATGATGGAGAATTTGGATAGGTTTTGGAGTTAGTGTTGAAAGGCTTTAATGATAGGTAAGAAAGAAGGACTTGCTTAATGGGCTCAGTGATAGTGACTTTTATTGCGGTGAGGAAGCTTAGGGAAGCAAAGGATCTGGGTATTGAGTTCAACTTTTCAGTAGTTATTAGGTATGAAAAAATAATGCCAAGGGTGCTTGGGTAGCTCAGTCAGTTAAGCATCTGCCTTCAGCTAAGTTTAAGATCCCAGGGTCCTAGATGGAGCCTGACATCAGGTTCCCTGCTCAATGAGGAGTCTGCTTCTCCCCCTGCCCCTCTCCCTGTTCATGCTCTCTCTTACTCTTTCTCTCTCTCTCTCTTTCTCTCAAAAAAATAAATAAACTATTAAAAAAAAAGTTAATGTCAAGAAAGCAGTTGACTAAGTCTGAGGCTTAGTCAGACATAAGAAGGTAGGAAGTATGCTGTCATGGAAGCCAAGAGAATAATGATTTCTATGAGACCAGTGTTGTTAATGAGTCAAGTGAGTTAGGTGAGAACAGATCCCTGATACCGTATTGGACAACACAGAGGTAGTATGTTTCCTTCCTGTTTCAGTGGGCTGGTTGGCCACATTTGCCTAATTGATAAGGTAAAAAAAGAGTATAGGTAGGAAGTGGAGATTGTGGATTTTGTACCAAAATGACTCTACATCAACTTTCTACTTACCATTACCATTTCCTAATTATTTGTGCCCAAATTGATACCCTATTATTTATCATTTGAATCTTTGAAATAATCTCTGGACTATGTTATGCTTATGAAGGTTTTGTCTCTCCTCTACAGAATGGTTCTCTATTGACTGAAGTCATCTTCTTAAAGTATGGCAGACTATCAATTGTTCAGTGGAGATTTGACAATTTTCTATGAATATAAAAAGATGAAACCTTTTATTCACATATATTTCATACATTTGAAATTCAAGATGAACTATTTTTCACAGAAATTCTATTACATCCATAATCATTGTTAAGTTTTTAATAATGAACTCTAAGTACTGTGCTGGACAGTTGGTCTAGGCTAACATTCATTTAACAGGGAGTAATTTGTCTTGACTGAAGTATTTTCATATAAATTACATTTTATTAATTAAATTTGTTAAATTTGCATTTTTATTGTAACTGGGATATTGCTTTATTGTATCCCCAACTCACAGAAAAGGATCAATAGCTTAAAAGTCACTCATTAAAGCATGAAGGTGGTGATAAAGTAGGATCATAAATATTGCAACAAAGAATAAAGTCATAAATATAAATATTGACTAGGATTAGTGTTAAAATAAAGGATGTGAATTTGTTCTTAGAATAAGACTTGAGCATATAATGATCTCATAAAGGCAACAGCAAAAGAAAATTGTAAGTAGGCTCTTAATCTCACGAAACAAACTGTGGGTTGCTGGGGGGAGGGGGTTGGGAGAAGGGGGGTAGGGTTATGGACATTGGGGAGGGTATGTGCTTTTGGGTAAATTGGAAGGGGAGATGAACCATGAGAGACTATGGACTCTGAAAAACAATCTGAGGGGTTTGAAGTGGCAGGGGGGTGGGAGGTTGGGGTACCAGGTGGTGGGTATTATAGAGGGCACGGCTTGCATGGAGCACTGGGTGTGGTGAAAAAATAATAAATACTGTTTTTCTGAAAATAAATAAATTGGAAAAAAAAAAGAAAATTGTAAGTAGGAATTTCAAAGAAGATAATCTTAAATTAGATTTGTTTAACTGGTAGCCATTTATACTAAGTTTCAGGGCTTAAACCTAAATGGTGGCATGGGGGCTTCCTAGTTTATGTGTTGATTTAAAACAAAGCACAGTGATCTCTGTGGTGAACTGACTAGACTTTACCTACAGGATGAAAATCATCATTTTCTGTGTGAAGTTAATTAATGTGTTCAAATAGAGGAAAAAAAACCCCTTAGCTCTCAATGTTCAGCATTCTAAGTTTTAGTCTTTATAATAAAAAAATGCAAGTCATGCCATTTTTTTAAAGAGCTTCACAAACCAGTTAATAATAAATAGAATCATGGGAGGGAAAGCAGAACAAACTATGGGGAAAATACACTCATCAGCTGACATGGTATGTCTTTGCATAGTAACACGAGGATGCACTGTGGAGGAACTCTTGCCAACCAGTGTATGTGGCATCATTATGCTTACTTGTGGAAGATACACTGATGTATCTTCACTCGGCCTATCAACACTCTGCCTATGCATATGACAGAGAAGTGCTCAACATGCTTTGTGTTGCTTATTATTGAGAAAAGGTGATACAGAAGAGGTTTCTCATTTAATTAAGGACTTTTATAACTGAGTTCTGGTAGCTCTGTTGCACTGCCAATTTATGCATCATTTTGTGCTTTAGACATTTCAGACTTAAAAATAATGGCCACTGATCTTAATCCACTGTTGAATAAAATGGAAAAAAGTTATAAATAAGATCAAATTATGATCTTGTCTGCATATTTTTTGTGTGTTCTCTGAAAAAAGTGGTTATTACGTTATGACTTTGCTTTTTCATTCTGCTGAACCAAGACTGAACAAGGTAGATGATTTTGAAATTAGATTAAGAAACAAACAAACAAAAACCACTTATTCATCGCCACTGAAAATGGTTGTACAGGTCATTCTTGAGATTTCAGATATCTTGCTTAGTAATCAATTTCATTGGCAATTCAGTAAATTTGATATATTCAGCATAGCCAGCCTATCATTTGGTGGCCAATATACATTAGTTTCAAAAATTAAGGATAAATATAAATATTTTTTTAAGGAGAAAAGTTTGGAGTCTTATTTTCAGCTCAGGTTATGATCTCAGAGTCCTGGGATCAAGACCTGCTTCAGCTTCCAAGTTCAGTGGAGAGTCTGCTTGAGGATTCTTTCCCTCTCCCTCTCCCTCTGCCCTTCCACTGCATGTGCACACGCACACACACACACTCTCAAATAAATAAATAAAAATTAAAAAAAAAAAAGAAACTATGATGCGATTGGCTAGGTGACCAAGAGTTTACTTCCTTCAGAGAAGTTGTTTCTTAACTTCCTGATGAAAGAAATCAATGGTATATTTTAAAAAATATATATATTTAAATCATACATGTCTGTGCAGTAAAATTTCCTAAACACATCCAAGGAATGATTTGGACACTTTTTCACCACACTGTAAACTGAATCATTCTGTATTGAGGATTTGATTGTGATGTTTTTCAACTTAGAGTCTGATGAGGCACAGAAAATAGTCCTAATTTGGAAATAGTCCATAAATCCTGTCTAAATGTCTGATAACCAGTTGACAGAACCACCAAAAATCAGCTGCTATTCCAAGTATATGCCATTTATTTAACAGAATGAAAGACTAGAGAAATATTTATTTCCATTGATATAGGTAAATATTAGATTGAACCATATGAAATCAATGATTTTCACTTGTTTCAAACTGACAAAAAATGGACATTTCATATGTCTCAATTTAATAGATTATATGAAAACCCTTCTTTAAAACATTTAGAAACATTGGATAAAATACAATAAAACAATTTGAATACATACTTTAATTAACAGGAGAGGAAGAAAAATCCCCCAAAACTATAAAGTGAAAGAAAACTGATGATATGCATAAAAATGAGAACTGAAACTATGGCTTGAAGTGGGGGCGCTCAGGGAGGTGTTTGGTGTTTAGGTCACCAGAATGCTCAGTTTTACACATTACTACAGTACTGGACACCAGACTTTGGCTAGGTAGAGACTTGGCTGCAATTGCATAAAGTCAGAACCTTTGAACTTCCACATCTACTCCTAGGCTCTGAAAGGAAAACAAGAAAAGCTTCTGAGAGTTTGTAAACAAATCCTTGCCCTCATAATGTTTTGGGCTTTCAATTTATGCTGCCAGAGAAGCCAAGGACATCTAAAACTGACAAATTAACTCTCTGTTATTGCCCTGGCACAAGCAGAAACAAGTGTTGATGTTTTCTGTCCAGAATACAATCTAGGCTGTACAGGGTTCTTATAGAAAAAGTTCTCCTGAAAATGAATTCACAACCTCGAATTACATAAAATAAAATAAGCCATGATTAATAAGAATCAGCAGAGATAAACAGCAAAATTAAACACAGAATGAACTGATATTAAAATTATAAGATACAAAATAGAAGTATGTTTAAATGTCTTAAGCAATGAAACATGGGATTGAAAATAAGCAAAAATGAGATTCTATAAAATAATCAGAACAAAATTTAAAATAAATTTAAAAAACTTTATAAGATGAAAAATGTAATCTCGACAGAAAACTTAATAGAAAAGTTAAATGGCAGATTAGATACAGCTATTGAAAAAAGTGCAAACAGAATCAAGAGCTGCATAAATTATTTAGAATAAAGCACAAAGAGTTGAAGGAATAAAATAAAATGAAAGCAATCTTAGGAAAAATGGAAGAATGGAAAAAAATGGAAGAATATTTCTCAGTAATGAAAAATGAGTACAAAGAGTAGAAAAGAGATAATATGAAAGACAATTCCTGCAAACTTTCTGGAGTTGAAGAAAATCTTGATTTCTCATGTTCTTAAATCATGGAGAATCCTAACCAGAAAGAATAAGAAGAAATTAACATTTAGATACACTTTAATGAAATACAGAGTATTTGAGAAAAATTATGTTCTTTGAAAGCAGTTTAACATAAAAAAAAAGGTCATTTACAAAGAATAAACTTAGTAGACTAATACTAAAAGACACAGATGACAGTGAAAAAATTTAGTTGGTGAGAGAATATTATTTGCAATTTAAAATCTTTTATCCAGTAATTAGCTGAATTTTATATCTAGATAAAGATTTATTAAGGAAATGGCAAAGAACATTCTAGAAAAAAACCACCATGAGTTATGAATATAAACAAACTCTTATCAAAATGTGTATCAAAAGTTATACTATGGAAGAATGAAACCAAATCCAGAAGAAGGAATAAGATATAAATAAAAGGGAAATAGTGAGTTATAAAACAAATATTTTTGGATAAAATAGTATTAATGATGATGAATAATTTGACCCAAATTCAGAAGAGTCTTAAATCTCACTTCTCCATGGCATTTTTAACTTGCCATAAATGGGATGGGGTCTAAGATAAAGCTCAGTATTTGTAGGTGTCTTGACTTGGGATCCTAAAAAAGCAAACAAGGGGCAGGGATTTGGAATGGGCTGGTTGGCCAAGAGGTAATTCTAGAAAGTGACAGTAGAGAAGTGTCAAATTTAGGTGGGGAAGAGAAGAAGGCTATAAAAGGTATATTAAAAATTAATAATACATTGTGGACAATGGTAAATTAATCCTGAGGAGTTAGGAGAAGCAGTATATAGAGTACACATTTTTTTTTTTTTTCACTTGAAGTAGGAGGAAGCTGAGGTATTTATATTCCAACCACTGTCAGTCACTGGTAGAGGACTGCTAGAATTAGGGCATAAATTCCCTAGAACTTCTGGATGCCTGCTTCAAACACAGGCAGAGCACTGGCCTAAGAACCAGAGAACCAGAGAAAGCCCACAGTGAAGAAATGCAGGAGATGTAAGTTGGAAGGATGTTAAGCAGGCATTAAAATGGTAAAGGTGGTGGGAATGCAAGTTGATGCAACCACTCTTGAAAATGATATGAAGGTTCCTCAAGAAGCTGAAAATCGAGATACCCTATGAAAACACAGATGCCCTATGACTCAGCAAATGCACTACAGGGTTATTTACCCTAAAGATACAAATGTAGTGATCAGAAGGGGCATATACACCCCAGTGTTTATAGCAGCAATGTCCACAATAACCAAGCTGTGGAAAGAGCCTAGATCTCCATTAATGATTATATATAATCTTCATTATATATATATATATATATATATATATATATATATAGTGGAATACTATGCAGCCATCAAAAACGAAATCTTGCATTTGCAATAACATGGATGGACCTGGAGGGTATTATACTAACTGAAATAAGTCAATCAGAGAAAGACAATTATCATATGATCTCACTGATGTGAGGAATTTGAGAAACAAGGCAGAGGATCATAGGGGAAGGGAGGGAAAAATGAAATGGGATGAAACCAGAGAGGGAGACAAACCATAAGAGACTTTTAATCTCAGGAAACAAACTGAGCATTGCTGGAGGGGAGGTGGGTGGAAGGGATGGGGTGGCTGTGTGATGGACACTGGGGAGGGTATGTGTTATGGTGAGTGCTCTGAACTGTGTAAGCCTGATGAATCACACACCTGTATCCCTGAAACAAATTATACACTGTATGTTAATAAAAATAATACATAAATAAATACATAAATATATAAATAAATAGTTAAAGGTGGGTGGATGTGGGTGGAGTCCTGAGACAATAGCTACACCAAGGAATTATTATTCCAATTTTTAAACCACATTCCCCTCTTCTTTCTAGCTTCTGCTGTACACTTAATGGATTACACCTTGTCTTAGAAGCTAAGCTCTTCTTTCCCCTCCACTTAGTAAGAATTATTTTTTTTTCCTTTGGATTTTCTGAAAGCAAAAATAACAAATCATTTTTTACTTAAACAGGAAAATACTTATGCATTTTTCTAAAGAGTATTTTAGTTTGTATTTACCTAAATGTAAATGTAAGACTGAGAGGAACTTTCTTTCTCCCTCTTGTTGTTTTCTACAGTCAGCCTGTGTATAACTCCTAACTTTCCCTATGTGGTCAAAAAGAGAACTTAGATATTAGCATTCTGATAGTAAGGTGACATATAAAGATTTTATCCACAACACTGGGAATTTAAAAAAATAATAATTTTATGGGTTAGTTTTATATCACAATAGGAAGAAGCTACATGCTATTATTCTCTACCACTAATTTATTGGTCAGGCTGAGCATGTGATAAGAAGCAAAGGAGTTTGGTGAAGCTAGCTCTAGAGTGGATTTCTATCAACAAGAATATTCTGGGATTACAGGCTACTTTGGAGACCAGTTGAGCATCACAGTCAGGGTTCGAGGTAGAACAGAAAAATGTCTCTTCCAAGAAACACTAGGTTAGATTAACATTGTATCATATTACTTACTTTTTCCCAAGATATTCCTTCATTATCTCAGATGAAGATTCAAGAACATTTCTCTATTTTTAAAAGTTAACTTCTAACACTTCCAAGATAAGATGTGCCATCCTGTACATTCAACATGTCGAGTGTTAAATGTATGCGTGTGTGTGCACGTGCAAATGTGTTAACAAATTTTTCAGTTGCAAGCGACAAAATCACATTTAAACTAAAAAGGCCAAAAGGAGGATTTTTCATCTCATATAATTGGTTGCAGAGGAGTTTGTCCAAGGAGTAAACCTTACTCAGGCACTACTGGTTTCAGGGTTTCAAACAATGTTAGGAGGCTACTCTTCTCACTTTCCTGGGAAAATAATCAGAACTACTTATTTCTGATGCTTTCCTTAAAGTTGGAGTGATTGTTAGGCAGTCTCCACCCATGTCCTAGCAAAAATGTCAGGCTGGTAGTAGCTCTAGGTTTCCATTACCCTTACGTCAACTCTCCTAGTAAAGGGGGAAATCTTTTTCAAGTGGTCAAGCAAAAGTCCAGCAATTTTATGTTGCTCAGAAGCTATGGAGTAGGTATTTGAAGGTAAATATTTGAGATCAGAATTTTGGGATGATGTAGGACATGTCTTCATCAGGGTTTAAAATGAACACACAAAAGTATACCCAATGTTTTCAACAGAGTAATACTCTGCATCCTTAGTGGGAGGTTCTCATTCCAGTAAATTTTGTGATAATCAAGCCTAAGTTATTTCCCTGAAGTTAATTGAAAGAGAAATGTACAATATCATCATGACACCTATAGGGAACTTCTTTAATACATATTATTGATTAAATGTTCTAAACATGCTTTTACACCTTAAAGCTGAATACAAAGATGATTCCAACAACAATGGAAACAAATCCTTTTAAAGATTCTCATGTGGTCACACATATTGTTTTATTGTGATGGGATTCTGTTAACATCAGTATATTTCTGTAAAAATCCTTCTCGGTTCACATGATCAAAGGAAAATAGAAGGAGAATATAGTCCCCCAGTAGTTAATTAGCACATAAAAAATTGTATCTGAGAACAGAAGGAGAGAAAGAGATGTGCTATTTTCTTACCATCTCAATTCCTTGGGGCCCTTCAGACTTGTTGGGTATTACACACATAACTGGATTAACTTTACTTCATGCATCTCTGATTTATTATTTTTCTGTATATTAGATTAATAAAAACATTATTTTACACAGAAACACATCCTCCTATTACAATACCCTGTATACACACACACACACACACACACACACCCCTCCTATGCATGTGGTAAACGTTATCATGCATTCTCAGCCAGGAGAGCTGATACAGCAGGCCAACATTAGCCTTTTGGCCAGTGAGCATTGGAAGACTCTGCCACAAAGGCTCTCAGCTAAATAGCACTCTTCTAGACACTGCAGAGTATTCTCTGATGCATTATTTCTCCAATACAGGTCTTGCCATTTACTTTGTTCTCTGAAAAATGCCCCTGACCTGAAATGACAATACAGAAAGACATAGAATAAAGTGAAATAAAATAAAATAAAATGTAAATTTGACAGTGAAATGTTAAGATGTAAAGGTAGGTTTTACTGAGGCAACTTTGAGGCAACTTGAAAGAAATAGTGGAGTGTACTGAGGATGAAATGCAGTGGTCAGTCAGCATCTGCTCGCATTGTAATCAGTTGGCATTGTAATAGGAATCATACGCATTGTTACAGATTGCTGAATAGAATAATGATTATTTACATAGTCTATGGAAGAAATGTCAGTGGTATGTTGTGATTTCAAGGTATTTGGAGAGAATTTTCTTTAAAAATGTAATACCTAGAAGATACCACCACAAGAAAATTAATGATTCCATGATGCTGAATCAAGTACTTTTAGGAAAACATTCTCCTACCTATCAGCCTAAACCAGATTGTTCTTAATTATTTGGATGGGAGTTCTCCGAATGTTCAGAATTTCATGAGTAAAGGAATAAGGAAAATTGAAAGACAATTATTTCTGTATGCCAGGACATAAAACTGTAATTCAAGATGTTTTTTCTTGCTTGTACGTTAAACAAAATATGAAAAATTACTTCTTAATAATAATGACATATTATTATATGTTTCATGTATCACATGCAATGCCTTGTACCATTACAAAGTGTATAAATATTTTTTTGTGTGAACCACTTGATCTTTTCAAAACATTAAAGCAGAATTCTTTTTACAGAAATGCTATTTGTGAATACTTGTTCTTCACATATAACATTGTGAATATTTGTTAGAATGACTATTTGCCTCATTTTACTTTAATATATTCTTTACAGAAGCTTTGCTGAAAGCAAAATAAACCTAAAAGTGACCTCTTTTTAATAATAGTATTAATTACAGTCACATTCAGTCTTGGTTTAATGCAGCTATAAAAATTCTTTTCAGTGGCAGCAAAGGAGGAAAGAAATGAAAGCAGGGACTCTGTAGTCTGCATTTCCTTCTCCTCTTTTCAATTTTTATGGAAAGAAAGTATCACTTTAATCATAACTTTATTATTTATCCTTAATCAAACTCCACTTTAATCTCTAATTATTATTCATCTTGGTAATTAATGAAATTACATTGGGAGAATTTCTATAATACGTATAGACTGCTCTCAAACTGTCCAATATAATTACTAATGAAAAAGAACCACAATGAAATGGTACTTCACAGGTTTTTGAGTTCAGGTTCACACAAGGGGGATGCTGTGGATCATTGGCATTAACTAATGATGACCTGAGATCAAAGGCAGAGCCCATGGAACTCCAGCTTTCAAGGTAGCATAATAAGTCTGAAATGTCAAATGAAATCTTCCAAAAAAAATTTAAACTACAATAATGGCCCATCAAAACTGTCAAGCTAGCTATCCAAGTGATATATATAAGATTGATGATTTCAAAAGCTCTAGGAAAGTGAAAGAGTTCTAGATAAATGGCCAAAAGCAAATTCTTAAGTTCAATTACAAAAAAGTAAACTTCACCAAAGCTGTCATGTACTGTGGCTTACCTCATGCCATGCCAACAGTACACAAAGTAACTGAACTTTGGGTACCAAAAAAAGAGCCCCACCCTCCAAAATAACAAAGATCAGCAAACAAAACTTTGTGCCACTTCTAAATAGCTATTTTAATCAAGAAACTATGTATGTTTTTTTATCTGATATATTCCTGCTTCCAAAGCTCTAAGTCTTGACATCTGGAGTACAGCATACCACTGGGGAAAATGTAAAAGCACAAAGGTACAGATTTGGCATCCTGCAGAGAATGACAAGTTGTAAGAACACACAAAGCTTTAGTGAAGGCAAATCCCTGATTATGTAAAATTAATTAGTATAATTCTGATTGGAACAATCCTTTCTCTGTAACAGTTTGTTGGAATTAATAATAATAAGACTTAAAAAAATTTAATGTATGTCTCCAGCTCTACTGTGAGCATTAAAAATAGAGCTGTGAAATCTTTGTAAAGCCTGTGAGTTGAGCATTCACTGCCTCACTTCTGGGAGAGAGAGAAGGCAAAAGACAAGCTTATGGAGGCTATTTAATTAAAGTCAGAAAGAACATTAAAATAGAAAAATTAGCTCAGTGAAAAATCTCTTTTCATTTCCATTAAATCAGAAGCAATTTAAACACTGAAATGGAAACCGGAAGAAAAGAAAAGAAAAAAAAAATCCAAACTTCTTAACTGGTCTGGACTTTTCCATTGCATGCTTCTGGAATTTTGACTCTGGTATTCTAGTAAAGCTATTTGTTTCAAATATCTGTTTATTTGTTATTTCATTCATATCATCATTCCCGCATTGTTTGATGTATTCTTTCACCCATCTATTCACACATTCATTTTTTTTTTTGAAAATGAGAGGTGTAAATCATCATGAGTCATGACATGTGATACAGTTTCATATGGTAAGAGGAGAACACGAGTATTAAAATCTACCTGTATCTAGAGTGGTAAATATGATCAAGTAAGCTTTCCAAGAGGGAATGTTGTCGGAGTCATTTCACATGCGGGTTTGATATTTACCAGAGAATCTACAAAATCTATACTTAAACAGGAAACATATTTCAAAGAACACTGACATTTTCAGATAATTAGAAATGACAAACTTGAGGCTTATTTTCTATTATGTTTCACATAATTGCATATTTAAGCAATAGGTACTGAGATTTACATGTAATGAACAAGTAGAACAAGCAAATGGAATAATAATTCTTAGTGAAACAGTGATTATATTTAAAATTATGTCAGTCTTGCCCACAAGGCCAACACTATAAGTGAGGTGGGTTACTAAAAGGGCATCAAACTTCCTCCAGTCGTTATTTAATAATTACTAATCAGGCTGTGTTAAATGAAAGGGTCATAGTCTCTGACTTATGAATACAACTGGGATAGGTTTATTTCTTCTAACTATGTTTAGCATACTCACACGGAGCCAAAGCCTGGAGTGGAAATCCTGAGAAGAGGACTTTCTGCCAGAGGAGATTCTGGAAGTTAATGATGACCTATGAGATGTCACTACATGATATTAATGGGATGGCATGAAATTGAATTCGTGGGAGAAAGGCTTCTGCTAAGGACTGAAAAACTATGCAGAATCGTAGGGCACTGGAAAATGTTAAATTAGATTCTTGACCATTATTCTTCAGATTTGATGTGGAGAAAGATCTTAAAAGCTTAAAACACTTTATTTTCCTGGTTCATTGGGTACTTCTTTTTATTTTAATTTTTTCCCGTACCCAACAGAAGCTTAATTTGACCAATGGATCCATTTCATGGCTGGATTACTATATTATCAACTTATTATTTGTCTCCATTTAAAGCATGGAAGCAGAAATGTACATGAGAGCCTTTGTTTGTCGAAGATGCTTTTCACATTTGTTTCTCTTGTTTTACAAATATATACTTTCCATGGCACTTTTCAGTTTTTACTAACAGGAATCAGATTGGAATTGAATTAGTGTGACAGGAAAATGGATTTTTAGGCAAAAAAAAAAAAAAAAAAAAAAAATTGGCTGCATATTTTCTTAGCTTGTGTTCCCCCAGAACAGAGACTGAAGGAATGACTTGTTTTCATTTGCAAACATCATCCCTGGAAGCAGAAGTGAGAAATAAGGAGGAGGTAAAACCAGAAAGGAGGAAAAGCCAAACAAAGATGAGTTATCAAGTTGTCGGCTCTGACAGGTTTCCCTGGCACCTTTGAGAAACATGAAACCTGCTTCAAAAGTTTCCATTCAGGAAAAAAAAAAAAAAAAAAGTGGAAGTGTTTACTTACTGGTCCTCATTATTCATTGTTCAATGGTATTGGCTACATTATATGGGAGGGGTACCTGTATGAGTGTGAAGGGGGTTCCTGTGGGCATCCTGCACTGGTTCAGAAAAGACGGGGGGCGGGGGAGAGTGTTCCAGATGGTCCAGATCTGGGTCAAGGCTGATGGCACCCAGCTAAAGTGTTGAAGCCTGTGCAGGACTAGTGATGACAAGGGCAGTTGGAATAAGAAGGACCAACAGGTTTTGAATTGGGATGCAAGAGGCGCCCAATAACAACGGTGTGTTCCCTTTAACAGAAGGAAAATTATTTCCAAAGTTAAATGGGCAAATTTATAAAATCTGCAAAACAGATTTTGTCCTGAAGTATAGCAGGTAAGCACGACAGAGCTCCAGACTGTGACAATGTTCTTTCATTTTCAGTCAGTTTTAACGACCACTTCCTCTTCATCCCATCTTTAGGAAGTCTGAACTCTTTCATCCATATCAGCATTTCTCCAATATTTGGTCTAGGGACCACTTTATAGTCTTAAAAAGCATTAAAAATCTCAAAGTAATGTTGTTTTTTTTTTGTTTTTTTTTTTGTTTTTTTTTTAAGATTTTATTTATTTATTTGACAGGCAGAGATCACAAGCAGGCAGAGAGGCAGGCAGAGAGAGAGAGAGAGAGGAGGAAGCAGGCTCCCCGCTGAGCAGAGCGCCCGATGCGGGGCTCGATCCCAGGACTCTGGGACCATGACCTGAGCCAAAGGCAGAGGCTTTAATCCACTGAGCCACTCAGGCGCCCCATTAATGTTGTTAATATAGGTCGCATAGACTCATCTTTACCATATTTAGAAATTAAAACAGAAATTATAAAATAGGTTGAATAAACTTAAAAATAAAAACAATAAGCATATATTACAAGTTAACAATATTTTTACAAAAAACACCCCTGTATTTCTCCAAACAAACAAAAAACAGTGAGAAGAATCTCATTGCTATACAGTCTTTTTACAAATTTCATTAATGTCTGGATTCATAGGAGACCACCAATTTCTCATGTTTGTTCTGTATTCCATCAGTCAAAATATCACATGGGGGCGCCTGGGTGGCTCAGTGGGTTAAGCCGCTGCCTTCGGCTCAGGTCATGATCTCAGAGTCTTGGGATCGAGTCCCGCATCGGGCTCTCTGCTCAGCAGGGAGCCTGCTTCCCTCTCTCTCTCTCTGCCTGCCTCTCTGTCTACTTGTGATTTCTCTCTGTCAAATAAATAAATAAAATCTTTAAAAAAAAAAATCACATGGAATGTGTCCTCCAGAACACACCAGTGTAGTCTTAAAAAAGAATGAAAATAAGAAAGGCAAATGATATCTTAATATTATTATGAAAATCACTTTGTCCTTGCAGATTCTCTGGAATAATCTCACTGAATCCCAAAAGTTTCTGGATGTCACTTTGAGAACCCCTGGTCTGCTCATATACCTACAGCCCAATCTACCTTCCTATTTTGATTCCCTACCATTTTATAGTAAGCCCCAGTGCCCTGTCACAGTGAACATTACTGTTATCCAAATATAGCTTTTAGATTCCCTACATCTAAGCTTTCCACCCACTTTTCCCTCCCCCACCTTCCTTTACACTACTGATGCTTATCTAAATTCTTTCAATTATCTTTAGTAAACTTTCTGCAATACTGATATTTAGCAAGCATCATTTTCTTTTTGCATAATATTTGTACTTCACCTCCCTTATTACTTTAGACTTCATATCTTCTAACTGATGCTTGGCATAGTAGCTTGGTCAGTAAATATGTGTTGAAAATATGGTACAAGCATGTGGAACATTTGCTTGTCTTATAGTTTACAGCATATGGACCAGCAAACCTTATCGTTTTCTCATTGATGCATTTTATTACTGATTAATTTATTATTGTAGATTAAGGCCTCAGAAACCTATAAGAGAGGACTCACATGTGTGAGTACCTCTGGCCTGACCAATGGTATAGCTGGATCGCACATTTTTTTTTTCTTAAGCCCATACAATTATTGTTTTATATTATTGAGTTTAGACAGTTTTGTTTGACAGAAGTGAGAACTGGAGAAGGTAGCCTACAGAATGCAGAGGGAATACTTGAATTTTGTTGTGAGTAACTAAGTATCTCTTACCAGTTGTCAAGGAAGGCTGATACAAAGTTTTTGCTGGAGATTGAAAAACTACTGAACTTGTGAATGAAATCATGTAATTTACTCACTGTTGTCCTGTTCATGACAGTGTGGCTAAGACTCTGACATATTGTCTGGTAACTGGTACTCAATGGCATCGACCAAGGGCTATCTGGCAACATAGATTTCCAAGTTTTCCTTACCCTATTTGAACACCTGAAGGTCACTGAATTTAAAAGAAAGACCACTCTATTGCCTCATAGTTAACAGATTGCCTAATCACAACCATCTAAATACTTATAAGATTATTTTCTTCCTTCTCACATACAAGTTCTACAACCTTAGATACAGTCATAAGGTAGGCAAATTGTATTTATCTGTATTCTCCCTGTCTGGCCAAGGTGGACCAATGTTAAAGTTGAAATGCTCTCAATGCTTTGAACTTGGTAGTGCCCATGTTTTGCACAAGTGATTTCACCACCTGTACACTAATCTTCCTTATGTTTGTTTTACAGAGAAGGTATACCTCAGTGAATCTGGATACTAATAAATTTCAAAGGTATAATGCAGGGCAAAGGAATATATCTTTAAAATAACTGGGTTAGATTAAATGATAACTCAATAGAAAAGGAATTTTTAAATTCTATTTAAATACCAAACTATGCAGCCACCAAAAGAAATGAAATCTTGCCATTTGTAATGACATGGATGGAACTAGAGAGGATTATGCTGAGCAAAATAAGGCAATCAGAGAAAGACAATTATCGTATGATCTCACTGATATGAGGAATTTGAGAGGCAGGGCGTGGGATTTGGAGGGTAGGGAAGGAAAAAATGAAACAAGTGAGATCATGAGAGTGACAAACCGTAAAAGACTCTTTTTTTTTTTTTTTTTAAATAGGTAGAGAGGCAGGCAGAGAGAGAGAGAGAGAGAGGAGGAAGCAGGCTCCCCGCTGAGCAGAGAGCCCGATGTGGGACTTGATCCCAGAACCCTGAGATCATGACCTGAGCTGAAGGCAGAGGCTTAACCCACTGAGCCACCCAGGCGCCCTGGTAAGAGACTCTTAATCTCACAGCCAAACTGAAGGTTGCTGTGGGGTGGGGGGTTGGGGAGAGGGTGGTTGGGTTATGAACATTGGGGAAGGTATGCACTGTGATAAGTGTTGTGAAATGTGTAAGCCTGATGATTCACAGACCTGTACCCCTGGGACTAATAATACATTATATGTAAATAAAAATAATTAAAAAATAAAATCTTAAAAAAACAAATTAATAGATGTAAATTCATCTATAGAGAAAAGCTTTATTGACTTTAGCTACACACAGAGAGTGACAGGTAAAAGAAAGATACCTCAGTGTTGTTTGGTTAGTATGTTGGTGCAGTTTAAGCATAAGATGCTATAGCTTGGACATTTGAGTCCTCTCAGGTTATTTTATGAAACAACTTGCAAAATATTGTTAGAACCACCAAAAGGAGGTTGTTTTGTTAATTTTAAAATACCTTGGATGCAAATATTAAAGAGGGATTTTTTTTTTTTTTTTTTTTTTTGGTCACTAAGTCCATCAGCTGCGATAAATATAAGCACTGCTTTCATCTTTGTCTCTGGTTATCTATAAATGGACAAGTATTTTTTCACACTCTGAAACCACCTCTTTTTTGCTTTTTCTGTTTACTCTCTTTAGTATGCTTTCTCCTACAATCTAAGCACCTTAATTAATAAGATACCTGTGATCCACTTATCCACCACCTTTCATTGCCTCTCACCTTCTTTGTGTCCTTTCCTCCTAACCCAGCCTTACTCCCATGGTCAGCCATGATAGCTAGTCCTTTGCAGGTGCTGGCAGCTCCCCTGTGCCTCTCTTACTTGTTCTTACTCTCCTGGCTATACCTTAGCCCTGGATAAATCTATTTCTGTTCTTTCTCGGTGTTTGCCTCTGCACAACAGATATACACACATCTCGATTTACATCCATAGTAATTTACCTCAAGAGCCCTGTAAAGCTTTGCAGTATTGACACTGTATTTCCCAAGTCAATTCCCTGTCCTACCTAGCCTTCTAACCTCTCCCTTTCCATTCTATCTTGGATCCTCCATTCTTTTTTTTTTTTTTTTCCCCACATGACTCAAAGAATTTAATCAAGGTCACCAATAACCACTGTGTCGCTAATTCCTACTGCCACTTCTCACTTATTTTATCCACCAACAGTATTTGACCTACTTAATTACTCTCTCCTCTTTGAAATGTTTATTCTCTCTTTCTCTTAATTCTTCTGTGGTTTTTTTGGATGTTGATTTTTGGTCTCTTTGAAAGGTCTTAATGGCTCTGTCCATGGACTTTGGTCCTCTGTACTTGTTCCCTTGATAATCTCATCCTGCCCAGTATTGCTTGCCGATGATTAAGAATTCATAATATTAAGATATATATAACATAGATAGATATGAGAGATATACGCTTTTTACTTCCTCCCCCATGTTTTTATACTTAAGAGTTATTGTTATTAAGGCACTGTTGTTTTTATCCCTTCCAGACCAAGGACACAGCTGGATTCTTTTTTTTTTTTTTTTTTTAATTTTTCCTGGGATATTTGATTCAGGGAAAGTAAGAGATAGTGATGGGGGAAAAAAAGAAGCAAAAGAGAAAAATGGAAATAACCTTTTGGTTAAGTTTAGGAACTGAATAATTGGACTGGTGAAAAAGGAGAGGTGGTTGACATTTTTTTTTTCTTACCAATGACTTTGCATATTCATGGTTACTAGGGGTAAAAATATTTTAAATGTTATCTTCTGAATATCTTCTGAAAGGATACAAAAGCTTACAAAGCTATGAAATTTTGAAATTTCTAAACATATTCATACAGACAGGTTTGCTTAACACCAGTGAGGTAGAGATCATTTGATTATGATAACTGCTTATATTTTTGATTATATATTACATTATATATTAATTATATATTACAAAGCAATGAAAATATATGACATTTTATATTCTTTTGGAAAAAAAGATAATAGTTTATGTTCTCACATTTTCCATAGATAGTATTACGGCCTCTGGACAATTCTATCACACTTCTGATGGTTTTAATCATTTTTTGAAGGGAAGGGGCTTACTTAAGATTTCGAAAATGGGCCCATCCTCTATGCTGCTCCCCTTCCTTCTTTTGCTCTGCTTGTTATGACAAGTTGAACTACTATGACCTTCTTTCCTAGATTCCTGTCAAAAACAGGCACTCATACAACCAATAAACTTCTTCAGGGGCTTTTCCTTCCAACTTCACCAGTGCAGATACTTCCTTGGTACCTCTGCACAGCACCAATGTTAATTTTAATACTGTAGTCATCAACTCTACTGCTTCCCTTGTCAAAGGACCCTGTCAAGTGTCTGCCAAGTTCCTGTGAGCCAAAAAACAGGGGTCCCCATGACAGAGTTTTTGATTGTCCTCATCAACGCTCTCCTGTGACTGAGAAAAAGTGGAAATTGCTAAATAATTGATTTGCCCAAAGAAGTCCTTGACTACCACTTTTAAAATTTTCAGTTTAGAAGAAAGGGAATTAGGAAAATTATTCTATGAAGACTCAAAACTATTCTTTTTTTTTTCCAATTTATTTATTTTCAGAAAAACAGTATTCATTATTTTTTCACCACACCCAGTGCTCCATGCAAGCTGTGCCCTCTATAATACCCACCACCTGGTACCCCAACCTCCCACCCCCCCCCCCCCGCCACTTCAAACCCCTCAGATTGTTTTTCAGAGTCCATAGTCTCTCACGGTTCATCTCCCCTTCCAATTTACCCAAAAGCACATACCCTCCCCAATGTCCATAACCCTACCCCCCTTCTCCCGACACCCCTCCCCCCAGCAACCCACAGTTTGTTTCGTGAGATTAAGAGTCACTTATGGTTTGTGTCCCTCCCTATCCCATCTTGTTTCATGGATTCTTCTCCTACCCACTTAAGCCCCCATGTTGCATCACCACTTCCTCATATCAGGGAGATCATATGATATTTGTCTTTCTCCGCTTGACTTATTTCGCTAAGCATGATACGCTCTAGTTCCATCCATGTTGTCGCAAATGGCAAGATTTCGTTTCTTTTGATGGCTGCATAGTATTCCATTGTGTATATATACCACATCTTCTTGATCCATTCATCTGTTGATGGACATCTAGGTTCTTTCCATAGTTTGGCTATTGTGGACATTGCTGCTATAAACATTCGGGTGCACGTGCCCCTTTGGATCACTACGTTTGTATCTTTAGGGTAAATTCCCAGTAGTGCAATTGATGGGTCATAACTATTCTTGAGTCACTCTTAAATTTTAGAGGTTTTGCTTATATTCCTCAACTAAAATTTTTCCCCAAATTCTATTTTGTTCTGTAATTATCCTGGGTTTATAACCCCAGTTTCCCTTGGAACATTCCCATTCATTACCTGGTTTTATTTCTACAAGTGTCCCAATGTCCAGAACATATCTGGACATCAGTTTTGTTTAATTTAAGTAGTAAAACACCTTCTTAGGCTAGGGAGATAAAAGAAAGTATATTGAATTTGGGATCAAAGAAATCTAATTATTTCAACTGTACTGTTTACTAACTGAATATATTTGAGCAATTTTTAAAGTCCCTATGATATTCCATTCAGTATGGGCAAAATATCTCCAAAAGTGGATAGTAAGGCTTAGGGATGGAATGTTGTGAGAATTACATAAGAACCATATACCTAACACTTGACATATGGTAATTTTTGTAATTATTTATTTTGAAACCAAGTGAAATAACATAACAATAATAAAAGTAAAGTTAATTTTTACTAAGTTATTATGTATTTTAAGTTTAGATATTTGCCTTCATTCAGACTCAATTCTCAGTCTTTTCCCAGTGAGCTTGATTTTATCCAACTTTATCCTGACAGATGTTTCATTTGGTTTCTTCTTCCTCTGTTTCAGTGTAGTAAATTACCCTTTTTGGTGTTACTAATAAAAATCTGGACCAGGACATATTTATAAACTTGACACTAAACTTGTTAGCTTTTTATTTTCTCATGCAAGAAAATTTCTCATATTTTAAATATGATATAAATTATTTTTGTAACATTTTGTGTTTTAAAAGCAATGCATATTTTTGCAGAAATGTTAAAAATTATATAAATGCACAAAGAAAAATACAAAAACCAACCAAGACTGTCTAAACAGAGGCAATAGTTATGAATTTGACATATAGACATCTGTTAAAAATATTTATATTTAATCAAAATGTGGGCCTACCATACATACTATTTTGTAACTACCCCTTTTCTTACACTTCTTAAGAAAGGGTGATACATCATGCTAGGAGAAAACTTCCACAGCATCATTTTAATGAATACATGATATTCATAAAATGGATGTGCTATAATTTATTTAACTATGCTCATATTTCAGGATTGGCTATTTTCCATTTCTGTTATAATAAACAATGCTACAATGAACATTATATATATAAATCTTTATGCACATCCTTAATCATTTCTTTGGGATAAATTACTGGGAACAAAATTGCTGTGTCAAAGCATATGCATATTTTATTTATTTATTTTAACCCAGTTTTTAATCATAAAGTAATAAATATACTTTGGAGAGTCAGTCAGTACTAAACATTAAAAAAAAAAAAGAAGAATGAAAGTATGCTTTCACCTACCATCACACTTTAGACATAAACAGTTAATACACTATTTTTGCAATTCTTTATTTATATTCAAACATATTTAAATAAACATGTTTATCCTTGTTATTTTTTATCATGTTTATCCTTGTTAATGCACATGGGTTAATAATACATACTCTCTTTTTTATTCTTTATCCTTTCATCACTAATGCAGTTTAATATTTACTCATAGGTTTGTCTCTTTCTTTCCTTTTTTTAAAATAATTTTTTAATGTTTTTATTAACATATAATGTATTATCAGCCCCAGAAGTACAGGTCTGTGAATTGACAGGTTTACACACTTCACAGCACTCACCATAGCACATAACCCTCTCAATATCCACAACCTCACTTACCCCCCTTCCCCACGACAACCCTCAGTTTGTTTTGTGAGATTAAGAGTCTCTTATGGTTTGTCTCCCTCCCAATCCCATCTTGTTTCATTTATTCTTTTCCTACCCCCCACCCCTCACATTGCATCTCCACTTCTCATATCAGGCAGATCATATGATAGTTGTCTTTCTCTGATCGACTTATTTCACTCAGCATAATACCCTCTGGTTCCATCCACATCATTGCAAATGGCAAGATTTCATTTCTTTTGATGCTTGCATAGTGTTCTTTGTATATAGATATACTACTTCTTCTTTATCCATTTGTCTGTTGATGGACATCTAGGTTCTTTCCATAGTTTGGCTATTGTGGACATTGCTGCTATAAACATTCAGGTGCACATGCCCCTTTGGATCACTACATTTGTATTCTTAGGGTAAATACCCAGTAGTGCAATTGCTGGTCATAGGGTAGCTCTATTTTCAACTTTTGAGGAAACTCCATGCTGTTTTCCAGAGTGGTTGCACCAGCTTGCATTCCCACCAACAGTGTAGGAGGGTTCCCCTTTCTTCGCGTCCTTGCCAGCATCTGTCATTTCCTGACTTGTTAATTTTAGCCATTCTGACTGGTGTGAGGTGGTCTCTCATTGTGGTTTTGATTTGTATTTCCCTGATGCTGAGTGATGTGGAGCACTTTTTCATTTGTATGTTGGTATTTTGGATGTCGTCTTTGCAGAAATGTCTGTTCATGTCCTCTGCCCATTTCTTTTTTTCTTTCTTTCTTTTTTTTTAAATGAAATCTTTTTTTTTTTAAAACATTTTATTTATTTATTTGACAGACAGAGATCACCAGTAGGCAGAGAGGCAGGCAGAGAGAGGGGGGAAGCAGGCTTCCCGCTGAGCAGAGAGCCCAATGTGGGGCTTGATCCCAGGACCTTGAGATCATGACATGAGCCAAAGGCAGAGGTTTAACCCACTGAGCCACCCAGGCATCCCATCTGCCCATTTCTTGATTGGATTATTTTTTCTTTGGGTGTTTAGTTTGATAAGCTCTTTATAGATTTTGGATACTAGCCTTATCTGATATGTCATTTGCAAATATCTTCTCCCATTCTGTCAGTTATCTTTTGATTTTGTTGACTGTTTCCTTAGCTGTGTAAAAGCTTTTGATCTTGATGAAGTCCCAATATTTCATTTTGCTCTTGCCTTTGGAGATGTTCCTAGGAAGAAGTTGCTGCAGCTGAGGTCGAAGAGGTTGCTGCTTGTGTTCTTCTCAAGGATTTTGATGGATTCCTTTCTCCCATTGAGGTCCCTCATCCATTTTGAGTCTATTTTCGTGTGTGGTGTAAGGAAATGGTCCAATTTCATTTTTCTGCATGTGGCTGTCCAATTTTCCCAACACCATTTGCTGAAGAGACTTTTTTCCACTGGACATTCTTTCCTGCTTTGTCAAAGATTAGTTGACCACAGAGTTGAGGATCTATTTCTGGACTCTCTATTCTGTTCCTTTGATCTATGTGTCTCTTTTTGGGCCGTACCATACTCTCTCGATGATGACAGCTTTGTATAGAGCTTGAAGTCTGAAACCGTGATGCCACCAACTTTGGCTTTCTTTTTCAATATTCCTTAGGCTATTTGAGGTCTTTTCTGGTTCCATATAAATTTTAGGATTATTTGTTACATTTCTTTGAAAAAAAAATGGATGGGATTTTGATAGGGATTGCATTAAATGTGTAGATTGCTTTAGGTAGTATAGACATTTTCACAATATTTGTTCTTCCAATTCATGAGCATGGAACATTTTTCCATCCTTTGTGTCTTCCTCAATTTCTCTCATGAGTACTTTATAGTTTTCTGAGTATAGATTCTTTGCCTCTTTGGTTAGTTTTATTCCTGGGTATCTTATGGTTTTGGGTGCAACTGTAAATGGGATTGACTCCTTAATTTCTCTTTCTTCTGTCTTGCTGTTGCTGTATAGAAGTGCAACTGATTTATGTGCATGGATTTTATATCCTGACACTTTACTGAATTCCTGTACAAGTTCTAGCAGATTTGGAGTGGGGTCTTTTGGGTTTTCCACATAAAGTATCATATCATCTGCAGAGTGATAGTTTGACTTCTTTGCCAATTTGGATGCCTTTAATGTCTTTTTGTTGTCTGACTGCTGAGGCTAGGACTTCTAGTACTATGTTGAATAGCAGTGGTGATAATGGACATCCCTGCTGTGTTCCTGAAATTAGCAGAAACGCTCTCAATTTTTCTCCATTAAGAATGATATTTGCAGTGGGTTTTTTATAGATGGCTTTGATAACATTGAGGTATGTGCCCTCTATCCCTACACTTTGAAGAGTTTTGATCAGGAAGGGATGCTGTACTTTGTCAAATGCTTTTTCAGCATCTTTTGAGAGTATCATGTGGTTCTTGTTCTTTTATTAATGTATTGTATCACATTAATTGATTTGTGGATATTGAACCAAACTGGTAGCCCTGGAATAAATCCCACTTGGTCGTGGTGAATAATCCTTTTAATGTACTGTTGAATCCTATTGGCTAGTATTTTGGTGAGAATTTTCTCATCTGTGTTCATCAAGAATATTGGTCTGTAATTCTCCTTTTTGATGGGGTCTTTGTCTGCTTTTGGGACAAGGTAATGCTGGCCTCGTAAAATAAGTTTGGAAGTTTTCCTTCCATTTATATTTTTTGGAACATTTTCAGGAGAATAAGAATTAATTTGTCTTTCAGTGCTTGGCAGAATTACCCTGGGAATCTGTATGGCCCT
The DNA here is from genome assembly GCF_020171115.1 of Neogale vison. Lineage (NCBI taxonomy): Eukaryota > Metazoa > Chordata > Mammalia > Carnivora > Mustelidae > Neogale > Neogale vison. Next base: position 81,278,320 of record NC_058101.1, on the reverse strand, counting down.
GGGCTCTTGTTTGTTGGGAGATTTTTGATGACTGCTTTAATCTCCTTACTGGTTATGGGTCTGTTCAGGTTTTCTATTTCTTCCTGGTACAACTGTGGTTGTTCATATGTCTCTAGGAATGCATCCATTTCTTCCGGATTGTCAAATTTGCTGGCGTATGGTTGTTCATAATATGTTCTTATAATTGTTTGTATTTCTTTGGTGTTGGTTGTGATCTCTCCTCTTTCATTCATGGTTTTATTAATTTGGGTCCTTTCTCTTTTCTTTTTGGTAAGTCTGGCCAGAAGTTTATCAATCTTAATTCTTTCAAAGAACCAGCTCCTAGTTTCATTGATTTGTTCTATTGTTTTTTTGTTTTATTTTTGTTTTTTGTTTGTTTGTTTTTTTTGTTTCTATTTCATTGATTTCTGATCTTTATTATTTCTCTTCTGCTGGGTTTAGGCATTCTTTTTTATTCTTTCTCCAGCTCCTTTAGGTGTAGGGTTAGATTGTGTATTTGAGACCTTTCTTGATTCTTGAGAAAGGCTTGTATCACTATATATTTTCCTCTCAGGACTACCCTTGCTGTGTCCCACAAATTTTAAACCATTGTGTTTTCATTATCATTTGTGTCCATGAATTTTTTCAATTTTTCTTTAATTTCCTGGTTGACCCATTCATTCTTTAGAAGGATGCTTTTTAGTCTCCATGTTTGGGTTCTTTCCAACTTTCCTCTTGTGGTTGAGTTCTAGCTTCAGAGCATTGTGGTCTGAATATATGCAGGGAAGGATCCCAATCTTTTGATACTGGTTGAGACCTGATCTGTGACTTGGGATGTGATCTATTCTGGAGAATGTTCCATGTATATAGAGAAGAATGTGTATTCTGTTGCTTTGGGATGGAATGTTCTGAATATATCTGTGATGTCCATCTGGTCCAGTGTGTCATTTAAGGCCTTTATTCCCTTGTTTTTCTTTTGTTTAGATGATCAGTGCATTTCAGTGGGGGTAGAGGTGTTAAAGTCCCCTACTATTATTGTATTATTGTCCATGTGTTTCTTTGATTTTGTTTTTAATTAGTTTATATAGTTGGCTGCTCCCATGTTAGGGGCATAGATATTTACAAATGTTAGATCTTCTTGTTGGACAGACACTTTGAGTATGATATAGTGTCCTTCCTCATCTCTTATTAGTCTTTGGCTTATTAAGTCTTTGGCTTAAAATCTAATTGATCTGATATAAGGATTGCCACCCCAGCTTTCTTTTGATGTCCTTTAGCATGGTAAGTTGTTTTCCATCCCCCTCACTTTAAACCTGGAGGTGTCTTTGGCTCTAAAATGAGTTTCTTGTAGACAGCATATTGATGGGTTTTGTTTTTTTTATTCATTCTGATACCCTGTGTCTTTTGATTGGGAGACTTAGCCCATTTACATTCAAGTAACTATTGAGAGATATGCATTTAGTCCCATTGTATTGCCTATAAAAGGACTATTACTGTATATTGTCTCTGTTCCTTTCTAATCTACTACTTTGGGGCTCTCTCTTTGCTTAGAGGACCACTTTCAATATTTCCTGTAGAGCTGATTTGGTGTTTACAAATTCTATTAGTTTTTGTTCTGGAAGCTTTTTATCTCTCTTCTATTTTATTGATAGCCTAGTTGGATATATTATTCTTGGCTGCATGTTTTTCTTGTTTAGTGCTCTGAATATATCATGTCAGTTCTTTCTGGCCTGCCATGTCTCTGTGGATAAATCTGCTGCCAATCTAATATGTTTACCAATGTATGTTACAGACTTCTTGTTCCGGGCTGCTTTCAGGATTTTCTCTTTGTCACTAAGACTTGTAAATTTTACTATTAGATGACAGGATGTGGACTTATTCTTATTGATTTTAAGGGGGTTCTCTGCACCTCCTGGATTTTGATGCTTGTTTCCTTTGCCATATTAGGGAAATTCTCTACAATAATTCTCTCCAATATACCTTCTTCTCCCCTCTCTCTTTCTTCTTCTTCTGGAATCCCAATTATTCTAATGTTGTTTCATCTTATGGTATCACTTATCTCTCAAATTCTCTCCTCATGGTACAATAGTTGTTTTCTCTCTTTTGCTCAGCTTCTTTATTCTCTGTCATTTCATCTTCTGTATCACCAATTCTCTCTTATGCCTCATTTATCTTAGCAGTAAGAGCCTCCATTTTTGATTGCACCACATTAATAGCTTTTTTGCTTTCAACTTAGCTAGATTTTAGTTCTTTTATGTCTCCAGAAAGCACTTTTATTTTCCAGATAGGGTTTCACTAATATCTTTTTGGAGCCTGGCTAGTACCTTAAGAATTGTCATTCTGAACTCTAGATCTGACATATTACCAATTTCCATATTGATTATGTCCCTAGCCTTCAATACTGCCTCTTTTTTTGTTTTTGTGGTGAGTTTTTCCACCTTGTCATTTATCCAGATAAGAATATATGAAGGAGTGAATAAAATACTAAAAGTGTGGCAAAGACCCCAGGAAAATGTGCTTTAACCAAATCAGAAGAGACCCCAAATCAAAGGGGGAAGATAGGGGGTAGAAAGAAGTTCAGAAAAAAAAATTTAAAAAAGCAAAAAATAAACAAAAAATATAAAAAAGAATATAGATAAAGATATAGATATAACTATTATCTATCTATTATCTACCTATGTATTAGGTAGATAATAGATAATAGATATATCTATATCTATATCTATATATATTAGCCTGGTGAAAAGAACAGGGTCACCCACTCAATTTTGGGAGTATTTTGTTCTCCTAGAAGAAATTATCTCCCAAAATTTTAAAGAATGAAAAACATATATAAGGGTAAACACAATGAAGGGATAGAATATGACTATAAAGATGAAAAAAAATTAATTTCTAAAGAAGGAGTTGATAAATAAGTTGGTTGGGAGAATAAAGAAAAGAAAGTGGAGAGAATTTTCTCAGGCTAGAGACTAGAACAAAGCTCTCTGCTAGATTTAGGGTATATTTTGATCTATTAGAAGAAGTCATATCCCAGATTTTTTTGGAAGAAAAAACCCTATGTGTGTACAAAAAAGAAAGTTAGATACAATGAAGGAAAACATATGACAATAATAATGAAAGTTCAAAAAATATTTTTTTAAATGAAAGGTATTGTTAAAATTAAGTAGTTTAAAAAATTAAAAGAGGAAAATGTAAAAGTTAAAAAAAAATACTTTAGCAGAAGAAAAAAATAAAATTAAGAAAATAATTAACTTTGCAAGACCAAAGAATCATGGGGAGAAAGCCATGAATTCCATGCTTTGCTTCCCCCTCCTCTGGAATTCCACTGTTCTCCTTGGTAAATGAACTTGTTCTTGGCTGGATTTCTTGCTGATCTTCTGGTAGAGGGGCCTGTTGTAGTGATTCTCAAGTATCTTTGCCCAAGGTGGAATTGCACTGCCCTTACCAGGGGCCAGGCTAAATAATCCACTTGGGTTCTTTTTGGGCAGTTTTTTTCCCTGAAAATTTTCTGTAGAGTTCTAGAGGTTAGGAATTAAAATGGCGGTCTCCCAGTCTCCAGCCTGGAGGATCTGAGAGCTCAGGGCCCCACTCCTCAGTGCGCCTTCAGAGAAAAGCGCTCAATCACTGCCATCTGCCTGGCCTCAGGCTGTGCTTCAAGCTCACCCAGCCTGTGATCAAGCATCTATGTTTCCAGTACACAGCCCTGCCTGGAATCTCCAAACCCCACAGATCCCTGCACTCTTCCAGGGGGGGTCTCCCTGGATATTGTGGGGTCCCTGCTCACAGATCCCTGTGCCATGGATTACAATTTAAGGTAACCCCAAGTTGAGAGCTCACTCCTTATCTCTGTCTCTGTAGCTGGCTTCCCTGCTCTAATACCTATGAGTTCTGGGACACTCAGATACTCCCAATCCTTCTGTGACCCCACGGGACCTGCTGTCCCCGCATGGGCCTCACCCCTGCTTAGCCTCTGGAGTGATGTCCCTCAGTGGAACAGACTTTTAAAAATTCTGATTTTTTGCTCTGTTGCTCCACCGATTGCTGGGAGCCAGCCCCACCCCCCATGGTCTATCTTCCCATAGCCTTGTATTCACTTCTCCACAGGTCCTACCTTTCAGAAAATGGTTGATTTTATGTTTCCAGAATTGCTGCTCTTCTTCTCTTTGATCTCTTTTTGGATTTCTAGGTGTTCAGAATGCTTTGATAAGCTATCTAGCTGATCTCCTACTACCTGATGTCATCTCAGCCTGCTACTTCTCTGCCATCTTGACTCCTCCAAAATAATAATTTTTTTAAAAACAACTTGATGAAAAAAATAGTATTAGCTTTTACCAGCTTCTGTCAGTTTTCTCAGGTTCGCACCTACAGGCTTCACAACCAGCGAGCGGCCCCAACAGTTCTTGTTGCCTTCACCAGACTTACCTCTTTCTTTTTTAACCTGTTTTATGGTATTTCATAACATGGGTGTACAGTATTTTATTTAACCAATTCTTTTTTTCCCAAAGATTTTATTTATTTTTATTTATTTTATTTTAGATTTTTAAAAGATTTTATTTATTTGACACAGAAATAGAAAGCCAGAAAGACCACAAGCAGAGTTAGTGGGAGATGAAGCAGGCTTCTTGCTGAGCAGGGAGCCCAATGCAGGGCTTGATCCCAGGACCCTGGGACCATGACCTGAGTGAACCTAAGGCAGACACTCAATGATTGAGCTATCTAAGTACCTCAGATTTTATTTATTTTTAGAGAGAGAGTGCACATGTTTGCAAGGGGAAACGGGCAGAGGGAGAGGGAGAGAGAGAATCTTGAGCGTATTCCTTACTGAGCATGGAGCCTGAGGCAGGGCTTGATCTCACCACCCTGACATCAGGACCTGAGCTGAATCAAGTGTCAGATGCTTAACTGAGTGAGCCATTCAGGCATCCCTAACCAATTCTGTCTTGATAAAAATTTAGCTCATTATTTTTGCCTTTATAATCAGTGTTGTAATGGATCTCCTTATACAATTGTCTTTGTAAGCTTTTGAAATTTTATTTACAGGGTGGATTTCTAAAAGTGGAATTGATGAATCAAATAATGTATGTAATTTAAAACTTACTATGTAAACAATTATTTTGTGGAGTTTTACTATGCAAATTAGTACTGCTATTTTCTTGAAATATTATTTCTGAGGTATAATATAAATAAAATGATACATCTTGAAGTAAAAATATTTATCTTTTCAGATATTTCTGAGTTCAGGGACAGATGTTGGGCTTGATCCCAAGACCCTGAGATCATGACCTGAGCTGAAACCAAGAGTTGGAGGCTCAACTGACTGAGCCACCTAGGTACCCCTTGGTCATCCATCTAAGAAATATTTGGTGAGTGTATACTCTGTAAAAGTCCCATTCTAGTTTTTGGAAATGTAACAAAAAAAAAACAAAAATAATTACCCTTATTGTTTTTACATCCTAATGAGGGGCATAAATTAAACAGTTAAAGTATAGATTGTGAAAGATAGTAATGTTGAGAAAAAGAAATAAAGCAAGGAGGGAGAATAAGGAATGTTTGGTAGGATGTGATATAATTCTAAGTAAAAGAGCTGGAGAAAGCCTCACTTAGAAGTTGTTTTTTTGCTGTTTTTGTTTTTGTTTTGAGAGGCACCTGAAGAAGATGAAACAGTTTGATCAACCCAGCTAGGTTTGATGGCAAATTTTATGTGTCAGCTTAACCAGGCTACAATCCTGTTACTCAGTCAAACACTAATCAAGATGATACCATGATGGTATTTCAAGTATGTGATTAAAGTCCATATTCAGTTAACTCTCTGACAGGAAGATTATTGTAAATAATTTGGGTGAGCATAGTTCAACCAGTTGAAAGTCCTCAAGGCAGAGCTGAGGCATCTTTGAATAAGAAATTCTACCTTTGGACAGCAGGAGGCAAACATTAGGAGGACCTTTCCTCATACCTAATTGTTCTAACTTGCCTTTTCTGATAGCATGGTCTGCAGATTTTGAACTTGCCTAGCCAACCATCACAATAAGTCACTACCTTGTAATAGCTCTTTTAATATACATCCCCCACTGGTTCTATTTCTGTGGTTAAATCATATTAAATACACTAGGTATACTGGATAATTCAGAAATACCTTTTAAGTTCATGCTGTGGAATACATGAGTGATTTTATATATATACATCTAGATGTATATATACATAGAAAGATATCTAGATATCCAGAAAGATACTAGAGTCAAACACAAGCTGTCCAGGGGTTAGGATTTACCAAAAGGTCTCTGCGTTGTTAGACAATCATTCTAGGAATATATATACATATGTATATACATATAGATATATATACATATGTATATATATTTCTAGAATGATTGTCTAACAACAATCTTTCAGCATTAGGTATAATGTTAGTTATATATGTATATATATACATGTATATATATATGTATATATTATATGTATATATACATATGTATATATATACATATGTATATATATTCCTAGAATGATTGTCTAACAACGCAGAGACCTTTTGGTAAATCCTAACCCCTGGACAGCTTGTGTTTGACTCTAGTATCTTTCTGGACACTGTGAAGAATTGATAGAACAACTAGACAGACAACCAGCAAATACAGAACTATATTTGTATTTACACAGAAGAGCTAAACAACATCATCAACCAAAAGGACCTAATCAACATTGATAGAATACTCTGACCAAAAACAGCAGAATATACATTCTTTTCAAGTTCTTATTGAACATATACTAAAATAGACCAAATTCAGGGCCATAAAGCACATCTCAATGTATTTGATACAAGTGAAATAATGCAGAAGATCTTCACCAACCACAATGGAATAAAATCAGCAATCAATAACAGAGAGACAACAGGAATATTTCCATTTATTTGGAAACCAAAAAACACATTTCTAAACAATCCATGGTTTAAGGATAATGTCTCAAGAAAATCCCCAAACACTTTGGACTAAATGAAAACCCAACATATCAAAACTTTTGGATACAACTAGAATAGTGCTAAGAGGAAAATTGTTATTTTAGATGCCTACAATATAAAAGAGGAAAAGTCAAATAGAAAAGCAATGTTTTGACCTAGAGAACCAAGAAAATAGAGGAAAATAAACCGAAAGCATGTAGAAAGAAATAAATAATAATATTAAGAGCAGAAATCAATGACTTTGAAAACAGAAAAACAATAAGAAAATCAATGGGAGAAAAAACAGAGGTTAAAAAGATCATTGAATTGACAAGCAAAAATGACAAAGAAATAAATAAAATACACAAAATTATAAAACTGGAATGAAATATAGGATATCTTCAGACATCAAAAGAGAATACTACTACAGGAATAAATTTGACAACTTAGATGAAATTTACCCATTTCACCAAAATCCAAATATCCACACTTCACTCACTATAAAATGAAAATCTGAAAATCTATACAATTGTTAAGAAAGTTGAGTTTATAATAATAAAATCTGGAAAGTGAATACTCCAGGCTTAAGTGGTTTCACTGGAGAGTTCTACCAAATAGCTAAAGAATTAGCTAGCATCAATTCCACGCAATCCTTTTTAGGAAATAAAAGAGTAAGAAACACCTCCCAATTTATTTTATCAACTTGGTATTACTCTCATACCAAAACACAATAAATACAGTACCAAAAAAAAAAAAAAACTGCACACTATTATTTCTCATTATACATAAAAATCCTTAATAAAATATAAGCAAACATGATTCAACAATATATAAAAATAATTATAACTCCTGAGTGGGGCCTATGCTACAGAGGCAAGGATTTTTCAATATTTGAAAATTAATTCATGCAGTCTTTCATATTTGCAAAATTAAAAAAAAAATACATGATTCTATCAACTTAGGCAGAGAAAACAGTTGTCAAAATTGAACATCCATTTGTATGTCTTGATTGGAGAAGTGTCTGTTCATATCTTCTGCCCATTTTTTGATGTGTTTGTCTGTTTCGTGTGGGTTGAGTTTGAGGAGTTCATTATAGATCCTGGATATCAACCTTTTGTCTGTACTGTCATTTGCAAATATCTTCTCCCATTCCGTGGGTTGCCTCTTTGTTTTTTTGACTGTTTCCTTTGCTGTGCAGAAGCTTTTGATTTTGATGAAGTCCCAAAAGTTTATTTTCGCTTTTGTTTCCTTTGCCTTTGGAGACGTATCTTGAAAGAAGTTGCTGTGGCTGATATCAAAGAGATTACTGCCCATGTTCTCCTCTAAGACTCTGATGGATTCCTGTCTCACGTTGAGGTCTTTTATCCATTTTGAGTTGATCTTCGTGTATGGTGTAAGAGAATGGTCGAGTTTCATTCTTCTACATATAGCTCTCCAGTTTTCCCAGCACCATTTATTGAAGAGACTGTCTTTTTTCCACTGTATATTTTTTCCTGTTTTGTCAAAGATTAATTGACCATAGAGTTGAGGGTCCATATCAGGGCTCTCTACTCTGTTCCACTGGTCTATGTGTCTGTTTTTATGCCAGTACCATGCTGTCTTGGTGATCACAGCTTTGTAATAAAGCTTGAAATCAGGTAAGGTGATGCCGCCAGCTTTATTTTCGTTTTTCAACATTTCCTTAGCGATTCGGGGTCTCTTCTGATTCCATACAAATTTTAGGATTATTTGCTCCAGCTCTTTGAAGAATGCCGGTGGAATTTTGATCGGAATGGCATTAAAAGTATAGATTGCTCTAGGCAGTATAGACATTTTAACAATGTTTATTCTTCCGATCCAAGAGCATGGAATGGTCTTCCATCTTTTTGTGTCTTCTTCAATTTCTTTCATGAGTGTTCTATAGTTCCTCAAGTACAGATCCTTTACCTCTTTAGTTAGGTTTATTCCAAGGTATCTTATGGTTCTTGGTGCTATAGTAAATGGAATCAATTCTCTAATTTCCCTTTCTGTATTTTCATTGTTAGTGTATAAGAAAGCCACTGATTTCTGCACATTGACTTTATATCCTGCCACGTTGCTGAATTGCTGTATGAGTTCTAGTAGTTTGGGGGTGGCGTCTTTTGGGTTTTCCATATAAAGAATCATGTCATCTGCGAAGAGAGAGAGTTTGACTTCTTCATTACCAATTTGGATACCTTTTATTTCTCTCTGTTGTCTGATTGCTGTTGCTAGGACTTCTAATACTATGTTGAACAAGAGTGGTGAAAGTGGGCATCCTTGTCTTGTTCCTGATCTCAATGGGAAGGCTGCAAGCTTTTTCCCATTGAGGATGATATTTGCTGTGGGTCTTTCATAGATAGATTTGATGAGATTCAGAAATGTTCCCTCTATCCCTATACTTTGAAGCGTTTTAATTAGGAACGGATGTTGGATTTTGTCAAATGCTTTTTCTGCATCAATTGAGAGGACCATTAGCCCTCAGGTAGATTCAAATTAAAACCACATTGAGATATCACCTTACACCAGTTAGAATGGCCAAAATTAACAAGACAGGAAACAACATGTGTTGGAGAGGATGTGGAGAAAGGGGAACCCTCTTACACTGTTGGTGGGAATGCAAGTTGGTGCAGCCTCTTTGGAGAACAGTGTGGAGATTCCTCAAGAAATTAAAAATAGAGCTTCCCTATGACCCTGAAATTGCACTCCTGGGTATTTACCCCAAAGACACAGATGTCGTGAAAAGAAAGGCCATCTGTACCCCAATGTTTATAGCAGCAATGGCCACGGTCGCCAAACTATGGAAAGAACCAAGATGCCCTTCAACGGATGAATGGATAAGGAAGATGTGGTCCATATACATGATGGAGTATTATGCCTCCATCAGAAAGGATGAATACCCAACTTTTGTAGCAACATGGACAGGACTGGAAGAGATTATGCTGAGTGAAATAAGTCAAGCAGAGAGAGTCAATTATCATATGGTTTCACTTATTTGTGGAGCATAACAAATAGCATGGAGGACAAGGGGCGTTAGAGAGGAGTAGGGAATTTAGGTAAACTGGAAGGGGAGGTGAACCATGAGAGACTATGGACTCTGAAAAACAGTCTGAGGGGTTTGAAGTGGCGGGTGGGTGGGAGGTTGGGGTACCAGGTGGTAGGTATTATAGAGGGCACGGCTTGCATGGAGCACTGGGTGTGGTGAAAAAATAATGAATACTGTTTTTCTGAAAATAAATAAATTGGAAAAAAATTGAACATCCATTTATGATAAAAAATAATTCAGAAAATAAAAATAGATGGAAATTTCCTCAACTTGATACAGAACATATTATGAAAAAAAAACAAAAAAAACCACAAAAAAACAAAACAAAACAAAAAACCTAAAGCTAACATTATACCTAATGCTGAAAGATTGAATGTTTTCCTCTTAAGATAAAGAAGACAAGGGTGCCTGCTCTCACCACTCATATTCAACTTAGTGTTGGAAGTTCTAACCATTGCAATAAGGCAAGAAAAGTAAATGAAAGTCACAAGTTGGGAAAAAAAAATAGAACTGTTCTTATTTTCAAATAAAACAACTGTCTACATAGAAATTTCCAAAAAAAATGCACAAAAACTTTAGAAATAATAAGTGACTTAAACAACATTGCACAGTAAAATATAAACACACAAAATTAATTGTATTTCTATATAAAACTAGTAAGTATATGGACACTGAAATTGAAAACACAAAACCATTAACAATCGTTAAAAAAATGAAATACTTAACAAAAATCTAACAAAATCTAACAAAAACTTGTACGTGGTTTATAAGTTGAAAACTATGAAGTGCAGATGAAAACAATTTTAAAAGATATAAGTAAATGGAGAGATATACTATGTTTATATATTGAAATACTCAATATATTAAAGATAACAATTCTCCCAAAAATGATATACTGATATAATGCAATTTATATAAAAATCCTAGGAAGAGATTTTATAGATATAGGGAGTTATTTAAAAATTAATATGAAAAATAAAAGGAACTAGAATAGCTAAAATAATTTTGAAAAAGAATTACAAAATGGGATGAAATCTGTCTACCTGATTTCAACACTTATAGCTAATCAACATTGTGTGGTACTGGCAGAAGGATGGACACACAGATCAATGGTAACCAATAGACAACCCAGAAATAAATCCACACAAGTATCCTTAAGTGATTTTTGACAGAGGTGCAAATGAAATTTAATAGAGGAAAGATATCTATTTCAAAACATGGTGTTAGAGCAACTGGACATCTATAGGGTAAAAGAATCTCCAATTAAATCTACCTCATACAAAGAAATAATTCAAAATGATCATGAAATTAAAATAGAAAGCATGAAATCATACAACTTAAAAAAAATAAGAGAAAACTCTTTGAGTCTAGGATAGTCACTTGCCACCAAAAACATGATCCATAAAAGAAAAAAAAGTACATTAAACTTCAAAATTATTGTTTTTTTCTCTGTAAAAGACCTTGTTGTGAGCATTAAGAGATAATGAGAAGACTAGTAGCAGACTATAAAAAGCTTTGCAAGCCACATACTCAACAAAGGTCTGCTATGTAGAATATATAAACAACTCTCAGAACTCAACAGTTAAAAATAAAGCAACCTAATTGTCCTTCCCTAAAAGGGAGGACATAAACATTTCGCTGAAGAGGGCATACAGAAATGGAATTCAAAACCACAATAAGATCTCACTATATGCATAACAAAATGGTTAAAAAATTTTGATGACAACATCAAATACTGGTGAAGATGTGGAGAAACTGGATCATCTCTCACCATTATTGGTGAGAATGTAAAATGGAACAGCTACTTGGGAAATGAGCTCAGCAATTTCTTTAAAAACTAACCGTGAAATTTCAATACAACCTATCTATTATATTTCTAGGTGTTTATCCCAGATAAATGAAAACTTCTGTTCACACAAAAAATTTCACAAAAATGCTTCTAGAAACTTTATTCATAATAGCTCCAAACTGCAATCAACCCAATAGTTCTCCAATAGGTGCATAGTTAACAAGACTATGATACATTTATCCTTGGGATATTCCCCAGAATATAATTCCCCAGAAATAAGCAAGAATGAACTGTTAAAAAAAAAAATCCATCTTCAGTGAATCTTCAGAGAATTTTTCTGAGTGAAATAAGGCAATCCCAAAAGGTTATACACAAAATGATTAAATTTATACACTTGGGAATGACAAAATTATCAAAATGGAGAAGAGATTATCTTTTGCCAGAGATTAAGGAGACTGAGGGGAGAGAATATACTTGGTGAGAGGGAAGCAGGTGTGGCTGTAAAAGGGCAATGTAAGAGATCCCTGTGGTGAAAGAGATGTTCTGTCTTGACCGCTTCAATGTCAGTATCCTAGTTATAATACTGTATTATAGTTTTGTGGGTGTTACCATTGGGAGTAAATGTGTAAATGTAAATGTAATCTCTGAGTTATTTCTGAAAAATGCATTGGAGTTTACAATGACATCAAAATTTTAAAAGTTTACTTTTATAAAAACTAGATTCACATTAATATCTTACATATCACTTATGAATTCGCTAAATTTTCATGAGTGTTAAAAATGTTAGTTTTTGCAAATATATAGTTTTTTTTCTCTGTTTCAACATATCCTTTAGTAATGAACATTCAAATCTGACACCACCATTTTCTGTCTATTTAAACCCATCTATCCATTTGTTAAATATTATTTCACCATTCTCATCTCTTCTAACAATATAAATAAATTTCATCATGCAGGACTTTTTTTCTTTGCTATTATTTTTTAAAACTAAATTATGTTAAGTATATGTTTCTCTGGGTGGGGATTTCTTAATTCTAATATAAATTACAAAATAAAAATCGTATATCTAATAATAATCTATGAGTCATTAAAATTGCTTAGTCCACGAATAGTAGAATAAGGAAGTATAATGCATTAAACACATCTTGAGCATTTTTCAGTGTAAAAGCAATATTAAAATATTTTGAACAATTACCTTTTTGAATGTTTAATGGGCTACTCCATGAACATTTACAGTGACTCTTGGTAGTTTGTCAAACAATTCTAATTAAAGTACTCCCCTTATGAGACAGTCATATCATTCATAAACAGTTGATATATGTATTTAAAACATCTTAGGCATATAGCAATTCAAACCTATTATGTAAGAACAACTAAAGCAATAGTTATACTAGTATCAGTTAAAGTATCTTCGTTAAAGGAACATATAACTTTGTGTAAAAGTAAGTTTGCCTATGGTTTTCACAGAAATAGTGACATGAACTTTTGCAAATATTATTTTGCAAATGCCACTCTTAAGAACGGTACCACCAGCAGTAACCTGACATTTAAAACTGTTCTAAATAATGCAACAAAAGCATTTTCAAGGTTCATGAGCATCTTTTCATATGCAGACTTTGCAGTTCTCTTCAATAATTTAGCTTGTTTGGACACATCTTACTGAATCATGTTTTTTGAATTGAAAAATATACATTATCTTGTGAATCAGTCAAGCATTTGCAGCGAGCCAGACTCTTGGTTCTCTGTTTTATCTGACCCTTTTTTGGTTTAATTTGACCTCTCCTACTATTCTTCATCATATATTAGGTCCTTGGTAGATAAACACATTTGTAGACCACATTTATCTATTAGATACCTGCTCAATTAAGCAAAGTATTATGTAGAGTTAGTCTAGTAAATTGTCTGAGAATCTGAAGTCTTAAAAGTTTGAATACTAGGAAAGTTAGACTTTTCCTAAATAAACTAGCCCCTTGTTTGAAACCTTGATTCTGACTTCTGTATTACTTATTCACTTGACTGTGAATCTCGGTTTTTTATCTCCTCCTGCTTTGATGGAGTTCTGCCTTTTAGTTTCCATTCTAGGTACATACTAATTCCTACAGTGGCCTGACTCACATTGTCTGACAATCCTGAGAACTGAAAACTTAAAAATACATAAAATTATCATATGATCTCACTGATATGAGGAATTTGAGAAACAAGACAGAGGACCATAGGGGATGGGAGGGAAAAATGAAATGGGATGAAACCAGAGAGGGAGACAAACCTTAAGAGACTCTTAATCTCAGGAAACAAACCAAGAGTTGCTGGAGGGGAGAGTGGTGGAAGGGATGGGGTGGCTGTTTGATGGACATTGGGGAGGGTATGTGCTATGGTGAGTGCTGTGATTTGTGTAAGACTGATGAACACAGACTTGAACCCTTAAACAAATAATACATTATATGTTAATAAAAAACACAGACATTGTGTATGAATACTTTCATGGGCAACTATAGGTCACGATTAAAAATATTGACAAGGGACACCTGGGTGGCTCAACTGGTTAAAAATATTGACAAAATAATTTCTCACATATCATCATCTATATTGTCCTATGTGAGCCAGAATATATTATCATGATTAAATATTAATAAAATGTGCTTTTGTGAAATTTCTTAACAAAGTTCATAGACAAAGTCCTATTTCTTACATAGTACTTTGGTAAAGGTAAAAATTTCACTCAGGCAGATGGAATTCATAATCCCACTCTCTCTCATTTAATAGCTAGGAAAACTTAAGCAGTTTCCTTAACCTCTCAGATGGAGTGATTCACTTAAGACAATACTAAGCATATAGTAAATGTTCACTAAAGGTAGTTCTTATTTACATTATTGTAATTGCCAGTACAAGCACTATTTTAGTATCACTACTCCATCCACTACTATTTAGACTAGAAGAAGGAAAAAGAATAAAACTACAGAAATGCAAAAGATAATTGATGAACATATCCAGTTTTATGATGGCAAAGTTATTTAGTTGTCCTTATGTCCTATTGATGTTTTATGATTCAAAAGATTGAAATGCTCTTTTATTAGACATTTTTTAGTCATTAAGTCCAATTTTTGAAGCATTTTCATTACCCCAGCACAGTACTCCTGGTAGATAAAATGTTCTTGGACTTTGACAGTTCAAATAGCTAGCAGTTAATGTTGGTTATCATCAAATGAAATTCCTTTGATTCAGAATGCCATTGGTTTAGTAGATAATAGACATCTTTTGCAGTGTGAACTAATGTAGAAAAAATTTGTGTTATTCAATGTGGTTGAAAGGAAGAATTTTAAATGTCATCTACTGCTTAAAAATGATTGCTTTTGGAAAGAACAGTAGCATTCAAATCTATAGTCTGAAGAAGACAGAGGCTATTTGTAATCTATATTATATTAATATTGTACAAAATCCCAAATATTCTGTGATACATTTGAGTGTGTAATTCCAGATGAACTTTGATTCCTGGACAGATCAGTTTTCTAATGTGAAATTTCTCCCTTTGTTTCTTACTAAAATAGGTTCTAATTAAAAGTAAAATTTCATATTTTTTAACCTCAAAAATATTATTGCTCCAAGCTGATTCTTTCTATTGCAGCATACTCATACATACATAGGCTTTTATTCTGTTTACAAAACTTACTGAGTAAACATTTGCTGAGTAATTATTAAATTTAAATTGCTATACAAAATGCAATTCTGTGTACAATGCCATAGGTAAAGATAATTGTTATACAATCTGCTCTCCTTTTCTGCCACCATGTGAAGCGGAATTGACTCCCTACAACTTTATTAACATATATTTTGTCCCCATATTCTCAAAGTGAAAGAAGTTAAACAAGCCATTCCAAAAATAAAATTCTGGAAAACTTATTTTGCATGTGATGGACAGAGATGGCAGCAGTACTATAAAGCTATTGTAGTGGTTTTAATTATTCACCAGTCAAAAGGGTTGACTATTAAGGTTGCTGATGGCTATGGCATTTTTATGGTGTATTTGCCTCCAAGCTGCATCTTAGTGCACATAAAGGAGCCACAAATAACTAGCAACATGACTATCAGGATATGAAATGAAAAATTTAATGAAAAAATTAATTTCACAATTGACTCAACAATTTCTACATTTCTAGGCAAACAGTTAAAGAGCAATGCAATAGGCACATAATACATATATGTATTTATATGTATGAAGGTAATCTGTTAGATGACTGCAAAACAAGTGCACTTCTCAACACAATTCAAACATTGAAATATTTTTATTGAAAAATAGTTAACTTATAATACTGTTTGTTTTAGATGCATAGTGATTCCTAATTTATGTACATTACAAAATAATCACCACAATAAATCTAGTTAGCATCTGTTATTATACAAAGTTTTTACAATATTATTGACTATATACCCTATCTTTTACATTATGTTCCCAAGAATTATTTATTTTATAACTGGAAGGTTGTACCTTTTAATTCCCTTCACCTGTTTTGCCCATCACCACACCTCTCTCCCCTTTGACAACCATCAGGTAGTTCTCTGTATCTATGAGTTTGGTTTTTTTTCTTTTTTTTGTTTTGTTTTGTTTATATAGATTCCACATATAAGTGAAATCATATGGCACCTTTCGTACTCTGTCTCACTTATTTCACTTAGCATAATACCCTCTAGGCCCATTAATATTTTCACAAATGATAGGATTTCATTGTTTTTATGGTTGAGTAACACATATATACATATATTATATATATTATAATAATATAAATAATTAAAATGGATTTTATATATAATCCTTTTTTTTTCCATTCAGCCATTGATGGACATTTAGATTATTTCCATATCTTGGCTATTACAAATAATGCTTCAGTGAACATAGAGATAAATGTGTATTTCAAATTAGTATTTATATTTTCTTAGAATAAATACCTTGAAGTAGAATTGCTGGATTGTATGGTAATTCTATTTTTAATTTTTTGAGGAGCCTCCATACCTTTTTCCATAGTGGCCTCATCAATTTATGCTCCCCACCAACAGTGTATCAGGGGCTTCTTTTTTTCACATTCTTACCAACAATGGTTATTTCTTGTCTTTGACAAATGTAAGGTGATATTTCATTGTAGTTTTGATTTGCATTTCCCTGTTGGTTAGTGATTTTGAGCATCTTTTCATGTGCCTATTTACCATCTGTATGCATTATTTGGAAAAATATTAAGTCAGATTCTCTGTTTATTTTTAAATCAGATTGTTTGCATCTTTTTGATATTGAGTTATATGTGTTCCTTATATATTTTGGGATGTTAACCCTTTTTCAGATATATCACTTGTGAATATATTCCCCTATTTGGTAAGGATGCCTCTTCATTTTGTTGGTGGTTTCCTTCATTATACAAAAGCATTTTGGTTTGATGTAGTCTCATTTGTTTATTTTTGCTTTTGTTGTCCTTGTCTGAGGAGACAGATCCCAAAAAAATATTGCTAAGGCTGATGTCAAAGAGCTTACTGCCTATGCTTTCTTCTGGGGGTTTTATGGTTTCAGGTCTTATATAAGTCTTTAATTCATTTTAGGTTTCTTTTTGTATAGAGTGTAAGAAAGTGGATCAGTCTCATTTCACATGTGGCTCTCCAGTTTTCCCCCAACACTATTTATGGAAGAGACTGTATTTTTCCTCTTCTTTATTCTTGCCTTTTTGGCCACAGTATAACTGACCGTATAAGCATAGGTTTATTTCTGGGCTCTCTAGTTTGTTTCATTGATCTATGTGATCATTTTGTGCCAGCACCATACTATTTTATTTACCACAGCTTTGTAGTATAGTTTGAAAACAAGGAGCATGACACCTCCAGCTTTGTTCTTTTCTCAAGATTACTTTGGCTATTTAGGGTTTTATGTGGTTCTATACAAATTTTAGGATTATTTTTTCTAGTTCTGTGAAAAATGACATTGCTATTTTGATAGGGATTGCATTAAGTGTGTAGATTTCCTTGGGTAGTGTGGATATTTTAACAGTATTAACTCTCTCAATCCATGAGCATGAAATATCTCTCCATTTATGTGTGTCTCATTCAGTTTCTTGTATTAATGTCTCATGGTTTTCAATATCTAGTCCTCCTTGATAAATTTATTCTTAGGTAGTTTATTTTTTTATTCAATTTTAAATGGGATTGTTCTTTAATTTCTCTTTCTGCCAATTAGTTGTTAAAGTAAAGAAACACAAAAGATTTCTGTATATTGATTTTGTATCTTGCAACTTTATTGAATTCATGTATTTGTTATAATAGTTTTTGAGTGGAGGCTTTAGAGTTTGCTATATACAGTATGTCATTTGTAAACAGTGACTTTTCTAATTTGGATTTTTTTCCCTCCTAACTGCTGTAGTCAGGATTTCCAATACTATGTTGAATAAAAATGATAACTGTGGGCATTCTTTTCTTGTTTCTGAAGTTAGGAGAAAAGCTTTTAGCTTTTTACTATGTAGTATATTAACTCTGGGTTTGTTATATATGGTCCTTATTATTTTAAGATATGTTCTCTATATGCCTACTTTAGTAAGAGTTTTTACCATAAATGGATGTTGAATTGTGTCAAATGCTTTTTCTGCACTTATCAAGATGGTCATATAATTTTTGTTCTTTATTTTGTGAATGTAGCTATCATGTGGATTGATTTGTGGATAGTAACCATCCTTGAATCCCTGAATAAGTCCCACTAGATCATGATGTAGGATCATTTTAATGCTGAAACTTTGTTGCAGATTTTTGAATAAATGTTCATCAAAGATATCGGCTTATAATTTTCTTTTTTTGTATTATCTTTGTCTAGTTTTAGTATCAGGGTAATGCCAAAACCTGATAGAATGTAAAAGAAATTTTAAGTATTTAGAAAGCATGTTCATGCAGATTTATAGCAACTTTTAGAATTTTGTATATCTCAACTTAAGAATTATTTTCACTTTCTCCCCAAGGAATCTAATTAATGAAAATATGATTCATAATTATAATATCTAAATATTTTTTAATTGAAGGAATGTTGACATTTCATGAAATATGTATTTGAGCTGGCTTAGAATAGATGGCATATAGACAGTTGGACGACTGACATAAAAATAACAGATAAAAATCTATCTAACAAGAAGGAGGAGATTCAATATTCTAAAGTTTAAAATGAATTTGTCATTGAGCAATACAATAGAAATTATACTTTATGGAGTTTTTTTAAAGAAAATATAGGAATTTTTAAGTAAGTCTCTTTATTGAATAATTCAGCTTAAGACTACAAATGTCAAAAGTCTAATGCAACATGTATCAATGTGGAGCTAAAGTAAAAGGATCTGGTTGCTTAATTTTCTAGTCTAGGATGGAGATTTTGCTATATGAATTAATGTTTTTCAAATATTATTACACATAAGGATCACTTGGAAAGCTTAAATGTGAATGCCTGGATCCTACCCCAAGATATCTAATTTAGTGAAAATTAGAAATCTTCTTAAATCTTCTTAAAACCACTATCCAGTGAAGTTGGCCCTAGGGGGAGTCTTTTAGATTATCCATCCAATATATTGTATTCCAAGATCTAAGATGCCATCAACTATAAGAAGCACCTTTCAGTACTTTTAAGAAAAATAAATGTCAATATACAATTTCATTGATTGCAATATGTGCCTTAATTTTAGGTAAATTAAGTTGTGTTCATCTTAGAATTGTAATTCCATATACTTTATCTCTACCAAGTTTCTGACATCAACAGAATAGGACTTGTTTCAATATTAAACACTGATAAATTTCTGATTCTTCAACCAAACTTATTTTATTAATACTTTCTCTCTGTGCCAAGAGTCTTAGTCAGGCATCCATTCCTGTTGTCTTCTGCTGCATAAAAACTATCCCCAAACTCAGGATGTTTAAACAATAATGTATTATTATTCTACTGGGTTACAGTGACTTGTTTAGGCTCAGCTGGGCAATTCTTACTTGAGATGGGTCATGCAATTACAATTAAATACTAGCTGGAACTGCAGCAAAAGTAAAGCTCAGCTGAGCTAGGCTTCCAAGACGGCTCATTCACAAGGCTGACAGTTGAAGCTGGCTATTGGGTTAAGTAAAACTCAGCTGGGGATTTCAACTGACTTGCCTTCATTGGACACTTCATGTGGTTTGGACTTCAAAGAATGGGTTTAGTTTTCTGAGAGGGAGAATTCCACAAGTAATTGTTCCAACAGTCTCGGTCTAAGGCTGTAGGGCTTTTTTTTTTTTTTTTTTTTTTTTTTCTGATTCAGCTTCTGGTTATTAAGATCATAGCATCACCTCCTCTGCATTCCTTTGGTCAAGAGTGAGTCACGGTTCATTTACAGCCAAGGAGGAGGTCACTATATGTGGGAATGGCTCCTTGGAGGTATAGTTCATTGGGGCACCATCTTTGGAGGTAGTTACCCAGAATATTTCATATTATCTAATTTAATCTTTGTTTCAAATTCTGAATGATGCTGTGTTAGTCAAATGGAGCTGGTTCTTTGATAACAGAAATGAATACATTTCAAGAACAGCAAGCCCTTCATATGGTCTATTGGCTTAATAACTAACAAGTTATTAAGTTCTCTAAATAGTTCTCTAAAAGGTTCTTTTAGTTCTCTAAAAGGTTGCTTTTCTGTAGTAAACTGTTTAAAGTCAACATTTGTTTTTTCAGCCCATTTGGTCAGTGAAACATCTTGACTATAGACAAATCATTCTGGGTTCCCTATAATTCTTCCACCCTTCCACCATACACTCTTATTCCTTTCTTATTGCACTTTCCCCTTCCAAATTTCCCATATAACTAGAAAATCAAAGGTCGTTTTAAAATTAAATTAGCATGCTTGATTGAAAAGCCATAAAAAATATCTAAACAACATATCAACAAACTATTGCTGAGCTAGTATATGCCAATAGTGTGCTAAGTACTTTTATGTTTCCTATCTAATTAAATTTCCACCAAAAAACCAGTGAGGCAGATATTATTATCCCCATTTTCGTGAGGAAGTTGAGGTCAAGAGAGGTAAAGAACTCTCCCAAAACTAAAAATGTATTAGGGAATTATATCAGATGGTGTCTACATGGAAATTTATGTGCATCTGTCTCAAAATGGATATTTGAGTTTTGGCTCATTTGATGCTGAAGTACTTTTTCTCCCAGTAATTATTCAATTTTTCCAGTTGTTTCCTAAGGCAGTTCTTGATTTATGATAACAAATTGTTGTTATCAGATTAGAGTAGGAGACTTGTCTTCCCATCACTGTTGTGGCCCCCAAAATGTAAACATTCTCTCTTAATGTTATGTCAGTTTGTCCCAATAATCTTAAAAGAGAACGTAGAGTTTAGCACTGTTGTTTGCAGTTAAAACCAGATTTTGATATGCTAAGATTCTATTCTTATCCACTCTGACACTGTAATATTGCAATCTTAGAAGGAATATAATGTGTAAATATCATGTGCTATATGGTGAAATCTAAGAGTTTATCCCAAAGACAATATAATCTAGAAAATCAGAGACCAATCAGTAAATTAATGCCACAAGTTCTTATACTATGTTTTTTCTGGATTTCCCCCTATGTTTTCTTGCTTCTTATGGCAGTTTTTGCAGTCTTATAGAAGTAAGAAAAGTGACACTGTTTGGGGATATTTTATGGAGAGTTGGGTGTGTGAGTTTAGGGTAATAAAGAATTAGTTTTTTCAAGCAGTGTGCTTGTGATGAAATCAGTTCCTCTCTGGACAATGTTGGTTTGCCCCCCAACTAAGCCGAACTTCTTTACACATCGGTCAATACAGATCAATCAGGTGATCAGTCATAATACTCTGTCTCTTTGTGGTAGCCCATAATTCTTTATTGTTCCCAGTATTGCTTTAGATCTTAGGGAAGAAATATTCAGTGTCTATCTAAAAAGTAATTGCCTGATACTTGCTATGATTTAGAATTAGGAGATGTTTACCTTCATGCCTTCATTCAGCAAATACTCTACACACAGCCACCATGTGTAAACAATGATTACATATGCCATCAAAACTCTGTCTAGGAGAAATACAGACAAGTAAGCAATCAAATGATGGGTAAGTTAGTACCATATGATATAAAAAGTAGGAAGCATCAGGGAAATACAAAGCAGAGAAGTCTCCCAGTATTTGAGGTCTAGCAAAGCCTTCCCCAAGGAAGTTACTCTAATGCACAAACCTTCAAAAAAATTAAGAATTTATCCAGATAAAAAAGGGTTAGGCAGAGGAACCAGTTTATGCAAAGACACACCAGTAGGTGAGGGAAAGTATGGAGGACCTGAAAAACAGAGAGATGATCAGCTTGGCTATAACATGCAGTGTGGGATGAAGGTGGAAGTTAGTTTAACAATGTTAGCAAGGGCCACATCATGTGTCTAGGCTAAGTATTATGAAGTTTATTGTGAAGGCAAGGAGTGCCAATAAAACTCTTTAAATGAGGGAAGAACAAAGGGATCTTTGCTTTGAATAAATAAATGAATTGCTCAAAAATGGAGAGAAGAATTGTAGATGGGAAGGAAGATAATGACTGAGGCAAAGTGGCCTTGAAAAATGCTTTTGGAGCATTTAACAGATGACCCAAGTAAGTGCTTAAGGAGCGAGTTAATTCCTTCATTTGGTAATTCAACAGAAATTTATCATGCATCTACTCCAATGCCAAATTCTTTAAACCTTTAGGAGATATATAAGTAGAAGCCAGATGACATCTTTGCCATAATGGAGTTTATGTACATAAAAGAATATATGTCATATATTTTATGCTATAAGAAAAATAAACATGATAAAGAGATAGAGAATGAGGAGACAAAGGTGTTCCTATGTTATATAGGGTGGTGGGGTACATATCTCACCCATCTCTTGTCTGCTTGCATCTTGCCTGAAGAAAAAAAAATATAATGCTTGTTTACCCATTCATTCAATATTTATAT
Organism: Neogale vison; assembly: GCF_020171115.1. Classification (NCBI taxonomy): domain Eukaryota; kingdom Metazoa; phylum Chordata; class Mammalia; order Carnivora; family Mustelidae; genus Neogale; species Neogale vison. Next base: position 81,255,618 of record NC_058101.1, on the reverse strand, counting down.
AGTGCCTCTGTGTATTAGGTGCCCTGTAAGACTCTGTGGCAGTGTCATGGCAGGAGTAGATGTGGGAAAGAATAATCAAGCAGTACTTTGTAGACCATGTTAAGGTTTAAAGGTTAGCATGTTTTTCCTATGGACAATGGAAGCCATTGTAGTGTTTTAATTAAGAATTCCATGTAATCAGATTTGTATTTTTAAAAAGAGCATTCTGGCTTCTGGGGAAAGAATGAATTGATTTACAGACTCAGAATGGGTTCTCTTCAACTGAGGGGAAAAGAAGAGATTTTTTCCTTGCTTAGCTCTTAGTAGTGATGGACAAATTTCTTTCCACTCAAGGACAAATAATGTTTTACTATAAATGAAGGGTTTTTCTCTCAAGTAGAAAAAAAAATTACTTGAGCTAAAATAAAGTCTTATGTTTAAAAAAACTGTCAGCACCCAATCTTTTGAATTCTTGACATTTTTTAAGACTCATAAAAAATTTCTTACAAATACACTTTTTCCTTTTGAGTGATGAACTTACATTTTTATGAAGGCTTAGATGTTAATGTGTGAACCATGTGAACTTACCAAAGAAATTCTGATGTGACTTTTTGTCTCTAAGAGAGAGAAGAATTGTCTTTAGCTATAATACTTGATTGGCAGAAAACATTCATATTATTATGAAAACACAGAAGACACACTTTTGTTTCTGCTGCTAAACACCTTATTAACATTTTATACAAGTGGAATGTTAAAATATTTGTTTGTATAGCATTATATAAGGAGTGTCTTAATACAGCTTTGGCCATACTAAAAATGCCTTATGTGCCATGTTGCTCAGATGGCATGTTTACGAATAAGTTTTTAATGCTCCATATGTACAAATATGAAATATAAAATCTTCCTCCAAATACTAAGAATACAGCTCATTCTACATTTGCTGGTTTATAGTGCTAACATTTATCTGCATCTCCATATTCCAAGATTTTGCAAATGAGATAATTCTGTTGCAGTATGCCGCCAAGTATAAACAGCTGGCTCTCTTTGGCAAGCAGAATATCATCTGAACATTTAATATAGCCCTTCCTCTAGGATGCCTTTTATCATCAGAATTTAGGAAGGGACAATTGCTTAGTATGTTTCAAATGTACTCTTCTCTAAAGTCTTACAGCCCATGGATTCTCTTGATAACTAGAACAGTAAGAGACCAGCAAGGACAAGATACTAATATTAAGCATTGGGAATAAAATCTTGTGAACCTATAATAGGGACATTAAGGGAAATGAAATTTTAAATAGGAAGTTTTATATAGTGATACTATCTTAAATTATTCCTAAATGGAATGAAATTCAGTCAGTAGGGTTTTGAGAAACCACAGTGTATCCAAAAACATAGTAGGGGTAAGAAAAATTTTACCATCAACATGATATAAAATACAAATAAAATAACCAAATATTTCCCTCGGAATCTGAACAATCCATACATAGAGCATATCATTGTCATTCTTCTATAAGTGGTAATGACATTCATTGACTTATATGTATAAAGTTACAAATTACCATATAACAAATAAGAAATCAGGACTAATTTAGGAAGGAAATCATATGAACAAATGTGAGTAAGAACAAATGTAAGGAGTGTTGATTACCTCTCATCATACCCTCTGGGTGGAACATAATACTTGACTTCAGACTTTGCTTGCTTGTCTTTTTGATCTCCTGAGGTCTAGATCAGTAGTAACCAGTAGAACTTTCTGTAACGATGGAAATGGTCTATATTTTTGTTACCCAAGATGGTGGTCACTGGCCATTTGTGGCTACTAAGTATATGAAATGTTGCTAGTACAAGTGAGGAAATACATTCAAAATTTTATTTAATGAAAACAAATTTAAATAGAACCAAGTGGCTACTGGCTATCATATTAGACATGCATGTCTAGACTATGAGAAAGATCTTTCTGTCTTTAACTATAAAGCTTAAACAGTAATTCAGATCTGGTCCTATCACCACTCTAGCCCACACTTCATAGGAAGACTGAAAGTTGTACAAAGCAATAGTTCCAGACTCCACTTATATTATCTCAGTATGGGTGACAAACTGTATTGAGTGACTCCAGAGAACTACTTGTCATTCTAAAAGCTCCTTTGGAAGTATTGGTAACCTAGATGAAGAGAATCTATTAGCTACCCAAATGAGCAATAATCATTATCTTAAATGAAATTCAAGTGTTTTACGGGGAAGATACGGTGAGAGGAAAGAAACCTGCTGTTGTTATTATAGGGTATTATTTTATGATGTTTCAAAATGTTAATTTTTATTTCTTTTTTTTTAACTTTTATTTATTTATTTTTAGGTGGGGGGGGGGAGAAAGCATGAGAAGGGAGAGTACAAGAAGAGATGGCTGAGCAGTCACAAGAAGAAGAAGGCTCCACTAAGGAGAGGCCCTGACACAAGATTCTATCCCAGGACTTCAGGATCATGACCTAAGTTGAATAAAGGCAGATGCTTAACCAGCTGAGCCACACAGATGCCCCTCAAAATGTTTATTTTTCTATTAACAAATATGAATTATTTATCTTACTGCCGAGATACTAATAATTTTCAGTCTCCTACATTTATTTTAAAACTAAAGGGTAATCATTAATGGCAAAGTAGTTTTTATTTATTATGTTAATAATGCTTTCCATTTCAAACCAACTTAAATGAAAATCACCTATCTCAAATATGCATGTTAAGCAAACAAAACAAATCAAGAAACAAAAACAACAACAAAATCTGTACAAGGGAGATAAAATTATTTTATGAATCATAATTGTTAACATGTATTTGAGATATCTATCAATAACAGAACTAACTTAAGCTAAAATTAATATTTATTGTGCATGTACTGTATGCCTGACACTATAAGTGCTTCTTATGAATCATATCCTTTAACAAATCTACAAAATGAGTGTTAGCTTTATTTCCCAGTAAGTATATCATTTTTTCCAGCATCTTGCTGGGACCTAGATATATTAATCAATGTTCCTAAATCTATAGAACCAGTAAGTGAAGTGGCCAGAATCTGGGCCTACATTTGCACAAATCAATTTTAAACCAGTTCATTGAAAATGTCAGAAGATCTAAAATGAAATTATTTCATCTGGTGTCATAGATTCATGGAATAAAATTTTTCTGTAACTAAAGAATTACTTTTCCCAAGAAAGCATTGACAACAGAAAGCCTAAATTCTAATACATATACATTTATACATATTGGAGAGCTTTATGTTAAGATATAAGTGATACTATGTTTATGTGTATAATTTGAGCATAATGCACCAAATCAGTGACAGTGAAATCCATTATATTGCTGCAGTAATGATACTAGAAAATCTGAAGGAAACAAGAGAGCGTTTGGGTTGCCGCTGTAATTTAAGGTTCTGATTTGCCTCAGAATGCTGGAGGGCACTGTGTGTCCACTTGCCAACTTGGCCAGGTGCATGACTACATCTCTGAAATCAATGCAGAACTACTTCCAGAGGAATTGAAAAAATGCTTCCTCTATTCCTTTTGACAAGAAGTCATTACCAGTAGCCTTTGGGGGAGAGCTGCAGAAGCTTCATGAAAACTACAAGGCCATTATTTACTTTTGATACTCCAAGCCTAGTCTAAAGGAACAGATAATAAGACCTTTTGCTCATAGTAAGCTCATTGTAACTCTCAGTAATTTTAAAAACATGGATTTGAGCTCAGAACATGGGTTTTATTGTAGACTTTTTTGTTTTTCATCCACATGGGGTCTTTAATTCTGTTGGTAACACTGGCCTTAGTATAATATACATATAATACTATCACTATAATGTCTTCTTTTATGCTTTAATATTATTCTAGGTTTACTGCTGGTTTTTCCATAATCAGAAGACAACATAAGAAGGAGTTTGGTGTTATATATTTGAAACAGGGTTAAGGAAAAGAATGTAGATTCAACTCCTTTTCCTACTTGTAAATATTTATACAACGCATTTTTTTTTCTTTCTGATAAAGAGAGGCAAATGACACTGTGTTATTGGTATATTGAAAATTGCTCCAGAGTTTGATTTAGTTTTCAGGGTTCTGGTTTTAGTCCTCAGTTTGCTCTGCTACCTGTTAGCTGAATCATTTTGGGTAAATTACTTAATCTCTGTAAGTATGTTCGCTTTTCTGTAAGTAGAAATACTAAACTCTCTTTGTGGTAAAGATCAAATAAAACATTAAAAATGAAGTACAAAAACACAAAGAGTGTTATTTTATGATTTAGTGATATGGGGGTAGTGTTTAAATTTAAGAAAGAAATACTCACATTTATTGTTTTTGTTTTACAATTTTATTTTTGTAGTCTTTCTGACCAGTGAACATGTGAACATGCCTATATGTCTAACTTCTTCAATTCTGAAAACATTTACTGCAGATATTCAGAGAAGGATGAGTTTTTTTTAATATCATGTGGGTTTATTCAACAGTTGAATGAATGCAAAGTTGAATTTTGTGAAAAATTCAACCTTTGTGAAAAATTCAACCTAAAATCTGTTCACACACCCAGATTATTATACATAAGTATAATGATTTTATCCATGATCTTTATCTAAAGGCTTAACAAGAGAGAATTTTACTAACATCAGTAGTGTTGCATCAATATTTATTTAATTTCTCCTTATGGGTTTGTATACCTTTAGATTCAGGTTATAATTAGATCAGTGTCACATACAAGATGTTCAGAGTATCTTTAGCATTACAGGTGGAAATGTGGATGTTCTCAAAAGGCTATAAAGGAGCTGGAGAAACTTCCATCTGCTTCTGTGTACCAACACCAATAACACATCTGAAAGTAGCTCATATAATAGTATGGGACATTATAGAAAATGTATGTGGTAGATGTGTGATAGTAAGTTCCACCCCTACCCCTTTCTTCCAAGAATTTAGAAATAGGAAAACTCAGATTGAATAAAAGCAGGGCAGATAAGATGGTTCTCATATTAGAGATAGTCTTGACTGTTAATCAAGTTAATCAAGGGTTAATCAAGGAGGAGAAAAAGTGCCAAAATAAATTCCAGACAGGAAAGAGAGGGGGAGAGAGAGAGAGAGAAAGAGATAGAAAGGGAGAGAGAAGAGAGAGGGGAATTCTAAGTTGTTAATGAGTCATTCAGTCCATTTGTAGAGTTAGAAGTAGTAGGTCCCAAAGTATGATGCATTTAGCCATCTGAATTATATAACTAACTCTTATTTTGATTCTTTTTTTTTTTTCCCCAAGATGCACAGCCATGAGAAGACACTGCCTGAAAACTCTATATACTGATCTAACTGTTGAGGATGTCAGCTGGGTCCTAGCTTATTCCCTCTGTCATTTTCAGAAGCCATTCTTAGCTTTCCCGTACTGGAGAGACCTAGATTAAGCAGTATTTGAGATCAACATCTGGATATGGTGAAATTACCAAATTAATGTCATTATGTGAAGTCTTGTGAGTAATCAGTCATTTGATCTTCTTAGGACTACCTTAACTTGTTCATATGTTTTTGAAAAACATCCACATGAGTCCTATGATAGTTCATACAAATCCAATGTGTGTGTGTGTGTGTGTGTGTGTGTGTGACAAGTGATGCCTCAGATTGCTAAGATTCTCCTCTCATTCACACTTGTGCCACATTTCTTAAGGGCAAGTTCCAACATGTACATTGCTATCTCCATTCTCAATGACCTGAATTTGACTCTCTCCCTTTCCATGATATGGGTATGTTCTTCTTACCCTTCCAGTGCCTTTAGTCAACCAAAACATTTTTATTGGATGAACATTACTTCAAAGCTATTTTATCATTTGTGTTCAAGGACATTAGTATTGATGATCTGATTTAACCTGAATATTCATTACAGCACAGGGTGAGGGGTGGGAGCATTAGCAGAGGAGAACATTACCAAAATATTCAAAACATTTGTGCATTTTTTATAGATGGACAGAGCATACATTATAGGCATTCGTTGAGTTTTTGGTTTGATAAATTTTTTTTTCTATCACTTTTGGTCAGTTTCTCAAGTCATACACTTTTTAGTTATTTACATTTTAAGCAGTTATTCACTGGATTTTGTGTTACTGACACCTAGGTGACAGAATCTAAAGAAAGACTAAAGTCTTGAAATCCAAGTGGAAACTGTTTTTGTTTGGGATTTGCTTTGTATCTGTGTTTCTGATGTGATCTGATTCTATGTCATAAATTCAACTATTTCTTTTATATTTATAAAGCCTAAATCTATATATTTTAATGTATGAAACTTGGATACAACTTTATATCATGTACATAACTCTTAAGTTGTAATTTTAATTTTCAGGTATAGCTCTCTTTATAGATTTTTCACTTCATAAAGAAAGAAATCTCATCTTATTCATCATTGTATCCTCTACACTCAGCATACTACCTAGAAAACAAATCAACACACTCACTGTACTAAATTGATAGTTATTTCTACTACAGCTCCTTTTTTGTTCTAATCAAATCGATTAATCTAGATCCACCCTTTCATTTAAAAATTGATATTCTCCCCCATATTTTCTTAATTCAATGAATAAAGGACATCTTTACCACTAAGAAACTTCCAGTTGTCTGGTCAGGACAGATATGTAAACAAGTTTAGGATGGGAAATTGGTGAAGACACCATGATAGAATTTGAATAAGGTACAGTGGGTAAGCTTCTTCTTGAGGGGGAAGGCAGCTATCAGTAAGAAAATCTCTCAACAGGAGGTGATACTGGACTTGAATTTGAAAGCTTATATGTTTGCCTGTTGAGCAAGGTAGTGGTCCTGGTGAGAAGAGTAAGCATATCATTTAGAGCATAGGTTGTTACTGAGGATGTGGTAAATGAAAATAATGATCCTCCATGCAAAAAAACAGCACAAGGAAAGCAGTTTGATGCTTCCAAGAACTGTAATTACACTTGGACTGTTGCAAAGTGCATGGAGTCAGACTCAGAAGAGATGAAGTACTGAGAGAGGCATAGACCAGATCACAAAATGCCTTGAATTTTATAGAAAACAAAATTCATTTTGTCATTTCATCTGAAAATCCTCCCTGTGATCATTTTTTAAAGATTTTTAATTATTCATTTGGGAGAGAGAAAGAGGGAGAACTAGCACAAGCAGGGGGAGGAGCAGAAGGAGAGGGAGAAGCAGGATCCCTTCTGAGCAGGAATCCCAATGCCATGGGGGCTCAATACCAGGACCCTGGGATCATGACCTGAGCCAAAGGCAGTTGCTCAACAGGCTGAGTCACCCTGGTGCCTCCTCCGTGTCCTTTAATCTTTAATCTTTCCTTTTGTATTTTCTAGTGATTGAATAAAGCCTGTTTTATTTTTTAAAATATTTTATTTATTTATTTATTTGACAGAGAGAGATCACAAGTAGGCAGAGAGACAGGCAGAGAGAGAGGGGGAAGCAGGCTACCTACCAAGCAGAAAGCCCGATGCAGAGCTCAATCCCAGGACCCTGAGATGATGACTTGAGATGAAGGCAGAAGCTTAACCCACTGAGACACCCAGGCACCCCATGAATCCTGTTTTAACATCCTTTGTAATATTTCTTTTCTCCATCTTACTTTTTTTGGTCACTATTACTACTACCCTGGCCACTCACTGATTCTTTCCTTCAACCACTATTGTTTTTAGTGCTTTTTATGTGACAAATGCTATTCTTGGCTATAGGAAAACAGTGGTGAGCAAGGTGAACAAAATGGTTGCCACCATCAAGCTTGTAAGATAATTAATGCACAACTTGCCAGTTAAATTTACTTTAATTAAAAAAAAAAGATTTATTTACCCATTTGAGAGAGAGAGAGAGAGCTTAGAAAGAAGCCCATGTGGGACCCTATCTCATGACCTGAGATCAAAACCCAAGATAAAACCATGAACTGAAAGCTTAACTGACTGAGCCATCCAGGTGTCCCTATTAAGTTTACTTTAAAATGTCAAGAAATGATAAGACCTGTGAATAAAAGTAAAGTATAATAAGGGGATACTGAATTATGAGGGATACCTCACTAGATAGGATGACCAGACAGGCTTTGCTGAAGAGATGACATTTTAGGTGAGATAAGGATGAATTTATGAACCAGCCATGAGGAGAAAAGAAGTTTCAGAAAAAGGGAAAGACTCTCTAATGGGTATGAGTGTGGCTTATTTAAGGATGAACCTGAGTATCTCCCATAATTATTAAAGTTAAATTCATTCCTGTTTGGTAATAATCATGGTGGTTCTGTTTCCTTGTTCAAACCCTGACAGAAAAATTTATAAGTGACTAGAGCAGAGTAAGTGAGGAAGAGAGCAGTCTGTGTTCTTGTTTGTCACCCTCACACTGAAATGAAAATCCTACACTTTTCACAAGTTATTCTCTAACTCTTATTTAGAATATACACTCAGCATTTTAAGAAATGTGAAAGTAAAAGTTTGGATAAAATACAAATATCATTTTTAGCCCTATCATTTACAGAATTTAATTAACCAATATATCTTAGAGAATAGGCCATGATATTGTCCTGAATGAAAAAACATTTCTTTTTCTTTCTTTTTTTTTTAAGATTTTTATTTATTATTTATTTATTTGACAGACAGAGATCAAAAGGAGGCAGAGAGGCAGGCAGAGAGAGAGAGGGGGAAGCAGGCTCCCTGCCGAGCAGAAAGCCCAATGCAGGGCTCGATCCCAGGACCCTGAGATCATGAACTGAGCTGAAGGCAGAGGTTTAACCCTCTGAGCCACCCAGGCACCCCTGAAAAAGCATTTTTTTAGCTTGAACGTATCTGAAATATAGTTGGCCATTGTTAACATTATAATGTGCAATATGGAAGTGGATTAAACTTCTTGAGGCATCTCTAGAAGTGAAATATTTTTATCTACATTGAAGTAAAACTTCATTTATTATTAGGAGAATTAAATAAAACTTTATAAAAACATCTTAATCCTTAAAGGGGTATCTCTCTGCTATCTTTAGAACTGGTCTTTGATTAATTTAAGAAAGATGCAATATTTCATCCATGCATTATTTTTCGACTTTGCAATAGTAATCATATTTCAATGAACACAGGTATATATTTGGACTGGCAGCTGTAAATATTTTTTAAATTCATTTTTGAGAATGGCATTTGTCATGGATAGAACTAGTTTCTTCTTAAGATTCAGCAACCTGTCTTGCAAATGATACAGTATCTTTTAAGAGCTTTACCTTATCAAACATTGTTAAAATGTAAATAAAATAAATAAAATGGAATTTGGATCCATGGGGTGTCTCTAATAGCTTTTCCTCCTTGACATGGAGCTAATATGAATTGCATCTAACAGTTGATTTTTATAAGGCTGCAGAAACTGACAGTTATTTTCCAGTACTACTCACCACTGTTCTATCTCATTTGAATTCCAGAATCAATGGGCAATACCAATACCTATGGATTACATGTTAAAAAGAGATTTATGAATTATGGATAAACTGGGACAGTTATTGGTATTTTAAAGGCATCATATTTCATGTTGAATATTAATAAGAATGAAAGACCAGAGGAACATATTTACCAAAAAATGAATAAGATTTCAAAACAGAGTAGCTTCTTTAAGGCATGGGATATAAGAATAAATGTTAAAGATATTATAGTAAATTCACTTAATTGTAAGGGCCTGGTTGGCCAGAGGGAGTCATTTTGTGTTTATGTAGTGAACTTAGATTGACCCCGCCCCTCCCAGAGGAACTTACTTGCAAAGCCTAGATACAAGGGCGGGTCAGGCCTGGTGAAGGCATCCAATCAGTGGGGCGCACATATATCTACTAGGGTAAATTGAAATTCAATTGGCCACCCGTGTGTTACTTAGCAGTTTTTTCTGTGTGTGGCAGACTTAGCATGACTGTGCAGTTTTCTCTGTGTATTGCAATCTCATTGGCGACCTGTGTATAGCCCGACTAAACTACCTCTATAAAAGTTAGTCTGTGAGGCTGGGAGGGGTTGCCTCTTTGCAAGAGAGGACCCTGACCGGTCAGTTTGATTCTCGATGCTTGGCGTGAAGTAAAGCTTTGCTTGACCTTCACTTTGTATCAGTCTCACTCCTTTGATTACGGACCCTGACATTGGAGGGGGCACCCGGATCAAACAACGAGAACTGAGCCAGCATTGGAATTTCTAGGAAAAGCCTCTGGAGGTATTGGGATTTTGTCTGTCTCTCTAGTTGTGGAGCTCCAGGGTATAGCCCAGTGGGAAGAAGTTGGATGCGGCCATGCTCCCCAGGGCTGGAGTGGATGTGGGGATGCCCCATCCCTCTTCTGGTAGATTGACAGGGGGTTCAAGTCCCCCTGGGCGGTCGGGGGGTTAGAGTCCCCCTGGGCGGTTGGGGGGGTTCGAGTCTCCCTAGACGGTTGGGGAGTTCGAGTCCCCCTGGGTGGTTGGGGGGTTCAAGTCCCCCTAGATGGTTGAGGGGTTCGAGTCTCCCTAGGTGGTCGGGAGATAAAAAAAGCCCCCACCAGTGGCAGGTTCTGGGTAAGAGTCGTTGGGCCTGCAGTTGTCTTTGCCTTGTCCTTTTGTTGTCTGTTGTGTTGTTTGTATTTGGAGAAATGGGACAAATAGGGAATTCCTTGCCTTCTCTGGCCCCACGTGGACTGCCTAGCCCATCCCCCTTGCTGGCAGGAGAGCATGGCATAAAGTGGAGATGGTTATTTGTCTGTCTCAAGGTTTTAATGGGTAATTGTTAAAGTGGCTTCCGAAGTCTTTGGTAACCTGAAACTGAAAAGTTGCTTGAATGACAAATGGAATTAAATTTGTCGGACATCTAGGTCTTAATCAAATGGGATAAAATGCTAGAGCGTTGGATGCTGGAACTGTGTTTATGCTTTTGAAATCTGCTGGTGAATACGTTCTGTGCTTAACTGATTCATAAATTTGCCTTCTAAGAATTCTCTTGTAAAATGACTTCTGCCTTAAAGGAAATTCATATGGAAAGACTTTCAGGACAAATACAGGTCTTTGATATGTTGAAATCCTGGAACTGAAATGGGTAAGAATTTACAGAAGTAAAAAATGCATTCGGGACTAAACCAGAATTATTAACATGGGACTAGGTGAACTGAAAGATTGTAATGTTGTATCTCTTGATGTTTTGTCTTATTTTAAACATTAATGGTTCTTTAATGTTTGCTCTTCCAGACTAGGGAAACTTTTTCTTAAGTTATCTGTAACTTAAGAGATAAAAATGTAGTCATTTGTAAACAAATCCAGGTATTCAACTCTTTCTCTCTATCTGAATCCTCTGAAACCAAAAGGTCTCAGCAAGTATTCTTTCTTCCATGGCAATAAGTCATTTGCATAAGTTCAATAAGAATCTGTTCTCCTGGGGGTGCCTGGGTAGCTCAGTGGGTTGAGCCGCTGCCTTCGGCTCCGGTCATGATCTTAGGGTCCTGGGATCGAGTCCTGCATCGGGCTCTCTGCTCAGCAGGGAGTCTGCTTCCCTCTTTTTCTCTCTGCCTGCCTCTCCGTCTACTTGTGATTTCTCTCTGTCAAATAAATAAATAAAATCTTTAAAAAAAAAATCTGCTGTCCTTGTAACAGGACACCATTGGAAACACTGGTTATTTTACCATGGCTTTGACTGGAATGTCACATTTGAAAAGACTCAGATATGACTAGACAGCTTAAAGAAACTAAGGTTGACTTTATAAAACCTGGAATTGTAAAGTCCTTTGGAATTCTTGGCCTGATACCTTGCTTACAAAGTTCCCAGCAGCCTCACCAGGTGAGTAAAGGATGTTACTTCCTGGCAGGTGCAGGAATCTCAGGATTCTTTGGGAGCCTCAGGAAGAAGAATTCGCCCAAATCAACAGGTATTGCAGGCATGTCTGATGGCAAGTATGTAGCTTGGCTTCTGGCCTGGAGAGTTATCATAAGTTCAACCTAGAGATTCCTTACGAGAAGTTCCAGCATAGCAGATTCTAAAAGATTTATATGATCCCTCACTATTCTTGCTGAGCTTATGTAAATAATTAGGCCAAGTTTGTTAAAACTTGACTTGTTTTTCAAATAAATTAGTCCTGATTTGGCTATCTCTGAAAACGAGAGTTATTTTAGAGAGAAAAATTGTGTTTTAATAACACACCTTTATGGATGTTAAATTCTAATTTGATTGTCTTTAAATGTTTGTTTACTTAAGCTAGACAACTTGAGGTAAACTTCAGAGAAGTTGCATGATAGCTCATTTAGACGATCTTGCTTTGCCAATCAGTTAGCCCCAGATATAGGAAACTTCAGAAAATTGAAGGATTTGAAGGGACGAATCTGACTGAGTTAGTGGGAATAGCAGAAAAAGTGTTTAACAACAGGGATGCACAAGAGGATGAAAAACAGACCAAAAAAGCTGGTTACGGTTTTGGCATTACAAGAGGCGGGGAGGAGGCAGGTAGGGGATAGTAAATGGAAGGAAAAGTCTAAGCACAGAGAAGGCAGGTGGGAAGACTTAGATTCAGGTCAGTGCATTTATTGTAAGGAAAAAGGACATTGGGCCAGAGAGTGCCCCAAAAGGAAGACAGCAATGCTTGCCACCGAGACTGAAGGGGCCATGGTTCAGAGCCCTTCCCTGAATCTTGGGTAAAAATTGAAGTGGAGGGGAAATCAGTTGATTTTTTGGTGGACACGGGAGCCCAATTTTCATCATTACTTAAACCTATGGGAAAACTATCTGGAGAGGAAGTTTGGGTATAAGGAGCAAATGGCACAGAGAGACATAAATGGAGAAGAGAAAGGACTTTAAATTTAGCCTTGGGAGTAGTTAAACATTGATTTTTGGTCCTCCCTAATGCCCCATATAGCTTTATGGGAAGAGATCTCCTCCACAAGTTAAGAGCTGGCATTCAGTTCTTGGAAGGAGGCATGACTGTAACCCTGAGACAACCCACTGTACAAGTGCTTATGGCAGCAGTAGATGAATACCTCCTTTACGAGCCAGTCTCAAAACCAGAGGAGTTAAAGTGGGGGGAGCCTTCTTCAAATCCTACAGGACAAGTTTCCCAAGGTCTGGGCAGATGAGTTTCCCGAGGTCTGGGCAGAAGGAAAGCCCCCTGGCTTGGCCAAGGAACAACCTCCAGTGGTGGTACAATTAAAGGCAACAGCTACGGCTGTTCGCATTTGGCAGTACCCTCCTTCCCCGAGAAGCAAAGGAAGAGATCAAAAAACACATTAACCTCCTCCGAGGAGACGGGATCCTAGTTCCTTGCAAATCTCCATGGAACACACCTTTGTTGCTTGTCAAAAACAACGAGACTGGGGAGTACCAACCCATCTAAGACTTGCGAGAAGTTAATAAACAGGTTAAAGATATCCACCCAACGGTGTCTAACCCCTATACCCTACTTTCCCTCCTGGGCCCCAAAAGAACTGTTTATACCATCTTAGATCTCAAGGATGCATTTTTCTGTATATCTTTAGCAAGGGAATCTCAGCCCCTTTTTGCTTTTGAGTGGTCCGACCCACAGGAAGGATTCTAAGGCCAGCTCACCTGGACAAGACTTCCCTAAGGGTTCAAGAATTCACCCACTATCTTCGATGAGGCCCTACATGAGGATTTGCATGAGTATAGAACCTCCAACCCAGGAGTCACTTGTTACAGTACGTTGGTGACTTGCTAGTAGCCACTGAGGACTATGAGTCATGATTGTGGGGGATGAGAGCTCTCTTACAGACTCTGCAGGAAAAAGGTCATTGGGTGTTTGTGAAGAAAGCATGGCTCTGTCAGAGCCATGCCACTTATCTAGGCTTTGATCTCCATGAGGGAGTGTGTTCACTGTCTGAGTCCAGGAAACAGGTGATCACCTGGTACCCCCACCCCACCACATCCTGACAAGTGAGGGAGTTTCTTGGGACAGTGGGCTACTGTAGGCTGTGGATACTGTGGTTTGCAGAGATTGCCTGACCTCTCTATGAACTGGCAAAAGGAGGGCACCATGATAGAGTGGATAGCTGAGGCAGAAGGAACATTTTGGGAATTACAAACAGCCTTACTGAGTGGCCCAGCATTGGCCATCCCAGATGTTACCAAGCCCTTCCATTTGTATGTGGATGAAAAATCAGGGGTGGCCAAAGGAGTTTTAACTCAGACTCTGGGGCCTTGCAAAAGGCCAGTAGCCTATCTTAGCAAGAAACTAGATCCAGTAGCAGCTGGGTTCCCCCGTGCCTTTGCATAATTGCTGCCATGGCCTTCCTGGTCAAGGATGCAAGTAAATTGACTTTGGGTCAAAATCTCATCTTGACCACCACCCACACTATCGAGGGCCTTCTCCAGAATTCACCTGACTGATGGATGATGAACATCCGAGTGACAGGATATCAGGCTCTCCTCCTCAATGAACTAAGTATGACCTTCTAGCCCCCAGCGGTGCTAAATCCAGCCACACTGCTGCCAGAGGAGCTGGCTGACCATCCACACAACTGTGGGGAGGTCCTAACCCAAGTCACAGGAATAAGGCCAGATCTGAGATATTCCCCTCCCGGATGCCTAGATGACTCTGTTCACAGATGGGAGTAGCTACATGGCCAATGAAAAGAGGTATGTGGGAGCTGCAGTGGTTTCTCCTGAGGAGGAACTCTGGACAGCAGCCCTGCCACATGGAACTTCAGCACAAAAAGTGGAACTGATTGCACTCACTAAAGCACTGCAGATGGCCAAAAGTAAAACTGCCAACATCTATATGGATAGCAGGTATGCCTTTGCTATTCTCCATATACACAGGGCTATTTATAAAGAAAGGGGCCTATTAACAGCAGAATAAAAGGAATTAAAACAGAGAAGAAATATTGGCTCTCCTCCAGGCTATTTGGGACCCAAAAGAGGTGACTGTTATGCATTGCTTGGGACACCAAAAGGGGACTGATCTGATTTCAAAGGGAAACCAATTAGCAGATCAACCCGCAAAGCAAGCAGCCCAAGAAGCAGTGCAAGAGCTGGTTACACTCTCGGCTCTAGCCCTACCAGAAAAACTGGACTATTCAGAGGAAGATTTAAAATATTTACAAAAATGGACTAAATTAGACTATGAAGAGGACTGGGCTAAGACTAAAAGAGGAAAGTTAATTCTTCCTTGAAGACTAGGTAAGAAGTTAGTAGACCAGATACATCAGGGTACTCATTTGGGGTCAGGCAAACTCAAGGAACTTAAAGGCAAGCAGTTCCAGGTTTCTAAATTATTAGGGCATATGGTTCAGGATATAGTTGATAGATGTGCTCAATGCCAGGCAGTTAATGTGGGAAGAACTAAAATGAGAAGAGGGAAAAGACAAAGAGGTAAGGAGCCAGGAATTTATTGGAAAATATATGGGCACAAGTATATGTTAGTTTTTGTAGATACCTTTTCAGGCTGGATAGAGGCTTTTTCTGCCAAACATGAGATGGTAGGGTGGTAGCCAAAAAGCTACTAGAAGAAATAATTCCTAGGTTCAGGCTGCCTCTCGCGATAGGGTCAGACAATGGCCCTACATTTGTGAGCTCAGTCTCACAGACATTGGTCAAAGCCATGGGCACAAATTGGAAACTACATTGTGCCTATTGGCCCCAGAGTTCTGGACAAGTAGAGACAATGAAGCGGACTCCAAAGAGACCTTGACAAAGCTAATTCTGGAGACTAGCGGTGGATGGGTGGATCTCCTTCCTTTCGCCCTCCTCAGGGCATGATGTACACCCTATTTAAATAAGGTGACCCCATTTGAAATAATGTTTGGGAGACTACCCCCCCCACGCTCTGTCCTTGACTACAAGAGGTTGCCCTAGCAGAAATGACTGATCAGTCTGTACTCCAGTCACTGCAGGCATTACAGTCTGTCTTTAAAAAAGCCCATGCAGGGATCCAGACTGCCCACACTGGGACGGAGACGGAGGTGGAACCACATCCTTACCAACCTGGGGTCTTGGTTTGGATACGGCGCCACCAAGTGAGAAATTTGGAGCTTCACTGGGAGGGACCATTTACTGTCATCCTGACTACCCCCACAGCGATAAAAGTAGAAGGCACCAGGGCCTGGATTCACGCGGGTCATGTCAAACAAGCTGAGGATGAAAATCCCCCCAGAGGTGGAAGCCTCAGCCAATGGACCCCGCTGACCATGGACTAAAGCTAAGACTCAAAAGGCTATGAGTTTATTGTTGCTCCTATTGTTACCTGTTTACATAAAGTATAGGTAGGAAATTAGATGAAGGAAATTAGGAAAAATGGAAAAGGTTCTATGAAGTGGTAAATGGCTAACTCATCAGCTGACTGTGCACTAGTGTCATTTGTACAAAAGAAAACTAGAGTGATAAAAATGTTAGACTTACATGCTCAATATAACCCCTTACAACCAGAGAACATAGAACTGGCTGAAAAGTCAAGGATTTGACTAATCTCCAAAGAAAGGGGGGGAATGTTAGGGCCTGGTTGGCCAGAGGAAGTCATTTTGTGTTTATGTAGTAAACTTAGATTGACCCCGCCCCTCCCAGAGGAACTTACTTGCAAAGCCTAGATACAAGGGCGGGTCAGGCCAGGTGAAGGCATCCAATCAGTGGGGCGTGCATATATCTACTAGGGTAAGTTGAAATTCAATTGGCCACCCGTGTGTTACTTAGCAGTTTTTTCTGTGTGTGGCAGACTTAGCATGACTGTGCAGTTTTCTCTGTGTATTGCAATCTCATTGGCCACCCGTGTATAGCCCGACTAAACTACCTCTATAAAAGTTAGTCTGTGAGGCTGGGAGGGGTCACCTCTTTGCAAGAAATGGCCCTGACAGGTCATTTTGATTCTCGATGCTTGGCATGAAGTAAAGCTTTGCTTGACCTTCACTTTGTATCAGTCTCACTCCTTTGATTAAGGACCCTAACATAATGACAATTTTTTTTTTTATTTTCTGAAAAACATTATTCATTATTTTTTCACCACACCCAGTGCTCTATGCAAGCTATGCCCTCTATAATACCCACCACCTGGTACCCCAACCTCCCACCCCCCCCCGCCACTTCAAACTCTGAAAAACAATCTGAGGGGTTTGAAATGACAATTTTTATAACAATTTTATAACAATTTTTATAAAGACTAGAGATGAGAACTTACCATCAAACTTTTTTTATTATTATTCAATTAGGACAAATCTAATTTGGGCATTAAATAAAAGGCAGTTAAAAAAATCATTCTATATTGTGACAGTGTCTATTATCTCATTGTTTGGCTTTATACAATTGTTAAAAGGAAGGTTATATGTCCATATGAAATGTAAAAAAGTATAATTTAAAATTTTAATTTTAAGGGTTTAAACCACTCAAAAAAATAAGAAAATATTTTTATTCAATATTTGTGAGAGGGCATCATAAATTATTACTTTTACTATCTATGTTAGTTAAATTGGTACACAGTGAAAATGGCTGGGCCTCTTCCTCTTGGGATTAAGGTCCTACTTCCCAAATTTGTATAAACAACAAAAGGAATTTATTCATTCTCATAATCTGCAAGGAATCTGACCAAGCTTACCAACCCACTAGAAACTAATCAACTAAAATATTAACATCTAGTCATGGATTACTGTGTAATGAAAAATAAGAGAATGCCAAGAAGACTAGAATGTGTGTGCTGATTGAAAAGCAGGTTATATTCCTAGTAGGAATGTCATTTATTATTTATTCATCAAATGTGTATTGATGTCTGATTTATACCAGACATTTTCCTAGAGACTGGATGAAAAGTCAAGTGGGGCATAGTCTCTACCATCAAGGATCTTATTGACTGGTTTGAAAGACAGACAAGTAAAAACAATTTTAGTACAGAAAATACCAAAAACAAATAGGGATCTGGAGGAGTTTGTCTGAGGGGGCCAAACAAGGTGAAATAGAAAATAAGTAGAAGTTTGCTAGTGGAAGAAAATAATTAGGCCATCCTAAACTCTGGTTTCTGGACCTGGGGATGACATAGTACTAAATGAATATAAGAGTTCCACACAATGAAGGCAGGTATGGTTGCTTTCCCCCCGTCTCTCCAACCATAAACTTCTCTCTACATTGGATTTTATCCATCATTCCTCAACTGGAGTTCTAGTTTATACCTTACATTTCATTATTCACTCATCCAGCAAATTCTTTGGTCATCTATTGTGTGCCAGGCATCATAGCAGGCATGGAACACTGTGTAATACACAAAACAAAATCAATCATTATTATAGAGCTTAGAATATATTTTTAAAAATTATTTTGGGGCACCTGGGTGGCTCAGTCGGTTAACTGCCTTCAGCTCAGGTTATTTTCTTGGGGTCCTGGGATAAATCCCCTTGTCAGGCTCCCTGCTCAGTGGGGAGTCTGCTTTTCCCACTCCTTATTTCCTCTCCCTGCTTGTGCTCTCTCTCCCTCTCTGAAAAAAATAAATGAAATATTTGAAAATATTCTCTTTTAACCTATGCACTACATTGCCTTCTATATAAAAGTTACTGATATTTCTATAACCATTTATATTGCCTCATCTCTCATTTTTTTCTCATCTACTCAAAATCTCTCCACCTACCGCCTACACTGCTCTTGAAATCTTAACAACCTCCATGTCGCTTAAACTCTCAGCAGAATTAGATCCTCTCGTCTACTCTTTTCTCTTTTAGTACTCTTTTCTTCTTTTGGCTTCAAAGACAGATTCTCCTACATTTTCTTTTACGTCACTGCTTCCTCCTTCTTTATCTCCTTTACTAGTCTTGCCTTGTCTGACTTCGAATGTAGTGCTTCAGGGTTAGTCCTAGATCCACAGGGACTTTATCTTTTATCCCATCCATCTTTTGTTGTTGTTGCTGTTGTTCCTTTTCTGGTTCTGAGGAATGTGTAATCTCTAGATTTTTTTTAAGTCATTAATTTAGGTCTATAGAAAACAACTTAAGAGGGAGAGTATGAGGATTAGATTTACATTTTTAAAAGCTTATCCAACAGGACGCCTGGGTGGCTCAGTGGATTAAGCCGCTGCCTTCGGCTCTGGTCGTGATCTCAGGGTCCTGGGATCGAGTCCCGCATTGGGCTCTCTGCTCAGCAGGGAGCCTGCTTCCCTCTCTCTCTCTCTGCCTGCCTCTCTGCCTACTTGTGATCTCTATCTGTCAAATAAATAAATAAAATCTTTAAAAAAAAAAAAAAAGCTTATCCAACAATTTCCTAAATGGTCTTCTTAGTGTATATTTGTGTTTAGAAAGAGTGCATTTGGTTAAATAATCCTAATCATGAAAATAGGGATAAAAGTTCCAAAAGCCTGCTTTAGGAACCTTCTCACTAGAACAGGTGCAAAGAGACAAATTATTTTGATTGGGTTCCTTTCTTCTATACTTTGTACATTATATGCCTTTATGTTAAAAGGCGATGACATTAATAACTTTACAGAGTATCCTGGCCTACCTATATTCTATTCATGATGTTGGTGTCTCTGAGGGGCATAGAAATAGAATTTTCATAGTCCCATAAAAATGTTTAAAGCCTTTTTATTGAGGGATGATTCATAATGATGCCAGCTTGGCATCATTAAAGTATTATCTTCTTCATAGGTCCTGAGATTGTTTAGAGAATGCTCACTATCATATGTGTAGCTTATTTTAAAAACTTAATTTTCTTAATGCTTAATATTTATTTTGAATTATACATATCAATGTCACTATAGTGATTCAGGGTATGTGGTAGCTTTTCCTGAGTTTCTAGGTAGAAATCTCTTATAAATGATGCCATGTTTATTACAAGATGGAATAAAAAGAGTGCCAAATAATTTCTGAGCAATGATTGTATTGTTTAAGAGTTTTACTCTATGAATTCACTTAATCTTCACAAGAACTCTGCAGAGAAGTTAAACAACTTAATGATGTCACAGAGCTAGCAAGGTCTACAGTCAATCTCCATAGCCTGTGTTCTTTTTTTTTTCCCCCCTCCATAGCCTGTGTTCTTAATCATGAAACTACACCATAAAGGGAGATTTATACCAGAACTATTCCAAATCTACACCATTAAGACTGAATATATTGTAGTCTCCCTTTCTTATTTATTATTTTTATTTATCTTGACTGATGAAGCTAAACGTTTCTGAGGAGATAGTCCTAACTTACAGGAGGAAAATCCTACATAAGTGTATCTGAAATCCTTCACAACTCATTGCATCTCATCACTTCCAGCACTACACTATCTCCAACAGCTAAAGTGGGACACTAGAAAAGAATAAACACCATTACAAAAGATAAAATATAAACAGATTTGGGTGAATCTGATCAAAATTTGTAGCTAAAATTGGATAATTTAGTCCCTCCTACATAAATGCATATCAATGAAGATTTTATTCATGAGAAATATTTGGATAATTATTTTAACTCTACTATTTAAAATGTATTTATGTAAAGAGACACAAAAAGAGGCATCAAAAGTAGAAACAATTAACTGGAGTCAATTATTTGGCTATCTTCAGCAAGGGACATTGTTAGAACAATAAATTAGCTAATTGCAGCTTCATCTGTATGACATGACCATATCTACCATTAGGGAGTCAGATTATTTTTTTTTTCCCTTTGCTTTTGTAGATGACAGACTTTTTTACCCCTCCCAAATGAACTTCTAAAAGTGTCCTTTATGTGCATCTCCATTTTCTCTGGCTTTATTACCAGAAAGCCAAGTCTTCACTTGATCTATTTCCTGTCTTATGTTCTCTGGTTTTGGTTTTCTACTACAATATGATAAAGTACATATTAGAATCTATCATTGATTATGCTTCCTTGCCTACATGTGTAAGGATCACATATTCATTTTGCTAGTAATAATAATGAGATGGAGACTCAACAATGTGCAGGAAATAAAATAGTTTTAAGGTGTAACTCAAATTCAAATCTTTGAAGTTATAGTTCAACATTGAGCTGTAATATTGGCTGTTGCTGCTGATTTGAGGTGAAGGGGAAGTATAAGCGATGAAAATGGGGCAAAGGAAGGGTTTCCTGCCAGAGAGAGGGGAAGCTGAGGAGTGAAGAGAAGCAGGGTTCACTATTGCAAACATAGTTTTCAAGAGTGCTAAAACATCAGCCTCTTGCATGGAAGAGAATGGTGGGCAAGTGGGCAAAGCAAGAGTTAAAAATGAGGACCATAGGGGAAGGGAGGGAAATCCAAAGGGGAAGAAATCAGAGAAGGAGATGAACCATGAGAAACTATATACCCAGAGAAACAATCTAGGGGTTTCAGAGGGGAGGAGAGTGGGGAGAGGAGTTAACAGGATGATGGGTATTTAGGAGGGCAGATGTTGTGATGAGTACTGAGTACTGGTACTGAATCACTGAACACTGCATCAAGGAGTAATTATCTACTATACATCAGCTAACTGAATATAATAAAAAAAAATCAAATATTTTCCTGATGGTAGATATACCTGTGGTGAGCATATCATATATAATCCCATCCAGTCATTGTGTTGTACTCCAGAAACATGTAACATTGTGTGTCAACTATACTTGTAAAATAAAATCGTCTATGGAGAAAAAAAAAACAAAACTTAACAAGGAACTGAGAGTCAAGTGAAGAAACTCTCCTCTCCCCACCGACTTCTTACAGTATTAGTTGTTCTGAAATATTATACCTTTTCTTTTAGAAATCTATTGGTTTTTCTTAACATCTTAATTTTATTTTTTTCAAGTTCCAAGATTCATTGTTCATGCACCACACCCAGTGCTCCATGCAGTATGTGTCCTTAATACCCACCACCAAGCTCACCCATCTCCCCACTCTTCTCTCCTCCATAACCCTCAGTCTGTTTCTCAGAATCCACAATCTCTCACCTTTCATCTTTCCCTCCAATTTACCCGAATTCACTTTTCCTTTCCTTCTCCTAATGTCCTTCATGCTATTCCTTATGTCCCACAAGTAAGTGAAACCATATGACAATTGACTTTCTCTGTTTGACTTACTTTACTCAGCGTAATCTCCTGCAGTCCTGTCCATGTTGATACAAAAGTTAAGTATTCATCCTTTATGATGGGGCATAATCATCCATTGTATATATGGACCACGTCTTCTTTATCCATTTGTCTGTTGAAGGGCATCTTTGTTCTTTCCACAGTTTAGCAACTGTGGCCATTCCTGCTATGGACATTGGGCTACATATGGCCCTTCTTTTCACTCCATCTGTATCTGTGGGGTAAATACCCAGTAGTGCAATTGAAGAACTGTAGGGTAGCTCTATTTTTAATTTTTTGAGGAATCTCCACACTGTTTTCCAAAGTGGCTTTACCAACTTGAATCCCCACCAATAATGTAAGAGGGTTCCTCGTTCTCCACATCCTCTCCAACACTTGTTTTTTCCTGTCCCATTGATTTTGGCCATTCTAACTGCTGTAAGGTGGTATTTGTCCATTCTAACTGCTGTAAGGTGGTATCTCAATGTGGCTTTGATTTGAATTTCCCTGATGGCTAGTGATGATGAATATTTTTTCATGTGTCTGTTAGCCATTTGTGTGTCTTCTTTGGAGAAATGTCTGCTCATGTTTTCTGCCCATTTTTTGACATGATTATCTGTTTTGTGTGTATTGAGTTTGAAGAGTTCTTTATAGATCTTGGATATCAGCCCTTTGTCTATGGTGTCATTTGTGAATATCTTCTCCCATTCAGTGAGTTGCCTCTTTGTTTTGTTGACTATTTCCTTTGCTGTGCAGAAGCTTTTGATCTTGATAAAGTCCCAAAAGTTCATTTTGCTTTTGTTTCCTTTGCCTTTGTAGATGTATCTTGAAAGAAGTTGCTGTGGCACATATCGAAGAGATTACTGCCTATGTCCTCCTCTAGGATTTTGATAGATTCCTGCCTCATGTTGAGGTCTTCTATCTGTTTCAAGTTTATCTTTGTGTATGGTGTGAAAGATTAGTCGAGTTTCATTCTTCTACACATAGCTGTCCAATTTTCTCAACACCATTTATTGAAGAAACTCTCTTTTTTCCACTGGATGTTTTTTTCCTGATTTGTCAAAGGTCATTTGACCATAGAGTTGAGGGTCCATATCTGGACTCTTGACTCTGTTCTATTGGTCTACATATCTGTTTTTTTGCCAGTACCATGCTGTCTTGGTGATCACAGATTTGTAGTAAAGCTTGAAATCAGGTAACATGATGCCCTCCAGCTTTATTTTTCTTTTTCAACAATTCCTTAGAGATTCAGGGTCTTTTCTGTTTGCATACAAATTTTAGGATTGTTTGTTCCAGCACTTTGAGAAATGTCAGTGGAATTTTGATTGGGATGGCATTGCAAGTATAGATTGTGCTGGGCAGTATAGACATTTTTAAAAATGTCTCTTCTTCCAATCCATGAGTATGGAATGCTTTTCCATCTTTTTGTGTCTTCTTCAATTTCTTTCATGACTGTTTTGTATATCCTCAAGTACAGATCTTTTACCTCTTTGGTTAGGTTTAGTCTCAGGTATCTTACAGTTCTTGGTGCTATAGTAAATGGAATTGATTCTCTAATTGTCCTTTCTATATTTTCATTGATAGTGTATAAGAAAGCAACTGGTTTCTGTGAATTGATTTTGTATCCTGTCACATTACTGAATTGCTGTATGAGTTCTAGTAGTTTGGAGGTGGAGTCTTCTGGGTTTTCCATATAAAATGTCATGTCATCTGCGAAGAAAGAGAGTTTGACTTCTTCTTTGCTATTTGAATACATTTTATTTATTTTTGTTTTCTGATTGCTGTTGCTAGGACTTCTTGTGCTATGTTGAACAAGAGTGGTGAGAGTGGGCATTCTTGTCATGTTCCTGATCTCAAAGGGAAGGCTGTCAGTTTTTCCCCACTGAGAATGATATTCACCGTGGGTTTTTCATAGATAGAAGAAATCTATTGTTTTTTGAACAAATAATAGGTTACACATAAAATGACTAAGAAAATAAACCTACAAAATGTCTTTCCATAGTGAGAGAGTTTCAAATAAAACAATATAATGTAGCCAAAATACAGTATAGCACACACGTGGCTGAAGGAAGCTGTCAAGGGAACTAAGAAAGGCGTGAGAGGGGACTGACATGGACAGATCACTCATGTGCATTCAACATCCTACTAAGGCTTTTTACTTAGGTTTTATTTTATTCTGAGAAGATCTCTGTGAAGCTTATTATTTTCCCCATCTTGTAGGTATGTCAATAACTGGCTTAATGTCACATTATTTTTAGAAGATGGAAATGGAACTCTTCCTCTAGACTGGATGACATCAAAGCTTATATTCTTTTTATTCTACTAGTCCTTTGGCATTCTTGTTAAAATCAGAACACCATGCTTACTCTAAGAATAATTCTGCTCTGTTATTCTGTTCACCAAACTTTTGATATAATATATCACTATAGATTAAAAAAAATGAGCATTCTTTTTCATTATATTTGTCATCTATTTTTGCAAAGCATATATGTGTTTGACTCTGTAAAATATAAAGTATATTATGAAACATATACAAAACCTTAAAAGTATGAATTAAAAATAAATGTAATTAAAAATGCTGATGTTCCCTGCTAGTGTCCTAAATGATTGCATAGTCAACCCCCAGGGTAAAGAGAACCTATTATAGAGGGTTCTTTTCTATGTCACTAATACCAACTACCATAAAGCATGCATTTGGGTTATATAAATATAGTAAAATTCCAGTATGTTTTTAAGCCTCTTCAGCAGGCTAGAATAATGATAAATCCATTATGGCAATCAGTATATCTTCTGGTTTGATAGAACTCACAATTAACTATAGGATATGGTTTCATCCTGATTTATTGAGAAGAGATTCCACATGCAGCATGTTATTTCCTAAAAAGTCATAGTAATCCTGTATGCATTGCTAAAGTGTGATTCAATGGAAATATATGATTCAGAGGTTATTCATTTATTCCTGAATCTTTGAAAGAACTTAACCTCTCATTTTATGATAGCTCTCTCTTTCTCCCTTATTTTGCAATGATAATTTGTTTCAGGTAACATGTTCCTACATATGGTATTGTTAACTGACTCCTTCCTCTCTCTTTACCTCCCCCCATCTTTTTTTAATTGTTAGAAGGACTGGAAGGTAAAATCAAGTCCAACCAAGCCAGTGGACCAGGGATGCCATCTGCAGACACTGCACTTTTAACTATAGAGTCACTGTGTAGAGCCTTGTAAGAGGATGTCCTCACTGTGAAGCCTTCTGTTTTGTCAATACTTTTACATCAATACTTGGCAGTTAGTTCTGCTGCTTTAGGGTTTCAGCATATAAAACAGACAAAGTCACTAATATCAAATTGGAGCTACTTTGCATTTGCAGTTGACAAATCCTATTTTAGAAATATGCATGAGCCTGAGGATTAGATCAAGCTTTTAACATTTACATTTTTTTCCAGTGGGGAAGGCTCTGATCCTCTTCTAATTTACCTGTTGTTGATTTCCTGAATCTTTTTAAATCCCTTGCAACTGAGAATGGTCTCTCCATCAGAGAAGCAATTAACCAAATCCCTGACTAGAGTATATGCAGCATCTGTTATAAAAGTATAAAAGGTTAACTTAAATCCCAGCACACAAAGGAGATGTCAGACCAGAACAAATCGGCATGGAGAATTACCTGGAGGGGATACAAGGTTAAGGTGGAGCATATGTACAGTTAAGAGGATGTTTATGACTAGTGGAATTTGTTTTTCAGACTGTGAAGACTGGAAGGTTAGAAATGACATGTCTATTATGAATCAACATAATTCATATTCTGCAGTTTTTACCTGCCAAAAGAAAATGTACCTTATTTTACCTATGCAACTCCAAATCCAAACACAGAGTTGTAGAGGTGTCAACTTTCTTCTCATGTAAATACTTAGGGTTTTGTTTTGTTGTGTTTCTTTTTTCTTTTTTTAAGAAAAAGAGAACAACTTTAAAAAGATCATGCATTGCCTGAGTTAGGTGGATTAGTAAGCGGATAACAAAGAATTCACTTGTTTTTATATTTAGACAGGTCTCCTTTGACAAATTATTGTAGGAAGACTGATAAAAAAAATTAAACTCTTATAAATATAAAACCAATTATTATGAATTGAATGGGCTGTGGTATTACAATTTTGGATAGAATTAGGTACTGGGTTAAGGAGAGCCGTAAATTCTTTGACTCTCCTCTCATTGAGAGGGGAGTTCTTGGTTCCCTCCACTTGAATTGTGGTGGGTTCTGTGAGTGCCTTCTCAGTAAAATATAGCAGAAGTGATGCTGTGCCAAGTTATGGGCAGGACCACTTCTTATTTTGTGGAATCCTCACTTTTAGAGCCCTAACACTCTGTGTAAATTCAGCTATCCATCTGAAAATACTATGTGGGAAGGTCCTCAGATTACATGGAGTGATAGAGAGACCCAGTGGCATTCAGCCTTGCCAACACCCAAACATGTGAGTGCAGCTGTCTTGGACCCATCAGAATCCCCTAGGTATCAGCTAGATACTACTCTGTTGCCCTTGTTGATGTGTGGAGCCAAATAATTGTCCAGGAAAACCTTGCATAATTTGCTACCCCACAAAATTATAAATTATATTAAAAGGGTGGTTGTTTTAAACCGCTACTCTTTGTGGTATTTTATTAAAGTGATAGATAACAAGTATGTATTATTAATTCTTTTACTTTAAGAATTAATCTTTAAGAATTGGATATAGTCAATTCAAGATAAGTAAATATGATACCTGAAGAAATGAAAATGATAAAACTGTATGTCAGAGTCATACATTCTACTGAGGAAGCCCTTAACTTGACGTAACTACATAGATGAATCATAGTATTTGTATTTCTTTACCATTCTAGTAGGTGAGTTGGATGTATTTTCGTTAAAGTTGTGTATTTTAAACTATTGTCTCAAATCTTTGGACTTTGTGAACAGAAAATGTCACATCAAATTAACTCTGCTATATATTTGTCATAGCTGTCAACTGAGATTGTCCATAGCTATAGATTAAAAACCTACCACACAGACAGTTCGATCCCTGGATCCCTACAAATCTATATGGAGTTTCTAGGGGTGAAGAAAGGAAATTTCCCCTTCTCTTCCTCTTCTTCATTCTCCTCCTTCTTCTCTTTTCATATCTCTAAGTCTTGATTTCTAATCTCCTAATTTTACTGAATTAGTCAATTGTGGGTCATGTTACCATTTTCCTGGAAAATATTTCTCACAGATGTGAGATCGAGTTCTATTATTATAATGATTATTACTATTATTTAACATTGGAATTTCTCTTAAAAAGTTTTTTACATGTTTCAGACTCTAATGAAGTTTTTATATCAGCTTGGATGCTTTCCAATGCATTTCCACCCTTCTTGGGTACATCCATTCCAGAAAACTTTTTGCTTTGTATTGCAGAGAAATTGTTTTCTCAACACTTTGCTTTTTTTTATAACATGTTTTTGTATCTAAAGATTTATTAATGGATTTTGTTAATGCTGAAACAGTATTCTGAAATTCATCCCCAGTAGACGCAGAACTGGGAAGAGGTGAGTTTCTGTTTTTATCACTTCCCTACCCTCTATGTCCCTGTGAGTAAAGGGGAAAAGGGAAATGAAACTATTCAGTTAATACATGGTTCCCAGATTGGGGAGATAAAGAATTTAGACTCCAGTGAATCCAGTGTCTTATTTAGTACCAAATTTCACTAATGATTTCAAGAGTATGACAATCAAGAGACTCAGAGGAAGAAAAGAGGTCACTGGGAAATTGAGGCTGCTTTCCCAGGTTGTTTTCTGTCACATCAGACATACATCTTTGGCCCAGAGTAATCGAGGGGTCTTCAAATGAGACCTTGCAGAAAGGTCTCACAAAGAAGAAAGAGTATTCCATTTTTCATTTTATATTCCAAGTGTTATGTAGCTTAGAAGACATTATCCAGGAAGGCTGTTCTCATAAGTCCATAGAGCTGGGCTTATTTACTAAGAATAACTCTCAAGTAGCAAACTTCTGCTAATGTCTTTCTTTGTAAAATGACTACTCTAAAATTATAGTTCTTAAAATTCTTATAAAATTCTTGTATGATTCTTATATAATTCTTATAAAATTCTAATACTATAAAAGGATATTTTCTAGAAAATATCATGTCTATTTACCTAGAAGTCCAATTGACAAGATGATTAAACAAGGTCACCTGCCTACTTTTTTTTCCTCTGAGAAAAAGGAAATTACTTCGGTAAAATGAGTCACTTGATCATAGGCCCGAAGCTCTAACGCTCTCTGCTCCTCACTTCAAAGTCTCTCTCTCTCTCCCTCTCTCTCATACACACACACACACACACACACCCTCTCTTCTCTCTGACTATCCCTCCTTTCTTTCACTTCAATGTAAATGAATTCCTTTCTTTATTTCCTGTGACTCTCTTTAATGTTCATTAGCTTATTCTTTACTCACAACAACTCTGTTAAATATCCAGGGAAGATATAGTTGTTTATATTTTTAGCAAATGAAAAGATATTTGTGATTTGAGGGATTTCATTACATTTTTTCAAAGTGACAGTAACTTAATAGGCAATCACTAAACATCTTCAATGTACCCGGCATTGTTCTGGATACTGGGGGTTTAAGCAGGACTGAAATCTCACTAGTATGTCCCAGTACCACTGCTTATAATTATTCAAATAATACAATGTTCCTACATATTTTTTCTCTCTTTCCCTTTTTCAGTTGCTCTTTGGGCCTCTTCTCAGGTGCACGTCCACTAGGATCAAGCAGCTGCAGTTTTATACCTGGTTTAGGTGGCTCGTCTCCTGATTCTGCATCAACTCTGAAACTACATTATGTTCATGCAGAAAACAGTTAACCCCTTTTTTGAAAATCTCGCCTCCCATCCACCTTTATTAGCCCAAATTATAGGGCTAATTGGTGTTCTATCTAACCCCCCATCATTGGAGCACCATCGTAGACCTTTCTTCCAGGCTGCCACAGTCTTACACACAACCCACTGGCCAGAGCTCCATAGACAAAACTATTGCTGGTATCTAAGGGGATTACCATCCCTTGATTGCCTGTGGTTGCTTCTCCTTGGTTAGGGGCTTTCCACTTGCCTTTTTAAACTCTGAGTTGCCTTTATGTGGCTGCTTGTGGCAACTGTAGCTTTTGCAGCTCTTCGGCACTGAGTTCCAGAAGAAAATCTAGAGAGAAGGCAAGCAGGCAAAGATGGAAGCACCTTAAGCTCTGGGATGGTACTTCCAGCTGTTCAAGCAGGGCTCACACTTCCTTCTGGAACAAGATTTGGGAAGCATGTTGGGAACTTGATGAGTGATGGGACACCTTGTATTCCTCAGATGTGGATTCTACTTACTACCATCTTGTTGAAATTTACTTTTATTTAGTGGGAGAAGGTCACTGAAATGAACCAAATGTCTGCTGGTTATTTCATAAACAATGTTCATTTTAATAATTAAAAAGAAGGTTAAGGCATGTTATAAAGCACTTAATCTGAGACAGGGCCTGCTCAAAATATATTTTAACTAATCCGAGTACTATCTGCTGATGAGGAAACTGAGACATTGAGATATTATCTAAAATCTTAAGTGGCAGAAAAAGAATCTGATGCCAGGAAACTGGGAGATAAAACTTACACTCCTAACAGTAATAAAATGCCACCTCTCTACAATATACCTTTTCTCATCTGACCTAACAAAATTGGTTTGGTCTAGTAAAATTTGACATTTCAATGAACTATTTTTGAAACTTGATTTATGTAGTATACTATATTATTCTTTAGTCTCCATTTCTCCTTATTATAGAATTAAACAACTTTTTAAACTTTCTTTTTAATTTATTTTTTTACGTAAGTTCTACACCCAACGTGGGTCTTGAACTCACAACTGAGATCGAGCATAGCATGCTCCACTAACTAAGCAAGTTAGGTGTGTGCCCCTCCCCCCTTTTTAAACAACTTTGTTTTTTGATATGTAAGTTTTCAGTAGCTTCCAATAGAGGAAGTGGGGTGTATTTCTCTATCCATTAATGTTACACTTGGCCAGGAAGTGTAGCTGAAGTGGCAGTGCTATGGCTCCAATAGAAGTCTTAAAGAGCATCAGGCACTGCTTGTGACTTTCTTATGCTTCCTCCAGTGCAATGAGAAGGTTTCCTGAGTGATGTCTGATTTCAAACTGATGTTAGATCATGTTAGGTCCTACATGTTGGATACATGTCCACTCACTTTGGACCCAGGCCCCAATAATGTGTAACCCAAAAATATGGGTACCCAGAGGAATCCACTCTAGATGAGTCAAAATGTTGGTGGAGCTGCAGATCCACAGGTGAAAGAGTAAAGGCTATTTTTTGTAACACATTATTTTTGGGGGTCCTTGGTTTTACAATATTATTGCAATAATACCTGAGATATACCTCAAATAAAAGATACATTGAATATATTAAAATATCAGCTATTGCTCTAAGGATCTAAAGATCCTTAATAGAATTGCTGTTCCACCAAATAAGAAGTTTTGGAATTATGAATAAAATTGTTGACATTAGGATACATTAAGAATATAAAATCATCTAATATCCATCAATTTAATGAGGAAGTTTTAGAAAATTTAATGTTTTTCCTTTATATCAAATCATGATTCTGAGAGTCATTTCAAATAAATCTAGTACCAATGATTTCTAAAAGCCATCAACTATTTTGGAAATCATTAGAATAATTTAATGAAAAATCAGCACTGTAGTGTATATCACTTTGATGGTAATAGTGTATATTACTTTGGTAATATAGCTTATTTAGAAAATAAAGAGAATACAGTTTTAAAGTTGTTGACTTATACATAAATTTATGTTACCATACTGGTTGTTAAATAATTTGAATGCTGCTCTTGAATACAAACATAAACGGTAAATGGCTTTTTCCTTGGGAGAGTTCACCAGGTTACTAAGAAGATAGATATTTAAAGATAAATTTAAATTAAACAAGGTAAGAAGGAGCATGGCGGCAAAGACATTATATAAAAACGAATTTGCAACACACACTTGAGTTCTGAATGGAATTGTCTTAGCTTATAACCTGTTTCATCTTAATTTTATTCTGTTAAATTCCAGATGCCATTTTTCTTTCTTTTCTTTTTTCTTTTTTTTTTTTTTCATTTTTAATTGAGGAGAAATACATGGACAGATGTTTGAATCTCTCTTCTTAGTCTCATTTTCAAGTTTTCCTGTCTAATTGGCAGGAGCAGATAGAGATTTTGTGGAGTTTGAAACTTACAAAATTTGGGGATTCTTCTTAAGAAAAGGTACATAAAGGGACACCTGGGTGTCACAGTCAGTTAAGGACCCGACTCCTGATCTCAGAGTCATGAGTTCAAGCCCTCAGTTGGCCTCCACTCTGGGCATGAAGTCTATTAAACAAACAAATAAATAAATAAATAAGCAAAAAAAAAAAGAAGAAGAAAAGGTACATGAATTTTTTAGTGTAAAATTAATTTTAAAAAATGAACATCTATTTAAAACAGAAAATAAAACATAGCATGTTAGTGCAGCTTTGGAGATTCTGGTCCTTCAGGCAGTCTACTATATGTACTAACATTGAAGAGCTTGCCAGTTGCACTCATTCACTTTTGCCGTTCTAGAATACCTAACAACTCCTAGGAATTTTCACTACCTTTAGGGGCGGTATAAGGGGAAGAGCACAGCTTCATGGTAAATCTTGCTCTGTTGATTAGTGACACTCTTTTTCCTAATTTTTTTTTAAAATTTCCATGTACTTATTAATTAAAATTTATTTTTCATCTACCCTACCTTCATTCTGTAAACTTTTTTTTTAAAGATTTTATGTATTTATTTATTTGTCAGAAAAAGAGAGAGAGAGAAAGCACAAGCAGGCAGAGGCAGAGAGAGAAGCAGGCTCCCTGCTGAGCAAGAAGCCCCACATAGGACTCCATCCCAGGATCCTGGGATCATGACCTGAGCTGAAGACAGCGGCTTAACCGACTAAGCCACCCAGGTGTCCCCTTTCTGTAAACTTCTATTGTGTTTTTAAATGCTTTAAGTTTAATAAGTTTATTAAGCACAAAAATCAATATTCAAAGGTACATTAGGCAAACTTTCTGCCCTGAAGTTTATAACCCAAGGAAAAGTGTCATAGGAATTAAAAATTATAATGTAATCAGTACTACAGTAAAAACGTGGTATGGATCTGAGACTGGGTACACAAAGGAAACAACAGACAGGTCTAAGGAAACAGGAAAGAACATGGAGGTAAGGCTTGTGCTCAATTGTGAAGAATGGGGACATTGCTGGTAGGCAGAAAAGAGTGGGGAAGGTGGCTCAGATATAAAGGAGTGCAAAGCACAGGAGCACAACACGTTTTAGACACTGATAAAAAATAGTTACCTATTATGACTAGGATGAAATATGTAGAAGGGTCGTGGATGTCATGCTGGAAATCTGTGATGCTACCCTAGGGAGCTTTCATCCACCTCCTAGGAAGGATACAAATGCTGATGTATTACAAATGAAAGCTTGACATGATTGTATTATAGTTTAGAAAGACAATTCTGGCAGCAATAGGGAGAGGGAATTTTTGAGATGAGGTTTGAAAAAGGAAGTGGAAAGTCCAATTAGGTGACTAATACATAGCTGAAGTTTTGATTCTTGTCAATTTCAATACTGTTACATGGCATATGACAATGGAAACTTAAGAACAAAGGACAGTAATTTGCTAGAGGATATGATTCTTTGAATGAAATATCAAATAGGTTTTAAAGCTGTTCCTTGACTATAAGTTAAACCAAATCATCTTTATCTGATTTTTTGTTTAATGTTCGAAAGTGATAGAAACGTACTCACAAACAAAACCTAAACTTGAAAACATAGAAAATTGTTAAATTTTTGTAAAATTGACCATACCCCAATGTACATGAGGCTTGAGTTATTATGAAAACATGGCTAATTTGAAAGGCATATTACTTTCTAGTTGTCCAAAATACACAGAGTTGACTTTCATTCTTTGCACCAAGGAACCACGTAGAAGAGGATGAGATGTCAACAGGAGGGAGGGAGATGGGGAAAGATCAGAAGGAGGAAGGATTATGGGTGGATGAAAGCCTAGTGGCAGTATCCAGGAAAAGTACCCGGTGGGGTTTCAATGGCTTGAATAAAAGAGATTTTAGATTATTGGGAAGGGACATGAAACACTAAAAGAGCAGAAAGATGTAATGTTAGAGGAATAATGGAGAAGGCCAAGTTTCATCATTTAAAAGGCAGGAGAAAAATCAGTAAGCCTTTTCATGTCCAGTGATGAAATATGTGACTGTGCAGAGCAGATCATGCATGGTTTCCCATGACATACTTTTTAAACATTTATTCAATGCTGATTTATTATCTTTAGGCCCCTTTGAATGATACCAATCCACCCAAAGAAACAAGTGCTTGATATAATGATTAAATCCTCTGAGAGTTACTGGACTAGTATTTAAAATTGATCAAAACCACTCCCATGTTCATCCTTTTTGATTCCTGGTTTATCACAAATCACAGCTCTAAACATTTGCCTTAAGATCAAACACTAGCTCTGCATGACTCATCTCTAATGACACAGTTTGCACATACCCTTCCATTTGACCTTAGTGCTCTTCTTTGGAAAGGCTTCAAACATTTAATCTTTGGGTCCATGTACATTCTGTTCCAGTCCTACTAGACTTCCCAGCCAGTCCTCCTTGCCAGGTGAGGTTAGAAAATATAATGCACAAATAGAGAGGAATTTAAAGAGGGTAAGAATATTGTAAAGAAGCAGAGGAATTTCCAGAACAAAAGAATAAACCATATAGTTCCTACACTCGAGGTAATTCGTACTTAAGTGAAGTCTATACTTAACACTAAACAATGTCAAATGACTAAAAGTGAAATATTATTTTCTCAACTCTGATCTAGTATATTAAAGCTTTGGTAAGAAGGCCCACTTTTAGATCATGAAGGGAAAAAATATGTTTGTTTGTTTTTTTTCAAAGCTGGGAGCAAGAGAGAGTGTTAGATGGTGAGGGACAAGGCTAACTGTTGTTTCAGCAGAATGGCTTCAAGTAAAACATACTCTTTATTCTAAAGAAAATA
Organism: Neogale vison; assembly: GCF_020171115.1. Classification (NCBI taxonomy): domain Eukaryota; kingdom Metazoa; phylum Chordata; class Mammalia; order Carnivora; family Mustelidae; genus Neogale; species Neogale vison. Next base: position 81,221,610 of record NC_058101.1, on the reverse strand, counting down.
TGAATTTGGTGTTCATGGTCAAGATATTCTAATAAGTTTTCATGGGGAAAGCAAAGGTTGATTTCAAGTTCTGTAGCTTATTCTGTGACTCTGAGTAAACCATTTATTTAACTGTTCTGAAACTCAGATATTTTTTTTTTTAGATTTTATTTATTTATTTGACAGAGAGAATCACAAGTAGACAGAGAGGCAGGCAGAGAGAGAGAGGGAAGCAGGCTCCCCGCTGAGCAGAGAGTCCGATGCGGGACTTGATCCCAGGACCCCGAGATCATGACCTGAGCCGAAGGTAGCGGCTTAACCCACTGAGCCACCCAGGCACCCTGAAACTCAGATTTTTAAAAATCTAAAACAATGAAAATTGATAATTATAATGATAAAACGGGATGAGATAATGTGTGTTAGCTTGTAGAGGGCTGAATAAATGAAAAGTAGGTCTCCTCTTCCCATCAAAATGACACATTTGTAAATAACTGAGATATTCATTCTTCATACCAGGATAAAATTTTGCCAATATTGAGAGAGACAATTATGACATCTCTTTTAGGCCATCAACCAGACTTATATTATACCAACCTAATTTGACTCCACTTAGCCATGGACATGACACTAATTTGCATTACTGATCATATGGGGTTTATGGTAATGAAACTTTATTTGAAATGCTATACATATAGGATTGGTTATTTTATCCTGCCCTACTTCATACCAACTAAGGTGACTGACACTTAAATTTTTGTGTGATGTCATACTTCTTAGTGTTTTCTACTTGTGGCAGACAATACTTAGTATTTTTTTTTCATTAAATTTTAGAAAGTTCTTTAATATACTAATACAATCAAATATGTACCATTATAAAACAGCTTTTCCTAGATAAAACATTAGGGTAATAAGCTTCCTTAAAGAGAGTTAATATAGAACCACATTTTTTTTTCTTTTTCACTTTTTTAAATTTAAATTCAGTTAATTAACATGTACTGTATTATTGGTTTCAGAGGTAAAGTTCAGTGATTCATCGGTCTTACATAACATCCAATGTTCACTACATCACAAGCCTTCCTTAATGTCTATCACCCAGTTACCCTATCCCTCCACCACTCTCCTTTAAAAAAAAAATACACACACACACACACAGAAAGAGAGAGAGAGGGAGAGAACCACATGTTAACAATGAGTATATGTGTAAGATAGGGTGGTGGAAAATATTTACACTGTGTGTGTGTGTGTGTGTGTGGTTGGGTGGGTGGGTGTGTGTGTGTGGGTGTGATTGTGGGTATGGATTTTGTTTATATAAGCAACTTTAATAAGAAAATAATATAATGTTAAACATACAAATGGGTTTTGGTTAATTGGATAAAAATAAAATAAAATTCTTTATTACTCTTCTTTAAAAATCTCATATATGGAAAAAGAAGGAGCTAAGTACTGAAATATTCTTCTCTGGTATGCCTGATATTTGCCCATAATATTCCTACTATTCTGTAACTCAAAGATCTATAAAATGAATAAAAAATTTGGTGATACACTGAATCTGGAGGATAAAATAGAAAATAAATGTAGCCTACTATGCATAAGATGAATATTTATTGAACATTGATCATATGACAGATTTTACACTATTATCTAATTTTATCCTCACAGTAGCTTAAGAGGTAGGTACTCTTCACCATTCTCATTATAAAACTGAAACTTAGCTTGAGGTTGTTGGATTCCTGTATTCAGGATCTAGAATGTCAAGACAGAGGAGAATTCTACTGCTTTGACTTCAAATATAAACAGCATTTTCAAATGTAGCTTCATTTGTATGACTTTCATATATGTTTCTGAATTGTTTCAGAACATAAGCCATTTGTTCTAGAAAAATATAATTTAAATCATATGAACTTTCTGTTTAAAAGCCTCCAGTAGTTTTCCACTGAAGTTGGGCTAAAACCCAAGTTCCTCAGCGAGTCTAACAGTAGACTATGCAGCATCTACCTCCTTACTACCTCTCTAACCTTGATGTGTACTATTCTCTTTCTTCCCAAATGGCTGTATGTTAAATATGCACAGGTCATTGTTTCAGGATCTTTACAATTGCAATTCTTTCTTCCTGTTCTTACCCAAGACCTTTATAGCTGGTCAGTGTTTTTCACCATTCAGTTCTTTGTTCAACTAACATCTCCACAGGGAGTGTGAAAGATACCCCTTCCCTACAATCTTAGCCATAATAACCTCACCTCCCTCCACCCCAATACTCTCTATCTTCTATATTGTTAGATTTTCCCTTATGGTACCTACCAGTATTTAAAATTATCTTATAATCTTTTTATATGTTTATCATTCGTCTCTTCTAGCTTTACCAGATGTGGGTTTTTGTCTATTTTGTTATTGACTCTCACTGGTAGCCACATACTGTATCTGATAGGGAAAAAAAAGTGCATATTAAATAAATGAATAGATAAAATTTGGTGTGACACAAAATAAATTTGTTCAGAAATATCTTTATTCTTGGACTCACATGGACTTAATGCTGCAAAGGACCTAAAAAGACTCACCTAGTCTAGAAAAATTTTGGAGGTTATACACTTCATATTGCATTAAATTCATGTCTGAGCAGGTCTAGGAGTGGGAAATGCATTACTTCTCAATGTAAACCATACAATGTAAATCACCATCTTGGGGTGTTTTTGGCTTCTAGAAAATTCTTCCTAAGATTGAGCTGAAATATGTATGCTTGTTTAGCCTAAACCCATAAATGAGAATACCTGCTGGGACCATGGAAATCTTAAAGCCTCAGTTATTTAATAAACCCTATAATATACATTGTGAACCTTATCTTTTACAGGATAAGGCATCACAAACACATTTAACTTATTTTTTATATGACGTCCTTTCATTATTTTTCATGTTTCTTTCTGGACATCTCCCATTTGACTGTATGTCTTCTACATTCTAGGACATGGAATTTGTGGTAAACATAATTGATTGGTCTGTAGCCTGCTGGTAAATGTTTAACAACTGACTCTTCAAGTATAGTTTTCATATGAATGTTGGTTGATATGCTGGTTTACTTTAATGAATAAGATGAAAGTGAAACAACAAAGACCTAAGTCTTTGTTCTTTCGTCAATGACACGAGGGATTTCTTTGCTGGATTGGATCATAGTTTTTGAACATTGGAAGTATATTTCTCAAATTTTTGAGTTGTACAGAATGTAATAGCTGTAGACACAGATACACTTTTAAGTTTAATTATAATGCAACAGCTAGGGGCAGGGAAACTTTTAAATTTAATCCAGTTTATGAAAATTTTCCCTTTCACTTTTTAAACTCTGGACAATCCACAAAACACACACACAAAAGGGCCTAATTTGTATGTAGCATTTTTTGATTTCTGTGGTATAAATTCTCCCACCAGACTCAGTAGTAAAGTCAGTATGACATTGTTGAATGCAAAGTTGGGGAGGGACACACAGAAGCGCACCATTTAAATAACATTTCCTCTATAAAGATCTGATTGAAATAAATAGCCCCAAGAATATAAATAACAGAAATGTGTAATTCAATAATTAGAAAAACATGAGTATTCATTACTTCCATTTCAATGTAGTATAAGTTTATATAATTTAATTTTTAATAATGTCTCTTTTTAACAACTGGTTCATTCAATTCCTGAAAGTTTACCAGCCAGATTTTGTAAATGTTCAAGAGGTGACTCCAGCCCATCATTGTTAAAACTGACCCAACCCTCATTCCGAAACCCTTGCTTTCTTGCTGCTTTTAACCAAGTATGGTCAGGAGATATGGGCCACCTTCAACTGTGATGTCCCTGGGGGAGTTTTTGCTTTCTGGTAATGAGATTTGCTCCTTTTCTTCCTTTTCCCATCCTGCTAGAAAATGGACGTAATTACTCTAGAGGCAACAGCCTTGCTACTTGGAGGGGAATACAAGTAATGTACAAATACAGTGGTTGCACTAGCGTAAGTCACCACGTACTCTGTATTTCTTGCCAGGAGAAGAAATTTGTTCCATTACTGTGATCAGCTGTCACTTGAAGGAAAAAAACATTCCTAAGTGATACAGAAGTGAATCCAGATTCTGGGCTTATTGTTTATCCTGTCTAGAAACTGTTTTTAAAGATGAAGATTTGGTTCATCTTTGATAGCCCAAATTTTGAATAAACTGAAGTGGCCAACGTTTTTTGGTTTGCCTGGTTATCTAACTGCTGATTTGAGACATGAATTATGTTCTGGCATATGTTGAGACTGGGAGCAAAGCAGTTTCTTTTGTTCTCTTTCTTCCTCTCAGTTGCTTTGTACGATATAGGAACTAAAATCTATGCTAAGCTGTTTTGAGAAGACCTTTCTTAAAATTCCATCTTATCATCAGAAAAAGATGTTTCTATAAATGTAGCCAAGTACAAATTTCTCCCAAAAAATCTACTCTTTTACAACAGCAAAACTAAGATGTTACAATGTTAGAGAAGATTAAAAGTCTGCATTATATGGAATTCTGAAAGTAACAGATCCTAAAATATGCACCTTGTTGGACTCAGGACACAGAACAGAGAGAACACTTAAAGATCGTGCTTTTTTCAGGTTTACAAGTTATCAGCCTATACTATGCCTTAACAAAACAATTGGCTAAACTGTGGCTTGTTTTATGTTAGTACTTAGATCATCACATAGTCTCTATTGGTTATTTTTTATAGCATTCATTCAAGTCCTATTCATTGAAGTCCCCATTCATTAAAGTCATTAAAGTCATAAAGTCCAAGAAAGGGGCAAAATCATACTGAAGATAGAATCGGTTTTATATTTGAAGGAAGAAGGTAAAAAATTTCTAACTATGTTAAATGCTAAGAGGGAGATTTTATGCTAAAATTACTGAGATTATTTGGAAATCTTAACAGATGGAAACCCTAAAATTTCACATCTCAAAGCAGAGTTAATGTAATCAGGGTCAGGGTTGGGGGAGTTAGCAGGAGAAAAGATCAGTTAACTGAATATTGCCTCCCTTTATCAGAGCTCATCTGTAAGTAATCCTGTCAAGCCATCTCTTGCTGAAGAAGTCTTCTCCTATTGTAATATTATAATTTATGCAAAGCAAGGTATAAGGAACAGATAATCATTCCCTCCCTAATCAGTGTTAGAATCTTCCTCAATACAGATATCATAAAACTGAGGCCAGTGATAAAGTCTGCTGCCAAAAGCCAAATATTTCTAGACCCAAAATGAATCTCTGGGCAACGTTTCTGGTGGTGGACATATGGGGGAAAAAAACCTATACTGGAATCTTAACTGGGTATTACAAGAGGGCTTCTGCTAAAGACAGTCAAAGTCTAATTGAAACTCTAATATTTATACCACAGGTGAAAGGTTGATAAAACTTACATCTCCCAAAGGATAAACATCTGTACTGCCAATCACACATCTGGCCATACAGGACAATGAACAAGGTAAATACTTCCAGAGAGCTGGATCCAGAGGTCACCAATTTGACTGCTCTAAGTGCTCCTGTCCCTGCTGAGCTGTCATGTCCCAACAATAGTATTGCATGCCAGAAGAATGACTGCTTTATACTTTTGTTTCATCTTTTATTGTCTAAGTGGAAGGCTTCATAAGATTTATTGTGATCTTTTCAGTGTTGAATAATATGTGGATTTGATACAGATAATGTAGTTTTTATCCGAAGATTACTAAACCATAGGTATGAATTCTATGAATCAAGAGTTTAATAACTGCTCATGTTGACATTCGATCATGAAAACAATGGGTAGGTAAGCTTAGGCATGCAAGAATCAGAGAAAACAGAATATTTGCGATTTTCTTTTTGTCAAATAAAGTCTTCATAGTAACAAAATCCAGTCAACCAAAAGATAAATCAAAATATAAAGAATTCAAAAAAGATTTACTGAAAGTGAGGACTTGTCTGAGCATTGAAATATTTAAATAAAAGATAAAAAAAGAAATATTTAAATAAAAGATAAACATATAAATGGCTGCTGAAATCAGTCATATATAGATTGTAAAATGAATAAATAATAAATAAAATAAAAAATGATAAAATAAAATGGGATTGGGGGCAACGGAGGAAACCTAAAACTAGTTTTCCATCCTTTAAGTGCAGAATACTAACAGCAAGTCTATTACATACTTAGTGTATCCAACATCTTATTATATTTTTTAAAGATTTATTTATTTTAGAGAAAGAGAGAAAGAGAGCGAGTGGGGGAGGGGCAGAAGGCAAAAGAGAATCTCAAGGAGACTCCCAGCTGAGCTCTGAGTCCTAAGGCAGGGCTCATCTCATGACCCTTTGATCATGACCTAAGCAGAAATCAAGAGTGGAATGCTCAACAAATTGAGCCACCCAGGCACCCCCATAACTTAATATTTTGAGTAATCTTTCCTTGTAACTTTTGAAAAACCTTATAGTATTTAATATCTCTTATGATGAAGTAACATATTTATATTTTTAGATACTTATGATAAAATATGCTTACTTTCATCTGTACCTCTATGTTCATTTGAAGGATTATTTATAATAGTCAAGATGTGAAAACAACCTAAATGCAATGGATGAATGGATAAAGAAAATGTAATTATTTTCACACATACATGGACACATTGGAATATTTAGTCATTAATAAAGAAGGAAATCTTGCCATTTGTGACAACATGGATGAATTTTGGAGGGATTATGCTAAGTGAAATACATCAGACAAAGATAAATCTTATATGATTTCACTTATAAAAAAACAAACATAGAAACAGAGGACAGATTAGTGGTTGTCAGGGGTGGGTGTGGGGGATGGGCAGAATGGGTAATGGTGGTCGAAGGATAAAGCCTTCCAGCTATAAGATGAATAACTTCTGGGGAGGCAATGTCAAACATGGTGATGGTAATTAACAACAAAATACTGTATATTGAAAAGTTGTTAAGGGAGTAGATTTTAAAAGGTCTCACCATACAAATAAAATACGTAACTACGTCAGGTGATAATGTTTTAAGTAATCTTATTGTGGTAATCATTTTGCAATATACACATATACAAAATCAGTACTTTGTACATCTTAAAGTTACAGGGTGTTACATGTCAATTATATCTCAACAAAGCCTAAAAACACAGTTAAAATATGCTTAGTTAGACATTGATGTGATTTATATTGGTAAAACATAATATGGAATTGAAATTTCACCTTACAGAAGAAATAACTCCCTGGATAATTTTGATTAGAGGGTGTTCATTCTGGCAGTGACAGGGTTGTTTGTGCTTTTGTTTTTTTCTAATTACATTTTTTAAAATTTAATTTAATTTAATTTTGTCAGTGTCAGGGGAATAAATTATAGTTTGGTCATAAGAGAAAGGAGGGAGGCAAGCTGACTAATAATTATGGGGATGTTAGACATGAGACTTAGGATATATCTTGAAGGAAGAACCCACAGCTTTCAGTTACAAAGAAAAGAACCAAGAATGACGTCATAAATTTTTTTTGTCTTTTAAAAACATTTTTTTAAGAAACTAGGTGACTTTAACTAAGGTATTAATAATAAATGTTAATATTTATGAAGCATTTTATATAGATAAATATAAATCATTTTTTAATATTTATATATCTCAACTCATATGAACCTTACATTAACCCTATAGGTTGGTATTTTTATCATACCCATTTTCAAGACAGAAAACAGAGGAATTAGAGTAGTTACCAGTTAGCCACTAGATGATGCAACCTATAATAAGTAGCACAGCCAGAATTTGGATATTTATAATCTCTTAATCACCATGCTTTTAAACAGAAGTACATGGATGAAAAGACTGAAAATAAAAGTTCAGTTTGCATGCTAATGATGATATAGCTATTAAGCATGAGTGATAGAAGAGTTAGGAAACAGATATTATCATTGGTATAAGCTATATATATCAGAATGGCATCGTGGATAACTCCTTTGGCCTCTCTTTGCCTACCATTTTGGTGCTTCCAAGTGCCTCTGACTGCTCAGCAATCAGAATGTATTTTCTTTGCCCTAACAAAGAAACTGTAAATAAGGGGTGCATTATCTCAGGCCCTATTACACTCAAGAAAAAAGTATCTTTCCTGTTTTGGATCTTTGTATCATAATTTGGTTATAGCAACAACTGTAATTCATATTTTTAAGTAGTACTTCACTTAGCTTTACAAAGCGTACTCTTACACTTCTTGTCATTTTTATTTTAATTCTCACATTTACTCCACAATATATGTAATGCAGGTAATATTCTCATTTCAGGAGCGAATGTACTTGACTTCAAATAGCTTAAGGACTTGTCCAATATCAAACTGGAAATCAATTGCAAAGGTAAGATTTTTGTTGTTGTTGTTTTGTTTTTGTTTTTGTTTTTATTTTTATTTTTTTTTAGTTCATATTGTACTTCCCAAGGGCCTTAGATACAACATTAGAATTGAGAGTTCAGCTTGAATCTTATATATTTATATGTTTAGATAGCAGCACCATGAATTAATGTAACTGAAATATGCAAAAGAATATCTTAACACATAATTCCATATGGCATAAGGACACACCCAATGATATGATTGAGGTTGTGGTTAGGTTTGCATGTGTATGAAGAAGACAGGACAATCAAAACTTGATCCTCAGTCATCCTACTACAGCCATGAGGTTCTCAGTAGGAAGAAATGCCCAAAGTCTTTTTTCTCTTAATCTCACAATGAGGACCTGCCCAATTAGCAGACAGTCCTGCTTTCTTTGTCCACCTGTTAGAGGGAAATAAGCAATTCAAAAGAGAACATGTTTGAAGCAGGATCCAAAAATATAAGATGTAAATAGACAGCAGGCTACGTAGAAATAAGCACATTTAATGCTGAGAGTTAACATTTGAAAACTGCACACCTTGGTTCCTCTGCATCAAGCAGAGTTTCTGACCTACATGATAACTGGTTCTCCTTGGGGAGGGAGAAGACTGGAACAAGAGATCTGTGAGATGAACAGTGAGAAAAGTACAGGTGCTACAAAACAGTGTTCTGTTTGCTCTTGAATTTTAAGATGCTAAGATTTTTTTTTTTTTTATGGTGCATTCATTCAATTTATTCTAAGGTTTCTTCTCTTTACAGAGACCACTTAAGGATGCTAAGTTTTTAAGTGGTTAAAAAACCTAGTTATAAACACGTATTGCTTTATTGCTTGCATCTTTCCTTGGGGCACATTCTGTTCTTCATTTCCCTTACTTGTTCTCTGGTCTGCAGTTTTGAACAGCAATTCGCCGCAGAGATCCCTGGGTTAAGTAGTGAGGGAAATCATTCCAGCTTAAGCATGTTAAGTTTGGATGAAGGCACAGAATTCTAGAAGAAATTGAAACTTACAATTGTGCTTAATTGGCTTTAACCCTTCAACATATTGTGCAGAAGTGCACTGGGTAATATTATATACTGTTGCACTGTGCAGATGTTAAAATGTAAAATCCTTTAAATGCAAACAGCACTTGTCACTCCATCAACTATTCAAATTGTCAGAGATGTATCAGCCAACCCTAACTACCCTCTGCAGGCAATCTGGAGCCAGCCTGCTGTTTAATAACCAGCATTTAACAAGAAATAACATGTAGATGTGGTGTGTGGTTTAAAACATTGTGTTAAGCGTCATTAAAACTCAGTCTCCTAAGAGTCTTATTAAAAGAGTCCTTTCCTCACCATAATAAAACATTTCTCTGTGACTGTTTCCATCTAGCTGCTAACAATACAAACAAAATGCCTCTTAATTTAGCATCCCACTAGAGGGCCATTGTGATTGTAGAACTGGAAAGGCAGGGAGGAAAAAACAACACTAAACTACCCTACCCAAATCCCACCTAATCAGTGAAACGGAAGCACTAGGAACCTTTCATTTTAGGATTTATTTTTACTTCTTCTTCTTCTTCTTTTTTTTTTTTTTTTTTCCTCTTTCTTCCTCTGTAGTCTATGCGTGGTTATTATTTAGAGCTGTGCCTTTGTTCAGGACTGGGAGAGAAGATTGCTGATGACTTAGAAATGGGCTCTGCATAATGTGGTCAGTAGTCTGTGGTTGTTGGATTGGCTGATAACCGTTCTCAAGACAATGCATACATGAAAGTTCCGTGAGAACTCATGTGCTCTTGATGCTACTATTTATTTGAAAAGAGAATGAAATTTGCTCACCATCCAATTAGTCGGAAGTCTTCCCATCCTGATATTACCAGAGAAAATACATGTGTAACTGTGCCAATGAATACAGATAATAATTTGAATCTCCTATGACAGAAACAGAGAAAAATCCAATTCTTTCAGATCTTCATTCTTTGAAAATGTCTATGCCAGACTTCTCTGTACAGCTATCCTCACTATTTCATAGACAGTTACAGAGCTAACAAAATTGACAAATTGCAATAATATTTTGATAAAGGATGCTAACAAATTAGATTTAGGATGATTTCATTCTAATATTTTTATTTCCTGAAAAGCTCTTCTAACTTGCAGTATTTGAAGTGACTCAGTGGAAAAATAGAGGATTGTAAGTGGCCAGCTGACTGAAATTGACCTTTGTTTTCTTTTGAAATAACCACCAAGAAAAATCATTTTATCTCCTTCTTAGCTCATCTTACCTATGTGATTAAGATAAGCTTCCAAGCATTATGCTTTTATTGTCACTCATGCTGTTTATACAAAAGCTGGAAGAAGAAATTTCCCTGAACCATAGAATAACTCTCCAAGGTTTGTAAAAGTTCATGGTATTTGCCACATAATATATTGAAGTTCAAGAATATAGAATTTTTTAAAAAAAGAATACAGTATTTAAGATTCAAGAAAACATATTAATCACATGTTTTAGTTGAGGGAGGATAATTTATATTTAAAGTGTATTTGAATAGTTTAGAAATATTTGATACTCTTCACAAACATCAAAGTTGTTTCTAGTTTGGGTGTGTACTTGGTTTTCTATGCTGTTTTACTAATATGAAACTTAAATAGTGTTTTTAATGTAAGTTCTTAGGACAGACAAACTAAAGATCGCTATTATTGTAAATTTTCTCTAGAAACATTTAGATTGAACCATATGAAGTTGCCACTTCATAGTTCAAAAATTATCAACAGTTGACAATTTCATATGACTCAATTGTCTACTTTTGAGATTAAACTGAGTTGCAAATTCATTTTAATACCAGTTTCTCTTAATATAAAGATCAAGGTTCAAACACACTTTTCTCGTGAAAGAATAACTTCAACACATACATATGTCTGTAATATATTCTTCCTAAAAACTCAGCAGAGGACCCATGAAAGCTCTTTGGTGTTCTAAGCATTTCTTTAAACCAGGCCAATTTTGAAAAATACATGCTGCCAGTGAAGACTCAGAGATAGGAGACTGAATTCTTTACTTGCAAGGGTGACATGTCAAAAGTGTGTCCAACGATCCAGTGTCCATTAGAGGAGAATGTTATATTCTCGATCACTCTCTTATCTCCAAATAGATTAACACTGTGAATTCACTACCTTTTTACTGCAATAAAATTCACTCAGGGCCAAATAATATGTGCCAGGTGATTCCCTGGAGGCCCTCCGGGGACAGAGCCATTAGTAAAGTGCACAATATAATTAAAAGGTAGACTGTGAAATCTATTCACACCAGTATAATATGAAGTGTTATCTATACCCAACTGTGATTTTCTTTTGAAATCTCTCTGTATTGTGTTCTTATGTGACATTTTCCTTCCTCTACCTTCCTCTTCGATACTATGTATTTCAGCAATTTAGAGAAAGTATACAACATTCTAACTCAGTAGAGAGTATGTCATTTAGAGTTGGCTCATCTAAAGTTAGAAAGGTCTTATGGAATTCACAGACTTAAAATATATTAGGTCATTATGTTTTAACTCATAAATAAAATACCACATAGAATTTATGGTAATTTTCCAAAAAAATGGAGCTCACAATGTAACTTCCCCCCTACCACTTTCTGTCTACCTCACAATATGACTCGCTATGCTATTAGATAGTGATGTGCAATTTTATAAAGGATATCCATGTTAAAATGTGAGTTTCCATTCATTTAAAACCAATTTTTTGAATGCCTACTCACAGCCTATATTAGGCATTATAGATCCAAAAATACAAAGATATAGACTGTGCCTTTAAATTATTTCTTGCATAATGGTTGGACTGAAAAACATACATAGGCACCAACAAGGAGAAGTGAAAAGGTCAGTGGGACCTCAAAAGAAACACCTTTGTTTAAGAAAGAAAATGGTTTTTTTCTTGTTGAGGTTTGAATATTGGGAAGATATCCTCCAGGTAGAAGAGGCCACATGGATAACAGACACAATTACAGAGCTGAAGTTGCTTAGAATGTTTGGGTAAGTACTGAGGTCTAGATCCTACAGGGCAGTACATGCTGTACAAGGAATATTAATTTCACCTTTCATGGAAATGGAGGCCAGTGAAGACTTGTGAGAAGGTGAGGAATATGGCTAATTGTGTGCTTGGTCTCTCTAATGGCAGTGTCGAGAGGTAGTTTGAACCAGGATGAGTCTGAGAAGTGAGGTGTGATTCTGATAGCCTGGGGGAGGCCTGACAGATGCCCATACCAGTGTACCTGAAGTCTGATGAAAGTAAGAGGATGAATAAAAGAAATATTTAGGGCAAGGAGCTGATTGGACTTAATAATCAATTGAATATGAAAAGCAGAGGGGATAGGAAACAAGGTTTAGAATGGTATCTGACTTGAGCCTCATAGGTGTTTCAACTATTATCTATATCCTAAAGAGCAGCTAATATATTTCCCCAGCCTCACATTCCAAATTCTTTTAGCTTCTAATATTGACTTTAAATTGTGACCAGTTGCTCTCTTGCTCCCAGAGATGCTCCCCTTTTATTGTACCATAGCTCCAACACATGGTACCATTATTTATTTACCTATTAGCTCAAGCTATAAATCTGCCTGTCAGGCTTATATCTCATTCTTCTTCACTCCTCACACCCACTGAATTACCTACAACCATGATTTTTCCTTATGAATATTTTCTCAGATCTCTCCACTATTCTTATTCCCATTGCCATAAATTCCCCCTCACCACTTTCTTCTTTGAGTCTAAGCTACTGAATTCTTTCCTTTTTTTTGTGAAATATCTTTTTGTTTTCCCAACTCCTGCTCTCCAATTCACACTGAAGCCAAATCACCTTTCAGGAAGATAACTGGACAGTTTTGAAATCAGAATCAACTTTGGTCTCTGCCATCACCTAAAGCCAAATCTCACATTTACAATGTTGTCTGTCTCAACTATACTGTGCTCCCTTTCTTGCATCAGTAATTATGTATGTTTTTCTCTTTCTGAAATTCTTTTCTGCCACCTTTTCACGTGGGTAACTTTTACTCATGTTTCTCAAGTCAACTCAGATATAACTTCCTCCAGATTAGGGTATGACCTTAATAAAAGGTTTACATAATGCTCCAAATAACTTTGTTGTATCACTGAATAAATACTCTTAATAAGGAATAATGCAAGGTTATGAAATTAGAGTATGTTTCAGAGTTGAGATGGTCATATGTCAAGGGATAAAGTTGAATTGAGGGAAGGACAGTTAAGGATCTTTGGGGTTAGTTTGTTATATGAGACAGATGCAAGGAAACTAAAGGCCTTCAAGAAATCCACAGTATTGGAGCGGTGACCAATATAGTAGACTGAGTATCAAAGTCAGTAATGAGTATGTAGGCATTCAATAGAGAGTGGAATTGGCTGATTATAAGGACATTAAAGAAGGAATAATTTTTGAGGAACAGTGTGATGCAGTAATTTGGAAATGGCAGTGGGCTGCTAGTAGAAAGAAGATGTAGTTATTGGCTTTCTGGAATTTATTTAATGTGGGAAAAAGGATTCACCTTAAGGGAGGAAAATAAACCAGGGGAGTTAGATATATGGACTAATAGAGGGAAGAGAGTGATAGGAAAGATATGAAGCATGGTTATATTTGGTTAATGACAATGGATGACAGTAGAAAAAAGAGAGTATTTTTTTTTTATTTCTACGTCTCTGAAGAGAATTTATATTAGAATTATTCTGACAAAAAAGAAAAACTGATGTAACCTTCATGTGGTTGGGGAAGTATTACTTATATCCTGCTGTTGAATCTCAGTTGCACTGAGAGGATGAAAGTGAAACAGGTCTCTATGTCTAAAAAGCAGGGAGTAAGACAGATGGTGTTAAATATCACTTGAAGCAGGAGTCCACAAGCTCTAGCCTGTGGGCTGAATCTGGCCCTATGGCTGTTTTTTGCTATGCATTCTGAGCTAAGAATGATTTTACATTTTTATATGGTTGAAAAATATCAGAAAAATAACATTTATATTGACTGTTTCTTAATTTGCTATGCACTGTTCTAAATATTTGAATTAGTGGTTCATTTCACAACAAATCTGGAGTAGGTAATAAAACTATTTGTTAGATGAGGAAATCAAAACTTCGAGAGGTTAAGTAAGCAGTCTAAGATAAAACAGCCTATGAGTAGTCCAGCTATCACTGAAACTGAGTCTTAACACAGAACCTGTGTTTTAATCTGCTTTCCCATTTGAAAAGTTACCCAAATTTTCTCTCATAAGTATCTTCATAGTATGCTTGATTCGGTCTGTTGGCTCACAAAGCCTAATATTTTTACTATCTGGCTCTTTACAGAAAAGCTAAACAACTCTGACTTTAGAGACATAACCTGTAAATTATTCAACCCCAACTGAAAAACAGGATAAACCTGGAGTATATATGACCATGTCTGCTATCAATATCTGACAAGACCAATTGAACGTTTTTGCATTATATCATGTTTTGACTTCTCTTACCAGTCTTTCATTCCTTTTGCTAATCACTCCTAGTTTCTCTCTAACAAGAGGGACCAAACCAGAACATCTCCCAGTACAGTTTGCTTTCTCCATTTGGGATTTTGCCAATGGGAAGTACATCTGTTCTTGCTGTTTGAGGTTTCTTTGTTAGTTTGTTCCTCCCCCACAGCCAATATCAATTGTCCCCTGTGCATATATTCACTTCATTTCTGCCAAATTTTACCAGATGTTAGTTGTGTTATTGAGAAAGGAAGATGGACAAAATCCAAAATCCTGGATCAGCTATCTCCTGCCAATGCTTACCTTTATTCCTGAGGGATACATAAATACAGCAAATTCCCTGTATAAAGCATCTCACACTGACAACATCAGTGTCAATCAAATTTTATCCCAGTGTGTATATGTTGTTATATTTGCATATAAGGAGACCTAACATAATATCTGTCTTGCTTCCAAAACTAGGATTATATTATTTTCAGTTCAATTTTTAATTTTCTACATAACTAAATCTCTAGGAGAAAATGAACTTGATGTTACCAACAAAAATGACAAAACCATCAAATTTAGACCATTATTCCTAGTCCAAAAAGTCAGAGTGCCAAAGAGAGAAAGTTGAGTAGAGCCTATTCCTTATAAGGACAAGTCAAGGGAAAAACAGCCAGCTAGAGGCAAACTCCCAGGAGAGAACCAAGAGAATGACTTTCCTGAAATAGCTCCCTTTTCTTCCCCAAATCACTGCCCAGAGATCACCATTGACTGATCCCATAGCCAGAAGCAACCAGGTGAAAAGCAAGGTAGAAAAGAGTGGGGAGTAAAATTGGGGAAATGAATAGAGAATATTCTTCCTTACTTCCTTTTCCTTATGCAGTTAATAAATACTTACCCATGTTTTTTGTATGTAATTATACTAGACCTAGATGTACTGCAGTAAATGAAATTCATGGTTTAATCTAGGGGTCATTCTGATAGGTAGTGTAGTGTTACAGAATTAAAAAGTTAGATCAAAGAATGCTAGTGCCAAAAGATATGTAGATTAAACAAAGAGTTAAGAATCGTAAATGAAGCATTGTTTTGTTTTTATTTTCACAACAGATGGTTGAATGAAAAACTCCAATAAACTCAGAATACTGATTTAATAATGGAATATTATCAGTATAGCTCATTTAGAATATGTAATTAGATTTCGTCCTTGATTATATGTGCAAATACCTCCTAAGAAAGTAACAGCTTAATTTTGGTTCGGTAGTCATTTTAGGACTTCGAACCTCATGTTTTCTAAATTTTTGTGTAATGTGGTAGTCAAGGAAAGCAGTCTACATTTATAAACTTTTTAGTCTTATAAAATTTTTTAGTCTTAAATTGTTCCTGGGAAAATAAATAATATTGCCCTTGGAGTAAAGGAAAGTTTCTATAGAAAACCTATTACATTGAGGTATAAGCCAAGATAAATCAATAATCACCCATTTTTGATACATACTAAAGTTTTTTTTTTTAAAGATTTTATTTATTTATTTGACAGAGAGAGATCACAAGTAGACAGAGAGGCAGGCAGAGAGAAAGGAAGGGAAGCAGGCCCCCTGCTGAGCAGAGAGCCCGATGCGGGACTCGATCCCAGGACCCTGAGATCATGACCTGAGCCAAAGGCAGAGGCTTAACCCACTGAGCCACCCAAGTGCCCGATATATACTAAAGTTAATGTAAATATTGATATCCCAAATACTAATTAAAGCTGCCATATCAATAAAAATAACAATAATAATTATATCCTATAAAAATGTAAAGAAGCTACTCAGAGAAAAGAAAAATCTTTCGCTGCTGTTAATATAAGTTCCAGATTCTTTAAAGATTTAAAACTAAACTCCTTTCAGTTTGTCATTTGTTTTCAAAATGATTCTGTAGACTGGAGATCAATTATTAATACAATGGTTATTTACCTCCTTGTTGTAAGGACTTTATTGTGTCTCTAAGATCTTTCTGTAACGATATCAAACAAGACCCTCATATATTGTTTGTGGTTAACTAAAATTCCCATAATTGGGGCACCTGGGTGGCTCAGTGGGTTAAAGCCTCTGCCTTCAACTCAGGTCATGATCTCAGGGTCCTGGGATTGAGCCCCGCATTGGTCCCTCTGCTCAGCGGTGAGCCTGCTTCCTCCTCTCTCCCTCTCTGCCTACCTTTCTGCCTACTTGTGATCTCTGTCTGTCAAATAAATAAATAAATTCTTTAAAAAAATAAAAATAAATAAAATTCCCATAATTTTCCCATTAATTTATTTGAAGCTAAATCTCTCTCTTTATATATATATATATATATATATATTTCATTTTATTATTTTATTATTTATTATTTCATTTCTCTCTCTTTATATATATATAAATATATATATATATATTTCATTTTATTTTATTTCTTTTCAGTGTTCCAGAATTCATTGTTTATACACCACGTCGAGTGCTCCATGCAATATGTGCCCTCCATAATACCACCAGGCTCACCCAATCCCCTAACCCCTCCCCTCCAAAACCCTCAGTTTATTTCTCCATAATACTCACCACCAGGCTCACCCAATCCCCTAACCCCTCCCCTCCAAAACCCTCAGTTTATTTCTCCATAATACTCACCACCAGGCTCGCCCAATCCCCTAACCCCTCCCCTCCAAAACCCTCCATTTATTTCCCCTCAGTCTGCAGTCTCTCATGGTTTGTCTCCCCCTCCAATTTCCCCCAACTCACTTCTCTCCATCTCCCAATGTCTTCTGTCTTATTTCTTATGCTTCACGAGTAAGTGAAACTATGTGATAATTGACTCTCTCTGCTTGATTTATTTCATTCAGCATAATCTCTTCCAGTCCCATCATGTTGATACAAAAGTTGGGTATTCATCTTTTCCGATAGATACATAATACTCCATTGTATATATGGACCATATCTTCTTTTTTTTTAAATTTTTTATTTATTTTCAGCATAGCAGTATTCATTATTTTTTCACCACACCCAGTGCTCCATGCAATCCGTGCCCTCTATAATACCCACCACCTGGTACCCCAACCTCCCACCCCCTCGCCACTTCAAACCAGATCTTCTTTATCCATTCATCTATTGAAGGGAATCTTGGTTCTTTCCACAGTTTGGTGACTGTCGTGATTGTTGCTATGAACATTGGGGTACAGATGGCCCTTCTTTTCACTCCATCTGTATCTTTGAGGTAAATACCCAGTAGTGCAATTGCAGGGTCATAGGGAAGCTCTATTTTTAATTTCTTAAGGAATCTCCACACTGTTTTCCAAAGTGGTTGCACCAGCTTGCATTCCCACCAATAGTGTAAGAGGGTTCCCTTCCTCCACGTCCTCTCCAACACATGTTGCTTAGTGGCCAAAATCAACTATATCTTCTAGTCTTCTTTCTTTCTCCTTCCTCTGAGGGAACCCAATAATTCTGATGTTGGAACATTTCATGGCATCATTTATCTCCCTAATTCTGTTTTCATGGCTTCTAAGCCATTTGTTCCAGGTCTCCTCCTGATCCTTTTTCTCTATCAGTTTGTCCTCTAGATCACTAATTCTATCTTCTTGCTTGGTTGCCCTGTTAGAGAATTTAGATTAGATTGGGTCTCATTGATAGCATTTTTAACTTCTCCCCAAGCAGCTTTCACTTCTGCCCTAATCTATTCCATGTTGTCATTAATGGTGATCTCTAACCTAGCCATTGCCTAGATAATTGTTACCCTGCATTCCCTTTCTGATGTATTGTTTATGTCCATATCCAATAACTCTGATGGAGAGGGCACAGTCTCTGAATTTTTCCTCTGTTGGGCGTTCCTCCTCCTAGTCATTTTTGGTGAGAGGGGGCTGAGGGGATGTGTAGCTGAATATGTCAATCTTGATCCAGGGAAGGTGCACCCTTGAATGCTTCTGAGCAATCAGAAGTCAGCACCAAAAAAGAAAGGGGGAAAAAAACCAGAGAGAGAGAGAGAGAGAAAGAGAGAGATAGAAAAAAAAAAAGAGAGAGAGAGAGTGTGTGTGAGAGAGAGAGAGAGAGAGAGAGAGAAGACGTAGCCAGAATGGGTCCCAAAGGTAAGATTTATAGAATATACAAACAAAAATGGACAAAAAGTCCAAAAAAAGTAAATGACAAGGGAAAAAAAAAAAAAAGAACCCAGCCAAAATGAGACCCTAGTGTAAGATTTATATAAAATCCTTAAATGCAGGTACATTGCTTATCAGTATAACCAGGTTACATTGATTTCGTTTTGTCTTGCGTCAGTTACTCTGGTTTATAGTATGCTTTATTCACATTAATTCTACCATCTGGCATTATAACTGTTCTTACTCTTTGTGTTTGTATCACAATTTTGATGACGATAGACTCTATTCAGAAGCCTGTGGTGTTATCAGTTGAGGCATTCATATAGGCTGACAGAGATTAATTAAGCTGCATTAGCTCTGAATTTATCTAACTGCATGGTTTTGAAACTTCTTTATTTTTTAAAAATTCTTTTCAAAGCATATTCTTAAATATTTATTAAGCCCTGACTATATGAAAGAAATTGGGTCAGGGGATGGGACTAGAAAATGGAAAACCTACGATCTCTACCTCATAGGCTAGTAGAAAATTGTCATGCTTACAACCTTCAATGGTTAATGTGGTAAGAATTATGGAAAGCCCACAGAAATGATGAAGCTTAGAAAGTTCAATAGGTAGAGTACATGCATGGTTTAGCAGCCCTAGGTGTATGGCTAACCTTTCTTGTTAAATACCGTATGCCAGGAATTGCTATAAATGCTTTACGTATTAGCCCATTTCATCTTCACAATATTATGAAACACTTTGAGATGACTCTCAAGTTCTCATATTTAAACTCTGCTTTGGAGTCTGGATTTGAGCACCGGGAGCCTCTCACTGGAGCCTATATTCTTTGGGACCAAATATGAATACCTATAAATACAAAATTAAGAGTAATTGACTTATTCTTGCTAGCAATAAGGAAGTATCAAAAGGAGACTTAAGAAGAAAAGTAACAATGGAGATGTTTCTAAGAAAAATGATTCTAGGGTCAGTTTGAAAACTGGAATGGATTAAGTACATGGAAGGAGACTGGAAAAACGGAGTATTTGGCTCTTGTATTGATAGGAGAAGGGTCTGAGCTAGAGCAAAGTTTAGTTACTCTGATCAGTTTCACCTCCATACCCCTCACCCAGTTTACTGGGTCATAAGAAATCCTAAAAAAGCATTTTCTCTATTCACCTCTTACCCCAGGGAATCTCCTCCCCCTACTAAAGCTACTTTCTTGCACTGTTTTTGCAGATCTGTCATTTTTGATGCCATACTTGCTTATAACAAATTGCACTGTTTCTTGATGTCTTCATATTTACTTTCCTAAGTTCCAAATTTGATTTTCTAAAATCATAGCTCATTCTTTCCCATTTTTGCAACAACTTTATTTCCTGGAATCCTTATCTGAGTTTGAGCTTGACCAGGACTCTTGAAATGGAATGGTAGGAATGTTTCAATAAGTTGGTCCTTTTATTCAAAGATCTCACTGGGCCCCAGAGTAGATTTTGAAGCATTTCTCTTTCTCTGCCCACCTTTTATAAGTCTTAAAGTTCAGTGGGTTTTGCTGCTATGACACATGTTGAAGGATTTAGGTCAATACTACCTAGGCTTAACTGGGAATAGTGTAGTCCTCTAGTATGCCTCTTATAAACATCTTTTATACATTTTTCATGAAATTTAGTTCTGTGGCAAATTTGCAGCCTGTCATGGAGAGGGAGTAGTTAATAATGTATTGACTGTTCTACTTGTACACATTTAGACATATGACACTGGAAGTTTCAGTATGTATGTTGTGACTACAGGCCTCATCCTGGCTAGCAGCGATCACACAGGGAACACAGCAGATTAATTCATTGTGATTTTTTTTAAATTATAAGCATTCTTAATATGAATTATTTGTTTAATTAACACCTTCTGCCTTAAAGAGAGGTATTAGCATATGGAAGCATCTGTTGAGTCTGGCCTCCTGATGTGAAATGCAAGATTTCTGAAATTTAAACATGTGCACAGATATATGAACACACATTCAAAGGCTGTATTTTGCATTTCTCATGTTACCAAATAGTTTTGTGGATAAAAATGCAAAAAGAGTCACAATTCATGGTAAGATAAGCCCTCACTCTGTGTAAATGATGTCTTTAGCTCCAGTGTATAACAACCGATTATTCTGAACACTTCAATAATGCAGTTTTTTAGACAGTTGTATTAACCCAAGGAATTAGCACTAATTTGAGAAAGCTTTATGAAAGAAGTTACTTTATAAAGGTAGATAAGGAAATTTAACAAGGAAGTGGAAGGGTAATCCTTTGTACCTAAGTAGAGAGTCAGAATTTGATTTATTTGTCTCAGAATTTGTGATGTCCTTCTAAGGTGCATGCAGGAAAAAAATCAACTGTGGTATAGAAAATATCTAAATACAAAGGAACATCTGAGGGCAGTTAGGGTATAATCAACCTAGTGTCCAAGATTAGGAGTTTCAGTTTAGATTTAAAGGTAAATTGAAGTCCATGTAAAAGTCAAAATGAATGAATTGATTGTGGTCTATAAATCAGTAGTGGAAGAAGCTAACTACAGTCCACCAGCTTTAGCTATAGTTCAATAATACAATATTTAGGAGGGAAACCAAATATATGATGGCAAGAATAAAAAACAATAGAAGTGCTGATGATTCACATACCTGTACCCTTGAAATAAATAATACATTATATGTTTAAAAAAAAGACAAAGAGAGAGAGAGAGAGAGAAATGCATAGACAAAAGAAATACCTGAGGGAGAAGAGACTGAAATAAATGAGTTACTGTTTCAATCCTTTGAAACTGTGACCACTTTAATGGTGTTTATAATGGGAGAGATCTTAGGCAAGTAAAAGTTTTACAATTGGGATTGAGGAAATAATTTCTGTATAGAAATATTAGGTTCTATATATTGGTGTGCAAGTAGAAATATTTTTAAGGGGTCGAAAATAAAGAAAATACTGTCATCTCCATTAGTAGAAATGTTCAGAAAATGTGGATATTATTGACTGACCAGCAGATGGACCAGATGATGCAAATTTAGTTTTCCATCTGTGTGACTTTTCCAGTTTTATTGTTAACGTTGCTTTCTTTCGAGAGTCCCTGGTATGCGTGTGTATATGTGCGTGTATGCACACATGCACACACATGCTATTCCTGCCATCTGGCCACTCTTTCTCTGTGTTCTGGTACTGAGCATCAGCATTGGAAAACAGGCAACAGCAGGCTGAGTGCTAAATAAGAAGTGTAAAAATAGAAGTAACAGAATCAATGATACGGTGAGATCTATAAGACTATAAGATTAAGGGGCGCCTGGGTGGCTCAGTGGGTTAAGCCGCTGCCTTTGGCTCAGGTCATGATCTCAGGGTCCTGGGATCGAGTCCCACATTGTGCTCTCTGCTCAGCAGGGGCCTGCTTCCCTTCCCCTCTCTCTGCCTGCCTCTCTGCCTACTGTGATCTCTTTCTGTCAAATGAATAAATAAAATCTTAAAAAAAAAAAAGACTATAAGATTAAGAAAAAAAGCAGTTGTTTTCTTCCAGTATTTGCCTAAAAAATGATGTAATGAAATAAGATATAATAATTTGTCTTATAAATAAGATTAAAAAATAACCACCCAACTTGGAGAACATTTTAGGGCCCATTAACCACCAGTGACACCCTGCCTCCACTCAAAACTCCTTAATGGGATAATGAGAGCTAAGGCTAAAAGAAGCAAGTCAGGTTCAGACTTTGGGCATGGGAACATTCTCAGATAAATCAAGACAACTTTATGGGGCAAGGAGAAGTGGAGGCTGAAAATGAATAAATGAATTAAAGATTTCAGATGCTTACAAAATCATGTATTTGAAATGTCTATAGGTGAAAAGATTATTTAAAAGAAAGGGCAATCTTGCCTCTCAGATTTTATCATAAATATGATTTATTTTATATGCAAGATTTAAAGAAACACATAGGAGATAGTGAGAATTTTTAAAAGTAAAAGGGATAAAGAGAAACTCAGTACTTGAAAATCTTAAAACTTCATAGTCTGTAAAAATATATTGTGAATTCCAGAGAACCATTTTAACCCTAATTTGAACTGAATAGAAATACTAAATCTAGAGAATGGAGCTGTGCTTTTTTACTGAAAACTTCAAATAAGAGGGAATTATCCAAGTTCATTATTTTTCTTTGTTTTAGTGCTGTTTGTTTCCTTTATTCTAATTCCATATCAAACAATGTAATTCATTACAATTTAGAAAACTCATTTTCCTCTGTTTTCCACTCTGGACACTTTGTGATAATTATTCCTCCTTCAGAGAACCCTCTGTTCTCTTATTCAGAGCCTCTTTTTGGCTTTTTATCGGATTTTGTTTTTACATTGACTTGCATTTCCTTTAACACATGTTTATTTTCACTTTGATATTTTGTATTTGATTAGTAATAATCCTATGAAATGATTTCCTAAACATAAGTTGGACAGTCACTGGCTGAGTCAGTTTCCAGATGATTTATGAGAACTGTAGGTCCTGTTTTATGTTCACCATTCATTATTTTTATATCTGCTCATTATTTCCCCAGCATAGGCCCTTCCCTTCTTGGAAACTTTACAGTGATCAGTTTCTAGGTCTCCTTTCAAACCTTTTCTCCCCTACCTTAATTCTCTGCCCTCCATTTACTTTTAGAGAAATCTTCCTCCTTTCTAGTTTCCTTCAGAGGAACTCTCACATTTCATTTCTTCTCAAACTCAATTGTCATCTTGTTCTTTCATGATAGTCTTGAAGGCTCATCAAACCCAGATCTGAATCATTAGCAATTGAAAATGACTTTGACTTTCTTTGAGAGTTTTAACATTAAACTTCAAGAAGAAAGGAAAGCATTCTCTTTTTATTCTCCTAGTATGACTATGAAAATTAAACAGCAAACTTCCAATATTAGAGAAATTCAAACATCCTAATCCTACCATACAGCCTCTTATAGCTTGATGTGAGCTTGTGCCACAGTTCTGTCTCTAAACAGAAGAAAACCATCTTTTGGAGATTGTGGTAGGTAAGGGGTTTCTGGGATGTCTTTTTATTTCTTGGTAAAATAATGGATTGAGTCTGAACATGGATGTGAGTAGCATTCTCTCTGTGACCATGAGACAACTGGCATGCAGGTGGAGAGCTATACACTGAGGATAGTGAACCAAAACATGAAGTTCTTGGTCATGGACAACATCTCAGAGCAGTTGAAATGCTGCCAACTACTGCCTATCTTTTTACATTTATTTTGGTGTAATAGGAATTTCTTTGATCTCTTATTTGTCTGGTTTCCTGTTATTTGGAATCAAAACTAATTCAAACACACTGTTCAAAGCTTCATCCTCATGAGTATAAGCCCTGCCGTCAAAGCCAAATGTGTTCTTAGAGGAGCACCATTGTCTAACTGTGTCCCTGATTCTCAGCATTCCTTGGGGAGGAAAGCTTGCTCTACTTCAGCTCTGTCTTTGATTCAGACACAGATCCATAGGGTCGAAAAGAGGAGAAGGTATTGAATATTGACAGGGTGCTATCTTTTCCTCTACTCTCCATTTGAATAAAACAATTTTCTGTCTATTGCTAAAATCAGTCAATGTTAATTGGCTTCTTTTCTTTCAATTACTGGTTCAGAGAACATGTTCAGACACATCTGAATCTCTACTTGTTCAAGTTGGGATGTCCAACTTTATTTTTTTTTTCATAATATTTTTCCAATTTTTTTAATTAAAGTAAGTGGAGTGGCAGCATGTTATTCAATAAGTCTAAAGCAATGACATAAACAAGCCTACCTCTTTTGCTAGTAGATGTTGAACTAATCATCAATTTCTGTTTATATTTCTGATAACTCAGTTCCTTTCTTAGAATTTATTTTTCTTCTACTCATCAATCCTAGATCTTTAACTTACCATCATAGGACTTATAATGTCTTTTCTTTCCACCATTTACTGTTTCACACTTCTAGTATTCAGAATGTTAACAGAAACTTTTTTTTTTTTGCAGATTACTATAGCTCTCTTGTTTTATTTCCTTTTCTACTTTGATCTATTTTGTATAGTCTCTCAAAGTTTTTCTTTTCATTCAAAGCATATTGACTACTTTGACAGGAACTTCATCTTGTAAATATTCCTTCCTAGTGTTACAAGACCACATATGAAATGTGTTAGACATAATATATATTAAAAAATATATTTTGAAATAATTTTAAAATATCTCAAAATATATATATTTTGAAATAATTTTATTTCAAGTTAGCTGATGGATATTTTGAGGTGGGTTGCCTGATGGGCCTGTTTGTATTCAGTAGGGGTGGGGGGGAGAGGGGTGTCACTAAGGGCCTTGACCAAGTTTCCATTGCTCAAGCTTATTGTCTAAAAGCAGTCTCTACACAAGGTTTCATAATATTTTTAGAATATTTAATATCCAATTACACATGTCTATTTTTTAATATCTTCATTTATTTGTTTAAAAAGATTTTATTTTTAAGTAATCTCTATACCCAACACGGGGCCCAAACTCAGAATCTCAAGATTGAGTCACCTGTTCTACTGACTCAGCCAGCCAGACGCCTCTCATTTTTATGTCTTAAAAATTTTATCCGATATTGGTGTAACAAGGGAAATTTTGTGTCACTAGGGCCTAATTAAATTCCTGCCATTATAGTTAATTATATCCAAAGGTAAAAACTTTGAGCTTCATTTATAAAACATTGAAATTATTCAATAATTTTGAAACAATTCAAACTATTTCAATTGGATTTTTTAAAAAACCTGACATTTTTTAGTAATCATAGAAGACACTGTAATAAGTATATTACCAAAAGACTTGAGCTGCTGCATGGGATAGTGGAGGGAGCATTGATTGCCTTTATATCCTGGCAATGGGTTACTTAGGCACCTCTATCACATTGATTTGGCTACCTTATGTACATCACTTTACCATACTGAAGCTCATTGGTCTTAATTGTAAATGGTAACAATAATAGCTATTAGTGTTATGATATTTTTTCTCCTTTAAAATTAAATATACAAACTAACAAGCCCTTTTTTTTTTGGCAATACCTCTTTTTCTCTAACAATTTAAAGACTTAATTCCTTCTTGGAATCTTTTTGAATTAACAGACTTATTCTTCAAATCAACCTTCCTCCAACTCAGGAAAATTAAAAAATTTGGACCTCATGCTACTGTTTGTACTTGACTTTATGACAAGTTATGATTTCCCTCTCTCTTTGTCACCTGTGGCTTCAGTTATTTGAAATAACAGCCAGTGCCTTGACCCAAATTTTTGCTATTTCCTACCATTCTTATAGTTTATTCATGCTTGATTTGTGGGGGTTTTTTGCAGGTTTAAAAATAAATAGCATTATTTGCCTTCTTTAAACACATTTTTGAATTATCATTCTTATAGGCATTTGGTTGAATCTTTAGCACTTACCATCACCTATTACTTTAGCTGTATTTGTAAAAGTACTTAAGTATGTGCTAGGTTTGCCTGGTGTCATATCACAAGCAGGCTTATATGTAAGGTATAGTGGGCCCTTTGGCAAGAAGATCCACTGGGCAGGGTGAGAAACTGGGCCCAAGAAAGATGGTGCAGCAATAGATCTGTGGCCTGCCTCACAGTCCCTTGGCCTGCCCTGATTTTAGCTGCAACTACAATAGATGGTTTTCTGTAAGTTCAGATTCACCTCACACTGACCTATGTAAAGCTGGTCAGATGTCTTTCTATTTTTGACTTGGAGAATTCCTTGGCACCACAAGAACTTATCTAATCTCCTCTGCCATCTTTTAAGTGAACAATTCTGGATGAAAATATTTTTATGCTCCTTGGAAGGTTTCAGAAAGTCAAGCCAACCTGTCTCTTGGTAATAATCTCAACACACATACTTTTCTGGGATTTTCTTTCTTCCACATCAAATCTACCTCTTCCTTTTCTCCTCCTTCATAAGAACATCTATCATATAACCTGTGCCCAACCCCTTATTTCTGACTCTACTTCCAGGGAAATCCTATGTAAAACATGTGTGTTCTGTGAGAAGTAGACAAAAGGCACGATAAGTCTACATAGGGATAAAGACAAATATGGATAGAAAGAGGACATTTGCCTGACATCTAAGTGAGGTTCAGGCTGGTAGAATAGAAGGTGGGACATAGTGGGATCCCAGCTGATAATAGAAAACAATTTTTTTTTTTTTTAAGAGTAAGGTGTGGTGTAGCCAAATGAGCCAATGCCAGCCAGCATAGGTGTCCTGGCCCACACCGGAAAACTGAATTTGATAGAAAGCCTGAGTCAGAAACTCAGGAACCTATGTCATACTGGCTCAACATGTCAAGGTAAAGTGAGAAATGTTGCAATTTGGAAGCTATAAATAAGTCCCAGACTCATTTATAGAACATGAAATATGGTGTCAGGGCAATAAGATGCCCAGGTTGCCTTTTGTTCTTGTTTTCCAAGTGAAAGGTATTTGTCATTTCATCTTCCTATCTGAGGAAAGTAGGCACTAATGAAAAAAAAATCAATATTTTTCTACTTTTTATTTATGTTAATGTAGTGAAGGTACTTGGAGGCTAAAGAGAGAAAAGAAGAAAAGAGTCTCACTCCCCAACTCCCTCTGCCCTTGGAACATCTGAATCATTGCCATGGAACCCCTTATGTTCTGGATTAATAAGTTTTTGTAGAGTCAAAACTCTTGTCTTATTTGGCTTTATATTTTCTACAGTGTCTACTTGGTAAAAAGTTTCAAAACTTAATTACTTCTACAGTGGATAGTCTATTAACAATAATTCATAGAGGATGCTTATATTTCCCCGATTTCTGAAGCAGTAAGAGAAGAGCAAAGCAGGAAGGTAGAACTTAAGGTCTAGATACAACATCCAACCAGCAACTAGGTAAATATTTACCATGGAGCTAGCTTAACCTTTTGGCTGTTGTTCTAGAAAAAGAGATTGTCATGTGGCACATATTGGGTTATGTTAAACTCCATGTGAAAATTTTGCCATAGTTGCTGACTATGGTTTTGTGAGTCAATAAAATCTGTGTTCAAATTTCAGCTCTGTCACTTGATGACCATGTAACTTTGGGTAAGTCACCTCATCTCACTGTTTCCCTTCTTGCTAAATGAGTGGTTAGTTTGAAATAATCTCCAAAGCCCTTTCAATTTCCAGCAATTTTATTTTAGTTCACAACATCCCAAATGTTCATATAATATTCTGGAATTGACAGTACATGAGTAATCAGATTCTTAAGTGAACAAAATGAGTCATTTTTGAATATTTACACTAAACATTTAACGATCATTTTATTCCTCTCAAAATGCATATTTATTTTTAGTTTAGGCATTGAGGTGTAGATTTAAGTGTTGTTGGCATGAACATTCTGGCCATTTTTATAAAAGAATGATACTCTTGGGAGATTAAAAATTCTAAGATGCAAAAAAGCCTGGGAAGTGTAAACTATATTTTAGTGTACCAACTGATTTTGCAATTGTCAAATGCATTTATATTCACATTCACAATAGATTTCATTAGAGATTCTTAGCATATTTTTACCACATGATTAAAACCTTTATAGTGTTTGAAGACATCTCTCCTAGAGGAACAAATGCAATAGAAACAGATGTAGAAATCAAATAAGATAATATATGTGAAAAATTTTTAAATTATAAAGTAGAATATACATATAAAGGAGTATTACAATTAGGTATGATATAGTTACTGCAATTTTGTAAATTGTTTCTAGATGATTTTTAAAAGCCAAAATGACTGATTCGATGCCATACTCTTATTTTTATTCTTATTCCATATTCCAACACTCTAAAGTTAGAATTTGATCACAGCTGTTGGTTTTACTAACATGTTGATCTGGGCTAAGGAATAACACAACTGACCAATTTTTGTGGTGTAAGTTTTTGTGGATTTTCTATGCCATTTCTTGGTGAAGTGTTAGTCCTGTGTGTAGGATAATGAGATACCTGCACCAGCAAGAGTGAAATGGATAGAAAGAGATTGAACTTGTACTCTAAGGATAATGGGATGGGAATGGAAGAATTACATTGGGGGACAAAGAGGATAATCACGTCAAATTATAGTCATTTAGTTGGATCAGACTCACCAAAGGCAGTGACCAAGTCCTCTGAAGGAAAGGTCCTCTCCAGCAATATCAGGACAGAGGGCACTTGAATTTGGTGGGAACCTATAATCCATAGATTTATTAGCTTGCCCCTAATGTCTGTAGACTGCTGCCCATAGCAGAATTCTATTTTCTCTAGGCGAATGTGTAAAGGACCTTGTAATCTCCTTAGTCACTCCGGAATACCTCTTTTGTGAAGATCACATCTTGAGAGTGCCAGCTTCTTGGTATTGAGTAGGTTTTAGAATCTTATTTTGTGGTGAGGAAAAACACGAGGAGAATATGACTAATTGTTTCTCATGATGAGTATGTAAGTTTATTTCAATGCTTAGTGAATCAATGAATCTATCAGTCTAATAAATGTTGAGTCCTAAAAGATATACATAAACTGTAGAGGAAAAATAAAATAAGTAAAGTATAAAATGAAATTAAAATAAAGAATATGTTTTATAGATAAACTATTTTATTTACAGAGTTGTTATTTGGATTTCTATTATGGTTAATTTTATAGGAAAATATGTTACTTTATCTCTCAAAGAATCAACTATTTGTTCTCAACCTTTCTGGCCCATCCTTCCAGAGTTAGTTGAAGCATTTTTGGAATGCAGGCAATAGCAGCCTTTATACTGTCTGCATGGCTGAGGGGTTAAGATCTTGGGGTGCTGAAAGGTAAAATTACTTGGCAATCTGCATTATTTTGTCTGCAATTCTGGTGGTATAGCTATGTGCCCCAGGTCAGCCTGTTCCCAATACACAGAGAGTGGAATTAGATTCACTAAGGCAATAGAAAAATCAACTTTAGAATACATATTCCCCATAGTTACATTCAATTGCTTGGTTTACAAAACCATGTTTCTTCTGAGGTGATTCAGAATCTGTCCTTTTGTCTTGCAGGTATTTCAGACACCTGCCAACTAAGCCTATAAAAGTGGTTTATGTGGACATAATTTTACATTCTCTGAACTTTCACTTTTTCTTAAACCAGGTGACTTTTTTTTTTTTAAGATTTTTTTATTTTATTTATTTGTCATAGAGAGAGAGGTGAGAGCAAGCACAGGCAGACAGAGTGGCAGGCAGAGGCAGAGGGAGAAGCAGGCTCCCTGCCAAGCAAGGAGCCCGATGTGGGACTCGATCCCAGGACTCTGGGATCATGACCTGAGCCGAAGGCAGCTGCTTAACCAACTGAGCCACCCAGGCGTCCCAAACCAGGTGACTTTTTAATAATGTAATAAACTCCTGGTGAATATAAACTTAACAATCCCCTGTAAATACAAATCTCATGACAAAGGAAGGAAAAGAATATGCAAGATATGCCATGTACACGATTTGAAGGTTTATAGTATGATTTTCATTGGGATCATTGCCTGATTTCCTTTGGCCATTGAGTATTTTTTAATGTGCCTTCATTGGTATCAGTGGTCATCTATTTGCTGATATAAGAGGCTTTTATTTGAGAAAGTATTAACAGAATGCTTATCTTAAGTCCGGACTTAATATTCAGACTTCTTTTCAAATAAATTTAAAATGGAAATGATTGTTATCTTTGTTTTCAGTAACATACAACCTTGACAATTTCTAGAGGACTAAGTGCTACTTAGAGACACTCTGTTTTCTGTTGGTCAATGCCATTGACTTTAGCAAATATCTGAAAGCAGAGATTTCAGTTCATTGCAGCTTTTTTCCAATTTTCCCACAAAGTTCTCTTTCTTTATTTCATTAAAACCAATTAGGCGTATTGCACTGGCAGAGATTAATACTGCTAAATGTCAATGATGTGTCTGCTTTGAACAAACTATTGAGCTGAAGAGTAAATAGCAATACAATAAAAATGCCCTGACATCTTTCTTGCAGGAAAGCAGAGAGCCATAAGATGGCAGGAAGAGTAAAGAAGGGGATAATAATGGTTGATCACTAAATTGATTTCAGGAGTTTACATTCCCAGAAAATCAGCTGAATGTACACACAGAAAACAAAGCAAACCAAAAAGGAAAGATGGACAGTCATCCCTGGTGGGTACAGTCTTTGACATAAGTGGACACTGTCGGCAGTGCTCTCAAAAATGTGCTGAAAATGAAATAGTGACCTTTCCTCTTCTTTACCACTCAAGATGTCATTAATTAGCAGGATTCTTGAAAAGTCTTCTTGTCCTCCAGGCATACTGACTATGTTGTTCATCTCTGAAATCTAGTTTCTATAAGAAATTTCTCAGTATACAGCAAAACAGCAGATATAATATAAATGCTTTTCTTAATTGAAAACCAAAGGGTCCAGCAAATGATGGCCAGGGGACCCAATCTGGCCCACTGCCTGTTTTTGTAAGGACCTTGTGCCAAGAGTGATTTTTTTTTTCTACATTTTTTAATGGCTGGGAAAAAAATATAAAGTAGAATAACATTCTGAAATACATGAAATTTAAATTTTTATACTGATAACTCACCTATCTGTAAAGAAAGCTTTATTGAAACACAGCTGTACCCATTTGTTTCCCAGCTGTTTTTTGCACTACAGCTATAGTGGCAGAGTTGAGTAAATGCCTTACATACCATGTGGACCCACTAAGACCAGCTGTGATTTCTCAAATTCTAAACTTTCATTGCTGGCTTTATGATGGACTCCTGGGTTTTTCTTCTTGTCTACCTAGACAGGAGAAAAATAGTCAAACTCCTTGAAAGAGTATTACCACATTGTTTGTAATAGCACAGGCTCTGAAGACTAATACCTGGGATTACATAGTAGTTTTTTCCCTCCTTCAAAAAAATAAAAAAAAAAATTAAAAAGGACATACTGGTTTATGGTTAAAACAATATACATTGTTTTAGCCATTTTTCTTGTTTGCTTCCTCCAGATGGCTCCCTGCTCAGGCTCCAGTGTGCAGATACAAACATTTCCAATGTGGCAGTAGCAGTTCTCTGCCTCACATACAAAGTCAATCAGAGAAGGGATCTTATTTTCCCAGCTAAACTTGATAGGATATTACCATCATTCTCTATGAACCAAAACCAAAAAACAAAAAAACAAAAAAACATACAAAACAAAAACAAACAAACAAAAAAAGAATGATAGGGATATTCATGTGCACCACTCAAAGCTCTTACCTGGAAATTGGCATTGAGGTAAACTCTCCAAAATACACACTGGGGAGACAAATACCTAAGAAAATTTGAGATGCTGTTGCAAGGCAGAGGTAGGGTAGCCACAGGGTAACAAATGGAGGTTCACCTCAAGATCGTAGAGCCTCTTAGATAATGAAACGTTGCAGAGGACAGCCTACACTCACACGTCAACCCAACTCTGTGGCACCTGCCCATTCCCAAGCATTCAGAGTTTCTTGTTAGGTGATAACAACTCCTTCCTGGACCATCTATGTGGCTCAGATGGTTAAGCATCTGCCTTGGACTCAAGTCATGATCCCAGGGTCCTGGAATCGAGTGCCACATCAGGCTCCCTGATCAGTGGGGAGCCTGCTTCTCCCTCTGCCTCTGCCTCTCTCTCTCCCTGTCTCTCATGAATAATACAATATTTAAACAAAAACAAAACAAAAAACCAAAAATCTCTTTCCTGTGGGACACCTGGGTAACTCAGGTGGTTAAGTGTCTGCCTTCAGCTCAGGTCATGATTCCTGGACCTGGGATTGAGTCCCACATTAAGCTCCTTCCTCAGCGGGGAGCCTGCTTCTCCCTCTGTCTGCTGCTCCCCCTGTTTGTGCTCACTCTCTCTCTCTGTCTGACAAATAAACAAATAAAATCTTTAAAAACAATAACAACAACAAAAAACCTTTTTCCTGATAAAATATGACTGTAAAAAGAAAGCCAAATTGTCTGTACTAGGCAGGATGTGAAGAAAGAGAAAAAAGAACCAGCAAAGTAAAGAAGTCACTAAGAATTCTCTATTATAAATATCAAGGATCAGTTCTATTACCTTCTATTATTCCTTTAACTGGAAAAATATTCTTTCTTTAAACTCCCTTAAAATCAAAGGATATGTAGACAACTTTCCAGCAAAAAAAAAGCAGCTAGGACAAATAGCTTAAACCCACTTTTCCCTAGGGAGCATTTGCCTTTCCAAAATTTGTGAACAGGGTTAAAACCCCAGTGGCTCTTTGTCCAAATAGAATGTTTATACTAACTCTTTGATTTAGTGCTTATTTTATTTTATTTTAATTTTATTATTTTTAGATAGATAACAAAATGTCTCTCAAGTCTGTTTTGTTTTATCTAACCCCTGGGTCAGGTGATGTCCAAACTTTATATAACAGTTTTTCAGTTTATTTATACCCAAGAATCCATCTCTCCAGGCTGCACTTCAGAATGCTGCAAAATCATCTTTACAAAAATTTCAAACGTATGTCCATAAATTAAATACAAAAATCCTTAGTTTGGTTGCCAAAATCACTTCACTCTGTTCTTCCAGGTTCCTTTTAAGGCCCAGTATCACACACTCTAAGTTTCACCAACACTTAGTCACTATTTCCTCAACCTGCCTTGCACTTTTATGCCTCCACAAGTCTAATCATGTCATTTCCTTAGTTTGAAATGCTCCATTTCTTCCCCCACTTCCATCTGTCCTTTATGACTAGTCAACTGATGATGTACTTGCGGCATTTTTGCTTGAAATCTCCTGGTGAGAAGCCCTTTCCGCCTGAGGGTTCACTTTGTACCTCTGGTACAGATGGCATGTGCTACACGTGGCAAGGGAGTGGCGTCGGAGACAGCCGCCCCACCAGACTGCAAGCTAGATAACTGAAGAACAGAACGGTCGGAAGCACAGAATTATGTGGAATGAGAGACTTATGTTCTGCATTCTATCTTTGACACTAACTCGTTATATGACCTAAGGTAAGTCAACTTAAACTTTTCATTACTCCATCTGTGCAAGGGCAGAGCACAGTGGCTTCTGGCCTGGCTCATATAATTTGAGATCACCTTCTTTTAAATTCCCCTTATAAATTCACAGAACATAAATTTATCACCATGCATACCAAACACCTTAAAATTCTATAGGCCAATTTTGGGGGGAGGATGGGGGAAACAATGACCCAAAGGAGAAGAAAAGGTTCATCCTCTAACGGAATGTGATTAGCATAGATGTAATATTGCTGACCTCCTTATCAGGAATTGGCTCTGATGGACACTGCTTCACCTGGCTTAGCTTCTTAGATGGGAAGTTGTGGATGTTGTGAGGTAACTGTATTATTTATCCAAATCCAGACACATCTGAGAGTAAAAGGGATCCTATTAATAATTACACTGGTGATAACGGGCTTAAGCAAGAGGGAACCAGAAGAAACTTCCTTGTACAAGCTAAGACATAAAGTTTGATTTCTCAGCGTCTGAAAAATAATTTTATGTCCTCTATAAGGCCACTCTGTAAATAGGAACCCAGCCTTTCATGTGCTCCTTCCAACCTTTGTACCAGACCAGCGCTGCCATCTTCAGAGCAAGGCAGCTAGCTTCTCACCGGTTCCCTTCACTCGAGGCTCTTACATCAGAATGGAGAAGTTTGGAGAGGCATAACTCTTCATAGATTTATTTCCCCTAAATACCACATGAGAGAGTATGAAGTATGAATTTTATTATTCTGATTTCAAAATATGAGTTTACTGATACAAGTTAAAACGTTTCATTGTCCCATAAACTATTGTGAACAGTAGATGTCTCCAGCTTGTGTCTCTTAACGTTTTCTATCTAAATCCAAAATTGGTCACTATCACAGTTGTTTTTTTTAATAGGGTGAAAACAAGAATCTTTAAGTAAATCCTTAATATGCAGGCATATATGTATGTATTACAGTATTTTCTAATATCTAAGTTTAGAATACCTTCAGCAAGATTTAAATATTTTCTAAAAATGGAGCTAACCTAAATTTCACAAGGAGGATATTGAGATCCTAAAGTTCATTAAAGATAAAACTATGTAAATATGTGGTATAATAATGATTTTTATCTTTTCCAGCAAATATGCTGCTGACTACTTTCAGTACAATAGAGCAAGAGAAAGTCTGAATGTAGGAGATTTTTAAGTATTGCTCCTGGACATTCTTTGTTCCAACAAGTAAACTCTCTCCTTAGGTAATACCTTCCAGTTTTATGACCTAACACCATCTACAAATATTCATTTGTAGGCCCTACTTCAAATAACTGAATACTTTCTTGGCATCTCCACCTGTATATGTATATATAACATACATTTCCAACTTAATTATGTCCAAAATAAGTTCTTGTTTTCCCAGTGCCTTTCCTATTCTATGTTCAAATCCCAGTAAATGTCTCCACTCTCCAACCATAGCTTATACAAAAACTTAGGAATTAACCTTGGTTTGACCTCTTTTTTTAATCTTTAGAAAGTGTAAGTCAGTCAGAAAAAGACAAATGGCATATGAGTTCACTTTAATGCGGAATTTAAGAAACAGTGTGGAGATTCCTGAAGAAATTAAAAATAGAGCTTCCCTATGGCCCTGCAATTGCACTACTGGGTATTTACCCCAAAGATACACATGGAGTGAGAAGAAGGGCCATCTGTATCCCAATGTTCATAGGAGCAATGGCCATAGTCACCAAACAGTGGGAAGAGCCAAGATGTCCTTCAGCAGACAAATGGATAAAGAAGATATGGTCCATATATATATATATATAATGGAGTATTATGCCTCCATCAAAAAGGATGAATACCCAACTTTTGTATCAACATGGACAGGGCTGAAAGAGATTATGCTGAGTGAAATAAGTCAAACAGAGAGAGTCAGTTATCATGTAATTTCACTTACTTGTGGAGCACAAGGAATAACATGGAGGATATTGGGAGATGGAAAGGAGAAGTGAGTTGGGGGAAACTGGAGGGGGAGACAAACCATGAGAGACTGTGGACTCTGAGAAATAAACTGAGGATTTTGGAGAGGAGGAAGGTTGGGGGTTGGGTGATCCTGGTTGTGGGTATTAAGCAGAGCAGCAGGGTATTAAGTAGTGCTCTATGTATTGCATAGAGCACTAGGTATGGTGCATAAACAATGAATTTTGGAACACTGAAAAAAAATTAAATTAATTTTTTTTTAAAAAAAAGAAACAAAACAAATGATGGGTCAGTGGTGCAAACCAGAAAACAGACTCTTAACTGTATAGAACAAACTGAGGCTGCTGGAGGGCTGACGGGCAGAGAGATGTGTTAAATGGGTGATGGGTATTAGGAAGGCACTTGTGATGAGCCCTGGATGTTTTATGTAAGTGAGGAATCACTAAATTCTACACCTGAAACTAATATAACACTGTTTCTTAACTAGCTGGAATTTAAATAAACTTGAAGAAAAAGTAACAATTTACCTACAAAATCAGTCCCTAAATCATTACTTGTCTTCATCACTATCACTACCACATATTCCTGTTATCCAGACACTATAATTGTCTTCTATATTCTGTCTTCTGATGACATACACAAACTATTCTCCTTAATGATTCTTAAGAACAAACAGATTGTGTTACCCTGCTGCTTAAACAGTCCCTGAATGCCTTTTTATTTCCTATGAAGTCCTTATAATCCTGTTCTGCCTCTCTGACCCCATCTCAGTTACTTACTCTAAATATTTAAGACATGCTGTCTCCATCTCCTCCTTGAATGTGCCAAGCTCTTCCCTGCATCCTGGCTTTGCTCCTACTGTTACTGTTGCCCAAAACAGTTCACTTCTGAGTCTTTGCAAGGCTCACTGTTTCTCACCCTCAGGGGCTCAGGGCTCACCTCTCCAGGGAAGTCTTCCCTGACTACCTTATCCTTCCTCAGTTGTTCCATTGTATTTTTAATACTTATATATGTATATATCTCATATACATGTATGTTTTCTTGTTTATAATTTGTCTTCCATCATGAGAATGTGATCACAGATTCATTACTAATATTCCTGATATGTAGTTCAGTACCTGACTTATAGATGGAGCTAAATAAATATTTGCTGGACTATTTATGAACATATTTGATTAGGGTAACTTAAATAAAAGAGGATAACAAGAATTATTACTCCCTCTCCATAGGCCATGTAAGTGGATTTACTTGGGTTGTGAAGCAAAAGGAAATCCATTTACACTCTGCCCTCTTAGCCCCAGAATAGACCAGTATAACATGGCTTTATATTCTCTGATATCTTTTGAAAGGTCCAAGTGGTTTGATAACTTTTCTTATGTCTTGAAAAAAATGACACCAAATGTACATGAACAAAGTATTAAAATTCAAGCCAGCAAGTGTTGTGTGCACACGTTAAAAAGTAGTATGGTTTGAATAAACACATCACTAGATCAGCAGCAGATGGATAGCAAAGCAATATTTCCTGAACAATTAAAGAAAGGGATTCAGGATAAGACTTACTTGCCTAAGCAGGTTTTTAATGCATATAAATTTGTTTTGTTTTGGAGGAAGATGCTTTTCAGAAGACTTATTTATTATAGTTCAAAAAACATTTTAAATTCTATTTTTAT
Organism: Neogale vison; assembly: GCF_020171115.1. NCBI lineage: Eukaryota > Metazoa > Chordata > Mammalia > Carnivora > Mustelidae > Neogale > Neogale vison. The sequence goes on along the minus strand of NC_058101.1, from coordinate 81,184,146 downwards.
CACTTTTTTTACAGCCCCCTATTTTTACAAATGGCAATCCCATTTATCATCTTACTTTTTCTAAGTTATATAAATCTTATACTTGCAAAGAATAAACTATGTATCCATTCATCTATGCAACAAAAGTGTTCTGCCTCATAATTTAGCATATATGTAATTAATACTGATCAGTTCCTAGAAGATAATGATCAAATTTCTCATCTATAAGTAAAAGCAGATTCAGTCTCAGAATCTGTCTTGTACCTTACATTGTCTCTAACCACTTCCCATTAAAAAATGTAAGACTCCTGTTTTACCTAGACATATCTAAACTCAAAACCTCTATTCTTTCCTGGGTCTATTTCTCTTCACTGCCTATAGCAATTTGGGGCTGGTTCAAAGTGAGTATTCCATATATGAAGAATACAAGCTGTGGTGACACTTCGCTAAAGAAGTAGCCTCAGGTGCTTGGCCAGCATTTGTCCCAGCAGTGGTGAGAATTAGAAGATAAGCAGACTCTCTTTCCCTGTGAGGTTCAAAGAAAGGAGATTTCAGCCATATTGCCAAAGATATTTATGTCAAAATAATTTTGATTATTGATCTCAGTCACCTCCACAACTTGTTTGACCCTTCCAGGATGGCCAGCAAAGGACATGTCTGGAGCCAATGCAAGGTGGTAAATTCATATTTCAGTAGAGACTACCATCAATGACATGCTGCTTCTATGGTGAGGAGGATCAGGATTTTAGTGGTAGTGGAGAATGCACACTTGGCAAATGGGTGAATATTGTCTCAAGGAGTGACTTATCATAGAATCAAGTTTGTCTTTCAAGACATGAAACCCTTTCATTGGAGTATGATATGTAACACGAATATATCCTCTGCCTATTGGAACTTGGAATAATTAACTTAATGGGTCTTAGACATAAAAGCCACAAGCTTGGTGGTTATTTCTTTCAATTTACTTCAGTCACTTCCCAGAATGAAATTATTCCCCTGCGAGATGATTCACGTGATTACATATTTCTCTTCCTTTTGATTCAGTTCTAGAACAAGCCAAATAGTTTATTTCAGTTTTTTATCCTTCCCTGATTTGGGTTTGTGGTATGGTCACCCTGTTTTATACTAGATGGATGTCTCTACTGCTGCATTCTGTAAAGTTAAGATACAACTTGAGTTCTTCCCTTCCAGGAGAGTTAATGTTAGTCAGCCCACATTTCCTGCCACTACCAGTACAGTATATGAAGAGGTGAAAAAACTTTGTCAATCACTGTTAAAACAAATAGAATAAATAGAATAAAAAATAAAAATTAAAAAAATAGAATAAAACAAATAAAACAGACAAATAAAATAAAAAAATACTATATCCTTATTTCAAGAAAATAGAACCTGCCCATTTGTGTTTGACAAATTCTCAGTGCTTCTTAAAAAAATACCCTTTGTAGAACAAAGATCGATTTTAGTTAATTAAAACACAATACCATGCATGATAAAATGTAACAACTACAAATGATTACAGGCCAAATAAAAGAACCTCAAAATACATAAATTAAAGTTAAATGTAGACAATTCCACAAAAGTACTAAAAGATTTTAGCAACCCTCTTTCAACATTCAGAGAACAACACAAGACAGTCTAGTATTGGTGTAAGAAGACAAATGGATTAATGGAACAAGAGAAAGAACCTAGAAAAAGACTCACATGTATATGGCAAATTGATTTTTGGCATAAGTGTCAAGAAAATTCAATGTCAGAGAGAGTCAATTATCGTATGGTTTCACTTATTTGTGGAGCATAACAAATAGCATGGAGGACATGGGGAGTTAGAGAGGAGAAGGGAGTTGGGGGAAATTGGAAGGGGAGGTGAACCATGAGAGACTATGGACTCTGAAAAACAATCTGAGGGTTTTGCAGGGGTGGGGGGTGGGAGGTCGGGGTACCAGGTGGTGGGTATTATAGAGGGCATGGATTGCATGGAGCACTGGGTGCGGTGCAAAAATAATGAATACTGTTATGCTGAAAATAAAAAATAAATTAAAAAAATAAAATAAAATAGCAGATGATACTGCCAAAAAAAAAAAAAAAAAAGAAAATTCGATGGGTAAATTTGAAAGTCTTTCTAGCAAACGGTTCTGGAACAACTAGACACACTCTTGGGGGAGTAGGGAAAAAAAAATGTTAACATTTACCTTACATCATACATAAGGAATTAACTTGAAAGGAATATAGACCTAAAGGTAAAAGCCAAACTAAAATTTCTAGAATAAAACATAGAAGAAAATCTTTACGTTATGATAAGCAATGGCTTTTTTGATAGAGCATCAAAACATGAACCATAAAAGGAAACAAACACATTGGACATAATCAAAATTCAAATTTTTGGTTCTTTGAATGCTGATGTTAAGAAAACTAAAAGGCCAGATACAGAATTGAATATTTCCTAAACATATTCCCAAATATATTCTCCCAATATATACCTAACAAAGGATTTGTTTCTAGACTATTTAAAGAATTCTTACAACTCAACGATAGGAAATTAAGTCTATAGAATGACCCCAAAATGTGAGTAGACACTTCAAAAAAGAATATATACAAATAGATGAGTATATGAAAAAAAGCTCAATATCTCAATATCATTCATCAGAAGGAAATGCAAATTAAAATCACTATGCATATATTGGAATGGTCAAAATTAAAAAGAATGAAAAATCCAGGTGGTGGTACAGATGTAGAGCAACCAGAGCTCTCATATACTGCTGGTAGAAAAACTATGGAAAGCTACTTGCCCTTTCCAGCAAAATATGAAACATACACCTAGCAGATAAAATACAAACTCTTAGGTATTCACCCAAGAGAAAAGAATCTATATGGCTCCACAAAGATGCATGCTCAGATGGAGATGGCAACTTACTAGTAATAACCAAAAGCTGTAAAAACTTAAATGTCCATAGATAGGTAAAACATATGTGGTATATCCAAATCCTGGACTACCACTCAGCAATTAAAAGGATCAAAATACTGATAATTCCAACAAAAGTGATACATCTAAGTGAATGACAGAACATAGACACAAAAGAACACATACTATACGATTCCATATATATATATAATTTTTAAAAATGTAAATGTATTTAGAATGACTAAAAGCTGATGTTGCCTTTGGACATGGACAAAGGAGAAGGAAGGATGGATTGCAAAGGACATCATCTCTTTCTCAAAATATTGAGAATGTTCTGTATCTTGATTGTGCAAATGCTTTCAAAACTCATCTTTTGATGGCTGCATAGTATTCCATTTTATACTTTATCTAAGTGCAGATTATTGTACATAAATTACGTCTCATGCAATGGATTTATGGGTATCAATGTGAGGATTTAAATTTGTAATTTTCTGGATCCAATGCACCTTTATTAACCAATATTTATTTATTCCTTTTAATATGTTTATATAACTTCATGATTTAAGCTTGGAGTTTTCTTGATGTAGCAAAACCACAGTAGACACACTCATTTCCATAGTTTCCATGAACGAGCTACTTCTTCAGTCTGTAGCTAGTGTCATCGGTGCACTATGAAATTATGAACTGTGGGGAACCTTGGTGGCTCAGTCTGTTAAGTGCTCAGCTCTTGATTTCAGCTTAGGTCATGATCATGGTTCTTGAGATCAAGTCCCATCAGGATCCCCGCTTGATGTGGATGCTTAAGATTCTCTCTCTTCCTTTGCCCCTTTCTACACTCTCTCTCTCAAACAAAACAAAACAAAAACCAAACAAACAAACAAAAACTATGAACTGTAACTTTACGAGAGCACATGTGAGGTTGGCATTATCCCAAGCTACTTAATCTATTTTGGCTTTCATCATTGTATACCTGCTAATAAGCCATTCAAAATCTATGATGGAGTGAGAAAGAAAACGAACTAATTTCAGTAGATATTGTTATTTTCACCCTCTACTCTCTGTTCTTGTCATCCTAAGACAGTTATATCCTATGCAAATAGGGTCTCCCCATGTCCTTTGTTCCTTATTTTATAAAACATTCTTTTACATTGTACAGTCCGGTATTACAGTGTGCTTAAATATGATTAGTTTAATATCCTGCCAGAGATAATAGATCCTTGAACTTGTAAGAAATCTTATATGTGGCTGTTTGTTATATATATATTTTTATTTTATTATTTTTAAGATTTTATTTATTTATTTGACAGAGAAGGAGCATAAGCAGGGGGAGCAGTAGAGAGAGAGGAAGAAGCAGGCTCCTTGCTCAGCAGGGACCCTGATGAGGGCTCGATCCCATGACCCTGAGATCATGACCTGAGCTGAAGGCAGACGATTAACCTACCGAGCCACGCAGAAGACCCTATTGTGTATATATATTTTTTTTAGACTTGCCTTTAAAATATTGTTATGGTTGTTTTGTCCATCTGATTTATGATTTAAAAATGTAAAAAGTAAAAATTTCATTTTAGTTATTGGAAGTCGGGTTAAATTATAAAGCAAGTCTTCCTTCACTTTCACAGAAAAATTAATCCATAGAGCTTTCTACGTGAAATAAAAAAAAAAAAAAAAGAACAAACAAGGCGGTGACTATTACTGTGGTAACACTTTTGTATTTACTCATTTATTGAATTTTTCAACCAGATATTTTCAACATTAGAATATTAAAAAGCTTGTGATTTTCTTTCTTGGCTTTATTTATATCACATTTATATGTGTTTAAATTTAGCTCTTTTTTTTTCACAGAGAACTGAATTGCTTTTTTTGTTGGCTATTAAAAATTGTCTTGAGAATTTCAAACCCACCTTTCGGTTGTAATCCTTGGAACTTTAAAAAAACAGTATATCTGGGAAGGGATAGTTTTCTGATTACCTGATTTTATAAGTTACATAAACTAAGAATTCTGAAAAAAAATCTCAAATCTTGTGTTTTTCTCAACTTGTCTTTCTTCATTGAGGTTTTTAAATGCTATAAGTTCATTTTCTTAGCTTTAGTTCTGATTTTCATTTTAATTTTACTTAGCTTTGTCTGTTTTCTCCTTGTCCAAGTTTGTGTCCAGCCTGGATTCAAGCTCTGGACTGGGAGAACCTTTGTGTAATGAAAGGAACAAGGGTCTTAGAGTCCCAAAGATGTGAACTTGAAACCTAATTCCATTACTGCCTAGTTGTGACCACATGTGAGCTATTTAGTTTTGCTGAGGCTTATGAGTTATGTGGTCTCATGATAGTCAAATTAGAGTGTGGTATATGAGAGTAGAATGAGGCTGTACAGGTAAAACACCTGGAGAGTAAGTACCAGTTCCCTGTGCTTGATGCTATGTTCTTCCCAGTTACCCTGACCCTGATCGCCAATCCTGGCATCTTTATTCATTCATTTCAGTGATTCCAAAAGACACCATTCCTGATACTTAGCTGACTTTTAGATATTAAAATGCTCTCAGTTCTTACGTTGCAATTAACTTGAAATCCCTGTGGTAATTATTTTATTATCTACAATGTGAAGTTGACTTTAGTGGGAGTCACAGTCCTGATTTTATCTTTAGTTATTTTTATCCAGATATAGTAATTAAGTATTTAGTGTTGAACTTCCAACATTTAATTGATGTACCAGAGTCATTATTCACTTTCTGTTATATTTGTTCAAATGACAGGAAAATGAAGTTAGAAATTGAGATAATATTGATAACATTGATTGAGCAAATTCTTCAGAGAACATTATGTATATCCTATATACTGCATTAATTCCTAAATTATTAAGTTTTTATGTTTTATAATTGTTATTGTTTTATACAAAAGATGTTTTGCAAGAAATGTAATGAGAGCCTAAAAATGAACACTTAGTTTGGGTTTATGAGGCAGTATTCTCTAAGAGTAATCATAATTAATTAATATTATATTTATTATTGTTAAATATGTTCAATAATTTTAATTGCACTCTAGTTATAGTTTCATTGCATATATTTAATAGGCAAATGGAACTTCAGACACAAATTCAGACACAAAAATTCTGAAGCACTTACTTAAACATGCATCCCCACCCATGATACAGTATTCCTTAATTCATTATTACTGTAGCCAATATCTTAAAAAACGCTCACAGTTTAAATTTAGGGACTACATGAACAGCTTAATTTATGAGACCTGATTTTCATGAAAAGCACCTAAGATAATTCATAGTAATAGATATATTTTTTCAAATAATAATGATGAGGAAGAATGACAAATTTTACCAATTGCAGCATACAGAGATAGACTTTCTCACCTGTTTTGTTTGGGGAGAAAAGAAAACATAAAAAGGAAAGAAGGCCAGATGAATACTTTTGCTACAATTAGTGGTGATGCATGTAGTGAACTGCTAAGTATCCATGACTAATCGAGATAGACAGGGCTGTCCCTTGCTAATCACAAAAGATATTGGCCTGTCCATAGGAGAAAAGAGTGATTATATCAAAAAGAACAGTCAGCTATTACCAGGGCAAACTCTGTCAGGAGTGTCTGTGAATGATAAGACAAAAGGACAGAGATGAAATTAAAAGCAGCATTAACTGTCTTTAAATAAGAAGGCATTTTTATGTGTTCATGTACTGCATTGAAAGATGCTTTGTTTTGTTTTCTTTTACAAAATGTATTTTTTAAAGAAACACACTACTTAATTATAAACTCATGAAATTCATTGTCATAAAAATTTATCATGATGATCATTTTCTACAATATTGTAAAGCACTTAAAAATTTATCATTATTTTATATTTTCCATATAATCTCTAGGTGCTAATTATAGCCAATATCAAATCAAGTACAGAACAAAGGATAAAGCCAAATGTGGCAGGTAGGTTGAATTTTTGTGGTAAGGTAATACAGTTCTGCTTGGTTTTGGTCTACCATTATTTATGTAAACAGATGATTAAGTCTTAGTTGATAATTTATAAATGATTATTTTCTGCCAAATACACCTTTAACTTTTTTTTTAAGATTTTTTTTATTATTCATTTAAGAGAGACAGGGAGAGCAAAGAAGAGCACAGCAGGGGGGAGCAACAGAGGGAGAGGGAGAAGCAGGATCTTCGCTGAATAGGGTGCCCAATGAGGGACCTTGATCAAGAATTTAGCAGAGCTTAGGTAGCTCAGTCATTTAGCCATCCAACTCTTGGTTTTGGCTCAGGTTATGATCTCAGGGTCCTGAGATTCAGCTCTGCCTCAGGCTATGCACTCATGGTGGTGTCTGCTTGAGAGTCTCTCCTTCCACCCTACCCCTTCCCTGCTCACTCAAGCACACACTTTCTCTCTCAAACAAATAAATAAAATCTTAAAAAAAAATAATAGGAATTTAAATCTATTCAGTCTGCCTTCACAGTCCATAAGTTTCATTACTGTAGCATTTTTCCTTTCACGGTGAAGCAGTTACAAATTGTGTGACCAGAACTTTGACTTTGTTGGGTGAATAAGCTTGATTTAGATTGCTATGGAATAAGTAGAAGGAATAAGTATATTCTTCAGTTTGCTTGTTTGTTTGTTTGTTTCAATGATTGAGGTAGCTCATTCCAAAGAGAGGACTCTAGAGACTAGACATAGATTTTGGTTGGCTGATAATACTTTAAGTCTTATTGAATCACAAGGGGATTAATATAAATTGAAAACCTCAACTAGCTCACATCAAAATTCTTTTGAGAATTTACTTTAACTGACTTACACTGCTTTTATTCAATTCCAAAACATTATAAATTTTAGAACAATTTCTGGGTATAGAGGGAGTTTAACCGAAATACTAGGAACTCACTGAATTTAAGACATAAGCAACTTTCACGGATTCTTCTCCTACCCACTTAAGCCCCCATGTTGCATCACCACTTCCTCATATCAGGGAGATCATATGATAGTTGTCTTTCTCCGCTTGACTTATTTCGCTAAGCATGATACGCTCTAGTTCCATCCATGTTGTCGCAAATGGCAAGACATTGGGGAGGGTATGTGCTTTTGGGTAAATTGGAAGTGGAGGTGAACCATGAGAGACTATGGACTCTGAAAAACAATCTGAGGGGTTTGAAGTGGCGGGGGGGTGGGAGGTTGGGGTACCAGGTGGTGGGTATTATAGAGGGCACGGCTTGCATGGAGCACTGGGTGTGGTGAAAAAATAATGAATACTGTTTTTCTGAAAATAAATAAATTGGAAAAAAAAAGACATAAGCAACTTTTGTAAATGAAAAAACACAGTACTACTAATCAATCAATAGCACATCATTATAGTTTGTCAGTGAGTTGTTGACTTTCAGACGGTTGTCTATGGCTGTGACCAAAATCATTTTGGAGAGGATAGGACAAGGATGAGTAATATAAACTTTACTGAGATTGGTTTTTAAAAACTTACTCTTATGAAAGTTTATTTTTCCAATGTTTTTGTTTCCAAAGAGCATTTTTTCCTCAGTCTGAAGAAACTCCACCTCTTCTAACTGTGCAGAACATAGGCTTGCTGGTATAGCTACTAGAGGCCTGGATCTGTTACCAATATCTTCTGACCAGTATCTTCATCTTGCCTGTCATTTGGTGAGATCTGAGTCAGAAACTACAGTCTTCCTTAAGATGTTCCTCGATAGAACATTGCATTGTTATCTGAAAGTCTCAAATGAGTACATCCTTCAGGTAAGGTCTTGCAAATCTGGATGTTTCCTCAACTGGCCACTAATATCACAAAATTATCCAATATAGCCTACCCCTGCTCCCACAGGGTAAATTGGGCAGAACTGCACCAAAAGATGCTCTTGATATAGCCCTATGCTTCTGGCTCCTGGAGTTGCTGCATGTAGTTCTCTCATTCCCTAAATAAGCCTGGACATATTCTAATTTTTCTGGAAAAAAAAAAAACACTAATGTCATATAATCTCCTAGACATATTTTAATTGTGCTATTATCTTCCAAAAATTTAATTCTTCTTATTTTCCTTACTGGAGCTATAAGTGCCCTAGGTGCCTAGTAAGACCCTCTCCTTGTTCTTGGAGGCCACCTCCATGCATAAATAAAAGCCTGCTCTACAGAGTCTTCACCAAACTTTGTTCTTTTAATTAGATGTACACTCAGGGTTTCTAGACTCTGGGTTACATTTCACTTGACCTTCAGATAGTTTTTATTGTTGTTAACCTACTTGTCCAAGCTAGGTTATCTTTTCTAGCTGAGATATGTTTCTGAGAACTATTAATGTACTAATTAACCTAGTATTTTAGCATCCATAGAAGTAATTACTATAACTAGCAGCATTTTACAGATGAAGAAACTGAAATACAGAAGGGCAAGATAACTTACCCATAGTCACCAGCTGGCAATACACCAGGTTTTGCATTTAGGCTGTTTGGGTATAGAGTATACACAGGCAACCAATAGCTATTCTACTCTGAGAGGGGGAAGGTGGATTTATATTGGGATCAGTGAATTGATGTAGTTCACTGCTGATGATTTCAGTATCCTCTAAGTTTCCTGTGTAGCAGAACGTGCAGTAGGATGGAGGGTTGTGAAAGAGATGTGAAGGGAGGGGCAAATCTTTGGTCAAACTTCCCACTTGTGTGACTTTTCCTATCAGCTCTCAAAAAACCACAAACTACACTAAAAATGATGGGGGACCAGGGGAGTTGAGGATATTGAGGGAGAGCAGTTCTGGTGAGCAGACATCGAGGGTGAATAAAGAAGAGAAGCCTTGAGATGACTGTTGGAATGGAATAGCACAAAATGAGATTTTCTTCTACATGTGAAAGATGACATTTTGTTCATATTTAGTTAGAGAGTGGTAGGTAAGTCTTGAAGAATCCAGTGCTGTGGACAGTGGAGTCTGAGGGTTTTTTGTTTGTTTGTTTGTTTTTTGTTTTTAAAGATTTTATTTATTTGACAGAGATCACTAAGTAGGTGAGTGGGGGGGGATAGGCTCCCTGCTGAGCAGAGAGCCTGATGTGGGGACTGATCCCAGGATCCTAAGACCATGGCCTGAGCCAAAGGAGCTTAACCCACTGAGCCACCCAGGTGCCCAAGTCTAAGTTTTCTGATCCAGAATGTTTGAAGATAAAGAAATGGTAAATGAGGTATGGTTGGAATCTTGATGGAGGATGGCTTTGTGAGAGGAAGATTAATTTGTGATGTGGACATCACATGATAGGAAGCCAGGATTTCCCCTACAGGTTTCAGCCAGAATATAGGCACAGAAGAGTTAGTTAGGTCATAGGGATTCTTCAGATAAGTTGGTCAGAGACAGTATAATAATTCTCCCATGGTGATCACATGCTTTTCTGACAGAAGCACATTTCAGATTTTTTTGCTTGAAGTGACTTATGAATTAAATCTTCTCTGGGATTAATTGTAGGCTGTTATACATGCCCAATAAGACTGTGGTTCTTTATGACTTAAAATAGGTGGGGAAGTGTGCAATGATTCCTCTGACAAGATTTTAAACACTGGGAAAACTGTCTAGGTCAATTGGTTATGTTTCTCTTTTTATTGCTTGTAAATTTTTCTGCCAAAATCAAGGGCTGAGAGGGGAGTTTTGTTCTCTATAGACTATATTCCTACACTTGTATTACTTCAACAACATTCCCTCTAACTATTTCTTTATAGCTTAAAAGCTCTCGGCATATATTATAAGAAATCACTGGGCACAAACTATATAAAATAGTTATGCAAAATAGTTACAAAGCCCAGGATGTTTTCAGGTTCAGTTCACTTGCTTCACTACCAACAGACATGTTTTGGTACCAACCAGAGTTTTGATCTCCTAATCATATCTCTTAAATATATCTCTAATCCTTCTATTTCTCCCCATCTCCATTATAGCCCCTTTGCTTAGGCCACATCATCCCTTGTCTGGAATGCTACAGTAGCTTCCTATGGATCTGCATGTTATCCATCCTAATCATTCTCCACACTACAGCTAATGGCATCTTTCCAATACAAAAGTGCAGTATCTCTCTTTAAAGTCTTTCAACTCTTCCCTATTTTGGTTAGGAAGAAGTTCAGAGTCTTTTTAGATCTCCTTCTTGATCCCTCTAGTCTTCTATCTCAGTAAAAGTGTCTTTGGTTCCAGAACCTTGATTGGAAAACCTTTCTGCCTCTCATTCATTTCCTGTTCCTGTCACCTAGCTGATTCCTAATTCCCCTTTCAAGTTTCGGTTTGGATGTCGCTTCCTATAGGAAGACTTCTTGTTCCTTTTAGATTAATTTAGGTTTTCCTCCTTTGTGTTCTCAAGCAGCCTGTACTTATTTCTTTTATTTAAACTGTTCAAAAGATCTTGAAATCACCTGCTTCTTTGAACAGAGTATAAGCTCCTTGAGGTCAATTGCCACATCTTTTTCATGGTTGTATCTCTGGTGTTAAACCTAGTGTTTGGCACAGAGTAGGTGACTGTATGTTTCTACAGAGTAGGTGACTGTATGTTTCTATAAATTAAATATGATTTGATATTACTCCAGAGCAATCCTTCTCAGTTCTCTTGAATAAAGAAGACATTCAACATCAATTTCAGATGGGTTTATTCTGAAATAACCTGGAGGGTTTCTAACACATTAAGCTCATTTTTATGTCTCCCTCAATCAAAAATTTTCCTGATCTTGGCCTTCAGACCCATCATACCTATCTTAAATGTCTATAGTAGGTTTCTCACTTGCCCAGAAATGTTCCTGAACCAGCTCTCCAGAGATATTCAGCCTGTCTTTAAATCATCTTTATCTTGCTTTTAGCTCCCCTTTTCTTTGGTTTTCACCTTCTGATTCTTTATGCTTTCCTCTTGCTGACACAACCACATCCATATAGATGGAAACTTTTTCTCTAAATAGTACTCTTGTGTTTTGGCTAAATCTGGACCATCAAAAATTCCATATATAAGTCCCCTAGGTAATATACAAACAGATATAAATCAAAAGATTTTATGCAAATACATATATACTTGAGGAGAGACGTGTAATCTCAGGATTGGAACTTGTAGAAGAAATCATGTGTGATTAGGCAGTACACATTACAGGCAGAAATAGTGGGAAGTCTACAGCTGCCATTTCAGGATATCATAAAATTTAACAACTATCCCAAAACATAAATGCATTTTTACCAACGGTAAGTCAGATTCAAAGCAAATGATTGCAAAATCTCAAATGTGTTTTTATTTTAAACACTGGTTTAACAAGTTTTCAAAAAACAAAATTATGTCGGTTCTGAACACACTGATTTATAGGCAGGTCTTATGCAGATGTAGTTGTAAGTGAGACAAGTACAAAGTAAGGTTATAATTTTATACAGGTAGGTTTTTTTTCATCTGTAGTATCGGTATCTTCTTTGTTTCTCCCAAGACAGCCCTTGGGTTAGTGACATTTCAAGATGCCACCAGAAGATAGATAATAGCATCTGATTACTTTAGGGTTAATCGTTAGCAACATGGTTGTACTAGTGACATTGTTTATAGTGTTCAATTAAATGCCAATTTAATGACATTCCACATTTAAACAGCACTGCTGAGCTCTTATGTAGTTTCCAGCCCAGAGGACTGACCAGATGTCCACTCTTACTGACCTACCACATGCCTTTCTATCTTTCAAGGATGCAGGTAATTGCTAATCCTAAAGGAGACTCAAACAAGCTATTTTCTGGCTGTATTCATGACGTCTTTCTTAATAGGGAATGAATTGGCACTCTTCGTAGTGCCAAATATCCAACAGAAAACTGGGTTTGGGTATTTATATGGCAGGAATTTTGTTTCATGAAGTCTTGGCTGGATATTCCACTGTAGATTTACAGCTTTTCATCATACCTTGCATTCTGAGAGGAATGATGGCTGCATTACTACTGACTAAGCAGCTGCAGGATTATCTCTTCCACCCAACCAATTCACCTGGGCTTTTGGAAATAGGTTTTCAGACCTGAAAAGTATTCCCGTTCCAAGGGTGAGAGTGAATAAACTGAACTAGCACTAATATTCAGCTGCAATGAGACTGTCAGCCCCTGATAATTTGCATCCAGAGAAACCAATTTGAACCAAAGTGCTGCTACTGAAATGTGTCTTTTACTAATAGACTCCTATAAATATATAATGCTTTGTTCATTCAAATATCCTCAGGTGAAAGAAATTAAAGTTAAGGTCATTTTCATCCCACAGCTTCACTAGCTGCTTGTTCAAATGTATTTTAGAGATGACCTCAAGTGGGAATGTATATTGAGGATATCCATCCCATCTTCCTCCTTATCCCTTTAAACAAAGATAGCAGACCAGGGGTGCTTGGGTAGCTTAGTCATTAAACATCTGCTTTCAGTTCAGATCATGATCCCACAGTCCTGGGACTGAGCTACATAGGGCTCCCTGCTTGGCTGGGAACCTACTTCTCCCTCTCCTTCTGCCCCTCTCCCCTGCTCCTGCTCTCTCTCAGGATCTCTCTCTCTCTCTCTATCATCTCTATCTCTCAAAAAATAAAATCTTTAAAAACTACACATCAGACAAGAGCTCACATATGCCAAAGCAACATCTGATATGTAGCAACTGTAAACTTTCTATATAATTAATCAGTAACTATTATTAATGAAAGATGAGTAAATTTTTAAATTAAGAATATATATTTGTATTAAGAATGTATACCTATATTTGTATATCTATATTTAGCTATAGTTGTAGTTATATATGGAGCAACAGACAGAAAGAAAAAGAAGGAAAGAGTCATATTATATATCAGTTATTAACACTACTGGAAACTACTCAAGGAATCCTATTTTATAGCAAACCACATTTTGAGAAATATTATTTTAACTAAATTATAAAAAGAAGAAAACTGTACTTCAACACACTGGTTTACTAAGGCTACGCCTTTGTTTTCTATCACTTGTAGCTATTCAAGTGAGAATTTAATTAAATGTTTCTTACTTGAATAAATAATCTGATAAAATGAGATCAGTGATGGCTAGTGCCTGGAGGATAATGTCCTTGGTGATTGATGGCTTTGTGAATGCAATACTGAATCTTATTTTACAATATATTCTGACCCTTAAGTAGCATTTGATCTCAAGCAAAGCCAATATGAATCAAAAGATTGAATCAAAATTTGGGGGATGGAGCATAATAATCTGGTTATTTTTATTCTAGGATTTCAGGTCAATTATTAGAGTTAATAATATTTCTTAATTTGTGAAACATTATCATCATAACTCCATGTAAAATTTCTTCCTTGTTTAATTTTATTTTATTCCATTTCCTATTTCCTGTTCCTTTTTTGGTAATCATTTCATGAGGTCAATTTAGTTCTTTAAATACACACGGATCCTTGAAATCTGCCCAGTGTTTTTGATCCTACTATACTTACATGTTCTTATTAAATACATCTCAAGTAATACTGTGCTGTGACATTATCCTCTTTATCTTTTTTCTTACTTATTTCACTCAACACTAGTTTTAAATGTATTCATATATACTTCATTTACTCAAATTGAGCCATAGCTCCCATTATGGATAACCAAGAATGTGATTTTTGTTTCTTGAGTAATTGTGTACTTAATTTCACTGAATGGTGGTGTCACACTGTTCTTCAAGAGGTCTGGGACTATTTGTACTCCCACCAGAAGAGTATGATGGATTTCATCAGCATATTATTTACAAAAGAAGGATTTAAAATAAAAAACCTGTGCAAATTTCTGTAGAAGTAAAACTTTGTAGTGCATGTTGTATGATATATAATTTAAGCAAAACAATTTGGTATATCTTGTGTTAAGGAGATGCTTATAAATACTTTCTGAATAAATTGAATGAAGTGCAGTAGACTTCTGGCTCTGACACTTATGAGTTCTGTCTCATTGGACAAATTAATGAATTAATTAATTGGACAAATTAATGAATTAATTAATTGGACAAATTAATGAATTTCTTGGTTCTCTCATCTGTTAAATAGCCCTAATAATACACATTTATTAGATTGTTAGAAACATTATATGAAATACTTCTTGAAAAGATTTAGTAAAATATTCCAAAATAATAAACATTATTTTTATTATTTTCTTCTAATTATTATTTAGTGGTGCCACAGAGGTTCATATATAACTACGAAGCAGTGACATTAAGCAAGTTTTGAAAATGAAAGTAAACCTATGCAGATCTATCATCTCTACTACTGTGCTCCCAGTAAAACACCTTTAGTGTTTAAGTACTTAAACTTTCTCTAGTTAACTCTTGATACTTTTTGAAACTGATGTTTACATAGGAAATTTCATATTCATATGTAAAACACAAAATACAGCCATTTTGAGAAAACAAGGTGCAAGAAAGCATTTCAGTTACATTTCAGATGCAATTAGGAAACCATGAAAATCCCACGCAGATATTTTGAGAAGAAGAGCATGTGTCAATAAAAGACACATGCATGTATTAGAGATCTCTCTGGCTGTAAAAGCCAGCATCATACTGCAAACCATTCTCTGCCCACGTAACTTGTCCTAAAGGTATTTAGAGGATGCCTTGCAAAGTTAAACCCTATTTTAAACTAGATTCACATGAGTCACCCCAAATCAAGAAAGTATCAAAGAAGGTATCTATAAAAAAGAAAAGTAAATCAAAAAAATGTAGTATAGTGGGAAAGATATTGTTCTACACAAAGGCAACTCTGTGCCCTATCAATTATTTTGTAATCAGTAAACAAGATTTAATCATTTTAATCCCTAGCATATTCATATGACAGTTTTCTGTGTTTTATCTACATTTAGGAAATAAGTTAGGTATTTTACTAGAGTAGATCTAAGTAAGAGCTATGACTTGTAGTATTTGAGAGGACTCTTCTTTTAAAGAATACACAATTATCTTACATTTATTAATGTTATAAGTATTTATTGCTAAGCTCTCTTCCAAGATCTTGAAAAGTGCTCATTCAAGCAAAGGTTTCTGAAGGTTAAGCTTCATCAGCTTTATAATAAATCAGCCTCTGGAATTTGAGATTATTGTGTAATGCATCATAATCTCTCCTTTTTTAATAGGAAATAGGTACCCAGTTAGCATTTTGGCACAGAACGTTTGATTTTCAGGAATGTGTAGCTGACTGATACGAAATATAAGATTCCTATTTTAAGATGAACTATGAAGAAAAAAATACAATCAATTAAAGGAGGAGAAAAAAAAGTCAAGTAATTGTAGCCAAATGTTCCTCTTTAGTTCTTACTTGATGCACTAAATGGCTATCTTTTTTTTTTCTTTTTTTTAATTTGGACTCATTTGCTATTATTTAGTGTATCAGCTCTTAGATTCTCAATTTAATAGAACTGATTGCACTTGTAAGCATCAATTACAGACAATTTTATTTTTATTTCCCATTGTCCTTAAAATATAGTGTGTAGAGTTATTTGCTTCCATGCCTCAGATTCCATGACTTTCCTCATCTTTCTTAGGCAACAGAAGATCTTTAGTTCCTCTGAATCACAACTCAAAAATTAAAATGTCCATTCCTAGGTAAAATAAAAATTTCCAAAATATATAAAGAACACACACAACTCAATATCAAAGAGGCAAGCAATCCAATTATAAATGGGTAGAGGACCTGAATAGACATATCTTCAAAGAAGATATACAGATTGCCAGTAGACACATTAAAAGATGTTCAATAGGGGGCTCAGTAGGTTAAAGCCTCTGCCTTTGGCTCAGGTCACGGTACCAGGGTCCTGGGATGGAGCTCTGCATCAGGCTCTCTGCTCAGCAGGGAGCCTGCTTCCCCCCCCGCCCCCCGACTGCCTCTCTGCCTACTTGTGATCTCTGTCTGTCAAATAAATAAATAAAATATTAAAAAAAAAGACGTTCAATATTACTTACCATCAGGGATATACAAATCAAAACCACAGGGAGATATTACCTTACACCTATCAGAATGGCTATTGTCTAAAAGACAAGAAATTACAAATGATGGTGTGGATTCAGAGAAAAGGGAACCCTTGTGCACTCTTGATGGGAATGCAAAATGATGCCTCCACTATGCAAAGCAGTGTGGTGGTTCCTCAAAAAAGTTAAAAATAGAACCATAATACAATCCAGGAAATTCCACTTTTGGGTATTTCAACCAAAGGAAAACAAAAAACAAAAACACTAATTTGAAAAGATATATGCACCCTTGTGTTCACTGCAACATAATTACCATAACCAAGATATGGAACCACCCTGAAGTATCCATTGGTAGATAAGTGGATGAAGAAGATGTGATATATATCAGAGTATTACTTAGCCATAAAAAGAAAGAAATCTTACCATTTGTGACAATGTAGATGGACCAGCATAGATGGAACCATGTTAAGTGAAATAAGTCAGACAAAGAAAAATAGCATATAATTGTGTGTACTTATGGAATCTAAAAAACAAAATAAATGAACAAGAAAACAGCACAGAAACATACTCATGGATCCAGAGAACAATCTGGTGATTGCCAGAGGGGAGAGATGAAAGATGGATCAAATGAGGGAAAAGATTAAAGGGTGAATAAAGGGTGCAAACTTACAATTATAAAATAAATAAGACATGGAGAAGCAATATATACAGCATGGAGAATATAGTTAGTAATCCTATTAACAACTTTCTATGGCGACAGACAGTAGTTTGATTTATGATGTTTCATCACTTCATAAGGTGTATAAATGTCCAGTCACTATGTTATACACCTGAAACTAACAGAAGATTGTATGCCAACTATTCTTAAATAATTTTAAAAAAACACTTTAAAGGTGAGTTCCAGTTTATCTTCTCCTGTCTCATCTAGACCCTCTACTCCTTTCCACATCTCACTATAGATATTTTCTGATCTCTTTCAAAATTTGAGCATGGGGCAGAAGAATAGATAGAGGAGGGAAAAAAGTTCTGAACCAGCTGGTACTGGTGTGATGATCTGCTAATGACTCTTTTTCCTTCTGTTCCTGACATTTTTTCCATCTGTATTTCATTGAACAAAGTAAGCAAATTTCTCTTCCACTCACTCCTTTTTAATCCTTATGCATTTCTTAGTCTCTTTTGTTCTCTAGATTTTTTTTTTTTTTTGGTCCAGAGAAACTATATCAAATGGACCAAAGATGATCCCATGCTCTCTCTATAATCTGGTTCATCTGGAAACAATCATACATAGTCTTCACCCAACAGACTCTGCATCCTCACCATTGCATCTCTTGTATTCTGCTTTAAAACAGGAACTCAGCCCACCCTTTGCCCTACAGACTTCCTAGGTAAAAGCCAGAAACCAGACAACTGCATCTCCAAACTCTAAGGACATATTTAAGGTTATGACTAAGAATGAAGAACCCTCCATCCCTCAGGGTCATGGGGAGAGGACTCAGGAGCAAATAACCACTCACTACAAACAAAAATATCCTTCCCTTATATTTATATTACCAATGTAGGTAAATAGCTTTAGAAGTTACTTGTTTTGTTTCCTACCATCTTCTTGAAATACATTTATCCTGAACTGGAAACTCACTTGAAATCTATTTTGATTGTCTTAGTACTGTATTTTTAAAAAGTACTTTCTTATGAAGAAATAAAACAATTTTTGCAAGCTTAAATATTTTTAGCATAGCACCTCCTCATATTTATATGGTAATTAAATAAGATATAGTATTTGCCATGGTTCTTACTGAATTTATATCATGGTATATTTAGTCATTTCTTTAAAAGGGTATTAAGTGTTTTTGTTTGTAATATCCTTAGTTATTTTTCCGTGACTGATGTTAATCATACTTATACAATATTATGAGACCAGTGTCTGTAGCATAGTATGATATATGCCATTGGTATTTAGCCCTAATCTGAAATAAAGAGGCAAAAATGCCTCACAGAGAGATACTTTAACTTAAGGGATATACAAAATTTAAACATTCCATCTAGTTTTGTTTGCATTTTTATTAGAAGAATAAAGACAACCACTTTGGCCTACTATTAAAAAGCATAAGTATGTCTTAAGGACTGTTGCATCAAATATTTTGAATGACATGATTCTGGGATCTTAAGAGTGTGTGTGTGTGTGTGTGTGTGTGCTCTTGAGACCCCTTTCTAGCAATATTATACAGAAGAGAAGCTAAAAGGAAATAATGACAATTAACAATCCTAAAAATAGCTAAAAGGAGAGGATAAAAAAGAAAGACTGGATTATAGGTAACCTGAGAAGACATTTTTTACTGCTCAAAATTTACCAGGATCTACTATTTCTTTGACAGAAACTGAAAATAAAGTTGCTTTGTAAATTATTTGTTTATTTTTGTAGGTTAACACTGACATTTCAGTTGTATAAGTATAGATTAGAAATGGTTTACAAAAATAAAAATACAAATTATTTCCCAGAAAGAGAAACACATTTTTTATATAGCAGCAATTCTTTTATTCCAGTGTATTCTTTTTTTTTTACCTACCTTTATTTTCTTAAAATTTTTTTTCAATTTATTTATTTTCAGAAAAACAGTATTCATTATTTTTTCACCACACCTGGTGCTCCATGCAATCAGTGCCCTCTATAATACCCACCACCTGATACCCCAACCTCCCACCCCCCGCCACTTCAAACCCCTCAGATTGTTTTTCAGAGTCCATAGTCTCTCGTGGTTCACCTCCCCTTCCAATTTACCCCAACTCCCTTCTCCTCTCTAACACCCCTTGTCCTCCATGCTATTTGTTATGCTCCACAAATAAGTGAAACCATATGATAATTGACTCTCTCTGCTTGACTTATTTCACTCAGCATAATCTCTTCCAGTCCCGTCCATGTTGCTACAAAAGTTGGGTATTCATCCTTTCTGATGGAGGCATAATACTCTATATACCAGTGTATTCTATCTAATATATTAAATATCCAATAGATAAAGTTACATTTTTTAAAATATCAGCTATTTTTATTAAGTTTAGAACTTTAAGTTTAGAACTAAGTAAACTAACTTAACTTTATTAAGTTTAGAACTGAAACTTTAATTTTAGTAAAGTTGGCAGCTTTAGTAATAGAAGAATTAGATGGTGATTTCTGCTTTCTACTGTCTGTTGTGTGAGAAATGAAAATCGTTAAAAAAATTTAAAAAAATTAACTTTGTTACCTGTTTAAGAGGCTGTTTCATATGATGTTGAAACCTCAAACTTAACCGTTCTGTTGAGCACACTTCCTGACTTTCATGTTGGTCCTCCAGTGCATAGAACACAATACAGAGAGGCAAGTAATATACTTGCTGATTTATTTGAGGATTTCCCTCAATTAATGCTGTGTAGAATTGTAATAATCCAACTTGATGATGTTTGTATTGGCATTTGGATTAGGATGACTGATAAATCCCATTCACTTCCTTTCCAAAATCACTACTTAGCATTCTTTTAATTCACTGCTGTGATAACATTTACAGAGTCAGGGTTATTTGAAATAAGGATAAAGGTAAAAGATTGAGACTCTAAAGTTCAACTATGAAATTTAGATTTAGAGAGAATATTAATGTAGGGGTCATTTAAGATAATTTCGCATTTTACAGGCAAGAAAATTGAGGTGGTACAGATAGAGCCAATAAGTGACTGGTGTTAGGATAACTGTGAGTGAATATCATGGAACACAAACATCTCACCCGCCACTAATCCAGGGCTCTGTCAACAATACTGAATCCAAGCATGAAGAGATAAGACAGAAATAGGCTTTCTAATCTTAAATCATCTGAAATTTACTTAAAACAAGCATAAACTAATAAGCTACATTGGCTTAGGCCTGCTACTTTCATTCTTATTCATCAATAACACTTCACACATAGTAAATGCTTGATAAATATTTGTTGAAATGAACTAAATTTATTCAAGGATAAATATAGTGAATGCATCTTTCCAAGGCTTCACCACATTAATATCAACTCATGAATTTTACTAACGCTGAGGTTCTACCTACTCAGTAGCAGTATCTGCCCTTTACTAAAAACTCTGTTAATTCTGAAACACCCCAAGCTAGTGGTCTCTCATGTGCCCCCCCCAAAAAAAAAATCACCTTTTGCTGTTTTGCTCTAAGACAAGAAACTCATTTATATCTCTGTTGACTGTACCTATTATTTGATTATTTTCCCAAAGGGCGATGACATACTGCAAGAGTGGCTGCCTTGCCCTGATACCCTATGATAATGCCCAAGATGTTCTATGATAAGGGAAGGAAATAGGGAGAAAGATTTTGTCCCTGCCTTTCAGTGATTCTTTTCTTCCTGGTGCAGGTAGCACACCTGCTAGATCATACAAACTGGGAAATGGAGGAGTTAATCTTTAAGGTTAGTCTGGCTCTGGCATTGGTTGGCTCAGTCAGTTAAACATCTGCCTTCAGGTCAGGTCATGATCTCACAGGGTTCTGGGATAGAGTCCTGCATTGGACTCCCTGCTCAGCAGGGATCCTGCTTCTCACTCTCTCTCTCTCTCTGCCACTCCCCTTACTTCTGTGTGTCTGTCTCTCTCCCTCTGAAATAAATAAATAAAATCTTAAAAAAATAAATAAAGTTAGTCTGGCTCCAGTCTCTGAGCTACTACCACAAATTGTGTGGAACCTGGCAATGGTGTTCCATCCTCCACATTCTCCTCTACTCTGAGGCTCATGCATAAAATTTTTTTTTTCTCCCATTTTCAGCCAAATAAAATCTGCATGTAAATTTCTTGAATAGGTTGTTTGTAGGGAAATAGATTGGGAAAGGTCTTCCTCTAGCTTGAGTTTCTAGAAATGTTCCAGTTGTGCTCCAAGTTCCAACCTGGCTCATTGCAATAAAATAGTAAGAGTTTTCATTCTATGATACATATTTTATACTTTCTTTTAGTATTTTTGTACTTGCTTATTGATCTAAAACACACAGTCTTGCTTTGAAAAGCTACACAGAACTATTCAATTATTTGTTATTCTATATGGTACATTTCTTTGTGATGCTGCTGCATTACAAACAGTTCTAAAATCTTGGTGATTTAAAATACTATTTCTTGCTTATGGGCTTGCAGGTCAGTTTAGCACTGCTGGACTCTGCTGGGCTCAGATGGGGTCAGATGGACTTGGATTCAGGCTACAAGCTATATTCAGGGCTGTTCCACATTACTTTTCATTCCAGTACTAGTGGCTCTACCAGGCATCTTCTTATGGTAGATGACAAAGGTAAAAACAGCAAGAGAAAACACTCAAGGGGGTGCTGCCTTTGTTTCAGGTCATGACCCTGGGGTCCTAGGATGGGGTCCTGCATCCAATTCCCTGCTCAGCAAGGAGTCTGCTTCTTCCTCTGCTCCTCCCCCTGGCTCACGATCACTCTCTCTCTCTGTCTTGCAAAAATAAATAAATAAGATCTCTAAACAAATAAGCAACAAAAACAAAAAACTCAAATATTTTCACTGCCTCTGCTTGCATCAAATTCATTAACATCCCATTATCCAAAGGAAGTCAAAGTTCAGTCCAAAGCCATCAGGGTAAGGATGACTATCACCCTTAATCTACAATGGTGATAGTGATGATGATCATGATAATATGAGCAGGTTTTCTTTTTTCCTAAATTTTTAATATTAAGCTATATTCACTGTGAGATATTATCCTTAATGTTAAAAAGCCTAAGAAGTCAGACTTACAGGATTATTTTTTCTTCCCATGAAGAAGTAAAGAGGATTTTGGGGGGAAATTTTTCTTCTAAGTGAAGAGAGAAGCACATAGAGATACTGTGGTAAGGAGGACACAGGACTTTGAGATGTTCTCTGAAAGTGTGTCCCCAGTCAACAACTTCCCTAGCTCGCATGATCTTATACTTGAGTACTAGAAAGAAAGTAATGTGATCCCAAATGTGTAATTTTAGAAGAGACCCTAAAAAATATGGGCTGCAGTATTTTGTTGGTTTGGTAACAAGTATATATCACACCTTGAATGAAGATTTCTTCCTCCCACTTTGCAGGCACTCTGGAACCCCAGCAGTCTGAAAATGAAGCAGAAACTTGAAGCATGTGAGCCAGAAGCAGGAGAGGCTATTGTGGTCAACAAGCACAGGCGTTAGAAGGAAACCCCATTTTGAGGTGTGATGCCTTCATGATATGGATAAAGAAAGCAAGAAAGAGGTAGTCTCCCTGTATGTGAAAGAACTGGTTCTAGAACATTTTCATAGTAGCCAAGAAGAAAATTCAGAGGAGGAATTTTCTTGTTACTGTAGCTCTTTTCTTCCAAGCCAGTGTTTTGGAAGGGATTGCTGCTTGTATTGTTGTTGCTATTATTAAATACTGTTACTTTTCATATATTAGTGTTTTATCTTCTCAAGAAGAGTGAACTCTAACAGTTCTTTTGTTGGTGAAAGGAACATGGTTACAGAGTGAAAATCCCCTTGCTTAGGTGAAAATAAAACAAAATTGGTTTTATCTTAGGGAAACAAGGATGAATGATAGCTTATCAGATCAATGAAAAATTGTTGCCATTGGATAAGAATATGCCCAGTGGACAAAAATTTGTTTGGCACTTCTAAGCTTTTATGTTTCAAAATATGCTACACAAGGGCTAGAATTTATTTATTGCTATCAAGTTAGAAGAAAATAAAAAAGTTACCCCATCAGTACCATAGAATTGTATTCCAATACTTTTCATCACCTGAGGGACATTCCACAGGCTGTGAAATTCTCAGTAAAATTGTAAACCTCATTGAATTGTCTCACACTGAGTTGAATATCAATAAAACTACAATTTCATTGGCAAGTACTGGCCAGCAAAAATGGGATCACATTGATTTACATTATCATAGTTTAATATCTTAACAGACATTGTCCCTTAGGTTTACCCCTCAAATAACTTTCTTCTATCTTTCAACTTACCCTTTCTGTGGGACTTTCTTTCTTAGGAATCTCATTTATTCTTATGCTGTAAGCATCGGTGAATCCTGAAATTGTATTTCTAGATCTGCATTTCAGTCTCCTTGATGATCTGCCTTGGATATCCTACAAGGAACTGAGACTGGGCAGGTTAAAAAACAAATCCATTCATTCCCTCTCTTCAGTGTTTCCCACAATGTGCTATTCCTCTTGACTTTCTCATTTCTGTAAATAAGCCTAGTGTATTAAGGCTAGAGCTATTATCCTTCTCCCATTTTCTTTATATTTAATCAATGCAAATTCTATGTCTACCGTGTGTCCGTATTTTATCCCTACATTTCCATTTTTAGTCCATTTCCTCTACTGTAGGGCCTCCTAATTTCCTAATTCTTTGAAAAATTCTTCCAAATGCAATTCTCAAGTTTATTTCTTTTGCTTTCTTAATTCAGCTATAATAATCCACTGCCGATTAATCTTAAAATGCAATCCTTTTGCTACCTCAAACTTTTATCTCTGAGGTTCATTTCAAATGCCATTAACTCCATTAGGATTCTCTTCTAGAGTCATAAACATATACAGTTTCCTGGTTATATGAATTTGCTTGTACATATTGCCCCTGAAATACTGTCACCCATGATTAATCCTTTTAAAAATGTGATCAATTTTGTGTTTGTTCCCCTACTTTTGTCCACCCGGCAAAAAAGTGAGTATCTTCTGTTGGTGAGCCCAGGCTGTAATTTGTACATAAAAGATGAACAGGAAGTGCTACTAAATTTAATCAGCAACTTGACTCTGGCCCTGTGAATTCACAGTTGATTTTGTAGTAAAAACAAATGTCATAATTTTCTTCCAATGGTCATGCAGTTGAAGAATTATCTAGATTCACATCAATACCCAAGAACACAAATACTTACAAATACCTATTGGTATTCCTATGCTTTGATTTTTTGGAAAGCATTCTCCCCTTTAACCTGAAGAAGACATTAATATCCTCTGTTTGGCAAAGAGGCCTGTTAAATATATTAGAGGATGTTCTCACTCGCCGAAGCACTGGAATATTGGATCAGAAATTCCTGCCATTGACAGACTGGTGCGAGTGTCTTTCATGGAGCAGATGTTAAATATCTTCAGGGTGAATTAATCTGGATGGCTATTGATACTGAAAATGGTGTGTTTTTGGTAAAATTAAATGAGATATTTCAGTTTGTCTTAAAATTCAGTAAAACCTTGATTTGGAGACAAAAACAGATATAATTTATATACTCAGTAATTCTTTAAGCAGCCTCCACATTTACTGATTTCTACTTCTTTTTATGACAAGTCTAAACCAACTTGTACTGTTTATCCAATGATAGATTTAAACATGCATTGAATCTTGCAAAGCTTATCTTCTATGAAAATAAGCATAAATAGGGTTCATTTGAGATTATGACTTATATTTTCTTGGCTCTTTGGGGGGCTGCATGATCCTAATAGTACATGCTCTCCCTTGGCTTCCATTTCATGAATTGACATTAAGTAAACCATGAAACCCTGGTGCTAAAATAGACAATTCAACAGTTAAAGAGACAGAAAATGAAGATAGTATAATTACTTTAACACTGCCTCCATTATTCTAAACCTCTTAACATCAGTAATAAAATATTTTAGCAAGAGTTTCCACATGCAATAGTAATTTAATTTTCTTCTCAGAAAGGCGAACTTGTTCATAACTCACCAGAGAAGACTGGGCTTATAAGTTCTTCAGTTCTTCTTATTGTGATAAAATTGGGGCACAGAGTAATTCATTTTTTTCAATGTGGTAGATAAACATAGAGCTAAATACTGAAATAAAAATTAATATGTGTGAGTTATAAAATTATTCCTTTAGAAAATATAGTCTTGGTGGTTTCAATATTATAGATCTGAGTATCTCTCTCTGCACCATCATCATGTGAAAGGTTTTGCTGATGGTTTTATGTGAGTGAGCAATGTGTGGACAGGTGTTCTGGGGAACAGCAAACACACTTAATCTGTGCTATAGTCACAACACCCTCCACCCCAACATGCGTGATGGGTTTTTCAGGGAATCACCCTTCATCTTTACTTTATTGGTTGTGCAAGCCCTATTCAGCTGTCCATTATAAGGGATTTGGAAGGTATGGATCACAATGTCCTTGAAGAAATGTTTTGGCCTGTTTTGTCCAATTTCTGTCACAGACCTGCAGCAGATATTTGAGAAACACACTTTCCTTATAGCCATTTCCACTGATTCAAGTTCAGTGTAAGCAGTGTTGCTGTACATGAAGTATTTAATTATGTTGTCTTAAATACTTTTTTTCTTACTATTACAGGAATTTGCAAATTTAGAACCCTCAGAAATTTTTACAAATACATAGAAGGAAACATTTTCCATCTCACTGATAAAACTGCAATATGTTCCATTTTATTAACTTTATTATGCATATTCATACATATATGATCTGATCATATATATATGCATTTAAATCTTACATATTTATGTTACATCATTATTAGAAATGGCCACATCACAGTCCAATGAAAGATACACCCTAATTCATCTATCCTTTCCCCTATTATTAACCATTGATTTTTTTGTTTTTATTATCATAAGTTCTGTTGTGATGAATTAACATCTGAAGAAAATTCATTTTACATAAACTGTTGAACTGCTTTTTTTATATTTTATTTTATTTTATTATTAACATGTAATGTATTATTTGTTTCAGGGGTACAGGTTTGTGATTCATCAGTCTTGTACAGTTCATAGCAATCACCATAGCACATAACCTCCCCAATGTCCATCATCCCACCCCATCTCTCCCATTCCCTCCCCTCCAGCAACTCTCTGTTTCCTGAGATTAAAAATCTCTTATGCTTTGTCTCCCTCTCTGCTTTCCTCTTGTTTCATATTTCCCTCTCTTCCCCTATGATCCTCTGTTTTGTTTCTCAAATTCCTCATATCAATGAGATCGTATGATAATTGTCTTTCTCTGATTGACTTATTATGCTTAGCATTATACCCTCCAGTCCCATCCATGTAGTTGCAAATGGCAGGATTTCAGGTTTTTTGATGGCTGCATGATATGCCATTGCATATATATACCACCTCTTATTTATCTATTCATCTGTTGATGGACATCTAGATTCTTTCCATAGTTTGGCTATTGTGGACATTGCTGCTATAAACATCAGGGTACGTTTGTCCCTTTGGATCACTACATTTGTTTCTTTGGGGTAAATATCTAGTAGTGCAATTGCTGGGTCCTAGGGTAGTTCTGCTTTCAGCTCTTTGAGGACCCTCCAAATTGTTTCCAGAGTGGTTGCCCCAGCTTACATTCCCACCAACAGTGTAGGAAATTCCCCTTTCTTCACATCCTCATAATATCTGTTATTTCCTGACTAGTTAATTTTAGTCATTCTGACTATTTAGTAAGGTGTTATCTCATTGTGGTTTTGATTTGTATTTCCCTGATGCTGAGTGATGTGGAGCACTTTTTCATGTGTCTGTTGGCCATCTGGATGTCTTCTTTGCAGAAATGCCTGTTCATATCCTCTTCCCATTTCTTGATTGGATTATTTGTTCTTTGGGTGTTGAGTTTGATAAGTTCTTTATAGATTTTGGATACTAGCCCTTTATCTGATATGTCATTTGTGAATATCTTCTCCCATTTTGTTGGTTGTCTTTTAATTTTGTTACATGTTTCCTTTGCTGTGCAAAAGATTTTATCTTGATGAAATCCCAGTAGTTCATGTTTGCCCTTGCTTTTCTTGCCTTTGGCGATGTTTCTAGGAAGGAATTGTTGCAGCTGAGGTCAAAGAGGTTGCTACCTGTATTCTCCTCAAGGATTTTGATAGATTCCTGTCTCACATTTAAGTCCTTCACCCATTTTGAGTCTATTTTTGTGTGTGGTGTAAGGAAATGGTCCAGTTTCATTCTTCTGCATGTAGCTGTCCAATTTTCCCAATACCATTTCCTGAAGAGACTTGTCTTTTTTCCACTGGACATTCTTTCCTGCTTTGTCGAAGATTAGTTGACCACAGAGTTGAGGGTCTACTTCTGGGCTTTCTATTCTGTTTCATTGATCTATGTGTCTGTTTTTGTGCCAGTACCATACTGCCTTGATGCTTACAGCTTTGTAATAGAGTCTGAAGTCCAGAATTGTGATGCTACCAGCTTTGGTTTTCTATTTCAACATTCCCCTGGCTACTCAGGGTATTTTCTAGTCCATACAGATTTTAGTTTTATTTGTTCCATTTCTGTGAAAAATGCTGGTGGCATTTTGATAAGGATCACATTTAGTGAGAAACACCCTAATTGCTCTAGGTAGCATAGACATTTTCACAATATGTTTTCTTTCAATCCATGAGCATGGAACATTTTTCCATTTCTTTGTGTCTGCCTTAATATCTTTCATTAGTATTCCATAGTTTTCTGAGTATAGATTCCTTGCCTCTTTGGTTAGTTTTATTCCTAGGTGTCTTATGGTTTGAGGTGCAATTATAAATGGGCTTGGCTTCTTAATTTCTCTTTCTTCTGTCTTGTTGTTGATGTATAGAAATGCAACTGATTTCTGTGCATTGATTTTTTTTTCCCGACACTTTACTGAATTCCTGTATGAGTTCTAGCAGTTTTGGGGTGGAGTCTTTTGCATTTTCCACATAGAGTATCATATCATCTCAAAAGAGTGAGAATTTGACTTCTT
Source organism: Neogale vison (assembly GCF_020171115.1). Classification (NCBI taxonomy): domain Eukaryota; kingdom Metazoa; phylum Chordata; class Mammalia; order Carnivora; family Mustelidae; genus Neogale; species Neogale vison. The sequence goes on along the minus strand of NC_058101.1, from coordinate 81,155,710 downwards.
CTTTGCCAATTCAGATGACTTTTATTTTATTTATTTATTTATTTATTTATTTTTTTGGGTCTTATTGCTGAAGCTAAGGTTTCTAATACTATGTTGAATAGCAGTAGTGATAGTGGACATCCCAGCCATGTTCCTGACCTTAAGGGAAAAGCTCTCAGTTTTTCCCCATTGAGAATGATACTTGTTGTGGGTTTTTCATAGATGGATTTGATGATATTGAGGTATGTACCCTCTATCCCTACACTTTTTAGAGTTTTGATCATGAAAGCATGCTGTATTTTGTCAAATGCTTGTTCTGCTTCTATTGAGAGTATCATATGGTTCTTGTTCTTTCTTTTATTAACGTATCACATCACACTGATTGATTTTCAGATACTGAGTCAACATTGCAGCCCAGGAATAAATCCTACTTCATCATGGAGAATAATCCTTTTCTTGTACTGTTGGATCCTTTTAATTAGTATTTTGGTGAGAATTTTTGTATCCATGTTCATCAGGGATTTTGGTCTGTCATTCTCCTTTTTGATGGGATCTTTGGTTTTGGGATCAAGGTAATTCTGGCCTCATAAAATGAGTTTGGAAGTTCTCCTTCCATTGCTATTATCAGGAACAGTTTCAAATAGGTATTAATTCTTCTATGAATGTTTGATAGAATTCCCTTTGGAAGCTATCTGGCCTTGGGCTCTTGTTTGTTGGAAAATTTTTGATGACTGCTTCAATTTCATTACAGATTATGGGTCTGTTCATGTTTTCTATTTCTTCTTGGTTCAATTTTGGTAGTTTATATGTCTCTAGGAATGTATCCATGTTTTCCAGATTGCCTAATTTGTTGTCTTATAGTTGCTCATAATAAGTTCTTATACTTGTTTGTGTTTCTTTAATGTTCGTTGTAATCTCTCCTCTTTCACTCATGATTTTATTAGATTGGGTCCTTTCTTTTTTTCTTTTTGACAAATCTGGCCAGGAGTTTATCAATCTTATTAATTCTCTTAAAGAACCAGCTCCTAGTTTCATTGATCTGTCTTGCTGTTCTTTTGGATTCTATTTCATTTATTTCTGCTCTGATCTTTATTATTTCTCTTCTCTTGCTGGGTTTAGGCTTTATTTGCTATTCTTCCTCAAGCTCTTTTAGATTTAGAGTTTTCAGACCTTCTTTCTTGTTTCTTGAGAAGAGCTTGTATTGCTACACTCTTTCCTCTTAGGACTGCCTTTGATGCATCCCAAAGATTTTGAACAGTTGTGTCTTCATTTTCACTTGTTTCCACAATTTTTTTTATTATTATTCAGTTTCCTGGTTAACCCATTCATTTTTTAGTAGGATGCTCTTTAGCCTCTAAGTATTTGAGTTCTTTCCAACTTTCCTCTTGTGACTGAGTTCTAGTTTCAAAGCATTGTAGTCTAAAAATGTGCAGGGAATGATCCCAGCCTTTTGGTACCAGTTGAGACCTGATTTGTGACTCAGATGTGATCTATTCTGGAGAATATTCCATGTGCATTAGAGAAGAATGTGTATTCTGTTCCTTTGGGATAGAATGTTCTGAATGTATCTGTGAAGTCTATCTGGTCCAGTGAGCCATTTAAAGCCTTTATTCCCTTGTTCTTTTGTTTAGATGATCAGTGCATTTCAGGGGGTGTGTGTTAAAGTCCCCTACTATTATTGTATTATTATTGATGTGTTTCTTTGGTTTTGTTATTAATTGGTTTATATAATTGGTTGCTCCTATGTTAGGGCCATAGATATTTAAAATTGTTAGATCTTCTTGTTGGACAGACCCTTTAAGTATGATATAGTGCCCTTCCCCATCTCTTATTATAGTCTTTGGTTTAATATCTAATTTAGTCGATATAGGGATTGCCACCCCAGCTTTATTTTGATGTTAGCATGGTAAATTATTTTCTTCCCCTTCACTTTAATTTTGTAGATATCTTGGGTTTAAAATGAGTTTCTTGAAGACAATATATCAATGTGTCTTTTGTCTTTCTTTTTCTTTATTTCTTTTTCTTTTTTTTTTTAATTTTATTTATTTATTTGACAGAGAGAGATCACAAGTAGGCAGAGAGGCAGATAGAGTGAAGGGGGAAAACAGGCTCACCGCTGAGCAGAGAGCCCAATGTGGGGCTCGATCCCAGGACCCTGGGATCATGACCTGAGCTGAAGGCAGAGGCTTTAATCCACTGAGCCAGCCAGGTGCCCCCCCCACCTTTTTTTTTTTTCAATCCAGTCTGATACCCTGTGTCTTTTGATTGGAGCATCTAGCACATTTACATTCATGGAAACTGTTCAAAGATATGAATTTAATGCTATGGTATTGCCTGTAAAGTGGCTGTTAATATACATTGTCTCTGTTCTTTTCTGGTCTATGTTACTATTAGGCTCTCTCTATGGTTGCAGGACCCCTTTCAATATTTCCTATAGAGCTGGTTTGGTGTTCACAAATTCCTTTATTTTTAGTTTGTTCTGGAAGCTTTTTATCTCTCCTTCTATTTTCATTGACAGCCTAACTGGATATAGTATTCTTGCCTGCATATTTTTCTCACTTAGTACTCTGAATATATCATGCTGGTCCTTCCAAGTCTCCATGGATAGGTCTCCTGCCATTCTAATGTTTCTACTATTGTAGATTACAGATCTCTTGTCCTGAGTTACTTTTAGGATTTTCTTTTTGTCTCTGAGACTTGTAGGTTTTACTATTAGATGTTGTAGGTTTTACTATTAGATGTTGAGGTGTTGACCTATTTTTATTGATTTTTGAGGGGATTCTCTGTGTCCCCTGGATTTTAATGCCTGTATCCTTAGACATTAGGAATGTTCTCCACTATAATTTTCTCTAATACACTTTCTGCCCCTCTCTCTCTTTCATCTTCTTCTGGAATCCCAATTATTCTAAGATTATTTCATCTTATTATATCACTTATCTCTCAAATTCTCCCCTCGTGATCCAGGAATTTATCTCTTTTTCTCAGCTTCTTTATTCTCCATCATTTGGTATCCTATATCACCAATTCTCTCTCATGCTTCATTTATCCTAGGAGTTTGAGCCTCCATTTTTTATTGTACCTTATTAATAACCTTTTTGATTTTGACTTGGTTAGATTTTAGTTCTCTTATGTCTCCAGAAAAGGATTCTCTAGTATCTCTTATGCTTTTTTCAAGCCCAGATAGTATCTTTATAATCACCATTCTGAACTCCAGTCCAACATCTTACTAATATCTGTATTCATTATTCCCTGGGAGTTGGTACTGCCTCTTATTCTTTTTTTTTTTTTTTTGAGGTGATTTTTTGACATTTTGTCTAAAGAAGAATAGATGGATGAGAGATCAAAATGCTAAAAGAGTAATAACAATCCTCAGAAAAATAAACACTGAACAAATCAGAAGAGACCCAAAACAAGGGAGAAAAGAAAGAAAGAAAAAAAAAAAAAAGAATATTACTAGACTGCTAATAGAACAGAGCCACACACTAGATTTTGGGCATATTTTGGTCTGTTAGAAGAAACTTCATCCGAAAATTTTAAAGAAAGAAAAACATATATATACAAAAATAAGAGTAAATGCAATGATGGATTGGAATAAGATTGTAAAGATGAAAATTTTTTAAAAGATTTTAAAAAATGAATTGATAAGAAGTTGGTTGAAAAAAGAAGGAAAGGGGAAAAAAAAGGAGAGAATGTGATCAGGTGGGAGACTAGAGCAAAGCCATACACCAAGTTTAGGGCATATTTTGGTCTGTTAGAGGAAACTGTATCACAAAATTTTAAAGAAAGAAAAAATTATATATTTACAAAAAATAAGGTTAAAGACAATGAAAAGATAGAATATGACTGTAAAAGTGGAAATGAAAATGATTTTTAAAAAGAACTTAATAAGATTTTGGTTGAAATGGGAAAAAATTCAAAAAAATAGAAAAAGAGAAAAATAAAGAAAATTTTAAAAATTAACTTTGAAAGACTAAGGAATCATGGGGAAAAGGTCATGAATTCTATGTGCTATATTGCTCCTAGTGCTGGAGTTTTGCAGTTCTCATTGATTGGTAATCTTGGTTTTGGGTGGATGTTCTTGTTGATCTTCTGGGGGAGGGGATTGTTGCAGTGACTATCATATGTCATTTCCTGAGGCGGAATTGCACTGCCCTTGTCAGGAGCCACGCTAGGTATTCTGCTTGGGTTCACTCTTGGTAACTTTTGTTTCCTGAACAGTTTTGGAGGATAAGAATGGCAGCCTCCCAATCTCTGGCCTGGTAGGAACTGAGAACTCAAGGCCCCACTCCTCAGGGACCCCTCAGAGAAAAGCAGTCAATCACACCTCTCTCCCTAGTCTCCAGATGCACTCCAAACTCACCCAGCCTGTGACCAAGCTTTTCTATCTGTGGCACATGACCCCGTTTAGAGTCTCCAAACCCAACCAATTTCTGAAGTGCGCTCCTATGCTGCTCCTCCCTGGGGAGAAAGGGGAGTCTTCCCAGGTTTGCCACTTGTTGGGTCTCTGCTCAAAGAGTAGTGGTCCAGCTGTGCCATGGATCATGAGCTCACTCCTCAGCTCTGTCTTTGCAACCGGCTTCTCTGCTCTGATACCCGGGAGCTCTGCCACACTCAGCATACCTGGTCTTTCTGTGACCCCAAGGGTTCTGAGACCACACTGTCCCAGTGAGGGTTCCACATGCACTCCCTGCTTAGCCACTGCAGTGACATCCCTCAGTGGAACAGACATCTAAAAGTTCTGATTTGGTTCTCTGCTTTTCTATCACTTGCCAGTAGTCCCCTCCCCACCAGGGTCTGTCTCCCCAAATATTGCCTCAAATTCACTTCTCTGCATATCCTACCTTCCAGAAAGTGGTTGCTTTTCTGTTGTTACAATTGCTGCCATTCTTTTCTTTGATCATCTGTTGAGTTTATAGGGGTTCAGAAAGGTTTGATTACTATCTAGCTGAATTCCTGGGACCAGACAAAATTTAGGTCTCCTACTCCTCCACCATCTTGCTCCTCCCCCACTGTTGAGCTAGATTTTCTTTCAAAGTTCACGGTATTCTACTTAGCTTAGTTTACATAGCAAAGACAGACCTTTTTAATTAAAAGTATACAAAAATATTCCTTATGATATATGTTACTTACAAATAAAATTCCTGCTCTTTCAAAACCATAGGTCCTTTTCTCTCATTTCTCAGTCCTCTTTCTTTGGCTACATTTTTCTGATTTTAATACCATCTGTCTAGATCTTCTTCCTTCTAGGCCTCTGGAACTCTGACCTATCTAGGCTGACTTCTTACAGCCTAGGCTGACTGATTTTTATTTTCCTCTCTTCAACACTGAGCAATTCCCAGGATGTGGCATTCAGTTTTCTCTCAGGTGTTTCTTCACTTTAGGAACTCATTCATTCTGAAGACTTCAATAATCAATGCCATGTAAATTGAGCCTATTTTTGTTTTTACATATCTTAGCTCTCACTAATGGGAAAGACCCTTGAACCACAGAATACACTATATGATTTTCCCTTTCTCTACGTACTTCACACAATATTATTAGCACTGCTACTACTGTTAATGACAATGCTCATTGACCATTGCATATGCCAAGTGTTGTTCAAAGTACTTTTTCATATTCTTCTAAATTGACCTTCACAAAAATTCTCTTGAGATATGTATTGTTATTCTTATTTCACAATATGTGAGTTCCAGGATGCTAAGTATTTTATCACAATCTATATGATCCTTAAGAGCAGATATAACCTATTATACTATTCAGTCTCATTGTAAACCAGACATTGCACACAGAATATCATCATATTTATAAATAGCTTTTTGTAAGTCATTTATTTTTTTCTTAATAACCATTTAAAAATTCAATATAGAAGTTAACCATGGAGTTAAACAATGGTCCCAATGAAGTGGAAGAGCTAGGTTCTCATCTCATGGAATCAAGGAATGAATCTTGAGGACAGCGGCAGTAGACTTTTATCAAATGAAGATACAGAAAAAACTTCAAGAGTGAGAGGAGTCCTGACAGTGTTGCCAACATGGGCCTCCACTGACAGTCTTTTCTTTAGAACTGACCAGGGAGCTTGCGGCTTTAAATTTCTTGGGATGTTTTAGTTTGAATGAGGATTGGTGATAACATCTTTAATGTTACTTCCTCTTAGGGTTCTGGTTATTTTTTGTTGGTCACAGGTGACTGTTATAAAAAAAGGGCACCCCCCCACAAACCTAGGGGAGGGAGGGTGGCCATCATGTTTCCTTATCTCCGGTTTCCCCACACCTCCATATTTTGGGAATTTCTGTGAGCATGATCCTGGTAGCTCCCTATCTCTCCCTACCTAGCCCCACCTGTCCCTTTCTCACTGAGAGAAAGTGATTCAGAATTTGAACCTGAAATGTGAGTTGATAGATTGTTACCTTGTTAAACCTGTATTGTTTCTTAATCCCTTATCTGAATGCAACTTGCAAATGGTGTTCCATTATTCCATTCTATTCTTTCTTGCCCTCCTCAGCCAGTGAGGACTAGATAATGGGTGTGGGGTTGGGCATAAAGAAATTTTTGATGAGTAAACAACACAGCCACAAATCTGCAGACATGTAGCACAGCAGGGAAGGGATCAGCATTATTACTAATATGAATCCATTCCAGGGAATATTTTCTGCCTCCATGTAGATCTTCATTCACCAACTTTGTTTACTTCTTATGACTTCAGGATGACTTTCTCTTTCTTCTTTCACTTCTGTTGTTACTTTTTAACTTGATCCCAGGACCATGGGATCATAACCTGAACCGAAGGCAGAGGCTTTAATGCACTGAGCCACCCAGGCGCCCCTAAGATATCTCTCTTGAATAATGTAGTCTCAGAGTTTATTTTCCTCATTGAGAAAGAACTCCATGACTCTTTCAAAGTTTCCTTCTAGTCAGGTTTCCTTTCCTGTCAGTAATAAAAAACCAACACAAATTTAATTGAAAAAAAAAAGAAAAAGAAAGAAAAGAAAAGAAAAGAAAAGATGAGACAGTGGCCAAATTTCTTCTGTAGGAGTGAGGAAGTCCTAAGTATACAGTCTCTAGGCAATGTGTGCTAGTTGATGAGAGCACGGACTCAGTGCATTTCTAGATTTTAGTCTCTCCTTTTGTCACTTGGCCAAGTGGTTTCACCGTTCAGAGACTCAATTCTCATGTTTTTAAGAGGCGAAAGCTGTGAAATTCAGCTATATTTCATAGCAGAGTCTACAATTAATACCGTCTTTATTTGGTAACAGTGGGCAGAAAGGGAAAGGAGAAAAGGAAGTCCTGATGGTAAGTGAATGGTGGCTACTCCAGACTTAGCCAGCTGGTGGGTCCATCAGGAACCTGTGAGGGTGGGTAACTGCTTCCCATTGCTGTCAATAAATACAGGCAGTTTGATTGATTTCAAGTTTATTAGCCACTGATAATTATTGCATTTTAAAGTAAAAAAGCACATTAAAGCTGTCATTAACCTTGTCAAATTGCTAAATTTGAAAAATGCTAGTACAATTTTCACTTCAAAAGTCGGGTTATTTCCTTGATCCTTCCCCACATTCTTTCTCTTCATTGCTGGTTGCTGAACTGCATATTACCTTTTTAATTCTGTACCTTTGTTTCCAAGCCTATCCTCATTTGCATTTCTAAAATCAGATGTTCCTTTCATATAACACAGTATCCTAATTAAAATATTAAAAGATGCTTTTTGAATGAAAAGAATTTACATTGCCATAAAAAATTCTGAGTGATGCAGGATGCTTCCTTTTTATAATTCAATGACACTTTCTCTCTGAATTATTTTGAGTTATGGAATTAACCCTGTCAGCCTTAAGGATGGATTAAAACTATGGAAGAGGAATATGTTGCAAAAGGGAGTGTACAAAAAAGAAAATGTTGGATTTATAGAAAAATTTTGGGAAAAATTTTTAATGTACTTACTTTCCTATTAACTTCAACCAAGGGATCTTATTTTCTTGATTGGTTGATTGATTGGTTCATTGGGCCTTCACAGGCAGAATGGAGCTAATCACATTTCTTACTTTACAGCTTATTATTCTCAGTCTGAGGAAATCATACTCCTGCTTCATGTTACTTTTCCTTCTTTCCCTGATCTCCATTCTTACTCTACTCACACTTGCTTATATGTTTGAAGAGCACTCTTAAAAGCTTCCTTTAAATATCTATGTGTTTATCTGTATTTTAAGTTAACTAAGTGTTGCATTACTCTGTTTCCTACTCTCCTACCTCAACACTATGATTTGGTGGTCTGAATATTATTATTGAACATGCCTCTAGTTTGTTGTTTTTTAGCCATTTTCAGGTCATTGTTCTCATTGTTACTTTATGCATAGATGTCAGAGTTACCCTTGACTTCCTTCACCTTCCTACAACACCAGGATAAATAACATGGGACACAAAGACAAAAGAAATATTATTAAATTTCCTTAGTACTTGTAGCTCCTTGGCAACTCCTTGAACTGGGCAGAGTGACATTCTCCAAGCGACTCAACTGGCTAAATGTTGACACTTTGCTAATGGCAAAAGGCAATCTCAGCTGGATCCTCAGGATCCTGTAAGTCTACTTTAACATATAAAAATTCCTTTGGAAATTTCCTTTATCTCTACCCACCGCTAAGATACATGTTGGCAATCATTACTCAAGCATATGATCCACCAGTAAATAACTGAAGAGTCTCATGAACAGGTTTTATTAGTAACCAATGACTTATCCCTACAATAGTTAGCCCCCTCAGGGTCCTAGAAACCTTGCTTCCAAATTCCTTATGCTATCTTTAACCTTCTCCCAACTTGAAAATATATAATGAGCCACTTTTCATGACCCCGGTTCAGCTTTTTCTGCCCAAGGCTTCTGTCCTTGTGCTTTAATAAAATCACCTTTTTGCACCAAAGATGTCTCAAGAATTTTTTCTTGGCCATCAGCTTCAAACCCTAATATCTTACCTACATAAGCAAATATCTAGCAGAACCCTGTGTGAACATTAGAGTTCAAGCACTTGATCACAGGGTCTACAACCTTTAAGGTTTCTAAAACCTTCACTATAGCTTCACAGAATGGCTGAACTAGTTTAGGTGCTCCGGGATTCTTATGTTCCTCACTTCTTCAGAAGAATCTGTTGTCATTCTCTTCTTTCATTTTTGTATTCTGATGTGACTAAGTGCCCAGTTCCAAGCACAGTTCTGCAGGAGACTGCACAGTTGGAATCTGGACTCTACCACTCATAAACTGTGTGAATTCAAGTGAAGTTCTTAATCTCTTTGTCATTCAGATCTTCCTTGAAGAAGGAGGAACAACACTAGTACAGAACTCTTATTGGTGCTATGAAAATTATTTGACAAAAGATACATTAAATCACTTAAAAGCTGATTTAAGTGTCATTGTCATTATCAGTTTATTCATGAAAATGTAAACTCCATTTCTGTTTATTTTATGTTTTAATCCCAGTGCCTAAAATAGTGTTTTTGCATGGTGAAGTACGTTGGTGATGTTGACTCTTTATTGAATTCTTCAAAAACACTGAACTTAAATATATTGTGTCATTTTTTTAATATATTAAAGGATTCAGTTTTCTGACTTTTTTCTGTAATTCAATGGTATAAATCTAGAAAATAATCTGCCAAAAGCTATGTGGCAAAAAGAGAAAAACATAAATTAAATCCTCCATCCCACCCTCTCATGGCAATCTGTGTTCCCTGCCTGAGGACACTTGGTCACAAGCCTCCCCCAGGGACTATTCTTAGACTTTACTCAAGCATTTTTCAAAGCTCAATTCCTAATTCTATAGCATTCTTAGTGGTGAGCTATGGGAGGGTGTCAGAAACCTCCATCAATTTCCCCCTCTTTATTAACTTAATCAAATTGCAGATGATCAGATGCTGAGAGGAATTACCAATTCATTCAATGAAAGAATTACAATTCAAAAAACAGATGACTCAAAACAGTCAAAATTCAATTTGATATAAATTAAAACATAAGGTATTACATTTACAATCAACATTTCTATTGTCAATCAATGGAATATGCAAGAACTAAAGTAACCTTATATTAAATTATTGGGAGTAGTTGATCAATTTGCCTATTAAGAGATAACACAATGTGCCTTCTGAAAAAAATCTTTAGGGGATGTCTGCTTCTGGTAGACTAGATATTTTGATAGAACTTCCTATATCAGAAAACTACTTCCAAAATGAAAGTCTTTTGATGATGACATGCCTATATAAGGTGGGTCTCCATGCGCTCAGCAAATTCAAATTTTTCTTCCTTCTTTTCCTCCTTATCATTATCATCTGAGATCTTGTGTCTGAGTTGAAACAAAGTAGTAAGATGGGTGAAGAAATGGAGTTGTCTTGGGAATAGATGCCAAAAGTAGTTTGCATTTGAGCGCTGGTCCTCAAGCCAGGACAAGGTTTTTTTTTTTTTTTTTTTTTTTTAAAGATTTTATTTATTTATTTGACAGGCAGAGATTACAAGTAGGCAGAGAGGCAGGCAGAGAGAGGAGGAAGCAGGCTCCCTACTGAGCAGAGAGCCCGACACAGGGCTCGATCCCAGGACCCTGGGATCATGACCCGAGCCGAGGGCAGAGGCTTTAACCCACTGAGCCACCCAGGCGCCCCCCAGGACAAGGTTTTTGAGCTGAGCCTGAAGCATCCATTATTGACCTGGACCATTAAATGGGATTGAAGAGTGCCACATCAGAGACAACTTTTGTCTTCTAGAAAGTAAAAGTCTTGCCTAGAAGAAAGCTGTGCCAATTAGGTTCATAAATCTTTACAATTGAGGTTAATAAATGAGCTTATAGATGACTAAGTGCCCCAGAAGGTAAGCAACCATAAATACATGTCAGCAGAAATAATTAACATGGTTATATACCAACACCAGCTCCCCCTACATTCCAGGCTGCAGATATTGGAACTTTCACATTTGATCTTAGCCAAAAGGCTGAGAAGCAATGATATTGGAACTTTCAGATACGGGCTATAAAATAGTTATGAAGAAAATATTTGCATGTTTGCTTGTTTTAATGGATGAGGTAAAACATACAAATGAGTGACAAATGACTCTTAAAGATGACTGAATATTGAAATATAAACAAATAGAAGTTCCTAGAAAATATCCACATGAAAATGATTAGGAAAAGCTGAGGCAACATTCACCCCGTAAACCCCACCCATGGTACAGCACCTTACAATCAATAGAAAACCCAACTCCTAGTTTCTCCCTGTGAAGAGAGGGGTTTGCCTCACATATCTAGTGCCCTAAATTTTATGGCTGTCACCTGACGGACTGACTTCCAAATCACCAAGCTCTGAGCCAGTGGGGTTTGGCATTTGAAAGTCCTCTGGCATGACAGAAAACAAAAAGGCAGTTTTAAATGGATGAACAAGCACTTCAACAACTATTCCCCTGGGCTCAGCACATGGAATAGGTAAAAATGTTCAGCTCCCAGTTTCTCCATAAGGGGTTTAACCGCATGCACACTTTTGCAGCAGCTGCCTGAGGTTGGCTTCCAGTTTCCCTACATCTGGGAGCTGATGGGGTTCTGGGAGACTTAATGGGTTTGTGGGCATTTTCCCATGTTTCCTCCCCACTGGCCAGCTCCAGCAATGAACTAAGCCCCCAGCTTCTTCCAGGAAGGAACCTATTCACACCTCTAGCACCATAGCTTTTGTGGCTGGCACTCAAGGGGCTGGGTCCCCAGTCATCCGGCTCTTAAAGCCAATGGAACCACCCATTTGTGAGTCTCCCAGGACCACCAAAAACAAAGGGTCTGTTTTGATTACTTGCTGTCCCTCTGGGCTCAGTGTAGAAGGAACAGAAAAAAGTGCCCTGCTCCAAGATTCTTCCTGGAAAGGGTTTGACTCTATACTTTCCCAGCTGCTGTCAAGGGATTTTTGGTTTTAATTAGCCTATCTCTGGCCACCAGTGGAACAGGAATATGCAAAATATATAAAGAACTTGAAAACAGCCTGATTAAAAGTTGGCAAAAGGTCTGAATAAATACCTCACCAAAGAAGGTATGCCAATAGCAAATAAGTATACAAAGTGGTGCTCAGTATCATTTGTTATCAAAGAATAACAAATTAAAATAATAAAGACATATCACTACACATCTATTAGAATGACAGAAATCTGAAAAACTGGCAATATCAAACGCTGATGAGAACGTGGAGCAACAGAAACTCTCATTCATTGCTGGTAGGAATTATAGTCATTTTGGAAGAGTGTGGTAGTTTCTTACAAAGATGAGCATAGTTCTACAATGTGATGCAATGATCTCATTCCTAGGTATTTATCCAATGTCTTTGAAAACTTCCATCCACACATAAACGGATTAATGCTTATAGCAATTTTATGTGTAATTGCCAAAAACTGGAAGCAACCAAGATGTCCTTCAATAGGTTGAATGGAAAAGAAATTGTATATATCTACACAAGGGGATATCTTTAAGCAGTAAAAAAAGGTGAGATATCAAGCCACAAAAGGATATGAAAGAATGTTAAAAGCATATTGCTAACTTAAAAAAAAAAAAACAGTCTGAAAAGACTACATACAGCATGATTACAGCTACTTGACATTCTGATAAGATGAAAATTAGAGTAAAAAGATCAGTGGTTGGTAGGATTTGAGGAGAGATAGTGTAGGATTAATAGGTGAAGCACAGGAGATTTTTAGGGTAGTGAAATTATTCTGTATGACATTTTATTGGCGAATACATGACATGCATTTATCTAACACATAGAACTGTACAACATCAAGAGCAAGACTTAATGTGAACTATGAACTTTAGTTAATAATAATGTAACAATATCAGTTCATTAATTTTAAGAAATGTACCACATTAATGCAGGGTGTTGTTAGTAATAGGAGAAACTGTGGTTGGTGCAAGGGGTATATGGGAACTCTCTGTATTAGTTATCCAATTTATAAATCTAAAACTGTCCTAAAAAGTCTGTTAATTTAAAAAATGTGTTATGCCATATAAAAATAATAGTTTTTAACTAATTTTGACCTTTGAAAACAGCATTTTCCTATGGTTCAAATGTATATTATCCACACAAAATACTTGTGTTAGGTACTGGTTTACTCTTTGAATTTAGACCTAAAGCTCTAAAGTAGAGCTTGAATTTGATTATTGAATTTGATTATTGTATTTGCCCAAATCAATACTCAAAAATTGGGAATATATTTTATGATCTATGTTATCTAGTTACATATATAATCTCAATCACATGATTTTCAGGTATTCATTAATATTAATGTGGTATATGCACAACCTTAAAGAAGAATTAAGATTAGATATGAGATCTTCTGAAATTAATAAAATAAAGATATTTATCTTGTTAATAATTTTGGTAACTTAAAAATCCAATTAATTTTTACTATGATGGTGGCTTTTGTTTTACTGGATGTGTTTGACTTCTCTATGATGATGAGGTAACAACCCAACAGAGATTGCTGAATTAGTGTGGTTGCCTTTTTTCTCAGTTCTTCCCATCACTCTTTTTGGGGTATTTTCTTCCTAATTTTAGTTTGGGGATACTGTTCTGACTTCGGGTTTCACTTTAGCTGTTCATTTTCCACTGCTGTTTCTTAATAAGGAAAGTGCAATCTAGGAAGCATCTTTTAGTTAGATGAAACCTCCATATTATATAAAGGGCATGACCACAGCTTAAGTGAATTTCATGCACTCCAAGGAATTCACTCATTTACCAGTCCCAGAGATGATTTCTCTGCTTTAAGGGCAGATAAAGGAACATTTTCTAAGAGATAAAATAACTCATTCATTTTTTAGCATGATTTCATGATTTTAAAGCACAGAAAATTATATTGTAGTGAATTTTTCATTGAAATATGAATTTCATTGAAATTTCATTGAAATATGAAATTTCATTGAAATATGAATTTCATTTCAATGAAATATCTTTCATTGCTTTAGTAATACCAAGGAGTACACAACTAGATTAAGCATCTTTTACATGATTATTTACAGTGAGCCTAAGTATACTCAACATCATTGTGATTGATTTTGTTGAATAAACTTGTAACAACTGACTCATAATTATTTTGAAGTTAAAGAATAAGTTTTTATCTGGAAAAAGTGTTAATGTACATAAAAGTGATATGTAAGCATTTATTATGTATTTATTATTTAATATTATAATATATTATGTATATATTACATAACATATTATATTATGTAATAATATTATATATATTATTATGTGTGTACTATTTATATATTTATTATATGATATGTAAGCATTATATTATTATTATTCTATCAGTCTTTAAAACTAAGTTACTCAATACTTACTGTGTGTAAAATATGGGTTTACAACATTTTGCAATTATACAATTCTCATTTGGAAAGTTATTGTTTTATTTTTCAATTTGAATTAGAAATTTTCTTTAAGATATTTACATTCAGCATCTTAGGAAAGTTTCAATAAAAATCCCAAAAAGTTAATCAATAATCTAGAAAGTTAATCAAACACGTTTTCTATACTAAATATCAGAAATAAAAATGAGAAAAAGAACCATTTTTTTAAAGTTGCATTACAAATAAATACATAAAACTGGCACATGATAATAATATTCTTCAGAGGAAAATGAAAATGAGCTCTGTGAATAGCAGATTCTAAAAGTGTTGAGAACTACAGACAGACAGACAAACCGAGGAAGACCAACTGTGAAGAGGGGCAGCAAACTTCTTGATTTGACGTCTAGGATCAATTTTAATGTTGTGTTCTGGCTAAATCTTTTGTTGCAGCCTGTCCTGCAGAATAAAATCAACATGCATGCATGCACACCTTACCCCGTACCTAATTTAGATCTATAGCAAATTCTTCCTGTGTAAATTCCACCATAAATATCCTTAAGTATTGTCTTTGTACCTAGATTATCTTATATCCTCTTATTATTATGTTATTCCAATCTTTAATTTATTGTTCCCATTATAAAAGCTATGTTCACTAAGAACAATTTGAAATGTACAAATAATTTACAAAAAGAAATCAAAGTCCTCTCTATTTGTAGGTCTTTCTCCCCAAATCAATCACAATCAGATCACTCGACAACCCACCTATTTTAAAAATATAATTCAAATGCATTTATGAGTTTTTCCTCCTAGGAGCCTTCTTTGGGTTTTTGATTTCGACTCATTTCTACACAGTGGTTATTGAGTCACCGTGTATTTCCGTGTAATTCCCTCCTTCTAACTGTCTGCACTCAGTCAGTCTCCCACCCCCGACCCAACCATGATGAGGTTGTAGACTCTGAAAGGCACAGACTCTTTCTGTCTTAGCTATCACTGTGTTCCTAGCAATTAAAAAAGCACTGCGCACATAGTAGGCTTAATAAATATTCGTTCCATGTGTGAGTAGTGATTGTAAAAGTATATATCTCCCTTTTGCAATTAACATAATAGCATAAGTATTTCTCTATATTACAGTATTTACTTTTAAGTATTTTTATGTGGTTCACCATCTGTTCATTGCATAAAAATCAATTTCAAGATTGTTGGACTCTTTGACTTATGTTTATCACCACTATAAACCAAGGTTTTCAGCAGTGCAATCTCCCTCATCAATTCTCACTGTACTTATTTCCTCCTCACTTCTATAAACTGCAACTAAATCTTTGTTTAAAAAAAGACAGAAGCAAAGTCCTAATTCAAAGACTAATGAGCATGGCAAAGCTAATGAGAAAAATCGTACAACTTCTTCTGTGGTTCTTTATGCCTGTTGGCTTCTTCTGTAATTTAGTGACATCACACTAAGCATGAAAGAACCATCTTCCTTCTAACAAAAAAAAAAAAAAAAAAAAATCTGTCATTCTAGTTATTTTAAAATTCTCTTTCTGTACCCTAATCACTACATTTCACATAAAAGCAGTGAACATAGCATGAAGAAATTCTCTTTCTTTTTTTTTAATCTGGTAAATTATTTTAATATCTTGATGATCATGTATTCACTCACTAATACAATGAATATGTATTAATTGTATTACAACACAGCACAGCACAGCAATCGCTAGGATATTATGCAAGGTACTGAGGCCCAGTTTAGTGGGATGAGCAGCCACACAAGCTATAATTTATTACACACCTCAAAATTTACAAAATATCTACAAAAATATGTGAAGTATGTAGAGATAAGAGAAATTTTTTTCTCTCTGTGTGGGCTTTCATTTTAGGGATTGGTATCTGGAAAGTTTCTGCATTAAATAGATGTGGACTGAGACTTAGATAAAAATTCGCTTGTTGAGTAAGGGAAGAGTGGAGATATTTTAAAAATAATTTTTATAGTTAAAGTATCTAGTATGAATAATATCCCAGCTTTTCTGAAAGTAATACAAAATATTCAACCAAGCTTACTTTGCATAGATTAGACAGGGAGAATCTGAATTAACAATTAGAAATATTTATTCTTAAAATATAAAAAGTTACCAATGTGAAAAACTATCAAGTGTGCAAATCTCTATAAGTACTGCTTCCTGACTCATTATTAAAAGCTTCCCTTGAAACTTAATAAATTGCCAAACCACAGTCAATTACATATCAGAAAGGGATTTCTGTACCCCTTGGAGCAGAGGACTATATAGCTTGGATAGTCATCACTGTGAAAAAATGAATCAGTTTAAAATATGTATTTTTTGTACTGGAATGATATCTCTTTCATTTGGGAGCTCTGGGTCTTTTATGCAAATATTGTTACCTGAGTATATCTGAAATTTTCTTTTAGAAGCATCTTCAAAGTAAGGACAGATCAAAGTGCAGGGTCCTAGATCAAAACAAGCAATGCCTTTGTAAAAACTCCTGTTTTTTCTTTAGTTCAAAGCAAGTTAATAAATGTTCTCTCCTCATCTCTCTGTTAATGATAGTAACATCATTATAGGGAAAAAAAATTTAACATTAGCTTTCTCTTAGTCTCAGCCTGAAGAGCAAGAGGGCTTATAAAAAATAGAAAAGTAGGAGACTGCACTGCTTCTTACACTGAAGGAATAGCAAATTCTAGTGCTGTAAAAAGGAATTAAAAGGACGCAATGGAAATATGTGTGAGACTTCTCTGCATACCTCTGTCTCAGAGCCTATCACACACTTAGTACTGTGACAAGATGCTTGTATCTTGTTTTCTTCATTGTGTCATAAACCTGTGGAGGAAGAAAATAACATCTTATTTATCCTTGTTTCATTAACACCTAGAACAAATATTTGCGTCACAATAGCTCTGCATTTAAAGAACTTAAATATGGGCACACCTGGGTGACTCATTCCATTAAGGATCAGACTCTTGATTTCACCTCAAGTCTTAGGTCTTGATTTCAGGGTCTGGAATTGAGCCTTTCATTGGACTCTGTGCTGGTTTGAGTCCGCTTGAGATTCTCTCTCTCCTTCTCTCTCTGTCCCTCACAGCTTTGGTCATGTGGTCTCTGTGAAAGAAAGAAAGAAAGAAAGAAAGAAAGAAAGAAAGAAAGAAAGAAAGGAAGGAAGAAAGAAAGAAAGAAAGAAAGAAAGGAAGAGAGAGAAAAGAAAGAAAGGAGAGAGGAGAGAGGAAAGAAGGAAGGATGGAAGGAAGGAATGAAGGATGGACTGAAAAAAAAATTTAAAAATACCTTTTGATAATGGAGTGTTTTTTAATAACTATGTCAAGGACAAGATAGAACTTTGCCTTATGATTAATTTTGTCATATGTAAAATCTAAAAGGATTTGTAAATGGACTCATTAAATTAACATTTACTCGGGGGTATTTTTCCATCCATTTAAACAAGTGTATATATTTTACCTTAGAGTATAAAAACAAAACAAAATGATACTGTCACATAAAGATACAAAGCTTTCTTTAACTTCCAGTTTTTTAAAAATGCAGCCATTTGTCACTAAATGAGAAAATTCATAAGTGGAAATTAGTCATTTACAAGAGTTTAAATGAATCACACAAGGCTCTAAATAAAACAGATGACCTCATATTAACATGCATTCCATTTTTACATTATTTGTCAAGAATTTAAACAGAATATCTGGATTACTGATATTTCATATGTACTAAAAGGAGCCCTTAGATTTGTTCTAAAAAAATCTATACATTCATGACAACATTGAAATTTAATTAGAAAGATTATAGCAGCAAATAAGCCAAACATATTATTCATGGATATGATTTGAAAAATATTCTATGGACTTGTGATAGTTTTAAAAAATTGATATTTCACAAAACATTGTCTCATGAGCTGTCCCTTAGAAATAAAAAGCTAAACAAAACAAACAAAATGATTAAATAAGTGTGAGGTATGCTGAGGAAAAAAAGCTTAAAAGTTTTATCACAGTACAGCACAAATCTTAGAACACACAAGGTCAATTTTGAATGTCTGTGTGGATGGTATAGTGAGCTGCATTTTGCAGAGGTGTTCAGTTATGCAGGCAGTCGGCCTTTTTGAGAGGAACACAATGGTCTTCCCCAAAACAAATGTTCTGTGGCACACACTTTGGAAAATTCTGGGCTATCAATGTATCCATCACACAGCAGTAGTCTGTCTTTGAAAAGATGACATAATTAAATTGTTTGGAGAGCTCGACTTTGGCATATGAACACACAGTTTTTCATCAACGCCTCTCATTTATTAGTTCATGAAAATAATGAACATGGAAAAAGTATTTTAAGAAGTTTGATTACAAAATGAAATGAAGAGATAGTTTATTAGAAGAAGAAAACTATTGCTTGAAGGACGTTGAAGTTGGAAGGATGTTGTGAGTGAGCTGTGGAGTCTGCGAAAAGGAAGACTTAATGAGTGAAATTCCTGAAGAGGTGACAGAGGATGGTCTTCCCAATACAGATGGGAGAAGTGGAACTGGTAAGAAAAGACGTGGTCATGTCGCCTAAAAGAAGGAGGAGAGTGTAAGGACTGTCAAATCTAGTTACCACAGAAGCATTCCGGTTCCTGTAAAATGGGATCTTTTGTACATCATCAAGTTTCACTGGTAGAACTTTGGGGAAAGGGAGGGGTATGTGTGTATCCACGTGCACGTGTGTGCATGCATGCATGCGTGTGTGTGTGTGTGTGTGTGTGTTAAAGTAGTTCAGGGAAGTGTAATTTAGTGGAAAGAACCTGGGCTTAGCCTTATGAGATTAGATTCCATTCTGCACTGCGTTGTTAAATGATGTTATTTATACAAGTCATCAATTCTTTCTGATCTCCATTGTCTTCAGTTTAAGAGTAAAAGGATACACCCAAGTAAGTTCTTTTTATGATTTAACGAGTATATGGATCTCCTGGAACATCTTATTAAAGTGCTGCTCCTGATTCAGTCAATTTGGGGTGGGGCCCGAGATTCTGTACTTCTAATCAGCTCCTGGGTAATGGGAGGTTTCTGGTCCGTGCAGCATACTCTGAATTGCAAAAGCCCAAATAATCTGATCACTAACACTCTTCTGCATTTATTTGTAATTGTTATATGCTGAGAGCAGGCATATCACCCTCTCAGACCACCATGCTTTAGGTGGTTTGCTGTTGTTGTTTGGAGATTTTACCAATGAATTTCACACTATGATATAATAATAAATATCCACATATTCAAGATAGAGTTGAAATCTATGTGAAGTTCAGGTAATTCATAGATGACTACTATGCTATAGTCAATGTAATAACATATGAAAACACTGTCTATTATAATATTTGCGAAAATGATAAATATTTCTTCTCCTTTTCCCTTCTTCTGTTCCATCTCAGTCCTCTCTCTACTCTTCATCTTCATTCCCTTCCTTTTTTCCTTTTTTTAGATGTCTAAGACCAGAACTCAGTGGTAAGAGGATTAAGTCACAAATAGTCATAACATATTTTTAATGTGTATAATCTGTGAATGAATAATCAAGAAGGAATGTAATAAAGTCACATTGCTGTGGAAGATTGTGCATTGAAACTGTTATCTTACCTACTTCCTTGTAAGAATTGAATATAAACTTGTCCTGGACGCAAATTGTTTGGTCTGAGTATATCATTGAATATCATTTCAAATCAAGTATTTTCAGGTAAATATTAAAAATGTCAATTCAGCATAAATTAAATGTGTAAATTCAGTTACTTTGTGTCAAAAACAAGAAAAATATTTTATTTGATTCCTAATGGGAAAAAAAGATCATAGTTCCCCTATTATGAGTAAGTCCATACAAATGTAGAAGTAGAAATCAGATGTCAGCTTACTGCCAGATGTATATTTAATGTCTGTCACTACATCAGTCTTGACATCTTGTATATCTATGTCCACATATTGACATCCATATTAATATTACAGCCATGTCTGAATCTCACAAGAGTATCCTGAGGCCTCAAGAATCTGAAGCCTCATGTTAACAGAAATAAACAAAACATACCTGGTCCCCACAATGTAGGAACTCAGCCTTCTGCAAAAATACCTCTATTATTTTTTCGATTTTTAACAGTTTCTCAGCAGCAGGTGTATAGTCTCTCCATGTACTCCTGCTTAGGTTCTCTCCTCACTAGTTGTTCCCTGAATGGCTGATTGACACAAGTATCTTTCCGATATTCTGACCATCAGCCCTTTGCAGAGATGGTCAATGTCTAATCAAGGGAGCAGCTTCCTTGTGCTGCCAGAGCTGCAATGCCTCAACCAAGGGGTTGGGGGTGGGGAATCACTGTTACCTAAGGAAATAACCAATGTAAGACTGATAATAGAACTAAGTTGTCAAAGTATATGAAATGCTTACATTTTATTGGCATAAACTCACTAAAAATGGTGTCTGTGTTTGTAGTACTGAGAATTAGTTCTGAATTCAGAAATTCAAGAGAGATGAGGTAGAATGATATGAAAGAAGTCATAGAATCATAAAAAAAATTAGTTTAGTAAGTGTTGATAAAATAAAATATATATTTGTAGTGCTCTCCAAAAGGAAAAGATATTTAAGAGTACTGGGTCTTTGTGAGGCTCTTAGGGAGTATGAAAATATGTTTGTAAGATTTGTAGTTTGAGATTACTGGGGACTCTGAGGAGCAGGAGAGAATGTAGGCATATGGGATGGAGCGAAAGACCTTAGATGGTAAACAAGAACTTATTAAGTACCTGCTGTGATGCATTAGTTGGAAAATTAGCTCTATTGGTTATGGCATAATGCTAATGAGCCCAAGTTTGAGTGTTCCCAGTTGACTTCGGGGTCAGTTAGGTGGGCTCTTTTGTGGCCTCTGATTACAAGAAAGGCTTGGCAAGCTCTTTATATGTGCTGCTCAGGCTAAGGACACAGAGCAAGCGTGGCAATTCTATCTACCCATCGCGGGGTTGCACACTCACAAACCATATGGGTTTTGAGGCCTATCACAGCAATGTCGGGCTATATCTCTACATGTAAAGTCATTAGTAAAAGTAAAACTTCTCTTAATAGTTGTTTTATTTATATTTTTCTTTAATGTTAGTATTGGGGAATGTTGTGGTGAGTTTTCAATAAGGCATTTTGGTATGTATAAGAAGTCATACAAATATTCATATACTTTAAGAATCTCTCTTCTGAAAATTTAGCGTGGAAAATAATTTGATAACTAAAAAAAGTTATATATATAAATTTATTGTGGAGTTGTTTATGCCAGGCAAAAATTGAATGCAAGCTAAATGAAATGTCAAATCGTAGAAGAATGAATTTTTCAATTTTAGAACATTACTGTATAGAACGTTATGCATGAATAAAATAAAATATAATTATGGCAATTGAAGGAGAATATAGGAAAAACTTATGAGAGAATGCTAGAAGAAAAAAAGCAGCATAAAATGTTAAGTATATTATGAATACAACTTTTGAATATTTTAATATGAATACGACTATTTGAATACACACACACACACACACAGAAACCAAAAAAAAAAAAAAGGAAGAAACTAGCTGAGAAACAGTTGAGTTCAAGTGGTGGCAGGCAGTATAACTCCATAGATTAGTGCTCAAATATGCAGGTGCGGCAGCCCATTGTTTTGAATTTTAGCTCCGTTTACTAGCTATGTGACTAATACTGGTAGCCACACACTGGTAATTATTTCAACATTCTGTACCTCAGTTTACTCATCTAGAATTCTGGAATGATAAGAATTATTAATTCTAAGGAATTATTCTGTTATTCTCATTCTAATAATAAAGATTATTAATTATCTTCATGAGGTTATGCTAGCTTCATAAGAATGTTTGACTACAGGATGTGATTATTAATGCAAGAGTCCCAATCATATACTGGTACTTATATGTATTTGTCATTATTAGAGCAATGAATAACAGTAATTATTATTTTTGCCATTCGTGATTTTGTATTCTTCCAGTTTTCACTTTTTAATTTTAATAATGGTAGCAGCAAATATTTAAATGCTTCTCCTTTGTCAGGAGGGGACCAAAAGCGTGCACTTCAGAACCAGGCAGATCTGTGTTTGAAATGAGCTCTGTAATATACTAGGTTACTAGTTAATTACTCTGAAATTTGAGAGTTTTGAAAAGTAAAAAGATTTAACAAACTTCCCAGGAATTCCACAAGACAGTGAGGTATAAGATAAACCTCATATATTACAGTTGAGGAAACAGATTTAGAGAGCGGCATTGGCAACAAGAGACTGAGTCAAGGGTTTAATTTCTGTTTGACCTCAGAGACTATGTTCGTAACCGATAACAGTATACTATGGCTATTCCTATTTATAAATAATCATTGCTATAGCCACATCAATTCGAGGAAAAAATACTAGGAAAGTGAGGGATGGGATTACGGCCTCCTTGAATCCTGGCCTATGAATGGGAGATTGCTGTCGGGGGTTGAGGGGAGTGGAAATGCCTGGAGTTTTCACAATTGCCATCCTCTGTTCATTCTCACCCGGGGCTCCAGGCTTACATCTCAGGAGCCTTCCTGGCTCTGGCCTCGGCACAGCTGCCACGGGACTCCCCACTTCACCCTGCTCTCTCTGTTATTCGCCTTCCTCTCTTCTTTCCACATATGGCCATATGAGATCTCTGAAATATCTTGCTATTGAATGACAGAAATGCTTAGTGGTCCCCTCTGGAGCCTGGGACTAGGGGACTCCTGCAGCTTGAAACCCCTTACCCCACCCTCTGGGGTATAAGTCTCCCGAGGGTCTGGGAGTTAGGAAAAAGGGCTGCTTGAAGACACTCCATTAGTAACTGGTGTGATGGCCAAAAGGAGAGACAATTTCACATCTGCCTCTTCAAGTTGAGTTTGTGTAAGAAAATGATAAAATAAATAGCAGCTCTTTGTAACGTAGCATAAAAAGACACATGACATTTAAATCAAAATGTTATTAATATCTTAGCTTGTTTCAATAAATGTTAAGCAGAAGTATATTTATTCAAATATTTTCTCATCTCATATATTTTGAATCCACAGTCAAATGTTTTCCTTTTATATTCACACTCCCATACCTTTTTCCATTTGGAATCGCGTCAATCAGTTTTACAGCTGAAGGCAGTGACGTGCTGACAGAAGGTGAATGCAACACGATCTGGTTTCCGATTAAACTTGCTATTTGCTGCTCTAAAACTTTGGGGAAATTATTTTCTTTTAAAACTGGAAGTGAAAACTTCATAAAGATTAATCTCAGTTAATAATATTGTGGGGACCTGGGATGCCACAGGTATGTATTTCTTAGATCCTGACAGCTTAACAAGGAACCAGTTATCTTCTTTGAGGACATGAGTCTGTCCTTGATGTTTGTGAACCTGTTTTTGGTTTGTTTGTTTGGGTTTTTTTGTTTGTTTGTTTTGTTTTTTAAGATTTTATTTATTTATTTGACAGAGAGAAGGAGAAAGAGCACAAGCAGGGGGAGCTGCAGAGGGAGCAGGGTCCCCAAGGAGCAGAGAACCCAATGCGAGCCTTGATTCCAGGACCTGGGATCATGACGTGAGAGGAAGGCTGAGGCTTATGGACTGAGCCACCCAGGTGCCCCTGTGAACATGTCTTTGGGACTTCCTTTCTTCTTATGACTTCATAAACCAAAATGTAAGATTTTCCTTTTTTCCTCTCCGCCATGAGAGGTATCCCCTCTTTTCTTTTCTTCCAATAACGTTCCCTTCTATTTCTTAATTCTTTGGCTCTTGCCTCTGTTTCTAGATTATATTTCCTCCACTGTAGAGTCTATATTATAAAAAAATTTCACTTCTATCTCTGAATTCTCCCTTGAAGGACAGTGTTAAATCTCTAAATACCAACTATCTACTACTTTGAGTACCTTATTGCTGCCTGATACTTATCATGGTTAAAACAGAATTCATTAATTTCTCTTCATATCAGCTTTTTTGATGATTTTACATTATCACAGTTCCATACATAGTTGTGAAATCTATATTCCTTCTAGGTTTATACTTCTTATTTTTCCTCATTCAGTTCAATACATTATTGACTCCTATTTTTTGTCTGTTTATAATGTCTTTTAAGTTTCTTTTTCCTAGAATAGTTGGAGAGTTGTACATAGAAACTGGATATATTAATATCCCAAACTTATGCTTAGGCAATGTGATAGGCAGCCTCCAAGTGGGCTTCCAATGCTTTCCATGTCTTAATCCATTTATTGTGTAATTTGTTCCCACTAAGTTTGAGTGATAAATAGAACTCAGCAGAACTGATAGTATGTCACCCCTGAGATTCTGTTATAAAAGACACTTCAGTTTCCATCTTCACCTTGCCTTCTCTCATGCCTTTTCTCTTGGTTCATGTCTGCCATGAGATAACTAGCCCTACAATGAAAGTTTTTTGGCCAGGAACTGGGACCATTGTGCATAAACCAGTGAGAAACTGAGGCCTACTGCTAGCAGTCAAATGAGTGAGCTTAGTCATAGATCCCTCAACCTCACTGTAGCCTTTTGGTAACTATAGCCCTAGAAGATAACTTGTTTGCAGCCTTAGATGAAACTCACCATCAGGGACATGTAGCTAAGCTTCTTCCAAATTCCTGACCTGTAGAAATTGTATGAGATAATAAATGTTGGTTTAAGCTGAGTTTGGGGGTTAAACTGTCATGTATCAATAGGTAACTAATAAATGACTTTTGAATATAAAAATAATATTTATATGGTTACATTGTCTTGGAAAAAATCAAAGAAGGGAGAGGGGTCCAGAATAACACTGCTGGTGTCACACAGCCCTGGGGAGAGGAGTCTGACGCTTTTGTGGAGATAGTGCTCAGTGGCCCTGAAGACATGAAAAATCTCTACCCATGAGATACCATCAGAAACAAAGGCTTGAGTCAGAAGAGAATTTAAAAGTTGTCTAATTGTACCCAAAGCATCCATCTCCTGTTAGTCTTTTGAAAAGTGACTGAAAGGATCTAAAGGAAAAGAAGAGATTCACCCAGAATGTTTGAAAGTTATATGGTAGCCATGCTGAGCACTCAAGTGGCAGCTCAAGCTCTGATAAGAATGAGGAAGAAGTCTTTTAATCACAATTATGAAATGTTAATTGACAAACCTGTGCACATCAGAATGATACATCTGGCAAAGCTACTAGCTTGCATAGTGTAGCATAGCTGGTGTACAGAATGTTTTTTTTCTTATAAAACAAAGTATTCTTGTAGTGTTTCATGTTCAAGAAGATATTCATCAGAGTCCAGGAGTGTGCAAGACTTTCAATCTCTGAGAACAAAAGTGGTTAACAAGGCACTTTATCTCAAACATTAGTAATAATGATGAAAGCATAATTGCAGAAAGATGTATACCCATGCAAAAAAAAAAAAATGAAGGTTAAAACTAAAACAATATATGGCCAGTCAGTTCATTATTTTGGTTGATCTTCAGGTATAGACCATTGATTTCATGTGATCTTATGAAAAAAATAGGATGGACATTTTGACACATTTATTTGCCAAGACAATAAGGAGAACAGAGTGAGAAATCATTTAAAAAATAAATAATATTGAAAAATATATACTAAAAAATATAGATCATTAGAACTTTTTTTTGAAAGATTTTATTTATTTATTTGACAGGCAGAGATCACAAGTAGGCAGAGAGGCAGGCGGCGGGGGATGGGGAAGGGGAGCAGGCTCCCCGCTGAGTGGAGAGCTTGATGTGGGGCTTAGTCCCAGGATCCTGAGATCATGACCTAAGCCAAAGGCAGAGGCTTAACTCACTGAGCCACCCAGGCGCCCCTCATTAAAATTCTTTACAGTATGTTTTGCAATCATTAGAAAGGCACAGGATGATGGATTCTTGTAACTGAGATAAATAACGTGATTGGTTCTGTTACATACATTTTACTCTTCTATTTCCTCTCTTGGCTACTGTTATATTAATGTACTTCAATTTATTCTACTCAGGAGTATACAATTTTTTTTTAATGTTTTGAATACTTCAAAGAAACAGAGTTCATTATAGAACCCTTAAAACTGTTTTAAAAGAAAGGTTCCAAGTCATAATTATCACATAGAAAAAAAAAAAAACATTAAAAGCCATAGATTTTTATGAAGCCACAATTAGTATGTGTAGTCACAGTAACTTGAATTATTCATTATCTCTTGAGGATACATGTTGATGAATGGAAAGACAATTATGATCAGTAGGTAAGAAGGTGAGGCCTTGACCTCTAGTTTGTAAGATAGTATTAACTACCGAGATATCAACCACTCCTTGAGAAAGGCTCAAACAGATTGGTCAAAACAGAAAAGTCTCAATCACCACAATTCAAAGGATATGAAAAAGTTATATTGCATCTGACAAGAGGGTTACGATTTTGATTCAAGGCACATCTGATTAGTACATTTAACAAGACCCCTTAGCTGGCTCTAGAAACCAGGGGAGGGGAGTGTAATGTGTAATAAATTCACTCAAATGCCTCAGTATATTTTTCTACTGGGAAACTGGGTTAAGCAAAGAAGACAACTAAATTTCCGATTTGCCAAGTGTGTGGAGAAACTGCTTTAGTTAATATGGCAGAAGGGTCATTGTGGAAATGTGGATAGTTTTGTTCTATATTTGAAGTTTTTGGAAGCATTTTGTAATATTTTCTGGGTAAGGATTCATGTCCATTATTAATAAGAGCTGAAATTTTAACTCTTTGGTAAAATTAAAGTTATCAATAGCCAGATTTTTTTTTAAAGATTTTATTTATTTTATTTTGACAGATAGAGATCACAAGTAGGCAGAGAGGCAGGCAGAGAGAGAGGGAGGAGGAAGCAGGCTCCTTGCTGAGCAGAGAGCCCGATGCGGGGCTCGATCCCAGGACCCTGGGATCATGACCTGAGCGGAAGGCAGAGGCTTTAACCCACTGAGCCACCCAGGCGCCCCTCAATAGCCAGATTAAAGGAAATAGGAGAAGAGTAGAATTTTAAAATATATAGGAAATGAAGATACAAATGGGGCTTTTTGGTATAGGTTGATATTTGGAGGTTTTAGAAGTTACACCAGTCATACCTTCAGTGTTCTTTTTTTTATTAAAATATGTAATAAAATCATCCTACTTAATCTGTTACCTGATTATGGAAGCCATATTTAGTCCTGAATTTATGTTTATGGGGGCACATTTTAAAATTTTAAAGAACTATTTTTATTCTCAATTTTTAAAATTTGGATTTCTATATTAAACTAGAAAATAGCATATATATTATTGGTTGTTACATATATTTATATGTTATATTTTAGAAAAATCAAATCATTAAAACTAAAATATTTAATTGGAATGGTTGATAAGATTTTATTCACAGGATCTCATTCTCTATGTTGAAGCACTGGGGAAATGCAACACTATCCTAAGTTGATTTTATCTCTTAGTAAAAACTTTCTCCCTCCCTCCAAAATAGGATTCTATTGTTGTCTGGCATCCACCTCAGTTTCTGCAATACTAGTTGGTATAACCACACCCCAGAAGAGATGTTCTAAATTGCCCAGGAGAATCAAATTGAAAGTTGTTTAAAGGTAAATCAATTTCAGAATTCAAAACCATTCCAGCTCTACTTTCAGCATCCCAAATTTGTTTTTAAAAAACTGATCTGGGGCACCTGGGTGGCTCAGTGGGTTAAGCCTCTGCCTTTGGCTCAGGTCAAGATCTCAGGGTCCTGGGATGGAGCCCCGCGTCGGGCTCTCTGCTCAGCAGGGAGCCTGCTTTCCCCTCTCTCTCTCTGTCTGCCCCTCTGCCTACTTGTGATCCCTCTCTCTCTGTCAAATAAAAAAAAAATTTAAAAAAAAAAGTCTTTAAAAAACTGATCTGCAGGTGAAATTCTTGAATTTAAAAAAAAAGCACATATGGTTGGGATTGTCTTTCACTGTATTCAGTGATAATTTTAACAATAATTACAAACTTGAGTGGTTTTAAACATTGTTTTCAAAAAAGTGAAGAAAAAGGAAATGAGGGTAAATGATGATTTACTTTATTAAAAAAAAAAAAAGGAAAACTTTCTACTAAGTTGTGACTGAAGAAAGGAGTTTTACCATTTTCTGTTGAAGTCCATAAACTGAATTATAAAAAATTAACTGCATGTGCTCTAGAAATGCTGTTGGATCTTCTCCTGGCCTCTTCAAATGGTAACATTAATAATTTCCTCTGGAATACAGGTAGATCTAATTAGAAATTAATAAAAATGATTAAATTCTGCATTTCTTCAGCCACTGATTCACCTTAAAAGATGTCAGTGGAAAGCCCCAGGAGACTGTCTTAAATAAGATTTTTGTTTGAAGTTAAAAATATGCAGAAAATTAAAAACTAGCAATTTACTAATCTAAAATATTGTTTTACTTGTGGTATAATAACACTGATAATATTCATAAGTTTACTTCATTTTATGCAAGAGACATATACATGCAATAACGTATACTTGTTACCAGAAGTAAAATTTGTTATTCTATAATGTAAGAGTATATTGACCCATATGTTTCTTTGGAGTTGTAAATATAGACCAGATGACCCAAGTTATTTTTTGTGTGTCAATGTAGGTAATTTCAGCTGGCAAATTAATGGATACATATCCTAAAATAGTGGTTCTCAAAGTTTGGTCTGTGTATCAAGTGCATAAGCAGCACCTGAAACTTGTTAAAAAATGCAAATTTATAGGTCCCACCCCAGATCTCCTGAATTAGAAAGTCACTGGATCTGGGCCAGCAATCTGGGTTTTAGCCAGCCCTCCAAATGATTCTGGTCTGTGCTCAATATAGAGAAACATTGTCCTAAAACAACACGGGGAAGAGGGCCCCACTACAAAAGATGGCATTCTCACCCCTTTCAAATGTTAAATGTTGAAGAATCTTTCCACAAAACTCAAATTCTTTAAGACTCTTAGAGCAAAGATCATAACGGCTTTTGTTTTCAGGCTCAGTGAACTAAATTCAAATCTTGAATTTCAAAACTCAGGCGCAAAAAGCCAGTCATTGAGGATTCTCTAGGGAATTGAAAAAACCACAGGGCATATGATTTGGTCTCAGTAGCAAATTTTGGGGATTAAATCTTTGTATTGTTCATATGTGGACATGTTTTATCAACTTCCAATTCTAAAGCAAAATGAGGCATTGGCTATTGCAGAATTTTCCATCCAGCTATGAAATATGTATCAGTAATACCACTTCAAAGACTTTTCTTGTTTGAATGCTCTGAATAACTGTTAGAACATCAGAATTAGGGAATTAAGGAATAGGAATTAGGAATTCCTAATGTCTGAACACAATCTGAGGTTCTGTTCATTTTGGGGGCTCTTTAACTTCAATGGATAATTGAATAGAAGATAAAAATGCATAGGACTTTTAGGTCAGAGCCATGACTCCAATTGTCTTATTTAATGATCCAGTGTATCCTTTATGATTCAAAATGGATTACTCACCTTGGATCTGTCTTTGTTTTTTGTTGTTGCTACATTTTGTATGTGTGTGTCTGTGCTTTGGGGTGGGCAGGGAAGGAGTTTAAACCCATCCCATTTTTTGTACATATATGGAAAACTAAAGCTGTTAACAATTTGTAATATTTTGAATATACACTTCTATCCATATTTGTATTATGATACTATGTATTTTATGGTACTTCATTAATATGGAAGCTTGTTTATAAAATTTTTTAAAATATAGATTTTTTTTCCAACTGAATTTCTTCCTTTAATTTGTATTTGACAGTTGTCAAAGTAAATTTCATTATTTGCATATTTTTGAATCTATAGATCATTATTTCTACAGATTTAGTATTTTGTTTTCTGATAAATTATATGATTATTGAGAAAGTGATTCTCACATGAAATAGATATGCATATACATATAGATAGATAAAGCTATGTATCACCAACTTGTTGGTATAGTGATATACAGCATATATATATGTATATATATACACACACACATATATCCATATACATGTACATTAACTGTATAGATTTATATATTGTATAACAAAATATTTAAAATATTTATATATAATTTTACATATATGTAATTAAGTTAGAATGAAAAATGGGAATGTTTGTCACCAACTTCTACAAAATGTAATGTGCTTTCTTCTTCTTCTTAAATATAAACTATTTTAAACTATTAACTGAATCTATTTTTACCTATAAACAACATTAAAGCAATTTGTTAAATAAAAATATCTAACTCCCACCTAAAATCACTTATTACCGAGCAAATCATTAATTAGCTTACTTCAAGATAGGGGCCTGGTGATAAGCAACTCTAACCACTCATGAGGGCAACAAACTATCATCCTTCAGTATAACCTAAGGAGTTTAAATACGTTCAGGTACCTGTAGTCTGTTCTAGAGCTCCCCCAAAAAGAATTTTCAAGACCCAAAGCCCAGGACTTTTTGTTTTAATGCATCGTAAGAAACTTTCATTTTAAAATAAATAAAAGGGGGGTGCGCCTGGGTGGCTCAGTGGGTTAAGTGTCTGCCTCTAGATTTCGGCTCAGGTCATGATCTCAATGTCCTGGGATCAACCCCGCTATCTGAAGGTATCTGCTTCTATTTCTCCCTCTGCACTTTGCTCTGTGCACTTTCTTTCTCTTGCTCTCTCTCTCTCAAATAAATAAATAAGTAAATAAGTAAAATATTTAAATTTAAAAAATAAAACAAATAAATGAACCATATATGATCCACTGGAAATTGGAGTAAAGAATCTAGTTATGTGTTGCCATTTTCAATGTTTTGCTTTTCTGGGCTTGTCTGGAAGGACTCACACAACTAGTATTTTGGTTTCCTTAGCTCATTCTCCAGGTATTCAATCCATTATGCTTTCTGAGTTCCAGGTATCCCTAGAACATCAGACAGTTGTCCTTTTCCAACCTCCAGAATGTTGGCGGTTTCATTCTCTCTTGTGTTGATTCTCTTTCATATTATTTATAATTTCAGTGGCCCTCTGTGTGTGAAAAGAAACAGAAGCATATGTTTAGTCTACCACATTTCTTCAAAATTAGAATTAGCATGACTGATCCACATTTTCTTTTTTGGGGGGAAAAACTTTTCTTCTAGTAAAGGTTTGATTATAATTTTGCGTTTGTGGTAATTGACTAGGTCATGTAACAAAGGACACAAATTATTTACAGTTTAGACTCTTTTTGTTCATCTTCGATACATAGTTTACTTTCCATTGGTTTTAATCTTTTGTTTTTTTGTGTTCAAAGAAGGGTTTTTCAGTTGTTCTCAAGTTTCCCTCCATCCTCTGGATTGTTCGCCATGTCAGACCCACCTCTAGCTGCCTACAGTGTAAACATTACTTCTGCTCTTTCTGGTCTCCCATATTCTTCCCCATCTCTCACCCAGCACTCGATCTTCCCCAGTCGATTTGAAGATATTCTGCCCACAAGTTACTAGAAATTACATGATCTTTTAACATTTAAATTGGTGGTTCAAGGCTAATATTCTTCAGATTCCTATGACACATAGGTTCCAGAGGTATGCCTCTCTTCCGGGTAATACTTCTTACTTTTGTCTTCTTTTCCTTGAGTACATGCATCTGGTTCTTTCTATTCATTATTATTAAAGAAGAGATCACCTTAACAACCATTTACCAGCAGATAAGATGACTAACCTTGGCAATATTCATAATAATCTTTCATATCTATCTACTTCCCTTCCCAAGTCCTTAAAGGTCAGATTGCCCTGTGTACTTCTTAGTCCAATATAATTAATTTCCCAAATAGGAAAACAATTAGTGTAGATTTTTTGTTTGTTCATTTAAGATTCAATGAAAAACAAGCAAAAGAACACAAAGAATAAAAAAATAGATAAAAAACATAGCCTAGTTTTCTGGCAGTTTGAAGTTTTGGTTAATATGGGAAACTCTATCTGAGTCCCTTCTATCTTTTTGTCTACCAATACTACTTCATTTGTTGAGATTATATCCCCTAAGGTACAATGTTAGTCCTCCCTGTGTGTGTGTGTGTGTGTGTGTGTGTGGTCTCATGAGTCACTGCATTCAAATTGATACGAGGATATTAATGGATATTTTGAGCAGCACATTGGCCACAGATCTGAGAGGACTAATTCACAGGCTTTTGATTAGTAGAATCCCTGGTTCTTTGAACCCGAGCAAACCAGAGTGAGGTTCTATTTTGGTGGGACTGGAAGAGTAAGGTGGTAGGAAATAGGATATTTTTCCTATCTTTTGTAGGGGCATTATATTTCAAGGAGCAAAATGTGTTAACTCTGAACTGTCACTCAACTTAAATCTATAGTTCTTCTGGTTAAGAAAATTTTTCTCTCAGAGATAGATTAATTATTGCTTTCAAAGTTAACCATTTGGTGTTTTTTTCTTTAATTATGAGGAATTTGGAATTGGTTATATGAGGGGAATAGACATCTTTTTTGGTAAAGCTGTATGTTAGTGTATGTAATAAAAGCCACAGAAACATACTATGAGTTAATAATCGTTCAAAAATCCCAACATTTCTATTTATGGGTAATTCTTTTTTGTGGGTGAGTATGGCATTTGAGATTATATTGCCTCAAATGTTAGAGTGGCCAAGTATCTTAAAAAGGATTGACGTTATCATTGTAGTGAAAAATGGGATCTGAATATTGAGATGCTTGTTAAGAAAGTTGCATTTTTACAGGACAAAATAGAGGTATCTTTTTTATTTTTTAATTTTTAAAATTGTTTTAAGATTGTATTTATTTGAAAGAGAGCGAGTGAGAGAGAGAAAGAGAAAGAGAGAAAGAGAGTGAGAGCATGAGCTGGGGGGTAAGAGGGTAGGCAGAAGGAGAAGCCGAGTCCCTGCTGAGAAGGAGCCCAATGCAGGGCTCAATCCCAGGACCCTGGGATCATGACCTGAGCTGAAGGCAGATGCTTAACCCACTGAGCCACCCGGGTGCCTCAGAAATAATTTTTTTAAAGACGAGTTTTTTTAAATTGGATATATACTTTAACGTGTGAATCTTTTCATTGGCTAGTCCTTCCTTTTAGAGCAGGATATTGTACTTAGAAAATTGAGGGGAATAGCATATTCTTCGGCCCTTGATGACTTTATGGCTTTTTAAGTTCCTCAAATAAATCACATATGTTACTGCCAGTGTCTTTGGGCTTACTGTTTTTTTCCAACTGGTATGCTATGTCTCTAGGTATCACTTCCTTCATTTATCTTACTTCCTACAAATTTATGTCAAACTATTAATTCTTCTGAGAGGTTTTCCTGGATCATCATATATAAAAGTGTATTTTCCCAAATACGATCTCACTTTCATGATTTTTTTCTTCATAGTATTTGTCCTTTCTTAAATTATATCATGTTACTATGATTAATCTTTCCACTATAATATACCATTTACAAGGATGATATTCCTTGTTCTAGAATACTACTAGCCTGTTACTTGTGATAGAAAACACATAGTAGGTACAAAATATTTATAACATGAATTAATGAATAAGTGAATCAATAGAATAAATGAATGATTCTCATTTATAACTCTTAAGTGGCCTGTGTAATTATGGTACTGTCCGCCCAGAGCACAGAAAACAGGGTCAGGATACAATGTCATATAATTAGTAGGGGAGAGAACATGGGTGAACAGAGCTATGTACTCACAGTCCAACTTATAAATAGGTTGTATTACAAAATATTAATTTTGTTGACAGCATATTTTTTGATACTGAAACAGTGCAACAATAAAGATTTGTTTCCCAACTGACTTATAAGAGTTTAACTCAAATTATAGCTGAATTATAATATTAATTTCCCATTTTTTTTCTTACTGTTGCTATGGAGAATGCTTCATCCAAGATCTCAGACCCTCTATAAACATATGTCCACTTCAGTGGACTGTGGCCAGGATAGTTCTAAATTATGTATTAGAACAATCCAGAAATGTGAGGATCAAGGCCTTCCAAATGTTCATATTTATATGCATGTGTAAAAATTACTGAAACTGGAATATGTCACTAGAAGGAATAGTTTGGCAAAATCGCAATTTGAGACCAGTATAAAACAAGCACTTGGAGTTTTATGAAAGAAAGCCATGGAATTTTCAGTCTTCTTCATTCCAATAGCCCGAGAGATCTTGTTTCACTCCAGACATCCTTTTTTTTTTTTTTTTTTTTGGCTCCGGGTCTCCGATGCCCAGGACACTTATATCAGCCTCCTACTTCCATTCTTGCAAGTGTTTTGAACTTCTTCACTGATCTTGTGTCCTCAACTTGAGGCTTATGCTCAAACAAATTTAGAGTCAAAATGGCTCCTTAGTGTTTCTGCTTCTGGTTGCCTGAGATACGTCCATGCTCTGATTCCTCAGAACCCAAACCCTGACAGCGGCTGACATTGTGAGTATTCTGTTTCATCCCATGTGGCTGAAATTGGAGCACCCAGAAATGTAGTCAAAAGCAGTGAAACTATCCAAAGCAGTCTGTATATCTGGTTGGATATTTTTATAACACTGTCTTTACAAATAACAGGCATGCCAGTCAGTATTCATTTATTTCAACTCTTCCTTGATTCTGTGGTGATTATCTTCTGTGTGATTTGTCTTTTAGCTCCAAAAGATAATATTCTCATTTGATGCTATTTTGCTGGTGGAAGGGAGAAAATTTGTCCTTCTCCTAAACCAGCTACTAAGGCAATTCCTTAATCCACTTCTCTAACTAGTTCATTCCATCTGTGCTAGGAGCAGAGTTCATACTGCTGTGGATATAGCAAGAAAGGATTTTGATGATGGTGATTTAAGGAAATTCTATCCATATACAGTTTTCATAGCTTGGGAAATTATTGAATTTCTAAATTGATACCATATTCTTTTTCTTTCTCATTAGTTATTCACTGATTCAGTTATCTACTGTCACCATAATGCTCTATAAGAAACAACTACACAATCTCAGTAGCAAATATAGCAACAAGCATACATCACTCACATCGCTGAGGTAGTCAGGATAGAAATCAGCTTATTTTGGCTGGGCTCTTTCATAGGTGGCATCAGTTGGCTATCAGACAATCTAGGCTGACCTTGATTGAGTTTGCTCATACTTTTGTAGGTCAGGTGGTGGGTCATTCTTAAGTCTGTGGATTGGCTCTGATCAACCTGTTTCTTTTCTTTTTCTTTTTTTTTTTAAAGATTTTTTTAAAGATTATTTATTTATTTATTTATTTGACAGAGATCACAAGCAGGCAGAGAGGCAGGCAGAGAGAGAGGAAGAAACAAGTTCCCCGCCGAGCAGAGAGCCCAACGTGGGGCTTGATGCCAGGACTCCGGGATCATGACCTGAGCCGAAGGCAGAGGCTTTCACCCACTAAGCAACCCAGGTGCCCCAAAAGCTCATATTCTTTTCCAATCAAAACTCATCTCTTAAATATTTAAATATTTAAACTAAATAAATTAATTAATATATTCAATAAATTGATAATAATAATAAATTAATAAATTTAATTTAAATATTAAATATTGGATGAGAAACAGGATGGCTGTATGGGTGCAGAAAGACTTTAATTGTATAAGTTGCTTACCCTCATGATCTCCTGGCTAAAAGCTGCCCAGGATTAGAAGAGAGAATCCTACTGTATATCGTTAACCCTGGAAAAGGTCAAAATGCAAAATTTAATGCACTGTTTCTAATTGAATGCATATTGCGTTTGTATGATCATAAAGCTTAAAAATCAAAAGTGAAACCATTGTAAGTTGGAGATCATCTGTATGTATCGTTTGTTTTGCTTTTAAAAATATTACAAACCTAGGGATACCTGGGTGATTCAGTTGGTTAAGCATCTGCCTTCAGTTCAAGTCATGATCTCAGGGTCCTGGAATCAAGTCCCATGTCAGGCTCCGTGTTCAGTGGGGAGTCTCCTCCCTCTCTTTATTTGCGCCTGCATGCTCTCTCTTTTTCTCTCTCAAATAAATAAATTAAATCTTAAAAAAAAATTACAAAGCTTGACTGCTATTTAGGGTTGATGAAATGTTCCAAAATTAGACAGTAGTTATGGCTGCACACCTCAGTGAATATACTAAAAACCATTGAGCTGTATACATTATAAGGATGAATTTTAGCATAGGTAAATTAATCTTAATAAAAGTTTTATTTAAAATTTGAAGAATTTTAATGTTATTATATGTATAAATAAGAAATTATACAAATATATTTAGTTTCCAAACTTTTTGTCCCCAAATTTATAAATAATAAATGAAAAAAATTTATTATCTTGTTCGATGTAGAATTTTAAAATGCTTTTTTAAAACTAATTTTGATATAGTTCTCAAGTAAATACAATATAAAACCTTAAATAAAACTAAATGAAATAATGTAAAATCATAGAAAAACATAAAACACTATAAAAATGATCTTTTATTATATTAAGTAAGCAGGTAAAATTTATGATTTGTAAAATATCAAATATACTATTAAAATATTTATCTGTTATTTAGGCTGCCTCTCATCTCTGCCATTTATGGTGAATCACTAAGAACATAACCACATTTTTATACAAAAGATAATACAAGAGCTTTATGAAGTGCATATTAAATTCAAAGTATGGGTACTGGGAGAAAGTTAGGAATATATTGACAAACAGGACAAGGTCTCTGCCTTCAAAATTTAAGAAAATATTAATACTTAGACTTTAATTGAAAAGCTTTTTCCAAATTTATTTTTGTTATTTTCCTGGATTCTTTATGCAATGAACCCTTTAATTAGAAAAGATGTTATTTATGGGTTTTCTGACATCACATTATAAAATAAATATCTGCATTCTTAAATCATGATGCTAATATTCTACCTTAAATCCCCCCCCCAATTATTGATGTGACATTCTCATAAGGACCTTGTCATCAACACAGATAAAAGTACTTGAGCAAGCTGTCGTTACTTAAAGTTATGATTCTGTGGTATGAGTCTTCCATTAGAGAGTTCAGAAACCAAATATGCCAAATGAAATAAAGTTTTGTGTACACAAAAATCATTACCTTATTTATTTATTTATTTATTTATATTTCTTTTCAGCGTAACAGTATTCACTGTTTTTGCACCACACCTGGTGGGAGGTTGGGGGAACAAGGTGGTGGGTATTAGGGAGAGCACCTATTGCATGGAGCACTGGGTGTGGTGCAAAAATCATTACTTTAAAAAAAAGCATTATGAATATAAATTAGGCTTATAAATTGTCTTAATATCTCTCTTCTCAGATGTTTTTGGAAAAGTTAAGGCCCAAATGTGCTAGTTTGAACCCAATGAAATTGACGTTTTGTAGGCCTCAAATACTGACAACTTTGTGTGGCTCAGACAAATGAAAGCACTATTGATAAAGAGTATATTTTGAGGTACACAAAGATATGTTTGCTACTTCCTCACAAAACTGTATTCTTTTCTCTGTATTAAGAAGATATTAAGTAAAACTCTAAATTGGTTGTCATTAAATTATATCATGTTTTAATCCCTCAAAATGACTGGTTCCTGGGCACAGAATCAGAATCTTCTGTATCTTTGTGATTTTGTTGCTAACAGTAATATAGAGGTACTTGAAGACAATTAACTTACTGTAATCAAAACCTGTGCCATTCTAAAT
The DNA here is from genome assembly GCF_020171115.1 of Neogale vison. NCBI lineage: Eukaryota > Metazoa > Chordata > Mammalia > Carnivora > Mustelidae > Neogale > Neogale vison. The sequence goes on along the minus strand of NC_058101.1, from coordinate 81,117,797 downwards.
AGAGTTACTGGATTAGTATCTAATCAACCTTCAGATTCCTTTCAAAATTAATCTAAACCTGAAAGAGGAAGGAGAAGCAAACAAAGGGAAGACTACTGTATTTAATATAAATATTTATGTTGAAAAGTGTGTTCTATGGAGAATCATTAAAAAATGCTGAGGATATCCTTGAGGTTTATCAAGCTTTGGAATAGATCATCACCAGATAAGCTGGTTTGAGGCATGAAACATCCAGTTATTAGTATATATATCTTAATTTCTTTCTACCTTAGTTTTTTTATCTATATAATATCAATCATAATATAATTTTCTCAGCCTCATTGTAGAGGTATTGTTGAGATTAAATATGCAGTATTCATAAACACTTCTTGCAAAATAAAAACAATTCAATAAATTTTAATAACTATTATTTTTTATTAATTTAAAATTGCAACAATGCAATCCCTTAAAAATATGACAAAAATAATTCATGTCTCAATAGTATTTCAAAGTAGTAATTATGACACTAAAAAAGACCAAAGAAAATGGCTCTATTTTCAAAACACTAACAAAATACAGTACATTTTACATTCAAATAATCCTACCATCTAGAAGTCCTTTCCCCCAGATTTCATATGTAAACTTATATTTTCAAATCTCCCTGAAAGAAAGATCATTCAACTGTATGTTTTCAAATTTATGTATAATCAGAAACACTACCATAGCCTTTAATGAACTAAATTACTTTTATTATACCACAACATGTGAATAGACCTTTGTGTTTTGCAGTTAAAGTAAACATGCTCATATTGTAAGTTGTCCATCAAGAACTATTATCTGTGTACTAAATACAAACCAACTTACTGTATTAGGCAAGATACCTGTAGCTGAATACATGACTCAAATTGATGGACTATGAAGACATTTATTATCTAATGTAACTGTAATGTTCCATCAGTCCAGGACTGTTTGACATATTGGTCCAACGATATATTCAAAGACATGAGGTTCTTTTTACCTCTCTTCTCTATGTTCAATTTGATTTTATGCTCATGGCTGCAAGAAGACTGTAGTAGATTCAGGTGAAATAGTAAGATATGAAAATACCCAGATGAAGAAAAGGATTATTTCTTTCCATGTTCCCTGAGGAGACTTGAAATTCCTTACAGAACTTTTGCTCACGATTCATTTGTCACCATAAGGGTGTATGCAAATGAATGCCCATGGGGATAGGATTGCCATAGTGGCTAAGATAAATCATTTAGCGTGGGAAGGATGTTAGAGATTGTTTGAAGATGAACTAATGATAGTCACACTGAGAGGTGACCAAATGAAAAATTAAGCTCTAGGGCTACAAAAGGTTGAGTAAAATGTGAAATGTAATTTTAATATACCACACTGAAGAGTCTACATGACTTAGCTATGGATAGTATTTATATAGTTATAATAATACAAATATTGACTATCGACTTAAGCACTAAAAACTAAAAACCCAACCTATACAATTCTGTTGTAAGAAAGTGGGTGTATATAAATATATAAATATAAATATATGCATGTTAATACTTATGTTTCTGTAATATGTGCTTTGGCAGGTAGAAGACAGGATAAAAAGCCCAATCTTCTTCAATTGTCCATTTTGGGAAGTCTGCAGATAGCCTTTAAGATTGAGTAATCAAAAAACAATAGAATACACATGTGACCTAGGAAATAAAGATAAATAACAGAAGAAACAGCTAAATGTTTAATGTGACCCTGGGACTGACAATCGGGATGGAAGCGTTGAGCAAGAAAGACTGTTGTTTTGGTATAAAATACATTAAACTTTTTAACTCTTTCAGCAATAAGTGGCATAATCTTGATAAAATGAAAACTAAAGAAACCAATCAATAGGCAAATTATTCCTGAAAAGAGAAGACAGGCTTGCGTATACCAGTCTTCGAGGAAAGGCTGTGGAAGCAGTGTTGATTTTTTGGTTTTTGTTTTTTGTTTTTTAATTATTTATTTATTTATTTGACAGAGAGAGAGAGAGAGAGAGAGAGAGAGAACAAGCAAAGAGAGAAACAGCCCTCCTGCTTAGCAAGGAGCCTGATGTGGGGCTCCATCCCAGGACCACAGGACCATGACCAGAGCTGAAGGTAGATGCTTAAGGACTGAGCCACCCAGGCACCCCGGAAGCAGTCTTGTTTTTATTTATCAATTCATTTGTACTATAAAGAAGCATGCCACTTGTGTGAATAATCTTTCAAAAATCAGTGACCTGATACATAAAGTAAGAAAAGAAATCCAAATACGACCATGATTTATGATTACATCCTCACCACCCAACATATACTCCGTTTTAATGAAATAATGCTTGGAATATAGGCACAGATATCTGGCAAATAAATAAATACATAAAATTTTTATTTTTGTGTGAAATACTTGAAGAAAATGATATATTATAATCTTCTCTCTTTCCAACTCAACGTTATTTCATATAGGAATATGAATTTAGAAGTACGGAATAAAGGAAAATTTATCTTTCTTCAAAAACTTTTATTGGACAGGTACTTACCTTTAAAGTTTTCTATTATCTTTATGATTTCATAACTGAATATCCTAGAAAGTAACATTTTCAAAGTTGATATTTTATGCAATAAAGACATTTCATTTTTTTTTATATTATTTGTATTCTACCAAAGGAGTTTCTAAATAGAACATGTATCTATCCCAGGATAGCAACTACATAGTAAATAGGTCCAGATGTTTAGGATAACAACTTTCCACCTGCAAGTCTTTAGGATTCCTTTGCCTTCTTCCTCTCTACCTCCCACCAAGTTCCCTTCTGTCATATCTTATTTAATGTAGCAGATGTGGATTAACTAGAGATGTACAACAGCTTTTTAAAATCGAACAATTACAGATTTTATCAGCATGGTAATAAAAAATTTTCATGTCTTTAAAACTCAAAAAAACCACTGGGTACTTGAAAAGATTTAAATAAGCTTACAATTCTCACATTAAGATTCAGTGATTTTTCAAAAAATAGTTCATATGACAGCTACAAGAACCTTGGAAAGGGTTTTTTTGCTGGATTTTTCTTATACACAGTGCAATCTGAACCTAATTGCTGCATGTGAACTCAAGTAGAGTTAGGGAGATAAGGAGGCTTAGTTTCCTAGTGACAGAGAAATAACAATGAAAGGTGAAATAGGTGCCCTATGTAATATAAGGAGCATGTCTTCAGGGAAACTGGTCTTGTCCATATGAAGGGAACTCTAGTAATATCTTGAGTGTCCCCAAGGATTGATCTATCCTTATGCAGATGCAATAACCATGGTTCTGTATCGTGAGCTCCCCTCCATGTATGATGCTGGCTCCTGTGCCAAACCACTGAAGGAGAGAAAAATGATTACGCTATATGTCCAATTGATTCTGCCTCTCTTGTGGAGTGTGTCAAATAAATTGCATTTTTCCTGAACCCATTTAGATGGAGTATAATCCTGCTGTGTTCTTTTGGATCTTGTACAGATTTCTGATTGCTGAATTGTAACACTAATCATAATAATTATCTATGTAATAAGTTCACAATATGAATTGTTACAGATGGTCACATTTTCTATCACAGAGCAATCAAGCTTATTTGTACAATCTACTTGCTCCTAGATAAAACAAAAGGCAACATGTAAGTTTCTGTATGTTCATCACACATTATAAGTGGCAATTTAGGTCTAGTACATCAGAGAAAATGAGAGATGATAAGAGAGAGTGCTAAAGAACTTTTCAATGAAAGCATATTTGGATTTTCTATTAGTTTTACAGATATTATCATTATATAGCCAATTAAATACTAAAGATTTGTTGTGTTTTTTCACAGCAAGCAATTTCTTTTTTCCTATCTAGAATCTGAAATTCATTCTGATGAAAGAGGACATGCAAATGAATTATAATTCAAATATAATAACAATATAAGTTATTGAAATAGGATGTAGAGCATATTTATGACCTTCAAAAAATGGTCTTCTAGGATTGATTGCAACTAGAAACAATTTATCCTGTCATTTTAACAGTTGCCATGTTGTGCTTTCCTTGATGAGCCAAATCTGGTCTCCATTTAAGGTAGTATCAGAGCTGAAGAGATACTTTGCAGATATTAATACTCTGTTTTTATTTTCTTGTTGTTGATTCTGAAACATGGTCCATTATTTCTATTAGTTTTCTAAAAAAAAAAAATCATTATAGCAGAGGAAAAATGACTTCTCTGACCTTTGTTTAATATTTCACCTAAGTCAAAGGAGACTTTGGCTTTATGAAGGTAAATTTACAGAATATATTTAAAAAGATTACTGACCTGGGGCACCTGGGTGGCTCAGTAGGTTAAAACCTCTGCCTTCGGCTCAGGTCATGATCCCAGGGTCCTGTGATCAAGCCCTGCATCGGGCTCTCTGCTCAGCAGGGAGCCTGCTTCCTTCTCTCTGCCTGCCTCTTTGCCTACTTGTGATCTCTGTCAAATAAATAAATAAAATCTTAAAAAAAAAAAGACTACTGACCTAAATTAATTGTTCTATGCTATCTTACATCTATTCATAACAAAACACACACACACACACACACACACACGCACATTCATCTGTAAAAATACTTATATCCTATTACTTTGCTTTTTTGAGTTCCTTCTTGATTTTATTAATGATTTGATTTTTAGCCACTAAAATATATTGGTCAATCCTGAAATAAAAACAAAAAATAATTTTTGCTTAGTAACTGTTCATACCATAGTCATTGTTATGAACCATTTGTATCGTATCCTTAATATTAAAGTAACTATAAGTATCACCAACATAGTTATTTAGCAAACTTTCAATTACACATGACTTAATATATTTTAAGCTGATGTCAGAGACTCACTGAATATACAAGCAATAGTTGTGTTACTTGAGAAATGAAGGATTCAAATACATGTAAATGGGAACTTTTCCCTCTGCCTTATCTGATTGTTTATCCTATTCACTTTAATATCTACAAGATATATATTAATAGATAGCTAGATAACAGATTAATAGATAGCTAACACAATCTTTAATTTTTTTTGAGCTACGATTTTAGCTTGTCTGTATTTCCTAAAAACTTGACTTCTACTTTATTGTAAAGAATAAATCTTTAAATTTCCTAACTTTCTAAATTATAAGGAAAAAAAAAAAGGAGGGGGAGGAAAAGAAAGAAAAGAAGAGAAGAGAAAAGAAAAGAAAATGGAAAGAACACTGTTCTGGGAGAGCCAGAAGACATCAATTATTTCATTTAAACTCCAGGAGAAAATAACAAAGATAACAGACATCATGTTCCTTTTGATGCCAGGAAGATTGTTAACTGAATGATTTAAAAGTGTTCAAATAAAAGGGTGCCTAGTGGCTTAGTTGGTTAAGTGACTGACTCTGGATTTCTGCTCAGGTCATGATCTCAGGGTTCTGAATTCAAGTCCTGTGTTGAGCCCTTGTGTGGGACTCCATGCTGAGCGTGGAGCCTGCTTAAGATTTTTTCTCTCTCTCGGCCACTCTCTTTCCTCCACCCCTCAAAGAAAAAAAAAAAAGTTCAAATATAAAAAATTCTCACACAACATTATTTTCCTTAGGTATTGAAGGATGCATGGAGCAGTAAGAGTCACATAAATATGTCACAGAGAATTCCATGACCATGTATTCTCTCTGACTCACAAGGACACGCCTCCTTTCAATGTCATGTTGTTACATAAATGATCTTTAGGCTAACCTACATACTTCTTTTGCTAGTTTTTAAGAGTGAACGTTACAAACATCTATTTTGTGCTTAGTTAGCCATGTGCTGTGGCGAATACTCTCAATGGATTATTTAATTTTTCACAACTTTGTGAAGAAGTTATGAATATTATTCCCATTTTCAGCTCAGAAAACTGAGGTTTAGTGCCATTACTTACCTGGGTCATTCAGCTGGACCTAAACATGTTTCTTTCTCCATTCCAGAGTCAGAGATCTTAGATCTTAAGCATAGTTATTTTAAAGAAATATATTCAGGGGTGTTTAGGGGATGGGCATAAAGAATGGTCTGTAAATATCTTTTCTTACAAAATACTACTTCCAGGCTCTAGGGGCCAAATCTTCAAATTAAAATTATTACCACCATAAAATGTATGTTTGGCAAAGATTTAACTCATTAATGATTGAACTAGTAAAACAATAAAGCCTTTTCAAGAAGCATTTTAAGTATCAGGTGTTTATAGGTGTTGGGCCTTTGGTTAAGGCCCAACAGAGCAGGAAAAAACAAAAATTGGAGGTTCTCTTTTCTAATGGACATTATTTACATCTGTGCCAGCAGCAGTAACAAGTTATATATAACTTTCAGAGTCTCAGCCCTTAATTAACAGTCAAAGCCAAACAAAGGTACCTTCCCTAGAGGATTAAATAATCTTTGAGTGAGCTCAATAAACAATGTCTCCGCAGTCTCTTGGCCTTATTTGCATATTTTCAATGATTTTTCTTTACAAAATTATCAACCCTAATTCCTGACACCTTGCTTGTGGCTTTGATGTCATTTACACCCTGAGGCTCCGTTATCACTCTTCCTATTTCTGCCCTCCTCACTCCGTCATGTTGTATAATTTCCTTATAAACTATGAGTTCAGGTTTTTCTTTTTCATTTCTCTTTAGCATTCTGAGAGTCCTTTTAACCCAACACCTGTTTTGTAAGAAAAAAAATCTGGGAAATTTATATCCATTATTACCTCAAATAATTATCACTCTTCATTTTTATTTCTTCTGCTTTTGAAATAAACAAATCTTATTTTCCATATATTGGCACCTTTTCTTCTAGCTTCCCTAGATCTAAGCTTATCTTTTAATCATTTTTATTTCTTTGTTATTGCTTTCTCTGAGAAGTTTCCATGATCTAATCTTCCAATTGGTTTATATATTCTTCATCTGTATCCATATGGTCCTTAATTCCATATATTTTTATTTTATAAAAATATATATGCTATAATTTAAATATCATATATTATATATATGATATATTATATATGAATATAATATAAATACAATATAAAATATATATATAATGTATTCTGTTTATTTTGTCTTTCTTTCTTTGTTTTATCTTGATAATATATACCCTTTTTCATTTAGTTTATTTTTGTTTGACCAACTTTAAATTTGATAACTGTGTTTTAATATTCCTGCTTTTAACAGAATCAGTAGTTGTGTGTCTCAAGTGTCTTGCTATTTGTGCCTGTGAGTTCATTGCTTATGAAGGAAAGTCAGACTCTGTCAACTCCAATGTGCTAAAGGGATTTGGGGGTGGGGTAGGGGGTATGATTCCCAAAGTGGAAAATCTCACGCACCAATAACCATTAGTAATGACTGCCTCCATTACACAAATCCTTAGCTAAATGGCTTCCCTCTTTACCTTCCAAGGAGAATCAGCTTTAAGATAGACAATCCCTACAGTAGTTTATAATGTGCCAACCCAGGGAGTTTGGAGATGGTGTGCAGAAGTGGTTGACCAAACTTATTCCCCATCTTCTGTGTTAGTTTTTTTTTGTTTTTTTTTTTTTTTTTCTTATAAGCCAGGGCTTCTGTGCTGTTCTAATTCCATTCTTGAAGACACCTGTACCAGAATTCTGAGTAGTCACTGGTGTGGGGGGAAGCACACTTTGCCCCAAGATGGTTCTATGGGAGAGGCTGAAGCAAGCTTCCCATAGGTCCCTCCATTTTTTGCTCTCACCCCTTCCTCAGTCAAAAATGCCCCCTCACACATAGCAGTTACACACTTCTCTCTGCCACTGCAAGATTTTTTTACATTATATTTGCAGGTCTTTGATTCATTTCTTACTTTTATTGTCCAAGTCATATAAAATTTGAAATAATAATTTTTTTTCATGACACACAAACTTATACTAGAAGCAAGCAATATAAAGTGAAAAATGCTCATAATTCAAATATAAATACTTTATTGTCACATTTCTATGAAATAAAAGAATAGTCCCATTATTGGAAATGTTCAATACTCTATATACATTTCTCTGCAGTCTTTGGAATGTGTTTCATGAAGTAAAAGGAAAACAGAAATACATAACAATCTTGACTTTTTAATAGTGGCTATAACTGAATTATCATTTGGAAATCATCTATTTTGCCAGACAAGGAAATACAGCAAGAATCTTTAACATTTGTTTAGACCTAGTTGAAAGGTGTCATGAAAATAAGGCCTTTAATCTCTTCTTGAATGATTTCTTATTCAAACTCAGCTGGGGTTCTGAGAGCAGAATGTTCTGCTTTCTTGAATCTCCAGTCAAGGGAACATTTAATTCACTCTGTTTCATAATAAATCTAGGAAAACCAGTTATGAAAAGATACGTGATGGTGTGCCTTGAATAGGGCTTTCATTTCTGCATTTTCATTCTGCATCTTATATATTCTCCATCATTGATTTATTTCAGGTAGAAATATGTACAACAATAGGTAAATAGTATGTCTCTGATTGATTTTACATAGAGTTAAGTTATTCTAAGCAAATGAAATTTTTCTTTATTGTTTGTAAGGATCACAAGTGAGTTACTTGGTTACTATAATATGGAGCTCAAAGCCTAGGTTTTGTGTATAAATTATTTTGCCAGATATTAGTATGAGTGTGTGTGTGTGTGTGTGTGTGCGCGCACGCATGTGTGTGTTTTTCCCTTATATATTTCTCTAAAAAACGATAAAAATATTTGTGATTTTTTACTTGGGAAAATAATACTTAAATATTCAATTTTAATTTGAAGAGAAACTCGTCTTAAAACATGGCAGAAAGAGATTTCAGTAACATGATTTCCTGGAAATAAGTTGGGGAATAAACTCCGTTTGCTGTGTGAACAGCTATGGACTTTGGAAAGAATTGACTCTGGCTATCTGAAGAATCACAGTCACTGTGCTTTGGGATACTACGCTCTAAAGCTCCTAGTTCATTGTAAGTACTGACATGACTCCCTGATTATTTACAGTAGTACTGGAAGTTTTTTTTTTTATATCAGCTCTGGCAGAGGCAAAAAAAGGATGGGAATGAAAATGGTTTCATACACAGGTGCTTCAACTACCACTGTATTTTTGTATTTCGAGTTATAATACATGTCTTAACTCAAATCCCATTTTTCACATAATGTAATAACAACACTGCTGTTACATAGTGATTGGTATTATAAAATGTGCTGTGAGATAAATGCTGTTATTATGAAAATCCTATTAGCAAGTCCCTATGTACTGTACATGTAGGGCAGATTTATTAGCATACACTCTGTAGTCACTTTCTGAAAACAGTTTTACCAGCTATGAAATACTATGCAATAATGCCATTAATAAATGTACCTAATTGCAGTATATAAAAGTGAAATGTTGAATAGCTTGAAATGGGTTTTGTGAATAGTGAGATTATTTCAAGTAGATGCACTGAGCAAAGGATACACTGTGTTCCCCCTTTTTAATACTGCCACATGTCAAGTAATAGATCACTAAAGTGCATAGTCAGTTAGGCTAATGAGAAAATGTAGGTTCTTTTACAAAAAACTGTCAGTAGATGGCAATGTGACTGTTTTGTAAAACATTTTTATTCCATATGGAACTAAAAACTTGAGATCATTCACATTTGCTACCTAAATTACTGTAATTTTTCCCCAAAAAAGGGCTCCAAGAGCCATTTTAAACTATTCTTTAAATAATTGATAGTTACAAATGAAAAGTCAAGCCTAGAATTTCCAAAGTGATCAAAGTTGTTTTAATTTTCCATTGGTCATGGTTGAATAAAAATAATGTTACAAACTATACCATTAATAACCAGGAATTATAGAGCCTCATTTCAAACTAAAGCGTTTTTAGCAAATCCATATTATAATCTTACTTAGGCAGTGTCACCCACTGGTGGACTATTTATTATAAGACTCAGGAATAATGTCACATTGAAAATTTTTATTTTGGTTTGTTTTCATCTTTTCTTTTATCCTTTCAACTCTCTTCTGATCCAAATACATCACCTCTGTTGTTTTTAGTGTTGCTTTAACTAAGTACTCACATAATAACATATAACATTAAATATTCTTAAAAAGTCAAAGCTTCCTAGGGAGTCTGCATGTATACTTCAAGAGGCCATGGCTTCTGAATTCATCACAAATTATAATAATATATTTTGGAAAGAAATTCTGGGACTTGAGTTTTGGCTAATGTGGAAATTCTAAGAGAAGGAAAAATATGTTGAAATTTCTGAACAATTCTACCAGAAGAAACAAAAATACTATTCAGCTCTGCAGAATGATTTAATCATAGTGGGCTTTAAACATGTGATTCCATTTGGGGTGTGGGAGGGTAAAGGGAGACAAAGTACCAGGAACAGAATTCTATGAATGGGCAATGTGGTACAATGGGGAAGTACTGATCAGTTGAAACATAGGACTACCTGTCATAGACTAACCTGGGGGAGAGTCAATTAAATAATCTGGATTGCCATTTTATTGATAAAATGAATGGAAGTAAGTTGTCAATCTCTAATATTTCTTTGGCTCTGATTGACAGTTGAAAGTCTAGCCTAACTTCTGCCCCATTTTGATTAGCAAGATACACCCAAATGGGATAAATCCAACCTGTAGGGATCCTATTTAATTCAGGATCCTTGAGAACCTATTTAAGGGACCACCCCAAATAAATTAGAACTAATTAGTTAACATCTCAGAAATTGGGATTTTTGAGGGCTGGTTTCTTTCTTTTCATAACTCCTTAGAAGTCTTCCTGAATGGGGCATTTGAAAGTCCATCAATCACAAAGGATCCTTGGATCTGTATTTAGATACATAATCTAAAGAATAATTTTGCCCAATGTTTAGAAGTAGGGAGAGCGTTCTTTGTAGAAATATACAATTTTTTTTTCCCAATTTATTTATTTTCAGAAAAACAGTATTCATTATTTTTTCACCACACCCAGTGCTCCATGCAAGCTGTGCCCTCTATAATACCCACCACCTGGTACCCCAACCTCCCACCCCCCCGCCACTTCAAACCCCTCAGACTGTTTTTCAGAAATATACAATTTAATATTAACATACATTGGAGAATTAAGGAAGATAGTGAACTTGTTTTGATTTTTTATTTTATAATTTGAACAAATCAGTTCTCTCTTATGATACAACGTTAGCAGCAAGGACAAACACAAATTAAAAACAAGAGGCTTAATTCTCACTGTTGAAAATTGGGGAAGAGACCACCCTCCCCTTCTTTTTATCAGAACTTTTACCTTAGAAAACTTGTAATTGTGATACTTTCTCAACTTCTTGATATGTATATAACTTTTTTTTGAAGACCTTTGGTCAGTTGGCCTAAGGTCAGTTTTAGAGAACTCACTAACCCAAGGAGCCACTAGCCACCTCTTTGAAATGTAATAACATTAAGAGAGATAACACCCTTATATCTCAGTTTCTGTAGAAAGGTAAGAGTCTACATTCATGGTGGTCACCTTGTTCCAAGATGCAAAATTACCTCTGGTCATAAAAGTGAAAAGTTTATTTTTCTTCTGGATAAAGCTAATTCAGATGGTCACCCCAGTTAGCAAGTAAAGTTAGTTTGAATTATGTGTGACAAAGGGTGTTGTCAAGTCTTTTTCCTTGAAGCTGAGTTACTGTTTCTTGATTGTTCATGTAATGGGTTGTATCTGCTTGACTGTGTAAAACAATACAATTTATTTTTTTCTTTGCAGTCTCTTAACTGATTGCCTGAGACACTCATTACCTTTTGGTGTAATGCTTATTCAGTCATAAAAGTTGTTGCTGTCATTGTTTTTCTCTACAACCTTTGTGAAGAGGATTTCTAAGTTGGGAGATTTTGTGTTTAAGTAAATTTCCCCAACAGTATTTAACTAGAATTCAGATTTGATTTTCTGGCTTGGATTTTCTTCCTCCCAGTTCAACCCCTCACATTGCTCTGGGGAAGAATCAGATTTTTATACTACTTACCAATTCTTTTTGATACAGTTGCAACTTATCTTCATGATCCTTCATTCTTCATTGAAGATAATTGTGTGTCTTAGAGCATGTACCTTTCAAATAAAGCAATCAAGACATACATATAGAAGAAAGCTATCAAAGAAAGTGTGGAAAAGAAAAGAAAGTTTAGGCACCTTTAGGTCTTAAAGAAGCATTCACTTCAGGTGAGTTTCCATTTTATAAAAATCTATGTGGTTTTTATGAAATGTTTTGGTCAATAAGGATAGCTGTTTGGCAGCATTTATGGCTAAAACAGTGTTAAAAAATTTTAAAAAATGAGTAAAAATGCTTTACAGAATTCTTTCATCTCATTTGTGAAGGAACTGATATTATTTATCATTAAACAAGATTTATGTGTTATTCCTATTAAAATATAACTTTCTTTTCAAGGAAACCATGAGAAAGCAGTGGTTTTGGATTTCTTTTGGAAGTAGACATGTTAAAATAATCAAGATCTCTCTCTATATATATATTATAAACATCTTTCTTTTATCAATTTTTTTATTAGGTGTTTCTCCATCTACCATCATCACATATACATGTGAGTGAGAATCCTCGCTCTGTGAATGATACTTTGATAATTATTTCTAAATCAAATGTCTGGATGGAAGGTTATATACATTAATTTTGCAAGACTTTGTTGGAGACCATTTAATATACAAAAATATAGTCTTCCTTTATAAATGCTAATATTTCTACCCTTTAAAAATGTAGAGTTTTCTACTATACTAAATAGAAAAATAATTGTAAACCCTCCATAATATATTTCTAAGTTTTATCATTCTTGCTATGTATGCTATAAAACTATATACAGAGACATAAAATACAGCCAATTGACCCACCTTCAGTTCTATAATAGTCTTTGGAAATCAATCTTAAAGCATAGATTTGATTCTTCAAGAAGAGGAGGGTCAAAGAGTAGCATATATAATATGAGTATTCTTAATATCTGAACCCTATGGTATCCAGAGCTTCTAAATGATTAGGTGTTGAAGGTTAGATTGGACGTCATTGAAAAGACAATTTTCCTTGGACTGGCAATAATATCATAGGCTGGCCTAAGACCTCAAAGTCAGAAGTTATTATCAATCAGTCTTCAGAAGAGATGTTATTTTATAAAAACCTCTAAGGTTAAAGGAAGAGACTACACTTGCATTAAACATCTTTTGCTTCTCTTGTTTGAGGAGTGCTAGCAAATCTTCTATACTTATTTCTTCTGGAAAATTCTATGATGAATCCATTGTGAAACTTATTACTTTTAGGAGATTGACATTTAAACACTGATTTACACTAAGTATATTTTCTGCATGCAGTCAAGTTTTATTGATGCCTTCAGTGTTCTAAGTATTCTGCCAGGTATATTTGAGTGCTAAATAAAACTATTGAAAGTAAAAGCTTTTTCATTTCTCAATATACTTACTCTGATTTACTTACTCAGATTTTCAGATATAACTTTGATATAATGCTGAAGAAAAATAATCTGAAGGCTAAATGGAATCATATTCCTACAAGAGTTGGGAAGGACCCTAAGAAACTTTTAGTTGGTTTTTTCCTTTAGTCAGAACTACATTATCTCAGATATGTGAGAGTAATTCCAAGAATACTTTCAAAACTAACAATCTGTTTTAATCTGTAGCAACTCTGTGTAAGGAAATTGTTCACATAACCAAATCTGTTACTTAAAAAAAAAAATGTTTTTCACTTATTCTCTCTTAGATAGAGTGAAGTTTATTGAAAACTACTTTGGTAGAGTCTGCTGTTAAGACAGTTAACAAATGGTCTTCAACTTGTGATTTTTTTATTTGAATTAAGTAAATTCTTTTGTTTTTTATGATTTTAGTCATTGGAAGGTAAATATGCTGAATTTGTTTTTCAGTATCTTGACTTTGAAATATCTATCTTGACTTTGAAATAATATCTTGATTTCTAATGATATTTGGGTAGCTACATCACATTTCTAGGGAATTTGTTTAAATTTTTAATATTTGCCCTTTTTTTCTGAGTCTTTTTCTAAAGGGAATAAAATGAACAAAATTAATACTGTCTCACTGACTTTTTTCAGGAAAGTAAGTACTCTAGTGTTTACATGCTTATTTTAAAATTCTCTAAAGTAACAAATTCTTTCATTTGATAAATGTTAGATCTCTGTATTTAGTAATGAATGCTTTTAAATGCATAGTTATTATAACTTCAGATATTTAGCAATTATCCTTACATTGATGAATATCCAAAATGAAGGGGTGATCATTTGTTTTCTGCAACATCTTCAACTAGATATTATGCTCTGACCTTATGGAGAACAACTTGGTTTTACATGTCATCAGCATGGCACAAATTATGAAATAATTGTTTACTTAGGATTAAATAACTTACATACATAGCAGCCATAGCAAATAAAAAAGAAATTGGATTGATCAAAATAGAAAATTATTAGTATTTTTACATGTTGTGAACTCTAAGGAAACATTGTGAGGATTACTTAGAGCCAGTGGGGTTGGCTCCTGAGTTTGCCGTAATTCTCCCAGTGTTCCACTGGGAAAGGTTCCAAGCAGTTTTAAAAATTATTTATTTATTTTTCTTCTTTCTTCCTTTTTTTTTTTTCCTGGTGTTGGGAAAATTGGACAGCCACGTGCAGAAAAATGAAATTGGACCATTTCCTTACACCACACACAAAAATAGATTCAAAATGGATTAAGGACCTCAATGTGAGAAAGGAATCCATCAAAATCCTTGAGGAGAACACAGGCAGCAACCTCTTCGACCTCAGCCGCAGCAACATCTTCCTAGGAACATCGCCAAAGGCAAGGGAAGCAAGGGCAAAAATGAACTTTTGGGATTTCATCAAAATCAAAAGCTTTTGCACAGCAAAGGAAACAGTTAACAAAACCAAAAGACAACTGACAGAATGGGAGAAGATATTTGCAAACGACATATCAGATAAAGGACTAGTGTCCAAAATCTATAAAGAACTTAACAAACTCAACACCCAAAGAACAAATAATCCAATCAAGAAATGGGCAGAGGACATGAACAGACGTTTCTGCCAAGAAGACATCCAGATGGCCAACAGACACATGAAAAAGTGCTCCATATCACTCGGCATCAGGGAAATACAAATCAAAACCACAATGAGATATCACCTCACACCAGTCAGAATGGCTAAAATCAACAAGTCAGGAAATGACAGATGCTGGCAAGGATGCGGAGAAAGGGGAACCCTCCTACACTGTTGGTGGGAATGCAAGCTGGTGCAACCACTCTGGAAAACAGCATGGAGGTTCCTCAAAATGTTGAAAATAGAACTGCCCTATGACCCAGCAATTGCACTACTGGGAATTTACCCTAAAGATACAAACGTAGTGATCCAAAGGGGCACGTGCACCCGAATGTTTATAGCAGCAATGTCCACAATAGCCAAACTATGGAAAGAACCTAGATGTCCATCAACAGATGAATGGATCAAGAAGATGTGGTATATATACACAATGGAATACTATGCAGCCATCAAAAGAAACGAAATCTTGCCATTTGCGACAACATGGATGGAACTAGAGCGTATCATGCTTAGCGAAATAAGTCAAGCGGAGAAAGACAACTATCATATGATCTCCCTGATATGAGGAAGTGGTGATGCAACATGGGGGCTTAAGTGGGTAGGAGAAGAATCCATGAAACAAGATGGGATAGGGAGGGACACAAACCATAAGTGACTCTTAATCTCACGAAACAAACTGTGGGTTGCTGGGGGAAGGGGGGTTGGGAGAAGGGGGGTAGGGTTATGGACATTGGGGAGGGTATGTGCTTTTGGGTAACTTGGAAGGGGAGATGAACCATGAGAGACTATGGACTCTGAAAAACAATCTGAGGGGTTTGAAGTGGCGGGGGGGTGGGAGGTTGGGGTACCAGGTGGTGGGTATTATAGAGGGCACAGCTTGCATGGAGCACTGGGTGTGGTGAAAAAATAATGAATACTGTTTTTCTGAAAATAAATAAATTGGGAAAAAATATTTATTTTTTATGGATCTAAACTAACAATTGGTGGCTGGTAGTAATAAAGTAGTTTCCTCTTATGCCCAAAGTTTAGGAGTAATTAAGCATAATTTTAACCTTTTCCAAGATTGGGTGGGAAAGGTCCTCATGTATAAATATTGGTCTTAGGATAAAATAGCTGACTACACAAATAAGAGCAGGTGCATGACAAACAAGTCACTATTGGGATGGAATACTTCAAGTAAGAGAGGAAAATGTGGGCCATCTTGGAAAACTACTATTTCTATATCTGAAATGGGCATAGATTTTTAAGATATATGCATGAGAATAAATAGCATAACTTTGTTGATATCCATATATGAAGCAGAGATGCATTTCACACCTTATATTTGCATTATGATTTCATTACTATTGCTGTAATTTACATTATTCATCTTAAAAGACATTGTATGTGTATTATTAGATATTTTTATAGTATAAGTTTATTTCCATTCTGCGTTTTCTAACACGCATTTATATAGGCAAATAGAAAACATTCTACCTTACTGGTACCCAACTGTAACAAATTTTCACAGCAACATTAAAAAAAAATTAGCTAAGATTTTCTCAGAACTAGTATCTTTAATGACATGGTTTCATTACAGATGTCATGAGTCGATAATACTACAGATCCAAAATCCATTATCCACAGTGCTGAAATCCAAAAGCAGGAATATCACAAATAGTTTTTGAAACTAATTTTTAATAGAAACTTTCCCAAACTGATATTGCTATTTATAGCATTTATCTCTCTTAGAGTGGATATTCATACTTTTTACTGCATATATATTAAGATTTGATTACTGTGTAAAGTGCCAACCCTGCTGTGAGAATTACACAATACACAATATATGCATAAATTAATCTTACAATACTTGACAAATTCTGAATTATAAACCATTCTATCTGAAGTTACATATTTCAAATTATTTTTTTTTACCATCCATTTGTTATTGAAGGTCACACAAAAAAACAAAATATTAAAGATGGAAAGTATTTAGAAATCCTGCATTTCAATCATGCACTTTCCTTTCTAGCAAGAGAAACTGATGACCAAGGAAGTAATTACTTTGTTTAAAATCATGCAACTAGTAAGTGAATGATGGGAAGACTGGATCCAACTCTCTGTAAACAACAAAAATAAATAAATAAAAATGTGCGGTTGGGGGGACTTGCTATGAAGCAGCAGAAGAAAAATGTGATGAGATTTTGCAGTTCAATGGGGAAATGGTGCTGGAGCAATTAGATATTCATATGGGAAAATGGACATTACCTCTACCTCACTTCATACACAAAAATCAATAGAAGATTTATCAGGGCCCTAAATGTAAAGAGTAAATCAATAAAGCTTTAAGAGGAAAACATAGGCGATTGTCTTTCCTATCTTGTTGTAAACACAGATTTCTGAAGTTGGGTATAATAAGAACTAACCATAAAAGGAAAACAGATGATAACTCCAACTTCAAAGACAAACTTCTTTTTTATCAAATGGCACAATAAAGAAAGGAAATTGTAAAATGCACAATAGGAAAAAGAGATATCCACAAATTTCTGACAAATATATCAGGACTATATAAAGAACTACCACAAATCAATAACTAAACCACCTTGTTAAATCACACACACACACACACACACACACACACACACACACACACAGGCACAGTGGAAATCACTTTGCATAAGGGGGTATCCAAAAAAAAAAACAAACCAAAAAAAAAAAAAACCACTAATAAGCAAATCAAGAGGGGCCCAACAATATTAATCATTAGGAAATGAAAATTAATCCACAATAAGATAGCACTATACCCTGAAAACTCTGAAAACTAAAATGACAGATAATAGATATTGAACTATGCATTCATTCAACTAATAATTATTATGTCTTCTCTATTTGCTAACCATTTATTAATTACTAAGAATACATAGAAAGTAACAGTTGCCCTCAAGTTGCTTAGCCTAGTGACCATGAATGGTGAATAGAATGATTGTGTGTTAGAAGGAAGATGATTTCAAGCTGGAAAAATGGTAGTAGCAGTGGAGTGTGGAAATGCATGGATTACTTAAGAAATGAAAGTAGTTCATTTGAAAGAGGATAGGTTTCACTGAATAATATGATAATCTCATTCAAGTTTCTCTACCTTGCATAGAAATATTTTCCTTCTTTCTGTCTTTTACTTTATGTTTATCTTTTTTCTCTTTGTGTCTTTTTCTCCCTTCCCCACTTCCTTACTTTCATTCTTTTACTCTTTTTATTTTTCAAGAAACTTGCATTGATCCTCAACTCACAATTTGCACATCCTACTGAGCTCCTTATATTAGGATTTAATCATATATCACTTATGTGGATGTAGTTATTATGTAGCTATATCACCAGAAAGAGAGAGATTAAACAGGATCCTAAATTCCTAAATAGACAACTAACCACAAACCACTGCATTAGGTTTCAAAGAGTGAAATGCAAAAGGGTATTCTGAACTATTTCAAATTAAATGAATTCTTTTTACCCTGATCTCCAATGTAAAACTCATACACATATTGAATCTGTCTGGGATGGACAGTATATGAGCTATGAGATTCTTTTTTTAACACTCTACCCTGATACATTGGACTCTTTCCCCCAAGTCCACTTACTAATTCTGATTTCAGGGGGAAAGAAGTATTTTCCACTGAGGTCTATAACAAAGCTGGTGCATTCATTCAACCCCAGGCCTTTCCAAAACAGGAAAGATTTAGAACCACAAAACAGCACAGCCTACAGGCTGCCATCATAACTCCTAAAATAGAGAGATTTGGAATTCTGAGGCCAATTTTGCTACCTGTCTGCCTTTGACTAAGTTGTTTAATTCATGATCTTCACCTTCTCCTCTTATAAATAATAAATAATACCCAATGCTTACTAAATGCAATCATTGTTTAAAGCATCCTTAGAGGTACTGACTCATTTAATGCACAAAACAATGGAATGAAAAGAACATTATTATCTTCACTTTATAGACAAGGAAACTAAAGAAACAACAACTTAAGTAACTTGCCTAAAATCACATTAGATTTTGAGGTAAAGGCTTTTTTTGAAACAATGCTAACCCTGGGCCTTCTCACTTCAGTCAAGACTGACTTTGTGACCCCAGCCAATCAATTTCTGTTTCTCTTTCCCTTGCTCTTCATTCTTTATCTTATATAATAGCTTAAAGAGTGACTTTCAGCCACTCTGCAATTGTCCATACGGAGACTTTCTGCTATATGGAGTGTTACATGGAATTTGTTTCATTTAAGTTGTATTCTTTCATCATTTTTTTCTTTTTACAAACATTTTTATTTAAATTTAATTAATTAGCACATAATATATTACTGGTTTCAGATGTAGAGGTCAGTGATTCATTAGTCTTTAATAATACCCAGTGCTCCTTACATCAAGTGCCCTTCTTTAAATCCCATCACCAAGTTACCCATCTTTCCACCCACACCCTTCCAGTTTGTTTCCTATGATTAAGTCTCTTACGGTTTGTCTCCCTCTCTGGTTTCACCTTGTTTCATTTTTTCCTCTCTTTTCCTATGATCTTTTGTCTTGTTTCTTAAAATTCCATGTATCAGTGAGATCACATAATAATTGTCTTTCTCCAATTAACTTATTTCACTCAACATAATCCCTCTAGTTCCATCCATGTCATTACACATGGCAAGATTTCAATTTTTGATGGTTGGGTAATGTTCCATCACACACACACACACACACACACACATACACATATGATTTAAGGGTGTGATATATGGAGGGCACATATTGCATGGAGCACCGGGTGTGGTGCAAAAACAATGAATTTTGGAACACTGAAAAAAAATTAAATTAAATAATAAATTAAAGGGTGTGATATATATAACACATACTTTAATAATTTATTTTAATACAAGTAATCAAGTTAAATAAAAGGAAATTAATTTAGTTTAACATGCATCTGCTATATATTATTAATGAAGGCTACCTAGAACATATAAATGATTTCATTAATTATTATATATGGCTTGTAAAATTTGAAAGAAAACAACTCTAAGCCCAATAGAATTTTTTTTTCCTTAAGTCTGGAAACTCACAGTGCCAATGGAAATAAAATAAAGTGGGAGAGAAAGTTGGAAGTATCTGTGGGAGAAAATAAATTTCTTGGTAGATTATTCAGTTTATTAGGGATAGGGTCATGCAAAATATATGCCTATAATATATGGATATTAATTTTGAGGTTTCAGATTCATTCAAAACCACAGGAATTTGTGAGTAACACAGAGAGAAGGAAAATACATATTTCTCTTAATAGTTAAAACTTAATGAAACAAACTTAAGAAAAATACATTATTAGACTTATCAAACCAATTTAAGAAGTTTAATTCATTATATGTCTCCAGCTATCCAATAAATTGTTATAAATCTAGTATGAAATCAAAGAAAAACAATAACATCTTCTTTTGTAATTTTTTAAAAAGATTTAAATTTATTGATTTGGGAGAGAGCATGCAAGTATGGGAGTGGGGTAGGTTGGGGGGAAGGGCAGAGGCAGAAGAGGAGAGAAAATGTTAAGCAGACTACCTGCTGAGCAAAGAGCCTGAGGGGGGGCTCAATCCCATGACCCTCAGATCATGACCTGAGCCAAAATCAAGAGTTGGATGTTTAACCAACTGAAACACCCAGGGACCCCTGTTAGTAATGTTAGCATATCTATCTAGGCAACTAGACCAGAGACATGGAAGCATTTTCCATTTCTCAAATCATGAGTGTCTTACAAAATGCATACTTTGAAATAGGTTCTCATTGAATAACAATTAAATGAATGAATAAATTAGTAAAAGGCCACTCAAATATATAATTGAAACTAAAGATAGAGAAGTAGAGTCTGTCATTTTTTAAATAGCCCTAAGAGTTTGGGACTAAATAGAGCCAATAGACTGAAAAAGAAAATACTGTCTTCCTCACTCAAGTAGTTTGATCTGGCAGTGTTTATAAACAAATGGATACAATATAGTACATTCTAGTCCTCTTCCTTCTCCTTCCCTTTTAAAAATGCCTCACTCAGGCAAGTGCTGTGACATCAAGATGAATTTAATGACGTCTTTGTGATGTATTTGCAATAAAAATACCTTTTTAAATTTTTTTAATGTAGACATACTAGGCAAGAGTAACTTTGGGGAGAAGGCACGTGCATTCCAAACAAGCCAAAATGAAATGAATATGGCATAAGGAAGTCAGGTGTTGATAACCTGCATAAAGCAAGCAAACAAGAAAGAAATCTGCATAAGAGAGTACTTTTATATTTTGTATTTCTTTCTACTTTGTGTTAGAACTAAACTTACTAAATTATATAATTACTCAGGTAACTCTTTGGAAATCAGTATCTTATATAGCTAAACAAAATTCGTTCTGCTACAATCAACACTTATTTTGTTGTTGTTGTTTACTTTGAAGGTATTTGACACATCTAATCCAAAGGTCTCATTAAATACCAGCAGTAAAAGCCTTAATGCCAATCATACCAGAAACTACATAGCTATGACAAATTCTTTATAATTATCATAAAAATATATTAAAAGCATAATTTCATAGCCATGAAATTTAAATAAGATAAATCAATTTATACTTAAGTAAACAAATATCTAGGAACTGCATTAAAAATTAAATATAACCAAAATCATTTTTATTAATAAAGTTACATTTCTTGCACATGAACTAAATAATTATATATTCTTCTTATCTACTAAATGCCTATTATTGTTCATTGACAAAAATTACTTAATTCCTGCCATTTTTAAGCTCAATTAAATATTAGGATATCTCCTTCTTTTAAAATTTAATATAAAGTGATAAAAATTAAGTTCTATTGAAGGCAAAAAGATGACTAGTTATAATAATATTTTAGAGCACCTGGATGACTCAACCAGTTAAGCATCTGACTTTTAATCTCAGCTCAGGTCTTGATCTCGGGGTCCTGAGTTCAAGTTCTATGATGGACTTCACACTGGACATGGAGTCTACTTAAAAAAAATAACAAAAAAATAATAATGACTTAGTGAATTTTCTTGAATCTCATTTGAAAAATACCATGGAATGAAATAATTTATATCAAAGCAGCAACATCTTCCCCCATCATTTATTTCATCAGTTATTTCATCATTTTATTTCATTATGTTTTTGGTCCAGTTATCCTATCTTGAGTCACTTTCCTTATTTACTTATGTGATTTAAGGGTTTAAAATTCTTTGTAGTGGCTATTTTGATATCTGTCATCTCATGAGTTGTGAGGTAATCTATTTGCATGAAAAGAAAGTTGATGAGTCAATGGTATGAATCATTATATTAAAGCCCTAATTATAAACTGTTGACATTCTTTTAAAAATTTTTCAAAATCCTTAGTGTGGTTCAGATTTAAAAGAAAATATTTTCTATAGATGGAGCTCTTTTGCACCCAGAGTTTCCAACTATAGGCCTAAAGATCTTAACTTTCTATTTCTTATAGTACCACACTATTTTTTTAAGTAGAAAAGCAAATGAAAGCTATTACTCTTAATGGTTTAGGTAGGCTCAGCTTAAAAGTTAGTCCTTAGGATTCCATTAGATTTTTGAGAAGTTACTTTACTTCGTAGATTTTAAAGCTATGTTAAAATACATTATTTGGCTTATGAAGCATAGAGACAATGGAGTCAAATTTTGATAGAGATAAGCATTAAATTCTGATTCATTTCTCCAAAAAGGTATCTGTGGATTTTGGTTTGAGATTTAGGATAATTTTAAACAGTGAATATCATTAAACATTGAACTAGAATTTGGATCTATCCACATAAGTGCCAACTCATACTTACAAAACACTTCAAAATATATATTCTGTTTTTAAGAAACTTCATTTGTTGTAGTCTAGTAATATGGAAATGCCACACCATTTTCCAAGCTCAGAGAATTGTTCATAGCTTTACTTTTTCAAAATCATTACCTAACGTGATCATGTAGTTAATATGCCATGTTCAAATAAGTCAAAAAACATGAAATAAAAAACCAATCCTAGCAAAAGATGTATTATTGTGTTTCCTATAGAAATATGAGTAACTATGGAATCAGTGCTGGGTAATTCATGTTGCTATTTATTTTCTCAAAATATTGACCTCTGTAGCCAAACTCCTACCTCAATGGAGAAACAGAAATTTCAGGTAGCTCCCAATTCTTCAGGACACAGTTCCTTGCCTTCATTTGTTTTCCTTGTATTGAATATGCTAAAATTAAGGCTTTTGTGATGACTTTTCCATTGACATATATATTAGTTTCCTGCTCTTTCACAAAATTTGTACCAAAGATTGGTGAAAATTGGTGCCCACAGCTTGTCAAGAAGTGTTGTGGATTGCTTTATTGAACTCTATCATTCACCTTTTATTTATTTTCAAGTGGTAGGGATTGATTTTGAGGTATATGCCAGTTAGATTTACTTGATCCATGGTACAGCTTAAAAGAGGCCACTTAGCTGAAAACATATATTATTGCTTTTAAGGGGGATGAATAAGAGGGTAGGGATAGAAATAAGCAAGTAACTAGTTATTGAAGTTATTACTGGACCAGCAACCCAGATGCCACTGCTCCAATTCTGGATTATTACCATGCTGTATCAGTCAACTTTTTGGTAGGGAATAGGTTACATTGTCAAATTGGGAATTTGAAGAGAGTCTAGTAAAGTATTCACAAAGATGTAGCAACATATAACAAAATTGAAGGGCATTTTATAATAACACGGGGCACTGTTATTACTCCTAAACCTGAAAAATAAGGACAAGATGAAGTTAAAGGAATCAGAAGAACTGGTTCCTTGACAATGTCTGTGATCATCCAATAAGGCATGTTTTGGGCAGTGAACCTTCTAAACAGAGCTGTGGAAATGGTTACCATGATCTTTCCCTCCCCAAACTCCTACTGTTGTTCCTCTTGGCTGGATCTGACTGGTAGCCAGAGAGCTAGAAAGTTTGTTAATGTACCTCCATTGGGCACAGGTGGGGTTTGGAAAGTTGGGAAAACAGAGGAGCATAGGAACAATGTCCAAAATACTCTGCATACTATAATTTATAATGGTGGAACAATTGGATGGCTAAATAATTTTATACTGGTTAAAATTATTTATATTATTTTTTAACCATCTGCTATAGCCTCAATGCAAAGATACATAGATATAGATATAAAAATATATAGACTATATTATATTAATCCTTTAAGTTTCTTGTCAGGTAGAAATCAGGTAATGCTGCCCTCATTTCACAAATTATTAATTAGCCTAATAGCAGACATGTAACCAGGAAGTGGTAGAATGTGGATTCAAACTCACCTTCTGCTTTTCAAGGCCAGTGTTATCTCCATTAATTTGTTTTTATTAAAAGAAGTATTTGGGAATATTTATTTTCTTCCCCTAAAAAAGTGATGATTAAACATTCTTGGCAAGCTTAAGTATTTGACCTCAGTCAGTCAGTTGGGTATTTGATACATGAAGTCAAGTAACCATTTTGGTTGAACTATTTGACATGTCATTTACTATTAATCAATTAAGCTGATGGTTTATAGACTCAGTTTAGAGAGTGTTAAACTAAAAATCAAAAGCAGTTTTGACTCTAGAAGAGTCTCCTTCATCTTCTTGTAAAATACGAAGAAATTTATCTCTGAAATATAGTTTAATATAACCATTCTATATAATTGGTTATACTCTATATCTTAATATAATCATAATATAATCAATACAGTTCATATATTCAATAATAATTATAAGTGTAATTATTATTACAAGCTTGGGGAAAGTAAAATAATTGTATGTTTTGTTCAAGGTTTGTCTTTTTCTTCTTTTTTTTTTAAAGACTCATTTATTTATCCTAGAGAGAAAGAGAGGGAGAGCATGAGTGAGACCAGCAGGAAAGAGGAAGGGGGATCTGAAGCAGATTCCTCACTGAGTGCAAGCCCAACACAGCCTGGATCTCACAACCCTGAGATCATGATCTGAGCCCAAACCAAAGTCCGAGGTTTAACTAACTGAGCCACCCAGGAGCCCCTCAAGCTTGGTCTTCTTAATAACTAAGTCATCTAGTATGAAGTAAGGTAGAATTTTTCATTCGAGTGTGTTCAAAATTTAATGGCAGAGAAATAGTTTATCATTTTAAGCTGTCCTTTGTTAAAGATATCCATTGGTAGTCGTCATTTAGTATTACTGTTCTGACCATGCAGTTCCAAGACACAATGACTAAGTGTGGCGTAAAGGCCAGACCACTGATTTCCAGGTATGAGCTCGATCTGGGCTCCACTTTGGCACTAGCCAAGTTCTGAGAGAGTGTTAGCTTCTCAATTCATAAAATGTGTTTCCTGAAAAATCTGGCATGGATTTTTATCATCTAAAAATTTTCTTCCTCCTCAACTATTCTTCCAAGTTAGAATTGCTTACTTGAGTAAAAACTACTGCTTTCAAGCAAACATGACAAGTGTTTCCTGCATGTTGTTTAAAAACAAGTAAAACAAAAATTAGTCCTAATCCCTGCCATGAGAATTTGGGTCCAGTAGTAATTAGCTCTTTTGTTCTATCTTAATTAAAATGTACACTTTCATTGGTAGCAGCAGTATAAAGAACTGCTAATTTAGATATTTTTTTTTCCATTTCCTTCATTAACTTCAATATATTTCATGGAAGAAAAACTATACGGTGATGAAATAAAGACCAAATATTTCAATTTGGCTTCAGTAAATATATGCAACTCTATATATCTTGGTAATTTAAAAAAATGTATTATATTAGGTTTCACATAATCAAAAAAGCAGAGTAGTGTTACAACTTCATGCAAATACTAACTTTCATTGTGTTAGTTTTAGTAATGCATGGAAATAGCATTAATAATTTAAATATATATTTTATTGCTTAATGAAACTGCTAAAGCAGTTTTATTTTGAATTGGATTTCTAGTAAAACACTGACCAAGAAATCATCCTCTAAATACTTCCCTTAAAAGATAGCTTAGCAGCTAATACATTTAGTGTTACAGACATTTTTCAAAAATATTTACTGATTTGTTAATATGTAAAATTCAATTGCATGAAAACAGCAAGAATACTGAATTTAGTTCACAAGCTTATTTCTAATTATTTCTAACAGGGTCACTCCTTAGAGAGTAATTATCCCTGTAGATAGTATAGAGATTGGGAAGCATTTGAAGTCAAAAAGGAAAAGAGAATGAAGTTTCATTTCTACTTTAGCCTACGGAACATCCTCGCTGAGGAGGAGTGGAATTATCCTAGTTGTCCACCCTTGTCCTTTCTCATGCCATTACAAATCTCATCCGAAATATTCAATTACATTTTCAAAACCATCTTGAAGCAATGCAGACCCTAGATGTCCCAAATGCATGCCCTGAGACTCTCTACGTCTCTTCTACCTCCATTCAATTTTTCTTCGTATCCCTCCAGCACATGCTTCTAGAGTCAGGCTTTCTCTCGTGGTATTCCTTCTAGTTAGAGCATTTTCACCCCCTTATTCACCCTTAAAACAGAGTTTAATATGCTTTTATTTCTAAAGTTTTCCTGTAATATCTTATACCCATCTTGTACCTTCTATTTTCTGATTTACCCTCCAACTCAGAAAATAATTATTAGGTAATTATTGTATTTGCCTTAGAGTTATTCTTACATAAATTCCATGAAGGCTTAGATTTTGTCTAATTTGGAAGCATTCAGAATACTGCTTGATACTGATTGGATTTTTGCTTTGTTTTGTTCTTTCTTTCTTTCTTTAAGTAGATAACGTGTCTCATTTCCTTGTGGCTATGTGCTGTACTCTGCAGAGAAATTTTCTTTTACATACAATACAGTTACTAAGCTAGGGGGCTTTAGAGAAATACTAGGTGGTTTAACTCTCTAAGTTGACCAGAAATAAATTGTCCTGAGGGTGTTTAAGATTATGAAATATGTGAACTAGCTGTAACCTGTATCATGCTTCAAGGGGAAAAAAAAATAAGAAAAAAAGCACACTTATGATTGTTATGGGTACATAAACACCACAAATCACATTCTAATTCTTAAGAGACAATTGTCTTATTTCTAATTATCTTTTTGAAATTCACCAAACTGAAAATGCATGCTTGATACGCTCCCACATAATACTTTGGATTTACAGATGGAATACTTGGTACAGCATTTCTTCTTTTTTTTTTTCCCCTCATAGATTTCATACCTTTGCAAGAAACCTACGGACAAGTGCTAAGTCATTTGATTTATTTAACTCTGAATTTCTTTGCTTTAGGATTATAAATCAGACTCTTATTGTCACTTTAATGCAGAAAGTGTTCTTTTGTGTTCATAATATAGATCAAGATGTGATTTAAGTCGAATCTTGTCAAGGTAACTCCTTTTTAAACTATGAGAAGAGACTTGGCTGTAGCCCAAAACTAATGGGAGTCATATTTTATAATAAAAAGCAATATGTTAGTAATAGAGGCTTTGCTGCTTCTTGCAATCTCCACAAGCACAACTTCTTGTCAGTTTTCACAGCTAATGTGTTTTTTTTGTCAAGTCATAAGCACTTTAAAAAAGGCTCTACTTAATATTGTGGAAGACAGAAATTCTAATTTCCAAAGGAAGCAGTGAAAATAGAGATCTTAGCCTGGAGGAATAAAATATAAGATGCCTGACTATCAAAGGAATCCCATTTTGAAAAGAGAGACCATCAGAAAGTAGAGTAGTGTGAATATAAAATTGAACAAACTTTCAAATTGAACATAAAGGGGTGTCATATTGCCAGTACTTTTCCTCTTCCCCACACTTTATAAAGGGATCCTTCAACTGATCAAATGTAAAAAGATGACAAGAAGTAATTTATATTGTTCACATCTACTATGTAATGACTCCTGTGTGGAACAAAAGTTAATTTCACTCGCGTTTGCATACACTGTAGACACTTGTCACACATTGCTTATAGCTCTTATAAGGCTACTAGTCTGTACTGTAGAGATAGACATTGAGGAGAAACTAGAGCAAAAGTTTCAGAAATGTTCGTTACTTAAACTTTTAAACTTCTGTGACTGCTAATGTGAGAAAGCCAAAGATATGTTGCATAGGAAAAAAAAGGCCAGTGTGAGCAATTAAGTCAAGTGGGGAGAACTCATTTTTAAAAATACTGATTACATTAAGTCATCTTCCTAGAGAAGCAAGTCAGTTTTATTTATTAAGTTCATAAATTTTATAAAAAAAGAAAGCTAACTCAATTTACAACTTTATTCTTCTATTTTTACATGGCATATGAGATTTCCAAAGCTCTCATTTGCCTATTAACTTACAGGGTTTTCAAAGACGTCCAACATTTCAAGGACATCCATGTAGCTTTTTAATATTTAGTTTTGAATTATGCAAATCCGCTATGTTCACATTGTTATAACTGTCTTTGTGTTTTCCTCCTTCATGGGGGTGTCACAGATGGAGGTGAATAGTAGTCTTTGATGTCAGCATGGCTTTCTTCAAGAAATATCATCAGTGGTTTAGTAGATGTAAACTTTTGCCTTTGCTCTTATGTGTTCTGGAATAAATTTATTATGTCACAGATGTCTTTCTCTTTATTTTTCTTTGAATTGTGTGATAATAGTGTTTTTCATTTATATGACTGAATTCCAAATAGCAGTTAAGCTGCTTTGGACATTGAAACAAAACCTATCACTTACTTCATTTCATTTTATATTTCACAGTTTGGTTTATTGAAATATTTTAAATCTACCTTCCAGATGAAAATTCTAAAGTTCACAAAACTTACATAAATTGTAAAATCAGGGTGTAAGTATAGGTCTTATAGCCCTAGTAGGCTTCTTCCCCTACACACAAAGTTCCTTCAAATTATTTTGAAGACAAAGTCACCAACTCTTCTTAGGCCCATGAATTTAATATCTGGAGTATCTCCAAGTATTAATAAGGGTAGCGAAGATGAGCCTGAGAGAGAGAAATTTAATTCCTACACAAATGTACACATGTGTCTTATTATTTTATAAGAACTATCATTCCCAAAAAAGCATTTCAGTAGAACCTGAAACTTCAGCTTTCCATCTTACCTTTTCTTGAGTGCATCTAGAAAGTCAAATGTAAAAGGAAGACAATTTTACATGAAGAATCTTTTACTTATAATCCAGTAAGAGATGTAGTTTCATTCTGTAAGGATCTGTTATTGGGACACATAATATCATTTTCATAGTTCTAGATTATTCAGTATCTTATTTAGGACATTTTTATTGGAATTAGTTTGTTTATATTCCCTAATAATTTAACATTGTTTAATTATTATCTTTTATAATTCTTTGAACTATTTTAAATTAATTGTTTTTGTTCTAGAAATCAATATATATTATTTTTTTTAAGTCTGAAATTTTTTAAAAAGATTTATTTATTTATTTGAGAGAGAGAGCAAGGGGGAGGAGCAGAAGGAGTAGGAGA
This sequence comes from Neogale vison, assembly GCF_020171115.1. Taxonomy (NCBI): domain Eukaryota; kingdom Metazoa; phylum Chordata; class Mammalia; order Carnivora; family Mustelidae; genus Neogale; species Neogale vison. Next base: position 81,088,324 of record NC_058101.1, on the reverse strand, counting down.
GGAAGAGAATCTCAGGCAGACCCCTGCTGAGTGTGGAGCCAATGTGGAGCTCAATCTCACAACCCTGAGATCATGACCTGAGTTGAAATCAAGAATTGGAAACTTAACTGATTGAGCCACCCTAGTGCCCCAACAGCTATTAGTAAAAATCATTCCTTTTTCAGAAAAAAAAAATAAGTTTGTTCTTTTTGAGCTAGGTATATGCTAAAAATGGAGAGCTTTGTGTATCACTCTATTTAGGTAATTTATTAAAGTGAAAGAATATCCTTCACTTTAGTTCTTTATCTTGATTTAACCTCTCCTAATATGTTGTCCTTTTGCTGTCCATTGATATTCTCTTCAAGTAATCTCCTCCATTCCCAAGGGATTCAACAACCAGAGATAAACTGAGAAGGGTTGAATTCCCATCTCTAAACTAGAACCTGCACTGAGCTACAAATTATTTGTCCAATGTCTCATTAAATCTCTATTGGGGCATCCTAAAGACAAATTAAACTAGGACACTCATGATCCTTCCCTACATTCTTGAACAAACTCCTCCTCCAGTGTTTTCAATCTCATTCAATGCCAACACCACAGTTGCTGAAACTAATAACTTTGGAATCATCCTTGACTCCCCTCTCTTCCTCACTTTTCCTTTAGTCTATATCACCAAATTTTATTGATCCAAACACTTATCCCTTCTGTCACCTTCTCTTTATCCTTAACATTGCTAGAGACCAATGAACCACGCCCTTTAATGCCTAGACTATTGATAGAGCCTCTTTACCATTTTTCCCAATTCCTACTGCCATTTAGAAAATGTTCTAAATACTTAATATGGACAGCAAGTCTATGTAAAAGATAATCTCTACTCACCTCTGAACCCAAGTTCATTTCTTTTTCCTTTTCAATATACATGTCTGTCTATGCTTCAGACAAATGGGACTTAACTGGTTCTACACACACTTTCTCTTTTCACATGCAGGCATCAGAACAGGAAATTGTTTCTTACTGGAGCTCCTATTTTCACCACTACATATACATAAGTTTATGTCATCCTTTGTGTATTAACTAAGATGTCACTTCCTTTACTGATATTCCTAAAGCAGACTGGGTACTCAGTAAATGATCTCTCCAAATCTCCTTTCATGACAGTCATCAAAGTTGTAATTATGTGTTCATTCCCTGTCTTTCACCCTAGAATTTAAATTCCATTAGGGCATAGACCATTTTATTTTGTCTGCTGAATTCTTTGTATCCATCATAGGACACTGACAAAAAATGGATGCAATAAGCATATAAGTATTGAATAAATGAATATCATTTTGGTTCTTGATTATTTGTTCACAACACTATTCATTTCTGGAAGCATCATGCCATCTACTTTGTAGACAAATATATATTTACATACTGGCATCCAAGTCTTAGTTTGTGATATAAGATCCAGTCAAAGTTAAAAACTGTCCTTTACCTTGGGGCAATTAGTAGCCTTCCTTTGATCCTGCCATTGAGTCAGGGTTAATTATAACTTTCAAGAATTGGGACTTTTCTCAAAAAAGTAAATTTTACTTACTTAGTTGAATTTATTCTTTAAAAATCAATTGTGCAATATTATTAAAATTCATGAAAATGAATTAAACAGGATATGCAAATCTAAGCCCTAAAGATTTCAGAAATCAAATCACAAATTTTAAATCTCATTAATTAAAGTCACACCTAAATAACCCACACTGATTCCTCTTATTTAAAAAAAAATTATTTATCTATTTGAGACAGAGAAAAAGAAAGAGAGAGAGCATGAGCAGGGGAGGGGCAGAGGGAGAGGAAGAGGGAGCAGCAGACTCCCCGCTGAGCAGAGAGCCTAACCAAATGGGGGCTCCATCCCAGAACCCAAGGAACTTGATGTGAGCCAAAGGCAAACACTAAATCAACTGAGTCGCCCAGGCGTCCCTCCTCTTATTTATTTATCATTTTTTATGACAGTAGATCTATACAAGCCTCTTATATCAAAAATAAGTTAGAAATGGTTACGTTTGAAAATCTGATTTGCACTGTATGGGAATGCTGGTCTTATGTGAGTCAAGTAAGAATGCACATTTTCATATTATGAGACTATGATTTGGTATTTTCTGTGACTTTGTCAAATATACCCTGCATTCTAATCTCCATTCTGTTACAAAGCTACATTTCACTCCTAATTATAAATCATCTTGATATCTTTGGTTACCACGTAATGTTCAGGAAGGAAAGTGCCATTGACCATTTCCTCTCAGAAATGTGTATGACATTGCTGCTGTCTCCAACTACCATCATAGACTGTGGAGTATGTGCATTGGACTTGAGCTCAAAAGGGCACTCACTCTGACAGTCAGAGATTGTCAAATAGAAAACTATGGTAGCAATGTAGGCTGCTACTGGAAAATAAAAATAATACAAAAGTAACAAAACAAAACAAAAAACTGCTCTGACTCTAACAAAGTAATGGAAGAGGAAGGATTCTTCACCGGATTAAGTCTTAAACAATGCTAATTTAAAAGAGTGACAGTGTCTAGTTAACTCTTAATTTCAAAGTACTGGTGGATTTCCCGGAGATGATGGACTTTTCAAATCATCAAATTTTCCAATTGGAGATGCATCATTATGGCAAATTTAGCTTATTTTCCTCAGTATGCATTATCACACACTATTCTCCTTGTACACTTGTTTTCATAACATCCATTGAAGTCCAGCTGGAGACACTTCTCAGCTTTCTGGTCTGTTTCCACCTTAAATTCTCAGTAATTGGAAAATAAACAGCAGTCCTAAAGCAAGTTCCATACCTGTTCCTTAACAGAACATTGCTTCCCTTCTATTTCTTCTCTCTCTCCTTTTTTGGAATTTATAAACCGACCCAGCTTCAGACTGTAGATCAGGACAGCAGAGTAGCTGAGTAAAAAGTCACAAGAAATGTGGGAACACACCTTCCTATGGAGAACGTGGCTTTCCTAAACGGGGACTAAAATATGAGGAGAGATACAATTTGAAGGAAAGCTTGCGTTCTTATAAATTTTTATAATCATTCTTTGATTTCCTAAATAATAAAGTTGAAATAGAAAGGAATAGGGATATGTATGTATGCATACCTGTATGTATGTGCATATATACGTTTTAAAATCTGCTGGCATATAGCTTACATAAGCTGTTTTGTGTTAAATTACAGGCAGGAGAAACCCTTGCATTTCTAAAAAAGTAATGTGATTAGGCAAGGGAATATCAAGGATAGTAGACTTGAATTTTTTTTTAAACTAATTAGTTATCTCTTTTTTTAATGGAAAATGCTAGAATATAGAATACTCTATTGTAGAAAACACAATTAAATTTAAAAATTACTAACTCTAAAAGTTTTTTGATTGTTCTCTTTTTACCTAGTGTTATGCACCTTTCCAACAGAAGAGTGATGATGCCTTTCTTTAAACACCTAGGCTCGGTGAAGTTTTATCTTTAACCTCCTTCAAGATTCTGCATAAAATTGTGGTTAAAAGCATGAAGATGCTACATATGCCTAAAATTGCCTTAATAACACTAACCCAAATTTTAGCTCTATTTCCAGATATCCAAATAAGCAATATTAACTATGTACATATGTATATACATGTATATATACAAACATACACACATATGTATACACATATAAACGACTTATTTAGGTTCTTTTTCATTATATTTTTTTAAAAAATGTTGTTGTCATAGTAAACTTCTGCACAGAACTAATATCGATGGTGCTCCTAGTAATAATTAAATCGATTATCTTTATCCCATAATACTATCCCAAAGTCTTGGGCTTTGCCCCCTTTTAACCTTGTTATTCAATATTAATATATAACTTAAAAGCCTGTGGTGAGCCAATTAGTTATTCCCAGAGTATCACAAAGTCGTATACAAGAATAGGTGTTATTTCAAGTGTCTAGCTAACTCGGGGCTCTTAAGAAGTCTTACGTTTATAACTTTAAAAAACATAATTTATATTCTGATTTCATAGAGACTAATGTAAGCAAAGGGATCTAAATTGGGCTATCCAAATTAGTATCATTACCAGAAAGCCTGAATGCCCACAAGATGGGCTGGTGACAACTTGATTGTGTTCAGACACTTCCCAAATTAGGTGCTGTGTTTGAAAACTTGGCTCAAGTGAGATTGACACAAGCTTCTCAGCGAACAGTGAGGAAAACAGAAGGGAGATCAAATTTGGGCCTGCCAATCCTTGACAGACTTGCTTTAACTTTCTCTCCCTGAAGTTCTTTGTCTTATATTCTCTCTTCACTGAAATTGTGACACAAAGGTTATGACAAGCATGTGAAAATAGCTAGTGACTTATTAATGTCTGCTATGACTTGGGAATCACAGAACAGCACAGTGTGGCTTCCGTGATCTCCTTTCTTGCTTTCCACATATTGCAGCCAATCTCTTGAGCTGTCCAGAAGTGTCATATTCCTTCAGTGAAATAAAATCAGCGCATTAATATGCTATTCTACCTTGAAGCTCATAGATACTTGTCGCATTAATATTTTGCTTAGACCAACTTTCCCTGAAATAAAAGAAGGCAAATTATTCAATTCTTGAAATCCTAATGCAGGCTCATTCCCAATGTTCCGTTTACACATATATTGAAGTGATGGACATTCTTAACAAACAGGAATTTTCATTTATTATATTCATCCAAAGAGAACTGAAAAAAGCAATATTGAAACAGGTTTTTTATGAAGTGGAACCAATCACTAACCTCCTCCACAATACTAAATTTAGAACCCTTCAAGAGTGATCTCTCTCTCTCAGTTTTGGGACATGATTGGCTTTATCCTTTTACACTTAGTTGTTTTATTTTATTGTAATAAGACTGTCATTTTTATTGGCTTAAATTTGAGCACAGACATGTGAAAGCTGTCCTTGTAGGGCTATAGCTTATTTTGTTTTTCCTTCCTCTAAAAATTTAGAACATAGTATTGTCAATAACAATAACAACACAAACTTTTGGGAGCAAATCTGTCATTGCACACAATAATGGTTTCGAATTTAGAAGATAAATGAGGGGAATTTGAGGGAACAACTTAACATTCCTAGAGCAAGACAATTCTTCTTATTTATCTTTGCAGGATATAGAAGACAGCTAATAAAATGACTTTTTCACAACTCCTTTATTTTGCTGTTTTTGGCTCTTCACTGTTTCTTCAAAAGCATATCATCTGCTTGATAAAAGTGTATGTATATTTTGATTTTCACTATTTTTCTGAAATAAAATTTTTGTCCAATATTCCTGGGTTTCTAAAATTTATATTTCCATTATGAATTTTTATTGTCACTGTGAAACAGATTAAGAAGGCAAATCATTTTTCCAAGGCTTATTTTTCCACTCAAATTATGATGAAACAAACTCATGTGTAATGTTTCAAAATTTAGTTATTGATGAGAACTAATAATCTTTAAATTTGTCTAAATTTAAAGATTATTTAAGGTGGGGGACAAGATGGCGGGGTACTAGGAAGAGGCGTCTTTTCAGCTGGTACCCCAAAGTGAGCTGATTACCTACCAAAGAACTCTGATCACCCATGAAATCAGCCTGAGATCAGAATTATACACGTCTGGATCTCTACAGGGGCAGAAGACGCCAGTGAGCAGGTAAAGCGGAATGGGAACAGCGGACTGAGATCGGAAGATAAACAAAAGGGGGAGGGAGACACCAGAGGCGACCGGTGGGAAAGTAATACCCCGATACGAGCGAGAGTGCCCTGCGTCTGGGGACCAGCATTAACTCGGAGACTGGTTGAAAGCACTCCAAAAGAGCAAAGGATCGCGGGGGCAAACTGTGGGAATCGGGGCAGCTAGGGACAGGGGCTTGAGTCCCCGGTCCCAGACGGCCTCCCCGGCGCGGAGGCAGAGAGAGTGCGGCGGAGAAACCGGCTCCTGGTCCCTAAGCCGCCAGCGTGCCCCAGAGCGCGGGGTTCCGGCTCCTGTGAGGGGATGGGAGCCGGTCTGCAGAAGGCGCGCTAGCCCTACCACAAAGCTTGAGATGCGTGTGAACGTCGCTCCAGCTCTCCTGGGTTTCTAAGGCCCTGGGGCGCTTCTAGACCCGGGCCATTGTTTCAAAGTCTAAGCCGCGCGCCCGCGAAACTCTTCCCCGGACAGAGGCGCGCAAAAGCCCAGCCTGCGGCTTACGGACCAGCGCCCCGTTCTCAGTGCCCCAGACGCGCGCCCGACCCACAGCCGCCTCTGAAAAGAGGTGCGCGCAAGCCGGGCACTCCCAGCCCCGGCCAGCGGCAAAATCTCAGTGTGCGATCGCTGCTTGGAACCTCTCTGGCGGTCAGGAGCTCCCAGACAGCCGCCACTGCCTTGGCTTTGGGGACGAGCAAAAGATCCTGCGCCCCCAGGGTCTTTAACTTGGAACCTGCACTGCCAGCATCCAAGGGGGAATTTATTCAGCTTCTGCACCCAGACTGAGGCTTCTGAGACGGAGATCAGGAAGTGTTCCAGGGTGCACCTTGACTGCACCAGAGTTGATACATCCAGCTACATCTGTTCAGTCTTCTCCCACCAAAATGACTAGGAGGAGGAATGCCCAACAGAAGAAAAATACAGAGGATGGACCTTCCACAACAGAGCTAACGGCTATCAACATAGACAATATGTCGGAAAGAGAATTCAGGCTAACAATTATCCAGGCAATAGCTAGGTTGGAGAAAGCCATGGATGACCAAACAGAATTGATTAGAGCCGAACTGAAAGCGACCAGACAGGATGTTCACAATGTTAGGGCGGAGCTTAAAGCTACCAGGGAGGAGGTCCACAATGCTCTCAATGAGTTCCAATCCAATCTAAACTCTCTCAAAGCTAGGGTAACTGAGACAGAAGATAGAATTAGTGATCTGGAAGACAAACAGATAGAGAGAAAGGATCAGGAGGAAGCCTGGAACAAACAGCTTAGATCCCACGAAAGCAGAATTAGGGAAATAAGTGATGCCATGAAGCGTTCCAACGTCAGAATTATTGGAATTCCTGAAGGGGAGGAGAAAGAAAGAAGTCTAGAAGATGTCGTGGAACAAGTCCTTCATGAAAACTTTCCGAATCTCGCGAATGAAACCAGCGTTCATGTACTAGAGGCTGAACGGTCTCCACCCAAGATTATACACTCCAAAAAAACATCACGACACCTGATAGTCAAATTGAGAAATTATAATTGTAGGTATAATCTCTTGAAAGCTGCCAGGGCAAAGAGGCTCCTTACTTACAGAGGGAAGCCCATCAGAATAACGTCAGACCTGTCCACAGAGACCTGGCAAGCCAGAAGAGGCTGGCAAGATATATTCAGGGCACTAAATGAGAAGAACATGCAGCCAAGAATACTTTATCCAGCAAGACTGACATTCAAAATGGATGGAGAGATAAAGAGTTTCCAAGACCGGCAGGACTTAAAAGACTATGCAACCACCAAGCCGATACTGCAGGAAATATTAAGGGGGGTTCTATAAAAGAGGAAAAATCCCAAGAATAGCATTGAACAGAAATATAGAGACAGTCTACAGAAAGAAAGACTTCAAAGGTAACTCGAGGTCAATAAAAACGTATCTATCAATAATCACTCTCAATGTGAATGGCCTCAATGCACCCATAAAACGGCACAGGGTTGCAGATTGGATAAAACGACAGGACCCATCCATATGCTGTCTACAAGAGACCCATTTTGAACCTAAAGATACACGCAGACTGAAAGTGAAGGGGTGGAGAAGCATCTTTCATGCCAATGGGACTCAAAAGAAGGCTGGGGTAGCGATTCTCATATCAGATAAATTAGACTTCAAACTAAAGACTGTAGTCAGAGATACAGAAGGACACTACATAATCCTTAAAGGGACTATCCACCAAGATGATCTAACAATTGTAAATATCTATGCTCCCAATATGGGAGCAGCCAATTACTTAAGAAAACTGTTAATCAAGATAAAGAGTCATATTGATATGAATACACTAATCGTAGGTGATCTTAACACGCCTCTTTCAGAATTAGACAGATCATCGAAGCAGAAAATCAATAAAGAAACAAGAGCATTGAACGACACATTGGACCAGATGGACCTCATAGATATATACAGAACATTCCACCCTAAAACAGCAGAATACACATTCTTCTCAAGTGCACACGGAACCTTCTCCAGAATAGACCACATACTGGGTCACAAATCAGGACTCAGCCGATACCAAAAGACTGAGATTATTCCCTGCATATTCTCAGATCACAATGCTTTGAAACTGGAGCTCAATCACAAGGAAAAGTTCCGAAGGAACTCAAACACCTGGAAGCTAAAGACCACCTTGCTTAAGAATGCTTGGATCAACCAGGAGATCAAAGAAGAACTGAAACAATTCATGGAAACCAATGAGAATGAAGACACTTCGGTCCAAAACCTATGGGATACAGCAAAGGCGGTCCTAAGGGGAAAATATATAGCCATCCAAGCCTTGCTCAAAAAAATTGAAAAATCCAGAACACACCAGCTGTCTCTACACCTTAAAGAACTGGAGGATCAACAACAAATCAAACCAACTCCACACATAAGAAGGGAAATCATCAAGATTAGAGCTGAGATCAATGAGGGAGAAACCAGAGATACAGTAGAACGTATCAATGAAACTAGAAGCTGGTTTTTTGAAAGAATCAATAAGATCGATAAGCCACTGGCTACACTAATCCAAAAGAAAAGAGAGAAATCCCAAATTCATAAAATTATGAATGAAAGGGGAGAGATCACAACTAACACCAAGGAAGTAGAAACAATCATCAGAAGTTACTACAAACAGTTATATGCCAATAAGCTTAGCAACCTTGATGAAATGGATGCATTCCTGGAAAAATATAAACTACCAAAATTGAACCAGGAAGAAATCAACAACCTGAATAGACCGATATCTAATAACGAGATTGAAGCAGTGATCAAAAATCTCCCAAAAAACAAGAGCCCAGGACCTGACGGATTCCCTGGGGAATTCTACCAAACCTTCCAAGAAGAAATAACACCTATTCTCCTGAAGCTGTTTCAAAAAATTGAAGCAGAAGGAAAACTTCCAGACTCTTTCTATGAAGCCAGCATTACCCTGATCCCCAAACCAGGCAAGGACCATACCAAAAAGGAGAATTTCAGACCAATATCACTGATGAATATGGATGCTAAGATTCTCAACAAGATCCTAGCCAACAGGATCCAACAACACATTAAAAAGATTATCCACCATGATCAGGTGGGATTCATCCCTGGGCTACAAGGATGGTTCAACATTCGTAAATCAATCAATGTGATACAACAAATTAATAGGAGAAGAGAGAAGAACCACATGGTCCTCTCAATTGATGCAGAAAAAGCATTTGACAAAATCCAACATCCGTTCCTGATTAAAACGCTTCAAAGTATAGGGATAGAGGGAACATTCCTGAACCTCATCAAATCTATCTATGAAAGACCCACAGCAAATATCATCCTCAATGGGAAAAAGCTTGCAGCCTTCCCGTTGAGATCAGGAACAAGACAAGGATGCCCACTTTCACCACTCTTGTTCAACATAGTATTAGAAGTCCTAGCAACAGCAATCAGACAACAGAGAGAAATAAAAGGTATCCAAATTGGTAATGAAGAAGTCAAACTCTCTCTCTTCGCAGATGACATGATTCTTTATATGGAAAACCCAAAAGACTCCACCCCCAAACTACTAGAACTCATACAGCAATTCAGCAGCGTGGCAGGATACAAAGTCAATGTGCAGAAATCAGTGGCTTTCTTATACACTAACAAGGAAAATACAGAAAGGGAAATTAGAGAATCGATTCCATTTACTATAGCACCAAGAACCATAAGATACCTGGGAATAAACCTAACTAAAGAGGTAAAGGATCTATACTTGAGGAACTATAGAACACTCATGAAAGAAATTGAAGAAGACACAAAAAGATGGAAGACCATTCCATGCTCTTGGATCGGAAGAATAAACATCGTTAAAATGTCTATACTGCCTAGAGCAATCTATACTTTTAATGCCATTCCGATCAAAATTCCACCGGCATTCTTCAAAGAGCTGGAGCAAATAATCCAAAAATTTGTATGGAATCAGAAGAGACGCCGAATCGCTAAGGAAACGTTGAAAAACAAAAATAAAGCTGGCGGCATCACCTTACCTGATTTCAAGCTTTATTACAAAGCTGTGATCACCAAGACAGCATGGTACTGGCATAAAAACAGACACATAGACCAGTGGAACAGAGTAGAGAGCCCTGATATGGACCCTCAACTCTATGGTCAATTAATCTTCGACAAAACAGGAAAAAATATACAGTGGAAAAAAGACAGTCTCTTCAATAAATGGTGCTGGGAAAACTGGACAGCTATATGTAGAAGAATGAAACTCGACCATTCTCTTACACCGTACACAAAGATCAACTCAAAATGGATAAAAGACCTCAACGTGAGACAGGAATCTATCAGAATCTTAGAGGAGAACATAGGCAGTAATCTCTTCGATATCAGCCACAGCAACTTCTTTCAAGATACGTCTCCAAAGGCAAAGGAAACAAAAGCGAAAATAGACTTCTGGGACTTCATCAAAATCAAAAGCTTCTGCACAGCAAAGGAAACAGTCAAAAAAACAAAGAGGCAACCCACGGAATGGGAGAAGATATTTGCAAATGACAGTACAGACAAAAGGTTGATATCCAGGATCTATAATGAACTCCTCAAACTCAACCCACACGAAACAGACAAACACATCAAAAAATGGGCAGAAGATATGAACAGACACTTCTCCAATCAAGAAATACAAATGGCTATCAGACACATGAAAAAATGCTCATCATCATTAGCCCTCAGGGAGATTCAAATTAAAACCACATTGAGATATCACCTTACACCAGTTAGAATAGCCAAAATTAACAAAACAGGAAACAACATGTGTTGGAGAGGATGTGGAGAAAGGGGAACCCTCTTACACTGTTGGTGGGAATGCAAGTTGGTGCAGCCTCTTTGGAGAACAGTGTGGAGATTCCTCAAGAAATTAAAAATAGAGCTTCCCTACGACCCTGCAATTGCACTCCTGGGTATTTACCCCAAAGATACAGATGTCGTGAAAAGAAGGGCCATCTGTACCCCAATGTTTATAGCAGCAATGGCCACAGTCGCCAAACTATGGAAAGAACCAAGATGCCCTTCAACGGATGAATGGATAAGGAAGATGTGGTCCATATACACTGTGGAGTATTATGCCTCCATCAGAAAGGACGAATATCCAACTTTTGTAGCAACATGGACGGGACTGGAAGAGATTATGCTGAGTGAAATCAGTCAAGCAGAGAGAGTCAATTATCATATGGTTTCACTCATTTGTGGAGCATAACCAATAGCATGGAGGACAAGGGGCGTTAGAGAGTAGTAGGGAATTTGGGTAAATTGGAAGGGGAGGTGAACCATGAGAGACTATGGACTCTGAAAAACAGTCTGAGGGGTTTGAAGTGGCGGGGGGGTGGGAGGTTGGGGTACCAGGTGGTGGGTATTATAGAGGGCACAGCTTGCATGGAGCACTGGGTGTGGTGAAAAAATAATGAATACTGTTTTTCTGAAAATAAATAAATTGGGAAAAAAAAAAAAAAAAAAGAAAAAAAAAAAAAAAAAAAAAAAAAGATTATTTAAATTTAAAATGCTGTTTAACCATGCAGAAGACATTATCCTAAGTACTTTATTTACTATTTCTTTTTAACCTCACAGCAAACCCTAAGAAGGGTGTCATTATTATTCCAATTTTACAGATGAAGAAACTGTTTCAGAGATCTAATTGTTTAATGTATAAAATAATTAATAGTAGGTTAACGTTCCACTATCATAAAGCAATCCACAATTTGTGATAACGTTTTATGCCTGTTGGACATCCTTGTGACTCATAAACATTGAAGACTTTTATCCTCCCTCAAAGTCTGCTATATGATAAGTCTGATGACTACTTATCCCAAGTCCAGAAAATAAGACAAATTTGAGTACTATAGCGAATACACACTGATCCAAACTTGTCTCTGTAACTCTTACATTTTGACCCAAAATAGCTATGTCTTCTGAAGAAATAGGATTATTTTAACCATGTAAAGTTCATGCCGATGTAAATGCCGATGTAAATGTTGAAATGCTGATGACAGGAACAAATAAGACACTGTAATATTCTTCCAATACTTTGTATCCTGTGAACTTTGGAATAGTCACACAAACTTGGCAGAGCATACAAAGGCACACACATGTGCAGGCATGCCCACACCTTGTGTAATATGAGGACACCAAGGCTCTGAGAGAGTAGATTGTTCAATTCTAAAGTCAAAGTCCCTTAGCTCATTGTGTTTTGTACACACACATTTTTCATTTGAGACCTTACATAGCAACTATAGCCTTTTGTGCTAGATGTATCTAAGAAGTTACCTTGCTAACATTTTTCATTTTACAGAGGTATGAACTAATATCCATTAAAATAATGTGACTTGGTCAAAATTTGGATTTTTTTCTTTTATTTTAACATCAACGTTCTGTACGATCTCTTGAAAATCACTTCTGTTCTCCAAGTTGTATTTCATGTTCTGTTCAATAACGGAATGATTATGAACTTTTTGGTCTCTTGCAATGTCACCGTGTAAAGAGCAATACATTGCAAGGCCAGGCACGTCGGTGCCAAAGCCAGAACCCACTATATGACTCCATTCTTATTGTTCATCACTGGTGTTCTTCATCTGAATTTGTGTACATGCAGCCCTGAGATAGGTTGTCTCATTCCAGTTCTAGGTGAACACAGAATTTATGTGCTGTGTCTCTGTATTCATAGTGTGGGAGGAGAAGGGGCAATTCTGTAAAAACCCCTGCACTTCACAGTCCAACTTTTTAACACTTCGATGGCAGAGAACCTCAGGTTAATATGTTATCCACAAATCGAAATGTTAGCCCGTTATTTAGTATGGTTCTTAATGGTAGTATTTAATTAAAACAGAATTGCGGAAGAGTAATCAGCACTTAACTGTTCCTAAAATGTGCGCTTTGCTTTGAATATGAATTAAGTCCCTATGTCCTCTTTATAAAAACCATTTCATAAAAGGAACATTCACCTTCCATTTGGCACTTTGTTATGGTTTATTTGCAGCACACCTGCAGACAGAAGATCATTCTCTTTTTTTATGTTCTTAAATCACTGTCATGGGCCAGCATTCTGCTGGCTAACCACCAAAATTCAGGTGTGAAGCAGAAAGAGAGTTTCTTAGTGAACTGAAGAAGTTTCTAGAGACAAATCTTGATTGAGTGACCTTGAATAAGTCTGTTTATTTAATTATGGGGCTCTCTCAAGGTTTATTATTTTTATAATTTTTATTTTTTTTTAAGATTTTATTTCTTTATTTGCCAGAGAGAGAGAGAGCGAGCGAGCACAGGTAGGCAGAGTGGCAGCAGAGGCAGAGGGAGAAGCAGGCTCCCCGCCGAGCAAGGAGCCTGATGTGGGACTCCATCCGAGGACGCTGGGATCATGACCTGAGCCGAAGGCAGCCGCTTAACCAACTGAGCCACCCAGGCGTCCCTAATTTTTATTTTTTTAAGATTTTATTTATTTATTTGACAGAAAAAGAGCACCAGTACTCCCAAGTAAGTAGAGCAGCAGGCAGAGAGAGGGGGAGAAGTAGGCTCCCCACTGAACAGAGAGCTTATTAACATGGGGCTCCAACCCAGGACCCTGGGATCATGACCTGAGCCGAAGGCATTCGCCTAACCAACTGAGCCACCCAGGCACCCCCCTTATGATGCACACACACACACACACACACACAGGCACACACTACCCTGCATATGGAACATAGTAAGCACTCAGTAAATATTAACTGTTGTTTTGCTTATGAAAGACCTAACATAAAAACTAGATTATTAATGTTGGTGCTTCCAGAACTGAGGCCAATATATTAGACTTTGTTATTGACTGAGATATTTTATAATTAACACAAATCAACATACCCTGTGTATCAGAAATCAGAGTAACAGAGTTATAGAGTTACTATTTGATTATTTCACAGATCATTCATATTTTTATGAATGAAGGTAACGTTAAAGTATATGCAACAAAAATTTGTTGACACCATTGTTTTCCAACCATTTCAACACCAAGATCCACTTTCCTTAGTGGATCTGACCTTCAGTATATTTGTCAAAACATTTGTTACTGTTGACCAAGTATCCATATCTTGGATAAGTGTGAGATTTGCATTAATTTAGAAGTAGCAAAAATCTTACTATGTTCAGACACCTCAGTGATTTCTTAGAACTATTTCTTAAAACCTTTGCCACTAAAGTTTTATAACTTTTCTTATGTTTATATATTGCTGTAGAGTGTATAGAAATGTTTATGTGAATTATGCTTATAATCCTGCCGACAGCACTTTATTATAGTCTTGTAAAAATTTGATGTAGCTAACATTATTTAAGAGACCTGGAGTGATTCAGCCAGATCTTGCTAGTGAGTGCTAGAACAAAGCCTAAATACTTTCTGGCTTCAAATTCTTTGCTCATTTTATCCACATTTTACTGCCTTGTAAAAGGATCTGGAATGTAAATGGAATGCCCAGCAGCCACCGAGGAGCTCAGGATGTTTAGAAGACAAAAACAGGGGCTTTGATTTATGACTCAGTTCTTGGATAGTTCTTTATTAGAATTTTAAGTGATCACTATTCTATTGTCAGATAACATATACCATGAGAACTCTTAGTTCGGTTAGCCAGATGGTACAGCCAGAAGACGGAGGGGAGACCCAAGTAGATTAAGCGTGGAGCTGGAGGCAGGCATATGATTAGAATGCAAAGCCTCTGTTCTCCATCCATGCTTCTAACGCTGGGTTACTCTCTCCAAATGTTTTACGCAGTTGCCAAAAAATCTGCATAAAAATAATATTCATTTGTGCTTGCAGCTTTCATTAGTTACCCTGAATTTTCTTTGAATATCAAATACATGCCTAAGTGAGATGAGATATAAAAGCAGCAGGCAATGCTATCCAATTACCCAGGGAATATTGCCAGTTCTCAGCAAAGCCGCCGAATGGCTGAACCTCAAGCCCCCCGTACATGTATCTCTAATTGCTTAGATTTTAGAGTTTGGGTCAGTCATCGGCTTTAAAGAACCCTGAAACACTGCTTAAAACAACATTTGGCTTTTTAAAATCCTGTGTGTGTCTTTAAAATCCTGTGTGCTTTGAACATAGATCTTGTCCATCTTAGTCTGAACGTCTCCATTGTAACAATCCTTCCTCAGCTTTTCCTGTGATCCTCTATGTAGAACCCCATATTTAATCATTCACACACGCTCTTTCTTATACTTCCCTATCCTCTTTCCTTCTCTCTGTAATTCTAGCCAACTTACATTTAGTCCTTAATTGACAGCATGCTTCAACATATTTTTCATTGTTTACTGATTCATTTATTCGGCTGAGCTACAGGGTGTCAGTGAACTGACTGCAAGATGACACATAGGATGCTGGCAGACAGGCATGGGAAAAAACGAGGGGAAACATGGGCGGGGACTCAAGAGTGTTCAGTAGTGGAGATTTATGTTCCCCAGTCAATCTTCTTTGCTCCTGGATTTATCCATAGTGACACTATCTAGAGCTGCAGATTTCCATCTGTGATGATAATTGTGATTTTGAGTTTTTATTTGGATTATAAACCTATCCCAGCTGGGTTTTCTTGTGTGGCTTTATTCTGGTTGGCAAAAATGAGATCTATTTAATATTATAAGCATATCGCAGCTTAAAAAGTACTTTTGCATTCTACCCTAGGGCAGGTGGTTTCATTTACATTTTAAAAATAAGGAATGGGAGGTTATTGATTATAACTTGCCATGCAGTGCAAGCCAATTTCATTTGATTCTACACACTGCAAATCTCAGCCTTTGCTCAACAGGTAGTCTAAGGTTACGAAGAAAATAGCTTTTAAAATTATTGCAATTCAGCTTCATTTCCAGCAATACACTCCTTCACTCAGACTCTTTTCCGGGCTACTTCTAAGTGGCAGGCTCTATACTGGCTGCTAAGAACATGGAAGTGCTCTAGATGCCCCTGCAGCCAGTAACAACATAGTTTATAGTCTGATAGTGAGTAGTGCCATATTCCAAATAGCCCGCTTCTTGTGGGTATGTGTTTGAATTTCACATGCTATCTCCCTTGACTTTGTGTGGTGCATATGACCACTCCTGTCCAAGAAGTTATAAACACTAGTGTCTTCTCAGGCTGTTTTTCTCTTTGTGAGATTAGTCAGTTTCTTCTTCTCCCTGCCACTAAAAAAGCAATGCTCCAGGTAAAGGCTCTTCTAGTAGCTTGGTTCTGAGGGTGAGGACAATGACAAAATAAAGAAGAGTCCTCAGTTGATACGTAGTGGGAATCTGGTATGGAAAGAGATGACATTTTGTTTTTTAAGTTACTGAAGTATAGGGGAGTGTTGCTTACTGCTGAATAACTTCAGTTGTCCTGATTGTCATGCAAAGAAGCTTTCAAATTGAATTGCAAACTTTATTTCAAAGTTCCTCATTATTTATGTGAGTGTGTGTGTGTGTATAATTTCATTTAAGTCTGGAAGTCATCCTGAAAATTGATACTATTCCTTCCATTGTTTGACATCCCTCAGCTACAAAATAGAGGATCACAACTGCCCATCACTTATGCCTGACTGCAAAAGTTACCCTCCTTCCTCTAGGAGGGCCCTAATAACAATGATTTGTTATCAAAATAGCATATCCATCATTTAACTATTAAGAACTGAACTTGTTTTTGAATGCAACATTTCTAGGGTTTTTTTTAAGATTTAAAAATATTAGACATTTACAAGTTTTGTCTTCACAATACATATATTTTATAACTGAAGTATATGATAAAGTAACTGAGCTAATATCAGCAGTAGTCTCCAGGAGGTGCTTTTAAATCACCAAATAGACAAGTGGTAATGTGTATTGTGCTCTCTGTCACCCAAGTTATCAATGATTGTGTGCTCCTCCTACACTCCATGAATTCAAAAGAGAAACTCAGATGGAGTCCCTTTTTCACAAAACATCCACCCCGAGTTTGCATAAAAGCAAGAAAGTCTAGGGAAACTTACATAGTAATATCCATATTAGTAAGGGAAATGAAAGTGATTTGGCTAGCAGCATACGAACTTGTGGACATCTGAAAGATTCATGGTCCTGCCCTGTCAACTGAAAAGCATCCAGCTCATTTTCCTTCATGCTGTGAGTGAGAGTAACCACGGTGGAGGCTATTCCAGTAGCTGTCACTAAATCATTTGTCCCATGGTATAACCAAGTGATGGGGCAGGATGTCAAAATGAAATTAAAATAAAATAGGGTAAAAATATAAGTGAAAGAAGAGAACCCTTTTATCTATGGTGAAATTTGAGGTAGTTGAGTTTTATCTCCAGACAGTTTTAAATAAACCTGGTGAACTCTAATTTATTAGTACCAGAAATAGTATTTGGCTTAAGTTTTCAATACCCTGACTTAATCCATACCAGATTTTCTGCACTCATGCTGTGGAGTTGTATGCTGGAACAGTAAGTGACAAGTGAATGAGGTTTCCCTCCTTCCCTCCTATTTTTCCTTCCTGAGTTGCATTGCCATTTACTCAGTGAAAGGAATTACAATGGTGAAACAAAAAGTATCCAATCTTTCATTCAACCTATTTTCTTAGTTTCTTTTAAGTCTGTGTTTCATAGTAACAATATTTTTTAAAAGACACATAGAAATTTATCTAAATAATTAAATCAGGAGTTTTTCCATTTTTATGAAACAAAGCTCCCCAAAATGAAGTATTCTAGTCACTTTTCACGATGTTTTTTTCTAATGTCACTAATTCCCCTTCACTGTAATGGGATTTGGTGTCATTGACATTCTCATGAGATTTTTATAATATAAATCCATAGACATGATGTTACAATGTCAAATGAAATAAGCTGGCATGTCTATGGAGATATATGTCAATGATGCAAATATTTCTAACCTGTAGAGGTAGCAATATGTCAAGATGATGGCAAATAATGCCAGGGGATTTCTGGGGATACTATTTTCTGGAGCAAAAACAGTGCAAAAAAGACTGTTAATGCAGTTCTGTAGAGACAATGATCTGATTATCAAGGCTATAATAATAGAAATATTGCTAGTGCTTGTGATCATCAGAATTATTTTTTTCTGTATTTGGGGAATTGATATTTTTATATACCCCACTGCAAAGCACTAAAGAGCTTCTTGTGTCATAAAAAGGAAACTTCTGGTCTTACAATACACCAAACCAAGGAGAAAGGAGACTATCTTGGGATTTTTAAGATCAAGAAGACATACACCTTTTTACTCTGGGCCTACACTGAATCCTGAATCTGATTATTAGCTATTAAAGTGACCATTAATATCCATTTCTCCCATGCTTATATTTTTTAGGAGTGATTTAACTTTGGCAAAATTCGAGTTTGACACAGATGTGTTCATAAAACTTCTAAAATATGATTTTTAAAAATGAAGCACGGCCTTAATCAGATAAATGGAGAAAAGGGAAAAAAAAAAGAAAAAAAGGTCATCCATTTAATTCTTTAAGTGTATTCAAGATAATGCCACAAGGAGAGTAATTTGACCTTACTGGGTAAAGCAATTTATTATAAATAAAGATATTTTTGGTGCCACTCATTTAAGTTTCTGCACATGGATAGAGTCCAGAATAAAATATTGAAATCCATGATTTTGAATTATGTGAGCTATTCCATCATTACTGCTGGAGCAGCAGACATAAGGAGTAATTTCCGGCAGTGCAGTTATTGGAGTGATAGTGAAGTGGGTAAGAACGTGTGTCCAGAAACAGCACTTGAAGAAAGAATCAAAATAATATCATAGTCCCTCAGGAGAAAGAGGAGCTTATATACACAAACACATGTATCAAACCTTTCAAAGAGCTCAAAGTACTTTCAAGCACGTTGTTTTATCTTCTTTTATCATACTATTCTAGTGATACAGATAAGGGGAAAGATTGTTCTATTTTTGCAGGGAAATGGACACAAGCTCAAGTCACTAGTTCTTTCTGATAATGTATCTAAGGAGGAGCATGTAGAATTTAGTTACTTCTGTCTAAAATATCCCAAGTTTTATTTATTTCAGGTAGGTCAAAAGTACATAAAATGAAAATACTTTTCCATAATATCCTATTTCATTTTTAATACTATATTTCCCCACCTACCAAATCAGAATTAATTCCAGTTTTTTAATGCCACAGCCTAGTCTTTCTCTTACAATATTCTATTTCTTCTAGAGGACTGACATTACCATCATGACTTACTACAAAGCTATGGTAATCAAGACAATGGGGCATTGGCAAACGAATGGACAAACAGATCACTGGAACAGAACAGAGAGCCCAGAAATAGTGCACATAAATATAGTCAATTGATATTTGACAAAGGACCAAAGACAATGCAATGGAGCGAAGATAAGTCTTTATAACAAATGGTGCTAGAACAATTAGCTATCCACATGCAAAAAATGAATGTAGACACAGACTTTATACCTTCACAAAAATTAACTTAAAACATATCACAGATCTCAAATAGATCTATAAACTCATAAAAGGTAGAACAGGAGAAAATCTAGATGACTGGGTATGATAATGGATTTTTAGTATAAAATGAAAGACATCATCAATAAAATAACTGATAACCTGGATTCATTAAAATAAAAACTTCTGCTTTGTAAGTGAAAAAGCCAAGAGGATGAGAAAATAAACCAGAGACTAGGAGAAAATATTTGCAAAATACACATCTAACAAAAGACTGTTACCTAAATATATATATATATATATATTTATATATATATATATATAAAGAGATCTTAAAATTCAACAATAAGAACACAAACAACCTGATTAAAAAATGGGCAAAAGACCTTAACAGTTTCCTCACCAAAGATATACTGATGGCAAACGATCACATGAAAAATGTATCTCACCCCTTCTGTCATTGAGGAAATGCAAATTGAAATAACAGTGATGGGGCGTCTGGGTGGCTTCGTGGGTTAAGCCTCTGCTTTCAGCTCAGGTCATGATCTCAGGGTCCTAGGATTAAGTCCTGCATCCAGCTCTTTGCTCAGTGGAGAACCTGCTTCTCCCTTCTCTCTTTGCCTTCCTCTCTGCCTACTTCTGATCTCTCTCTTTCTTTCTCTCTCTCTGTTAAATAAATAAATAAAATCTTAAAATAAAATAACAATGAGATACCACTACATACCTATCAGAATGGTCAAAATCCAAAACACTGACACCACCAAATGCTGGTAAGATGTAGAACAACAGGAACTCTCATTCAGTGCTGGAGAGAATGCAAAATGGTACTGCCACTTTTGAAAAACAGTTTAGTAGTTTCTTATAAAACTAAACATACTGTTACCATTCTATGTATCTATGTGTTATATTTACATATACATCATTCTGTGTATTAATTAGTCAAGGTTCTCCACAGAAACAGAGCTGATAGAAGATAGATGTAGAAAGGTATAGCTCTATGTAAGAGGAGATTTTGTTAGGGAATTGGCTAACCTGATTATGGAGGCTATAAAGAGCCAGTATCTACAGTCTGCAAGCTAGAGAACCAGAAAAGGTGGCAGTGTAATTCAGCCCAAGTCCAAAGGCTTGAAAATGGGGAAGCTAATAGCATAAATCCTGGTCTGACTCCAACAGCCTGGGGACCAGAGTCTCTGATATCTGAAGGCAGGAGAAGATGGGTTTTTCAGCTTAAGCACACAGAATTTGCTTTTCCTCCAACTTTTTTTTTCTATTTGGATGCTTGAAGGATGGAATGATGCCCACCCACACTGGTGAAGGGCATCTTTACCCAGTCTACAGATTCAAAAGCCTATCTCCTCCAGAGATACCTTCACAGACATACCCAGGAGTAATGTTTTACCACCTATCTGGATATCCACTGATCCAGTCAGACTGATCCATAAAATTAAGCATCACACATTCCTTGATATTCTCCCAAAGGAGTTGAAAACATATACCCACAAAAAAGACTACACAGGGGTACTTATAGCAACCTTTTTCACAATTGTCAAAATTTGGAAGCAACCAAGCTGTCCTTCCATTGATTGAATAGATAAACTGTGGTATCTCTAGACAATGAATTATTATTCATTGCTAAAAAGAAGTGAGATGCCATGCCATGAAAAGACATGGAGGGAATTTAAACGTATTACTAATGAAAGAAGCCAATCTGAGAAGTTTACATACTGTGAATTCCAACTATATGACATTCTGGAAAAGATAATACTATCGAGACAGTTAAAAGATCAGTAGTTGCCAGGGGCTAGGGAAGAATGAGAGATGAAAAGGTTGGAACACACAAAATTTTAGGACAATAAAACTATTCCACATGATACTAAAACAATGCATCTATGTCATTATACATTTGTCCAAATCCACAGAATATACAACAGGTAGAGTGAATGTGAAATAAATTATGCACTTTGGATGATAGTGATATATTGATGGAGGTTTACGAGTTGTAATAAATGTACCACTTTAGTGGGGAATGTTGATATTGGGGGAGGTTATGCATGTTTGGAGGCAAGGGGTAAGCGGGGAATCTGTACCTTCTGCTCAATTTTGCTCTAAATCCAAAACTGCTCTAATAAGTAGTCTATTATTTAAATAAAATAAAATAAAATAAAAATCTTCTTTAAGCAGCTGACCTGCTATAAACCAGCCTGGATTTATTTTTTATTCA
Source organism: Neogale vison (assembly GCF_020171115.1). Lineage (NCBI taxonomy): Eukaryota > Metazoa > Chordata > Mammalia > Carnivora > Mustelidae > Neogale > Neogale vison. The sequence goes on along the minus strand of NC_058101.1, from coordinate 81,066,537 downwards.
GTACTACCTGTGTTCTGGTAATTTTATTTGTGTCTTTATTTTTTAATTCATTTTTTTTTTTTTTTTAAGAGGGAGAAAGAAGTGGAGGGAGTTGGTAGAAGGACAGGGAGACAGAGAACCTTAAGTAGGCTCCACACCCAGCACAGAGCGCAGCACCGGGCTCCATCTCAGGACCCTGAGATCACATCCTGAGCTGAAATCAAGAGTCAGATGCTTAACCGACTGAGCAGCTCAGGCACTCTTGTAATGTCTTTAAAGTAAAGTTAGAAACCCTGTTTTATAGATACGAAATATAAGAGTTGGAGAAGATTTTAAAAAAATGCGTAAGTCAAGCAGTCATAATCAACAATATTCAACGTGTACATCAAGTGTATGCTGGGTTCCAAAGTCTGTACTCTTTAAGGAGCTTCTTGGTCAATCTATCCACCCATCCATCTAGTAAGCAACCATTTTGGTAAGGGAAAGTTTGATTCAATCTGCCATTATTGATTACGCTTTGTTAAGAGAATGAAAAAGTAATTCCTGGGCTTCTTGTATTCTTTTTACCACTCAGGAAACTTTCTGTGTATTCTGAGTAGAGATTAAGAATAGTAGGAGTGGTTATATCTTCTGTAGAATTTTTATATTTAACAGTAACCCATATATACATATGGATGCAAGTGGATTGTTAGGCCTAGTGTACAGCATTATTTCTTATTCTACCTCATTTTTGTCCTTAAGTTTTTGTTGTCTTCAATAAGGGATTTTATCTATCTATCTATTTATTTATTTATTTAATTTAGGGCATTATGTATTTGAGAATGGAATTTTTTTCTAACAAAAATCTATTAAATTCTATTATATGGGAATCTTACCTTAATGTAGAGTCAGTTGAATCATTGTTTAGAATAAAATTATAATCACCTTCATTTGTAACATGTACTATTACATGACAAAGAGGTTTTTTCAAACTAAAGCCATGAGTAATTTTAAGACAAAAGATTTTTCATTGAAATAATTTTGCTCTGTGCTAATCTACTTTTTATTTTCCATAAATCTAAACTAACTGGGTAATATTCAAAGTAGAAAGGTGACTTTAAGATTTACATAAAATATTTTTGCTAAAATGGTAGATGCTGCAACCACTCTCATTTTATGGGATGATCTTTTATAGGATTTTATGAGAGCTTATCAGAAATAAAAAGCACATATGAATGTAGAGTGTATATAAGGATTCTGTTTGCAAGGATTTAGTAAAATTTTATAGTCATGTTTGCTTGACACAAAGTCTAAGCAAAGCTAAAGACACGGCTTCACACTCCATTTGAAATTTTGAAATTGACTTTATCTGTTAGGGGCTTTATACAGGATTTCAAATGCCAAAAATCTATCAAATAACTACACATGCTTTCTTTATATTTGATAAAACATATTATTTGCCGATTTGAATGGTGTGGCTCTATTAGGTAATATTACTTTGTAGCTACTGCAAAGTGTTAGACCTGTCATCTCTTAAAATGCCACATTTTTATGAATCTGTCTTAAAACTTGGGAGGAAAATCAGTAACTGTCTCCTCACCCATTCATTTCTCATTAACACTAGTAGTTATCTAAAATTATAATCTTTTCAACAATCATGATCAGCAAATCCCACAGATCAATCCTCCCTCTTTGCTTCGATTCCCTGGTGTCTCAGTAGCCTCCTCTCCTTTCCAGAAAGCTCCCTGCTGTTGTTTCTAGAGCTCATACAGAGCTGGTCTTCAAACTCACCTTCTCCAACTTGCCTGTTCCCCTTTATTAAGGAAATGAATTTTGCTATAGCCCGTTCCAAGAAAGACCAATAAAAAATGAAAATATAGACGACTTAGAAATGATTGATAATTTCACAAAGGTGGCCTAAGTGCTGGCTGGGCCTTCTAAGCATGGGGCCTGTTGAATGACAGGGTTAGTTTCCCATGAAACTGGTTACCGGATTTTAGGCCCCAGAATATCCCTTCTTGTCTGGCACATTCTTATGCTGATTATATCTTTAGTTGCCACACTCTGATTCTCTTTTTTATTTCCCCATAAAACAGCCTTAGAGGCTCGAAATTTCAGAGAAATTTACATCTCTTCTTCCTATTTTTTTCAAAAGGAAGGTAAAAAGAACAATATTGTGGAATTTTTCTTAGAATAATTATTCTTAAAAAAAATCATACAAGACACTATTGGTATTAAATCTTATTTGATAATTGAAGTAGTATAAGCATTATACTATCAAATATTTTATCATGACTTAATTTTGTTGCTTTAGTGTATCATTAATTACTTAGAGTATGTATCTTTTCAAACTCAGTTACATGCATGTGAAAATGAATCATTTGACAACAGTGTTTATGAATGTGGTGGTAGCAGAGTGCTAAAATATTAATCCTTGTTATCACCACTAAGAGGGCAGCGTTCTTCCATGGATGTGGCATCTTTTTCAGGTTATTTAGCTGTTCCTCCTCTTTCTGATCTGTACCTTCTGAGAACCATCTTTCTTCTTCACTATCTTCTTTCTATCCTGGTTTTGGTTTTCCTGTTTCCCTAACTCTGAAAACCTTTTAGATGTTCAGAAGGTACCAAATCATCTGCCTTGTTTCCAGCCTTGAGGTAAATGGCATTTGCATTTTCCTGCTGACTCTGTGGGTGATGCAATGACTTGCTAGTTCCTGGCTCTGTCAAGGGGGCACTTCAAATAGTGACAATTAATGATTTCCTTCCAGGGAAAGGAAGGTTTGGTGACGAGTATTGGTGGATATGAAGAATGTTTCTGAACATTTTCTCCAGAGAAAAGGTACAGCCTTAGTTATTAATTCGTGCTCAGGCTCAATCCTGGTCCTACCAGAGCTGAAAGCACTGCATGTAAAAATCCACTGATTCTTCACCCATTTCTTCTGCAGGCAGAACCACAACATCAACTTAGACTACCACTGATGAAACCAATTTATTCTGTGTTTTCACGTAAAAAGAGTTTTAGATCTCATTTCTCCACACAGAATTCTCAGTTCTTGCCTACGATTAGCCCACCTTTAACAAAAAGGGACCTGATCAAAACAATCTAATGCTTCAGCTAAAAGACAAAAGACTAAGAAATATCTAGAAGAATAAGGTATCAGTACTTTGTGTAGAATATAATGATGTGTTTAAGGTCTATAGAAATTTAGTTCTATAATGATTTATTAATGTTACAATGTACTTAATAAATAACCATATTGCATTTGACAGATACATATAGACATAAAATACTAATTTGGGCTCCTGATACATCATCATTCTATCATTAATAACACTTATACTCAGTTTTTGTAATACCAATTTTCTCATGGAATGTCAACTCAATGGGAGACCAGCAGCCTTCTCTTTATAACAAGTAATGTAGTATATCCTATTATACATCATCAATTATAATTACCCATGGTAAATTGTGCTTATTATGACTACTGTTGTTTATGTTTTCATGAGTGTTGTGGCTATTTTCTTCAGTTATTTCAGAGTAACTCATATGCCTTTCACACAGAATCAAACAACACATTTGAAAATATTCATTAAATATATATGAATACTTTAATATACTAAAAATCCATACATAAAGGATGGTAAATTTAAAAATTTGTAAACATCGGGGCGCCTGGGTGGCTCAGTGGGGTAAAGCTTCTGCCTTCAGCTCAGGTCATAGTCCCAGGGTCCTGGGATTGAGCCCCGTGTTGGCCTCTCTGCTCAGCAGGGAGCCTGCTTCCCTCCCTCTCTCTCTCTCTCTGCCTGCCTCTTTGCCTCCTTGTGATCTCCGTCTGTCAGGTAAATAAAGAAAATGCCAAAATAAATAAATAAATAAATAAATAAATGAAAATAAAAATATGTAAACATCAAAAAAAAAAAGCAAGTAAATGTCAGAGTGAAGAGCAATGGCTACAAGCAAACAACAAAAAAAAGTTAATTACTCCATTTGAACCTAATTTTGAACCTTCCAAACTAAAATCTGTCTAGAACACTTGATTATGGAGTAAAGCTAATATTTCTATGGCTGATTTCTCTTAGTTTATTTTTTGTGGGACATGTAAAGTATAGGTTTGGAGCCCAATGAATATATACATTGTAAAGACAGCTATGAAAATTTTTAAATGAAAATGTTTTATCTACATTTAATTTGATGGATATATTATATTTGGGTACCTTACTAGTAACCAAACTTGCACAATTACATTATTAGCAGCCCAACTAAGCAACAAAATAATTTTATTGGATGATTTTACAACCCCTTATGGTTGATCAAATTGTTGTGGAAAACTGATTCTTGTGCTACTGAGCTTATGAAGTACAACATGAAGACAGAATTTCGAGATAAAGAAAAATGGTAGTTTTATTATTTTGCCAGGCAAAGGAGGCTATAGCCGGCTAATGCCTTCAAAATTGCAGACCCACTGGGATAAAAGGCTGAGGAATTTTATAGGAAAACACAAGATCTGTGTGGTTTCTATAAGAATTAGGTCCCTGAAGCCAGCGCATTGGTTGGGTCTTTAAGGTGGTCTCATGCCTAGCACAAGCATTGGTCATCCAAGTCTCATTATTAAGTATACATTGAGGTCAGGGAGATATCAACATCAATACCAAGTTCTGGGAACAAAGGATTCTACAGAAAAGCAAGTGAAGAGGAGAGGGGGTCTTTAAGAATGAAGAAGAGAAAAATTTGTTCAAATTAAAGTCAAGCCTTGCTGAAGCATTAGTGTGTCTATCTTAATTTCCATCCATGTTTATACTTCTATAGAGATTTTCAGATAGCATCAATGAAAATGTATTTGCTGAAATTTAAATCATCCTAATGAAATAGGTCATCTTAAGAAATACCACTATTCCCATAGATTTGAGAAGTTTTACTTTTTTATAATGAAAATACCTTAATATTTAAAACCCTTTTATCTTAGTAAAAATTTCTATACATGATATAATTTATAGTTAATTTGAAATGCTTTTGATGGTTCAAAGAATTGTATAACATTCTTAAATGACAATGATTATTCTACCATAAACAATTTAACAAATCATTTTTCTTATCCTTAAAGGAAATCACATGATATGAGATGTAGCTAAGAAAAATTAAATTGAAGCATCTCCAATGTACAACTTATGTTTAAAAAGTGAATAAAGATTGGCCTCATAGTCATAATTTATTTAATGGGCCTATAAATGACATTAGAAATATCCAGTTACTTACAAAAATTATGTTTTCACATTAGCTGCTCTTATATTTATATTTTGAATGATGCAACTAAGAGGTGCTGAGAAATATTTACAATAACAGATCATCAGGATAAAATAGGAACAATGTAGTTTAATCACTTTATTTATTTTTTTGAAATGTGCTTAATGGAAAGGATGAGTAACGACCTTGCTTCAAAATTAAATTCTATTGCCTTGAGTGAGATATTGAGTATTAGCATAACATTCTATTTATGTGAGTAATGCTGTAGTTTTGTCATTTTTTACATTACAGTGTAAGAAATGTAGTGATTTATTGTTGAATTTTTAAAGGGCAATGCTATACTGAAACCAGAGTCTGAAAGAAGCTAAAAATCATATTTGTCAAAAACTCAAGCCTTGACGTAGTTTATGATCACTGAATATTTGCCCTATTTATAGGGCTGTATTTAAAAGTAAACTAATCTAGCAAGATCAAATATGACTGATGTTTTCTTATTTATTATTTTCCAACGTTTCATTTTTTGGTTTTATGATGGTTTTAAGATATAAGATATATGAAGTTATGTGGAAGTTAGAGAATGCATAACACTTTTTCCTTTCATTACACTCCTTTCGAAGAGAATTATTTTCTGAATATTCAGCTTGGGTCCTATCAGCATCTATTATAATTAGAGTATTTTTAAAAATATCAGATGAATTATGAATATCCTCTTCAGCTACGCAAGTGAGATATAAAATGGTTGCACGAGGATTTGAATGCTATGGTATCGTATACAAGGTAATTACCACCAATGTGAAAAACATCCCACTTATAAATTATGAGGGCTTGAGAACTTGAAACTTTTGCAATATTATAGGAAACAAGATCTAACTGACAACTTCTCATGTAGCCAAGCATCTGGAAACAGGGAGTCAACCTATACATCACTGTTCAAAGCAAGAGGACAAACATATCTGTAGTCTACATTAAAGCTAATTTCTTAATGCAATCTGTTAGACTCATAGAATATAAGAATAATAGCTATATTTGCTTTTTCTTTTTTAAAGATTTTATTTATTTATTTGACAGAGATCACAAGTAGGCAGAGAGGCAGGCAGAGAGAGAGAGGAGGAGGAAACAGGCTCCCTGCAGAGAGCCTGACATGGGGCTCGATTCCAGGACCCTGAGATCATGACTGAGCCAAAGGCAGAGGCAGAGGCTTTAAACCACTGAGCCACCCAGGCGTCCCTTTGCTTCTATTTTCAAACAACTATTTATTAGTAAATTTTAATCCTGACTTGAAGTTATCTTTTTTTTTTTTTAATTTTATTTATTTGTCAGAGAGAGAGAGGGAGAGAGAGCGAGCACAGGCAGACAGAATGGCAGGCAGAGGCAGAGGGAGAAGCAGGCTCCCTGCCAAGCAAGGAGCCCGATGTGGGACTCTATCCCAGGACGCTGGGATCATGACCTGAGCCGAAGGCAGCTCTTAACCAACTGAGCCACCCAGGCGTCCCTGAAGTTATCATTTTTGATATAACTACAAATAAATCACACTTTGATATTCCATACATCACAAGGCAATTATCCAAGTATATGAAGAGCAAGAAGATATTTTAAGTGACTTAAGTATATAAGCATTGGGTGAGAAGGCAGAAGAACCACTCACTAAAAGGCAGTACCATGCAAATGAATCTGAGCATAACCTATAGGATTAATGTGGATGAGAATGTCTGATTTACCTCATCCAGCTGGGCTGGTTGGACTGACTATAGTAAGTTGTACTTACTGGAATTGCCATTCAATGGAATCTTTATTTCATCACTTGGATCAAGAATGAAACCAAGCCAAGATACTCTTCTCAATTTGATAGATATTTTAGATATTGTACTCTACTTTGGAAAAAATGATTTTGTGTATATTGTGGGAAAATTCAAGTGGTTAATGTTTTAGACTTCAATATACAATAGGACTAAGAATGAAAAACATTGAATTAGTGAAGCTCAATCTATAATTACCACTTGCACCAGGCAAGGAAAATATTTTATTGCCAACTGACCTGAATAATAGAGGGGGACGGAAAGAAGGAAGCCTATTTATTTGAGACACCAAGTGAAAACTATGAAACACAAAGGGGAAAAGGCGGTTTCATTGAGAATAAAATATTCATGTTGATAACTTACATAAAACAAAAGATGGAGTGTTTTCTGCAGGGAAATTACTTTCTTTGATGAGCTCTATTTATGCATGATGGAGTTTTAAATTTTTGAAAACCCCCTTGGTTATTTTTTCTCCCTTTCAATTCTTGTGGTTTTAATTTCAGACATAAACAGATGTAAAATTTTCTTGCTAAAAGCTCCTTACTCTGTTTAAAGTCAAATTTATGACAGAGGAAAAAGAACCCAGAATGCCTTCTTACAATGACAGTGATTAGGAAATCAATATTTAAGGCATCAGTCTCATGAATTGCACGGTGAGCAGTGGCTCCATTCATTTTGAAACTTCTCTATGATAAAATATATCTTCATTTACTTTGCTCATTTTTAACATTGTTTTGTTTGAAGCATATTCTTGAGGGATGCTGAGTATTATATCTGCTAACTAGCAGCTTGAGTTTGGAAGCAATTTCATTTGAGTGAAATTCACTATATGATAACTTTGCTTGAGCGGTCTGCAAGCTACATGGTAAGGTTCAGATATTTACTTCTTGAGGATAGAAAGCTCTTGGCTTTTCTTGGTAATTTAAGGTGGGAGGCATTTTAGAGGTCGTACCGGCAAGCCAGGATTTGAATCTTCTGTGTTGCCTATCACCCTAATCAAAAGAGAAGGGAAAATAGAATATACCTCCTCTAGAGACTTGGGTTCCTGCGGTAGAATGTCAGAGAGATGGGAAAATAAATGTATTGGTCTTTGTATGTAAACTTATTTGTGCCTCATGGAGTCACCGTGCAATGTGACACTATTTGAAGAAGGTGGCTCCTAACAGCCTTGCAGAGGGCTGGGACAAGAATGGGCAGGAGAATAAATGTTTACAAGTTGATGTACATCAGCAAAGCGTTTATAGTGCCTGCTTACATGAAACTGCCTGGTCCATTAAGAGCAAATTTTTAGGAAAGTGTACTTAGTAAAATAACCATAAACAAATCTCTGTGGAATTACCTAGTGTGTTAAATAGATGCCTACACTGGCAGACCGTCTGCTCTTAGGATGGAGGGACTCTGACTTTGTTGCCTAAATCAAAATAGTTTGTAAATCTCTCTGAGTGATTAAGTTCTGCACTCCTGGATAGCAGGGGTCTAGCTAACAGGGTCAGGACTATGTTTTCACACCTTTATGATCTGGCAAAATCTAGTGATTGCAACATGTGTTAAAAACTCAGAAAATGCTAAACAAACAAACAAAAATGACTACACACATGTTTGTAATTATTTATAAGCACATATACAACAGAAACAGACATACACACTCACATTTTTGAACCCTCATACAGAATTAGAGAGTTGAAAAGCATGTGGATTCATAAAAGAATAATGTTTAAGAAATCAAAGTTTGGGGGATGCCTCTGCCTCTAAATCTGAGACAGTGGTTTTGCCAAACTGGTATACATTTGACAAATATTAATTGATTATTAGGCCCTGGAGATTCAGAGACAAAATGTGACCTATTTACACCCTTGAGAAGCTTACAATGAGCTGAGGGAGACAGAGAAGTCAATCAATTTTTTTTTTTTTTATGGCTTAAAATACTAAGTATAAGGTAAGCAAAAGTTATTACACAAGTCTACTTGACTCAGTCTAAGGAGTAAGGGAAGTTTTTGGAGATGGTGATATGCAACTGATTTCTGAAGAGTAAGTGAGCCCAAGGCTGTGATGGTGTGTAGGGATGTGAGGTGAATGAGTCATGGGAATATGTAAAAACCTGAATGTTAAAGAGGGCATATGAATGATGGGGCCATATTCCTGCCGGAAGACAGCTGGATAGGTGGAGAGCGCGCTGATTGGAGCCAGAGCTCCACTAGGCCCTGGCTCTGTCTAACATACTCTTTAGTGATTTTTGCAAGCACCTAACTTCTATGTTTCATTTCTTAACCAGTAAAATGTTTTTAATAATACATTGTCTTTGAGGGATGCTCTGAAGATATGTTTTGCAATGGTACATACAGAGAGGGGTGCAATAAAAAGTATTTAAAGAGGTTATAATTACCAACAATGGCCTGAACCAGAGGTTCCCCATCTTGGCTGTGTACTGGAAAAGCTTAAGGAAATTTATAAAGTGCTGACATTTGCCTCTCACCCCAAGAGATTCTGATTTAAGAGGACATGGCATAATTTGGATGTGGGACTAAAGGAGAATACAGGAAAATCTGAAAAATAATAAGAATAAGTAAGGACAGAGGAAATAATTGGGAAAATATGGCCTTTTTCAGAGAAGGTTATATTAGACTTTACCAATATGCTAAAGACTAGATGTCTTCACTTCACAGAACAAGAAAGATTGCCACGGTTAGGTGTGGCTAAAGAAGTATTTCTGGGCTTCACCTGTTCCAAAGTAGTTGACTACTGGGGAGTTAACCAGCAAAGATAGAATTTCTGCAAACTGGAAAACCTCTTCTAACGCGAAATGCATCGATTCTATGTTTTGTATTATGGAAGAATAAGTTCTAAATTTTAATGCCTTAGAATAGTATAGATGAAACATGGAAGGAGTGGTAAGGGGATCTAATACTGAGAAGAAAGATTCTTTGAGTTTTTTAAAGTACTATAGTTTAGTCTATCTAATTAATATGCATTTCAAAAGAGACTGAGGCCCCGCTTTGAAGATGTGAAATACAGCAAAAGCAATCCTGCCTAAGCCTTTAACCATAGGTTTGATGACTGGCAACAATATTTTTAACTATGTTAGGAGTAAAAGAAATAGGCTGAATTGCAGTGAAAAGAATTTTAAATACGCACTAGAGAAAGCAAGGAGCTCAGTTTGAATCTTAAAAACAATTTACTCTCCCCCCCACTCCCCGGTCTTTCACAAACAAGCCGTGATATACCCTGATTACCAGCAAGAATCATATTCTCCAATACTAAACATCAAAGAAAAGCCAAAAGAAGCAAAATTCCTTTTAATACACTCAGATTCCTAAGGTCTAGAGTTTATTTTTTGCATGAAGAACAACTATACTGATATTTTGATTATGTAAATAAAACACAATATGCGACACCGTTGTGATTGTTATCTGGGACCTCCAGAAAAATGAATTATTTTACCCATGTATTGTTTTTCTCATGAAAATACTTCAGGCTAATTGGAAAATAATTAACTACATTCATTTTCTCCCTGTGAAAGTCTTTTGATATTGCAGAAATATTTCCCTGTGAAATGTATAATTGCTGAAATATTTTCCACCTAAAATCATTCTAGTTACTTTGTGCCATTCTTGAGAAAGAATACTTGAAATCCTACCATTATTAAAAGAAATCTTATTAAAGGCCTTCTTTAATACATTGCCATGCTAAGCAATACCTATGAAGTATTTTAGGAGTAGAAATTAAGGATCAGGCTATAATAATTAGAGCATATAAGGATAATCATGGGTGATACATATCCATTTTTGTGCTTCTTCACACACTCACATACTTGCAAACTTGTCTGTGCATGCTGTTTTTAATTTTGTACTCAGCACATACACAAGATTCCATTTACAGTCTGACATTTTCTTCAACCACTCAGATGGACTGTTTTATTAGTTATTGTTCAATGCACCAACTTCCTTCATGTAAATGAATCCAGAGATCACTGTTCAGTCACCATCTTATTTGACTTCTCAGCATTCGCTGAAGTTATTAGTCCTTTCTTGAGATGTTTTTTTTTGGTTTTGTTTTGTTAACGTCCACCCATCAAAGACCACCAGAATATACCTGTAGTTGAACAAGTTGGGCTTTTGGATATTGCTGGGAGAAGGTAGATTGCATACCCCCAGGAACTTGGGGCATCTTAATAAGAGCATACTAGAAAGTTCTTGTTATTGGTTGTGTTAGGTGATTTTTGGAGGATAATTTAAGGAAGTGGAATCTATTCTAGACTGGTTACGTTTAGGAAGCAATCGGATTCTATGACTGAATATCTTAATAATTTTTATTTAGCAGATAGAACAGGGTAAGGCTGAAGCTATAATTAGTGAAGAAGCAGAAGTCCCTTGTGTTAGTTGGGAGGAGGGAAGTATGGAAATCTTTATAGTTTTCACGGTGTTCTTAGTTTCACCTGTGTTCAGACAACGTGACAGAGTGCTTTTGTTTTTGTCTCATTCTATCACGGTTACATAGTAACCTTATCTCACAGTAGAGTTTCATGAAATTGTTCCTGCTCAGCAGGGAACCACATAACTCACCTTTGTACAAGGGCAGTTCCCAGCTAACAGCTGTCAGTACTACCTTTTTCTTTCTTAGTATCATGGTTCTGTATTTTTTTTTTTTTTAACCTCTGTACCCCTGCTCCTTTTCAGTCTTTCCAACAGCATCTTCCCCCATATATGATTTTTAACTTTTAGGGTTTCCCCGGCCTTATTTCTGAAACATCTTTTATATTCTCTTATACTTCTTTTCTTAGGCGATTTCACTAATTTTTATGATTTTAATTACTATCTGATTTTTTCCATCTATCTATCTGATCTGAGCTATCTGATCTATCTTAAAAGATGAGTTGGAAAACTACAGCTCATAGTCTGTTTTTGCCCAGGGTGTAAGATGGTTTTTATATGTTTAAATAATTGGAAAGAAATCCAAGGAAAAATAATATTTCATGATACATGAAGTTTATATGTTGGGGTTAATGCAGAGCATGAAATCAACCATAATACTGGGCTTGCTAAAGTGTAACACAAGAGGCCACTGGGGGCGAAGGAAGGTTTCGAAGAGTCTGGGCCTTTGGAGGCCTGCATGGAGGCCTGGGCCACGAGGCCTGCGTGAAGACTCTGAGGTTGGAATGCTGGGGGGATTTGTTTTCCCAAAGCTTCCTTATCCCAAACAGCCACTCTATGATCTAGATTTATGCATCAGTCCTTAGGCTACGTTCAGTAGAACACGCAGATTAGCATATCTTATCTTTCCAGTAAACAGAATCTCCTGGCTTCAGTAAGACCCCTTGTCACACATCACAAGCTTAAGAAACAGGGATAAGGCTTTATGATTATCCCCAAGGACCAATAAAAGTGGGAGCAAAGAAGAGCAAAGGGTCTTCTTCTCTGAGCACTGACCCCTCTTGCCTCCTGCTCTCTTTAACAGCAAAATTTGGAGTAATCTTTCATCCATTGGGACAGGGATCGCTGACCATTCCCAGCATTTAAATAAAACTCAAGTTACCGTGTCCATAAATAAAGTTTTGTTGGAATTCAGGCATGTTCATTTGTTCAGGTATTTTCTATGGCTGTTTTCTTGATATGAGAGCAATGCTGTGTAGTTGCAACAAAGACCACATGGCCCCCGAAGCCAAAACTATTTACTAGCTGGATCTTTATAGAAAGAGCTTGCCAACCTCTGCTCTAAAATCATATATTCAACTAACATTCGACGGTTTCACTTGAATGGTTTAATCATCTTAAAATACTTAAAACATGAGGCCCCTGGGGGCTTCAGTTGGTTAAGCATCTACCCTTGCCTCAGGTCATGATCCCGTGGTCTTGGCATCCAGGCTGGTGTTGGGCTCCCTGCTCAGGGGGGAGTCTGCTTCTCCCTCTCCCTTTGCCCCTCTACCTGCTCACGGTTTCTCTCTGTCTCTCAAATAAATAAATAAAATCTTTAAGGATAATTAAAATACTTGAAACAGAAGTTTTATGCACATCCACTCCATACCATAAATCTTTCCCTTTCCTACTCCTGTTCATCTTAATTTTGGAGGTCACTGCCTACACTGTTACTTAAACTAGAAACCACAACTCATCTTTAATACTTACTTTTCCTCTATCCCATATTTCTAATCCTTCTAGAAAACCCATTGTTTTTACTTCCTAGCTTTATCTCAAATAAGACAGTCCATCTTCATTTCCTCTGCCACCATTCTATATCAGACCACCACCATCTTGGGTCTGGTCTATTCAAACAGCCTCCTTATGGGTTTCCCACTTACGGGATTTTAAGTCCTGAACCTATGATATTTTCTAGATTAATCTGGTCTGTTTTCTTTATAGCAATTACCATAATTTGTATGGTTTAAATTTGATATATATATTTATCATCAACTATCAAAGCACATAAGCTTTTAAAAGGTAAATCTTTACCTATTTAAAAGGTAAATGGGATTTTAAAAGGTAAATAAGCTTTTAAAATGTAAGCTTTAAAAGGTAAATTCATGCCTTTTTGCCCAGCTGTGGATATAAACACTTTGAAAAATGAACAGCATAGAGTAGAAAGTTAATAAGTACTTTTTTTTTTAAAAAAAACCAGTGACTGACCTGCTTAAAGACCACAAAGGCAGATGTAAAATTAACCTCCCCCATCCATTTCTAAAGAAAACATATATAGGGAGCGTGGGTGGCTCAGTCATTAAGTGTCTGCCTTCGGCTCAGGTCATGATCCCAGGTCCCAGGTCCCGGGATTGAGCCCCACATGGGGGGGCTTCTTGCTCAAGGAGAGCCTCCCTCTCCCTCTCCCACTCCCTCTGCTGTGTTCCCTCTCTTGCTGTATCTCTCTGTGTCAAATGAAAAAATAAAATCTTAAAAGAAAAAGGAGAAGAAAACATATGCAAAGTGATGTATATTCAGTTGCTAATACATGACTTTAAGTTGGAATTATATCTACAGGGGAGGCAGTTTTTTTTCTGAGGGGGAAAAAAAGATGACCTTGATTTCACTTGATTTTAAGAATTAGATCTTGGTCAGCTTTTGATGGTGGTGGTGGTAGTAATTGTTTGGATGGTTACCTTTTTTCCTAGCAAACAAAAACAGCAATTCACTTACATCATTCTGGTGACTCAAGAGCTATCTCAAAGTGCACTAGTCATTTACCTGATAATTTGTTGTTAATCATCAGTGTACTTTTTTAATATATATACAGGAAAGAACTTTCTACTTATTTCTATGTGGATTTTATGTGAATTTTAAATAGGAACTTAGAAACTCTTCCAAAATAAACACTGAGAAAAGAATGAGATGAACTGTATATAAGCACTGTTTTTTGTGTGTTCAACAGTAAGGAGAAACTGCTGAATGGTGGAATTAGGTTTTAGGTAGACCCAACTTGGTGAAATGGTCATAGGAAGTCATGTGAAGGTCGCTTGAGAACAGATTTTTGTAAAGTTGTAGGAAAGAAGCCAGACTGCAGGACTTTGCAGATAAATTACCTGACAAGAAAAGAAGGCAGTGAGTTGGCAGCAAAGGAGAGAACAAAAACGGGGTGGTAGACAGATGGAGAATCAAATACACTAGGAGAGGAGAGGGAAAGTTCTCCGTGTTTGAAGGCAGAAGAAAGAAAGTCACTAACATGGAAAAAATTGAATTTGGCAGAGTGAAGAAAACATAAGAACTGTATCACTTAGAATCTTAAGTGTCTTCCCAAGTTTTGAATAATAATTTGGATTTTCAAAACTATTTTTGCATAATTTATATCATATGACCCTCACAAAAACTGTGTAAGTCTAAGTCAAGTGAGACAGGTGGTTCTATTCCCATTTCACGGATTAGAAAATAGAAGCTCAGTTCCCAGGGTCATGCAGAGGGTAAGTAACATAAGGAAGAACAGAAGTGTTCTCACTACTACATTTTTATACTTTCCACTGTACCATGTTGACAGTGTTGTGTTAATCTTTAAACAGGAGGAGATCAAAATCTGCTGTGAGGAAGAAAAACATTTAAGGCAATGATCCAAAAGAAGTAGTCTTTTTTCCCACCCACTCACTTAAACTATTATCACTTTAAATGAATTTTAGTAAGCCAGGAGGATAGAAAGAGAGGACTGTCATGAAGGAGCATGCGGAGCATTTGTTTATTTTTAAATTACTGTATACCCATCACTTACCGGGTGTAGGAGATGTCATGGTGAGTAAAAATAACCATAGTCCCAGCCTTAATGAAGTGTATTCTCCAGTGGAAAGGATGGACTTTAAATCAAGTAACAAAAATGAATATTTGAGTACAAACCCAAATAAGAAGGCAAAGTCAATAGTGATTTGAAAGAACGTTACATAGGGCTTCATTGAACCTATAGGGCATGGAGATGTTTACTTAGTGAGAGGATGACAATTGATTTAAACTCTAAAGGAGGAAGAGGAGTGAAATGTCTTAGGGGGAATGGTAGATGGATCTTTTAGGAAGGCTCTTACATATGAGGAAGTGAAAGGATCCAGTATGATCAGAAAAATGTTAGCTTGTCAATGTTCATGTGCCCTGAATTGTAACCAACATAGTAGAGTTCTCCCTTCATTTTAAATAATTATGTAATGGCATTGAGACACATAATTCTGATTCACAATTTTTCTCGTGATTAATTAAAAATAGAGAACAAAATGATTGCTATAAAATATTAATTTCTGGGAGAATATATATTCTTGCAAAGTTCTCAGAGTTTTACATATGATAAGAAGTCATGAAATAATGATTAGCTAATTCTTTCAACATACGTTTATTGAAAATCTCTCAACTGTAATGTATACAAACACCTGGCTAGATGCCATTGTCAGCTTTTTATCCTTTAATATTTGACTGAAGAATGGCCAGGGCATGCCTTAAATGAATTCTTATTGACTTGGAAAAAGTCATTGCCAAATATTTTTGATGTACTTATAATCTGTAGATTTATTCTGTCTTTTCTGCCTTCGTCTCAGGTAGGGTAAGATTCTCACAGTGCTGTAGTGATGAAAATATTCTGTATCTGTCCTGTCCCCTATGGAAGCATTAGTGACCTGTGGCTATTGAGCATTTGGAATGTGGTTGGTACAACTGAAAATTGAATCTTTTATTATATTTAATTTTAATTAATTTTAATTTAGTAGCAACTGTACTGGATAGTGATACCTCAGAGGGGTTTTGACTTTGAGTTCCCACTATAATACCTCTGATACATTTGACATGAACTTGATATTTATTATTATCTATGGCCAAGGTGTAATCCAAAGAGATGTTTTCTTGGTAGAAGGAAGAACTTATCTTAAGGTAAAAAATGTAGGTGTGAACAGAAGAAGGTCTTGGTTCACTTGGACAATAATAATTGAACTTGTTTATATAAAAAAATCCACCAAAGCAGGTAGGTGGAATTGCACAGTAAGTGATTTTTTTCAAGGACCCAAAGAGTTAAACAATTTTCTCTATGTTTACCATTTGAGCAATGGCCACTGACAAAGAAACAGAAACCCTGAAAATAAATGAAATAAAATTACCTTTGTAATAAACAGTCAAAAAAACTTAGTGGTCAGATAAAGAAGACAGATGGAAGACTAATCTGTGGTCAGCCAACTCATTTCTTATCATCATAACCACTGTTTAGAGTTTTAGTGAGACATCCTTTCTCTCTAAAATATTTATATTTGAATGTGAATGCATACAATTGAATGTGTTCTTTCAAAAGGTAGAAAAAGAGTGTTTAGAGAGAAAAATATACCTCTGTTCCATGTTTGTAGCATAGACATATAATTCTACTGCTTAGAGAACGTGCTTATTCTCAATTCTCTCTCTCTTTTTTTTTTTTTTCAAAATTCAGAGATATTTACTCTTTCAACATGTTTACTGTCTATTATGTGCTAGGCATTGTTCTAGACACTGGTTTATTTCAGTGAAAATAAAATAAGAAAAAACAATAAAAATTTCCTTAAAGAATTACATTCTAAGGGAAGAAAATAAGCAATAAATAAAATAAGAAAAATGCATCATGTATCAAAATAATGGTCAATGCTACAGATTTTCTAAAAGGACTTTAAAAAAAGTATTGGCATTGAAGAAGAAAAAGAAATGAGTGCCTCTGTTGGAGAAGTTTACATTTTTAAATAGGGTGAGCAGAGAAGGACTTACAGAATTTTATTTTAATCAAAGACTTGGAGAAGACAAAGGAGTAAAACATGTCTAGGCAGAGATCTTCCAAGAGCCAAGGCCTTAAGGTAAGAGCTTGTCCAACATTTTGCTTGAAATCATCTTTGCTTTCTGTGGCTGAAATAAGGATCACAAGGCAGAGGCTTTTGATGTCAGGTAATTAATACACCATGTATTGATGAATCATAGTTATAATATCCTATATATTGTGCATTTTTCCTCATCAGATATATTATTAGTTTCTAGGTTAGAAATAGGGCTCTATCTCCCTGGTACCCATTATCTCTATTAACTGTGTATTATCTTCAAATAAAATAATTATGTATTAGGTAGGGTCTTACTATTTTTCTTATGGAATATATTATATAATACTTACAAAAATAGCTATGCAAGTTTCTTCCCAATGTTCTTTTCGAAGGCCAAGATCATTTTGAAATACAAGAATGCATCCCCTAGTTGAAGATATAAGACAGATTGTTTTGTACTAATACAGATCCATAAAGAATTATCAAAATGTGAATTGACTTGATTATAATGAGACTATTGCCAGTTATTATTTTTATAGCAAAAAATAAAGGACTTATGGAAGAGAACATTACACTAATTTTGTGTATTAATGAGGACCTCAAAGTCTAGAGAGTCTATAATAACCTCCAAAGTCTAGTCTAAAATGATTTCCCCAAAACTCATATGTTACAGCTAGCATTATTGCATTCATATATGTGAGAGCCATTGTGCTAACTACTTTTACAATTACTGTGTAATTATAATCCACCTACCAACTCTGAGAGGGAGCCATTATTAATCTTCCACTAACATGGGAACTTAGAGAAATAAATAACTTCAAAGTCACACAGTTAGCGAGTGGTGCAGCTGGGATACTATCTTGATCTTTGTACCTCAAAAATAATCCACACTGATCCACTTCCCACTGATCCTGGGAAGAAAGCATTTTAATAAGATGTTGGATTGAATTTCATCTCCACATAAGAGCTTAATATTTTGAGGCAAGCTATGTAACCTTTTAAATCTGTTTCCAGTTCTGGAAATTGAGGAACCAAATTACAGCTCCATATTTGCTTATCATGACCTTGGCATTATGCATTGTGAGTAATTTAATTTGTGAGTATATTATCACAGAGCAAATTAAAGCAGTTATTCAGTTGAGATGAAAACCTTTATATGGCTAAAATATAGATCAGTATAGACAGTCCCCAACTTACAATGGCCCCACTTAAAATGATATGACAGTCACTGTGGGTAGGGAAACTTTTCAAGTTATTTTTTACATTATTAGTAATGAATTTGCAATAAGCATCCAATCTCCCACACCGAGACCCCCAGTGATCAATTGAATACATTTACTGGATCACCAGCTGAGATTACAGGGTGTAATCTGTGGCTAGGGATCAGAGATTGCTCTGTGTAAATTTAATTTACACTTACGGGGATCAAAAGCTCATCAATACCCCATTCTTTCCAACAGAGCTAAAAGCTTAAAGCAATTAGTATTTGAAAAATGTTTTCTTTCATTAATGTTTTCAATAAGAAATCTCTGGTAGGTATTCATATGGTATATTTTAAAATTAGAAATACATGGCCGATGTCTTTCGCATTTCATTTGGATTATTTTTCTCTAACAAGTGTTTACACAGCAACTTAAACAATAACAACAAAAAAGCAGTTTCTAGGTACTCATTTCATTCAAATGAATTGACTAGTAACTTTCAAGAGATCTAGATTATTCCTGCATGGAAGAAAAAGTGAGAAAACATTTTTAATCATTAACACAAAAGAATTTGCCACTTTCAGTAGGGCAGACATTGTGTACTAGCCGCTTGAGCCTGAAGGCTGTCTATTAGTTACACAGATGTGTTAGAAATAGAGCTCCTGGCAATGCTCAGCATGACTAGTGAGTGAATAAGTGCAGTTTTTTATATACTTCATATAAGACACTACACTGTCCTTATCAATTATTATATACAAGTAAAATGTAGGTCTGTGTGATTATATAGTTTCTTTTCTTATCCAACCATTATTCATAAAGAAATTATTCGTGAACAGAAGATGATAAATGTTGGTGAAAACAATCAAATGTTTTTGTTTTGTTTTAAAAAGCTGGCATAGGGGCGCCTGGGTGGCTCAGTGGGTTAAGCCGCTGCCTTTGGCTCAGGTCATGATCGCAGGGTCCTGGAATAGAGCCCCGCATCGGGCTCTCTGCTTAGCCGGGAGCCTGCTTCCTTCTCTCTCTCTCTGCCTGCCTCTCTGCCTGCTTGTGATCTCTCTCTGTCAAATAAATAAATAAAATCTTAAAAAAAAAAAGCTGACATAATTTGAAACTATGATATATTACTAAGTCTCTGTATTATAATAGCATGTTGACAAATGATACTATGAGTGGATAATCTATATTATTACAAATCACATATTAGGGACAATTTTGTATAAGTTAGCTTCATTCTTTTATCAATATGTTTCCTTGGTAGTACATCTAGTGCTTAGAAGGACATATTAACTCTTTCAGTCCATTAATGCAACTTTAAAGACCTTGAGTGATATTGAAAAATATAGTAAATATGATTACAGTGGCTCTAAGAGAGAATGTCCCTATGAATGCCTCAGTACATACAAAATATTCTAAACACTAGTAAAATGGTTCTGAAGAAGAGACGGATTTGTAATAGAAGCTATTAAGGAGTAAAACGTTTCAGCTGCTTTTGATGTTCTTTTTTCTTTATGGTGGAGAATTGTAAAATATATTTTAGGAAAATAACATAAAATTTTGTCATCAGTTTTTTTTTTTTTTTAGTGAGGATTTTCCCCAACTTTATTAATGTATAATTAACAAGTGAAATTATATTATTTAAAGTGTATAACATGATGATTTGATATGCTTACATCTAGTGAAATGATTCTCCCTCCCCACACTTAGTTAATTAACATCATCATCAGCTTATATGCTTACTTTTTTCAAATTTCAGTTGTACAGAGCAGTGTTATTAACTATAATTATCATGTTATACATTAGATCCTAAAACTTTATTCATCTTATAGCTGAAAGTTTGTACCCTTTTAACAACCTCTCCCCATTTCATCCACACTCCAGCCACTGGCAACCACTGGCAAACACTGTGTTTATAAGTGTTATTATAAAAAAAAATCCACATGTAAGTGATAGTATGAAGAATTTGTCTTTCTTTGCCTGCATTGTATCACTTAGCACTGTGCCCTTCAGTTTTGTCTATGTTGCAAATGACAGGATTTCCTTTATTAAGGCTG
The DNA here is from genome assembly GCF_020171115.1 of Neogale vison. Lineage (NCBI taxonomy): Eukaryota > Metazoa > Chordata > Mammalia > Carnivora > Mustelidae > Neogale > Neogale vison. The sequence continues at coordinate 81,046,081 of NC_058101.1, read as the reverse complement.
AAAATTATGCCTCTGTGTGTGTGTGTGTGTATGTGTGTGTGTGTGTATTATAAAGAAATGGATAAAGAAATTATAAAGAAAATGGATAAAGAAATTATTATATATACAATACTTATATATAAAATATATATCCGTTCATCCACTGACAGACACTTAGTTTCCATGCATTAGATACTATGAATAATGCTGCTATGAATATGAGAATACAGAAATCTCTTTTCTTTGAGGGCTGCTGGGTAGCTCAATCCTTAAGCATCTGCATTCAGTTCAGGTCATGATCCCAGGGTCCTGGGATCGATGAATCGAATCCCATGTTAGGTTCCCTGCTTGGTGGAGAGCCTGCTTTTTCTCTCTCTCCCTCTGCTGCTCCCCCATTTGTCTTGCTCTCTCTCTGTCCATCTGTCTGTCAAATAAATAATTAAAATCTTAAAAAGAAAAGAAATCTCTTTGAGATAATAATTTCAATTTCCTTCAGATATACATCCAGAAATTGGATTACTGGCCCTATAGTAGTTCTATTTTGATTTCTTGAGGAAATTCCTACTGTTTTCCATAATCACTGCACCAGGGTACCTCCCATCAATACGGTACAAATCCTTGCTAACATTTGATATCTCTCATTTTATTCTAACAGGTGTGCAGTGATATCTCATTGTGGTTTTGATATGCATTTCTCTGATGATTAGTGATATGGACTACCTTTTTATGTACCTGTTGGTCATTTGTAAGTCTTCTTTGGATAAATGTCTATTTAGGTCTATTACCCATTTTTAATTGAATCATTTGTTTTTTTTTTTTTAATTTGCTATTGAATTGTGTGAGTTCTTTGTATACTTTAGATAATAACCCTTTATCATTATGTGATTTGCAAATATTTTCTCCCATTCCATTTTATTTTGTCTTTGATTTTGTGGTGATTTCCTTTGCTCTACAGAAGCTTTTTAGTTTGGCATAGTCCAACTTGTTTATTTTTGCTTTTGTTGTCTTTCCCTATGACATCAAATCCAAAAAAAAAAAAATCATTGCCAAGACTAATGTCATGGAACTTAGCTCCATGTTTTCTACCAGAGTTTTACAGTTCCAGATCTTATGTTTGGGTTTTAATCCAATTTGAGTTGATTTTGATGTATGGTGTAAGATAGGTTTCCAGTTTTATTATTTACTTTTAGCTCTCCAGTGTTCCCAGTGCCATTTATTGAGGAAATTATTCTTTCACTATTGCACATTTTTGGTTCCTTTGTTAAAAATTAATTGACCCTATATGGGTTTATTTCTGACCCTCTGTTCTTTCCCATTGATTTATGTGTTGGTTTTTACATCAATACCATAAAGTGTTGATTACAGTTTGTATTACAGTTTGACAGGAAGTATGATACTTCCAACTTTATTTTTGGTAAAATTGCTTTGGCTATTTGGGGTCTTTTGTGGTTCCATACAAATTTGGGGATTTTTTTCCATTTCTATAAAAAGTGCCTTTGGAATTTTAATAGAAATTGCATTGAATCTATAGATCATTTTGAATAGTATGGATATTTTAACAATACTAATTTTTCAGTCCATGGAAGTGAGACATAACAGGATTAAGTAATTTGACACAAACACATAGCTATTTGGTGTCAAAGTAGGGATCTGAACCTGGCCACTAAGATGCCAGATCCCTTGCTTTTAAATCATTCTCTGATTCTTCCTTATAAACAGAAAATAGCAGATAGAGGATTCACAAAGTTTTGGAAAGATTGGAAGATTTGAGTGTGGAATTGCAGAAAGTGAGATGACAGACCAGAAGGTAAATTTCTTACAATGGGAGTCTTTGGCCAAGGGAAAAGCTGCTGACAATATAGTTGAAAAAGGTTTAGATGGCTTTAAACTGTGAGAACTTAGGACTATTAATTAAATTGGGAGCAAACTAGTGACACCGTCAAGATGCTTGCTCCTTCAGAAAAGTTGCTAAGACCTAACCCAAGATAATTTTCATGATGTGATGAAGCAACCTTCAGGGGTAACTGACTGTCTTCTGCCTTGTTCTAAGTTAATTTGATTTTTTTTTTCCCTCTAAGTTAATTTGAATCATGTTTCCATCTAAGAAAATCCTTACCCCACCTTACTTCATTCCTTCTATTCAAGTATCCAGGGAGACATATAATAACCTCCAGCTCTTTCTCATGTGACCCATGCTTTCAATATATTAGGTCAGGAATCTCATCGAAGTCAAGTTTATCTTAGCTCTGCACTAAAATAAAATTAAATGTTAGACAATTGGAAAAACTACAATTTAGCCACAGCCCCATGGCACAGTTTAGAAGAAAGTTTACAGCTACAGTTTATTGAAGGTAGACATTGATCTAAATGCCTTAAAGCACTATCTCATTTACTTCTCACATCAACTCTTTTTGAGAATAGTATAATAAATTCTTAATTATAGCATAAAGTTTAAAGTAAAAGAGCATTAAAAATAACTATAGCTACTACTGCTATAACAAAATCACAGCACAAAAAGAGATAATTTGACATCAAAATATAAAAGAGAAAGAATAAAAGGATGGGAACTTTATAGCCGAATGAAGGTAAATCCCTATCAACAATTTTATCTACAGACTATTTTATGTACAAAATATTTTATGTAAACCTCATGGAAACCCACAAAGCTAAAATGGAGAGCAGATGCATGAAACATAAAAAAAAAAAAAAAGGATACTGAGCAAATCACCATGGAAAACCAGCAATTTACAAAGGTAGACAGAAACAGAAAGAAAAAGAAACAGTGGAAAGACAAAATAACCAAAAGGCAAAAGATAAAATGGCAGTAGTAAATCTTTGCATATCAATAATGACCCTATATGTAAATGGATTGAACTCACCAATTAAAAGGTTCAGAGTGGCTGAATAGATAAAAAGACAATACCCACCATTGTCTATAGAGACTCATCTCTGCTCTAAAGACATACATGTGTGCAAAAAGAAAAGATGGAAGATGGAATTCCAACCAAAGGCAAATCAAAAGAAGGCAGGAGTAGAGGTACCTGGGTGGCTCAGTGGGATAAGTGTCTGACTCTTGATCTCAGCTCAGGTCTTGATCTCTTGATCTCAGGATCATGAATTCAAGCCTTGCATTGGGCTCCACACTGGATGGAGCCAACTTAATAATAAAAAAATAAAAGGCAGGTATAGCCATACTAATATCAGACAAACGGACTGCAATCCCAAAAGGGTCAGTAAGAGGAGACAAAAAAGATCATTAGGTAATAATAAAGGGGCCAGCATATGAAGAATATATAACAATCTAAATATAAATGCTCCTGACATGTTCACCAAAGAATACTAAGCAAAAACTAACAAACAAACAAACAAAACAAAACAAAAACTCCCTTTCTTAAGGGAGAAATGGACAATACAATAATTATAAGGTACTTCAATACCTCACTATCAGCAATGTTCATCCAGACAGATAATCAACAAAGAATCATTAGAATTGAGCCACAGTTTAAAACAAATAGTCTTAATAAACATATACAGAACATTCCATCCAAAAACAGCAGAAAGCATGTTCTTCTATGGTGCACATACAACATTCTCCAGGATAGATCACAATAGGCCACGAAACAAATCATCACAAATTTAAGAAGATGAAATCATACCAATCGTCTTCTCTGACCACAAGGGTATGAAATTAGAAGTCAACAAAAGGAGATGTCTGGGTGGCTCAGGCAGTTAAGTGTCTACCTTTAGCTCAGGTCATGATCCCAAGAGTCCCTGGATTAAGCCTCTTATCTGCCTCCCAGCTCAACAGGGAGTCTGCTTCTGCCTCTCCTCCCTCTACTTGTGTTCTTTCTTCTCTCTCTCTCTGTCAGCCAACACAGGGGCACCTGGGTGGCTCAGTGGGTTAAGCTTCTGCCTTCAGCCCAGGTCATGATCTCAAGGTCCTGGAATCGAGCCCCGCATTGGGCTCTCTGCTCAGCAGGGAGCCTGCTTCCCCCTCTCTCTCTGCCTGCCTCTCTGCCTACTTGTGATCTCTCTCTCTCACTCTGTCAAATAAATAAAATCTTTAAAAAAAATAAAAAATAAAAAATCAACACAAGGAAAGTGAGAAGATCACAAATACATGGAAACTAAACAACACACTTCTAACACACCATTGGATCAAAAAAAAAATAGAAGATTACCTCAAAATCTGCAAAAATATACCCTATCAAATATTGCAGGACACAGAAAAAGCAGTTCTAGTAAAAAGTTTATAGCAATAAATGCATATATGAAATTTAAAAGATTACAAATAAACAAACTAACTTTACACTTCAAAGAACTAGAAAGTCGAAAGTTGGCAGGGGGAAGAAAATAATAAAGATCAGAATGGAAATAAATGAAATAGAGACCAGAAAAACAATAGAAAAGATCAATGAAACTAAAAGCTGGTTCTTTGAAGAGATAAGCAAAGTTGACAAACATTTAGCTAGATTAACTGAAAAAAGAGAGAGAAGACTCAAATAAATAAGCTCAAAATGAAAGAGATGACTGATACTGTAAAAATACAGAGAATCATAAAAGACTACTATGAACAAGTGTGTGCTAACAAATTGCATAACCTGGAAGAAATGGATACATCTCTAGAAACACAAAACCTACCAAAACTGAATCAGAAATAAATAGAAAACTGAACCAATAATGAGTAAAGAAATTGAAACACTAATCAAAAAAAAATCCCAACACAGAAAACTCCAGGACCAGACAGCTCACTGGAAAACTCTACCCAACATTTATAGAAGAAATCTTCCTCAAACTCTCCCAAAATATTGAGGAGCAGGGAACACTTCCAAATTCATTCTAAGAAGTCAGTATTGCTTTGATACCAAATCCAGGTGAAGATACCAAAACCAAAACCTATAGCCCAAGGTAAATACAAAAATTCTAAACAAATATTAGCAAGTCAATTAAAAGGATTATATAATGAGACCAAGTGGGATTTATCCTTGGAATGTAAAGATAAAACATATGCAAATCAATACATGTCATTTCAATAGATGTGAAAAATCCCCCAAAAATTTGATATATACAACACCCTTTCATGATAAAATCCTTAACCTATTAGGTGTAGAAAGAACATACCTCAACACAATAAGGGCCATAAAAGACAAACCCACATCAATTATAGTACTTAAGTAAGTACTCAAGTACTCAAGGGAGTGTTTCCTTTAAGATCAGATATAAAAGAAGCATACCCACTCTAATCAATCCTATTCAATATAGTTCTAAAAGTCTCAGCTAGAGCAATTAGGCAAGATAAAAAAATAAAAGGCATCCAAATTGGAAAGAAAGAATTAAATTGTTACTTTTGTTGGTGATATGACTTTACATGAAAAGAACCTTAAGCAGTCAATCAAAAAACTGTTGGAATTAATCAATGATTTCAATAAATTGGTAGGATAACATATCAACATACAGAAATCAATTGCATTCTTTTACACTAATGTTGAAGCATCTGCAAAAGAAAGAAAGAAAACCATCTTATTCATAATAGCATCAAAAACAATGATATACTTAGGAATAAATTTAACCAAGGAAGTAAAAGAAAGATCTGTACAATGAAAATATAAGACTCTGCTGAAAGAAATTAAAGAAGACACAAACAAATGGAAAACATTCTGTTTACAGATCAGAAGAATTAATAAAGTTAAAATGACCATGCTACCCAAAGCCATCAGATTCCGTGCAATTCCCATCAAAATACCAAAGGCATCCTTCACAGAAATAGAAGCAACAGTCCTAAAATTGTGTAAAACTGCAAAAAAGACCCTGAATAGCCAAAGAAATCCTGAGGAAAAAAAATAAAGCTGGAGGTATCATGAGCCCAAATTTCAAAGTACACTATAAACCATAGCAAGAAAAACTATTATACTGGCACAATAATAGACACATCGACCAGTGGAACAGAATGGAGAGCCCATAATTAAATACTGGTATACATAGCCCACTAATATTTAATAAGGATGTCAAGAATGCCCAATGAGAAATGATAGTATCCTGAACAAATGGTGCTAGAAAACTGGAGAAACACAGGCAGAACAATGGGCCAAAGACTTAATCATAAAATCTGATACCATAAAACTCCTAAAACAAAATGTACTGAAGAAGCTGATCAATATTGGTCTTAGCAATGATTCTTTGAACGTGACACAAAAAGCACAAACAAAAGCAAAAATCACCAAATGGGACTACATTAAACTCAAAACCTTCTGCACAGCCAAAGAAACAACAAAATGAAAAGACAAAAACAGAATGGGAAAAATGTTTGCAAAACCTATATTGGATAGGTGTGAATATCAAAAATATATAAAGAATTCCGTCAACTTAACAACAAGAAAAATAATCTGATTAAAAAATGGGCAGAAGAATAAAGTATTTTTCCAAAAAGGACATCAAAATGGCCAGCAGATACATGAAAAAATGTATCAACATCACTCACACATGATAGGGTAAATGGAAGTCAAAATCACACTGTGTTATTGTGTAACTCAGACTAGTTATTGTAACTCAGACTAGTTATTGTAACTCAGACTAGTTAGAATGACTATTGTCAAGAATATTAGAGACAATAGACGTTGGCAAGTTTGTGCTGAAAAAGGAACACTAATACATTGTTGGTGGAAATGTATATTAGACCAACCACTGGGAGAAACAATATGGAAATTATTTAAAAAATTAAAAGTAGATCTACTGTACGATCCAGCAATTCCACTTCTGGGTGTATACCCAAAGGAGATGAAAACAGGATTTCCAGAAGATATTTCTACTCTCATGTTTATCACAGCATTATTCACAGCTGCCAGTATGTGGATACAACCCAAATGTCCACCAATGGATGCTCAACAGGTAAAAAAGTTATGATGCATATACACAATGGACTATTATTTAGCAGCGAGGAAGGAGGATATCCCTCTATTTGTGACAACATAGATGGCCCTTGAGCACATTATATTGAACAAGATACATTAGACAGAGAAAGGCAAGTACTATATAATATCACTTACATGTGGAATCTGAACAAAAAAACTTGTAAAAAAACAGGGTTAATATGGTGGTTACTGAGGGACGGCATTGATGAAAGGGATAGAGTGAGAGTTTTTAAGGGTAAACAAGTAATAAAAAAGCCAGAGAGATCTAATACACATTATAATGAATATAAGCAGTAATGTACTGCATTTAAGTAATGTGATAGATATCACTACATTGGTAATCATATTGCAATATATAAATGTGTCAAAGTAACACTCTATACATTTTAAATTTATACAATGTTACTTTTAAAATTTACTATGTTAAAAAAATGGTGATGTTGAATCTGAAGGAAGAATTTTATAGAGATCTGCCCACTCTTGAATATCTGAAAGAGAGATAAAGAGCGAGAGATTACAAAGCCATATTGACATTTTAGATGAGATTAAAATCCATAAATCTGTACACTTTTTTTTCTCCAAATTTGAGTTAATGGGATAAAAAATAGGGTATAATGAGAACATGTGGCTCAAAAAGGATATGTAGACACAGGAATCTATAAAGTGTTTAATATACCTGCCTTTTTTACTTTAGGGTGTTTATTCTAATTCTATATTTTTATAATGATATAATAGTGAGTGCTTTTATTATTATTATCTCAATTATTAAGGAGGCTTAAAAATAACCATATTAACTGTGCAATTAAAAAAATTCTCAGCCATTTGGGTTCATAATTTTTATGCAATTTGGTGGGATCTTCCATGTGCATCTGATAAATAAAATGCTATTAGAGTATCTGGTTAGAGGCTAGGAATTTTTACTGTCTGGAAAAATGAAATTAGAAGAGATGAAATACATTTATATAGTATAGAAACAAGGATACCAGTTGATCTGTGAAATGTGAAGTTTCTGATGCAATCATGAAGAAAAAGGACATTTAGGAAGGAAAGTGTTATCTACCTTTTTAGTGTCCTTTTAATTTTGGTCATAGTGTCACTGTGGTCATGACTCCTGGGTAGTAAGATTATTTTTCTCCATATGCATAAAAATATGGAACCAGACTTAAATTAGTATGAAAGTAAAAGGCATTCTAAAATTCATATTTTCCTACTTCATATTTCACAGATAAAAGGATTCTTTGATTTGATCAAAAGGCTACAAAAATGACTGCTTTCCCTAAGTTTTATTCACATATAAAGTTTAATTTCAGTGGACCCTGCTTTTGTACTAAAGATGGTCTTTCCTACTAACCATAAGTCAATCTAACTTTAACTGTTATAAAATATTAAATCCATTTTAATTAATCTACCCTAAGGATATAAAATGAGATATTTCTTTTCACATTTTTAACATTATCAGAGCAAGCCTCCTGTATCTATGTAAAATTCATATTTTACATAGATATGAATGGACTTAGATCTTATTTCCAATATTGAGTCATGGAATTCTGAATAGCAAAATATTTCAACATAATATCCCCTCCTTACCAGTTTGGGCCATGGCAGCTTTGGGTTCAGTTAAGGATACATGTGAATCTCTTGGAGATTTCACTAATTTTTCCATCAAACCCTTTTTGATGCCCAAATCACTGGTTATATAATTTTGCTGTCTGCTTCCTTAAGATATTCAAACATGTACTTTACTGATTTAGAGGAAATTGTTGGATCCCAACAGAGTGGGATTTGGCTCTTCTTTGCCTCTTAAGAAAATTTTATAGAGATGTTTGGCTTCCTTCTCTGTCTCACTTTCTGTTAAGATGATGCACTTCAAATGGCTATAGGCCTGTCTCTGCCCATGATGGGAAGGATGGCCACTGATTAGTTACAATGGTTTCATTCATTTAGTGTCATAGGTTTTGTATATGAGGTCAGTGGGGGAAATAATATAACCTAGTGATTAATACTAGGATTTTGATGTCAAACAGATTTCTTCAAATCCAGGATTTGCCAAAACTACTCAGGTAAATTTGGGGCAAAATATTATATTTTGTGAATGTAAGTTTTGTCATTTGTAAATGGGGATGGTAGTACTTACGCATGAATATTTTGGAAGTTTATGTGACATAGTGGAAATGAACTGCTTTACCTAGATCGCAGCAGGCATGTACTAAGTAATAGTTATTCAAATTATTACATAACTAGATGTATGTTTTATATGGTATTATGAAAATTATATATTACTACTGATTTTTGAAAATGTAAATCTGACAGTTTGTGGATAAAGCCTCCTCTATTTCTCATTGTATTTTTAATTTTCTAAGGCCAATGCATGGCATATCTGAGGACAAAAACATAGTAAAGCCTATTATGATTAGGTCAGTTGGCTATTTTGATTCTATTTCAATAGCACTTTAATGCTGACCCTGGTAATAACTCTAACAATTGTTTTTTTTTAAAGAGGAAAAAATAAAGACAAATAATGTGTTGTCATCTTTAGGGTCATATTACTGGTTGAGATGTACAGAAAATTGAGTACTGTCTATATGCCAGAAAGGCTATAGGCACTAACATCCTACTCAGTGTTTCAGGGATGAAGTCAACACTGAACATAAGCACTTGAAATTAAAATCCTTTCAAAAATGTAATAGTAAAGTGATCAGTTACTAAGGAGATTGTCAATCTTCCCTAGTAAAAAAGGGAAAGAATATTATTGAGCACTTATAATGTGTATTTTCATACATAATATCTCAATTAATTTAACTACTAAAGACTGCTCTGTGATATTTTACCAAGTATGAGTTGAGGACAAGAAAACACAGAAATTAATGAAACTTATCCCAAACTGGATACACTAATGAATAGTATAGCTGGATTTCTTCCAAGTGTAATATTTCAAATCATATGCATTAAACATTAGCATAACCCAGCTTAAAATATGAATTAGTTATGATTTATTCTATATGAAAAATATTTATAGTCAGTTCATTACTATTAGAAAATAGAATCAAATAATTAGACCTTAGCAATAAAAGGTATTTTTGGGAAAAGGCATAATCTGTCAAATCTCTTTTCTTTTTTTCCTTCTTGTGATTTATTTTAAAGGAATTAAGTCAATAAGATTTTCAGATGTTCATCAGATTTTTAAAAGAAATCTTAAGTCTTAAGAAACAGAAAGTCCTTAGAAATTGTAAAATACATGGTTAAATACAAATCTGTTGTAATTAGTATCTGAGAAAACTATAGCTAACCCAGATGAGTGACTATATTTTCGTGACATTACTAGTTTACTTAGAGACTTACGGTCCAAGAGACAAAACTTTAATTTCAATTCTCCCACCAACTCCAACTTGGTGACTTTGAAAATTTTTATCACTGCTGCCTTCACTTCTATATTGATAAAATGTTAATAATACTGTCTCACCAAGAGAATAGATTAATAAAATTCAGTACAAATTCTTTTGAAAGTTAAGATTATAAAAAGTAGTGTTTGGGTCTTATTATGGTCTAAACCTGCTGAATTTCAAATTTCATGAAAATTTTTGTATTAAAAAACTATTGTAGATAAGGTAAAGTATTTCACTGAAGCAGTGACATCGTTTTCATATTCAGTGATCATATTAAAAGGCTTAGCATCTCATAACTACAGTTTCTTGTTCAGTAAAAGAATAGCCATTTTCCCTTTATTTTTTAGCACTCTGAAAAAGCACTACTCATGAGTGGAATTTTTTTAAGGCTAAAGAAAAAATCCTAATGGAAAAGTAAAGTCTCAACTTGTTGGCCTGAAACTATGTAACACTGTTTTTCAGATGGGAAAAGAGGAAGAGTGAAAAATGTGATGAACCCTTAATACTAAAAGCTCCTCTAACTGAGATGTGGTGGTAATTGCTTTTTATTTTTTTGTAACATCTCCTGAAAATGGTAATGCTTTCAAGTGAGGATCAAAGAGAATGACCTACATAAGAAATAGATTGCAAGTGTAGTTACATTTTTCATCCTTTGTAATATGCTTCTTGCATCCATACTTCTAATAAGAAACATAGCATAATGCTCATCATTTTTTAAAATGAGTTGTCACTAAGGTCAGATGGGGTACTTGGAAAAGAAAAAAAAAATATGATTTGCACCAAGTTGTTAATGCCAATAGATGGATCAGTAGATGGATCACTCCTCACATACCACCTTTATACATTTGAAGGAAATAAGACCAAAAATTCAGGAATATGTATGTATATGTGTGTGTGTGTGTGTGTATTATCTATTTCTAAATTTTGTTTATGTATATGTGATATATTTTTCATATGTTTACATTGTGTATAAATAGTTCTGGATTTTATATGTATACAGATACATGAACATATACAAAATATATTAAATATATATGTGTATGTATACACATACACATATATTTCTGTGTATATATATATGTACACATATCTCATCTACTTCTGATGCAATGTATCTGTGTATATGCATGTGTGTGTGTGTGTGTGTGTGTGTGTGTGTATCATCAGAAATAGGCAAGTCATCTGTTTTTCTACCCAAGATATTCATTATAAACAAAAGGTCTAATATAAAGAGAGGTAATAAAATGATTCTTTTTTAAGCTTGTAAACACATTTAATTCACAATTTTTTGTCGTTTTTCTAGCCCTAAACTTGACTAGTCAAGAGACTTACCTCACATATGTGACTAGAAATTTTTCATGAGAAAAGATGGCTCTTGCCAACCCATCACAAGGCCAAAGTTATGACATTAGTTCACTAATGTACAAATTCCCCAGAGAAATAGTACCTTCCGTTATTATTAGCAAACCTAATACATCAGATATTTGCAATGACTACAGTTGTTAGAGACCAGAGTTCTATGGAAAGTTTCAGCACCTAGGTGTTGATAGAGAAGCAACCGGTGGAACCTGGCAAAGGACAAACTAATTCACAAGTGTTCCTCCAAACTCTCCTTTTAAATTTTCCTTTCACCAATAAATTAAAATAACTGGCACTATAGTGTTCCTTAAAAAATGATGGTGGTCATTCTCTAATATAATTTTTAAATGTCTTTGATAGAAGAAGAAAGTGAAAGAAAATCTATTTAGTAATAACCCGGGCCCTGACCACCTCATAGAACAGAATTGAATTCTGAATTGAAGCTATGAAGCTTCTTATCAAACATCTTAATGTTCTACTACCCCAAACTCTGTTCAGGCTTGCATCTTACTGAAGATGACTTATTTATTTATTTGTTTGTTTGTTTGAAAATGATACTTTATTTTTGAAGATTTATTTATTTATTTTAGAGAAAGAGGTGGTGGGAAGGGACAATGGGAGAGGGAGAAGGAGAAAAACAGACTCCCGGCTAAGGGCGGAGCCTGATATGGGCTGGATTTTAGCAGCCTGAGACCATGTCTTGTGATGAAATCAAGAGTCCAATGCTCAACCCACTGAGCTACCAAGGCACCCTCAAAAATGATACTTTTAGAAGAGAATGAATGAAATCAGACTAAATTCACAAATGAGAAAAACAAACACAAACTGAAAAGCTCAAGTAAATGTGCTTCATGCTTACAAAAAAATTCTACATTCAAATGATACACAGTGTAAAAGTTACTTAGTTCATTTATTCAACTTAAACAATAAAAAATTAAAACTAAAAGAAATAAATTACCCAAAATAAGTCTTAAAATAGGGGCATCCTGAGTGGCTCAGTGGTTAAGCATCTGCCTTTGGCCCAGGTCATTGTCCCAGGATCCTGGGATCGAGGCCCCACATCCAACTCCTTGTGCAGTGGGGATCCTGCTTCCCCTTCTGCTCCTCCCCAAATTGTTCTCTATCTCTCTGACAAACAAACAAATAAATTCTTAAGAAAATAACAAATGGCTTAGAATAAAATAAAATAAATGAGTGCTTAATAAACATGGGTTGATTTAGCTATTAATATATAAATTTTAATATCCATGAATATTATATTATGAACACTCTAAAGAATTTCTATCTGTACTTTATGGTATTTATTAATGCTTACTTTAACTAAAATACTACTAGAAGTTTTCTGGATAAAAAATGCCAAATATAAATCAAACAAGTGTTAGAATTTCTAAGTATATTTTTTATACACGGGATTTTTTTAAATCTGGAGGCTCTTTTATCTGAAGGATTTTTGGTCTGTATCTGAAACAAATTATAATTTTAAAATTAAGGTAAGTGTACAGATTCGCTATTTTGATTTTTGATGTTTCATGTTTTTATTTTAGCTGACAGTGGGAATATTTTCCATGTACCATTTTTGCCAAGAAAAAGTACAATATTCTCCATGAAGATACTAAAATTTTAGCTAAGGAGCTAGAAATCTGTAAATCTGTGAGCAGAAGTAGAACAAGAAATATTAATGCAGTTAAAGGACTTTCTTCAGAAAAGACTGTACAGATAAAGAAATTACCTTTGAGAATTTGGTTCAGGATCTGGAGAAAGATCATGTGTTTGGTGATTCATACTTTTTCCTTTAGGAGATAGCTCTGGGAAGAAGAATCTCTGTATCTTATTTTGGACACAACAGGAATTTTTACATGCACAGAAATGGAGGTCATATGTTGTCACAAGCATAAATAGTTTATTTGCTTTTTGGATTGTGTGTCTAGATTCTAGACCAGAATGTCAGAGCTAGAATAAATATTAGATATTGTACAGGTAATCTCTTCCTTGTACAGAGATTAAACCTGTCTCAGAGTGATATGACTACACCCAACATGGATCTGATTTGTAGAGGATAAAAGCCACAAACAAAGGATGCATTCTAGGGAATCCATAGTCAAATATAACACTTAACAATATCTCTACTCTTCCGTTGTTTCTCTGGAAACCTTATTGTGATCCTAAAAATTCTAAATCTCATCTCTCCTCACCCATCCTTCCATCTAGACAATGTTCACAACTGAAATGGTTGGGAATGATGATTGATACTGGGTGCTTAGCAAGCTCTTTTAAGTTAGGGCCCTAAAGCAAAGGCTGTTGTCGTAAAAACAAGTGGCCAATGGAACTCTTTACATAATATTATAATCTCATAATTCAAAATATGCTTAATTGTTATTTGATGTAACACAAGAACTGAAGAATAAAAATCTTGTCTATTATTTGTTCTTCAGTCTTAGGTTGAAATTCCCTAAAATGTAAAATTCTCTAAATGAAGAAATTTGTCGCAAATGGCAAGATTTCGTTTCTTTTGATGGCTGCATAGTATTCCATTGTGTATATATACCACATCTTCTTGATCCATTCATCTGTTGATGGACATCTAGGTTCTTTCCATAGTTTGGCTATTGTGGACATTGCTGCTATAAACATTCGGGTGCACGTGCCCCTTTGGATCACTACGTTTGTATCTTTAGGGTAAATACCCAGTAGTGCAATTGCTGGGTCATAGGGCAGTTCTATTTTCAACATTTTGAGGAATCTCCATGCTGTTTTCCAGAGTGGTTGCACCAGCTTGCATTCCCACCAACAGTGTAGGAGGGTTCCCCTTTCTCCGCATCCTCGCCAGCATCTGTCATTTCCTGACTTGTTGATTTTAGCCATTCTGACTGGTGTGAGGTGATATCTCATTGTGGTTTTGATTTGTATTTCCCTGATGCCGAGTGATATGGAGCACTTTTTCATGTGTCTGTTGGCCATCTGGATGTCTTCTTGGCAGAAACGTCTGTTCATGTCCTCTGCCCATTTCTTGATTGGATTATTTGTTCTTTGGGTGTTGAGTTTGTTAAGTTCTTTATAGATTTTGGACACTAGTCCTTTATCTGATATGTCGTTTGCAAATATCTTCTCCCATTCTGTCAGTTGTCTTTTGGTTTTGTTAACTGTTTCCTTTGCTGTGCAAAAGCTTTTGATTTTGATGAAATCCCAAAAGTTCATTTTTGCCCTTGCTTCCCTTGCCTTTGGCGATGTTCCTAGGAAGATGTTGCTGCGGCTGAGGTCGAAGAGGTTGCTGCCTGTGTTCTCCTCAAGGATTTTGATGGATTCCTTTCTCACATTGAGGTCCTTAATCCATTTTGAATCTATTTTTGTGTGTGGTGTAAGGAAATGGTCCAATTTCATTTTTCTGCACGTGGCTGTCCAATTTTCCCAACACCATTTATTGAAGAGGCTGTCTTTTTTCCATTGGACATTCTTTCCTGCTTTGTCGAAGATTAGTTGACCATAGAGTTGAGGGTCTATTTCTGGGCTCTCTATTCTGTTCCATTGATCTATGTGTCTGTTTTTGTGCCAGTACCATGCTGTCTTGATGATGACAGCTTTGTAATAAAGCTTGAAGTCCGGAATTGTGATGCCACCAACTTTGGCTTTGTTTTTCAATATCCCTTTGGCTATTCGAGGTCTTTTCTGGTTCCATATAAATTTTAAAATTATTTGTTCCATTTCTTTGAAAAAGATGGATGGTACTTTGATAGGAATTGCATTAAATGTGTAGATTGCTTTAGGTAGCATAGACATTTTCACAATATTTATTCTTCCAATCCAGGAGCATGGAACATTTTTCCATTTCTTTGTGTCTTCCTCAATTTCTTTCATGAGTACTTTATAGTTTTCTGAGTATAGATTCTTAGCCTCTTTGGTTAGGTTTATTCCTAGGTATCTTATGGTTTGTGGTGCAATTGTAAATGGGATTGACTCCTTAATTTCTCTTTCTTCTGTCTTGTTGTTGGTGTAGAGAAGTGCAACTGATTTCTGTGCATTGATCTTATATCCTGACACTTTACTGAATTCCTGTATAAGCGTATCATGCTTAGCGAAATAAGTCAAGCGGAGAAAGACAACTATCATATGATCTCCCTGATATGAGGGAGTGGTGATGCAACATGGGGGCTTAAGTGGGTAGGAGAAGAATCCATGAAACAAGATGGGATAGGGAGGGAGACAAACCATAAGTGACTCTTAATCTCACGAAACAAACTGTGGGTTGCTGGGGGGAGGGGGGTTGGGAGAAGGGGGGAAGGTTATGGACATTGGGGAGGGTATGTGCTTTTGGGTAAATTGGAAGGGGAGATGAACCATGAGAGACTATGGACTCTGTAAAACAATCTGAGGGGTTTGAAGTGGCGGGGGGGTGGGAGGTTGGGGTACCAGGTGGTGGGTATTATAGAGGGCACAGCTTGCATGGAGCACTGGGTGTGGTGAAAAAATAATGAATACTGTTTTTCTGAAAATAAATAAATTGGAAAAAAAAATTAAAAAAAAAAAAAAGAAAGAAATTTGTCTTCTACTAAGCTCACATGACTGCATGTGATGTTAGTGCCAGAATATTCACCTTCTCTTTTTTAGCACATGTATATTAGCAGCCTCCTTAGCAGTGAGAGCTCACACTTTACAAAAGTTGTGTGTACATATGCATTTATATTAGGCATGTAAATATAGTAAATATATTTATATTAGGCATATAAAGGTGTATGCTTTATCCTGTGATCAGAGCTGGAATCTGAGAAAGACTATTCTTTCTTCGTCATCTCCAAAGATCGAAATTAAGGTACTCATAAATAGGAAATATTTTATCAAATATGTTTAAATTTACCTCTCTAAATCAACATCCAGGCTGACAGATAGAAATAATGCCTAAATCTCACACTGTTGTCCAGAACATGGTTTCATAGTACATTTTGTAAAACTGCACTTATATTCAGTTGTGTATTATATGTGCATATGTAATCTTTTTTGTTATTTATATATAAAATACAAATATTATAAATACAATTTCAATATTAATTTATCATATTATGTCATCTTATTTATATTTGAGAATACTCTGTTGGGATTTTAAAAAAAAAGTGTCTACCTTGTTTTCTTTCTATTTTTTTTTCCTTTCTTTACATGTGTGTCTTACTATATAAACTACTGATCATTTACTGTTAATATTAATCTAATGTAGTTAGTTATTTATGTACATACATTTAACTTTTGTGTCATGATGATCAAACAAGAAGCACTTTAATATGTAACTTTAATATGTAATATGAAGATAGGAGACAAAGTAACTGAGATATTACATTTCCGATCCATCACCATGCATAAGAGGGAAGCCCAGGTGAAATGTAACAAGCCTTTCGTGTCTGCTCCTTCCTTTGATTTTTAATTTAAAGAAATACAATCTAAAATAAGAATAAGTCACCAAATGCCAGATTCATTCTTTCCCCTGAAAAATTACATATTCTATGTAGTCATTCATAACTTAGATTCTTAAGGAACACTGACAGTCTATAAGGCATACATTTTAAATATTTCAGTTCCTTTTATCCCATTGTTTTAAGAAAGATATCAGTGTAAGACAACCAATTGTCTTTTTTTGTTCTTTTCCATGTTAGCTTTGCCCAACCTTTCAGATCACTTTTTTCATGGTTCAATCCTACTTTAGCTTTTATTTTTTTAAGATAGCAATATATTAAAGCATACTTCTTTAATTTTCTTTTTGAAATATTTTTAAGGCTAATTATAGGGGCATGAATATATACCTGTGTTTGTGTCTAAACACACATATCCATGGTTAATAGAAATGGAGAGCACAATGAAGGTCATTTTGACTATCCTTCTAATTTGACGTATAAAGAAAGTAAACCTCAGAGAGATTAAATGAAGTGTACATATTTTTAAAGCACTGTTAGATACATAATTAGAATACCAGTTACCAAATGTCTCCTTTCCTAGCAAACAATTGTGAAGAATCCAAAGGCACCTAGTTGAAATACCTGTCAGTCGACCACAACGAATGGAATTATGCCAGAAACTTTGGAGAATCCTCCTGAGTATTAGAAAATGGTTAGCATACTGTCCTTCCACTGATTTATTCTGATGGTGTGTGTGTGTGTGTGTGTGCGCGCATGTGTGTGTGTGTGTGTTGGGTAGACTAAAAATACACATCAGAATTTTTTTTAAAGGTTCATCATCAAGCCTCTAGCACTTTATAGGCTATACAGGTTACAAGCATGTAGCACTTTATAAAATGCATCCAAATGCTAAACTCCCCATCCATTAATCTGAGGTTCTGTAGGCACTTAACTCAAAGTTGTAGAGATCATGCCTAATAGCCTACTTGTCTGCTCAGCTGGTAACTATAGATTATAGGAGTTCTGTGGGTAGTTCTCTAGGAATGTGATGTCTGGCTGCCTTTTATCTAAATTTATTATGGCTAGCAGTACTGTGCAGAAGTCCATAAACTTCTAAAATATATATATCTCATGGGGTATCTATTAGTTGGATTTTTTTCCAGATTTTATTTTGACACAAAATGGCCTCAATTGCTTGGTTCTGGCCTCTGAATTGTGACTGTCTTGGCAGCCTAGAAAGGATTGCAATTTGGTGAACAAATCATGTACATGGGAAGTTTTAAATGGTATTGAATTAAAACAGGGTTAATAATAGTGTAAAGGCAGTTGAGGGGAGTGGGGCTATAAAGGTGATTCAGATTTTTCACTTTAACAGCCTGTTTTCAAGGATGGCAAGCCAACCTGATAAACTTGTCTCTAAACTAAAACCTGGAGAGTTATTACTGGTGTCAGACTGGAAAAGACATTTATTGGCTGCCTCTGAAAATATCAACCTGATCTCTTTAATGTTAAAAGGGCCTAGTGTACAGAGTTGGCAGGTCTTAGAAGTTTAAAAAAAAGTTAGTATGTAGATATAGGTTTCTGATAAAATTCTGAGACTCAGTGTAAAAAATAGTAGAGTTTCCTAGTTTATTACAAAATAACAAATGCATGTACATAAGAGTATTATAGAATGAGGGGTCACATATCGTTATGTCTTTAATAGGCATAGGTATACATATGTATTTTATGTATTTGATAGTAATAGATCTAAGTTAAAATAATATTAAAATGGTTCCAATAATCAGTGATGCACTTTTTGGCACGTCTTTGACACTAACCTTCTGTTAGCCTGAAATTGAGAACATAAATATCTCTAGACAGAAAGACTACAAGTAGGGGAAGGTTAAAGATGGTGGTATAGAAAGATCTAGAAACCACCTCCTCCCATGAACACAACAAATCTACAGCTACAAATGAAATAAATTTCTTAAAAGTGACCTGAAAACTAACTGAATAGCAATTTCATAACAAAGGATAAAGGGGCCATGTTGAGATGGGTAGGAGAAGCAGAGACATGTCTCACTATAAAACCCCACACCCTGCACAATGACCCACAACTGGGAGGGATTTCACAAATACAGAGTTTCTTCCTGATGAGCAAGGAGTTTCTGTTCCCCGTCAGGCACCTCAGCCCTTGGGACCTGTACCAGAGAGACAAGCCACTCAAACCTCTGGTTTGGAAAAGCAACAGGGTTATTTCTAGGAGACCCGTATCTGTAGGAAATGGACAGTCTGCTCTCCTAGTGTGCAGATTTTCTTGCCTGGGACCCAGCACCAAAAGGAAGAGTTTGAAAAATACCTAGACCATATGTGAATATTTATTTGCTAATCTTAAAGGCTTTGTTGGAGGGGCAGGAACCTATTGGGACTCTCTCTGGGAATGAAGGCACAGTACTGGTGGACATCATTTTTGTGTTCTCCCTCTACCTTATTAGGATCATTGCTGGTGGGCTCCATTTTTTCACTGTCCCTCTAACCTGCTAGTACCAGTTTCTGGCTGATTGTTCTGAGCTCTTGCCCAGTCCCAGGACAGGCTGTCTCATGCTGACTTCATGTCCAGAAACCAAGGCCACTGTGTCTGGTCAATAAACAAAAAGCAATGCTCTTGGCAGAGATTCCTGTTGCTACTTTCTGGCTAACTTTCAGAGTGAGTGGCAGCATCTGCCCATAACTGGGCTCTGGGGGATCCCATCACTGCCTCTCTTTATTCACACAAAGGCAGCTCTGACAAAGTAGCTCACATTGCGTGGCCCCTCTGAGATATGACCCCACTTCTTCCCAGACCCACTTCTCCTGGGGCTGCTTTACTAAAAACTTCTTTCTTCTTTCCTCACTGCCTCCTACTTACTACCTCTGTCAGAAGTCTTTCAGCTCTGCCCAATTCCATGTGCATTTTCTGCTGGCTCCTTCTGCTCCTAACTTTATTGCCCACCAATGGAGGATCAACTGGGTCCCTGTGTGTGGTGAGGGCCACCCCAACTGGGAAACACCCGGGTCACCCTAGAGGCTGTTGGACAGCCCATAATGCTATACATGGTATCTCTGCATCATGCCTGGTACCTTAGTTCAGTCAGCTAAGAACAACAATACAATAACAACAACAAAAACCTGTGCTACCTCCATGGCCCCATCATAGCCAGGCAGCCAAGTGCCTTATCCCCAAGCCACCTTCATGGCCCCCAAAAAGCCAATAAGCATATGGAGCTCATACAAGAGATACATCTTGAATGTCTGGCCCTGGTGGCCATGAGGATTGCATTCTGGGACCTATGGGATTGGAACAAATGGAAAGATAGTTTTTAGAATTCTGCTACCCCCAAAGTAGCACACAGACAGCAGACTGAAATGTACCCTTAGTATTATGAGTGAGAGCTATCTATTTTTCCTGGAATTTTAGCCCAAGGGGCACTCTTCAGGATTACCACACATCCGGAGGCTATAGAAGTGATCTCAAGAAATGTGGGCCAGGACACGCCATCTTTGTGCTTTCCCTTGGCCTCACCATAGCTCAGTGGGATCACCCATAAAGGAGCACATATATTTGTATGATTATTTAGCAACATATACAAAGGTCTAATCATTATGTTATATGCCTGAAACTAATCCAATTTTATGTCAATTTTACTTTAAAAAAGAAGATAATATATTCGGATTTCACAAGAGGTCTCATGAACCTTAGACTAAATATATTTCCTGAAGTCGCTTCTTTCAAAATCAGGTCCTTGCAATCCTGTGCAGCAATAATTATTGGAAAATTCTTTATATTCAGTTGAAATTGTATTCTTAGTTCTGCCTCACTCCAGGAGTAGCACAAAATGGCTTTGATTGTCCTCTGCCACTGTTTTGTAATTGCTGTTTTTCAAGTTTGAGATCTACTGGTTCTTCCAATAAAGGTGAGTAGGAGGAAAAAAATTGAAATTTATGGTTGTTTGAGAGCTAATACCTGACTCAGTGAACATCTATTTTGGAATTGTGAGTTTGAAATCAGGAGGAAGTCACTAAACTTTAAAATGACTATGTTATCTTAGTAAACAGAGCCTACTTTTAAAATTGTCACTCTGTTGTACAATGACATTGTGCTCTTGCTTAGACTATTTAACTGCAGCTTCTGTTTCCTTATATGTGAAATGGGATTTCTCATCATTCCTGACAGATATTTTGTGAGATCAAATTAAATAACGAATGCAAATTTTTAGCAGAGAAGCTTACAAAATATGAGCCTGATATAAGTTAACAGTGAACTATGATTTTTATTCTGAAACAATTGTGTAAATTCCTATAATACAGTTATAGATAATATTCCATGAACAATATAAACTTTGCTACTAGTTAATTCTACTTTTTTTTGAGACAAGTTTGATATTTTCCACTGAGATTATACATAAGGCCCTCTGAAGTTACTTTTATTCATTTTAATTTTAATTTTACTTGATTTTTTAAAGGTTTATTTATTTATCTTATTTATTTTAATTTCAATTTTACTTTATTTTGTTTAAAGTTTTATTTATTTATCTTAGAGAACATGAGTGCATGTGTGTGGTGGGTAAGGGCGGAGGGAAAGGATCTCCAAGCAGACTTCCGCTGAGTGCAGAGCCCCAAGGGCTGATCTCATGACCCATGAGATCGTGACCTGAGCCGAAACCAAGAGGTGGATGCTCAACTGAGTCACCCAGATGCCCCTAAGTTATCTTCATTTAAAAAAATAATTATATATTTAATTGAAAAAAACCTGTATTTAGGTTGTTGTGTGAAAAATCAAGGAAATGCATATAGGAATGCCTTTGTTAATTCAGAGGACCTTCAAATAGAGTGAGGAATTTGTTAATCAATACCGATTCAAATACTGGTTAAAGTCTTGCTGTGTACTATATCTAGAGCCATAGGAGGTAAATATTGATTTTACTAAAGCACAGAGAACTCTGTTACTTGTTATTACACACCTATTATGTGTGAAGTGAAATTTCAACTGACTTCAGAATCCATGCATTCCAATTGCTGTGGCTGCAAAGAACAGTCACATTTATTCTGCTTATGGGTCTACAGCTTGGTCAGGGCTTTTTATCTCTGCTCTACATGGTGTTTGGTTAGAGGGCATCTTGAAAATTTGGTTAACTCAGGGACAGCTGGAATCAACTGAAGGCTCACTCACTTTTAGCCCTGGTACCTGCACTGTGAAGATTCAAACAGCTGGGGCCCTCAGACAGGTCTCTTTATCTCTAGACATAGGATATGTCTCCATTTGGACTCATTGGTGTAAATATAGCTGCTCCTGTACTACAACAAATTGCCTTCAGCTGCCTCTTCACCATGGCTGGCTAAGTGAGGCAGAAGTATAAGTCTGTTCCCATTGCCTCAAGGGAGCCAGTTCTGTGATACGGTTTATGTTCAGCTCTCCCTCTGAGGATCAGGCCATGGATGGACGGCAGCTGAGAATATATCCTTGCTTGCTCCCTTCTCCTTCCCTAGCCTACCTTACTTCCTTACAGGTTTCTGCAAATGAGCACCTCCTCAGTTAGTCTCATGATCCTGAACTCCTGTCTTCAGCTCTCCCCTAGTAAATCCAACCTAAGATACAGGGTGAAAATACATGTGGAAAGATAATTTAAAATATCCCTCATTAAAATAAATAAAGCAACAATTTTTTCATTCATAGCTTTTTGGAGCAACTGCATTGATTCTTCTCTGATATTAATTAATTTGGTCTAGAGATATAGTTCTTGGGACTTTCCAACTATCCATTAGAGCCTACTCTTCATAATACTGGACATTGCTTTAGTTGAAATCTGTGTACCAAAAATCCCAGTGCCTGACTATCTCTTGCAAAACTCATCTGTGTAAATTAGTTGAGTTTTATTCCAGCCTCCCTTTTCACACACAAAGCACAGGACACACTTATTATCATTATTTTTTTAAGATTTATTTATTTATGTGTGAGAGAGAGAGAGAGCACGAGGGTAGGGGGAGGGGCAGAGGGAGAGAGAGAAAGAATCCTCAAGCAAACTCCCGACTGTGGAACCCCACACAGGGCTCTATCTCAAGACCCTGAGATCATGCCCCCCACACAGGACACACTTTTTTTTTTTTTTTAAGATTTTATTTATTTCTTTGATAGATCACAAGTCGGCAGAGAAGCAGGCAGAGAGAGAGGGGGGGAAGCAGGCTCCCCGTTGAGCAGAGAGCCCAATGCAGGGCTTGATCCCAGGACCCTGGGATCATGACCTGAGCCGAAGGGAGAGGCTTAACCCACTGAGCCACTCAGGTGCCCTAGCACACACTTTTAAAGAAAAACTCCCTTACCTATCACAGCATCATCAACAGTTGTTACAAGAGATTCACACGAAGCGTAGATTTAGACAGCATTCTATGGACTCTGTGCCTTTATTTTTGAAGTTGAGGCTAAATATATCATTCGCAAATACTTTCTCCCATTCAATAGGTTGTGTTCTTGTTTTGTTGATGGTTTCCTTTGCTGTCCAAAAGTTTTTTATTTTGATGGAGTGGAATCTAAACAACAATAGCAATAGCAAACAAATAAACAAACAAACAAAAAAAAGAGAAGAATCAGACTGTAGGATCAAAATCAAAATATAGAGAACAAATTGATGGTTGTCAGAGGGGAAGAGATAGGGGTTTGGCAAAGTGGTTGAAGAGAATAAGAAGACACAGGGTTTCAGTTACGGAATAAATAAGTCATGGTGATAAAAGACAGCATAAGGAATATAGTCAATGATACTATAACAGTACTGGGACAGTTGGTAACTATACATGTGGTGTACATAACAGAATGTATAAACATGTTGAATCACTATTTGTACACCTGAAACTAATGTAAGATTGTGTGTCAACTATACTAAAATAAAAAAATAAATAAAAATGCAATAGAGGCTAAATTTACATTTTTGTACAATATCCAATAATACTGGATGATTCAAATGGAACTTTCAACAAAAACTTAAGAATTTAGAAAGTTAAGTTTTCTAAATGGGCTATAGGTACATTCTCTAAATTTATAGACTTTAGACAATATTTTTCAGAAAGAATGAGCAAGAAGCAGAGCAAAGTTGAGAGTTAGCATAGATGGTTATAATAGCATATAATTCCACCTATGTTTTACTATGAAAAAAAAATTTAAGTAGATTAATCTCTTCACAGATCTTCCAACCCTCACCCCTTTTATGCTCTACCTCTTCCCCTCACTTACATTTATGAGGGCCAGCAAAACAGTCATTCCTCCAACCCCCAGGTGCTGCTGCACGCACTCACAGCAGCAAACCCTAAGAAGGCACCAGCCCACTAAATCCCCTTTTTGTAATCCAGCAATATTGTTTCACCTATTTCCTGCCAATGGTTAGGGGAAAAAAGCATTTGTGTAAAGTATATTTTAAACCTCCCTTTTCTTAAGAGAGCAAAGGAAGAAAGTTGATGATTAATGACATTCATAAAAACTGAATGACAGTATTTTAATCTTTCAGGTTATACTCACATTCTGAAACAATAATTCCTTAACTCACAAAATGAATTTTATCAATGACATTATTTTAAACCTTCTAGTTAAGCTTGCACTTTGAAAGAATATTTTCTTAGCCTATAAAGTGGATGAAATCAGGAATTTCATTAATTTTATGCAATAGTTCCTACCTAAAAAAAAAAAGAAAAAAAAAAAAAAGAAAAGCTCAGTTTCCTGGGAAAATATGGTATGGATGTCACAGAGATGTGAAACTATTTTACTGTTTAAAATAAACACAATAGGGTGCCTGGGTGGCTCAGTGGGTTAAAGCCTTTGTCTCTGTCTTCAGCTCAGGTCATGATCCCAGGGTCCTGGGATTGAGCCCCCCACCCCACCCCACCCCACCGGTCAGGCTCTCTGCTCAGCAGGGAGCCTGCTTCCTCCTCTCTCTGCCTGCCTCTCTGACTACTTGTGATCTTTGTCTGTTAAATAAATAAAATCTTTAAAAAATAAGTAAAATAAAAACAATAAACTAAAATAAGTGAGCATAGGAAAAATTAACCTATATCTCTGAGAAATAAAGAGGAGAATAGATTTCATGTTAACACTATAGTTTGGGAAGAGAAGTTCTGGCAATTAATGAAATACCTCTTATTCACTGTTCCAATAATAATCTAGTGAATGGACAAGATCCAGTAATTAGAAATAAAAGGCCTAAGGGAGAGAAAGGGAAACCAGATAAAAAGATACAGCGTGCTTCTCTGGCCCAGCAGATGGCATGGGATTTGCTCCATAGTTCCATAGCAAATCTAAGCAACCTGGTAATTCTAGAGATGATTTTAATTGTCACAACTAGGAGTTACATTTATGTAACTAATCTAACATTAGTTACATTTACTTGGGGAGAAACAAGGGATGCTATTAAAACATCTTATGATGCACAGAATGGTCCCTCCCCATACAGGCTTATCTGACCCAACATATCAAAAGGGCCAACTTTGAGAAACCTGTTTTAAGCTAAGGCCTCTCTCTCCCACCAATAGTAAATTATAACCAAGGAAAATATCATATTGAGAAAAATGCCACTAATGTTTTCCTTCTGTTTTTGTTTTGTTAATTTAGCCACATACCAAAATAAATCCTAAATGGTGGGACATTTACTCATGTGATCCTCAAAGTGGACCCATTCTTTTTCAAAAACAGGTATCAGTTGTATGATACATTTGGCCCATTTCTGTACTATTCATCCTGACATTGCTGTGTTGCAGTGGAGAATGGCTGGCCCCATCTTTACTGTTCTGGGGAAGACTTTCCTGGGCAGCCAGTTGTACAGCTATCTTGCCTCAGGGTGGGTCCTTGGAGTGGCTGTGTGACTACACTGAGAAACTTTCCTCCCAGGTTAGCTTTGCCTCCAGGCTCTTCCTAATTGTTCCTGTATTCTATAAGGTAGAGTGTGTTCATTTTTTTAAGGATCCCCCTGAAGAGTAACACCGGGTGGCAATTTCCCTTGTTTATTTCCCTAAATTCTTATTAATGGTGGTCTTGGTAGGCCAAGAAAATTTTGAATAGCTATAAGCAATTAGTGGCCAATTTGAGCAGAGAAACTCCCATGCAGAGAGCAGTTAGATTTTCCAGTATGATCAGATTTTTTTTTTTTTTCCTAAGAATTGTCTTTGCTATAACATCCAAGAGCTATGACTGTTTACTGTAGACAGGCAATGTTGCAATTGTTGTAAAGCCCACTCCCATAGAGGATTACGTAAAACTTGCAATTGGTATTGAGAGAAGGCTAGGCTAGGGAAGAATTCCTGTGATGGTTGTAGCCCCTGTATTTTTTAGACACGCCTTGGGCCAGTGATATTATGTTGTATACACTGCCTTCCTTGTATATATTGATAAGTGCCTGGGGAGGAGGTCCATGGCAAGATGCCCTTGGTCACTGGGCTAATGCAATGTCTTTCCATCCAAATAAATGAGGCTTATACTGGAAGGGAAGAGAATTCATTATAATTAGTATGAAAAGAGCTCAATACTTGTAAAGGTGTATATTGTTGGCTGGGTTTATATTTATAATCATCCTAAGGAGAAGGAAAAGCTGCAATTTTATCTCTAAAACCCTATAGGGTTTGTCGACATTGACTCTGGATTATAGTTTTTGATTTGATTGATCATGATCAGGTCATGAAAATCCTGGTTGTGATAGAAGGTGTATACTATCTCTGGGAAGTATCTTTTAATGATACTCACTAGTTAGTGACCCATTGCTCTATTTGTTTAATGGCACTAACTAATAATAGTGGGTTATGTATGATTTGAAGTAAAAGTTAGCCCATACAGTTTAGAAGGCATTTAGGAGCCAGGTATGGCAACTTAGAGTCTGGCTTTGTAGGAATAGCTATTTCTAGTAGTGGTAGACATGGGAGGAAGAGTATGACTCTCAGGGCTGAGATGTATGATTATGTTGGTGGAATTAATCAACACAGCCCACAACATGGCTCCCTTTGTCCCCGCTATGACCTATGTTGTGTGTCTCCATGTGGTGTACATGTATTGTGTTGTTTTCAGACATTCCTTGTCAACATTAGAATCCAAATTACCAGGACATGTAGTAGATATCAGTGAGGATGAGAACTTCTCAGATACGAAAGGGGCACAGCAACAGTGGTAAATGAAAGTCAGAGATCATTTGTGGCTATCAGGAGAGGATCTATCTCCCGAGTGTTGCCAAAATACTGTCAGGACTGATTAGTTCTACTGCCTAGGTGTTGGAAGCAAGTCCAGACCTGTTCCATAATACTTTTGTTGAGCAGAGTACATGGGAAGCTGGTGAAGATGCTTCTCTTTCCAGGTAGTGGTTAGTGTCTTGTTTGGTTTATGTTGGATGATGAGGGAATGAAGGCTGACAATGGTCCCATCATCAGTGGTTCACAACAGGACCTTGTTAAGACAAGGAAGAAAATGGCTAGACTCTGGATTTTTGGTAAGAGTAAAGGGAAAGATGAAAGTACTAGGTCGTTGTTCCTTTGCTATGGCTTACAAAGCCAGGGTTCCTGTGTCTATGAAGACTGGTAATTGGATGTATCTGGTGAGGGTATAAACATCAAAAGAGGTTGCAGTATCTTCATTGTTAGTCTCTCCTGTTATTGTTTATTTAAATATGATGTAGTTATGCCATGATATGTGTGTAGGGGGGTTGCTTAACATTATGGGCAGTATTTTTGACCATTTGGGGGACCATTGTCTTCCCAGATGTCTCAATTACCTCTGTTTTAGAAGCTCATTGTGTCCTTCTATGACACCTACTATTGTAGTGTGAGGTTGAGTTAGAAGGGTAGATTGGAACTAGAAACGAACTATTCTTACTAAATGTTGTAGACTCCCTTCGTGTATCTTTTAATTGATTGGGAATAGTTTGCCATTCTGAATTAAAAATGTATCCCCCATGGAGCTCCTGGGTGGCTAGGTAGGTTGAGAGTCAGACTCTCTTTCTCTCTCTCTCTCTCTCTTTTTTTTTTTCTTTTAATTATGTTATGTTAATCAACATATAAGAGTCAGACCCTTGATTTTGGCTCAGGTCATGATCTCAGGGTCATGGAAACAAGCCCTGCATGAGGCTCCATGGCTTGAAGCCTGCTTGAGATTCTCTTTCTCCTCTCCTTCTGTCCCTCTCCTACTCTCACTGTAAAAAAATAAAAATATAAAAAAATAAAAATAAAGTACTATCCAAAATCAACAGACTGATAGGATCTTATATCTTATTCAGGATAGTTGTCTACTTCCTCTTAGTAAGGTGTTTATTCACAGTTGTGGCAGATGGTGAGACAGACTCTTTTTTGAGAGCAGTGAGAAAGATGTCATCAATATAAGGCCCAAACCATGTTTTTCATGAGGTGTATGGGGCAGGTATCTAGGTGTTCTTAGCAAATTCCATGTGCAATCAGAGGGCTATTTAAGTACTCCATAGACAATCAGGGAAGAGTATACTGTTGGCCCTCAAAAGTGAAGGCAGGTTGTGGTTGACAATGCAATGAAATTTTTTACTCAGTAGAACATATTATCCAAGTTTATAACTCCAAATCATCTAACCATGTTTTTTGAATATTATCCACTAAGATGAGAATGATTGGTAGAGGTTCTTTAAGAAAACCAACAGCTTGGTTTAACGGTCTATGGTCTGTATTTATTCTCTACTCATTAGCAGTGCCTTTAAACACAGGCCATATCAGGGAATTGAAAAGTGAGATAGATGTTAGGTTAACTAAACTATAGCAGTTAGCTGACACTGTGGCATATTTACCACCTGTCCTGTAGAGTAAAGTTAACTGGTTCCCATTGGGTGGCATCCACCAGAAACACAGAGCCTTAGATATATTCCAGGAGGTTCCCTACTGACTGAGGAGGTCCATTCTAATAATAATGAGAAAATGAATAGTGGGGGATGGAGGGGAAAACCACCAGGACAGAAGCATCTTTTAGTAAAACTGAGCTGATTTTTTAATAAATAAATAAATACCTCTTAAATTAATTTTTCTCTTACATTATGAGATGATCACATCCTGGAGCCAGTAAGGGGTTTTTAAAGCATATGTGTTTCCCAGGATTAGAGAGGTTTGAGCATCTGTGTCCAACAGAGATCCCCCACTATTTATTTTTTGGAGCCCAAACTACAGTTAAGGTGGTAAAAGAGCCTTTGTCTTCTAGAAGGGGCCATTTCAGAGACCCCAGATCCTTGTGTGGAGTGGGTCCCTGACACTGGCAAAGATCAAGGGCAAGTGTTGAAGGTAGGACTGTCTCTGAGGGAGATCCTAGCTGTGGTTTGGAATCTAACCCCATTTAATATTACAATTATTCCACCAATATAGCAGAAATTCACCAATTTTGGACTCCTTTGTCCCTTAGGACAATCTCTTGTTTGTTTTGGGCTTTTGCTTAGAAGAGCCTGGATGATTGGTTTGTTCTGGGAGTGGAGGTAGCTTCCTGTTCTTAGTAATTTTGATCCAGGTTGAGTGGGATATTGTTTTAATAGACAACACTAGCTCTGAGTTTTTTAGGAATTTTTATCTGTCAAGAGCCTCCCTGAGAAGAAGCCCAGGACTCGGGAATTAATTCAGCTTCCTCCAAACTTGCTGAATCAGTATCTATTTTCTAACACCTTCATCTGACCAAAGACTTTTGCCTTGTCTAACATTTTGCATTGACAGTCAGCCCAGGTATTATGAGAACTAAAGCAGAGTGAGCAGAACTTCAAAACCTAAAAATCTATATTAAAAAGTTTTATGTGGACAGGGGTCCACAACATCCTCTGGTGGCCATTCCCATCTTACACACTAATTGTATAGAATCCTTTGCTAGGATACCACAGTTTTTTCATCTCATACTATGGCATCTAATTATTTAGTTTTAGCCCCTAATAGGTGTTACTCAGTCACTGGTTTATGTCACTCATTCACGCTATATTGCCAGGCAATCACTTTCTCTTTTGGTTCCAGGTAGGTTCTTAGGGAAAGACTGAGCCTCAGGGCAAGAAGGAGGGCATATTTTCATCTCCAAGTGAGAAATGGATCCTCCTTCTTGACCCTTCTTGTCTTTTCTCTCTTTGTTATTTTGGTGATGGTCACCAGCAAAGCTGAGGGTTAGTTATTTTCACCTTTATCATGGTTGTATTATGCTGGCTTTTACTCTACCGGGCATTAGTCCTCTTTTCTGGGGTCCTGCCCCCTCTAGTCTACCAGTAGATTAGTAGAAGGGAACTAGAAGAGGGGAACTATTCTACTGGAGGGTGGGGAAGAGGAGAAGACAGGAAAGAAACAAAGAGTGGTTATTTACTAAACAATAATACAATCTTTCTGAAACGGTAGGGCTGAATTAGTGAAGTATTCTTTGAGCCCAGGAAGGTAAATTTTCTAACGAAATTGCAATTTTTAGGATAAGGAAAAATGTTAGGTTGAAAATAGTAGTTAAGGTGGCAAACACTAGTGTCTTCCATGTTAGCAAAATGACCCCAGAAAATCTAGTAAATGTAAGATCATGTTAAAACTTAGAAAATTGTCATTAAACTGTCTGCCAAAGAAACAAACCTAGATGGCTTACCAGATGAATTCTTTGAAACCTATAATGAAAATGTTTCAGAGATAGGAGAAAAACTTTCAACTTCCCTTTTTATAAAACCATCACAATCCTGAGAGAGAAATCTGCTGAAGAATATACAACAAAATAGATACCTAATAGACTACTATTATTTATGAATATCATTGGAAGATTATGTAATAAAACTTTATAAGTAGAATTCCATAGCATCTTAATAGAGTAATCTACCATGATAATGTAGATAATAACAATCATGCTTGGATGGTTCAATATTTTGAAGTCTATAAATATAAGCCTACCAAGTTATTAACTCAAAGGGCAAAAATATCTGACTAGTTCAATAGATGCCAACATTAGAAAGGGAAAATAAGGTTAGTTACCTTTGGAGACAATGTGATGATAAAGCTGAACAGCACAAAATAATTAAATTTAAAAAAAAAAAAAACAATGAGAACATTAGTTTATTGATTATAAATTAGTGTGTTAAATTCAATAACTTGTCCTAAATAAAGAATAACCACTTAAGATATACTCTATAGGAAATGACCAGGAACAGAAGGAAAGATGCAAAGAGATGAAAAACTGTACTTTCCTTTTCATAAGAAGATTTAGTATTTAAAGAAAAATCATGCTATCTGAATGACTGGATGAATTAATATGCTAACAATCAAACCAACTAAAAAATGTTTGTTGTGCTTTGATTTTTAATAAAATGATTCTTAATTTTATCTGAATATAAATATACTAAAGTATTAAAAGAAAAGTGATGAAAACAGCTTGCAAAAAGGGGCAAATATTCTCCAGAAAATTAACTCGGTGAATGAATATGAGAAAGACTTAGGAAAAAAGGAACAGGACCAACCAGTGGCTCAAGCACAGGGAATGTGGCTGAAATGGTGTGGATTTGGATATGCAGTACCTTCTGGGCACCTGCTGAGTCTTTTCCTAAGAAGAATGTGAAGTCACTGAGATATTCTATCCAAAAATAGGATAGTATCAGAGTTTGTTTTGAAAAGACCATTGCCATAGTATTATTTAATAAAGGAAGTAAACACGGGTAAAATAAGAAAAAAAAAAAAAAAGTGATGAGAGGAAGTCCCAAAAGTTTGAAAAGATATTATGTTTTTTAATAATTGCTTGAGAAAAGTTTACTATTACATTCAAATAAGGAATTTAAGCTAATCGATCACAAAATCTTTTATTTCTCTATGCCTTTTGGAAGTTGCTCTTTTGCTTCTTGGAAATTGATATAGTAGAAAAGTTTTCAAAGGTATAGATTCTTGTTCATGTGTTTGTTGGTGGTAATGTGCTGTTCTTTTCAAGGTGGATGCTTATAATTTTTGACTTCAAAGTCATAATATAAAATTCATACCAAGGTATACCCAGTATAGAAATCTTCTTATAGTTTTCCAGATACATGTTAAACACTCTTGGTTTTCACACTTAGACTTACTCTCAGATTAGAAAACTTTTATTATTTTGTAATAGCATTATTTCTTCTCTATAGTTTGTTTTTTATTTTTTAAATCTATGGTCAATCTGCTTTTAAAATTAACAAATATAATTAGTTTTAGTATTTTATTTGTCTTATGTTTTTTCTGTTTTCCTACTTTTTGACTTCTTACTATTTAGATTTTCTACCATTTGTAGCTTGCTACTTACTATGAAAACCGGGATTTAACTTTACTTTGGTTTTCATTTTAATGGAGTCGTTCCTCGACTTAATTTATTATACATCTATCATTTTCTCCTTTATGGAGAACGTGAAACACTTTAGAAAAGGTCTGTTTAGAAAAATGTTTTTAGACAGAGTAGTTTATTCAAAATACTTTGTTCATTACTACTCTTTTTTTCTCTTTAGCAGCATTTCCCTGCTGAACCCTATGATAAATACTATTTCTCTATTTCCATTTTCTCTATATGTTAAGTAAATTTGTTCTTTTTGGGCTTTCTGAAATGTTTCTTTCTAGAGTAAATCCCAAATCAAATGAATGGATGTCAGAATTAATCACATGTTTAGGAGCAGAAGAGAACAATCAATAAGATGATATGAAATAATCAGAAAATTGTATAAAACTTTTTAAAAAACATAATATAATCATTACCTTGGCCAGTAGATCTAACTATTTAAGAACAACATAAATACTGACAGACTCCCTCCTCAGCCAAACTTTTTTCAGGCTCCTCTGAGCCCTCTTCTTGGTGAGGTCTGTACCTTGTCTCCCATTGTCACTGTGGCTGCATAGCCCAAGTTTTAGCAAAAATCCTGTTAAATAAGTTTAGCAGGAATCCCCCTGCTATTGATGTCTCCTTTTAGTAACTTTCCATCCACTAAGCCCCTCCCTGCTCCTTGGCTGTAAATCTCCATTCATCCTTGCTGTATTAAGAATGGAGCTCGATTCTATAATGAAGTCTCTTTTCCCCTATTGCAATAGTTTCCAAATAAAGTCTGTTTTTACCACTAACTACTGTCCAGATTTAGTTTCCTTAAAAGTACATTTTAATAACATATACAAAAATATATGGAAACTTGAGACAAAATACTAGAAGAATAAGAAATAAAAAGAATTTTTCTTTTCTTTTTCTTTCTTTCTTTCTTTCTTTTTTTTTTTTTTTAAATGGAATTAGGTATGCTTCCTCATGGGGAAATAAAAACAAACAAACAAAAAAACAGGACAAAATAGTTAAGGAAAAGCCAGAACAGTGGGGTGTAGGCTGTAACATCCTCCAGAAAACCTTGCCTTATTAAACTAATTGGTTTCTGTTTGCTTCCTCTCTGGCCCCAGGTGCTTTCAGCTCTGCTCTGTAGGCAGTCCCGGTTTCTCCAGGAGGGTGTGAGTGCATTACTCAGTGTGCACAAATTCTCAGTAAAAGCTAACTTCCTAACTGCCCTGAGCTGAACTGACCTGCACAAAGCTACAGAATTGCTAAATAGGGAGTAAAGCCAAGTGGACCGCCTGCTCCTTGTTCCAGCCTTGGAGATCTTTCATTGACTATACCGTGTGAGAGTGGACAATCTGAATTAACAAAAGGGAATGAGGGATGTCCTATTTCATATTGATAGCATTAAAAACAAATCTCTTTCCCAGGGCGTTTTTACACATATTTATACCAGGATATGCACTACCTCCATTACGCAAACATAATTTTAATAATACTATTTTTAATAATGACAAAGAATGGGTAAATATGCATTTTACTCTCAATTAAAAACTTACTATTTTGAAAATTGATTAAACATTACATGAAACTTTATGACTTATAAAAAAGTGCTGTTTTAGAGAATTCATTGGTACACTCAAAAAAATAATCTCCATAGAATGACTTTTGTGAATAGGATTGTGTAAAGTCTAATTCCTGATGTGACAAGTAAAAATATGTGAATATTCACAATCTATGTTGTTATACATAGGATTTAGGGCATAAATTAACATTATACAAAAGTGTGATTTGTGAGAATGAAAGTTACAAATAGAAAGATTTTAACTTCGTTTATCTGGAATATCTTCTTAAAACTCTTGATTTTTCCCACCTTCTTAGGAACATGTATAGCAACTTCAGCTGGAATTACACTATTAACTGCCTAAGAGCTCATTTTATGCAGTTAGACAATGTTATCTTTACTCTCTGTCAAAACACGTTCTTTAATCATGAATATCTTTCATTTTTATTTTTATTTTTATTGTGGCTGAGATTAAAAAATAACTTATGATTGAAATTTTTATGTAGTGGATTTTTAGGTCACCTAGATACCTTACTTGATATTCCAAAAATGTTATTCTATATTTGAGTACCATAAACTCCATCTAGATAGAAGTCTTCTTAGAATAGAAACAGATTGTTTGACATTTGGTTGTTCCTTATTTTGATAAAAGTGATGCATAGAAAGAAGTTTATCTTTAAAAAAAAATTTTGGCAAGTGAGCTTAAGAAAAGAAGTTTTGCTCAAGGCTTTGGTCAGGCTTAATATTAGACAAAAAATCAGCTGGGACTGATAATGGAAATAGCAAGAGCTTACTTTCTTCATTTTACCAGCGCTTATAAAAAGATCAGTTTTCTAAGCAATACTTACTGAACAAAAATTAATCATTTCACACACTTTTTTTTACTACAGGAAGAAATGACAAGATCCCAGTGTTTTTGAAAGTGGGGTCTTAATGGCTCTGTACTATTTAATAATAAGACAGCAAGTGGATTTCTGTGCAAGTTCAATTTTTGGGTATGCCAAAGAAACTAGAGTTAACAGCTAAATAAATAAATCATGTTCAATACCTTGGTTGAGTTTAACAAAATTTATTTAGCTGGTTGAAAAGATTGCTAGGGACATTGTAGGTAAGGTTTCTAAATGTAATTGGGAATGTCAAAACGAATCATAACAAAATGTATGACTGTGCAGGTTTCTGCTTTGCACCAGACATTTCTAATGCACAGTATAGTTACACAAAAAAAGCCTTCAGTGTCAGTTATGGAATTGTATGATAGAGAAAAATTCATTTTTCTTTCCTTTATGATAACACGTTTTAATGGCTTTAGCTATATGAAAACATTTTTTTAATACAAAGGCCATGAATTATATGAACCGTGCATGAGAATTGAGTGGAAAAAAGTAATTTTCAATATGCTAATGCCACACTGTATTGCTTGAAACAGAGCAGTCCAATAGAAATACAGAATAAGTCCTACATTCAATGTAAAATTTTCTAGCATCCGCGTACAAAAGAGTAAAAGAAACAGGTGAAATTAATGATGATAACATATTTTATCTAACCCCAACTATCCAAGATGTTACATCTCTTTAGCATGAGATCAATATAAAAATTATTGATATTTTACATATTTTTCTATACTTGCAACTGTGGTGCCTATTTTATACCTATGACACATTTCAATTTAGACCAGCCACACTTCCAACACATATTAGACAGTACAAGCTTAGACGAAAATACCTACATTACTTCTTCATTTCATTTCAATACTAAAATGTTCTCATAGATTTATATGCATCTGTCATCATATTAAATAGTGATTAAAGGTGAAAATTTAGTCATATGGCTGGGATATTTCTCTGTAAAAATTAAATATTGACTCATAAAAATTAACATTTTTCTAATGGAAATGTTTTCTTTGTTTATAATAGTTGAGAACTGAAAGGCATAGCCTGCAGATATTATTTTTATATTAATGGATTGTCTTAATATTATAAAAGCCTCTATCAGGTGTCTTAACATTTCTTTAAGGTGTAAGATGGATATACAGTCATACCGTTTCATGGGAGATATGCTTATAATTGAAATTTCATGTATCTTCTCTATTTTCAAAGGATTGAAGGATTCATACTCTCACAAGCGCTAAAAAACTATTTAATTTACCTGGCCATTCTCTGTCACAGTTTCTTATCTTACTGAATGACACTCTAATTCCTTACCTTGTCTGTTACCACTCATCAAGAGATAATGAGCTGACCCTTCTCCAAACGCTTAGTCTGAACCAGAGATAACACTGAATATTTGTTGGTGAGAAAAGTGGATAATAGGTATGTTTAAGAGATGGGCAATATCTGGACAGGGACAAAATAATTGTGGGTGCTCCTTAAGGGCAATGCTGTCGGCTCCGGCAGGCTATGAAGAGAAGATGGAGAATCAAATCACAAGAACAACTTATTCATATCACCTTAAAAAGCACTAATCAACTGGTTTGGCTTAAAAAAAATAAAGTCTGAAACATACTTTTTGATACGAGTAAAGGAAACTTGAGGTGGTTAATAGCAAATAGTCCATCTCATAGTTAAGGTTCATAGTCAATTTTATATTTTTTAAAGTTCCATTTTATTATTTCTTTGAGAGAGGGAGAAAGAGCATTAGCAGGAGGGGCAGAGGGAGAAAGAATCCCAAACAGACTTTATGCTGAGCACAGTGCTTACTGTGCGGCTCTATCTCTTGGCTCTGAGATCACCACCTAAGGGAAACCAAGAGTCAGATGCTTAACTTATTGTGCCATGTAGGCACACCCATAGTCAAATGTAGTAAGTTAATTCAACTGATTAACAATAGTTAAGTTCTTAAATTTAATAGTTCAAAATCACCATAAACCCATTGTCTTTTTATTTCATATCAACATGTTCATTTTGTCCCAACAGTGTAGATATATCTGCTGCTAAACGTTTTAATTGCCATTTTAAGTTTTAAATGTCATAATAATGGACCACATTATTTGAAAATTTAAGCCTTCTATTCTTTCAAGGTTCATTAAACACAAACACTTCAAGTCATAGTCATAATGCACAGGTCAAGAATTGGTACCCTCATTTTGAAAGTGGTAATTATTCTCTGTTTTGTATTGCCAGTGCAGAATGGAATGAGAGCTAGTGTCAGCCCTTGAAAAAATAAGCATGATGACTTGAAAAAGTAATAGATAATTCTCATCAAAAGAAGAAAAATTTATGGTAACATATTAAAATGTACATTGAAGGAATGTAAACGCTAACTATCCATTTTAAGTCAGGAATTACAATTAGTAAAATTAAAATATAAAACACAAATTGCATGTAATTCTATTATGAAACATTGTATTTTTTCACAAATTTAGTAAAATCTTTGATACACATTTTTAACAAGTTGAATGTACCAAAACTTCCATGTAAAGAAAAAACAAAAATCAACTAATAGCTATGGTTACTAGGTTAATGGTATAAGCATAAAAGACTAATTTTCCCCACCCCATTACTTAAAAACTGCAGCTTTGCTTCTAGATGTAAACAAAACAAACAAAGCAAACAAACTGAAACCACTCAGAATGACGGTTTTAACCACACTGTAGTGTTTTAACCTTGTGTTTATATAATGTTCCCAGTTTCAGCAGGATCCTCAGAACCCCGTGAGTCTTCCCAGTAAAGGGGACCCAGCGACTTAAACATGCAATGACAGAGGGACACACTGAAAATACTGATCTTGAAGAGTCATTTGAAATCGCCTAATATTGACCCTTCATGTTACGGCTAAAGAATATTTGGTGATTTTGTTTGCTAAATAAATTTATACTCACAAATTCTACATTCTTATTTTTTATCAAAAGAGAATTCTAGAGCTAGAACTAGGCAGAAACACAATTTGTGACAACATGAGCCAGCGTCAAGACTCCTGTCCAACTTACTGTTGAGGGGAAAAGCCCTCTCTTTCTCCACTGAGCTTGCCATTATGAAGATCTGGAATCTGAAGTTTGTGTGGTCATCTTTCGAAAATGCAAGGAGACAGCCAGTTTAAGAAGCAAGATAACACTGACTTCTTGTAACTATTAGTTATCATTTGTCCAACCACATGGTTCCATGGGGAGCTGTTATTCCTGCTGTGTCTGATCCTGCTGCCAATCCTATGTCTGGACTTTTTAATTAGGGAAGATAATTATTAATTTTTTTTACTAATACAGTTTTGATTTGGTTTTTCATTACTTCCAATTGCAAGAGTCTTAGTTGATTAAAGATATTAAAAATGGCAAGTCTTATCAAGGTCTTAAAATGGCCTCCAATTAAATTGTGTAGTGGAGGTTAGTGCAGAGACCAGAGTCTTATCAACTGGCTTTCAGTTTATTGTTCTTGCATCCATAAAATGTTGTATTCCTTGATTATCTAAGATGATTCTGCAGTGTGGAATGTTGGCTATGTGAGAAGCCTCATCATGGCATCTGGGGGCTGAGATTTATTTATTTATTTACAGTACCTTCACTGAATGGAGAAAACATCCTTGTCACTCCTTAGTGATATACAAAGTGTGGTTTTTGGATCTTCTGAAATAAACATAATATGAAGAAAGCAATAGCAAACTAAGAATCAAAGACAATAAGTTCAAAAAGTGTAGCAAATTTTATCAGAGGTCAAGCTACTCTCTTACCATCTGTGAGGTACTGCCTCCCCACAGCTCCTTCCTGCAAAAGGATTATACACCCCGGCTCTGCAAAGTTTAGAGGTGGTCACATGTCCTGATCCCATCAGTGAACCGTGAGCAGAAGTTATGCATGTCAGTGGGATGGTAATGTTTACGGACAACCTGACTAGGTTACAGCACGGAGAACTCAAACACAAATTTGGTGATCCTGCGAAGAGATTCTGTGGATATGATTATCAGCTACAATCAGTTAACTTTCTGTAAAGGAGATTATCCTGGATAATCTGAATGGCATAAACGAATCAGATAAAAGGCCTTAAAAACAGAACTGGGTTTTCAGTAAACAAGAAGAAATTTTCCCTGTAGACTGCAGTGCCAACTCTTGGAAGAAATTCCAGGTTTTCCAGCCTGCCCCTCTTGACAGTCTCCCCACTTAACCTACAGGTTGCAGACTTGCCTAACCAGTGCAATAAATCTCTGAGTTTCTTTCCTGCAGATTCTGTTTCTCTGGAGAAACCTTGACTGTCACAGCTTCAGGCAGAAGTTTTAAGGACCAGCAGCAAGTAGAGCTCATTTCTCTTTTCTCTCTCTCACAAGTTCAACAAGATTGCAAAATAAAAACTAGAGCCAGCCAACCATCAAAACAGCATGAGGCAGAGACTCAGAGATTCAAGTAACCTGCAATGGATGCCTATGGTGTGTAGTAGGATAAAAAAAAAATAATAACAATACATTTTAATTTTTGCAAACTACTGTGATCTTGAGGTTGCTTCTTATTACATCATATTTTAGCTTACATGGACTGACTCAGGAAATGAGGTAGAATATATATGAAACTGAACTACTTAGGGCGCCTGGGCGGTTCAGTTGGTTATGCGTCTGCCTTCTGCTCAGGTCATGATCCCCGGGTCCTGGGATTGAGCCCCATGTTGGCCTCCCTGCTCAGTGGGGAGTCTACTTCTGCTTTTCCCTCTGTCATTCCCCCTGCTTGTGCTCTCTCTGTCTCTGTCTCTAAATGAATAAATAAAACCTTAAAAAAATATATATATACTGAACTCCTCTATCTTTTCTGAAAAGTCTTTTACCCTACAGTCTGCTGTGTATCAGTTAGGGTTGATGTGGAGTCTGCCTCCTGGATAAACCCTATGTGTGATGTTTCACACATCACACACCAATGACTGTTTACAGAGGCTTGACCTGGCCAGACTAATGGGGGAAAACTGCCCTCAGCACCCCAGACTTGGGGCTCTACCAATGCACTGAAGTAACTGAAGGGAGCTGAGGTCAAGGACTCAGCCTTCACCCTCTCCTCAACCCTCTCCTGTCCTCTCCTCCCCCCCCACCCTGCTACTGGTGCCATGCTCTTACACATTTTCCTAGCTCAGGTGCCTCCAACCAGATGTTCTCAGCATGCGCCCCTGCCAACATCTCCTTAGCGGGAAGAGGGGAAAAAACCTCCAAGGTATATTTCCCACTCTGACTCAATACTTAGTACTTTTCCATTCTTGGTACTATCCCCCTCTCTTTCCCAGGCCCGGGGCCTTTTATTTGGGGCTCCCTTAGCACAAAATGATCCCCAAGTCTGTATGGATCGAATTTTCCCTCTCCAGAAGTCATAATCCGGGACAGAACGAAACATTGAGGAACAGCACCTACTGCCCTTTAACCTCTTGCTTATATTCTTGTGGTATTTAAAGGCTTGATGGTTCCTCTCACTTTGGCTTCTTGTCTGAACAGACTACTCAGACACCAGGCAGCTCAGCTGTCTCTAGCTCGGTACAACTCATAACAGTCACAACTGTCTACACATGTCACAGAATCATTTCTGACTCCCCTTTTTTTTCTCATTCTCACATCCAACCCACCACGGAATAATATTGGAATATAGTCAAAAGGGATTGTGATCATTTTCATCACTTCTGGTACTGTGCCCAGGCGCCCTGGCACATTATCTCTCACATGCACTAGTATTAATATAATTGTAGTTCTGCCATTTTCTTGACTCCTACTGTTGTCTAACTGCAGCCTATTCTCAAAACAATAGCTATAGTGATCCTCTGAAAACATAAGTCAGATCATGCTCCTTCTTAGATCAAAACCTACAATGGATTCTTATTTCCCTAAGAGTAAGAGCTGACATCCTTACAATCACTAACAAAGTTCCCATGTTATGCCCATCCTCTCTCTGACCTTGTCTTTTGTTTCTTCTCCCATTTTCCCTGCTGACTTCTCTTCTGCACCCATCCGCCAGATTAAATTCTGCCAGTTCTTTATTCCTTTTCTGGAAAGCCATACTACATTGCAGAATAATTTGATAAACCATTCACAAACAATGGCTTATAAGGCATACTCATACTGTAATAGATCATGTTTAATTTTCACAGACACTTTCATTGTCTAACTCAAAGGATATCTTGTCCAGCAATTTTAGTCAGTGATACAGAGCCAAATGGGGCATGTTACCAAGAACAAAGGCCTTTTGGGTCATGTTTCTAGTCATAACTCATAAGCAAATTATACATAAAAAGAGCTATGAATAAGCAAATATTATGGATAAGTTTCTTTTTGTCAGATAACAGGAACATAGTTAACATTTTTTTTAAAAGATTTTATATATTTATTTTAGAGAGAGAGAGAAAGTAAGAGAGCACAGAAGAGGGGAGAAGATCAGGAGAAGCAAACTCCCCGCAGAGCTGGGAGCCGGATGTAGGATTCAATCCCAGGACTCTATGATCATGACCTGTGCCGAAGGTGGTTTTTTAACCAACTGAGCCACTCAGGTGCCCCATAGTTGACATTTTTGTTTACTTTGCTGTGAACCAGTTTACATAACCTAGTGGACATTAATATGAGTATATGAATGCCAGGGGAATGAAACCATGTATGGAATCTATTTTATATTATATTCATAATGTATATGTACATTTTCACACATATATGCACATACATAGTAAGTTATAGAAAATAAAAGGAAGTATATACTCTTTTAATTATTAAATGACAACAATTTGACAAATTTCAGTTAAGTTAATTTGGCCAAATAGAGAGAGAGGGGAAACTAAGATGAAATTATTTCCGTATTTCTACTTCTAATTTGATAAGAAAATATAATTACTTTTAATTTAATCACTTGTGGTTTAAATTAATGTATTTAAAATTTTGGCAACTTGAAAAAATTATAATTTGTATTAAAATTGTGAGGACCTGTACAATGACTTGGACTATCAGACTGGATATTGTCTGCTCTATTGTAATCCATAATAAATGAAGAGATTAAAAATGCAGTCCAAAATTTCTTCCAAAAATAAAGAAAAGAATTTAGTTTACCCAGACTCTTTATTTTGTCCCATATCTAAGTATTTATACAGATGTTAAACTTTAGATTTTCCATTATGTTGATTGATTCCAGTCATCTTAAGAATATTCCTCTCCATAGATGTCAGCACAATGGGTTTTTAAAAAGCTGTTGTTTTGAGTGATGATCATCAAGGGAAGGAATACGACATTTCCAGGAGAATTTTAGCATTTCTAAAATCTAAGATTCACTCACGGTGGTGGATAGAAATGTATAATAACATCAAACATATGAAGTACTTATAATGAGGTCTCAAACACTTGATCATAGGCAAAAAAAAAAAAAAAAAAAAGAGAAATTCTTTCAGAGTATTTTAGG
This sequence comes from Neogale vison, assembly GCF_020171115.1. Taxonomy (NCBI): domain Eukaryota; kingdom Metazoa; phylum Chordata; class Mammalia; order Carnivora; family Mustelidae; genus Neogale; species Neogale vison. The sequence continues at coordinate 81,003,952 of NC_058101.1, read as the reverse complement.
TATTTAAAGAACAAAAATGTTTCTCAGTGCTGTTGTAGTCCTCAAAACACAGTGAAGGTCACTGCAGTAGGAAATGTCTCTGCTGATTTAGATAAATGTGGCCTCATTCCAATAAGCTCTATTATTCTTTTTATCCAGTTGAAAACCTACCACAGGTTTTTACTGTTGGCTGTCAGAGGAAGCAGAAATATTTCATAAACCATAGTGGGCTTATTAAGTTGACCCCAATTTTAGCTTTAGGGTAGTTTACTTAATGGTTAAAAATGTATCCCCCCTTTCTTTATAATGGAAGACACAATACAAACGTTGCTGTTTTGACAACCTAATGTTGATGCTATCTCCCAAGCCATGTGTTGGTGTTACTATACTAACCTGAGCTTACAGACCAGTGCAGGAATGAAAGATGTGAGATATGCTGTTGATAAGAAATTTATATTTAAATATACTTAAAGTAAATTGGTCTTTTAAAAATTTGATGATTCTAATGTTTAATTTATGCATATGCTGTCTGCTTGTCATAATAAAATAAATAAGGAAAATCAGACATAAAAATCATGTCATGAAAAACTTTGGATCCCTTTTTGAGGTTTACTCTAAGTCAGACACTGTTAGATGAACTTAAAATATACTCAGATCTTTAATTTGTGTAAGAATCCTATATGTGAGGGATTATTGTTACCATTTGACAGACAGGAAAATTAGGTAAGTTTCCCAAAGCCTCATGTCTATTGAGTATCAAAGGGGAATTCAAACCTGGCCACCATGATTCCAGAGGCTAAGTAAGCTCTTAACTGCTGTTTCAAGATCAATTTGGATAAAATGTAAATAAAGAGGTAAAATAAAATTAGTAATAGATGAAAGAAAATTAGAGGTAAAGGAATAAAGAAGGATGTATTGCTCAATAAAAAGTAGATTAAAATATAATGTGTAAATTATAGAGAAAATGCAAAATAAGTTTAAGAATAATAAAATAAGGGAATTCATAATTAAAGTGTTAGTTAACATTGTATTTGAATTAAATCACACTCATACAAAAGACTGTTAAGACAATGAAAACTATGTTAAAAGAAAAAAAAAGTTTAGTAAGGTAACAACAGGAAGTATACATCTTAACACAGTGACCTAATTCAGAAGCAAAAATGGTTACAATGTGGTCAGGGTTCTGGATTTCTGCCTGGTTCCTTCCTTCTCTCATGCATTCATGCATTCCTCAAATATATCTTGAGTGCTTTACACGCCATAGGCACTGATGGAAGCACTGAAGATCCAGGGTGAACAGAGCAGACCCAGGCCTCTCCCTCAATTGAGTTCATGTTTTCGTGGTTATGGAGGGAACAATCATAAATACATTTGTAAGTGACACGAGGTGTATGTATTAAGTGCCGTCAGGAGAAGTAAAGTGCAGGACAGGAGTACTGGGGATCACAGTGTTGGGTACGGTGATTAGGCAAGTGGTACGTCAGGAAATAATTGGAGAGGCCATTTAGATATCCAGGAGAATAATTTTTCAATCAGAAGTAACTGAGATGTAAATTTCCTGGGCCTGGAGTATGTCTAAAGTCCTTCAAAGAAAGTAAAGAGGCCAAAAGACTGAAGCAGGGGTATTCGTCTCCTGGTTGCTGTAACAAATGCCCACAAATATGGTAGCTTAAAATAACAAAAATTAACTCTGGAGGCTGGAATTCTGAAATAAAGGTGCTGGACCACACTCTTTCTGGAAACTCCAGGGGAGATTCTAGTCCATGGTTTTCCAGTTACGGTGGCCACATGTGTTCCTCAGTTTGTGGCCAGATATCTCCAATTTCTGTCTTCACATGGCTTTGCACATACAGGTGATTGCATTTATGGCCCTCCCAGATAATCCAGAATAAACAGATCCTCCCATGATGCTTAACCCAATCACCTTTTTTGTCCTATAAGGTAAAATTCACAAGTTTCAATGATTTGAGATGTAGGACTTTTGGGAGGAGACATTTTTCAGCCTACCTCAAAGGTCAATTTGACTAAAAGCAGGAGTGAGGAGAGAGTAGGGGCATGGTAGGGAGGGAGCAGAGGCTGCAGGTGACATTATATAGGCTTTTACCCTGAGTGAGATGAAGGCACTGGACAAATTTGAGCAGATAATCGACATCCTCCAATTTATATTTTTAAAGGAAAACTCTTAGTCTTCTGTTGAGAACAGATTGAGAGGGACAGGAACGGAAGAAGTTGACCAGTTTGAAGTTTTATTGCAATTCTTTGGGTGACATGTACGCTGGAGTTCAGGGGGCTGGGTACTGATGGAAGTAGTGAGAATGATTCTATTCTACATATGAGTTGAAGGGGTACTGACTTCTCAAATGCTCTGGCTATACTTTGAAACTGGAACACCATTTTGCAGGAGGTCCTCGAGAGGATTGGTTATTAGGAAAATATCCTCCATCATGGAGTTTTGCAAGATCAGAGGGCCTTTGGTCTTTTCCTAATGGTACCAACAACATCTAACATCTTACATTTAGTAATGTATGTGAAGCTCTTCCGCTCATACGTGGCAGCTGACTTTTCACTTGAGAATCTCCTAGATAGCATGTACTCTCACATGTCTATAGAATGAGCTAGTAAATGAACATTTAGCATTGAGTAAACCTAGCAGATCCAGAAATTCGAGTCTTTGTAACTGTAAAAACAAACAAACAAACAAACAAAGATTTCTGTGATCATGAGGAATGATGTTGAAAAGAATTAATAAAATAAAATAAATAAATTAGCAATTAATATGGAATATCATCTGAGCTTTTCTTTTGGCATGAAACACTGGCAGATCTGGTGTGGGGGTTGGGGGAGTGCTATAGAGCAAAGCTGTAAACTGGTGGCATGTTGGTGGAATTGAGCCCACAGATTTGTCATATTTACATAATAAAATGTTTGAATTTTTCAACATTTAGCAATGGAGCATTTCCATATAAAAATCGAAGTTCTGTGTATAAATCTGTATTTCCAGCTTGAGAAATGGAAAAATTGTGCCCATGTTCCTATATAACACTGTCCTGTTGAAATCTTGCATTAAGGCCCTAATTTAGAAAATCCCCATAGTTTCTTCCCTCCCTCTTAACGAACTTATGGAGCTCTCTGCCCTCCTGTTCCAATCTGGCTGCTTACAAAGACTTACTCTACACAGCTGCCATGTTGGGTTATCCCCTCTTTGTCATCCTCAGAATTTGGCTCACCTCTCTTATATGCCTCATTTCTAGGATCCCAACATGTACTGTTTCCCAATTTATTCTTCATTTGGTGGAGCATATTTGCAATAGTTAGAGAACCAACTGGAAAGTTTGAGGGAACATAGTCTACCACCCCACTTCTCACCCCAGCTACAAATGTGGAGGTTTTATAAAACCATCCCCATTTTAATAATTTGCTTGAAGGACTCACAAAATCACTGAAAGCTTTTTCACTCATGATGATGATTTATTACAAGGGAAGAAACAGAGATTAGCCAAAGAAAGAAACACCTAGGGAAATCCTCCTCTCCCTGTGGAGTCAGGATGCATTAGTTTCCAGGCATCCGTGTGTGATAATACATAGGAAGTATTGGCAACCAAGGAAGCTGCCCTGAGCTTTGGTGTTCTGCTCGTATCGGGAGTTCCATTCCACTGGCATGATTGATGGATTGATTACACACACGGTTGATTGCATTCTCCAGGTTGATTGACATGTGACCCAAAATCCTCACCGACGCTGCATTATTTGTCTTTCTGGTATGGCCAGCTCTCACGGTCATTCACACTGTTAGACTGTCTGGCATGACCCAAGGCCAGCAGGTAAACACAGACATTCCAATTAGGCATAAAATTCCAAGGACAAAACCTTTCTCTGAGCAAGGCCAAATTTTGTTACTATTCCACAGTACCTTCATACGAATGGTACTTGGAAGTCAAAGATACGTAGAAAATCGTTGAAATTATAAGGATCGCTAATCTGGCAGGATAAAGAATTTTACTCTCTCCCTTCAAGCAGTTCAAACCAACACACAGTTTTTACTTAGAAGGCATTATGCCAGGTTTTAATGATGTTTTAAGAATTCTGATACCGTTCTGACTCTTGATCAATTATAAATGACTAGCTTTTGCTCTCTGATGTTTTTAGAATTTCTTCTGTATCTCTAGTATTCTTTTTTTTTTTTAAAAAAGATTTTATTTATTTGTCAGAGAGAGAGAGGGAGAGCGAGCGAGCACAGGCAGACAGAATGGCAGACAGAGGCAGAAGCAGGCTCGCTGCCAAGCAAGGAGCCCGATGTGGGACTCCATCCCAGGATGCTGGGATCATGACCTGAGCCAAAGGCAGCTGCTTAACCAACTGAGCCACCCAGGCGTATCTCTAGTATTCTAACATTTCGCAGTTCTGAGCCTTGGAACGAGTCTTTTTTCATTCATTAAATTAGGATTTGGTTGGCCTTTTTAACTTAGAGCCTCGTGTTCTTAAGGTTTGGAACATTTATTTGTATTATTTCTGTGATAATTCTAACTTGTCATATTCCCCCCCCTCATTTTGGGACTCCTATTATTCACAAAATGAACTTGAATTATTCAGTAATGTCAGCTTCTTTTCCTTACATTTTCATCTGTCTTTTATACTGTTTCAGAAAGAGGTTTTTATTCAATTCTGTCTTAGAAAGATTTGTGCTTTTTTTTTTTTTTAATTCTACTATCATAGGTTTAATTCAAGAGTATTTTGTTTATTTTTTGAGTGTTCCTTTTATAGCATCCTGGTTTTATTTTACTGGTACACTGTCTTCTCTTTGCATTTAAAGATACTAAATTTAGAGTTTTTGAGTTTGTTTTTTTTTTTTCTTGCTCTTAAAATTATCCATTAAGGGTTTTGTTTGTTTGTTTGTTTTTTGCTTGTTTTTTTTTTTTTTTTGTTAGTTTGTTTTGGCTCTATGATTTCTGTAAGTGGCTTTCCTCAAACTCAAGACATTTCTTATAGTTTAGTCATATTTGTTATCAAAGCATAATTATGGGGATGCCTGGGTGGCTCAGTTGGTTAAGTGGCTGCCTTTGGCTCAGGTCATGATTCCAGGATCCTGGGATTAAGTTCTGCATCAGGCTCCTTGCTCAGCAGGGAGCTTGCTCAGCAGGGAGCTTGCTCCACTCTCTGCCCCTGCCTGCTTGTGCTCTCTCTCTCCCCCTAACCAAAAAAAAAACATAATTATGGAAGAAGTTCCATATGAATGGGTGGCATTTATTGACTGGCAGATTCTCCCTGTAAGGGTAATCAGAGGGGGGTCTATTTTCTTATTAGGAAAACTAGTTGTTTATGGGATTTGTTTGGTCAGATGAGATGCAAAAGGGTGGGAATCCTTCACATTCCTACTAGGAAGGTCTGGTTTTTATCATTTTGTTGGGGAGGTCTACAATGCAGCATATAAATTTTAATATTCTCTGGATGAAATTATTTACTACCACCGTTGATGATTAAGATTATAAACTATATGGTTCAATATTTCTAGGAAGTAAACTTCTAGTCTTTCACCAAATTGGAAAGAGATTATTGCTTGTTTACTCATACTGGTGATATCTGTGAAAATAATTGCTTGTCGTATAAACTTTCCAACAATCTTTCCTAAAACCACTGTCATACAGACCGCCTACCTTGTGAAGGTCTGATTTCTCCAAAAGCTAACTCTTCGCATTACTGTGTAGGATGAGTCAACCTTCTTTTGTTGCCCTACCTCATTGTAAGCTACAGTTTTCAGTTTTTCTCATGTAACTAGCATAATTCTTTATCAAATTTCAGCTTGCAAAATACAGTTGGCAGCTCTTACCTGCTAGAGTCTTCTCTTGTTCTCTTTTCCCTTGGATTTGCGCTAGTTTTTTAACCTCTTTGCTACCATTTTAATGGGGCTTGAGAAGATTCTGGAGAAATGCTTGTATATTCATCCTGCCCTGCAGGGCCGGAAGTCAAAATTGACTATTGACCGATGGGGGAAGCAAGCCGAACTAAACTGTGAGCATAGGATAACCACTTCAGGGTTTATTCCTTCTACCCAAAGAACAGAATAATAAATTACATTTCAATTGAATACTAGGATTGTATATGTAATATGGAATAATTCTTCAGTTATGGCAGATTTGTTCTGCATAATCTGGGAGTATTTATTTTAGAGGTACTCGTATATTTATTTTAGAGCATTATACACATATATTTCCTTAAACATATCCACTTATACATATACTCATCCCATTGTTATTACAAATCGTGTTTATTGTCTCCAAAGACTTGGATCTGGAACTATAGACTAGGAGTGCAGAGATTGATAAAATATAATTTTACCCAAAGAGATCATAATTTAGCAGAGATCCTATGTGTGTACAAATAATTTGGACACTAGAAACTTGGGTATCAAACAAGCTTTAGTCATCGGAACACAGTAGACAATCAGCAAGTATGCAATGAAAAGCTTTTAAAAACTAATCATCCTGTTGTTCATAAAATAAATCTTGAATGCTGTATTTATTCACAGGAGTTTCTCTAACTCTAACATGGATTGTGTTTGTCCATATTATAGATTTAATTCTAAGTTAAGTTTTTGATCTCCCAGAATGTATTTTCTTTAAAGTAGCAAATAACAAATGGAGTCTATAGCTAAGAGAGGGAAGACAATGCCATAAGGCTGAAGTGATGCCTGGGTCCTATGTCAAGCAGTATCAGTGGAGTTTAAAGGCCTGTTGTTAACTGTCCTGCTACCTGTTAACAAGAACAAGTCACAGTAACTTTCTCCATCTGTTTCTTTATTTGTGAACTAAGACCATGATCCTGCTGACCTTCTACTAGAGTTCTTGAAAGGATTAAGTAAAATAAAGTGTGCAAAATGCATGGAAGTTAATTACAATTAATGTTCAGCATTTGTCACTGTTATTATAGTGCACCTGACTGGGATATTCAAGGTAAATGAAAATGGTTCAACACACCCCTGAAGACCCTTCAATTCCACTCTTTAGAGAGTGGTAGAGTATCCAGGAAGCATGGTCTGTCAGGGTTGAATCCATAAAACAGTAAGGAATCTGAATATTTAAAACATAGTACATTGTATGCAAATGTTGGTTTCCATGGTTACAGAATAATTTAGATGCTAAACAGAAAAAGAGATATGGAGGCCCTGGGGACAAAAGTCAGCCATAGCAGAAAGCCCCATCCCGTCTTAGTGAGAAAGACACAAGGAGGACTCAAAGGTGCTAGAACTGGGGAGCTGCCCGGAGAGGTAGCCTGGGCCAAACAGATGGACACCTAGTAGAAGAGAGAGAGTGAGACACCCTGGTTTCTCCCCTCTTGCATCACTCGGTTCCCACTGAGTCAGAACCTGGGAAAACCATTGAGTTGTAGTCCCACCCTACAGGACAGAGCAGGAGCTGGCCAGGAATGGAGATGTGGCCAAGTAGGCTCAAACATTCACAGCAAGACCCTGCGACTCACACTAAGTAGAGGACCACTGAAGTTAGTGAGATTTCAACTCAAATGCACCCACAAAATCAGTGCTTTAAACACTAATTTATAAATACTGCAGGACTCTCAAACAGAAGTTTTCAGTATGCCCTTAGTTATAGAGAGCCACGGATATTTGTGCTGTGTGTGTGCGTGTGTAAGGAGAGAAAGGGAGAGAGAGAGGGAGTACTTCCCAGTCCCCTGTTGCATTAAGAATCTCTTCTCCAGGGGGCGCCTGGGTGGCTCAGTGCGTTAAGCCGCTGCCTTCGGCTGGGGTCATGATCTCAGGGTCCTGGGATCGAGTCCCGCATCGAGCTCTCTGCTCAGCAGGGAGCCTGCTTCCTCCTCTGCCTGCCTCTCTGCCTACTTGTGATCTCTCTCTGTCAAATAAATAAATAAAATCTTTAAAAAAAAAAAGAATCTCTTCTCCAGGATGCTGTAGCTCAGCATCCTCTTCTCTTTGTGTCCAAAACCTTATGCCGAATTTACTCTGTTTGTATCTGTTTCCCTTCCTCTGCTTTCCACTAGAATTAAGTTAGTATGGAGGAGTTGGAATCATGTGTTCTTCACTCCATTATTACACAGGATCTGCCACGTAGCGGGCACTTAGTAAATATTTGTTGAACTCAATTGAGACACTCAAAACAACCAGACTCTCAATTCAACTTTTTTGTTCAAAAGTTATTGGAGAATAAAAAAATGAGACTGCCAGTTCTTGGGAGGGAAGCAGGAAAAGGAAATTTGAAAGCTGAAGAACTAATTTGCTTCAATAGTACTGGGTATTTCATTATTAATCCTTAATGGGAGATTTTGGAAAGAGTTCTTTGCCATGAAAACCTAAATTGATTTTTTTTTTCTTCTATTAAGATTAAATGGACCCTTTGTTATTCTAAATTTTGGTTTTGGGTCCCTTTTTTCTGTTTTTAAAAAATACGTTGATTACAAAAATATGTTAATTTCTCTATATGACAATGCAAACAAATCAGATTATTAATCAATGTAATATTCCCTGTGTTTGGAGAAATCATCTTCCCAGGTAGCCAGCAGATGTGGGCTCTGGGTGTGAGCATGTTCTAGCTGTCACACGTGTCACCACACTGCCAGCTTGGAGTCCATTGATCTTAGTGACTTTAGAAGACATTTACTTCTCTCACTAATGCATGCGTGTCTCCCTGGAAGCTGTATCATCTGACAAAGAGCTGTATTAAAGATGAAGATCTTTCTGTGAATGAGGGTTGTACTTATGACACTGTGTTTCTTGCACAGAAATATGGTTCTCGTTTGTTAAGACGGCCCTATGTAAATACGCACGGATGTCTGCAAACAGAGAAGAAAACTGAAATACATGTTAAAATTTGGGCAAGTTTGAAATCACTTCTGAACCAGGTTGCTTTAAGTGTCCTGGTAGGAGGGTATGCAATTTGTGCATTTGTGTTGTCCAATACAAAGCCAATGACTCAGGAAGCACTGCGCCTCCCACTTGCTTCAATGATTGCAATGGAGAAGGACCCGTGAAAGCCCTCTATGAGGCGCGTGCTCCTTTCCATCTCTGCTCTGCTCTGTTTCCAATTTCTCTTTCCGACAGCTCAACATGAAGGTAGAAGGCACGGTGGGGGCGTTGATTTTCAGTTCCTTTTACCTTTTACAACTATGTTGCTGACTATGCATTTTTAAAAAGATCTTAAACTGGTTACTGACAAAGTTGTTTATAAAACAGTAAGACTTTGATGTTCTTATTTTCTTCCCTCTGAAGTGTGCAGTGGCAGTGAAAGATCGTGTAGACTAAATGACCTTCCCAAGGGTAACTTTTATTAGGAAGCAAATGAGTCTTGCCTTTCACAGATGTTTTTTCTAGTTTTTATATGTGCAGGTAACTCCAGAGACAGGCTTCCTGTAAATACACATTCTTTTGAGTCCACATACTCATAATTCTTGCAAAATGAAATCAGTGAAAGGTGGTTTAAAAGATCACCACCTCTTTACTATGAAATAACTTTCTTTATTTAATTATACCAAATAAATATATAACACTCTGGTCAGTAATTAATGACTGAAAGTATTTTATATTGACTGATAACAATAAAAACGTCTGTTATATAGTTCTTCCTGGGAAATTTTAGCTTTTAATTACCTTCAATGGAAACCAAACAAAGTAATTGTATGATAATGACCATAAAATGAACCAGTCAGTTTTGAAATTTGAGAATGAGTATTTTCAAAAGACTAGGTGTTTCTGGAATCTTTAGTGGATATTTCCTTGTCCCAAATTTTTCCTGCATGTTGATTTCTTTTTTTCCGGCTCTGAACTTCTGGACATCAGTTATTTTTCTTTCCGGGAGACGGGCCTTGATGTGGCTTTTCTTTGTCCTGTTTCTTCCCTGGTATAGACAAATGTCCTCTGCTAATTCCTCTGAAACGAGGCTGTAACTTTGACAATAATTTACTGAAGATTTGGAAATGATGGAAGTTTAATGTAATACATAAACGCTTGCATGCCATCTTCAGTAGGTTAACTTAAGAAGAAAAGGAACTCAGATGCAAATACACCTACCCTGGGTATCAAACTGATATTTTTCTTTTTTTTTTTTTTAAAGATTTTTTATTTATTTATTTGAGAGAGAGAGACAGTGAGAGAGAGCATGAGCGAGGAGAAGGTCAGAGAGCGAAGCAGACTCCCCATGGAGCTGGGAGCCTGATGTGGGACTCGATCCTGGGACTCCAGGATCACGCCCTGAGCCGAAGGCAGTCGTCCAACCAACTGAGCCACCCAGGCGTCCCTCTTTTTTTTTTTTTTTTTTAAGAAAAATTGACTTGTTAAGGCATTAATTGTAAAACCGTTTGCTTTACCTTCACCCCTAAATAGATGAGCCAGCTTGCTGCATTTACTGGCTGCTTTACCCTCCATTTCAAGTGTAAGATACATAAGCCTTCATCGCTGCACTGAACACTTTCCATTTCTTTTCTGCACTACTTAAAACAAAACAAGTGTCCTTTGGATGCCTGGGTGACTCAGTTGGTTAAGCAGCTGCCTTTAGCTCAGGTCATAATCACAGGGTCCTGGGATTGAGTCCTGCATCTGGCTTCTTGCTCCCTCTGCCTGCTGCTCTACAAAACGAGCTTTCTCTAGAAACATACTAATTTCAGACCAAATTCAGGAGTGAATTTGGGAAGGAGTAGCAAATACTACTACCTTTAGAATTATTCCCATGGCTTTTTTGATGGTAAATACTGTTATAAGTCAAGCTTCTATTTTGTAGTGATTATCAGTTGCCATTTGTTAAAATATTTTACAATAATTTATGTAAACAATGACTTTCTTCACTTTTGTCTATTTAGTCTAACAACTTGAAAGGAAATATAACAAGCATAAAAAATTTACACCTGATTTGAAATTTATTGCTATTCTATAGTTATAAACTCATATTCTCAGGAATTCTATTTTTTTTTTAAATTAAGCCTTAGTCATAAATAAGAGAAGAGAAAGTTACAATAAAGAAAATTTTTTAAAAATCATCATAATCCCTTATTTAAATAAATTTAAAAAGCCCAGAATATATGCACACACACACACATACAAATACAGTTTAAAATTTATCTGAAATCTACCTAATATATCTATGCTAATAGTGTTTGCCATTTGAATTTTTTAAAATAAGATCAATATTTCCAGAATCTATACCGTATTTTTAAAAATTCCTTTAGTGGTTATATATATAAAATGTGTTCAGGGTGATTTCTAATAATTAATTTGACTATTACAGGTATTCAGATTTTTGACATGTAAAAACAAACATATGTACCTTAAAATAAATATAGGAATTTTATTATTGAATTTTAATTTGGTTGTCATTCAAGAAATAGTGGAAGTTTTAAAAAAGAATAATTGCAAAAGGCATATTAAATAAGCTGGGTATGATTATACAGAACAAACTCAAAAAGAATTTAGCATTCTATCTGGAATGCAATTCCAAAGAATACTATGTGAGCATTTTATTTCAACTTAACTAAATACTTTTATATGATTACTGTCAAAGGTCATTTTAAGAAAAAAATTTAGATTCTCAATTCATATTTCTAATCCTTTATGTCTTTCAGACAGTGCCATCAAATGACAAGGATCTGAAAGAAGGATATTTTAAAATTAGCATTTGAATCCCTGACAATAATTAGTTCCTGGGTTAGGAGTGCATCCTTGGGTATTATTTAATAACGTTGTGCTCAATTATCCAATAGGTACTGAGTACCTATAATGCATAATGCCCAACCAAACCAATCCTGTCCACAGTGGACTTGCTGACAAATGGCAAGGGTCGTCAAAATGTTCTAAGATCTTGCCAAAATCATAAGTTCATATTTTAGATGAAAATTAATAGTGACTAGCTGACTTCTTGTGTGTTCTTGGGAAAGTCACTATCCATAATTAAATACACAACTTCCTTTTGCATACATTTTGAGCACTCATCATAAAGTTGTTCATGTGCATGGTAGCAGAAGTTTCGTGCAAATCAAGGTAGAGTTCTCTGATTTTTTTTTTTAAAGATTTATTTATTTATTTTGGAGAAGGAGAGAGAGACAGAGAATCTCAAGCAGACTCTATGCTGAGGGAAGAGCCCACTGTGGGACTTGATCTTACCACCATGAAACCATGATCTGAGCCAAAACCAAGAGTTGGATGCTTAACCAACTGTGCCACCCAGCACCCTGGTTGTCCACTCTTTGAACTTTTCTCTATCCCTAGATCCCAAGTGAACTTCATATCTTTTATCTGGCCTATTCTTGACTGTTTATTTTAAGCATACTCTTCAAATTTAATATAGGTTTCATACGACATGGTAAAAACAGTAATATACATTCAGAAACTTAATTCGTTTATAAATATTTTATTATTATGAACCAATATGTTTATTCCAGTATTTCTCCTGACTTTGTTATATCAAGTTTTTTTTTAAGAATTTTTATTTGTTTATTTCACATAGAGAGCAAGAACACACACAGGAGGAGTAGCAGGCAGAGGGAGAGGGAGAAGCAGACTCCCCACTGAGCAGAGAACCAGATGTGGGTCTTGATCCCAGTACTCTGGGAATATGACCTGAGCTGAAGGCAGTCACTTAACCAGTTGAGCTACCCAGGCGCCTTTATTATATCAAGTTTTAATAAGATAGCTGTGAACATTTTTGTTTTATTTCATACTCTGACATTGCTTGGTGTTATAGAATATAACAAATGTTAACATTATAACTTTATAAATTTTTATTTTCATTTATTTTTTTATTTTATTTTTTTAAAGATTTTATTTATTTATTTGACAGAGAGAAATCACAAGTAGATGGAGAGGCAGGCAGAGAGAGAGAGAGAGGGAAGCAGGCTCCCCGCTGAGCAGAGAGCCCGATGCGGGACTCAATCCCAGGACCCTGAGACCATGACCTGAGCCGAAGGCAGCGGCTTAACCCACTGAGCCACCCAGGCGCCCCAACTTTATAAATTTTTAAATACACTTAATCAACATGTATATGTTTGTCTAGATCTAGATCTATCTTTATCTGTATCTTAAATAATATTCATAAGAAAAGCATTATCATCTAAATTTTATTCAAGATTCAATACCAAAATTGAAAAAAAATATAAAATCTGTCTGATTCTTTAATATAGATCCTCATTGTAAAATCCTCATTGAGTGGTTATTGATAAAGTAGGGAGTAGTCACATAACATCTAAATATAAATATAATAACTGTAGTGAAACTCAATGATAGAATTTCAGGTAGCTTTTGTGTTTTCACTTTATAAAGGAGACCTGAAAAATTAACAATGCTATTTGTTAGCATATGATTAGGTGTACAAACTATAAAAATGCAAAAATTGGGGCTCCTGAGTTGTTCAGTTTGTTCAGTGTCTGCCTTCAGCTTAGGTCATGGTCCCAGGCTACTAGTATTCAGCCCTGTATCAAGCTCCCTGCCCAGTAGTGAGTCTGCTTTTCCCTCTCTCTCTGCTTCCCTACCACCCTACTCATGCTCTCTCTCTCTCTCCCCTCCCTCTCTCCAGTAAATAAATAAAAATCTTTAAAAAAATGCAAAAATGGTGACTATAGAAATGAAACTTTGGAAATACACACCCACTTAAAGTTTTATGCACATGCACATATATCAGACTGTCTGCTATTTCACTATATGAAAAATAAGAAAGAAAATCTAAAATTGTAGAGTGCAAACATTCCTACCTGGAGAGCAAGCAATCAGGAGAAAGTATGAAATACTAAGATATTGTCTGCAACACTAATTCTTCATTAGCACTTCTGTCCAGCAACTTATTTATTTAATGATATGGACATCCAGTATGTTTTCAAGTGTTCATAGGAGCATCCATGTCCATAGTTAACCTATGTTGTCAACAGTATTTTACATTATTATTTTTTTATTTTCCCAGAAGCCCTTGGGACTCATGGAAATTGAAGACATTTTGCCAACAGATTTTCCTCAGATTAGGTTCTGTGTTTATATTCTCACTAGAAACCACAAATTGAACTTCATGGGACTAATGCCAAACAATTGGGCACAAACAGAAGTAGAAGAAAAACACTCTACATTCAGCACGATACTATTTTAGGACAGAGGATTCAGGGAAACTTTGAGTCCAATTAAAATTGCAGGGAGGATTAAAATGGCATTAAGTGCATATAATTAACCAAGCTGGAATTTGTTCAGGATACAGGGCCAAGTGCTCTTTTAATTATTCAGTTAATGGTCCTGTTCATGCCAAAATAGCCACCCTATACTGAGTCTGGCAGCTTGTTTTGTAGGAGTATGCCTTCATTTGTGCACTCTAATACCACACAGAAGTTAATTGCTTATCTAATACTTCCATATTCGCGCCAAGATTCTAGTTACACTCATGGAGTTAAGTACGTGAGAAGGTCATCCTTGGTATTTGGAAGATTACTTTATAGTAGATAAAATGGTTCTGCTTCCTTGGTATGTTTTGTGTATGCAGATTCCAGAACGTGGAAACTTCATTTTTATGGACATATCTGACTTTAAATCTCAAAAAAAAAAAAAAGCTACCTCTTACCTAAAGTAGTCTTGAACAGATGGTGAACATTATTACTATTATTTTTTTTAGTAATCTACCCAGTGACGACTTCATGATAAAATTAACTCTTCATAACTGTTCTCCCTCAGAAGATGATTTAAGTTATTTTATTAGTTGGTCATTCAGATGTTTCCACATATTTCTAGTCAATTTTCTGTTTTTCACATTTTATTTTTATGCCTTGATATCTTTTAAATAAGTGAAATTCTTCCACTTACTCAGATATCTTCTCCTGAAAAAAAGATTTACATGAATTATGAAATGCTTCCACTTTCCTATAAGTCACTAATGCCCCCAAACATTAAAGAGACTCATATAAATTTTACTCAAGCCCTGCAGTACAAACAAATGTGTGTTGAGAATCGACTCCTCCAGGGAATTATGGGAAGTATAAGGCAGTTTGTTTCAATTTCTCCTTATTATTACACTGGCTCTGAAGTGACTGATGCCGACAAGTGTTCAATTCTTCGCTTGTGTTCCTCCTTCCCTCTAGCACTGCCTCCTCTCTCTTTTCTACAATCTGTCTCTAACTACCACTACCAACTCAGGAAAGTATTTCTACATTTATTAAAACAAGTTTGCCATCCTTAAAACATACCATATACACAAAGTTATGTAACACAACCGCTAACACAACTAGCAAAGTGAAAATCTGATTAACAGATTGTTTTAAGCTTTTTCATTTTCATTTCAGGGTTAAACATGTAAGAAGGTCATTAATAAGTTTCAAAGTGTTCAAACTGACGTGACAAACATGGTGAGGCTCCAAAAACAAAATCGTATTAATAAAGTGGTTCCCTGCATCTATTTTTCTCTGAGATAAAACAACATTGTTCTTACTACTTCACCTCTCTTAATGTTTACAATAACCCTTTGAATGAGAAAAGGAATTTTAAAGAGCTGAGAAAAATGATACTCAGGTGATCTCACATGCACTAATAAGTGAGAGAATCAAAACTTAACACCAGGTTTGTCAGACTAACAATTTCAATATACTATCATTTTCGAGATACCATCATAATTTTGTAGAAGAATATACCAGCTTATTTTTATTTTCGCTTTGGGAAGCTGAATTAGAATCAGTTAGTTAGTCTACAATATGAAGACAAATTTTGGGTCTGCATAAAAAACTATGAATTAAAGAGCTATGGTGACAGTAAAATAAGAGATAATGTCAGGAATCCTGATTTCTACAAAAGTTTTCATAAAAGCCCAAATCCACTGATATCAGCACTTACCAAGTGAAATTCCTGAAACAATTTTCCAGAATAGATTAATGAATAAGTAAGGCATACATAGAGAGAAATGAAAAACAAATAAATAAATAAAACATTTGATCAGATACAATTACCAGAGGAATTTTAATTCAGAAGGTGCCAAACTAAATTTTAAGAAAACTAATGGTTGTGCAGGTGTTTTGGACTCGTGAGGGAATGTTGCATTCCAACTTTCTCTCCCTGGTTGATTAGTGCTAGTCTTCTCTGAAGACCCCAGATATTAACATAAATTTTTCTCTTGGCAAAACAGTCTTTCAGATGTAAGACTAATGCTACCATATTGCCTAATACAAAATTATTGCTGTACAAAACCATGAGAATGGGCTGGCAAAGGAAAAACAGTAAACTGTGAATTTTGCTTTAGCACTTTGAAGAGTGCCACAATTCAACACATTTATTTTCCAAATCTTCAAAGAAAATATATTTTCTGGGAAGATCTTGTGTGCTATTTTATGACTTTATACATACTTGGCATCATGGTAGATTCCAAGAACTGAGCAGACCCTCACATCAGAACAGCTGCAAAGTTTAGTAAGTAGCTATCGGTTTTATTGGTCATTACAGCTGACTATAGGGCTGTATTTTAGTTCTCCTTATCCTTTTGACTTCTTAATAGAACTAAGTAGACAGATGGCAGAGAACGAAACTTCCTTCATGACAAATCTTTGAGATCTAAGTTACTGATGTCAGAAAGAAGAAAATCAGGAGTATGTTTTTGGTGGGCTATTATCAATTATTATCAATTGGTATAAGTAAACCAATCTTTTGAACGATTATACTCAGTACACGAAGTATGAGAAAAGATGATAGGATGTCTAAATTCCTCAAATGTCTTTAACTGGCACACAAAATTTGTATCTCAAATTTTACTCATAAAGAGAATGGATTTTGTTTCAGTGTTAATCCAAAATCCTTCCCCACAAAATCTTACCTTTGTTATATAAAAAACAGACCCATGACAACGATGATGATTGTTTGGCTTATTCCAAAATTAGTGTGTTGTTAACACAATCAAGGGGACCAAATTTTAACCAAAGTGGTGTTTAAATTAAATAATAAAAAGTAAGTGGCAGAGTGTGGGGTTCAATTTTCAAATATGTACTTAATAAAAATAATTTGTCCATTCAGAACATTTCTATACCAGTTTTCTATTTACATTTTTCATCTTTTGAGGACAGGGATGATTTCTTATTCATTGTCATGTCTCTAGCCTCTACAGTATAATGAAAAATGTTTGTTGAAAGCATTTTTTATTTCAGCTACAAAATGTATCATTGCCTTTACAATTTAAAAGTCAGAATTTCCTTATTTGTTAAGTTATTGGTTTCAATCCACCAGTAATTGCAGGAAAATAATTGAACCAACAAAAATTCCTACAAATTTACCAATTGCCATTCTCTAATGTTAAAATCTTAATTTCCTTGATGCACATTTGAAAGAAATTTAGTCTCAGAGTATGAAAAATGAAGGCCAACAAAAGCTAATTACATAATTTTCTTTTTTTGATACAAATGTTAGTTACTAACCTATTAAAAATTAAGTGCATAAACACAGAGATACAAAAGCATAGGATCTAGGTATCTACAGGGATATAAAAGTCAGAAAAATTTTAAAACTCCTTTAACACCATATCTTCCAACTTCAAATTTCTACCTTCACCATAATAACATAATAACCCTCACAGAAAGTCCAGACCTACAACCTTAAATAAGTTCTTAACTTGGAGATAATAAAGAGGTTGTTCAGGATAGTGGTGTGGAGGAATTATGAAATTATGAGACTCTTGTGTGATAACAACCTAGCCTGGTGCAGATTTATGGTGGTCAGCAGAAGACAAGAGTCTCTTAGGTCAGAAACAAAGGACTTTTTTTATTCACCAGACGTCAGTTCCTTTTGCTTTACAAATTCCATGAGACAATTCAGAGGGGGTGCTGGTTGGATGTTGCATACACAGTGAAGTTGTGTCGTAGCTGAGAAACCCTAAGCTAAGGAAGTCCTAATCTTTTAAATATGGTTACAGGCAAATTTGCCCAACCTTTGCCTGGAGGAAGACTACCTTTACTAAAAACTCAGCACTCTGCCCAGGTGGCCAGGACTATATGTTTTGAGTCTTGTTCCTTTAAAGACATCTATGCAAAAGTAGTCAGGAACAGAAAACATGTAGAAATATGACAGCTCCATGGAGAGTTAGCTTCCAACAATGTGGTTGATATACATATCTGGATTTTATTATTTTTTTCAATACCACGAACACCCCCCCACACACACACACTTATTGAATCAAACAAGAAAGTGGGAATTTTAACTTGACTTCCATATCTTTTTCTCCTTACTCAACTACTCATCAATCCTGTTTATGTATCAAGGGTTTTTCAAGGCTGTTCACTTTAATCTATTTCTGTTGCTATTGTTTGAATTTAGTTCACTATGATCAGTAACTTGGTTTCTTGCAAGTGATTTTACAGGTTTGCCAGACCCAAGTCGTATTCAGCACTAACCCTTTCTTCATAAATGCAGATAGGATGATCTTTCTAAGATGCAAATCTGAGGTTACTCTCTTGAAGAGAAGACTTACATATTGTCTTTGCCTTCAAGAAACAATCCCTATTGCTTTAAATGTCTCGCAGTGTACTGAGTTTATTTTTCCTCTCAATGTCTTCTCTGAACCCCACCCCTCACAGTCAATGTTGCAGCTCTACTGAGGTACTTAAAATTCCAGGGCTATGCACATCCCATTTTTCCTTCCTAGGATAAACTACCTGGACCTTCATTCCTTTTGCAAAGCTGATATTAATATCTGCTCTATTCTCAAGACTCAGCTTAGGTGTTATTTACTTTCTATAATCTATTTGGCACTTCCCATTTCTGATTATGCAACTCCATACTTTGCCTTTTTTAACATCTCTTATCATACAGTAATTAAATTGCTTATTAAACTTGTTTTTAATGTTTCACCAGGCAATAAATTCTAAAGTGATAGATAACGAGGACCCACCCAGACTGGCATATGGTACTCATCCCTAAATGCTTACTGAATATATATATAAATGGATGAAGGAATTAATAAATGAGTGAATAAATATCTAAAGAGATGCTTACTTTGATGGGAGGTATTCAAAATAGAAATGTACTCCAGGAATGATGCAAACTTATCAGAATCAATCCTATTGTTGGCTATTACTTTTAATTTTTTTCTTTCTTTCTTTCTTTTTTTTTTTTTTTCCCTGTGATAACCTACACATGACATTGTTTCGACCTTACTGGTATATACAATTATGTCACTTTGCAAAGAGGATTTTTAAATGTCAGCCAATTCTGACTTCTTAGAATTTTATACACTAAAAAGAAGCAGTGGGAAAATACGACAGGTGGATATGTGTTTAGGATTAGAGTACACCAGGGATTGAAATAGAGCTACCAATCTCATTAGCTGTCTTCTGAGCTGCTGAATTCTACCTAGGTCCCTAAGGTGAAAGGCTAATAATTAATTCAATTTACTATCTATTCTGTGGAAAGCTCCAAAGGTTAAGATTATGGAGGACCGATGAAGACAATCTTTTATACTGTTTAAATTGCTATTTAAATTTGAATTAGATTCTAATGGTGACAGTTTGAAACCGACACAGTTTAATTCATTTATCACATTCCAAAACCTGCCTACCTGAACTCACTTTAAAGTATGTCTTAAATAAGCTGTCAGTCAGTGCACTTACTTGTCCATTTGTATTATTTGCTTGGAATTCAAATATGAACAGCAATTA
This sequence comes from Neogale vison, assembly GCF_020171115.1. NCBI lineage: Eukaryota > Metazoa > Chordata > Mammalia > Carnivora > Mustelidae > Neogale > Neogale vison. The sequence goes on along the minus strand of NC_058101.1, from coordinate 80,984,368 downwards.
TAAGCCTCGTCACCTTTTTTGTTCAATTTCTATTATTTTAGCTTTCTCTACTCTGGGATCCCCACTGGCCATGATATAATTTTTTTTTTATTTTTTTTTATTTTTTTTAAAGATTTTATTTTATTTATTTGAGAGAGAGAGACAGTGAGAGAGAGAATGAGCGAGGAGAAGGTCAGAGAGCGAAGCAGACTCCCCATGGAGCTGGGAGCCTGATGTGGGACTCGATCCCGGGACTCCAGGATCACGCCCTGAGCCGGAGGCAGTCGTTCAACCAACTGCGCCACCCAGGCGTCCCTATAATTTTTTTTTTAATTGATAACATAACTCATACTTCCCAGGACACAGTATTCTGGGGGTAAAATTAGATGACATAATGCTGAAAACAACAACCACTAACATCTATACAGTGTTTATGATTTACATATATATATATATATAATTACATACATATTCATATACACACACATACATATATATGTATGTAATGATTTGGTCCCCTGAACAATCCAGTCAGATGGTTATTATTATCACTCATATTTTAGAGATGAATAAACTGAAGATAAGAGAGCACTATTTTCCCAAGATTATATAACTAGGGATGACAGAACTGCCTTTCAAAGTCATAGGAAAATTTACCTACATTCACCCACATTTACTTCTTTGAGATTCGAGTTCTCCACAGGTTCCTTCAAATCATTCTGGAAATTCTGAGGCAATCTGGCATTTCACCCACAGACTTGAACTTGGAGACCGTATGGCAGTTGCCATTTCCCCTCTATGCTGGCCCTCTGGGGATGCCTGTTGCTATGACATGTCAGTTCCTCAAAAGCAGAAAGTGTGAGGGTACGTGCTTCATCCATCATATCTGCTGTAGCCAGTGCCTGCCAAACACTGTCCTACATCCGTCATGGACATCAGTACTGCAGCAAGTGCACTGGGGACTGAACGTAAGCGGAGCTTCTACTGATGCCAAAAGGTGCTCAGATTGATCCTGCTAACCAGGATCAACCAGTTCCCATTTTTTGGTTTTCACTCAAGATACTCTCGCAGGTCATGGTATTTGGGTTTATCAAGAGCCTCCCAAATGCAGAGACTAAGTACATGAGAAAAAATACTGGAATATTGACAAAATTCCTTTGACAGAAGTAAAAACATCTGAAAGAAAATGAGTGTTCTGGATATGTCCTTAGTAATCGAATTCTTTTTTTAAATAGATAATCACAATGAGATGTTAATGATTAAGCTGAATATTTTTCAAAACTTTATGCTTACTCAGAACTAAAAATAATTGATAAGAACACTTTTGCTAAATAAATGACCACGTTATTTTTTTAGTTATATTTTAGTAATATTTAGTTAATGTTGAACACCACTTGAAAGAATACAATGACCTCATGTTCCCCAAAGAGTAAACCACTATTTTCATTAATAAAAGATCTGATATGTCACATTATCATCTCTGGGTTGTTGAATCAAATAAAGATTAGCCTCACCTGGCACGATCAATTCAAAGAAACAAACTCTATATGTTATTTTAGCTAAAAAGGTTAAATGAAATGTCAGTTATTAGGGAATTTCAGTACTTGGTTGATTTTTAATGCTCTGATACAGTAAATAACACTTGCACTGAACTTTCAGAATGGCAGTATTTTGCAGAACATAAATTAAATCTTTGTAATGGCTCTAAAAGTTCAGTGATGATATCATTCTCAGGTCCATGAACATGAGTGATTGTAGTAGCAAGATTTTGTTTGTTTGTTAATCTATTTTTCTCTTTTTAAAAGGAAATAACTCATATTTTGAATATCATATATATTATAACATGTTGATTAAGATTCTGAGAATCCATATAAACATACAAATATCATTATTTTGAATTTTTTGCATCAACATATTAGAAATTCTTACAATAAAAATTCTTAAACTGCATTTTACTCTTACTTATTCTTTCTTAAGGTGCAATTATATCTACATATAAAGTCACTTTTACCTATTTGACCTTACACACACAAAAATACAACCAAAGTTATGAAGAAACTAGAAAACTAGAAAACTAATTTTTTATTCCTCTGGATCCCAGGAGATTTACCTAATCCTTTTGTGGCATGAAATAAAGTTAAGTTTTTGTATATGTTCTTTCTTAACCTATTTATAACAAATAGCTTTTCTTTCTTAACCTATTTATAACAAATTAAAAACAACAACAACAACAAGGTTTTGTTTTGTTGCATAATCATTTTCTTTCATTCACTGCAAATATAATAATCAATTTTCCCCACTTCAAGAAAAAAATCACCATTATGTATTGTAATCAGTGTTACGATCAGTGAGTCACAGGCATCATTAGAAAGAATTCAAATGCTTGGACACTTCTTACAGTAGTATATAATAGTGTATTATCTGTTAAGTTATAAAAATACAAGAACAAGCTTAAAAATGAAGTTGGTGTAATTAATTGGTATTTATTTATTCATCAACTTAAGAATTGTTTATTTGTTTGAAATTTTAAGCAAATAGAAAATTTCAAATTCTACAATGCAGCCATGTATGTGTCTTTTTCCTTCTTCCTGCTCCCCTAGTTATCCAAGTCCTCAGAGCACACTTCAGAAAGAAATATTATCATCCATCTTTTATCTTGGAATCAATGTTTAAAATGCACCTCATTATGACAATAGAAAATAGATATGAGTTTCTTTACTTGACTTCAAGCTCTTTGAAAAGTAGAATCTATTGACATCTTAACAAGTCTTTTATGCTTATCACCTAGAATGACTGCTGTATGTACTTTGTTCAGCAGATGCATTAAAAAAAGTTATATTATACACTCATAGATTTCACAAGACACAGAGCTCCTAGAGATCATCTAAAAAGAGCTAAGAATTTCCTTATCAAAGAAAGGCACAATCTAAAACTGTGCTATTTGTTGATAGAAGTTAGAGTCATCCTAGATATTTTAGTTTTGGTCTAGAACTTTTCTATGAAATTATATATAAGATGAACTTTTAAAATACTTTCATTATTGTACATTCAGATTTATGGAAGCTAAACTATCTTTGGCTTATTTACACACAAAGTGATGCAACAATTACTACCTCATCAGGAGCTCAACCTTTTTTGGTTTCCTGTTGTACGGTAGAGAGACAGAGATTCCTTCCCCACACCAAATTCTCTTTAGTGGTTTGCCATTTGCTGTGTTCTTGTGAGTATTTTCAGAATGTGATTTGGAATTGAAGCTCATTGTTTTCTCTGTTTAGTCCTCCTTTCATGGATAGATTTTCTTGACATATGTTTGGCACGAGGTGTATATATTCTGTGTGGTGTCTAATATGTATGGCTCTACAATTGGAAAACTATGCTCTGTAACCCAGGTGGTATTGCACAGAATGATTTCGCCAGTATTGATTTAAGCAGTTGATGGTTGCATTGGAGAGGGAAAGTCATTCAATTGTATCAAAGGGCTTTCAGTACAAAGCAATTGGTTAAGCTTGTACTAAATGACATTTTCAAAAGATGTCTTGAGTAATAACCTTAAATTTAATTCTAAGGTTTCCTCTATTTATTGCATTTTGCCTTCTCATTTAGTTAAAAATTTTTAAAGAAAACAAAAAAAGGCTTTGCAAAAGGGTGCTTGCTAAGCATTAAATTCACTAAGAAATATTATTTTTCTACTAACAAATTTTCTCAGCTGGCATGTGAATTTGGTGGATATAATAGTAGTCAGCTTTCTTAGAGAAATAGCACAGCAGTCTTTTCTTAGATTCCTATTTTGGGGATAGTTTAGAATAGTCACTTGCTACAAGTTTCTTATAGAAAAAAATCTTTATATTTTGGAAGCCTGCCTCAAGTTTTTAATTTTTAAAATTATTCACATTAGTTTGAAGCCATTGTTTCAGCTATCATTTCTGTGGATTCTAAGGTACCCAAAATCTGGGAAGTTTCATATATTTTAACCAAAATCTGGGAAGTTTTAGGTATGACACTTTTAGACAGCTATTAAAACATGGCAAAACTTCTTCATTGCCCATTGCCCTTTGATTGACATTAATGGCCCTTGAATTGCCTTGGTTTTCTTTCTTTCTTTTTTTTTTCAAGTAACTTACTACATTTTAACCTGGTTTTACCTGCTCTTTTTTTTTTTAATTAAAGATTTTTATTTATTTATTTGACAGAGATCACAAGCAGACAGAGAGAGAAGGAGGGGAAGCAGGCTCCCCGATGAGCAGAGAGCCCGATGCGGGGCTTGATCCCAGGACCTTGAGATCATGACCTGAGCTGAAGGCAGAAGCTTAACCCACTGAGCCACCCAGGCACCCCTGGTTTTATGTATTCTTTATGATTATTATTTACTTTCTAGCTTTTCCACTGAAATTTAAGTTCCATAAAAGCGGGAATCCTTGTACATTTAATTCAGTCATATATACCAGATGCTTGAGACAGAGAAAATGCTCAGTAAGTAGTGTTGAACAGATGAAATCTGTTCATTCATGAAAATACGAATAATGATGGATTCTTCTAAAGAACATCATTTATTAAGCAACAGCTGCGTTAATATCTGCACACTATTTCTGATGAAGAAACAACAACTAAAGATGCCCTTATTCTAGAAGAGTTTACTAAGATAAATACTAAATGAAAAAACATAAATAATTATAATATGGCTCAAGAAGAAAGTCAAGAGAGTTTCAATTTCTTCTGACAAAAGTGTCAGAAAAAGCCGTGAGGTGAAGTCACAACTGTTAGACTTCTTCTCTAGAGCTTTCTTCATCACCAGTTTCTGTGGGAGGCTTAGTAATCCTCAGGGTCCTGGGGCCTCTTCTTAAGGGTAGTGATCTTCTTCCCAGTCTATTTTTGTATGGCCAGCATACAAGAACAATTATCATTTTACAATTTCCTTGTGGTTCACTTTTTCATTTATTAAAATAGACATGACGTTTTATCTGTGGATCATTGGATGTTTTAATATTGTGATGTTTACAAATGTGAATCTGCCCTGTTATTATTCATATTTCTAGATTTCTTGAGAATTTTTGTAAATTTTGTTTAAAGGACTATATCTATTTCTAATTTATGTGTCTATATACTGTTTGTTTTTATATAACCATATACAGATATAATATATATATACACTTATATTTACATATTACATATGTATATGTACTATGTGTGCATTTACATTTATAAAAGTATATACTGTTTATGAAAATATATTATCTATTTATAAGATATACTATATGTGTATATGAATATTCATATACATTCATTAAAGGGAGAGAGAAAGAGAAATGTAGAGGGAGAGACAGAGAGAAATCAGGAGTCTATAATCCTGTCCTTTAAAAAGCACCTACTTTTGGATATCAAAGAACTAGTTTCATGAACAACAGTGTGCTGGGCCAACAAATACTGCAGAGCTATGTAGGTGAATTGGGTAAACTGGACCACATGGACAACTCTTGTTATCGACGTTAAGAATAAGCCAGAGCCTAGAAATGAATGGTTTGATTTAGGTTAGTTATTGCTCTAAGCCCATGAACTAAAATAACATGAGTTGTATGGCTTTAGTAGGAAAGAAAGACTGTAAAGATCTACCAAGAAAGTCAAACAGAACTCAAGAGACAGGAAGCCGGAGAAAGCCGCTCCATGCCAGAGCTCTTACCCAAGCATTCTTGCCTAGGCATCTCCTGAGCAAAAGCGCAGGCCAGCTGTCCCCTGCCTGTCCTGGTCTGTGGGAGGGAGAATAAGTAGAGGGAGGGAATAAGGGCCACAAAGACAGATAGATGACTGTGTTTTCATTGAGTATCAGTAGTCCCCAGTCCTACTTCTGAGTCCAGGTCTCAGGGAAGAGGAGGGTCAAAGAGGAACCTTTGTCCCATAAATTCTGGACCCTAATCTATGCCCTTGACCTTGATTGATGAGGGGCTGCTCTCCTGGAAAGTAAAGTAAAGGAACCAGCAGAAGAGGATGATGAAGAAGACTTGTTTCACTGGAGCCTGTAACTAACAATACAGATTGAAAAAAAAATATGAATATATAATAGAATTCCAACTTATAAGGTAAAATAAGGAGAAAAGGTTGATGTTAAACTTCAAACAGAAAAGTCTCAAAAGAACAAATAAAGAATGAAAATTAAGTAGCAAAATCCTTCGTTCAGTTTTTAGACAACAAAAATTCCATTTACATTGTAAACAAACACAAAGATATTCTATATCATTTTCATGTTACAGAAATAAATTTTATAATAGGAAGTAGTATATCTTTGCACATTAACCGTGTATGTGTTTTAGCTGGTGTTGAAGAAACTAATTTCATTACTTCTTGAATCTGCTAATCTCAAAACTTTCAGAGTTTGGCTAAGTGCAGAGAAAAGTTAGGGCTTTAAAAATGCAGAGGTAGGAAAATGAGCACTGGAGGACCATTCTGTTTAACTAGCTTTTTCTTTCATGCTCTGTCACCTCTCTCTTCTTTTTGCATTGGCTCTTTGTTGTTGTTGTTGTTGTTGTTCCAGGAAGGGCAAGTTCTGAACATAAATTCTGATGCTCTATAGAGAACATTCGTAGACAACACATGTTATGAAATTTCTTCAAATGATTGTGGCTTTAACCTTAGATAGGCTAACACAAATTAACAACAGCAAATGACTCATTAACTATTACTTAATATTTTTTTGGCCTTACATTTATTTTTTTTTAACACTGAGCAGGTTTTATCATGTATTTTGAACATTGGAAAGCTTCATACTTCTTTTTTTTTTTAAGATTTTTAAAATTTATTTAATAGAGATCACAAGTAGGCAGAGAGCAGGCAGAGAGAGGAGGAGGAAGCAGGCTCCCTGCCAAGCAGAGAGCCTGATGTGGGGCTCGCTCCAGCGACCCTGGGATCATGACCTGAGCCAAAGGCAGAGACTTTAACCCACTGAGCCACCCAGGTGCCCTGGAAAGCTTCATATTTCAAAATATTTTGTTTACATATAGTTTGCACACATCATCTTCAGTATTTTATTCACTGTGGATAATGCATTGTAATGGATCTATTTCTGATCTATTGTTTATATAAACTAAAAAGAGATTGAAGTATACAAATTGCTTTCCTAGTGAAGTGTACTAATTAATGATTTCTTTGCTCAAAAAAGTATGCATACTTTTAAAGATAATTAATTTTATTTTCAGAAATTAGATCATGGATATTGGGGATTAGGGTTCAGTTTTCCCTTATCTATTATATTGAATGAGAAAAAAAAAAACTTAAGAATATGTGTAGTGAAGTCAAAATGTGTATTATTCAACACTATTTAACATTTTTGGTTACTCATTTGGAGACTTATTTTATTTTCAGTGTGATAAAATAATTTTTCCTTAAAATATGCTTTAATCTCTAATAGAAGAGGAGTCATTTTTACACTGTCCTTCTGGATTTAGCTCTGATATATGAGAGTAAAGAAGTGTTGCCCAGGAAAAGTATATTTTTAAGAAAGGAGAAGAAGGTATTGTTTAAAAATGATAGGTTTTATATGGTTGTATGGATTCTGATTCATATAGGAGTTTGATAGGTAGCCTCTAAGATGTCCCTACTAATCCCTACCTTCTGGTATTTATGACTTTGGGTAATCTCTTCCCCTTGAGGAACTGCTTCTAACCCATAGATTACAGCAACAGTAAAAGGATGTCATTTCCATAACTAGGTTAAAAAATATTGTGATTTCTGTCTTGCTAGCTCAATCTCTTTATTGCTGTCTTAGTTTGAATGCTTTGAAATAATGAACTGCGTTTTAGGGAACCTCATGTAACAACAACAACAAAAAAAAACCTGAGGCCATCAGTCCAATAATCTGTGAGGAACTGTCCTGTCAACTATGTGAACTTGGAAGACAATCTTTCTCCAGTCAAAACTTAAGATGACTGCAGTTCAGGAACACTTTGCAGCCCCAGAATAAAAGATTTGAGTAAATTGAGCCTGGATTCCTGATTCACAAAAACTGTTGTTTTAAACTATGGAGTTTTAGGGTAATTTTCTAGGCAATAGTAGATAATCAATACACTGAGATATAAACATGTTTCCTTATTTTGCCTGCAAGGTATATGAGATAACAGAATACTTCATTATGGCTTATGTAAAATCATGTTTTAGAATCTATAATTAATGGGCAGATAAACATAGGAGTTTGTGATGCTTAAATACTACAACTCCATGCGTAGTATGTATTTTATGCATGTGCTCACATTCTAATGTAATTTGCATTATTTTAGATGCATCGTGTATGACAACTGAAGTGTGCATATTATTTTGGAATAATCTTATCTGTAGTTAGTAGAGGTTATTTAATAGCAGATAATATTTGAAGAAACAGCTATTATAAATCTCATATTTTATAAACATTCTTAATTTCAAATTTCATACATGTGGTTTAAAAAAAGAATTAGCATGGATTAATGGCTAGCTTTCAAAATAAACCAAAGATCAATTTATTTTAAGGTAACAACACTTTCTCTATTTAAGAATGTTTTGCTTAGTTTCAAGATAATTCACTCATATTCTGAAACAAATTTGAAGGCATTAAACCATTGTCATGACATGTGGTGAATCCTAACATGTGCTTATTGCTTTGCTGAAACACAAGAAAGAGCATATACAGCAATAGTATTTAAAATGCATGGCTTATGTTTGACTCTGGGTGACAAGCAAGTGACAATGATAGATCCAAATGCAATCCCGACTTAGAGCGTCAATTAGGAAAATGGCAAAGGCCTTTCCAACATTATAAATTACTCTGTGAATGCCAGTAACAAAAGCTCTCACTGCCAGTAATTTTGCATGATTACAGTTTGGACAAAAGATAGCTGATGAAGGTGAAGCCTTATTATTTATGATGCTGAAACATATTTCTTACCAGATGTATGACTTCAACATAATCAAAACAATTTCTACAACTCTAAAACACACCTATGTGAAACAAATTGCACATTGAAGCCACATTTTATGTCTTTAAATTACAGCACTAGTATTTTTTTGAGATATTAAGATCCAAGTTCTTAACATTCATATAGCAGGTTCTGTTCTATGAAAAGACATATATGCATATCTTGATTATCAGTTACATCAGTTACTGATGATGGCAAATGAATCATTATAAGATTAGCTGCCTCTTCAGAATGCCTTAGAATAATAGTGTTAATACTATATATACACTGTTAGCTTTAGATTTTCAGGAAAGAATACAAAGTTTACGTTTTACTTTGTGTGACAAACAAGTGGGCAATCTCTTATAATACAATTTATAAAGTACTTTATGTTACCCTTAAAACATAGTACATTTCTGGACTGCCTGCTGCTCATGGTGTGATGTATTGTTTGCTGATGCATGTGCTAATAGTGTCAAGCATCTCCCAAATAATAAGACCATAAGTTCATCACTCTGACCCTTCAACCATTGGTTCTTGAGTCTCATCTTTAAAAATGGAGAACTTTAAGGGTTAAGGAGGATCTAATAGTTTTTTGTTTAGGTTCATAAAATTTAAAGTTAAAAGCTACCTTAAATTTTATGAACTTTAAGCCCTGTATTTTCCTTCTATGGAAACGAGAACTCAGAAAAGTTAAGTGACTTCTTTGAGGTCAGTTAATTGGAAACTTCAAATAACGTCATGAAAAGTCAAGATCTATTAGTAGAGCAAAATGTCTTCTTGAAAGACAGTTAACACCATAAATAATTGTTCTATCCTCTCTGAATACTTAGTATCAGGTAAAAAAAAAATGTAGAAACCACTCTAGATACTGCAAACAGAAAAAGGTTTATATCAAGGTATTGATTACAAAGACATTAGAAAGTGCTGGAAGGGCCATCATGAAGGAAGATACAGCTGAACACAGAAAAAAACTGGCTTCTCCTTTCCTTCTGTGCTTCCAGACTCCCATTATTTGTGCATTGGGGAAAATTGAAAAAGATAGAAGACAAGAGAATCTTAGACCTGTGGTTTGCAGGCTTCAGCCCAAGAGGTATAAAAGGAATTATAAAATTGACTTTGGAATGGATAGTCAACAGGAATGACATAATGAGAAACAGGTACTTTTGATTCCTGTAAAAGTAATGCATGTTCTATGTTCTCTATTCTACAGTATTTCCATAGAAATATCAACATTTTAATGATTTTTCTCAGTGGTCAAATTAAGAAAGAGAAAGGGGGACAGGTTTAATTTTCAGTTCATATCAAAATAGAGAAACTATATTGCCAGCCAAATGAAGCACACATCAATATCCTTCTACTTATTAATGATACAGAGAGCTCATTCCGTACTTAAACTGTGGACAGATGCTCAGCATTGAGAGAAATGGAGAGTTGTGTGTGTGTGTGTGTGTGTGTGTGTGTGCCAACAAGATTTGTCTGTGCCCCCAAGTAGAGTTTCTCTTTTGTCTGTATACTTACTTTGAAATGGATCTCAGATCTTTAGATTTCTACCAAATAGAATTTACTTAACAAGAGATCAATTTAGCAACAGTGTTTTAAGCAAAAATAATCTAGGAAAGACTAAGTAGAGGTCTCCTTCAAAATTTAAATTAGATATCTCTTTTAGCTTTTCTTCTTATTGGGGAGCCTGAGTGGCTCAGTTGCTTAAGCAACTGATGCTTGATCTCATGGGTGGTCACGTGTGAGATGGAGCTTCATGCTCAGTGAGAAGTCTGTTTGAGATTCTCTCTCTCCTCTACCTCTGCCCTTCCTCCACTTGCTCCCTCTCTAAAAACAAACAAATATCGAAGAGATTACTGCCTATGTTCATTTCTAGGACTCTGATGGATTCCTGTCTCACGTTGAGGTCTTTTATCCATTTTGAGTTTATCTTTGTGTATGGTGTAAGAGAATGGTCGAGTTTCATTCTTCTACATATAGCTGTCCAGTTTTCCCAGCACCATTTATTGAAGAGACTGCCTTTTTTCCACTGTATATTTTTTCCTGTTTTGTCGAAGATTATTTGACCATAGAGTTGAGGGTCCATATCTGGACTCTTTACTCTGTTCCACTGGTCTATGTGTCTGTTTTTATGCCAGTACCATCTGTCTTGGTGATCACAGCTTTGTAGTAAAGCTTGAAATCAGGTAGCGTGATGTCCCCTGTTTTATTTTTGTTTTTCAACATTTCCTTAGCGATTCAGGGTCTCTCCTGATTCCATACAAATTTTTGGATTATTTGCTCCAGCTCTTTGAAAAATACCGGTGGAATTTTGATCGGAATGGCATTAAAAGTATAGATTGCTCTAGGCAGTATAGACATTTTAACAATGTTTATTCTTCTGATCCAAGAGCATGGAATGGTCTTCCATCTTTTTGTGTCTTCTTCAATTTCTTTCATGAGTGTTCTGTAGTTCCTCGAATACAGATCCTTTACCTCTTTGGTTAGGTTTATTCCCAGGTATTTTATGGTTCTTGGTGCTGTAGTAAATGGAATCGATTCTCTAATTTCCCTTTCTGTATTTTCATTGTTAGTGTATAGGAAAGCCACTGATTTCTGCACATTGACTTTGTATCCTGCCACGTTGCTGAATTGCTGTATGAGTTCTAGTAGTTTGGGGGTGGGGTCTTTTGGGTTTTCCATATATAGAATCATGTCATCTGTGAAGAGAGTTTGACTTCTTCATTGTCAATTTGGATACCTTTTATTTCTCTTTGTTGTCTGATTGCTGTTGCTAGGACTTCTAATACTATGTTGAACAAGAGTGGATAAGGAAGATGTGGTCCATATACACTATGGAGTATTATGCCTCCATCAGAAAGGACGAATACCCAACTTTTGTAGCAACATGGATGGGACTGGAAGAGATTATGCTGAGTGAAATAAGTCAAACAGAGAGAGTCAATTAACATATGGTTTCACTTATTTGTGGAGCATAACAAATAGCATGGAGGACATGGGGAGTTAGAGAGGAGAAGGGAGTTCGGGGAAATTGGAAGGGGAGGTGAACCATGAGAGACTATGGACTCTGAAAAACAATCTGAAGGTTTTGAAGGGGCGGGGGGTGGGAGGTTGGGATACCAGATGGTGGGTATTATAGAGGGCATGTATTGCATGGAGCACTGGGTGTGGTACAAAAATAATGAATACTGTTATGCTGAAAATAAAAAATAAATTAAAAACAAACAAACAAATAGGGCGCCTGGGTGGCTCAGTGGGTTAAAGCCTCTGCCTTCAGTTCAGGTCATGATCCTAAGGTCCTGGGACCGAGCCCCGCATTGGGCTCTCTGCTCAGCAGAGGGGAGCCTGCTTCCCTTCCTCTCTCTCTGCCTGCCTCTCTGCCTACTTGTGATCTCTGTCTGTCAAATAAATAAATAAAATCTTTAAAAAAAATAAAATGAAAACAAACAAATAAATCTAAAATTTTTTCTTCTTACTGTTTAAGAAGATGTCTGCCTCTTTTCGATACAGCCTCTAATATTTCTTTCCTTTATCTTTGGAGTAATTTAAATTTTACTTCAAGTCTTCAGAGTATATTCACCAGCAGACACACAGGCCAGCTCTTCAAGAACTCTACATATTAAAGTTCAGTTTTCCCAGGAAGAAGAGTTCAAGAAGTTTATTTCTGTGTAGGAAGTTTCCTGGAGAATGAATTTAGGATCAACATTTGCAAGGAGCTAAAGATGTAGGAGTAGCAAGAGGTAGAAGGTGAGCTCAGATGCAGTCACAACAAGGGCTTCAGCCTGTTTCAAAAGGAGCTCTGGACCTAGCACAGTTCTCCCTGAACTGGTATAAAGCAGCTGAGATTTTACACCCCTCACACAGACTAGTCTTGGATGTGGCTGCCCCATGATAGGGATGCGCCTTTGAATGATGATTTCTTCAACCAAGGGCAACCAACCTGAAGAGGTATTAAGCTATGAGCTGCCATTAACACTATCAGGGTCTGGGGAGATGAGATGTTCTGAAGGAGAGTTCTGGGTTTGTACCCAGTGTCCATGACTAGAGGGATGGTAGATTCTCCTGTATGATGACTTTTTTTTTTTTTTTAATGTGAGTTTTAACCATATTGTTTGACTTTCATTAAGCAAATATTTTACCTCTTGCAAAATCTACCTCAGTGTCTCTAAGATGATGCTAAAAAGACTCAAAACAACAATTACTTTTACCCCTATCTAGACTTTCTGCCTCCTGGCCCTCTTTCCTCACACCTTATTTTATTAACTGGGGCATAACTCATCATCAAGCTACCCCTTTGGGTGCCACATTACTTTACTCACTTCACTTATTTAAATACTGATAAATTCCTTGCTTTTCCTTCTGGGGTGCTTTCTCTGTCCCTTCATAGCAAGGTGGAGCTCTTCTGTGTCAGTGAAGGCCTCAAGGTTTTCTTTGGAACTTAAAGAATAACTCTTGATGGCTAGAGTCAACAACATAACATGAGAATGCAAAGTTGCCTTGGTGAGCTGGAGAAATTCATAGCCTTGTTTTCTTCCACAGGACACTCAAATAATAAATAGGGTTCACTCCTATGTTCCTGACTCAAAAAGAGAGTACAATATTGTCACATGTCAGAGTGCAACATGTCAGAGTGCATTGCATCTCTGACCTCTGAAAGGGAGAAAAGCAGCTCATCTGCTGCCCTCATCCAGGCTCCCTCCCCCACAACTCATGAAGTCAGTATAATTTAACATCTGACATTTCTATTCTCAGTATTTCCTCACTGGGCAAGCAGGATAAAGATCCCTCTGTCATAAGATGCTTATCTCCATGTTGGAAAAAACAGACTGCTGGGTATTTCTTTTATATATATATTTTCTGAATATCTCAGATGGCCCTGAAACCTTTCCAAATATTATTTGGGACAAATTTATCCACACCAAAACTGAATCTGTGATCTTTGCCTTTGCATGACCCCAAGGTTGCTAGCTTTCTAATTAGAGGTAGGGAAGCTGACTGCCCTGAGTTGATAGGATCTTAGCTGGGTGGAAAACAACTTCACTAGCTCTCTAATATGAAATGATACATCCAGTCCAAACTTTTGCACTTGGTTTTGCTGTCAGAGAGTAGCCAATGTCGCCTTCTACTTTTGAAGCTCCAAAATAGCTCTGCTAACACTGAGAATGTGACAGCTCAGTTCTGACATGGGAAAATCTAGGTTTCTTCAGAAAGTCTTTGTTATGCATCAGTGTTGGACAGGCTTGTGCAGCCTGCCCTAATTTTCCACATCTTACCTCCACTTTGCCTATCATATTTCTCTCTGTAAAAAAATCTCTCAGGACTTAACATATATGTGCTAGTCTTTTCTCCTTGATGCTGATGTCTGGTAACAAACTTGACATACAATTTCCTATAATAGTCCTCATTACTGAAAACACATTCAAGTGCTCTCAGCCACAGTGACAGACACATTTGTGAAATTAAGATCATAGAAATCCTAATGGTGACCCCTGAAAAAAATGTATCAAATTTCATTGCTTCTCCCTCTGACGCCTGACACTTTACTTACACAGTGGTGGGTTCCTCACCACAACTTAGTCCTTCTTTCTAATCTCTGGCACAATTCTTTTTCACTTTTTTGTTATAGCATATAGTTTCAATCTTAAAGGCTCACTGCACAAGTCTGTTTTAGCAGATGAAGAAAGCATAGGTCCTAGAAACTACCAAAGCATAACTGCCTTTTGAGGAGAATACCCAAAATTTTTGGAAAATTTGAGTCTTTCAAAGCAGGGTTGAAGAGTAGTAGTGACTTGACAGAACTTTGTGCATACTACCAAGTTAGTTCATGGAATATTCTGCAAACATTGTGTCTTAAACAGAGCACTCCCCTGTCCTCCAAAGTAGGAATATGCCAATTCAGTTTTTTCCTTAACTTTCTTATGACACTGAAATCAAATACAATGGACCAGTGTTCAAACCAAACTCTCAGCTGAGATTTAGATGTATCTTCATCAATTATAGTGAGGCTTCTAAGTACTGCATCTTTGTTTGTGGATTTTAGTTGTGAGCTTAAATTGTCCAGATATGACTTTCACCAAAAGACAGCCATTATTTTTGCCCTAGTCTAGCTCTGAATCACAAATACAGTGTTCTTGGATTATCCCCAGATGCAAACTTCTGTCCAAGCCACTTTGTGAGCTACATGGTTTCTACCAACATGTATCACAGAGAAAGCTTAGGTAGTTTGCATTGAGCAGCACATAAAATATTAATTCCTAAACACATGAACACACACACACACCCTTCAAATCAGGCTTCTTTCTAAAAATTATATCAAGGATTTCTGAGAGCAGACTTTCTTTCTCCACTTTCCATTAAATTGTCAACCACTAAAATCTCTCCTTTCTTATATAGAACAATTGAACTCAATCTCAAATTGACAATACTATTTCTTACTTACTATTTTCTGCAACTCTGGCTTCCTGGCCCCCAAGGAAGCTTATTAAAGTATTAAGGTATTATTAAATACCTATTGATTTACCTATTATTAAAGGAAGCTTACAGAATCTTCATACAACATGAGTAGATCTAATTCCAGGAAGAAGGATAAGAGTTATCCTACCAGCAACAAGGAAAAGTAAAATCATGTTTATAACATTATATCAAAAGTAAACAGCAACAGACATTGTAACAACATATATTCTCTGTTGTAAAGAAAGAAAATGTCCTTTAGCAATAAAATTAAGAACAGTTTTTAAAAACAAACTTTAAGAAATTACAAATTGAAGATGAAAAACCTTTGATATCTATATGTAGGAAGGACTAAAGAACAAAAATCAGAGAAGTCTGGACCTATTAGCACATGTGACTAAAAAGAAATAACAGGAGGATACCCAGAAGAAGCAATTCAAAACACAACACTCCTATCACAACATCCTGATAAGCATTTTTGCAGTTTATTCCATTCAATTATGCTTTTAATAACTGCATGGCAATATAGATCTGGTTTTCATTTTATAAGTGAGGATTCTCAACTTTTGTTGCAGTTTTACAGATACATGGATTTTTTTTTTTTAGATTAGCATATAAACTAAATGGATTCCACATGACTATCATAGTCAAGATTTGGAGTCTAAAGTAAAAAAAAATATATATATATATATACACATATATATATATACACACATATATCTGTATATGTATATATAGAGAGAGTAATTCCTGAACATGCCATGTACAAAGGAAATGCTTTTCATTATTAGGACATTTCCCCCTCACCTCTCCTTTTCTCCTCCATCCTATTCACTTATTCAGAATAATTTTATGAATTTTCAAATGCAACTTGTTAACTTATTTCTATGATCACATCAGGTTTATAAGCAGGAAAGTTAAAGAAAGAGGTCACTATATATATATATATAGAGAGAGAGAGAGAGAGAGAGCAAGAAATTATGAAATAGCCACAAAAAGTAGTAGTAACTTAGAAAGTTTAGTAAATGATATTATTCAATTATAAGCCATTTGGCTGTTGAAATAGGTTTCACACATGAGTACTAAATTTCAGAGATCTTTGCTTTTGCTCTATTACTTACTGTAATGCTAATTACCCTTAGCTCAAAATGGCATGAAGAGATAAAATTAATGGGTATATGTTTAAAGCAGTGTCATGAACAGAGGGGAAATATACAGAGTAGGTGTTAAGATTCATTTTAAATGTGTATACAATTAGACTGGACAGTGGGAAGAATGTTTTGCCCAACTTGGTAAGAGTATTAGTCTTATTAGTCTGTATTTGGTAAGAACTTGAATTTATTTGCCTTTTTAGGAGGCAGTGAAAAATTGTTTCTTTTTTAACAAAACTACCGATCAAAATGAGATTTCTCTTTCTTAAAAACATGGACTGTTAAAAAAAATAAAAAACATGGACTGTTTGCAGTGTTAGTTTTTCTACTAATAATGAGGCAGTATAGTATATGTGACTCACTGTTATAATCCCAATAACTTTAGATTTTATCTTGGTTGTATTTCACATCATTTTGCTTCTCAGTTCAGATTTCTTTTGAATGCAGTTCTAGTGTGATCAAGAGATATCTAAATTATATTCTTTAAAATCACTTTTTGGTACTATTTTGTCGTATTGTCTACTGTGTCAGCTCTGTCTTCCATTTTTATCAATCAAAATGTGAAACTTGGGGGGAGGAGTCAAGATGGCGGAGAAGTAGCAGGCTGAGACTACCTCAGCTAGCAGATCAGCTAGAGATCTTATCTAAAGATTGCAAACACCTGCAAATCCATCGGCAGATCGAAGAGAAGAAGAACAGCAATTCTAGAAACAGAAAAACAACCACTTTCTGAAAGGTAGGACTGGCGGAGAAGTGAATCCAAAGCGACGGGAAGATAGACCCCGGGGGGAGGGGCCGGCTCCCGGCAAGCGGCGGAGCAACGGAGCACAAAATCGGGACTTTTAAAAGTCTGTTCCGCTGAGGGACATCGCTCCGGAGGCTAAACTGGGGCGAAGCCCACACGGGATCGGCGTGACCTCAGGTCCCGCGGGGTCACAGAAGGATCGGGGGTGTCTGAGTGTCGCAGAGCTTGCGGATATTGGAACGGGAAAGCCGGCTGCAGAGACAGAGCCGACAGTAAGCTCGCAGCTCGGAGTTGCCTTGAACCGGTCGCAAGCTCGGTGAGCTCGGAGCGCGGCCGGAGGTCAGGCAGACGCGAGTTACTAGGAGCTGTTCGCTGAGGGCGCACTGGGGAGCGGGGCCCCGGGCTCTCGGCTCCTCCGGGCCGGAGACCAGGAGGCCGCCATTTGTATTCCCGTCCTCCGGAACTCTACGGAAAGCGCTCAGGGAACAAAAGCTCCTAAAAACAAAGCCGAGCAGATCACTCAGCCCGGCCCCTGGTAAGGGTGGTGTAATTCCGCCTGGGGCAAAGACACTTGAGAATCACTACACCAGGCCCCTCCCCCAGAAGATCAACAAGAAATCCAGGCAAGACCAAGTTCACCTACCAAGGAGTGCAGTTTCAATACCAAGGAGAGAGCAGCAGAATTCCAGAGGAGGAGAAAACAAACCACGGAACTCATGGCTTTCTGCCTGTGATTTTTTAGTCTTGCAGTTTATTTTTTTTTCTTTTTCATTTATTTTCTCTTCTTCTGCTAAAATTTTTTATAATTTTACCCTTTCCTTTTTTAACATTTTTTAACTAGATTATCTAATATATATATATTTTGCTTTTTTATACTTTTCTTTATTCATTTTCTTTTTTTTAATTCTTTTTTTTTCTTTCTTTCTTTTTGAACCTCTTTTTAACCCCAAATCAGAAGAGATCCTAATCTCTTCAATCCTTTTTTTTTCTTAATTCTTTTTTAAATTCTTGATTGAATTTTTAATTCAATCTCTTTTTTTTAATTCTTTTTTTCTTTTTTTTCTTTCTTTCTTTTTGAACCTCTTTTTATCCCCAAATCAGAAGAGATCCCAATCAGAAGAGATTGGGAGATCCCAATCAGAAGAGATTGGGAGATCCCAATCAGAAGAGATTGGGAGATCCCAATCAAAGGAGATCCCAATCAGAGGAGATCCCTCACCCAATCGTGAGGGGGGAGAAACCCCCCCGCATGATTTGGGATCTCTTCTGATTTGGTTAAAGCATATTTTCCTGGGATTGTTGCCACCCTTTTAGTATTTTACTTGCTCCTTCATATACTCTTAGCTGGACAAAATGACAAGGCGGAAAAATTCACAACAAAAAAAAGAACAAGAGGCAGTACCGAAGGCTAGGGACCTAATCAATACAGACATTGGTAATATGTCAGATCTAGAGTTCAAAATCACAATTCTCAAGGTTATAGCCGGGCTTGAAAAAGGCATGGAAGATATTAGAGAAACCCTCTCCAGAGATATAAAAGCCCTTTCTGGAGAAATAAAAGAACTAAAATCTAACCAAGTTGAAATCAAAAAAGCTATTAATGAAGTTCAATCAAAAATGGAGGCTCTCACTGCTAGGATAAATGAGGCAGAAGAAAGAATTAGCGATATAGAAGACCAAATGACAGAGAATAAAGAAAATGAGCAAAAGAGGGACAAACAGCTACTGGACCATGAGGGGAGAATTCGAGAGATAAGTGACACCATAAGACGAAACAACATTAGAATAATTGGGATTCCAGAAGAAGAAGAAAGAGAGAGGGGAGCAGAAGGTATACTGGAGAGAATTATTGGGGAGAATTTCCCCAATATGGCAAAGGGAACGAGCATCAAAATTCAGGAGGTTCAGAGAACGCCCCTCAAAATCAATAAGAATAGGCCCACACCCCGTCACCTAATAGTAAAATTTACAAGCCTTAGTGACAAAGAGAAAATCCTGAAAGCAGCCCGGGAAAAGAAGTCTGTAACATACAATGGTAAAAGTATTAGATTGGCAGCTGACTTATCCACAGAGACCTGGCAGGCCAGAAAGAGCTGGCATGACATTTTCAGAGCACTAAACGAGAAAAACATGCAGCCAAGAATACTATATCCAGCTAGGCTATCATTGAAAATAGAAGGAGAGATTAAAAGCTTCCAGGACAAACAAAAACTGAAAGAATTTGCAAACACCAAACCAGCTCTACAGGAAATACTGAAAGGGGTCCTCTAAGCAAAGAGAGAGCCTACAAGTGGTAGATCAGAAAGGAACAGAGACAATATACAGTAACAGTCACCTTACAGGCAATACAATGGCACTAAAATCATATCTCTCAATAGTTACCCTGAATGTTAATGGGCTAAATGCCCCAATCAAAAGACACAGGGTATCAGAATGGATAAAAAAACAAAACCCATCTATATGTTGCCTCCAAGAAACTCATTTTAAACCCGAAGACACCTCCAGGCTTAAAGTGAGGGGGTGGAAAAGAATTTACCATGATAATGGACATCAGAAAAAAGCAGGAGTGGCAATCCTTATATCAGATCAATTAGATTTTAAGCCAAAGAGTATAATAAGAGATGAGGAAGGACACTATATCATACTCAAAGGGTCTGTCCAACAAGAAGATCTAACAATTTTAAATATCTATGCCCCCAACGTGGGCGCAGCAAACTATATAAACCAATTAATAACAAAATCAAAGAAACACCTCAACAATAATACAATAATAGTAGGGGACTTTAACACTCCCCTCACTGAAATGGACAGATCATCCAAGCAAAAGATCAACAGGGAAATAAAGGCCTTAAATGATACACTGGATGAGATGGACATCACAGATATATTCAGAACATTTCATCCCAAAGCAACAGAATACACATTCTTCTCTAGTGCACATGGAACATTCTCCAGAATAGATCACATCCTCGGTCCTAAATCAGGACTCAACCGGTATCAAAAGATTGGGATCATTCCCTGCATATTTTCAGACCACAATGCTCTGAAGCTAGAACTCAACCACAAGAGGAAGTTTGGAAAGAACACAAATACATGGAGACTAAACAGCATCCTTCTAAAGAATGAATGGGTCAACCGGGAAATTAAAGAAGAATTGAAAAAAATCATGGAAACAAATGATAATGAAAATACAACGGTTCAAAATCTGTGGGACACAACAAAGGCAGTCCTGAGAGGAAAATATATAGCGGTACAAGCTTTTCTCAAGAAACAAGAAAGGTCTCAGGTACACAACCTAACCCTACACCTAAAGGAGCTGGAGAAAGAACAAGAAAGAAACCCTAAGCCCAGCAGGAGAAGAGAAATCATAAAGATCAGAGCAGAAATCAATGAAATAGAAACCAAAAAAACAATAGAAAAAATCAACCAAACTAGGAGTGGTTCTTTGAAAGAATTAATAAAATTGATAAACCCTTGGCCAGACTTATCAAAAAGAAAAGAGAAAGGACCCAAATAAATAAAATCATGAATGAAAGAGGAGAGATCACAACTAACACCAAAGAAATACAAACTATTATAAGAACATACTATGAGCAACTCTACGCCAACAAATTTGACAATCTGGAAGAAATGGATGCATTCCTAGAAACATATAAACTACCAAAATTGAACCAGCAAGAAATAGAAAGCCTGAACAGACCCATAACCAGTAAGGAGATTGAAACAGTCATTAAAAATCTCCAAACAAACAAAAGCCCAGGGCCAGATGGCTTCCCGGGGGAATTCTACCAAACATTTAAAGAAGAACTAATTCCTATTCTCCTGAAACTGTTCCAAAAAATAGAAATGGAAGGAAAACTCCCAAACTCATTTTATGAGGCCAGCATCACCTTGATCCCAAAACCAGACAAGGATCCCATCAAAAAAGAGAGCTATAGACCAATATCCTTGATGAACACAGATGCAAAAATTCTCACCAAAATACTAGCCAATAGGATTCAACAGTACATTAAAAGGATTATTCACCACGACCAAGTGGGATTAATCCCAGGGCTGCAAGGTTGGTTCAACATCCGCAAATCAGTCAATGTGATACAACACATCAATAAAAGAAAGAACAAGAACCATATGATACTCTCAATAGATGCTGAAAAAGCATTTGACAAAGTACAGCATCCCTTCCTGATCAAAACCCTTCAAAGTGTAGGGATAGAGGGCACATACCTCAATATCATCAAAGCCATCTATGAAAAACCCACTGCAAATATCATTCTCAATGGAGAAAAACTGAAAGCTTTTCCACTAAGGTCAGGAACACGGCAGGGATGTCCATTATCACCACTGCTATTCAACATAGTACTAGAAGTCCTAGCCTCAGCAATCAGACAACAAAAGGAAATTAAAGGCATCCAAATCGGCAAAGAAGAAGTCAAATTATCACTCTTCGCAGATGATATGATACTCTATGTGGAAAACCCAAAAGACTCCACTCCAAAACTGCTAGAACTTATACAGGAATTCAGTAAAGTGTCAGGATATAAGATCAATGCACAGAAATCAGTTGCATTTCTCTACACCAAAAACAAGACAGAAGAAAGAGAAATTAAGGAGTCAATCCCATTTACAATTGCACCCCAAACCATAAGATACCTAGGAATAAACCTAACCAAAGAGGTTAAGAATCTATACTCAGAAAACTATAAAGTACTCATGAAAGAAATTGAGGAAGACACAAAGAAATGGAAAAATGTTCCATGCTCCTGGATTGGAAGAATAAATATTGTGAAAATGTCTATGCTACCTAAAGCAATCTACACATTTAATGCAATTCCTATCAAAGTACCATCCATCTTTTTCAAAGAAATGGAACAAATAATTTTAAAATTTATATGGAACCAGAAAAGACCTCGAATAGCCAAAGGGATATTGAAAAACAAAGCCAAAGTTGGTGGCATCACAATTCCGGACTTCAAGCTTTATTACAAAGCTGTCATCATCAAGACAGCATGGTACTGGCACAAAAACAGACACATAGATCAATGGAACAGAATAGAGAGCCCAGAAATAGACCCTCAACTCTATGGTCAACTAATCTTCGACAAAGCAGGAAAGAATGTCCAATGGAAAAAAGACAGCCTCTTCAATAAATGGTGTTGGGAAAATTGGACAGCCACGTGCAGAAAAATGAAATTGGACCATTTCCTTACACCACACACAAAAATAGATTCAAAATGGATTAAGGACCTCAATGTGAGAAAGGAATCCATCAAAATCCTTGAGGAGAACACAGGCAGCAACCTCTTCGACCTCAGCCGCAGCAACATCTTCCTAGGAACATCGCCAAAGGCAAGGGAAGCAAGGGCAAAAATGAACTTTTGGGATTTCATCAAAATCAAAAGCTTTTGCACAGCAAAGGAAACAGTTAACAAAACCAAAAGACAACTGACAGAATGGGAGAAGATATTTGCAAACGACATATCAGATAAAGGACTAGTGTCCAAAATCTATAAAGAACTTAACAAACTCAACACCCAAAGAACAAATAATCCAATCAAGAAATGGGCAGAGGACATGAACAGACACTTCTGCAAAGAAGACATCCAGATGGCCAACAGACACATGAAAAAGTGCTCCATATCACTCGGCATCAGGGAAATACAAATCAAAACCACAATGAGATATCACCTCACACCAGTCAGAATGGCTAAAATCAACAAGTCAGGAAATGACAGATGCTGGTGAGGATGCGGAGAAAGGGGAACCCTCCTACACTGTTGGTGGGAATGCAAGCTGGTGCAACCACTCTGGAAAACAGCATGGAGGTTCCTCAAAATGTTGAAAATAGAACTGCCCTATGACCCAGCAATTGCACTACTGGGAATTTACCCTAAAGATACAAACGTAGTGATCCAAAGGGGCACGTGCACCCGAATGTTTATAGCAGCAATGTCCACAATAGCCAAACTATGGAAAGAACCTAGATGTCCATCAACAGATGAATGGATCAAGAAGATGTGGTATATATACACAATGGAATACTATGCAGCCATCAAAAGAAACGAAATCTTGCCATTTGCGACAACATGGATGGAACTAGAGCGTATCATGCTTAGCGAAATAAGTCAAGCGGAGAAAGACAACTATCATATGATCTCCCTGATATGAGGAAGTGGTGATGCAACATGGGGGCTTAAGTGGGTAGGAGAAGAATCCATGAAACAAGATGGGATAGGGAGGGAGACAAACCATAAGTGACTCTTAATCTCACGAAACAAACTGTGGGTTGCTGGGGGGAGGGGGGTTGGGAGAAGGGGAGTAGGGTTATGGACATTGGGGAGGGTATGTGCTTTTGGGTAAATTGGAAGGGGAGATGAACCATGAGAGACTATGGACTCTGAAAAACAATCTGAGGGGTTTGAAGTGGCGGGGGGGTGGGAGGTTGGGGTACCAGGTGGTGGGTATTGTGGAGGGCACGGCTTGCATGGAGCACTGGGTGTGGTGAAAAAATAATGAATACTGTTTTTCTGAAAATAAATAAATTGGAAAAAAAAATGTGAAACTTGAAAAGTTGTTCATGATGTCATATTATATGGGTTCATAATAATGAAATAGAGTATGGGTGGGTGTGTAAGATACGTGTTATGTGTGTTTATATAAGTATATGACCAATTTATATCTATTCTTCCATTCGTCCATCCACCCATCTATATTTATAGATTTTATCCCACGAAATTCATTCCTTAAAGATAACTTCTTTGTATTAGGAAATGGATGTCATCTACAAGAATAGATTTTCCTATACTGTACTTCTGCTTTAAGGAAATCTCAGTTCTTTCTTCCTTGGTTTATTCTTGCTTGAGTCTTGACAGTTTACAAACCATTTCTACTATGCTATCACAGAGATTTTTCTAAAGCACAGAGCTTCCATGTTCCCCTTTATGTCCCAAGTCCTATGGGATAGAAGTCCAAACTTTATAGTAAATCCACAAAGGAGGGAATCTGCTGTTTTCATAGAATCAACATTAGTCCTCTCCTACTTGGTAACAATGCTTTGATTTTTCTCTATATAAAGCAGTCTGTCTTCCTGGTTTGCAAATCCTATGAGATATCAAATAAAATTTTATGTTGTATCCCCAAAGGAGGGAACCAGACCAATAACAACCCCACTTATCTGGTAACCAGTACCTCAGTTTTTCTTCTCCTATGATGCATGCAACATCTTTGGGGGCGGAGACTATGTTGGACATAGAACTCACACTTGTCAAACTGTGCTTTACCTTCTGGGCATTTACATTTTGAGAGAGAATTGAGTAAAAAGGGTTGTAGTGATTGAATCAAGACTTGGTCTCTGCTTACTTCTGGTTAAATCCTCTCATTTTGTCTTAATTTTTTCCTGAGACTCAGGTCCTCAGCTTCTACCTTGATTCTAAGAGATGTAGCAGATGGTTCCAATTAGGTTTGGTATCATTGCTTTTGCATAAATAAGAGAGTCCTTGCTATTATTTATAATCAAAAGATCCCCATTAATCCAGGGTTCATGATGGGCTCTTTGCCTACCTCTTCTGCTCTAACCACTCAAGATAAGCTCCTCTTATAGTTCTTACTCATATCTGTGCCTTTTTAATGGCAAATCCATTTGCTGGATGTCTTTTTTGGCATCTTTCTTCTTTATAAACCTACTTATTCTTATCTTTTCCTTTCAGTTGTTTCCCTTGGGAAGCCAATCTTATGGTTCTTAACTTCTCATATTAGAAGAGGTTCCTCTTTCACACATTCCAATTGCAAGAAACTTATGCAAATTTTTTAAAAATATTTTTTATTTATCTATTTGACAGACAGAGATCACAAGTAGGCAGAGAGGCAGGCAGAGAGAGAGGAAGGGAAACAAGCTCCCCTCTGCTGAGCAGAGAGCCCGATGCGGGGCTTGATCCCAGGACCCTGGGACCATGACCTGAGCTAAAGGCAGAAGCTTTAACCCACTAAACCACCCAGGTGCCCCAACTTATGCAAACTTTAATCATAACAATGATACTGTAGGTAATTGCTTACTTCTTTATCAGTCTCCTCCATGAGAAATAGTTGCTCCAGGGGAAGTTCCGTGCCTAAATCCTTACACCTTTAGGACCCACCATATTATCTCTTACGCAAAACATAAGAAAGTTATTTGTTGAGTAGTTAATGACTGGGTGTTCTCAGGCTTATTAAAAAACAAAGAAAGTTCTAGATATTATAATTATATATTAGAAAGCTCTGAAATGCCTTTCTTCTAATCTTAGAATTGTCCTTCACATGCCCATAAAAGTTTAACATTGACACACCAGTGAAAATCATGGAACATTGGCTGATACCCTGTGTTTGAAAATAGTAAATAAGCCTGGATAACTATCATAACTAGAGGGATCATAGTGTTATTGTCCAAACTGTGACACTTTTTAAAAAGATTTTATTTATTTATTTATTTATTTGAGAG
Source organism: Neogale vison (assembly GCF_020171115.1). NCBI lineage: Eukaryota > Metazoa > Chordata > Mammalia > Carnivora > Mustelidae > Neogale > Neogale vison. The sequence goes on along the minus strand of NC_058101.1, from coordinate 80,958,658 downwards.
AGAGAGAGAGAGAAAACAAGAAAGCACATGCTGGGAGAAGGGCAGAGGGAGAAGACAACTCCTGGCTGAGCAGGAAGCCTGATGCGGGGCTCTATTCCAGAACCCTGGGATCATGACCTGAGTTGAAGGCAGACACTTAACAGATTGAGCCACACTGGCACCCTAACACTTTCTTGGGGTGGCAGGAGATCATGCATGCCGATTGAGCCACACTGGCACCTCAACGCTTTTTTTGGGTGGAGGGGAGATTGTGCATACAAGCCAGGGGACAGGAAGAGGGAGAGGGAGAAAATCTCAAACAGACTCCATATTGACCCTAAGCCTGACATGGGGCTTGATCTCACAACACTGAGATGATGACCTGAGCTAAAACAAGATTCGGATGTTTAACTGACTGAGCTACCAGGCTCCCCAAACTGTGACACTTTTGAAAGAGAAAGAGGATCTGTTGTGCCATGACAACTGTTAAAAACTGGCAGTGTTATGGCTAAACTAGAATACCTGGTCATATTAGTTACAATTAACTGACTAGGTAGGAGAGATCCAGCAAGGCAAATATTTCTATAATCACTATTTTGATGGTGATGTATGTCCTAGAGCAATATTTTCCCCAACATCTTCAGTCTGAGTATGAAATAGATATTTAACAGGCAAGTAATAATTATAATTGTAATTTTGCTATTTATTTATTTATTTATTTATTTTTAGGCTAACATCTATCTAAATTATTTGAAAGACAGGAGGCCACCCTCCTTCCTACCACCTTTTCTTCAGATCCAGCTGGCTAATGATAAATATTTTAAAAGTGTTTCTTAGGGATACTTTTGTTTATTTTAAAGACATTAACAATATTTGTCTGTAATATTTTTGTGTTCAAGCTATTTTACCTCCTTGGAAATACAGAAAATTCTTGGATTTAGAAAAAAACATCTTTTAGTTTCAGTTGGCTTGAAGCCCCATTTTCAGTAAGCTGAATAAAAATTTGTCCTAAAATCCAGCACTGCTCAATCTATTATTAATGTGCAAGTGAGGGGTCCTTAGGGTGAAGAGCTAAGGACTCCTACTACTAAGTGCTCATGAAAAAGGCTTTAAGCATCCCTTGCCCTCCAGTCTCCTATATTTCCTTCCATATTCTACATTCCTGCCCCAGTTTTGAATGAAGTCTGTGAAAAAAGACATTTGACATTGACTTTACCTTTTGTCCAAATTCAGTGCTTGAAGAAACACGTCTGAGAGTATTCTGGTGAACTTTCCACTGACATTTAAAATCTGCTAGACACTACACTATTCCCAAGAGTTGCTCTGCCATTGGGGCTAAAATCTAATTTGTCTGTCACAAAATGTGGAATAAATTTAGAGATTAAAAAAGGAGAGATCTTTAACTCTCTGGTTAGCAATAATATTGTCTCCAAATAGCAATCATCCTTTCTCAGGCATATGCAATGGGGCCCTAGAGGAAATCCATGTAATCTTTGAAAGAAATAAATGTTACTAGTTCAATAATAGAGGAAAGAAATATAGAGAGCTATGAAGTTGGATAACAGAGTAAGTATATATGCCTTTGGAGGGCCAATGGAGCATAACAATAAGAGTGTGAACCCTCTTAAGAATAGTTTCCATTCTTCTGGAGATGCCAGAGAGGCTGATAAGCCTCAAGGATGTCCTTCATAGAGAGGAAACTACATTGACATAATCATCTGCATCGTATGCAGTTCCTGGATACTGGAAGCAAAAAGGGAAGAACCATCAGGGAGCAGGCCCAAAAATGAGACAAAGAAGAAAGGGTGGCTCTATGTAGGAAGAGCTGAGAGTGGATATATATACTCTGAATGTTCAGCACAGACCATGTTGGCCTGGGAAATCTGGAGACTGAAAATCAAGGCACATAACACCAAAGTTTTACATACAAGGTTGAGAAAAGTAATTTTGCTGCCATGGTTGTTATGCATGCATAAATTTTAAATTACAGAATTTTCCAAGAATTCTGTGACTACCTTCTTCAATTTTAGTAGATGTGATATTGGTATTTAAATATTGATCTTATAAAGTTTTTGTAATTTCTTGCCATGATGCCAGATTTTAAAAATAATATATAAAATTTATATTATGCCTCTTGTTTTTTTTTTTCCAATGAAAACCTTTTCCAAAGAAAACTATAGTAGAATGTCTCCAGGAAGTTTAAAATTCTGTGAAATCCTAATTTATTAGAATTTTTAGCATGTATTCTCTGTCCATAAGAGAAAGTACTGGAAAGGAAGAACCATCTACACTGCTATCTGCCTTTGCTACAATGAAAAAAAAAAAGTTAATGTGCTTTTGAACATATCAGACACTCTCCATAAGTATTTGGTAAACTGAGCACAATTAAGTAGAATGGAATAAGAAACTGGAACAATATCTCAGTTTAAAAATAAGTTCATTCATATATTTCAACCATGAATAATATCCTAGGCATTTTGGTAAATGCCAGGAAGTCAAATATAAGACAAGATTTCCCCTAAAATCTATCTATTAGGGAAGGTAACTGTAAGAAAGGACAGATAACAACAATTTGCCAAATACCATAAAAAAATATGTCTAAGAAAGAGGTACTGAGGAAACCGGTGTTAGAGAAAGACAAGGTCAGGAAAGTCTTTACAAAGTATGCATTATGAAGAAATAATGATCAAGAATAGGAGAAGGGTAGGGGTGTCTGGGTGACTCAGTGGATTGGGCCTCTACCTTCTACTCAAGTCATGGTCTCAGGGTCCTGGGATCCAGCCCCGCATCTGGTTCCCTGAATAGGAGAAGGGCATTTAGGATGGAAAGATGAATTTATTCAAAAACAAATGAACAAAATGCCAGTGTAAATTCCTGGAAGTATAATTAAATCATTATTGCTATGAGTCCAAGGATTATCCTCAAGGAGGGAGAAAGAATAGATTACGGAGAATTTTTAGAATCTTTTAGGCTGTGATAAGGATGGAGGCCATTTGTCCTAGTAAGGAAAGCAATTACAATATAGACATCTTGAGGGCAGGCCAGGTTGTTTTCGGTTTTTTAATCCTTAGAATATGAACAGTGTGTAACATGTAGATGAGTAGATGAGCTACAGATTTTTGTTTCTTCATTTGTGTTATTTGCCTTCAGTGACAGAAGAAATGGACAAGTGGCTAGATCAAGTGTTTTTACTGGAGTGATACTGTTATTAGGTGTGTACCTTAATCCAATATATTTGACTATAAAGTATAATACATAGCAGGAAGTTTTAAACCTGAGAATCCGGAAAACAGATAAAAAGCTTTAAAAAAAGAGTCCTTATGAGATGTAAGATTGTGGATTAAGGTAATACCAGTGAAAGGACCAAAAGAACATGGGTATGTGACATAGCAAACAAGTAAAGAAATGATATTTGGTAATTTGTTCAAAGTGAGGTCATAGGGGAAAGAAGAAGCAGAAGGTAATTTATATTTTATGATGCAAATGATTTAAGAGCATCACCTTCTGCATTTGGGATTGCAAAAGAAAGTTTTGGAGGCTCATGGAGAAAGGAAATTTCAGTTGAGTTCATGTGTTGACATGAGTCATGCTTAGGCTATATCTGAACCCAAATCAAGTATTTATTTCATCCATCTGAATAGAAATCAGAAATGGCAATTTATTCTGTTAGCACCAGAAAAACTCAACCTGTGTTTGAATGCACCAATATGCAAGTGGCAACATGGCCACTTTGAGTACCGCTTAAAATTTTTGACTTAACTTAGCAGTTTTATGTCTATTGGGCTGGCTGTCTTTCTGCAAAGATCAGCTGGGTTTTCCCAAAATCGGCATGTACACCTCATCAGGTCAAGAAATGTGGCTCTGAGCTGTTATAAATAAAATTAATATAACAATCACTTTCCAAAGTTGTTAGATATTAATTAATACCTTGCTATAATTTCTGATTTGGGCATTTACTTCTTCATTCTGGACAGTTCCTCTCTGTGTTGCATCTCTGGGTTTAGACCTGCTTTGTAATTTCAGTGAAGATACAAGCCTATAAACAAATTTAGAGTTCTTCTGTCAAGAGTTTGAAACCATTGTGAGAATTTAAGGAGAGGATGAGGAAAGGACACAAAAGATTCAATAAAAGGATTAGAAGACAAAGTCCAGTAAAACAATGTTAAGCATGAACAGACAGAAGTAACTTCAGATAACTTGGAAATGCATTGCTGGGGAATCAGAAGTGTTGTTCAGACAATATGAAAAGAGGCTGCCATAAAGCTCTGGCAGTTATTTTCCTCACTTTCACAAGGATTTGCTTGGATTCTTTTTTTGTACTAACATTATAATATCACATTAAAAACATTAGTCACACTTTATGGAGGCATTTATGGATAAAATATAGAGAAATTATTCTAATTTATGTAGACATTTATAGCTAAAAACAACAAAAAAAGCACTCATTTACTAAAGAAGCACAATGCAGAGCTGCATAACTTAAATTTGCATTATAATTTTCAATAAACACGAATTTTGCATAGGAATAACTTTGAATCAGTAGCAATTATATTTTATTTTTGCATATTTGTATGAAAAATAGCACAATAAACTTAGATCTTAAAATTGCCACGAATAACAACTCAAGTTTGTGTGCTATACCAGAGTAGTAATAATCGTATCAGTGACAACAAAAAAACAAAAATTTGAGAACTAGCAATAAACTTACTACAATGAGCTTACATTTAAGAGATATACTTTTGAGATTCAGGGAGTTCCATTTTAGTCAAAGTGCTAAGTATTTGTAAAAATGATACCATTATCCTTCCTACCTCACAAAAATCCACATATTTGCATATATCATTATTAATAAAATGTACAAGCATAAGTGGGAAGAAACTTTGTCTTAGATTTTGTCTTGCTATAGCATTTCTCTTATTTTTTTTTTCTTACAGCAGTAAGAATTTTTTTGCTTATTGTTTATCTGCAGTTTAGGTCCATGTGTATATCCAATGGACATTAAGAATACTTTGGAAGATGTTAATATTTACTATATTTTGCTTAAGATTTAAAGAGATTATACAATCTCCTGAGTCCTATCTAGAGAGCTCAGATCAAGAATTTTTATAATTACAGATTTTCCTTTGTGGATTAAAATTCTCCCTCAGAAGCTCATTTCTCCTTTCTTAATCAGTTTTTAAATATCTCTTCTAGAACAGTATTTTTTACAGTCACATTTTTGATGTGTTTATCAAAGTGGGATTTGGAATTGTTGTATGTACAATCTTGATGTTTTAGCTCCTATCAAGTCATAGAATCCTCTAAGATAGAACTGTATTTTGAAGATGTCATGAGTGAAAATCTTCCACATAGGCAACGTGAACAAGTGTGAGAGTTAAAGACTCTTGGAGGTCCCAATTAGAGGGTGGTCTCCATAATTTGTGAGATTTACCTCCAGAACCTTAATCTGGTCCTCACAGCAAATAACAGAGAAAAATTCCTTTATATTTCTGGTAAGGGAAGAAAAAGGGAATAATTCTGAAATACAGCAGAGCATTCTGTTTTTCTTAATAAAACCTGCCCTCAGGAGAAACTAGTTAGTCAGAGTCTAACATTCTGGGATATTACCAGAGCCTAATTCTCCTAGGGGAAAAGAAGTACCCCAATCCAGCTCTAGACATCTTCTCCCACTTAAGAGAAAACAAACAAACAAACAACAAAAACAAAAAAAACCCCAAAAAACAAAAAAAGAAACTTGTGAAGTTCATATTCTAGAGATATAGGATCATTGAGACACTGAAACCAGTCATAGACCTATACATGCTTCTCCCCCCTCCACACCCTACACCACATTAAAAAAAGGCCCATTTCATCCAGTCCACCATATCCAGCTATCAAGAGAAAATTACAAGACCTGTTGAAAGGCAAAAATATCTTTTGAAAAAACAAAGCTGATGTCAGAATCAGACATGACAGGAGTGTTAGAATTATCAGACAGGGAATTTAAAATAATTATGATTAATATGCTAAAGCTCTAATGGATAAAGTAAAGAACCAGTGAACAATGTAAGAAAAGAGATGGAAGGGCACCTGGATGGCTCAGTGGTTTAAGCCTCTGCCTTCGACTCAGGTCATGATCTCAGGGTCCTGGGATCAAACCCCACATCAGGCTCTCTACTCAGCAGGAAGCCTGCTTCCTCCTCTCTCTACCTGTCTCTCTGCCTACTTGTGATCTCTCTGTCAAATAAATAAATAAACTCTTAAAAAAAAAAAGAGAGAGAGAGCGAGAGAGATGGAAATCTAAAAATGAATGAAAGATACACTAGAGATCGAAAACAGTATAGAAGAAATGAAGGTCTTTGATAAACTTCCTAGAGCACTGACCATGGCTGAGGAAAATACATCTGAGCTAGAGGATATGTCAGTAGAAACCTCCAAAACTGAAAACAAAGAGAATAAAGACTTAGGCAAAAAACAGAACTGAATATCCAAGGACTGTTGTAAAACATGGCAGATGGGCTTTGCCTATGTGATTGACTTAAGGATATTGAGGTGGGGAGATTATCCTGAGTTATCTGGGAGGGCCCAATAAAGGGAAGGCAGAAGAGTGAAAGTAAGAGGAGATGTGAGTATGGAAACAGAGGTCTTGTGTGTGTGTGTGTGTGAGAAAGAGAGAGCTTGGAAGATGTTACACAATTGGCTTTGAAAGACAGAAGGAGGAAGGAGCCACTAATCTGTTAACCAAAAGATGTAAATAGTTTCTAGAAGCCAAACAAGGCAGGGAAATTGATTTTTCCTTCAAAGTCTCCAGAAGGTACCACTTGTGCCAGCACCTTGTTATTAGCCCAGTGAGAATGATTCTGGATTCCAGATTGTTGGAGAAAATATTTGTGTTGTTTAGACTACAAAGTATGAGACAATTTGTTACAACAACAATAGGATTCTAACATACTCCTTCAGTGTGACCAGGGGCAGTGTGGCAGGGGCTGGGGATAGGGTAGATGTATGTATATATGCACATCTATCGCAATTACAAGATGTTGTGAAAACAAAATAAAATAAACTATGAATAATACTTTTGGCAGCATGGAGTAGTATGAAACTAATTGCCTGCAAGATTAAGAAAAAAGCCCAAAGAAGTAATGACATTGGAATTTATTCTTAAAGAGCATTTAATAAATATGTGGTAAAGCATTCTGGACAAATGAGTTAGCTTAATTAAAGGATGGGCTCATAAAAGCATCCAGAAGACATGAAAAAAAGTAAATGTTACCAGAAACATTTTTTTAAAAGTGTGTGTGTATGTGCACATGTGTGATAGAAAGCAAAAGGGTGGGAGTGGTTGAATTGAAACCAGACAGTTGGATTTCTAAGGACTTTGGGTTACATGTAAGGAGATTGAAAATTATTGCTCAGGCAATAAGAAAAAGAATCAGATTTCTTAATTTACTATTTATTTTTAACAAACTACACTCCATCCACAGTTTGAAATGACCATAATTAAAATTAATATTCTGTTGTCCTACTCTTTCCAGTCCTGCGTCTTGCTTCTTGAGGTCACTTACTTCTGCCCTTTTGTTTTTCTTCCAATATTTACCTTAATCATTTGAAATAACATATTTATGCTGCTGACTTATATTTTTCATTATCAACTATCATATCTGCAGAAAAAGAATTTGAAGATGAAGCTCTCTTTCACATACCCCTCCTCCTGCAATCCTTTCACTGTAATTGTTATAATTAAGTTATAATTTCTTAAAATTAATAGTCACTTGGTGTATACATTGTATGTCTTTCTTTATAACTGAACCACTGCACTCCAATTACATGTCCTTTCTTTTTTGAAAGCTGCTTCTTCTTCTTCTTCTTCTTCTTCTTCTTTGTCTCCTTTGGCTCTCTACCCATCATTCATCTCAACTGAACAAAAAAAAACATAAAACTTCTCTTGTAAAGGCAGCACTTCAGTTTCTCTCTCTCTTTTTTTTCTCCTGAGAAACATCTTACCTAAGGCCTCTAACCTTCTGTTCCAATCTGGACTGGCTGAGCTTTTCATTGTAATACCTTTGTGACTTTATATTTTATCATATAAACTAGGACATCTTTGAGAGTGATAATGTTTTATTGAAGTTACATCAGAACAAGTGTAAACCCAAACTGCCTGGAACTAACTAAATTTTCTCTGTATCTTGCTTTTTTATTCTCCTGTTTCCTGTGCCACATCTCTTCCTTTTTCTGGTATTTTCATTTGTTTTTATTTGGTTGTACGCCAGGGTCATTTGAGAATCGTGCATGAAAAAGTACTCCATACTTCATATTGTGGCTTGCCTTCATATAAAATGTTAGAGATAGAAAGTCATTTTCTATCAGAATTCTGAAGACATTTCTTTATGGGTCCTACATTTTAGATGCGGAGATGTCTGAGCCACGAAGATACTCTAGTCTTTGGAGTAATCTATTTCTCTCTTTCAGGAAGACTTATGTATCTTTTGCCTCTGATATTGTCAAATATTATTGCATGTAAACTATATGTCTTCTTTCAGGAGGCTTTAATGTTTTTTTCTACTTATACATGGTACTCATGTATATCATTATGGTAAGGTTTAATATGGATTATTTTTCTAAATTAATTATGTGAGGTGGGATCTTATAGTAACAGATACTGTATCACTTACTGTGCCCTTCATATAATTCTGTTTTTTTTCAGCCATGTAAATTACCATATCCTGTTAGATTTTGATCTACCAATATTTTGATTTGTTACTGTATATAAACATTTTGTTTTCAATTTTGTGCTATTATCACTTCTCCAAAGAGGTGGTTATACCTTTTTTAAACTCACTTGATGTCATTATAAAAGTCTTTTAGTGAGTAATAGAGCTTAATAAGTGTGTTCAAGTCACCATTTTTAAAAAAAATTTGAAAGATTTCATTTATTCATTTGAGAGAGTTAGAAAGGAAAAGAGAGCACAAGCAGAGGGAGAGGCAGAGTGAGTGGGAGAAGCAGACACATCGCTGAGCCAGAAACTGAACATAGAACTTGATCCCAGGACCTGGAGATCATGACCTGAGCCTAAGGAAGACACTTAACCATCTGAGCCACCACGGTGACCCTCAAGCCACTATTTCAAACAAAATCTATTATTATTATTATTAATATTATTTTAGGAAATTATATTTTGGACACCATGAAGACAGATAAATTAAGGAAAGCTTAGAACCAGGAAAATTATTTTACTTGCATAGGAGAACCTGTGATGGCAATAGTGGTGAAGAATTGATTTAGAAATTGTTCCACTGTAGTTGACAGGAAAGAGTTGAAGCTAATCTTAACCGTGCAGTAGAATGAAGGATGTAAGTCCTTGATAAGAAACTGATAATGGTTTTTTGAAGTTTCTCCTTTATCTCTCTTTTACCTTTCCTTACTAATTAAGAAGATAATTCTACAGTACCCAAGCATAATTGCATTTATATAGTCTGTGAAAATATAGGACAATTAGAGCAACTGTCAATTCATTTGCTAATAAGATCCTTATAATATGAAGGATTCTAGAAAAATTTATGCATACCTGAGTCTCAATTCTTCTCTGTTTTCTTAAGTTAAAAAACTTCTTGTGCTCAACATATACTAAAATTGGAACAATGTGGAGAAGATTAGCCTTGCTGCCATATAAGGCTGATGCACAAATTCCCATAGCATTCCATATTTTTTATCTAAGACCAAAGAAACACACAAATGCTGTGAAGAACAGTTCCAGGTCAAGAAAGAGGAAAACAAGGCTCTGAGGATGAAGAAACCAAGAAATAAAACTCCTTCTCTTTGGTCTGTACATAGTGACCTCAGCAATAACACAGATTAGTTATTCAATAAAACAAACCTTTTCTGCCAAAATAAAATTCTCAAGGATTAACTATTTAAGAGTGTGAAAATTTAGAGATGTCCTTAGGTGATGTCGGTTTGCTTATTTAGAGTATTTTGGAGAGATCTTAAAGAGGTGTTAATTTCCTATTAATGTCCAAGTTGACCAGAAACAGAACTCCATCAGTCACACATCCCACAGATCATGCTCCCCTTCCTCTATATCACTTCTCTTTGTCCCCTTCAGTTCTTTGTCTTCTTTGTGGCTTATCTGTCTAAAACATTAAGAATAGTTGGAATCATAAAGAAGTAAAAGAGAGATAAAATATATTTTTGTATGTAGGAGAGTTCTGACTTGATGGAATTTATTATGAAAAATGGTACCCCAAACTTCAGTCCCTATTCTACAACTTCTAGTTATTCTCTGAGTTGGACTCTGGTTTTGACAAATTGGTTACATTTCCCAGAACTCACTTTCCTTAAAGTTGTGGGTATAGAGTTTGCCTCCTCCATTTGAGAGGCAAAAGTGATATAACAGCCATAAATATCTAATGGTCTTCTAGGTAGGTTTATAAAAGATGGACACAGAAATGCTCAGCATGGCAAAGTTTCTTTTACTTTTTTGTTTTGTTTTGTTTTGCCTACTGGTCTTCCTCCTGTCTCCTAGCTTCACTGACCAACAGTCACCTCAGTAATACCATCTCACATTGGCTATGGGCCTACAGAGGTAGTAGTCACACTGAGACAACAGTTCTCCACAGACTACTCTGCTTACTGTCTATAATGTTTCATGCCTTGCTTTCCAGATTTCCCTTCAAGGTCCCTCATGTCCACATAGACTTTGAGAGGACTGACTTTAACTTCTGTCATCTAATCCACCTTTGGACCTTTCCTCAACCACTTTTGGTCACATATGTATAATGCCTTATTTCTAGTGTAAATCCTTATTTTATACTAATCAAAATGGTTTTGCTTCTCTGATATTACATGAAATACTACCTTCATCCAACTTCCATTTTTAATTCTTTTAAACTATTCAAGTTTTAGCTGGGGATGTAATTGCCTGCTAAAGACTATATTTCTTCATAGCCTCACTTACAACTAGACCCTGTAACTAAATTTTGTTATGGGCAAATTTTATATGCAATTTCTCTTTTATTTACTTAAAAAATTGACTTGGTCTCCACATCTTGTTTCTTCTGTCCAATGAGATGGATTATGGTGCATGGTAACCCAACTTTTACCGTGCAAATAAGGGTCATGCTAATACTATGGTAGAGCGACAAGAAAGAATGGACCCAGGTCACTGAATGACCTCTGGGACTAAGCTATCCCACCACCTGGATCTCTCACCTATGGTGTGTTATGTGAGTATTAATAAAATTATATCCTATTTAAGTGTATTAGGGATTCCCTTGGCAAAATAAACACAACCATGCACTAAATATTACAGGTAATGTCATAAAACCCTAGTGATTTTTATGGCTTTTTTGTGGAGCTGTTTGTTACTTTCCCTCCACTAGACCCTCCCCTATGAGTGCACAGACATGTGGAGACATAAACTTATAGATAAACATGCACATATGCCAACTATAGAGAGACAAGCATAAGGTCACAGACCAAGGTAGAGGTTATATTATAACCAGGTAGGCATGAACCATTTAACCCTAAGGCTTTGGTTAGTGTTTCCTATTGAAATAAGCTATTTTGACCAAGAACTGTTAAGTTTCTCCAGGAAAGCTCATTCTGCACTTCCTTAATCGTGCTGGAGTTAGGGTAGTATTACAATCAAATTATTTTTTTAAATAGTGTACTTTCAGCAAACATGCATTTATTACTTAGTTTTTATAACCTTGGTTATGCACATCCTTATTGTTCATTTGTATTTGGTTTAACGTTTTGAAGAGCCACCTGTTTTCAAGGAAGAAAGAATGTCAATTCAAGTTTGGGTTCAGGCCAAGTTTTCCAAATGACAAACTTGCTGGCAGCAAATTTAGCAGGCAAGAGTACATCCCAGAGCAAGAGAGAACCACCACATCTATCTTTAGTATGAATGCCCAGTGGCTGTGCTGTCTCTATATAAAGTAGTAAGGAAACAAAGATGAAGGATACAATCTTAAAAATAAAGAACAAAGTAGTGCAAGAAGCTGGGATTTACCTCAAATAAATCTCTGGGCACATAGATGAGTTGAAGTAATACGCAAAAAATCAAGGTTATTAGAAATTATGGCAAAAGCTGCTGACGTCTGGATAAAATGACAGGACCCGTCCATATGCTGTCCACAAGAAACCTATTTGGAGCCTAAAGATACATCTAGACTGAAAGTAAAGGGAGAGAGAAGTATCTTTCATGCCAATGGGCCTCAAAGAAAGCTGAGGTAGTGATTCTCATATCAGATAAATTAGATTTTAAACTAAAGACTGTAATCAGAGATAAAGAAGAACACTGTATCATTCTTAATGATGTATCTATTAGATAGTTAGATCTATCCACCAAGAAGATCTAACAATTGTAAATATTTATGGCCCCAATACAGGAACAGCCAACTACATAAGCCATCTGTTAATGAAGATAAAGAGTCACATTGATATAAATATATTAATAGTAGGAGATTTTAACACACCACTCTCAGTAACAGACAGATCATCCAAAGAGAAAATCAATAAAGAAACAAGAGCATTGAATGACACATTGGACCAGATGGACCTCATAGATATATATAGAACATTCCACCCTAAAACAAGAGAATACTCATTCTTTTCAAGGGCATATGGAACTTTTTCCAGAGTAGACCACATACCGCGTCAAAAATCAGGGCTCAACTGATATCGAAAGATTGAGATTATTTCCTGCATATTCTCAGATCACAATACTTTGAAACTGGAACTCAACCACAAGAAAATGTTTGGAAGAAATTCAAATACTTGGAAGCTAAAGTCTACCCTACTTAAGAATGTTTGGATCAACCAGGAAATCAAAGAACTTAAACAATTCATGGAAACCAATGAGAATAAGACTCATTGGTCCAAAACCTATGGGATACAGCAAAGATGGTCCTAAGGGGGAAATACATAGCCATCCAAGCCTCCCTCAAAAAAATTGAAAAACCCAGAATACACCAGCTCTCTTTACACCTTAAAAAACTGGAGAATCAACAACAAATTAAGCCAATCCCACTCACAAGAAGGGAAATAATCAAGATTAGAGTAGAGATCAATGAGATAGAAACTAGAGATACAATAGAACACATCAATGAAATTAGAAGCTTTTTTTTTTTTTAAGAATCAATAAGACCAATAAACCACTGTCCAAACTAATCCAAAAGAAAAGAGAGAGGACCCAAATTAATAAAATTATCAGTGAAAAGGAAGAGCTCATGACTAACACCAAGGAAATAGAAACAATCATCAGAAATTATTATCAACTGTTATATGCCAATAAGTTAAGCAACTTAGACAAAACGGATGCATTTCTGGAAACCTATAAACTTTCAAGACTGAAACAGGAAGAAATTGACAACCTGAATAGATCGATATCTAGTAAAAAGATTGAAGCAGTGATCAAAGACCGCCCAGAAAACAAAAGCCCAGGACCTGACAGATTACCTGGAGAATTCTACCAAACATTCAAAGAAGAAATAATACCTATTCTCCTGGAGCTGTTTCAAAATATAGAAACAGAAAGAAAACTTCCAGACACCTTCTATGAAGCCATCATTACTCTGAACCCAAAACCAGGCAAAGACCTCATGAAAAAGGAGAATTTCAGACCAATACCCCTGATGAATATGGATGCCAAGATTCTCAACAAAATCCTAGCTAATAGGATCCTACAGTACATTAAAAATATTATCTACCATGACAAGGTGGGATTTATCCATGGGATGCAGGGGTAGTTCAACGTTTGCATATCAATCAATATGATGGAACAAATCAATAAGAGAAGAGAGAAGAACCACATGGTCCTTTCAATTTATGCAGAAAAAACATTTGAGAAAATATTGCATCAGTTTCTGATTAAAACTCTTCAAAGTATAGGAATAGAAGAAACATTCCTCAACTTCATAAAATCTATCTATGAAAAACCCACAGCGAATATCATTCTCAATGGGGAAAAGCTGACAACCTTCCTTTTGAGATCAGGAACATCACAGAATGCCCACTCTCACCACTCTTGTTCAACATAGTACTAGGAGTCCTAGCAACAGCAATCAGACAACAAAAAGAAATTTCAAATTGGCAAAGAAGAAGCCAAACTCTCTCTTCACAGATGACATTATACTTTATATGGAACATCCAAACCACTCCACCCCCAAACTACCAGAACTCATAGAACATTCAGTAATGTGGCAGGATATAAAATCAATGCACAGAAATCAGTTGCTTTCTTATACACTAACAATGAAAATATAGAAAGGGAAATTAGAGAATCGATTCCATTTACTACAGCACCAAGAACCATAAGATACCTGGGAATAAACCTAACCAAAGAGGTAAGGAATCTGTACTCAAGGAACTACAGGGCACTCATGAAAGAAATTGGGGAAGACATAAAAACATGGAAGACCATTCCATGCTCATGGATCAGAAGAATAAACATTGTTAAAATGTTAATACTGCTTAGAGCAAACTATACTTCCAATGCCATCTCGATCAAAATTCCACTGGCATTTTTCAAAGAGCTGGAACAAACAATCCTAAAATTTGTATGGAACCAGAAGAGACCCCAAATTGCTAAGGAAATGTTGAAAAAGAAAAACAAAGCTGGGGCATCACGTTGCCTGATTTCAAGCTTTGCTACAAAGCTGTGATCACCAAGACAGCATGGTACGGGCACAAAAACAAACACATAAGCCGGTGGAACAGAGTAGAGAGCCCACATGTGGACCCTCAACATTATGGTCAAATAATCTTTGAAAAACATATAGTGGAAAAAAGATAGTCTCTTCAATAAATGGTGCTGGGAAAATTGGTGAGCTATGTATAGAAGAATGTAACTTGACCATTCTCTTACATCATACACAAAGATAAACTCAAAATGGATAAAAGACCTCAATGTGAGACAGGAATCTATCAAAATCCTGGAGGAGAATATAGGCAGTATCCTCTTCGACATCAGCCACAGCAACTTTTTTCAAGACTTGTCCCCAAAGGCAAAGAAAACAAAAGCAAAAATGAACTTTTGGGACTTCATCAAGATCAAAATTTTCTGCACAGCAAAAGAAACAATCAACAAAACAAAGAGACAACCTATGGAATAAGAGAAGATATTTACAAATGACACTACAGACAAAGGGTTGACATCCAAGATCTATAAAGAACACTTCAAACCCAATACACACAAAACAGATAATCATTTCAAAAAGTGGGCAGAAAACGTGAACAGTCACTTCTCTAATAAAGACATACTAATCGCTAACAGACACATGAAAAAATGTTCATCACCATTAACCATCAGGGAGATTCAAATCCAAACCACATTGAGATACCACCTTGCACCAGTTAGAATGGCCAAAATCAACAAGACAGTAAACAACAAGTGTTGGAGAGGTTGTGGAGAGAGGGGAACCCTCTTACATTGTTGGTGGGAGTGCAAGTTGGTGCAGCCACTTTCTAAAACAGTGTGGAGATTCCTTAAGAAATTAAAAATAGAGGTTCCCTATGACCCTGCAATTTGAACTACTGGATATTTACCCCAAAGATACAATTGTAGTGAAAAGAAGGGCTGTCTGTACCCCAAAGTTCATAGCAGCAATGGCTAAGTCACTAAACTGTGGAAAGAACCAACATGCCCTTCAACAGATGAATGGATAAGGAAGATATGGTCCATATATACAATGGAGTACTTTTCTTCCATCAGAAAGGATGAATATCCAACTTTTGTATCAACATGGACAGGACTGGAAGAGATGATGCTGAGTGAATTAAGTCAAGCAAGGGGAGTCAATTGCCACATGATTTCACTTACTTTCACTTTGAAGCATAAGGAATAACACAGAGGACATTGGGAGATGGAGAAGAGATGTGAGTTGGGGGAAATTGGAAGGGGAGACAAACCATGAGAAACTGTGGACTCTGAGAAACAAACTAAGGGTTCTGGAAAGGAAGGGGAGGGGAGGTTGGGTGAGCCTAGTGGTGGGTATCATGGAGGGCACATACTGCATGCAGCACTGGGTGTAGGGCATAAACAATGACTTTTGAAATTCTGAAAAAAAATTAAATTAAGTTAAAAAAATAAAAAAAAACTGTCAGTGTCTTAAAGCACATCTTCTTAAGATGGTGAAGCCATGTGTAATGTAGGACTGATGCTTGTGAAGAGACAAGGGAAAGATAAGCCATTGAAGTGAGTCCACAAAGCATGAGACACATCTACTTCACATTAAATAGTCTTGAAACACTAGAATGCACCCAGTGGTTAAGATAATTAAAGGGGAGCAATTGAGATGTAAAGAGGAAGGTGAATGCTCTTAGTGAAAGCAGTGCAGCACTGATTCTCCAAGTCAAGATGCAAAGCAGTTTCTGTCTTGAGAGAGAAGGCTCTTTGTGCCAAGCCTTCACTGGGGCTGCCTAGCAACCAGCTCTTCTAGGAGGGCAGTGCATAAGTTAATCTCTTTGGTAAGCATTTGTAGCTATTAATTTAATTAGCAAAGGCAGCGTAGCATGAATGATCCTGGTGCAATAGCAAAATATTAATGAAGATTTTGAAATTCTAACCTTGAATAGGCACATTGGAGACTGTTCCCCAGTCATACTGGGTCAAGGTAAACTCATTTAAAAATGAAAGTATTGCAGAACACTTTCTCTTTTACATTTAGGTACTATGGGGCTTCAGGAAGAGACTACAATTTTTTTTTTTTAAGATTTTAGTTATTTATTTGACAGAAAGAGAGATCACAAATAGGCAGAGAGGCAGGCAGAGAGATAGGGGGAAGCAGGCTCTCTGCTGAGTAGAGAGCCTGATGTGGGGCTCGATCCCAGGACCCTGAGATCATGACCTGAGCTGAAGGCAGAAGCTTAACCTATTGAGCCACCCAGATGCCCCCAGGAAGAGACTACAATTTAAATTTTCTTCTTTCTCATTGCACAAAAACTTATTGTCTGGCTTCAAAAGTGAGACTGAGTGAGGTTTTTTCTAACTCTAAAATTCTGTGAATTCCAGATGCCTCTCTTCCAATATCCTAGTTTTAATTGTACTAATCCTTAGAAGACCCATGTTTTTACCAACATAACTGTCTTCAAGGCAAACGGTGTTGGATACCTTTCAAAGACTGGTAATGCTCCTCTTGTTAGCTGGCTAGAAGAGCAACTGTTCAGTGATAACAAGAAATGTTCCAGGGCTTTGACTCTGAGGCTGAGTGTTCTGTCCCCACAAAATTCTTGCTCAGACATCTTCATTTCAGTTTAATAAAAGACAGTTGTGTTTCAGATGTTTCAGAAAGTCAAGTTCCAGTAAAAGCAGATCACCTAGCATTTTATATACTTTCTAACAATTTTTTCTACTGGAAAAATGCTTTAATGGCATGCTGGATCTTGACCTTAACAAAAAAAAAAAAAAAAAATTGAGTGGTAAAGCTTTTTTTTAAATTAAATTTATTTATTTTCAGCATAACAGTATTCATTATTTTTTCACCACACCCAGTGCTCCATGCAATCCGTGCCCTCTATAATACCCACCACCTAGTACCCCAACCTCTCACACCCCTCCGCCACTTCAAACCCCTCAGATTGTTTTTCAGAGTCCATAGTCTCTCATGATTCACCTCCCCTTCCAATTTCCCCCAACTCCCTTCTCCTCTCTATCTCCCCATGTCCTCCATGCTATTTGTTATGCTCCACAAATAAGTGAAACCATATGATAATTGACTCTCTCTGCTTGACTTATTTCACTCAGCATAATCTCTTCCAGTCCCCTCCATGTTGCTACAAAAGTTGGGTATTCATTCTGAGTGGTAAAGCTTTAATGTTTGTCTCAGGCTTTAACGAGGATACGCAGGAAAAAATAAAATAAAAACCCTCCAAAATCCTTCTTTTATTTATTTTTTTTCTAATTGAAGAGTGGAATTCAATAATATTCTAGTTTCTGCAAAGAAAACCAATAATCTGCTCACTTCTTCTTTGCCTACTACTATGAGAATGAGGTCCTTCTCCTATATAAGAAGATCTGAAGTTAAAAAATTAGTTCCTTAGGATACTTGTGAACTGATTATGAACAGGGTCAAGGATGTTAAATGCCTGGAGAAAAATCTTAAGTCAAAAGGAAAGGGAAAAACAACCATTACAGTAGCAGAGATGGCTATTTAAAATCATAAAGCTGGTGAATTATCTCTGAAAATAAATCTTTTCCATAGACAGGAAGGAAATAGGTATGCGTGTTTGTGTTTGTGTCTGTGTCTGTGTCTGTGTGTGCTCTAATTCCTAACTCTATGAATGTGTTTCAATAGGATATACAATTATAAGAATAGAGTTAGTTAATTGGAACTCACCTGGCTTCTGTTCTTTACCTACCAACAACATATAAGAAAAGAAACAGAGGCATAGAGGCAAACAGTTAAGTGTTTTTCAAGAACTTGGTTGGCCAAAAGAACAATCAAATGAACTGATTTTTTGAAATTGTAGATCCAAAGTAAAATTCTTATCTAGACGTGTACTTGTCTGATGACTAAATATATTGATTCTCAAAGTGTGTTCTTGGATCAGTAACATCAGTAATACACGGGAATAGTTGAAATGCAAATTAATGGGCCCTTCTTCATATCTAAGGAATCAGAAACTCTAGGGGTAGGGTTTAGTAATCTGTATTCTAAGAAGCTATCCAGATAATTCGAATGTATGCTGAAGTCAGAAGCTCTGCTTCGACCTGTCATGTGGTATAAACCACACATCTAATAAAGGTTTCTTTACCCCCATATCCCACTAACTATTATAAATATAATAATCTTTTTCCTTCAGATAGGTTATATTTAAAACATTTTTTAAAATCCTTATTTTATAAAGTTATAAAATTCTTATTTTATTTTTCTATTAGTGGAATTCTTTTAAAAATTAAAAAAATTCCCACATATTCACAAGAGAAAAAATATTTTTTAAAAATGGCAGAAAAATTGATACTCAGAGATAACCCACAAAGAGCATTTTGTTAAAGAAATGTTCTAGATGCATTTCTATGTGTTTAAACTTATTCATGTATAATCATAATCCACGATGTTTTTTTGGGGGGGGAGTTTTATTGATTTTTTTCCCAAAATATGAATTAGAAATTCTTTCAGTGAACTCCTGCTAGGCTATGTGTAAGCTAAAGATATTCAAAATTTCTGCAGCATATAATCATGAACATTCCTATATTTTTCTTGATTTATTAATGCTACAGGGTCTTTGTGGCTGGCTTGAGCCCCATGAACCTTCTTATACTGGGACCCAGGCTGAAAGATCAGACCCTATCTATAATCTATTTTTATGTTTAGAAGGAGAGACACACACTGAATACTACAATCCACAAAAAGCTTTTGCTCAGAATTGGTAGATGTCTCATTCAATCCCTTGCACTGACCAAAGCAACCCAAGACAACTGCTAGCAGTGCAGCCAAGAATGGCTCTGCCTGTGGAAAAGTGCTGAAGGCATAGACAAGTGCCCAACTCTAACACACTTAGAAGAAGGGGGTGGATACTTAGGGAAAGGGACGCAATCTGCCACAGGCATCAGTCCCCTTTTCGATTCTTCCTCCAGAGTTAATGTCACTATGGTCTTTGTTCTCTGCATATCAGCTATTATACAAATATTACTTCATTTTCTTCACAACCCAGTTTTCCTTCAGAACCTTCACTCAAGGTAGTTCCACCGACTGAATTGCTTTTTCCTCCTCTTCACCATCAGATTACTGCTCTTTTCTCAGAGAACTTCCCTATCCTAAGACCATGCCACATGCTACAGTTATATGCTTTCATTTATTTTTTTTTTGAAGATTTTATTTATTTGTCAGAGAGAGAGAGAGAACAAGCAGGGGGTGGCAGGCAGAAGGAAAAGAGGCTTCCTGATGTGGGAGTCTGATATGGGGCTCCATCCCTGGACCCTGGGATCATGACCTGAGCCAAAGGCAGGTCCTAAACTGACTGAGCCATCCAGGCATCCTCAGTTATATGCTTTTATATTTTACTTTCATTATTTGTTGTTATAAAAGTCAATAGTGATAATAATTCAATAGTGATTATTTACTTTATGTTTTACTCCAAAAGTGGTTTCAAAATTCCACAAAGATAGGGACATGCTGGTTTTTCCCTCCATTGTACCTCTAAATGGAGTATAGAAATAAGAGTAACCCCATAAATAGTCATCAAAAGGCTGAATAAATATTTGTATTTTTTACCTTTAGCAATATTTCTACTTCTTTTTTGTTATGATAATTTGGAAGATATACAACCTATTTATTTTATTCATTACTTTGTAACTTAAAATAAAATAATTTAATCAATATTTATTAATTTATTAGTGTCACACTGAAACAAATATTTGTATTCTTAATTTGAAAGATAAAGGAAGTTGTGTCATACATTTCCTTTTCCAATTATCTTTCCAGATTTTTTTTAGTCTATTTTTTGATGTTTGTCTCAATCCAGTTTATTTTTATTCCATAGTGTTTTATTCAGGAACTTTGAAATCTGCATTCCGTATTATATATGTAATTTTTAAAGAGTTTTAGAGTTAGTTTCTTGTTTAGAGAAAATAAAAAGTTGTTGTTTATCCTTTGTAATCCATGTCCCCATTTGTGTCTTCTTTATGTTGAAATTTCTCTGGTTTAGTGCTGGGTTTCATTAATAGGGCTTTGTGAGAAGGATATACATAGAATAGCACTCCTGAGTCCTCAAAGTTATGAGAATGTCTTTATGTTGTTATTTTAAGTAAGCTATATCATCATTGGTATGGAATAGAATTGAAGCATATTCTTTTTCACTCAAATTCTCTACACTTTTTTTTTTATTTTTTAAAGATTTTATTTATTTATTTGACAGAGAGAGATCACAAGTAGGCAGAGAGGCAGGCAGAGAGAGAGAGAGGAGGAAGCAGGCTCCCTGCTGAGCAGAGAGCCTGATTCGGGAATTGATCCCAGGACCCTGAGCCGAAGGCAGAGGCTTAACCCACTGAGCCACCCAGGTGCCCCACATTTATTTTTTTTTAATTTTTAAAAATCCATAGTTATTAAAATGCTTTATATTTTTAGGGCTAATATACAGTTCTTTTTCTTTAAAATCTAGGCCTCCATTTCTAATGCCTGATTGGCTGCCATTGGGTGAATTTCCATGATTTATATCTGACCCCAAACTTCCTTTCTATGTAATATGGGTTTTCAATTATTTATAATTGCTCTTAGAATAAAGACAAAAATCTTTAAGATGGCCTACCCGTCATCTGATCCCAAACTGCCTCTTCTGCTCAAATTTGCCAGGAGCAAATGTAAACATTTCTGTCCCCAGTTGCTTAAACAAGAGGAGATATATTACTTTTAGCCAAAAGATTTCTCTAATAGAGATACTATTTTCATCAGGCCAAATCTACCGCGTTAGAAGTTCAATAAGGTTGAGATTCCCTGAACTAATAATGCCTCATCTCTCATCTCCACTCTTTCAACATTAGTCTTGGTATGACCACCAGTGTTCAAGAAAGAAAGGGAATCAAAGCTTGTTTTTCCTGTTTTTCAGATGGCGTGTGAATCAAACCCTAACCTCAGTGGCTCCAACAAATTTCTTTCGTGCATTCATTTTATACTTTCTGTAAAACCAGAGGCTGACGCTCAAAATGGTTCTTCTTTCTTCTTACCTATTGTGCACTCTGGGATACTGTTGAAATTACTTCAGAAATTGGCAAGCAAGCAAAAAGCAGTGAAGCCAACTAGAGACTGGGCCTCAGACAGCTTCAGGAAGCCTGGGGTTGTCTGCTAATGTTTCAGCTTTAGTTAATGTCACCCACGTCATGAGAGCTAACAGAGGAGCAGGAATTTGAGATGACATGTATCATCCAAGTAGAGAGAGGCTAGAGAAATGAAAAATACTCAAGTCTTTCTATTTTAAAGCATATTCATTTATTTACTATATTCTTTTACTTATTTTTCTATAATAATTGACAGAAATCTAGATTTGTATTTGCCACAGACCAGGAAAAAAGTTAACTTTTTTTTCTATTTTCTTTAATCATTAGATATAGACTACTTTAAGCACCTCATTCTAACTTTAGGTATAGAAATAAACCCCACTTTTTTCTGAATACAAAGGCACATAGCTAAGGCAAAGGCCCAAGTAGATATGGTGTTCTTGATATTTAATAACATGAACATCATGCAGTGTTCGTATGTGTTTATGTGTATGTATGGGTGTGCATGTGTGTCATCAATGAAAATAGTTGTGCCAATTAAGTATTAAAAAACTTGGCTAAAATAAGGATATTTTTATCTCACATCACCCCAAAGTGTGAAAGTAAGATAGTTCTGAGCTCTAGTCTCATTTATTTGCTATTCTCTCAACTGTTCTTTCATTGGTATGCAGTTTTTTCTTCTTTTCTTCAGATGGTCTATTCTCATCATCATAAGATGGCTATGCACTAGACAATATCTCCTCAAAAGAAAGTGTATGTCTCCTTTGAAGATTTCTGGGACCAACCAGCTGAGAAGTAAATGTGTTTATTTTCCAATACCTTATAGAATACAGATGATTCTCAACTTCGTAATGGTTGGATGTAGGATTTTTTAACTTTATCATGGTATAAAAGCGATATATAATCAATAGAAACCGCTTCAAATTTTGAATTTTGATCTTTTCCCAAGTTAGCGATATATAGTACGTTACTCTCTTGAGATGCTGAGCAGAGGTAGCAAGCCACAGCTCCCAGTCAGCCAAGTCACCATAAGGGTAAACAACTGATACACTGGAAATCATTCTGTACCATATAATCATTCTGTTTCTCACTTTTAGTACAATATTCAATAAATTCCATTAGGTATTTTATATTTTATTATAAAACAGGCTCTGTGTTAGATGATATTGCCCAATTGTAGACTAATGTAAGTGTTCTGAGCACATTTAAGGTAGGCTGAGGTAAGTATGATGTTTGGCAGGTTAAATGTACTTTCAACTTATGGTATTTTCAACTTATGATAGGTTTATCAGGATGTAACTCATCATAAACCCAGGAAGGTCTTTATAGAATGATGATTACAAACTCAGCCTTTGTAGTGCCATGGTCCTGGATCCTAAATATAAATCCATTACTATTGCTGAATGAGCTTGGCCAAGTTATTCTTCTATAAAATAAGGAAACATTAATACCACATAGATGTTTTCTTTCAAAACTTATTAAAGTGAAATAATTCATGGATTAGGCAAAAAATGCTGACTTTATTTTTACTGTTAATTTTCCTTAAATTTCAGGAATATCATTTGAATAAATTGTTTCTTGATGACTTCCTATCAACTTTCCTAGAACACTCTTCTCTAATTTTAGAAAATACTTTTTTTGCCTTTTATTTTATATTTAATTTTTAAATTTGTTTTAGTCTTCTTGAGAGACATAATAATCATCTTTATGTTGTACTCATTTATATCTTTCATTTTGCTTATAATTATTCATCTCTTTATCATTTTTATTTTCTTTTACTGTGATTTTCTTAACATTATTCTACACATAACTGATTTAGTTTTGTGTATTATCAGGGTTCCACTCTTTGCTGCTTTGAATATGTCTCTTGGTTGAGAAAAGGTATTGTTTTTCCATTTCTCTCCTGACAGCTTCTTTTAGATTTTCTTCTGTTGTCTCAGCATGTCAGCTTTGAAACTTCAGTTCCTTAAATCCATGTTTCATTATTTCTTGACATTGCTAAGTAGCAACGGCATTTGTTTTTGTATTTTGGGGACAAAACCATTCCAAAAATGGGTGCCTCATCTGCATTTTGCATAATAAGCCCTTAATCTTATTTATTTGTTTGTTTAGTTATTATTCCATATTCTTGCATTAAATTGGGTTCATTTCTTTCCCATTGCATATTTATCTTCGATTGGGGTAAACTAGGTCTGCTGTGGCTCCTTAAAATAATAGAAATTAGTTGTCTTTTACCTTGCTTTGCTGTCTGATTTTTAAACTCTGCTCTTGAGTTGAGGGATTAGGAGCTGGATGTGTGTAGTTGTCATGCCTGTCTTCACTCTGCACTGGGCCCTACCTTACCTACTTTGATGAGTATATAATCCTGTTCAGCTTTTCCTATAATACACATTTCAAACAGCCATTACTCTGTGCATTCCTCATGGAGAGATTTGTGTTTCAAGTGGTTCTCAATTTTTATATACTAATTTTTATTTTGTGTTTGTTTGCTGTTACCATCTCATTGGATGCCATTACATTCTGGAGATTGTTCCCTGTTCTTAGCTTCTGCTGAGATCAACTGGGCAAGTTTTAGTAGTTCTTCTCACCTGAGCATTGGGAGATTACTTATTGGCAGTAAAAATAAAGGATGGTTTGGGAACATTTAGAGTTTCTCTCCAGAGTACACTCATTTCTTTTATGCCCAATTTATTCAAGGTGTGATATATCAGTTAGGAATATTCAGCAGGATATAACAGAGTAACAGACAGCACCAGCACACTTTCTTTCCTAAATTAGTAGAATAGCGTTTCATGGCCACACTTAAGAGGCAGTGAGACAGCAAGAGAATTAGTAGCCTTCTCATCTTCTGTGCTGGAACCCCATGACAGAGAAAAAGGTTAGATCTGCCTGAGCTAAAATAGTGTCTACTACAGGGTCCCATATGATTTGCAAGTTATTTGCCCTCCAAGTTATGAAGTCTGTGACCAAGCAAAAACAGGTTGCTTAACATCTCCTGAATCTCTGTAAATTTTATTCCAGACCATGTCCTCACTAATTATGTCTCTTTGCCTAGAATATCCTTCACAGCTATTTCTACTTATGGAAAATTGTACTCAACCTTGAAGGTCCAGCCAACATGTCAACCCCTCTGTGAACACTTCCTAATCTTACACATTATTCTTGGTCAATTTCTCTCTTCCTACTTTGAGCTATTACTGCATTTTAAAAGTTGTCTTTCAAAATATCTTATTCTCTAATATGTAGTAAGATGATCTCTTCATGTTTATTATTATTCCCATGAGATCGTGAAATATGCAAAGTTGATATTTTCTTTCTGCTTCTCTCTCCCAAAACACATTGTGAAGAGCTTGGTACATAGTAAATGCTCATTTTTTTGTTTACTTGTTCCAAAAAAAAAGCACTCAATTGGATGCATCTTATTCAAGCAGAAAATTCATTTATATTTAAAATCACTTCTTT
Organism: Neogale vison; assembly: GCF_020171115.1. Taxonomy (NCBI): domain Eukaryota; kingdom Metazoa; phylum Chordata; class Mammalia; order Carnivora; family Mustelidae; genus Neogale; species Neogale vison. The sequence goes on along the minus strand of NC_058101.1, from coordinate 80,933,522 downwards.
GGGAAAAAATAAGGAATATAGGTATATATTATAGTTTGTAATGCTTATCTGAACACAGGTTAAATTTAATCATTTAGATAGTTTTATTTATTTATTTTCTTTAAAAGTATGAGTAAATGTCTATCCTTACATAATTCAAGCACTTCAGTTACTGAAGAGACTCTTTAGGAGAGTGGATGATTTATAAGAGGAAACACAAATTTGATTCATCTTTTTTTGTTCAGTCTCAGGGTGGCTGTGCTTTATCAGGTGGAGGGCTTATTGAACAAGGTTTCTTACAGTTCTCTTCTGACACAGAAGTCAGTGTCATTATGTAGGGACTGTGTCTACAGATGATAAACAATGCCAGACTCCATGTTACCTTTATATGTCTTTTTGGAGAACAGACTAACCTTTAAACCTATAAGTTACAATTTCCCACTATCTACTGTGCTGCTAACAATAGGCTAGGTCCCCTGTGTTCAGCTGAGCTAACCAAATTCTAGTGTTCAGAAGAGAGAGATTGGGGTTTCTGCTTCATTGCTGCATTCTACCTTCCCTCTTTAAAATCTTATATGTAGTTACATCTTGGAGTTTACATATTGCTGAACATTCAAGGCCCTGGTTAAGGTAAGCAAAATCCATTATAATCCTTTCCCAATCCCTTCTGATTCAATACTGCTCCACAACTCTGTCTAAGTGAGAGCAGTGGGGCCAGTAAAGCTGCTTCAGCTTAATTGTTGTTGGCATTCTTTTCCACTTGGGGCTTTGATGGGATGTTTCTCTTTGACATTTTTTAGCAGTAAAACTGCTTGGAATTCCCATACACTTTGTAGGAATGTTTGCATTAGTTTGAGACTGGGCTTCCTTCTAAATTAATTCCTAAAAAAAATATAACAATCAGTCATGGGAATACATGGTGAGGATCACAGAGCACTAGAGGCCATTTTTATTTGTTTTAATTTCTAAATATTACAATCTACTTTTGAGAATATATATATACACAATTCACATATATATAAATTTATACATACATATATATTCATATATTGTAAGGCAATATACAAATATTATAATCTATTATAATATACTCATATTTACATATGTTTAAGTAATTTAAAAGTATATAAATGCATTTATATATGCATATTGGAGAATATTTCAATATTTGTATTGAAAGTAGAGCTACAGTATCAAATAAATAGGACCTAAGGTTTTCACTTTGTTTGTTTAAATGATTTGTTGGTTTGTATTCAGTAATACAAATAACTTCTTTATTTGACTGTTTAGGAAAAAACACATCTCAATAAAATGAACAAAAGACTATAGTCTCATGTGTGTACACCTCACAAAAATAATAAAATATTCCAGTAGCATAACTCAAAATTTAAAAACATGTTTTATATCAACTCAAATTTCTGTTAGGTTCAATCAGAAGATGCTAGAAGACCAGAACTTTCTGGATACTAGAGAATGCATTAAGGAGGGGGTCTTTGGTCTACTTAACTATAAACTGTACTCACTATGGAAGTACGTTAGAAAATGTAGCTCTATTTTTTTTTAACATTTTGCTGGCAATTCTCATGCACTATACATATGAATACTTTAGAAAATTTTAGCACTTGTTCTATTTAAAGTTGTAGTGTAGCTCCTAAAATGTCCTATTATCTATTAACAGCATCAAATCAGTAGCTGTATATAATTTTACTTAAAAAAGTAATTTAAAATGTCTACTGAATTAAGGAGCAAGTTACACTGACAACTTCTAATTAGAAGCCTCTTTTATTTAGAATACTATACAAACGATATTGTCTATTTTTCCTACAAATCCAATTTGTCTTAAAAAAAACAATATTCACTTACTCTTAGTCCACATTTTCAGCTCTACTTAGAAACATACCTCTTGAAAAGAGGTCAGTGACTTTCTGAAGTGCGTTTTTAAAACAATTATACATATGAATAAAAAGTATGCCTTGTTAAAATACCCAAATTACTATGATTCACTCTCCCATTCTTTCATGTCTAACTTCTTAAATACTTCTTAGCATCAGTGTCTAATTTCTCAAACACTTAAGAAATCCTCTGCTCATATGTTAATACTGTTACCAGAGCCTTTCCTGTAGTTCTTTCCTGGTATCAAACTCAGGGGGTTTTTTTGGAGGGGTTGGTTTCAGCCATGCCCTTTCACCCTACAATATGAAGGTCTTCAACATTTAGCAATAATTTTTAAATCTTCTTTAGAAATCCTTAGGGAGACAAACCATAAGAGGCTCTTAATCTTACAAAGCAAACTGAGGGTTGCCAGGGGGAGGGGCATAGGGAGAGGGTGGTTGGGTTTTGGACATTGGGGAAGGTATGTGCTGTGGTGAGTGCTGTGAAGTGTGTAAACCTGGTGACAGACCTGTACCCCTGGGGCTAATAATACATCACATGTTAATAAAAAAATAAATAAATAAAAACAACAACAAAAAAAAAGAAAAGAAAAGAAATAAAGAAAGAAATCCTTCTCTGGGGTCCAAAGTCAATTCCTAGAGCACTGGATGAGAACAACTTGGATTTTGCCACCTCAAAGAACCTAAACTCCCCCTCACTGGGAATTTCTAGTGAGTAAAACTCTCAGGAGCTGGCAATTTTCAATGAAAAATGTGATGTAGTTTTTTGGTTTGGGTTTTTGGTTTTTGTTTTGTTTTGTGATAATATCCAGTTTCAGAAGTATCTAGAAATATTAATATTGCAAAGATATTCCTAAAAATCAAAGGCAACTTACACTTTTTGAAGAAATAAGATAGACAGAAATGTTTCTATTAAAGTTTTGACCTTGAGATTTATTCCTTCACAATAGACCAATCAAGAGAAGTTAATATTGGAAAATGAAATTAGAGCTACTAAAAGTATTCAAATACTGGTGTAATGTAGGTGCCTTACCTTAACAAAAATGATATATCTTAGCACTTTAAATAATAATCTTTATATCTTTTATCTTTGGATAATAATCCACAGCCTTTAAAATTGCAAATAATACCTGTAATGTAAGAAGTCTACATGACAAAGTCAAGGAGCTCAGTTTAATTTAGCAGAAAGTAAACAGTCATATTTCTTTCAATGTGGAGGATTAAATTGAAAATACAAGTATATATAATGGATTCATATCCTAAAGTCATTGATAATCATGTAAAATATGACTAGAGAGAAAAAGAAATGCCTTGTATTTTTTGGCTTTTGTTGATTTTGGAAGTTGTGGTTATAGTTGTGTATTTCATATTCATCATATTTATTTAAATCAAAATTGCACAGTTTAAAGTTTGATTTGTTTAGGCAAATTTACTCCATTTATACAAAAAGATGTTCTTTGAGGAATTAATTTTATTTTTAGACAATTCCAAACTAACAGAAAAATTTTAAGATTAGTCATAGAACTCCTGTATATCTTTCAACCATACTTCCCAATTATGAAGTTTGCCACATTTATTTTAGCAATGTCTCTCTCCTCTCTTTCCCTCTATCTTTGCCCCCATGTCTGTCCGTCTGTCTGTCTTTCTCTCTCTCTCTTTTTTTTTTTTGATATCCCTAAAACTCTCAGCTATTTAGGGTATTGAGAGAAGAACAAGACAGAGAGAGGTAGTGAGACTTAGGAAAAGAACAAAAACATTCCAAATATTTTAGTGTATATTTAGTTAAGAATAGGGGTATTTTTTATATAATTATAGTGGAATTATCAATATTAGGAAATTAACATTCATATAACATTGTTATCTAGTGTATAAGCCATATTTAAATTTTACCAATTATATCAGACTATCATAGCAAATAATAATAATTATTATTATTCTAGTCCAGGAACATGGAATACATCTATTTGTCATTTTTCTGTAGTATCCTTTATTTTGAAACAGGTCAGCTGTTAACACAATATCTAGTAGTTTCACTATTTCTAATATTCCTCATGATTATGTTCAGGTTATTTCATTTGGGAGAGTAGAACCACAAAATTAATGTCAAGTCTTTCTCAGCATATCATATTAGCAAGCACATGGAATTACTTTGTATTAGTACTGTATATAATAATTTTGATCATTTAGGTAAGGTGGTTTCTACCAGGTTTGAAAACCTCATTCAAGACTGACTCATTTTAGGACACAAATTTGATGTTTTATATGTGCTTTGAAACAGGATTTTAATAACTGGTCTTTTAAAATGACTTCTGGGGTGTCTTGTGGTCAGCTGGTTGAGTCTGACTCTTGATTGTGGTTTAGATCACAATCTTAGGGTTTTGAGATTGAGGCTCACGTCCAGCTTGTTCTGGGCATGGAGCCTGCCTAAAATTCTCTCTCTCCCTCTCCCTTTTCTCCTCCCCCTGCTCATGCTCCCTCACTCTCTCTAAATAAATAAATAAATAGCAAAATACCCTTAATAGTCAAGTAAAACCAGATTAAAAATTAAGACTATAAAATCCCACAATTAAAATTTAAATAACAATAATTATAAGAAATATGAGTTTCATTCAACTATTTGTTTGATGATCCAGCTTTTCAAAGTTGCAAATTTTGTTTTTCCATGCAAGAAACAACCTAGTTATCTGCCATTCCAGGAACAAGCTCATTTTATAGAGCATATTGTTCATTGATATGCCTGATGTCTATCTGGAAAGTTTCATATTATAGTCACTATACAAACAACGAAAACTGCAAGCATGAATATAACAATAAGCTTAACGTTCACCTTTCACTTCATTTTAATAGAATTTATTTATTAGAACATTTTTAGGTCCACAGAAAAATTAAGCAGAATTTACAGAGATTTCACATGGGGCCCCTGCCCACCCACATGCATAGCCTCCTAGCAACAGCTCCTACCATATTGGTACATTTGTCACAACTGATGAACCTATATCAACAAATTACTATCACTGACAGTTCATAGTTTAGTGTTCACTCTTAATGTTGTATTTTGTATGGGTTTGGACAAATATATAATGACATATATCCATCCTTTTAATATTTTACAGTCATTTTACTGCCCTAAAAATCTTTTGTGCTCTGTCTATTCAAACCTTCCTTCTTCGAAAGACAACCATTGATTTCTTACTGTTTCCATTGTTTTGTCTTTTCTGGAATGCCATGTAGTTGAAATCTTACAGTATACAGCCTTCCTAGAGTGCTTCTTTCACTTAATCATAAGCATGTAAGTTTCCTCCAGGTCTTTTCATGGCTTGATAACTCATTTCTTTTTCATGGTAAAAGATATTCCATTATATCAAAGTGCCACAATTTAACTTTCACTTAACTGAGGGACTTCTTGGTTGCTCTGAAGTTTTGGCAATAATAACTAAAGCTGCTACAAACATCCATGTGCAGATTTTGGTGTAGTAATATGTTTTCAAGTATGTTAGAAAATGCCACAGAGCATGGTTCCTGAATCATATGGTAAAAGTATGTGTATTTATGTAAGAAACTGCCAAACTGTCTTTGACAGTGGCTATACCATTTTGTATCACCATCAGCAATGACTGAGTTCATATTATTCCATATCCTCACCAGCATTTGGTGTTGTCACTGTTTCTGATTTTGACCATTCTAATAGGTGTGCAGTTGTATCTTAATATTTTAATTTTCCTTTCCCTGATGACACGTGATGTGGAGCATCTTTTTGTATACTTATTTTCTCTTTGTATGTTTTCTGTGGTGATACATCTGTCAAGGTCTTTGCTCCACTTCTTTATTGGGTTATTGATGTTCTTTTTGTTGGGTTTGAAGAATTCTTTTGTATTTTAGATAACAATCCTTTGTCTGATAAGTGTTTTGAAAATATTTCCTCCCAGACTGTGATTTGTCTTTTTTATTGTTTTGAGAGAAGAAATTTTTCATTTTATTGAAGTCCATCTTAATTTTCCTTTCACAGGGTATGCCTTAGGGTTTGAACAGGTGGAGGAGAACAAGCAAAGAAGAAAAGTTCTTGTTCAATGGGTATTGTGGTAGTGGCCTAGTACTGGTGCTCCCAGATCTTCAAAAACATTTATCGCTCATTTTATCACTCATGGATATTTTCATTAGTTCTTTGGATACACCATTATAAAAATTCCCCATTAATGCCTTTATCATTTTAATCATGATTATTTAAAATCTCTATTTCTTCTAAGGTATGTGTCATATTCAAATCTGGTTATATCTCTTGGCAGTGTTCTGTTTATCCTGATTTTTTAAAAAATATTTTATTTATTTATTTGACAGAGAGAGAGAACACAAGTAGGCAGAGCAGCAGGCAGGGAGAGAGGGGGGAAGCAGGCTCCCTGCTGAGGAGAGAGCCCGATGCGGGACTCAATCCCTGGACCCTGAGAACAGGACCTGAGCTGAAGGCAGAGGTTTAACCCACTGAGCCACCCAGGTGCCCCTTATCTTGATTTTTATATGCATTTTAAGTTGTTTTGAAGGCCAGACATCAAGTGTAAGATAGTAGATATGGAGATCAATAGCTTTAATACCTAATTTGGAGTTTTCAATTGATCTTGTCAAAAGTTGCCACATTGCTATTGCCCTAACCACCTGCCATTCACAATTGTTAACTGTTAACAGAAAAATATAATATAATCCTAGATCTTGAATTACTTCTGTAATTTTTCAAATGCAATATCCCTGGCAATAACGAAATCATTAAGAGAAAAGAAAGATCACATGAATAACCAAAGAAGAAACAATATCCAATATACAATGAGATATCCCAAGAGGGACTCTAAATATTTGAATTACCAGATAAAGACTTTAAGTATATTTGTTCTGTTTACAGAAATAAAATATAATTTTGACTGGAGGTTGGAAGAGAAAACCAGAATAAAAGGGAGAAGGACGAAACTCATTTGAAAAATAAGAAATATAGTAATTCCCCCAAATATAAAATAAATAAATAACTCAAATTAAAACTTAATGGAATACTTAATGGAATAAAACTTAATGGAAAACTTAATGGAATAGTAATGAACACATCTAGTAGCTTGATTTTGGTTTCTCCAGTAAAAGGAATGAGGACACCAGGGAGATGTGACTGTTGTAGAACTGGAGTAGGCAATGTACAAGATGATCCCATAGCATCTTGTAGTGCCAGGAAATAAAGAGATTAAAAAAAAAAAAAAAAGTAGACCCAATGATGGGCTATGTAAAAGGGACACAGGAGCCAACTGAAAGAGGTGCCAATGACCATCCCTGGAGCAATTTGAACAACAAAAAAATAAAATAGTATTTTATTAAAACCCAATGTATAATACATATCTGTGACCCCATATTAAAATAAATATATGATTTAATAAATCGATAGGGGAGAAGAGATAAGTTTCCATGCAGAATTTTGAATAATCCATGGAGATATTGTGCTCTAAAGGAAGAGGAGAATCATTTCTCAATCCCTCAGTATGGGCTACACATAGTTATTCCTAAGAGAATAGTATGTGAAAGGGGTAAAAAGAGTAACTTTACAGTGGAGAAACCTGACAAACACGAATTACTTCAGTGAGATGTTCAATATCAACATTCATGGTCATAAATCATGTTAATCGTATGTACCCTTGACATAATGAGATGAAAACAGTATTTGACCCATGTGATACTCCTTATTAAGACCCACAACACCAGTCTAATCATGATGAATTCCAATCATCAGACAAATTTTGTAAGGGCTTGCTACCTGAACAATAGTCTTAAAAACTGTCAGGATCAATAAAAACAATGATAATCTGAGAAACTATCATCATAAGAGCAACCTAAGGAGATAAGATGATTAAATGTAATGTGGTTTCCTGCATAGTACCTGGAACAGAAAAGGTCATTAGATAAAACTAAGGAAATACATGGAGTGTCTGCGTGGCTCAGTAGGGGTCCTGGGATCCACCCCATGTCAGGCTCCTGGCTCAGTGGGAAGTCTCACTCCTCCTTCCCCTGGCTCCTGCTCTCTCTCTCTCCCTCTCTCTCAAATAAATACATAAAATCTTAAAAACAAATAAACAAACAAAAAAAAAAACTCAGGAAATGTGAATGAACAGAAGACTTTAATTATTACTAATGTATCAATATTGGTTTATTAATTATAACAAGTGTGCCATGTTAATATAAAACATTATTAAAAGGCCAATCTCTGTAAATTAAAACTATTCTAACAAATAAAATCCATTTTTTTCTAAAACTCAATGAATAGAGGTAATAACAAATTTAATGTGTTTAAAAAGAGAATAAATAAACTGGAATACAGAATTGAAGAGAACACCAGAGTAAAGCATAGAGAGAAGATTGAAAATATAGAGGAGAACACAGAGAGATGTCTTAACATAAATGGAATTAGATAACTCAGGAGAAAAGCGAAGAAAGGGAAAGGGAATAAAAGCAATGGATTATGAGAAATGGTTAATGGGGCTTCTGGTTGGCTCAGTCGGTTAAGCATTTGACTCTTGATTTTGGCTCAGGTCATGACCTCACGGTTTTGAAATCTAGCCTGATGGGCTCTGTACTAAGCAAGGCTAGGGGTGTGGGGGTGGATGGAGTCTGCTGGACATTCTTTCCCTCTGTCCCTCCTGCTCACACTGTCTCTCTCTGTCTAAAATAATCTTTAAAAAAAAATAGTTACTAACTTTTTAAACCTGACATACAATATAAAAACACAGATTTAAAAATTACTGTTAATCCAAAGCAGTTTAAATATTAAAAAAAATTATACCACAGAAAATCATAGTAAAATTGCTAAAAAGCAAAAAGCAAATGAAAATATTAATAGGACTCAGAAGGACAGATAGTAGGCATACTGCTTGGAAAGAAGTGATAGATTAGAAAAGAAAATCAAAGGCAGTCATCTCACAGAAATAACAGAAACGACAGATAATGCATTGATACCTTCTGTTTAAAAAAATTAACTGCAAATGTAGAATTTTACACCTAATAAAAAGTATCCTTTTAAGAATAAAAGCAAAATACAAATATTTTTTTTACAACAAAAAAGAAAAGTTTGTACTAGCAAATCCACCTAAAGCAGATTTAAAGTATATTTCTCAGGCAGAAATAATGTGATTCCAGATGAAAATTTTAAGACAAATAGAATGAAAATGGCAAAAATTAAGGTAAATAAAGTGCATATTGACAGGAAGTTTGTCCCCATATTCTGAACGCATTTTTAGGTTATTTAAGGTATTTAAACTTATAGCTGCACTGAGACAAGTGGGAAACACTGATGTATCATCTTGTGATTTAACAAGAATAGTTGGGATGCCTGGGTGACTCAGTCAGTTAAACAGCTGCCTTCAGCTCAGGTCATGATCCCGGGGTCCCAGGATCGAGTCCTGCATTGGGGTCCTTGCTCTGTGGGGACCCTACTACTCTCCCTCTGCCTGCCACTCTGCCTGCTTGTGCTGTCTCTCTCTGTCAAATAAATAAATACCCCCCCCCAAAAAAAGAATAGCAATTAAGTGAAAGATATGGTTCAGAGGATGGCCAAAATATCAACTAATGTTTGACTTTTGTCAGTAAAGATTTAATAACAATTCTGACATGATTTTTGATGTTTGATCATTGACAAGATTCAGGCTTTCATTCTTTCCTTCTCCATCACCACACAGCTGGTATTTTAGATAAGGAAGCTTCTGTGTACCTCTTGATCCCTTGATCCCTCTGGGCCAGTAGGAAGTTTCAGGTCCTTGGCCTTAACGTGCATGTGTGAACCCTGAGCTAGCGCCAACCCACAGACACATTCTTATTTCATTGATTTGAAATATGATCACCCTACTTCATTCCTTTTTCAAATATTAATATCAATTATTTTAGTCTTTTAAAGAGATAGTTTCATTATTTAAAAAATAATAATAACAACCTATTTAGTATAGGATCCTAGCAGTGTATATATGTGCACTGGTGTGTGTATGCCAGCTTGATCAGTATGATTATACCAAACAGAGAGAAACTCTGCTCAAGAATTATAAACTGCTGGAATCAAACAGATGAACAGTGTTACAGTTCTGAAATTTAATGATTAATGTATGAATAGTATCATTATTTTTAACTTTTAAGGTTAGACATTTGGTACCGTAAGGAGTAGGAAGGCCAATAGAGCAAATATAAGCCATAGAAATAGACGTGTGTGTGTGTGTGTGTGTGTGTGTGTGTGTGTTCAAATGAGTATTTCAAATACCTTGGAAAAATTTGAGTAATTGAAGGATGTCATTTCATACTAAAAAAACAATACATATTATTAAATACAATTATGGAAACTTGAAAATCTCTTTGTTCTTTAAATATTCTACCAAGAGAAAAGTTGGGTGCCTGTCTCAGTTCCAACAATAGCTATACAGTGCTGGTAACTGCTTCACGTGCACCCATATGTGGGGAACTGTCAAAACCATCAACCCTGGAAAATTTTCACTCCTACTCATCCTATTATTCTGTTTAATCTTTTGTTTTAACTATTTTTCATTCTTATGTGAGTAATAAATGCACATAATTTAAAAAGTCAACTAGTACAAGGCTATAATAAAATATTAGAACTCATTCCTCACTTATCCATTCTCAATCTGACTTTCAAATGTTTTCACCTCTTTAAAGAATTTTTATTTATTTCCATATTTGAAGGTTATATACTTTACTGCTATTTTTTAAAGTACTAAATTCACACATTATGTCATTTTAGAAAATGTAAAGAGTTATCATTTTTAATTATTATTCTTGCTCCCTTCCTCTATCCTTCTAAATTAATATTGGGATTTTTTAATTAAATCAATATTCTGGCACCATGATATAGAAATTGTGTTTACCATGATTGCATTTCCATTCTGTTTTTCCTATAGACATTAATTGCTTCCAAAAAATCACATGTTTTTACATGCATCTCTCACATAATTTCCTAAATTTAAGGCTGCTGTAAAGCTGTCATGCTCAGAATTCTCTTCACTCTGTACTGGGCTTCTTTTTGCCATTATATATGGTGCTATTCATATGGTATATGAATATACCATCTGCTCGATCTCATGCCTTCTTCATGTTTTGTAATTTTATTTATCACACATGGAAAACATTCCAGTTGCCTCTTGAGGTGAGCTGTAAGGTAGGTAAATTCTTCAAATCTTTTCTGTCATTTTGAGAATTCCTTTCTTCTGTGCTCTTGTCTCACATTTTGTCAAGTTTCAGAACTTATTTTTTTTAACAGCTTTAGAATTTTTCACTGTCCTTTGTTTCTAAAATTTTATTAAAATGTGTGCTTTGTGGGCCTATTTGAATTCATTTTTTTCCTAGGTTTTGGTGAGTTATTTCATTCAAATTCTAAAAGTGTTTTTTAATTATTTCTTCGGTAACTTCCTTTTTTTCATTTATACTTTTATCTGGATTGTTATTTATTATATATTGAACTTCTTAGATTAATCCTCTTAATAATTTCTTTTTACTAGACATGTCTTTTTCTTTTGGTTCCATTTTCTGGGAGGTTTCCTCAACTTTGCCTTGTAATGTTTTTATCTTTCTTTTATTTTCTATTTATTTTTAAAATTTTGCTATATTCTCTATTTATTTCTGTAAATTCTTCTTCCTTGGCCTCACTTTTTAAAATTTATTTATTTGGCAGATACAGAGAGTGTGCATGTGAAGGAGTACAAGCCAGGGCAATATCAGGTAGAGGGAGAGGGAGATGCAGGCTCCCCACTGAGCAGGGAGACCAATGCAGGGCTTGTTGCCAGAACCCTGGAATCATAACCTGAGCCAAAGGCAGATGTTTAACCAACTGAGCCACCCAGATGCCTCTTTGGCCTCACTTTTTTTTTTTTCCAAATGTAAACAAATCTTTGAATTCTTTTATTTTAAAAATGGGAGGGAGTGGAAGAAAGGTTCTTAGCTATCTTGTAAATTGTTTATTTGTGGCAGATGCATGCAATCCCACTTCCCAGGCTCTTTTTTTTTTAAGTTTTTTTTTTAATAATTTTTTTTTAAAACATGTAATGTATTTTTATCCCCAGGGGTACAGGTTTGTGAATCGTCAGGTTTACAAACTTCATAGCACTCACCATAGCACATACCCTCCCCAATGTCCATAACCCCACCCCCCTCTCCCAAACCCCCTCCCCGCAACAACCCTCAGTTTGTTTTGTGAGATTAAGAGTCACTTATGGTTTGTCTCCCTCCCAATTGCACTACTGGGTATTTACCCTAAAGATACAAACGTAGTGATCTGAAGGGGCATGTGCACCGGAATGTTTATAGCAACAATGTCTACAATAGCCAAACTATGGAAAGAACCTAGATGTCCATCAACAGATGAATGGATAAAGAATGTGATATATATACACAATGGAATACTCTGCAGCCATCAAAAGAAATGAAATCTTGCCATTTGCGATGACGTGGATGGAACTAGAGGGTATCATGCTTAGTGAAATAAGTCAATGAGAAAGACAAATATCATATGATCTCCCTGATATGAGGAAGTGGAGATGCAACATGGCGGGGTTAAGGGAGTAGGAGAAGAATATATGAAACAAGACGCCTCACATTTTTATGGCATCCTTTTTTTGTTTCAGAGGATGTAATGTCTACCTTGCAGTGGTAATAAACAAGTTAACTTCTTATTAGATCCTCCACTTCAGACATTCTGTCAGTTATTCAACATCGACTTTAAAATAAAACAAACAAACAAAAATAACAGGGGCACCAAGGTGGCTCAGTTGGTTAAGCAGCCAACTCTTGATTTTGGCTCAGGTCATGATCTCAGGGTGGTGAGATCAAGTCTATGTCAGGCTCCATTCTGGGGTGTGGAACCTACATAAGATTCTCTCTCTTTCTGCCCCTCTCCCCCCACTTGCTCTCACTCTCTCTGCAAAAAATAAAATGTAATAAAAAATTAAAATATAAAAAAAAATAAAACTTAACAGACTTTCTTCTTAAGAGAAATTTTAGGTTCACAGAAGAACAGAGTAGAAAATAAATTTTTCTAAAAATTTATTTATAAACTTATAAAGTTTTCACATACTTCCTCCACCTCACACATGTTTTCTTATCATTAACATCTTACATTAGTAGGGTGCATTTGTTATAAATAATGAACCAACATTGACACATCACTACCAATCATAGTTTAGCTGGTATTATAGCAAATAGTATCATGCAGAATACTTTCACTGTACTAAAAATCCCCTGTGCTCTCCCTATTCATTTTTTTTCCCCTAAGACCCCGGCAACCACTGATATTTTAATTGCTCGGTAGTTTTGCTCTTTCCAGAGTATCATATAAGTGGAATCATATGCTATATAGCCCTTTAAGATTAACTTCCTTTGCTTAGAAATATGCACGTATGTTTATTCTGTGTTTTTTTTTTTCTTGGCTTAATCATTTATTTTTAGGGCTCAATAATATTCTATTATATGCATGTATCACAATTTATTTATTCATTTTAATTGAAGGACATTGTGTTTGCTTCTAAGTTTTGACAATTATTAATAAAGCTTCTGTAAACATTTGCATGCAGATTTTTGTATGGACATAAATTTTTAACTCCTTTTAGTAAATAGCAAGAAATATGATTACTGGACTGTTTAGTAAGAGTCTGTTCAGTTTTCTTTCTTTCTTTCTTTCTTTAATTTCTTTTTAGTGTTCCAGAATTCATTGTTTATGTAACACACCCAATGCTCCATGCACTACATGCCCTCCACAATACCCACCACCACAATACCCACCACCAGGCTCACCCAACTTCTCACCCTCTTCTCCTTCAAAACCCTCAGTTAGTTCATTAGAGACCACAGTCTCTTGTGGTTCATCTCCCTCTCCAATTTACCCCAGATCCCTTCTCCTCTCCATCTTCCCAAGTCCTCCATGTTATTCCTTATGCTCCACAAATAAGTGAAACCATATGATACTTAACCGTCTCTGCTTGATTTATTTCATTAAGTAAATCTCTTCCAGTCTTATCCATTTTGATACAAAAGTTGAGTATTCATCCTTTCTGATGGAGGCATAGTGCTCTATAGTATATTTGGACCACACCTTCTTTATCCATTTGTCCATTGAAGGGCATCTTGATTCTTTCCATAGTTTGACGGCTGTGGTCATTGCTGCTATAAACATTGGGGTACAGATGGGCCTTCTTTTCACCGCATTTGTATCTTTCGGTAAATACTGAGTAGTGCAATTGCAGGGTCAGAGGGAAGTTATATTTTTAATTTCTTAAGAAATCTCCACACTGTTTTCCAAAGTGGCTGCACCAACTTGCATTCCCACCAATAGTATAAGAAGGCTCCCCTTTCTCCACATCCTCTCCAACACATGTTGTTTACTATCTTGTTAATTTTGGCCATTCGATCTGATGTAAGGTGGCATGTCAGTGTGGTTTTGATTTTAATCTCCCTGATGGCTAGTGATGATGAACATTTTTTCATGTGTCTGTTAGCCACTTGTATGTCTTCATTGGAGAAGTGTTTGTTTATGTCTTCTGCCCATTTTTTGACACGATTATCTGAAACGATTATCTGTTTCAGATAATCGTGTCAAAAAATGGGCAGAAGAGTCTATTCAATTTTCTTAGAAACTGTCAAACTATCTTCCAAAGTTACAATACCATTTTTCATTCCTATCAGCAATGAATGAGAGTTCCTGTTGTTTCACATTCTCACTGGCATCTGATGCTGTTAGTATTCAGGATTTTTAACCATTCTAATAGTGATATATCATTGCTTTATAAGTTTGAGTTCCTTAATGATACCTGATATTAAATATCTTTTCATGTGCTCAGTTGCCAACTGTATATCTTCTCTGGTAGGTTGTCTGTTCAGAGATTTTGCACACTATTAGTTGAGCTTTTTTTTTTTTTTTTTTCTTATTGAGTTTTAAGAAGTTTTTGTAGATTTTGGATAGCACCCCTTTATCAAATGTGTCTTCTGCAAATGTTTATTTCTCTATCAATGGCTTGTCTTCTCAATCTCTTGACAGTTTCTTTTCCAGAGAAGTCATAGCCACTTTTCATCATCAAAATGCATTGATCTCCTTCATTTTCTTTGCTAGTATGATATATATCTGTATAGCTATAGCTATATTTATGTATTGGTGAGTATATGTATGTATGTATGTATATATATATATATATATAATTTTATTTACTACATAATTTATTTTTTTATTAAAATATTTTATTTTGGGGGCATATGAGTGGCTCAGTCATTAAGCATCTACCTTCAGTTCAGGTCATGATCCCAGGATCCTCAGATCGAGCCCCACATTGGGCTCTCTGCTCAGCAGGGAGCCTGCTCCCTCCCCCCGCCCGCTTGCCTCTCTGCCTGCTTGTGATCTCTGTCTGTCAAACAAATAAATAAAATCTTTTAAAAATCTTAAAATATTTTATTTTTAAGTAGGCTCCACACCCAATATGGGATTCAAACTCACAGCCTCAAGATCAAGAGTTCCATGCACTGCCCACTAAGCCAGCCAGGTCTCCCTATGTTACCTTAATTATTAATCCTGATAATCCAATCTAAAATTTTCCACATTCCTCTAATTATTAATCACAATATCACAATCTTTGCCTTATTTTCTTTATAACATTTATCACTGACTGACTCACTTTTTCTTTTCACTATTATCAACCCCATGAAAGCTAGAACTTTGCTTCTCTTTCACATTTAAGAGTTCCTGCCACATTCGGTCACTCAATATATATTTGTTGAATTAGTAAATATAGAGACAGAATCTTCCAAATTCACCTATTCTATGTGATTTTATGAGAACTGCCCCTTTTGCCAGAGGGACAAAAATTGTGATGTGCCATTTCATAATCTAATCTAAATATAAGGTAAATATTACTAATTATTAAAATGAATTTGGGTACTGATTTTATCACTAAATTGGATAGCCACATGCAGAAGAATGAAACTGGACCATTTTTTTTTATACCATACACAAAAATAGACTCAAAATAATGAAAGGTCTAAATGTGAGACAGTAATCCTTCAAATCCTAGGAGAGAACACAGGCAACAACCTCTTTGACATCTGCAGCAGCAACTTCTTGCTAGACACATCTCCAAAAGCAAGAGAAACAAAGGCAAAAATGAACTACTGGGACTTCATCAAGATAAAAAGTTTTTTGCGCAGCAAAGTAATCAGTCAACAAAACCAAAACAATGGACAGATGGAGAAGATATTAGCAAATGTCTTACCATATAAAGGGCTAGTATCCAAAATCTATCAAAATAACTTATCAGACTCAACACCCAAAGAACAAATAATCCAATCAAAAAATGGGTAGAAGACATGAACAGACACTTCTCCAAAGAAGACATGCAAATGGCCAACAGACCTATGAAAAATGTTCAACATCACTTGACATCAGGAAAATACAAATCCAAACCACAATGAGATACCACCACACAACAGTCAGAATGGCTAAATTAACAAGTCAGGAAACAACAGATGTTGGAGAGGATGCAGAGAAAGGCTAACCCTCTCACACTATTCACATAGATATATATATAGAGAGAGCAAGAACGGCATAATATTCAGCCATCAGAAAATGAAATCTTGCCATTTGCAATATGAAGAATGGAACTAGAGGGTATTATGCTAAGCAAAATAAGTCATTCAGAGAAAGACAATTATCATATGATTTCACTCATATGTGGAATTTAAGAAACAAAACAGAGGAGCATAGTGGAAGGGAGGGAAAAATAAAACAAGATGAAATCAGAGAGGGAGACAAAACACAAGGGACCCTTAATCATAGGAAACAAACTGAGGTTTGCTGGAGGGGAGGGGTTGGGAAATGGGAAAACTGGGTGATGGACATTAAGGAGGGCATGGGTTGTAAGGAGCATTGGGTGTTATATAAGACTGTTGAATCTCTGAACTCTACCTCTGAAACTAATAATATAGTATATGTTAATTAATTGAATTTAAATTTTTAAAAAATTGCCTGTGGACATAAAATTGCTATAATTAAAAAATTTTTTTCTGCTTCTCAGAAAAAAATTACAAGTTCTAAAACCTTATTGAAAAAATTTGCACTTAAGAAACATATATGAAGTAGAATACTGGTAAAGGGATTTATAATATATTTAAGCATATTACCTGTCATTAAGAAGCTCATGGGCATAGACAAATAATAATGTATGTATATGAATATGGAGAATATAAGGCAAAAGATGTGCATCAAAATGAGTGATATATAAGGTGTAATAACATTCAGAAGTAAGTCTTTACTTCCATGTGTGATTTCTGCTTAAATTCCAATAAAATCTTTGCTTGCTAAACAAATATATAGCATTTCATAGTTCTCACTGTTTCCCTGTTTTAAATTTGAACACAAAGAAAAACACTAAGTGGTTACCTATATTGACAGAATTAAAGTAACTTGAATTCTGATTCTTTGCATTTATAATTATTGTGCTATTACTTATTCTGAATCTAGTGTTCACATTCAGAAATAGTAGTATCACTGGGCAAAAACAACTTTAACCATACTGAAGAGTTGCAAGAGTGTTCCTGAAAATGAACCCATTTAGCTGAGTCAAAAGTGTTCTGGCTGTCTACATACCTGGGAATTATTCAAATTAACCTCTTGAATAGAATATGTTGTTCATTACAGGATAAGTAAAAAGTGCTAATTTAGAACTCACATATATACGATTAAAACTCAACAATAATTGCAGCAACTGTTTAGAACTTAGACCAATAAAAGCTTAGGTTAATATTTTTTATAGAGGAGTATTTTCCTTCAGACATGATTTAGAATAGCTTAAGTATAGTGATAATCAATAGCAAACAGACTTTTTTTTTTCATTTTTAGTTTATTACTGCCTAATACCCTATAGATGATACCCCTACCAGTCCTCCTTATCCCTTATCTCCCATTGCCTACATCCAAGGTAGACTGTTCCATTGTTTGCCCTTAACCAGCCATTACCATTGAATTTAGTGTCAGTGAAGAGGAGAAGAACAGGGCAAATCATGTGAATCTTTTGCAAATGTTAAAATCTAGTAGGGAGAATGGTCATATTAAGGCATAAAGCACTGAAATATTTTCAAAAGGCATAGGGAGGTAATGAAAGTTTTGGGTAGGGAGTATATAGTTAAGTGGCTAAAAGGTGTATCTCATAGGAATGTGTGGGCTCCTTACTAGATATGAAGATACTGGAGAAGAAAGACTTGATGTGGAATCAGAGGCAAAGTGTGAGAGATGAATAGATATGATGACAAGCTGAGATATTAATGCTAGCAATGGATAAAAACTGAGATATTAAGAGTCACTTATGGTTTGTCTCCCTCCCTATCCCATCGTGTTTCATGGATTCTTCTCCTACCCACTTAAGCCCCCATGTTGCATCACCACTTCCTCATATCAGGGAGATCATATGATAGTTGTCTTTCTCCGCTTGACTTATTTCGCTAAGCATGATACGCTCTAGTTCCATCCATGTTGTCGCAAATGGCAAACCATAAGTGCCTCTTAATCTCACGAAACAAACTGTGGGTTGCTGGGGGGAGGGGGGTTGGGAGAAGGGGGGTAGGGTTATGGACATTGGGGAGGGTATGTGCTTTTGGGTAAATTGGAAGGGGAGATGAACCATGAGAGACTATGGACTCTGAAAAACAATCTGAGGGGTTTGAAGTGGGGGGGGGGGTGGGAGGTTGGGGTACCAGGTGGTGGGTATTATAGAGGGCACAGCTTGCATGGAGCACTGGGTGTGGTGAAAAAATAATGAATACTGTTTTTCTGAAAATAAATAAATTGGGGAAAAAAATAATTATTTAATAAACTTTCTAAAATCTCTAGGTTTAAATGGAAAAAAAAAACTGAGATATTGATTAAGAATGAATAGAAGGTTATTAATTAAAGGGGGAAGACAAGAGATATGGGTTATATACAAATAAATAATGACATTTTATTTAACATCCTTTAATTTTTTAAATAGAGTTGCTTGATTAATTGATGGGGCAGATATCTTGAACTCTGAATCTGGACTTGAACAGACCATTTGGCATTTCTCATGATAACTTTCTGGATAAGATAGAAAACTGAAGTACAGCCATTTCTCTGAACTAACTTTGGATAAGAAGAGTAATTACTTACTAAAATAGAAGTGATAGTTTTCAAAAACAGTGGTGTCAGAAAAATACTAGTATAATCAGACTTTATCTTAGACTTTTAAAAATAAAATTCTTCTAAGAAAAGGTAGGCAGACTTCCATAATATGAAACTTGTTAAAAAACCCAATACTTTCTGATGTAAACCCAAATATTGCAGTTGTGGAATAAAAAGTACAGATACCTAGAGAATCAGGAGTTTCGTTAAAAAAATATCTAATAAACTCACATAATTAAAATATATAGTAGAGGGGCACCTGGTGGCTCAGTCGGTTAAGTGATCAACTCCTGATTTCAGCTCAGGGCATGATTTCAGTGTCCTGAGATCGAGCCCTGCATCAGTTTCCACACTGGCTATGAAGTTTGCTTGGGTTTCTTTCCCTCTCTCTCTCTCCCTGTGCCCCTCTCCCCACCACTCATGCTCTCTCTCTCTCTCCCTCTCTCAAAAATAAAATAAAATAAAATAAAATATATGGTATTACAAAAATCAGACTTAGATGACTTGTGAGAAGAGTGACATCAATTCTAAAGTCCAAGATGAATGAAGGCTTAATAAAATGATCATATCAAGAATGGATATTTTGGCTTTTTCCCCTATCCTCACTCTGCCTAGTTCGTAATCTTTAGGGTATGTGCTTCTTCAGTAATGATCTAATCTCTATGGCTGGGGAAAATTATTCCCTGCCAATGCACAAACACATCAATTAATGCTTATGACAGATTTTAATAACTCCAGGGAAGAGTAAAGTTGCATGTTATTGACATTATCATTAATCATTCATAAATGGTTCAGCCAAGGGTGTCATTATCTACACCAATAGACCAGTGACCTGTGATCTTGTCCAAATCAAACATCATGTAACTCACTCCTCATAATACCATGCCCTTCTGTTTTTATCCCCATCCCAGCTACTGTAGTTGGCATATTTCAGCTACTTCATTTGTTCAGTTACTTTCCATTCAATGTCCATATATGTGGATTTAATGTGTTGGAAATTCCCTTATTTTTGTTGTTTAGTTCATTAACTTATTTGTACTATCAAGTGACTGTTAGATTTATTGCACACATATTTGATGCAAAATCTTGGTTAAGTACTTTGGAAAATAAAAAATAATGGACTTCACCCTTAAGAGGATTTAAGTATATTTAAAATTAAAGATAGGTACAGAGACTACCGCAAGTAGATGGTAATAAAATCCATAAGAAAAGTATAGCAAAATGATACGGGAATTCAAATGTAAAAGAGTCAGTTTTTGAAATATATGAGAATAAAAAGCTTATTTTACATTTTGACTTTTACCTAGAAGATTCAAAACAAATTGATGACTGCCTTTTTATCACTGCTAAGCTATTGACACAAAATACCTACATTTTAGGAATTAGTATTTAAAAGGTACTAAGAAATATGTAAATACAATCAATAAACAGATTATAAAAATTTTGTTTTAATGGAATCTTGATTTTTTGCCTTTTAGGAAATTATTCATAGTATAAGAAAAACTTAATATGATTTATTTTGGAAACATTTGCTTACATTTTATTGATTTATGATTTATTGATTTAGATCACTTTTGTAGACATTGGTAATATATTTTAAAATATATTTAGCAATTAAATTAAATTAGCAATTAACTCCTCACAGTGAACCTAGTGAATATTACTCCTCAACTTTTGTATGATTTGTCTTTTAAATTTTAAATGTTAATTATTTTCATCTTCAAATAATTTCCTATATTGATTTCTATTTTCACACAGTTTTATTTCTCTCCCATTTAACATTTTCTTAACTGCTATTTGCTTATAGCTATTGTTCCTATACTGCTATTCCTTATTGCTACATTGTCCTGGAATTTCTGTCTCTTTGTATTCTAAATATACAAATAGTACGGAGTTTCCCAACCTCAACACCCTATTCTTGCTCTCAGCTCTCCTTGGACACTTGCACTGACTTTTGTATTTATAACTACTGATGCTGATGACTCTTAAATCTTATATCCAATACAGACTTTGCTCTTGAACTACCATTCTATGTATCCAATTGTCTATTCAAATGTACCACAGGACTCTCAAGCTCAATATATCTAAAAAAAAAAAAAAAAAAAAAGCCACTTTTTACACTGTACAAATCTATTCTTCCCACAGAATTTCAACTCTCTACTAATGACCTAACAATATCATCAATACCCTAACCCAGAAAACAGGATTTAATTCAAAACATTATCTCCCAATTTTCCACATTTACTTGCTCACCAGTTTTGTTGATCTCATCTCCCACTTACACTTTAAGTCAATACTAACTCTTTATCTCCAATGACACTACTTTTGCATTGTGATTCTTACTTCTCTGGATAGTAACAAGTTCTGCATCTCTATTATAATCTGTGAACAATCTTGGACTTTCTTTCATGGTGGTAACTAAATAATCTCCTGAGATTACAAATTTTACTATGTCACACTCATACCCATATCCTGAAGCCTAAAACCTTCAGGATAAAGACTATTTTTGCCTGGCATATAGAGTCTTCCAGGATCTGAACTCAGGCATAATGTATGCCTTCTCATTCTTTATACTTTATGTTACATTTGTACTGAATTACAAGTGGGTACCTTGATGCACTATTAAGATGCACTGAACTTCAAATTTTGCCTGACACAGTACCATTTCTTCCTTACTGATCTAGGACATTCCTACTCATCATGGGAGAATCTGTCCCCTTAAGTTATCTCCCTTATCTTTTCAGTCAGATTTCACTTCTTTCATTGCTCTCCAAATGCACATTCTACATACTATTTATACAGCATTTTTACTGTCTTACTGTGAATAGAGGTTTTCCCAGCATTTTTGTCCCAGAGCTTAGCACTGTGTCTTGTGAACTATAGGATCTCATTTAAAGTTTGTTAGATGTATGAATGATTAATTCTACTGAATCAATTTTTCTTAATAAAATAAACTAATGAAACAGTCTTTGAGATCTAATCAAACTGAAAGCAAATAGCTAAGTTGACAGAAGTGGTTAACTAAATAAAATTAGTTTTCTCTTTAGAAAGGGAAAATGTGGGGAACAGAATGGTGAAAAGGCAATCCACATTATCTGACATAAAGGCATTGTTTTGGTGGGAATTTCTAAGTGATGACAAATATTGAATATTTATGACATTGAAGTTATGAGAAAAGTGGATCAACATTATATATATATATATATATATATATATATACACACACACACACATATGTGTGTGTATTTGTGTATGTTCATATAAGAACATACATAAGGCACACCTATTGGGTATTCCTATATTCTAATGTTATTATATCATATAAAAATGTTCTTTTTGTTCAAATTTATGCCAGCTGTTTCTCACTACTAGAGAAAATAGACTTCTAAATAAAGAGAATGTGGGGAGAAGGGAGGCAATAATATTCTGGTGGTGATTCAGGGGCTGAGCCAGCTGATGCTCAGCTATTCAGCAAGAGAACAACTCTTGAAGAGCGTTGTGAATTAGGCTGGCTGAAACTAAACAATTCCAGGGGGAAAAAAAAAAAAAAAACAAAAAAAAACATTTAGCCAAAAGGAAGTAAAAGACCCAGCACTGTGAAAGACTTAATGAAACAGATGGCCCATTGTTTTGCAATGGAGCTACTAGAATCAAGTCTGTTTTTAACCCATTTTAAAGACTTGTGTTTAAAAAATATGTTTCAAAAAGTAGACTTTCATCCTAGAAAATCTATCGAACATTAACATTTTTGTCCTGAGCAGTTGAGTGACAGTGATGAACTAAACACTGCTTAGAAGAATGAATTTGCAAGGGGCTCTGTGTTTATTATTAGTATTTTTATAAGAGATACTTTAATTTCTATCTTGGATAATTTTTTTGTTAAAAGAATGGAAGAGCAGAGTAGGAAAATACAACATTAATTATTAGCTATCAATTTTCAAGTTGGTAAAATTGAGATAACCACAAATTATGATATCATTGACTGAGAATAAATAAGATTATTTAATGACACATCATTTTATAACTCATGTATCATACAAAAAGTACCAGGAGTGTTTGTCTAGATAAAATTCTGACTTCTACTCCATTCACATAGAGGAGATACAGGTCTCAGTTTGGATAAGAAAATCAGGCTGACATTTGTCTACTGTGATTAGAAATATACTGACAGGTCATTATTGCTCCAGAATATTCTTGTTACATGTTTTTAACCTTTCTTATCACCTGCCTTAAAATTTTAATTGTTTTAAGACAAGTTTTGTAATACTTAAATTACCTATTGTTGGATTATTGCTATTAAATATGCTATTTATTTATTCATTCAGCCATTTTTTTCTTTTCTGAAATGAGTGGTAGAGTCAAGCACCGATGTCTTCCTTTGCCTTGAATACACACCACAAATTTTTCTCTGTTAATACAATAACAAAATTGTTGATTATTTGTCACCTTTAATTAAAAAGAACAGTGTCTTTAGGAAGTGAAGTACTGCATAGTGTTGATGATGGGATTGCTTCCCTATTCACTGTCCTCTCTCTCTCTTCTCCCTACCCAGCGTTTCCTCAGAGGAGCCATCTATACTCATTATCCACTTTCACAAGTGCCATTCTTTACTTTGAACTATCTTGACTTTGGTCACTGTTTTGAACTTGTTTTACTTAGTTCTCCAATTTATTTAATGGCCAAAACCAAATGTTTCTTTTCACACCTCATCCTGCTGGAAATGCCTGCATTTCTCTTTGTCCCCAGCTTTTGTGTCTTTTCAAATGGAAAGCATTGCAACCTCATTTGAAGGGTCAGTCCCTCATCTTCCCTGAGCCAGCCCCCTACCCCCAAGGCAGGATATTTATCATCAGCATCGGCTCCCCAGTCTTTGACCTCCAGCCTTGCTTCTGTAGATCTATTTTTTTGTTTGTTTGGCTTCTTCTTTTTTTTTTTTTTTTTTTTTTTGCTTTATTTTCATTTTCTTTTGTCTTGTTTTATCTTGTTTCAGATGAGGCCTAAACAGTCATGCACCTGCCAAGTTCCAGTTTTTGGGAATATTTTACCTGAGGGACTCAGATCCTTGTCCAGCTGCCCCTAGTTGAGAGCTGTTGGGATTTGCATGCTAAATTTACCCCTTGCCAACCTTAACTTCTAATCTTCAGAAGAATTCTTTTGGGGTGGTTTTTAAAAATCATGGACCCTTGTAAATTGGGAGTCTGAAAGTTATAAAACTGATAAATCTACTTTTGTGATTTGCCTATCTCGGAAGCTACTTAGAAAATAAACAAATTAGTGTAAGACACTAACTAGGATGCTTTCTAAAACTATGGTGTTTGTAGTTGTTTGTTATTGAGCACCAGCTACCATCTATATTTCTTTCATTATCCCTCCATTTGAAAGAGTGTGCACTCTCATCTTGAAACATGCCTAAATCAACTTTGCTGCCCTTTTGCTAACATTTTGTCCTGCTTTATTGCCTCATTTACAGCATTTTGAATTGGAGGTTTTCTGACTATAAGTAGCTTAAACAATAAGGGTATTTATTAACCCTCACATCAAAATGCTAAGGTATAGATTAGTGATTTAATAATGTTATGAAGGATCCATGTTTATCCTTCATTTTTTGTTTGTTATTTCATCACCTGTATGATGATATTTGTCTTCAACCTTGAGCCTTTTGTGGTACAGCACAGGAAGTTACACACAGCTAAAACAGCTGTGATATCTTCGGGCATCATGTCTTCAAACAATTATGTCCAAAGTCAGGAAAGAGAAGAGGAGGCTTTTCATCATATTCCATTAACATTTTATCTGGGAAAATTTGAATACAATGAATTTTTTAAAAATCAACATTGTACTCATTTGTTTGTCTTCCAATATTACCCAAAACCCTGAACTTTATACATTCAAGCTGGCCAGCAAAATTTTTAAAGGATCTTCTCAATGGGAAAATGATATTCACATTATATTTGATATTGACAAATGATCAAGGTTGTTATATGTGTCATATGTCATATGTCATATATATTGGAAGTCTTTCTGAGTTAACATATTGGTTATACCTAAATACTTATTGATAAAACTCTTTACAGGCATATCTTGTTTTATTGAGCTTCACAGATATTGTGTTTTTTACAAATTGAAGGTTTGTGGCAGCCTTGCATCAAACAAGTCTATTGACTTTATTTTTCCAACACCATTTGCTCCCTGCATGTCTCTGTGTCACACTTTGGCAATTCTCACAGTATTTCTAACTTTTTCATTATTATTGTTTTTGTAATGGTAATCTGTGATCAGTGATTATAACTCATTGAAAACTCAGATGTTGTTAACATATTTTAGCAATCAGGTATACTGTAATCAAATTATATACACTGTGTTTTTAAATGTAATGCTACTGCATACTTAAAAGACTACAGTATAATACGAACGAAACTTTTATATACAATGGAAAGCCAAAATATTCATTTGACTTGCTTTATGGTAATATTCACTTCATGTCAGTGGTCTGGAACCAAACCACAGTATCTCCAATATCGTACAGCTGTATTTGTACATATGCACACCAACCTTCTCTTCTAGTTCTCTTTCTACCAATTCAGATCTGTTAATAATCTCAAACATGTTGCACATTTTCAAAGTGGTTTTTTGTTTTTTTGGTTTGTTTTTTTTTCAGTCCTCTTTGCTTTCTGGTTATTTATTCTCATCCTAAGAATTTCATTTAATTATAAAATTTAGGATAAACTATGGGGAGGGTTCCAAAACCTGTTACTCTAGCTTTGATCTTTCTTCCATATTTCTACTTATTAGCAATATTAAACATATCCCCAGCTCAAATTTATCCAAAGCAGAACTATTGTCCTTTCCTGATGGAAAGAACTCACTTTAATCTGCTTCTTGTGTCTCATCCAACACCATGACAATGGTTCTTCAATCATCATTATCACTTAAAATAACATTTTTGGGAATCTCACTCTAGTGAGATTTTACTTCCCTAATTAGTGTAGGTAATGAAAAATGAAAAAGGCATTACCAGACCATCAGTATTTCTGAGTCTCAAAAAAGAGATAAGCAAAAAAAAAAAAAAAAAAAAAAAAAAAAAGAGATAAGCTATGCCTGAAATAATTATAATAACGGTTATTTATTCAACTGTTTGAAGTTAATATCAATTATTCCCTTAATATTGTATCCCGCATACACTGAACTAACAAATACTTTTGGCTTTATGTAAAAAAAATAAAATAAAATCTAGGAAAAACAAACAAACAAACATTTATCAAGACCTCTACCATTATAACTAAGTAGAAATGACCAGCACTCATAACAGGGTGTTGTCACTAATTCTGAAGTAGTCTGTTTTCATTACACACACACACACACACACACACACACAAACACATCTCTATAGCAACTAAAGTGACCCCTTGCTCAAAATCCAATGTTCTCCATTCTTTCTCAGAGTAAAAGCTTTACAGTGACTTAAGACCATACATGAGCTTCACCTCTACTCTCTTCCCAAATTCAGCTCCTAAGAACTCAGCCTGATCACTCTGCTCTAGCCACAGAGGCCATCTGGCATCCAAACGCTTCCCAGGGCTATTTTCCCTGAGTGGAATACCATTCCATCAAAGCTTTCTTCCTCCATTCCTTTAAGTCTTTGTTGAAAAGAGAGCTTTTAAAAAACCTTCAGTAACCTTCATCTTCAAAATAATGCAACCCATTTCCATTACTTTAATTGGTTTACCCACTTGTATTTTGTCCTTCGTACTTATTAACATCTGGTGATATCTATATACCTATGTATCTGTCTCTCCATCTATGTATCATCTATCTATCTAATGTCTCTCCATAAAGAATGGAAGCTCCATGAGAGCATGAGAGCAAGGCCTTTTTTTTCTATTTCTTTCCCTATCATATTTGCAGTGTACAACACAATGCCTAACATGTAAAGAGTTCTCAATAAATATTTGTTGAGTAAATAAATGAATAAATAAATATTATGGATTATATGAATAATAATTTCCAAAACTGCATAAGGGAAAGAAAATGGAGTAAAGGGAAACTAATATTTTATGAATTCCTCACCAAGTACACATATTGTTTTTTACATTGCATTACATGACATTACAAGCATGGCCAGTCTTGGCCAGATGATGACATCAAATGTAAGGTAATTTTCATTTTCCCATTGAAATAATCCATTAAATAGTTTTTTTGGCCAATTTGAATGCATAAATCACATCTTTGTGATAATATTGCATATATATATAATATTTTATTTGTTCATTCTTGTGTATAGAAAGTAACATAATGTATTAATTTTAAATTATTACCTTTCTATTCTCACAATATATGAAATCCTTTTATTCAACTAGTTATGCTCCCCTTTCACATTAATTTCATCACCTAACACAGCCCCTACTTCTTATTCTTTCTCATCTAAATAGTTCAAGATGAATTCTGTGTATGAAGCAAACCATCGTAAGTTAAAATCACAAGTTCCCTTAGTACTGAAATTAGAGCAATAGTTTTGCTTTAACATTTCCTTCTTATGGATATAACTGTGATCTTCACAGTATAGTAACTTATTGTATAGTTTTCAAATAATTTTTATAAGTTTTTTGCCTTCTTTCTTCCTCTCTTTGATGATTATAATGCACACTTCCAATTGTGAGAGCATATACCCAGCAATGATGACAAATTTTGTGTTGTCTATTGTTTTCATTATTGTAGTTTGACTCTTGTTTTACTAATTATGTCAGGTTACCTCTGTAAGTATCCTGATCTAGGGATGACTGCTTTGCCTAATGTATATATCTCTTAAGAAAAAAGAAACAAGTCTATAAAAGCTCATAATTAGGCATTCTTTATTTTTTTTATTTTATTTTCCAAGGGTTAACTTCAAGGAAAAAAAATCCTCACGTAATATTTGCACATATAGAATAATTTATTTCATTCAATAATTTCAGCATCTCTGATTATGGTTCTATCATATGCTTGCTATTTACCCATAGATTACATCATTTAATCTTTACAACAACCTGAGAGACATCCACTATTTTCATTTTATAGATGAGAAAAAGTCTATCATACAGAAATAGAATAGTGTTCCCAAGTCACAGTGAAGTAAACCAGAAATTCCTTCTCTGTTTCAGGTTGTTTTCTGTCTCTGCCTTAACAAGACAATAGCATGCAGAAGAGTTCAGAGAGGGAAAAGGCTAAAGAGAAGCAGGGAGACTAGCTGGGAAGGTATTGAGATAGCCTAGGTTAGAGGAGATAAGAATTTTAAGGCAAACTAAGATGTGAATATAAGGGTATTTTATATCTGCAATTACTAGAGGTGAACATTTATCTACTGTTAAATTTGGTTTTGAAGAATATTGGCAAATAATGGTGATGAGATATTTGATGATTTAGTTTTGATCTGATGGGAAATGTGCAAGATTTTTTACTCTAATATTAACCTCATTTAAAATTGTAAAAGGAGGGGTGCCTTGGTGGCTCAGCGGGTTAGGGCCTCTGCCTTCGGCTCAGGTCGTGATCTCGGGGTCCTGGGATCGAGCCCCGCATCGGGCACTCTGCTCGGCAGGGAGCCTGCTTCCCACTCTCTCTCTGCCTGCCTCTCTGTCTACTTGTGGTCTCTGTCTGTCAAAAAAAAAAAAAATTGTAAAAGGAGCCTGCTATTTATCTCAGTCACATGAAATAACAACAGTAGGTAGAATTTTATATTAAAGTGCAATAAAATGTGTATATCACTGGGTTCTTTTTTGTTGTTCACACACTGGAATTATAGAACTAATTTTCATATAAATAGTATTCTAAGATGTGTTTTTCTGTCATCAGCAATGTAATAACATCTATAATCAGTTTATTTCAAAAGCTTCTTTCATCCAAAGAACTCAAAGTTATCATTGAACATTAATTACATTTACAAGTCTCTGAGGGTTAGATTCATTTATGTAAGCTTCTCTGATGGAATCAGTTACAGATAATGGTGTTAAATAACAATATTTCTGCTCATCAGACCTTTTGAAGCATAGGATTCTTAAGTCTTAATAAAACAGGATGCTGACAGAGAATTTTATTTTATGTTGACATTTTTTCATTGTCCACATAGTCTTCACAAACCTTCCCTAAATTACAATGAAGTTCTCAAAAAACACATACCAAGGATCAAAGATGTATTTTCTCTGTACCCAGTGAAGTTCACGCTTTTGGGTTCCTCTCTTGCACATCCACTTCGATGGATCTAGGAGTGTCCTAGAAATCTGTTGTTCACAAGGTCACAGGCAAATCATACCCAAGTCCATAGATATATGTTAAGGATGAAACTCCATTGATATCATGTCCTAACTAAATGAATTTACATCTGTGGCCTGAGTTTGGAAAAAACAAAACAAACTTACATTCCTCACTTGTGTCATGAAAAATCATACATTCCAGTCAAAACCACCAAACAACAGTTTGTTCATTGGAACAATTTCAGAACACCATATAAGGAGACAAAACAAGAAAAGAATGGATTTCCAATATAGGTAGAAAATATTTACCTTCTTAGAAAAATGGTTTTAAGCTCTATATGTGCTACTGTTGACCTTTTTATTTAACTCTGGAGTAAAAGCATTGCAAAGAAAATATTGTAGACCCTTTTCCAGAAAAAAAAAATATATATATATGCATTCCAACCTAATACAAAATTAACAAAAATGTTAGCGGCAGGATGAACTAAAGAATCAAGGCCTATGTTCTTTTGTAGGGGGAAAAATGAGCAGTAGTAGATAAGTTATAATTCTGTGCACTATGGACATTGCATCTGTGAAATGAGGAAGAGAGTACTAGCCTTTGTTACCCTATTCACATGGTCTATAAATTGATCAAGAGATCTTTCTCTCCCTAGTCAAAGGTGATTAGATGGTAGATGAGTATCTGATTCTGGCAGGAGATCAGGAATTGCATGAAATGTCTCAGAATATTGAGAATTCCAACAAGTAGGCATAGAAATTACAAACATATGATAGGCAAGAAAAATGGGAAGAGTATTGTTCAAAAGAACTTTCTGGGATGATGAAAATTTGGCTATTGAAAATTGGAATGTGGCTAATATGAGAAAGAGAAACTAAATTTTGTGTTCTATTAAATTTTTTTAAAAGATTTTATTCATTTATTTAAGGGGGTGAGGGACAGAGGGAGAGAGAGAGGACAAGGGAAAAAGTTCCATGCAGCCTCCATGCTGAGTGCAGAGCCTGACACAGGGCTCAGTCTCAGAACCCTACAGTTATGACCTGAGCTGAAACCAAGAGCCAGAGGCTTAACTCACTGAACCTTATAGGTGCCCCATGTATTTTATTAAATTTAATTACTATGAATTTA
The DNA here is from genome assembly GCF_020171115.1 of Neogale vison. NCBI lineage: Eukaryota > Metazoa > Chordata > Mammalia > Carnivora > Mustelidae > Neogale > Neogale vison. Next base: position 80,903,117 of record NC_058101.1, on the reverse strand, counting down.
AATGTAGCTAGCAGCATTTTTTAGACAGCAAAGATCTGAAAGGTCATGGTAGTAGTCAGATTGTGTAGCTCTGATGGGTAGGTGTACATTAAATAAAGGGGACCAATCAAAAGGGCATAGAGCTTATACAAAAAAAAAAAGTGTTAGAGAAGAGAGAAATTATACTGTTTCAGAGAGACGAAGATCATAATCTTGATTTCTGATTTTTAGTTTCAGTTTTCATGGAACTAGTTTTTCACCGTATCATTTAGTTTGGTGAGAAATCTGTTCTCTTTCTCTGTAAATCTCACTTATATTTTGAATTAATTTATATGAATTACTTTAAAAAAAAACTTGAGTTGGAGAAAGAATCATACAACAAATGGTAAAATGTCTCCAGAATGTCAGGGAAAACAGAAACAATCCCTGTCCTGCATTCTTCACATAGGTTTGTGAAGTTATGTACTTTACTTCCAGTATGAATTAGCAGGTAGAGCTTGAGTTTATATGTTATATAGATCTCAGCTGGTAGTTCAGCTTGGTCTTTAGGTTCTGTGAATTTGGAAAAAAATTTTCTGTGTCTGTAAACATCACTTTGTTATCTCTAAAATGGGATGAAGAACAGTTAATGATAATACCAACTTTATAGAAGTGTATTAGATACAATAATAATAATACATACACAGAAATTGTGAAAGTGACTGGCACACACTAGCTAGTTTTGTTCTTGCTCTCACCTACCGCCCATGTGCAGAACCTGCCAGGTGAATGGAATAAGCCTGGCATGTTCAGATGAGATCACCAGTCACAGTTCTTTTAACACGTATCATCATCTTTGTGAGACAAAAGGGGAAGAAGATAGGATAATTTAATTCAAACTGTAGAGAATAATTTAGAATTTGGTAGCTGTGCATAAAAATCTCCATATGGATTGTGTTTTGTTGCCTAATTAATAGTGAAAGACAAGACCACTGATACATTGAAACAACATGTCATAATTAAGTTTAAATTATCTGAAAGTTTCTACAGCAATCTCAAAAACATGTTTGTTTTTGATGCATTGTTATCTTCTTACCTAAACTTTGGCAAAACTAAATAAGTAAATTCATGAAAAAGAAATATCCATATAAAGAAACATATCTTCCTTGGGCAAGATACAATCTTTCTGAAAATGAAAAGAATCACATTAGAAATTATAATGTGTTACTTTCATTCCAATCTTAAACATGTTTGAAACAACAAAAAAAATTCCAATTTCTACAAAAATGTTCTCTAGGCTATCATTTGCATACAATTGCAATGTATATGTGATATGTATAGAAAATAAATGTTTGACTGTCAAGATGGGAAATGGAAATTCTAAATATATCCCTGTTTATACATTGATCATGTTATCAATTAGATAAACGAAATGCAGTTTACATCTTTTAAGAGATTTAGATAAATATCCTACAATATCATAATTGGTTTTTTTAACAACTGTAGCCCAGTATGGCTGGGGCTGGATCTATCACTTTCTCAGGGTGCTGCTACCTTATCTTAATATGGAACATTAGATTAGGTGTTATAATGTTTGTTTAATTTAATAGAAGCAATTTCTGTACTTATTTGTTAAATGCATTTTAATTTTTATATGCCTAGAAGCTAAACAAATCATACTTAAAAAAGCAAACTGGGCATTATTTTTAATTGATTTAAAAACATCACAGCTTATATTGCATATAGATTTGTGTCTAAGTCTAAAATAACAAAACTAAATGAAAAGCATGTATTTATTAGTCACCTGCACATCTCTCAGGCACGTCAAAATCCATGTGATCAAACGAGAATTGTTTTTTCTTCTAAAGTTCCCCTCCTCCCATGAGTATGCTTTAGCTAGATAATAAGATGCCATCACTTGTCCCCAGAATAGAAAGTAGGACTTATCAGAGTCTTTCTTTTATTTGTAAGTTCTCTGCCTCTAATCCATAATCAACTCCAGGCTCTTCTCTTTTCAATGTCTGTCAACTTGCTTCTTCTTCTCCACCTCTGCTCTTCCTCTAGACTATATTTCACTCTGACTATTAAAATTACAGCTTTCATCAATTCTCTACATGCAGCCTAGAATGATTTTTATAAAACATGAATCTTATTATGTGTTGTTACTGTCGTTACTGTTTAGCCTATACGCCAATACAGTTGTTTCTACATACCCTGGCTTCCTGACTCTTGCAATGGAACCAATGTTCCAAATGTTCCATGTCTGATCCAAACCCCTCTTCCACTGAGCTCTGGATCTCTTGCCATTTCAGAATATTACCCTCTGCTTTTTGTAAAACTGATTTTTTCCCCCTTGATTCCATATTCTCCTCTGAATGCTCCTCTATTTGTATTTTTCTCCCTACTAAAGAACCTTCTTTTGACATTTGGACATGGCCTCATTATCTCCACTTCATACATCACTCAATTTCTCTGTTTCTCTAACCAAGCCACTGAAATTGCTTTGGTCAAAATAAAAAACTATTTTTGTGTTACCCTGTCCAATGACACTTTTCTGATGATGCCCTATTTGACATCTCGGAAGCATTTTTCTTGCCTTACTTTCCTTTCTTAGATTTTATGTGATCAAACAGTCCCGATTTTTTGCCTCACTATTTCTTAGCCTCTTTCACAAGTTCCTTCTAAACTTTCAAAGCAGGCATATTCCAGCATTGCTCCTGTACCCTCTTCTGTATATGCACTTACTTCTTAGGGGTTCCCTACCATATTTGAAGTAGAATTTTGATTTGTCTCCTGTTTCTACAGTTTTTCCCATTACAGCAGATGATATCACTGATTAAACAATTGCACCCAAGACCCAGATGTTATTGTTGGTTTTTCAACATACACCCCAGAATTATTCCTTTTCCTTCATTTTCACTTCATGACCTTGAAATAGTAAAGGAAAACACTGAAAATACTTGTATTTCATTAAAACTACAAATGCCTGTTCTTAAAACTAATAAGAAAAGGATGAGCCACATTATGGGAAATTTTGGCCACATATACAACTGACAAAGCACTTATCCATCAGATGTAAAGAGCTGCTGTCAAGGACATGTAGACAGTAGTATATAAAGATATCTTTACTCCTTTGCAACCCAATTATAACAACATAATAGTATGATAAATAATTTTTACTACTCGCTTACTAGTACAAGATGATTTGCATTAGTTCAATATCATTTAATTCTCACGAAGTTTCAGTTGAAGTAGATATCACTGTTGTTTCAGTTTTACAGATGGAAAAACTGAGTTTCAAAGAACATTAATAAATTAACCAAAATCACGCTGCTTGGAGCTTGGTTTGGGATTTGCAGTAGTCTAACCATAGAACCCAAGGGTTTGTTAGGTATGATACTGTTTTGTCCACTTTTAACTATTCTTTATCTGTATGACTCACAAAATGAGCTACCAAATTTCCTTTTCCTATTATTTTGTTCCTTTGGGCTTTCATATTTTGGCAGAGTTATTAATCAACACTCCCAGTGACGAGATGACTAGCTCAACTTTGAAACTGATAACTGAATTATAGTTTTCATCCCTACTTTGTTCTGTATATTTCTGAACCCTGCTTATCTCTGCTGAACAGACTTCTCATTTTCCTAAGACTTCTCTTTCTCCCCATAAATATGTCCTTGATTTTATATAACCACTAGATTCTAGTGCTCTCTACTTTCTAACTGGCTTAGTCAGGTGTTCTAATTACAGATTTTCAAGAAAGTTCAATGTAATCAACTTGGCCTATGAAGTAATACACTGGAGATGCAGTATCTGCCCAGATCCAATCACCCAAGACCTAGTTGTTGTAGCCCAGTAATACCATCATGGCAAATGGACTCTCCTTCTTTCAGTAGATTAAGGAAGTGATATTCTTAGAAGCTGATTGGATCAAGGAGCAATAATTAGAATATCTAATACTCCTGTGAAAAATAATCTTCTGTAAGGTAAACTTCTCCAAGAACACCTGGGCTTTCCCTAACCAGCATCTGGATGCCATCATGGGTATAAGGACACGTTTCCTTATTATTCTTTAAGCACCTTCTTTAACAAATGTAAAGACACACACAGTCTGCTGAAATAATAAAAAAAAGTTTAATCTCATTATTTCTAGTAATCTCCTAAAAATTCTGTATTCATGTTAATATCTCGCCAAGGAGATATTTTTATTCTCTTCCCATCATCTTTCCCCAGTTTTCTGCTGCCTCCATGCTATCCTAGGGGCACAGGAATCATTTCCAAAGGAATCACAATGGCTAAAATCTCATCTCCTTAGATGTGCATAAAATCCATTTTTCTTTACAATTTGCTTCTTATATAGGGAGTATTGCTGGGCTTAAAACCTGTATCCAAACTGCTCGAGAGCAGTGTGTGCTCAAAGAGCACACAGAGCTGTTTACTTCCCATGGCTCAAGGATTTTCTTCCCATTCATGTAAGAAATTCTTCCATATCTTCTCTATGCCTTTTGCAAGCTATATTTTATGAAATGCACTTAGACTTTTGTAAAACCCAAACCAGGAGGTCTTAAAACCCATCCTGCTAATAGAGGTGAGTGAAGTATACTTCTTGGGCACAAAATTGAAAGGGACACCAAAAACCTCAGTAATGAAGATGAATAGTTAATGGAATTTTAAAAATAAAAAAAAGCAAAAGTTAGGGATAAGCAAAGTTCCTAAATTTTAAATACAGTCAGAAACGGTATTGCTTACTTATTTTTCCTTTTGCCACAAGTTTCAGTATGGAGAATAGTCTTGCCACCATCCCCAAGTACTGAATATGCTATGTATTTACAGGAAGGAGAAAGGAAAGCAGGGACTGTATATGTTAACTCTCAAAATATTATACACCAAAATATGGAGGAGATGCTCTTTGGAGATTAATCTGTCAAGAACAACAGCCCAAACTCACATATTTGGAACTTAATTTTCTTGAAATTCCATGTGAGGATCAATCACATGCTAAAATATTTGATACCAACCTTTGAAGCCCAGTGAGAAGCTTGAGACCTCACATTCTTTGGAAGAAAATATTCCTGGATGTCTTTATTTACAGTGTCACGAGTGGACTAGGAACATAGTACTTTAGAGACAGACTCAGTATACCTTTGGAGCCTAGATATCCACAATTTCCAACTCTGTTTGTGGTCGAAGTTGGGGAGAAACAAGTTGACCCATGTACTTTTCTGCTGAGTAGTGAGGAGTGATCACCTCATGTACCTTTTGGATTTGCAGATTTTCTTCAACCACACAACCTTTATGGTGTGTTATAATATGAGCTGAAGATGGCTTCCTTCAAAAAGCTCCAGAGAACAGAGTTGGCTCCCTTTCTCTCAAGAAGCTTCAACAAAATTGTTCCAGCTTTCCAAACTATTTGGCATTGCTTCCTAGATAAGTCATCAAACTAATAAATAAACAAAGAACATCTTCCTTATCTCATACCCCATGAGAATGCCTGAGTCTTCAATTTCTAAAAACAATTCAGTGTTATTTACTTACTCGGCATTTTTTTTTTTTTCTGGAATAAGTTTTTATTTTCTTTTCATTGAAGAACTGAAAGTAACTGAAATAATCTAGTACCTTGCTATTCAAATGTGGTTGTGAGGCCAGAGGAATCAGTATTAACTATTAGAAATCTAGACTCTCGGGCCCCTACCCACTGCTAGTGAATCAGAATTTGCATTTAACAAGAGACCAGATTGATTTGTATGCACATCAAAGTTTCAGAAATGCTGATACAATGCAGAATGCCTTTTTATTTTTTTTCCTCCAGTTTATATTTATCTTGTTCTACACTCTCTAGTGTGTGTTTTGGTGCCCAATTCTTGCTCTCAGTTTCTTATTATTTACTCCACATATTTTCCTTGATTTTGTTCTAAGTAGAACATTTAAAAACAGATTTTCAGCATTTAAATTCTACAAAATACTATCTCTCGTCTCCACTATACTCTGCAAAATGCTTTTTAGATAATAGGTCTAAATCTGAGCCATTTGTGTAACGGGTTACTCCAGAATTTGCAGACTCTGTGGAATCATGAATTTTTCTGTGGATGTTGTGGTGGGGAAGGTTTTTTGTTATGCCTAGGGAAAGTTACTCTGCATGTGGAGCACAAGTTAAGGATCCTCTACTGGACAGAAAGTGATGTGTTAGAGCCAGCTTATAATGGTTTAAGAAAGCCAATTGTATGCATCTTTTTCCAATGCCATGTTCATTGACAGCACTATGGTTGCTTGAAATTACATTTGGTGAAGGTATTTATAATTAATACCACAAGAAATTGGCAAATGCTACAAATCATAGGTTGGTTTTGTTTTTTGTTTTTTGTTTTTTTTTGTTTTCTGTTTTATATTTCTGGAATTTATATATATATCTCAAGTTATTCTAGGTAGTAAAAATAAACCTTTTTCTTGGAATAGTAGTTTGTTATTACTCTTACTGATTTGTTTATTTTATAATATTGCCTGGAATTAATCTACAAAGGTGAGGGAAAATTACAGAATTATAATCTCAAACAATTGTACATGGTAGATAAGTAGATGGTTAAAAAAAAGAAAAATGAGTCTTAGGCATAATAAGTGGATTGTCTAAAACAATATAATTAACAAATATTCAAGTGAGTAATGGCAGATTTATCTTTATTTCTCTAAAACTCCCCTTGCTGTTTTTCATATCAGTCAGGATATGATTTGAGACAGGCTTACAAGGGCTTTGATGTTTGAGTATATTGCCAATCTGTTCATGCTATGGAAAAATACTTGCCAGCACAAGTTCCTCAGCAATGAAAAGAAAACAAGAGCTAATACTTAAAAAGTGAGTACCATGAGTTAGGCACTGTTTTAAATATGCCATAGGTATTCTTTCACTGAAGCCTCAGGAAAACCCAAAACCATGAATACCTGCATGTTATAAATGAGGTTGAGAAAACTTGTCTAAGATACAAGAAGCAGTATGTGGTTGATTTGGGATTTGAACCCTGATCATTCCACATCACCGCCTTCAGTAACAAATCCTTGGTTACAGAGGCCACCAGGCTCAGCTCCACACTATTATAATCAGGATGGCCACACATTTTAGGTAAATGAGGTTTTAGAGATGTTTCTCTTTATAAAGATTTAGTAGCTTTTATTTGTAAAATGTGAATTTTCTTAAACTAATCTAGTCTATATTAATATCAATCCATTATATAATACTAAATTCATCTGTAATCTAGTCTATATCTGTTATAATCTATTAGACTTCATCTTTTTCCCATTTCAAAAACTGAAATCTCTCCCATCTATAGCTTGAATATTCTCTTGTCCATTTTCATGTCATAAAAAGATATCTTCTTAAATTTAAATTTTCTAATTTTTGAAATAGAAGCATGCCATTATTCACATAATTATTATTAATAACTCTTAAAAATATTTTATTTATTTATTTGACAGAGAGAGAACACCACTGAGCCACCCAATCACCCTATTATTAATAATTTTAAAAGCTAAATTTTTTATAGAATCAATGTCTTCCTTTTTTTTTTTTTTTTTAAACCTTTATCCAGTAAAACATTTGTCTTGAGAAATATAGAGACACTTCAATATCAGGCCATATGTAGCCAGAAATGTATTCTGATGATAGAAAGGCAATATACATAAATTATCCCACAAGAAAACATTCCATTAACTATAGACAGCTGACCTTCATTGCGTACAAAGTGATTTATAATGTAGGCTGTATTTTGCAAAAGACATTCTAAGAGAGGAAACAGTCGTCTGGATCTTGGCAGTGGTTTGGAGTCATTTTGTAATTGAGCATTAGATTTATGAAGTCAATAACATCAACAATGTATTCTGATTTTATCTTAATTGGATGCAATTAGACCTAGGTGTGCTTTTCATAAAATTAAAGATCTGAAGCACAGCAATATGAAAGACGCCAGTGTTCTTTGCTTTCCTAGATGAAACAAATTGAGCTTTTATATGCTACTGGGATTTCTACATATTTATGGAGATAAATGCTAGGAAGTGGTGTATATTCTGCTTGATTTTCCCTTCTTAGGATTTACAAGAAGAAAAGGAATATATATATATATATATGTGTAAAAAAATATATATGTAAAAAATATATGTAAAAAATATATATGTAAAAATTCAGCTTTCATTCATTTATCCAACAAATATATTTTACTATTTTTAATTTTTTTTAAAGATTGTATTTATTTATTTCACAGACAAAGATCACAAGTAGGTAGGGAGGCATGCAGAGAGAGAGGAAGAAGCAGGCTCCCCACTGAGCAGAGAGCTCAATGCTGGGCTTGATTCCAGGACACTGGGTTCATGACCTGAGCTGAAGGCAGAGGCTTTAACCCACTGAGCCACCCAGGTGCCCCATCCAACAAATATATTTTAAGGATCACTAGGTTCCAGGCACTAGCCTATTCTTTAGGATACCCTGGTGAACACTCAGGACTTTCTTTTTTTAAGATTTTATTTATTTATTTGACAGAGAGAGATCACAAGCAGGCAGAGAGGCAGGCAGAGAGAGTGGAGGAAGCAGGCACCCCACTGAGCAGAGAGCCCGATGTGGGGCTCGATCCCAGGACCCTGAGATCATGACCTGAGCCAAAGGCAGCGGCTTAATCCACTGAGCCACCCAGGCGTCCCCACTCATGGACTTTCTTGATGTTTGGGGAAGAAAATAAAAATATAGAATAATATATAGACAATAGACAATAGAATATAGAATATTTTATGTATTATATCTGTACATAGGTACTATATATACATATATATGCATGCACACTATATAGTCTATCTATAGTCCCTGCTTTAAGACACCGAGGTGAAGGTGTTTAGCAATAAAAAGGAAATTCAACTGAAAAACACTGGGAGGAATAGTCAAATTTCAGCTGAGGTTAGGAGATAGAATTAATGTATTTGTGAAAAGGTAAATAGAATCAAGAAACTTGCTTATAAAGAAAGCCATAAAGAACAATGAACACAACTAAAGTAAGGTTAACAATGGACTATTGGGTAAGGGACAAGCAAGCAGAGAGCAACTGGAAATTAAGACTGCTATAGAGGTTAATGAGTACTGGGTGATGTATGGAAGTTTTGAATCAGTACATTGTAACCTGAAATAATATTAATTAACTGGAATTAAATAAAAACTAAAAAAAGAAAAAAAAAAAAGAAAGAAAGAAAAAAAAAAAAAAAAGAAGAGTGCTATACAGGTTAAGAAAAATGACCAGAGAGATGGGGCTTGTAGGTGACTTAATATAATTCTCACAATAACTCTATCAGAAGCAATAGAGTTTCCCTCTCTGCACATAACTTTCCTAGGATAACATAAGGTCTGGTATCTGATCTCTGTTTATGTAATTATGAGACACAGTAGAGCATAATTTTTAAAGAGCTGGCTTTAGATTCAGACTAAATTCTGGTTCCACCACTTGGTATAAAAATTTGACCACGTTTCTTAATCTCCCTGTATCAGAGTTTCATGATCTGTGAAATGGGGCAATAATGGCACTTATTACAGGAAGTCATTGTGAAGATCAAATTGGTAATTTGCTAAGAAGAATGTCTGGAATGTCATAAGTGTCCAACAGTATTTAGCTGATGATCTTTCCATTAATTGTAACCTTAGCCCTACCTAGGTCTTCTAGTTACATGAGGAAAGAAATCCATGCCATGGGAAAAAACAAGTCATGCTCTGCCATGAGAGAGGGACTATTACAATCAGTTCTGCCTGGGTTAACAGGCAGATGTTCAGGAAGAGAGATTGCCCATAGTTTGTCAGAGTCTAAGTGGCCAGTTAGGGGTAGTCAGGTTTACTGATGATTGAAAGATGAACATCTCTAATATTTCCCCCTTCCACCTGGTGGGAAGAGCCAGGGAAGGCCTGGAACTCAGGGTAGAATAGCTGTCTTTATCTCATCTCTTATCTTATCTTCCTCTTATACCAGTGAATGGCTATTAGATCAGGTCATTTTGTTCACAACTCCCTCTCTACCTGCACCTTGTTAAGCTCTGTTTTGTTCACTTTTTTCCCACAGGCCCGGAGACAATGTGTTGAAATGATCTAGATTTGGGCTCAAGAGGAGGTGTTACTGTGCAGCTAGCTTGAGGCCACCTACTTCTTGGCAGCCTTGAGATAGCAGCTAGTGGTGGAAATTTGACTCCCATTTTAATATTCCCGCCTGTGTGTTCAGGACTCTTAGAAACTCCATGGAGATGGTGAGAGGCAGGCAAGGTCTTACTTACCCCTCACAGGCTCCCACTCATGTCCTGACCATGTGACAGTGTCTCCCCACTGTGGGCCGACCCTGTCAAATTTCACCTCTCTTTCAGAGTGCCTCTACTAAATAAGCACATTACCAACGAGGGAAAAAGTTTTCAAGAACATTTAGGTGTGTGTTGGGACTTTAATTGAACAGATTTCCAGTAAAATAAGAGTTTTTAATAAATCAGTTTATTATTTATAATTCATTTGTTATTTATTTGAATAATATTATTTATTTACCATACAATATATGTGTGTGTGTGTGTGTGTGTGTGTGTGTTAAAGTATGTAGCTACAGGCTTTTTTTCTTTTTCTTTCTTTTTTTTTTTTGTAAAGCATCAGATTAGGGAAGTGTGGTTTGTCTCTAAGTTTCTCTTGACTTTCTTTTGTCTCCTCAAAGTTTAAAATACCCTTTTTATGCATCATCGTCAAAAGCAGAACTATTATTATCATTAGCAATTACATTTAAGACAATCTTCAGTTCCCACTCTTTTCATTTGTAACACAAATTCTACATGTACCCTCCAAATCACCACCCTTGAGAGAATCTTCTGTAGCTCTGTCTGCCTTAAAAATGTGCAGCTCTTTCCTCAGAACCACTTATGCTAACCAAACTATTAGCACCTGCTGAACCTCCTCTCCATCAGTCATCAATCATCAGCAATCAGGCAGCTACTTGATAATTAGTTGAGAGGGGGAAAAACACTTCAAAGAACTAAAAATATTTTCCACAGTGACTTTGTGCATAAAATAATTATTTTCCCTCTATTAATCCACTTACATGTCTGTGTGCAAGAGGAAAATTTAAACATGCTGTGCCCATGCATCAGTACAATTCAATGTATCATATGCTTGTTTACTCACAATTACTAGGAAAACAATGCACAACAGATGCAGACGATTCCAAGGTATTATATATGTAATTGATTTTTTTTCTTTTTAAATATATTGTCTTTATCACCTTTCTTGATAAAACAAAAGTTTAAAAACCAAAACGAGGCACATAGGCAGAAAATAGCTAAGAGATTTTTGGTGCTCAGTGCCAAGCACTACTCTAACATAGTTACATATATTAACTCACTGAATCCTCATGAATATCCTTTGTGGAAGGTACTATTTTTATCTCCACTTTACAGAGGAATCTGAGACAGAGAGATTAAGTGACTTGCCCAAGATCATACAATTGATAGGTGGCCTGAGTGAGATTCCAACTCAGACAGCATGGCTCCAGATTCCATAATCTTGACCACAAGGGACAGGTAAGATATAAAAATACATGAAATAATGGACCTACACAAGTAAATCAATGGGAAACACGATGTGGGTTTTTTGGGGTATTTTTTGTTGTTGTTTTTGGTGAGTGTCCACATAATTATAAGCATGACACATACTTTCACAAAGAATCATATATGGAGATGAACTTCCACAATAAGATAATAATAACTACATAAAAGTAATAATACTAAATGTATTGATAGCTAATAATTACTGAATGTAATTCTGCTTAAGATATTATGCACTTCCGGGGCACCTGAATGGCTCAATGGGTTAAAGCCTCTGCCTTCGCCTTGGGTCCTGGTCTCAGGATCCTGGGATTAAGCTCCGCATCAGGCTCTCTGCTCAGCGGGGATCCTGCCCCCCACCTCACGCCTGCCTCTCTGCCTACTTGTGATTTCTGTCAAATAAACAAATACAATCTTTTTTTAAAAAAAAGATATTATGCACTTTCTTACACATTTTATTTCCTGTGACAGGTTACTGGCCCTGACACAGAATCCAAAGCTACATTCTTTTATTTTTTTTAAGATTTTATTTATTTATTTGACAGAGAGTCACAGCAAGAGAGGTTACACAATTAGGGGGAATGGGTGACAGAGAAGCAGGCTTCCCTCCCAGCAGAGAGCCTGATTCTGGCTTGATCCTAACTCAGATGCTTAAGAACTGAGCCACCCAGGCACCCCGCAAAGCTACATTCTTAATCAGTGCTCCTTATTTAACAGTAATGGATAAACTCATTGCCTTTTAGTCATCAATTTTCAAAAATTGCCAAAACTAGGTGAACTATTTCCAATATGACTAGTTAAAATATTTCACAATCTTTCATTTTATTTATTTATTTATTTTTTGCAGGGGCTTATGTGTTTCTAATTTGAGAGTTTGCCCACACAGAGTGTTTTTACAGAGTACCAAAAATGTGGAGAAGCTGTTGGTATAAGAACTTTATGCTTGATTTTTCTCTGCACTTCACTAACAATTTTAATTACTAAATATATTTATACACATACAGATATATCAACTTTGCACTTGACAACTGTAGAATCCAGTGCATGTACTGGATGGTAATGTATAGGTTTGTGTGAGGTGTGAATTAGAAAAATATATATATAATGAATATATATACTTCACTTCATTGGCTCCCATAACATTAGAGAAGTTGAGCATGTACTTTAGCTCTCTACCCTAAAGTTTTAATGAACTTTGCTTGCCCAGCAGCTGTGCAGGCTTGTCTAATGTGGCTATTTATTTCGGCAACCAGTATCTTTTACATAGAAATGCAAATGAAAAGGTAGCAGAAGCTTGAAAAGGGTAGAGATGCATCTCACATGCATATGGCATGCACTATTTTCTACTGTCCTGTGCTTAGAGCTTAAATGTGTCATCATTCCATTCTTTGTAAAGGAACACAGCTTTTGCTGTACCCCTATTTGAGCAGTAATTATTTTTTTATTTCTAAATGAACACAAAGGTGCTAATACAATAAAGTAAAACACTACAGTGAGAGAAGGAAAAGAGGAATACACTGTGCTGTAGCACATTGATACTTTTTATCCTTTGACTTGTCAATTATTTTTAGAACAAGAGACTTTGGAAATGAAAGGTCTTTAAATATTTAGGCTTGGAAGTCTTCCTAAGTAGGAACCATTTCCAAAAGTGGAACTTTAAAAGGGAAAATATTGATTATTTTTTGTTTTGTTTTCTGAGATAAGAATCATTTATTTTTTATACTTAAATATGTGTGTCTGTAATTATACCAATCCAGATGCGGTTTCTCTTTCTTGATGTATTTACATGTAGAGTAGTTGCAAAATAAAGTCTTGAGGCAGAGTTTAAGGGAAAAAAGTCTTAAAAAAAAGGAAGAAAAGAAATGCAGAAGGGGAGTAATAGCGTGAAGTCTTGTAAGTCAAATACTTACACTTCATTCATATATACATTATAGGCATTTATATAAATCAAGTATACATATTCGGTAGCAACAAACACGGGGGGGAGTCTCCTTACATGCTTTAAAAATGGCAACAGGGTTCATAAAACTTAATTCCACACTTACTAAAAATGCTACCCAATTTTTTATAAAACTACTCAGATAAAGTAGCTTTATAACTGCATCTTTATAACTTAGATAAAGATCCAACAATATGGGGCACCTGGGTGGCTTAGTGGGTTAAAGCCTCTGCCTTCAGCTCACGTCATGATCTCAGGGTCCTGGGTTCGAGCCCCACATAGGGCTGTTTGCTCAGCAGGGAGCCTGCTTCCCCCTTTCTCTCTGCCTTCCTCTCTGCCTACTTGTGATCTTTGTCTTTCAAAAAATAAATAAATAAAATCTTAAAAAAAAAAAAAAGATCCAACAAGATTAAGAAGGGAAGAAAAATGAGAAAGTTACAAAAAAAATCAAAGGAGGCACAACCAACAATGTACAGAAAGAGAGAGCAAGAGAACCGCCAGGACTGGGGTAGAAATAAAGAAATACAGGTATTCCAAGAGATAGATCAACCCGGGAAACAGGGAGGAGTAAAATGCAAATATGCACTTGCATCTGACAAGTTCATCTCTTACTAAATGTGTGCTGTTTTGTGATGTGTTTATCTGGGCATCATTTTCTAATGTGATAATAATAATCTCGATATCAACTATTGTAAAGGGTTATTGTGAGAATTCAATCATAAATATATGAAAGTATATACATATACGTAATATACCAGTACTTCATGCTATTGATTCATAGAAATAGAAAAATAACACCTAAACCCGTGTCTAGAACAAAGATTCAGAGAGAGCAAAGAAACATGAAAGATGAAGACAAAAAAAAAAAAAAAAAAAAAAAAAATCTGTGAATTAGACATAGTATAAAGAGAAAAAGACACTAAGTTAATTTTAACTCAAAGGATTTGGTCTTGAAATCACAAAAAAATCAGTATTATTTAACTTTTTACGGAAGTCATCTTAGAAAGTGCAAATTATTCTCAAAGCGTTTTGAATATACACGATTTTAATGTTTGTTAAAGCTCTGACAAGCCAAGACCAAAGTCATTTTCATTTTATTCCCTTTAGTTAAAGGAAGTAAGTTCCTTCAGAATAAAAAGAAAAAGTCAGTTTTGCAGGAATTTGTCAGTGAAAGTTCCTGTCTTCACACCTGTGATCAAGAATAGTGAAATGGTCAGAAAAATTTTCTTCTTGTTGTTAGAAAAATACTAACATTCTCTTTTCTGAGAATTAGAATGTGTGGTTTGTTTCCCCAGAAAATGAAAATGATAATGTTTTCATAGGGAAGTCTTCAAGCTATTTCCACTAAAGGCTTTTAATTCGCTTTTCATTTGCACATTTATAAATTGAGTTCCTCCCATTTTCTCATTTTTGTCTCCCAAATTGGACTAAATTAAGCCGAGAGCTGAGTTGCGTTCAACATTCATTAGTTCTCCTCTCTCCATTAAAAAGTTTGAAGTTTTAGCCTTTTTTTAAAAATGTTTAATATTTTTAAAATTGATCACTAGTACATAATCTCCATATCTTAGGTGAGAAACTATGTAAATCACAAAACCAAAAATTAAAGAAAATTCTTAAGTAGTGTCATGTACTGAATAGATGGTGAGCAAACTTTCTGTGATAATACCTATTTAAATATTATATAAATGTGGAAGCATAGGCATATGGTCCACACAAGATTGCATTTAAATACATGAGTGAGCCTAGAGAACCTAGTTAAGAATTTATTTTATTAAAGAAAGGTGAAAATTTATTGAGAGGCATTCTGATTTAACTATGAAATTGTGAGTTAGACTTTAATCAGAATCCTAATTTCAGGTAGTATAACGTGTTGGATGAAAGGGAGAAGTATGTACTAGAATTATTCTTGCAAATAATGAATATATTAATTATCCAAATTGAATGAATGACAGGGGTAATTTATTTCATTTTTCTACTCAATATACATGTTTTTCAAAATGCTTATTGCACTGGGGTTTTGGCAATAATGCCCAAACATTAATTATTTCCTAGAAGTTTCATTTTATTTACATGCAACTTGGCCACATGTATACATTCAAAATAGCCCAACTCTTGTAACCAATAATGCTTCCACATAATGCTTCCCTGGTTTAAATTGCTTTCATATACACTCTTCATTTGCATATCTTAAAAAACCTATAAGTATTAATAAGCCTTTTTGTTGGTAAAATGTATCACAGTAACTTTTTTTTTTTTTTTTATTTGACAGACAGAGATCACAAGTAGGCAGAGGCAGGGAGAGAGAGAGACAGAGAGAGAGGAGGAAGCAGGTCCCTGCAGAGCAGAAGAGCCCAATGCGGGGCTCGATCCCAGGACCCTGGGATCATGACCTGAGCTGAAGGCAGAGGCTTTAACCCACTGAGCCATCCAGGTGCCCCTGTATCACAGTAACTTTAAGAGACTTTTGCAGAGATTAAGTTGAGAGATTATCTTCAGTCACGATTTTATTTTCATTATTTATTTATTTATTTATCTATTTTCAGTTACAATTTTAAATCCTGTGTTTTTTCCACTATACTATTTTGTTTGATATAATGATTTAGATGATAGAGTCTGACACTTTACCATCTGGCTCCAAATTCTACCTGTTTAACATTGAGCAAATTAATTAATTTCTCTCGGCCTTAGTTTCTTCATCTGTAACATAGGAATGATAATAGTAACATATTCTTACAGGGCTAGTTAAATAATAAGCAAGATCCATTACACAATGAAAATGTGAGGCTCCCTGTTTGACAAGCAGGAAAATAAGTTACCATTAAAGGTACTAAAATAAAATGCTTTTTTTTTTCCTTTTATAATCTCCCTGGACTTGCCTGGATATTTTTTGTATCATGTTTATTATCATTTTAAGTACAGAAAAACTAAAAATTTAAATTATCAGCACAAGTTATATCACTCATCTTTATGGTATGCAATGCCAGTTTATATACAAATTTGCGAACATTTAACCTGTGTATGGATGGAATCATTGACATCACACAATTTTTATTCAATAGCTCTTACATGTATATGTATTTTGCTCTTAGCCAAAGACTAGAAATCCAGCACAAAACTAACTCATCTGTTTTTATTTTATTTCTTGAGAGGCACACATTCTACCAAAGCTCTCTAGCTATAGCTTACTGATGAGTAAGGAAGACAAAGGGAAAGTGGTTTGCCCTATCTCTCTTCTTCCTTCCTGTAGCATCCTTTTAACATAAATGTTTAATTAATACAGGAAGTGACATGATTAAGAAAAGATAGTGATAGAATTCCTTGGTTGTTCATGTTTGTTGAACTACCATTTCTTTTTTTCTGGATTGAAAGTAAGGTTTTTGAAGAGAATGCATAGCCTCTCATTACTATCAGCACCTCTGCTCATTCCGTGATAGATGTTACCTGCTAACCTTGCACTTCATTTGAATCTCCCTGACCTCCCATGCCTGTGTAAGTCCGCTGGAATTGTATACTCTTAGGACATCATGAATGATATAAGGTAGCAACAAATGGGGCATGCATATTACAAGTACCTCTTCTGTTCTTGTGCATGCTTCACTGTCCCATTAGCTTTTACTTAAAAGCACATGCTCATTGATAAACTTATTTAGAATATCAGAATGATGATGGCATATCATTACATCAAGTTCAGGCCCTTCTGAGTGCGAAGCTCTGTGCAATAGTATAGGTCATGTATCGGTGAAGTTGGCCCTCTCTGCCTTGAAAAATTGTTGGAAGGACTACATGAATTAATACAGGCAGATTATGCAGAAGAGTTCTTCATTCTTAGGCAACGCTTACCAAATTAGCCTATTATGTAGTAAGCAGAGGTAAAGTAAACAGAGGTAAGTTATTGCTCTATTATATTAAGGATACCCAAATTAAGTTAATGGATTTATATTATCTGGAGGACCTCAGATGAGATGGGTGACATCACACAAAATAAAAAATAATAAGCCTGTGTAAAATGTATAGGAATCTCTGAATGAGGAGTCCATTCAGCCATACACAGAAACCAATCTAGATTGCAGTCTAAGAGTCTCGCATGGAGGTTGAAGCGCATGCTTAAGAGTTAGATGAGCCAATGTTCTTACCTGCATAACCTTGGTTATTATATCCTGTATAATCTTGGACGTCAGTTTCATGAGCTATAAAACGTCATAGTAATTACTGATGAGATTTGTTTGAGAATGAAGTCAGATAATGTGTAAATCACTTATTCAGTTACTCGTAATGTTGTTATTTTTATAATCATCATCATCATCATTACATTTAAAACCTGATAATTAGCATCTACACCATAAAACACATTTTACTGGGAGAAGGGAGAGGGCAATTACAAATAAATAAATACACATATGGGACTATAGATTTCTAATTTATTTTCATCTTTGGTTCAAGAAATTTGCTGGCTATAGAAATACTGATTGAAATGCATCTTTATTGCTTCCAAAATTCCTGAATCCTACCTTTTCCCTTTCTGAGCAAGGCTCCCAGTGCCCACAGGTTCAGCCTTTGTCACTGGAGCAGAGCCAATTCGGTGCCATTGTAATGCAAAGCTTTGTTCCGCTCTGAAGACTTCACGAATGAAGGATAAAGGTAATTCATGCACCAGAGATTATATCAAGTTTTAGGAAAAGAACTTAAAAAAACAAACAAACCTGATGTGTATCTTTTTTGGAATATTTATTATCTTATCTAAATTCATTGATAATATTTAACTACTTCTCCAAATAAGAGTGAAAGCTACATTAAAGTATTCAAATTATTTGATTTGTTTTTTGCTTACTCTCAGAAGAACTCTTTGGAGAGTGTTGTGTATAATGCCGTGTTCTCGTTTCTTTTTATTCACCAGTGATACATACTGTTTCTTTACTTTTACTTTAGATCTGTGTTTTGGTATTCTACTCAGGAAACTTCCATTTGATCTGATTTCTCTCCACCTTTCACTCAATCAAGTAATGTTCTCATTTTGAAATGCTAATGCTCAGCTTTATATAGCAGTTAGTTCAGAACCTGTGACAATTCCATTTAGCCTTATGGTAAATATTTTAGGGTTTTTTTTTTTTAAAGGTCCCTCACCTTACAGCTTAATAAACAATCTCAGCTGATTCAAAAACAAACACTCAACAGTTTAAAATCCTTCTATTTCTTTTTATTTTGTGCTTTATATTGTTCATCAATATTCAGAGCATTTTCCCCTACATCTGAGCAACTCTTACATATTAGTATCCCCAAATAAGCACCCATTCAGTCAACTCATTAATATTTTAAATAGTAGATACCTTAAGAAATATATTGTTGAAATAATTTTTTAGGCTTATGATAGAGCTGTTCCTGTCCATGGATGCCACTTCAGCAAACTAAAACTTCGGTAACTTTTGTGTCCCTTATAAATACTCTGCTTGACCTGCCATCCCCATGATGAAGTTTTAGAACATACATGAGGTTCAGTGGGGTGGAGTCCAGAGCTGACGACCAAGAAAGAATTCTTGAGATGTCTCTGGTGCAAAAGAGTGATTTATTAAAGCACGGAGACAGGACCCGTGGCAGAAAAAGCTGCTGCCCCGGGCTTGTTAGGGGTGGCTGGTTATATACTAAGAAGTTGTGGGAAGTAAGGGAAAAAGGAAGTTTCAAAAGAACTTTCCTATGCTAAAGAGGACCTACAATATACCCAAGAACTTGAGGCCTTGACATTGTCAGATTAAGATTGTGTCCCGTCCCCCCCACCCCCACCCCACCCTGCCACTGCTAACAAGGCATTAACATTAAGGTAGTTGGGAGATTCAGGGAAGAATGTAACACCTGTCCCACCCAGGAGGGCATGTGGGGGGGAAATTGCAGGGTGTCAGCTTGTGCTGTCCTCAGCTTGCCTTCTGTTCCCTCATCACCTAAACATCAAAACGACTCTGGGCTCTAGACTTTTTTCTTGTTCCTTCTCACCCCAAACAAATTTGACCTGACCATGGAACCCCAGCCCATCAGTTGTCTTCCATTTTTCTCTCCCTTTTTCTTTTTTCTATATCTTATAAAAGCTTTCTGCCTTCTACCCATTTTGCAGTTCTCTGGATAGAGACTGCGTCATGAAATGTCAAACAAAGTTTGTAGCACCTAAACTGTGTTCTGTAATCATTTTTAACAGTGTTTACATTCGTCAACCAATAAAATATCTAGTTATAAGTTTAGGTCTCATTATCTATTAGTTAGAAGTTTTTTCTCAAGAAGTTAGAAAGTTTAGAGCACCCAAGTCTTATACTATATACTGTGCTAGAATTTTTTTTTTAAAAGATTTTATTTATTTATTTGATAGAGAGTGAGAGAGAGAATGACAGGGAGAGGGTCAGAGGGAAAAGCAGACTCCTCATGGAGCTGGGAGCCCGAAGTGGGACTCAATCCCAGGGTTCCGGGATCGTGACCTGAGCTGAAGGCAGTCGCCCAACCAACTGAACCACCCTGGTGCCCCTACCGTGCTAGAATTTAAGCATTTTAATAGAAATGCAGGATCCATCATTCCATGAGAACTAACTTCATTTGTTTATTCAAACCTTGTCTCTAGATATCTACTAAGTGTCAATATTTTTGTAAACAATGGGCTTAGCAGTAAACAAATCAGAAACATTTCTTTATAATGCTTATTTAGAATTGACTCATTTATTCTTTCTAATCACTCTCAGGTTATTTGAGTTAATTCATTATAAGCCCATTTATGCGACATTAATCATATAAATCATGTGAAATGTATACATACACTTTATTTATTTATTTATTTATTTGATTATTTATTTTGTTAATTCATTTCAACCAAAAATGCATTAAGGTCAAATCTCTGTCCCAAAACTGGTACTAAAACTATACATTTGTGAAATCAGAAGGAAAAGGAAAAGGAAATAAATAGCAACAACAATACAGCAACATAGCACGATAGTTCATTTAATTTAAATTTCTTATTCCTAATTGTGTTTGTGGTTTTTCCGGATTTTGATATAATAACATTCCTTCTTTTATGGCATGGTAGATTTGTATATGTATAAATTAAACCTATGGCTAGTCTATTAAGAAAAATAACTTTCCTTGAAATTCAAAGCAAATAGGATAGTAGTTATCTCATTAAGAAAGAAGTAAATAGGTCTGTAAGGTAGAAATGAGTCTGTAAATTGAATCTCTATTTTACAGATATATTTATGTCATTAGTGCCAAGGACTTTGTTATATCAGTCCCAAAGTTAAGGACAAATAAAATATCTTGAGGTACTGACTCAAATTAATGTTCAAACCCTAATAGCTTAAGTCATTTTTACTGATACATAAACTCATGCCAATATTCTCTTAAAATAATGATAATGAGGACACGGACAGACCAGTCATATTTAATTAGGCATATGGTCTTGATGGCCTATTTGGGAATTTGAATACTGGCAGGTTTGGTTGGCACAAAGGCTATGGGATAAAGCCAAGCCCTTTTCATACACATGAAAAGTGCCACATTCATGATCTCTACACCGTCTGTCAGATATTACTGGGATGGAAAATAGAGCAAGGTTAAATGTTTTTCTCTCAAATTAAAAGAACATTAAGCCAAACAAAAGGTCTCATTATCCCTTGAAACAACGTCATTAGAAATATTTATGCAAAAGCACAAAATATTCTATTTCAAGTAAAAGATTGACATATGTATCAGTGTGAAAATTTACCATGATGCATGCAAATATACGATTTTAAAAATTGAAACAACCACCTAAAACTCCTTTTCTCATAGAGATACACTGTATTTCTATATTTCTATGACTATAGGCAAATCTTTCTGAAAAGATTTAGAGTAATAAGGATAAAAAGTAAAGAGGAACTTCACTCTAAAACCTGGTCATTTGCCATA
The DNA here is from genome assembly GCF_020171115.1 of Neogale vison. Classification (NCBI taxonomy): domain Eukaryota; kingdom Metazoa; phylum Chordata; class Mammalia; order Carnivora; family Mustelidae; genus Neogale; species Neogale vison. The sequence continues at coordinate 80,881,726 of NC_058101.1, read as the reverse complement.
TTATAAACTTTAAATTTATAAAACCAGTCATATGAGACAACTCCTAGTACTATTTTTCTTAATTTTCACATTCCTCAAACATTACTTTTCTGTTTTCTTGCTTCAGTGGCTTTGATCAGTTATGTTGTTATATGTGTATGACCTAAATTTTTATTTTGAACTCATTGGCTCACTTCCCCTTAAAAATCATACATACTAGCAAACTGACCTCAGCATTTCTCCCAGAAAATAGCCACAAATTTCCCATTTGTACACTCCTCCCTAAGTTTTCTTTCATGTTCCTTTTTTTTTTTTTAAGATTTTATTTATTTATTTATTTAGAGCACATGCATAAGCAGCAGGAGGGGCAGACAGAGAGGGAGAATTTCAAGCTGACTCTGTGCTGAGCAGTGTTGGTGGGAGGGGGTGGGGGGTGGGAAGAAGGTAATGTAGAGCTTGATTTCACAACCTTGAGATCATGACCTGAGCCAAAATTAAGAGCTGGAGGCTTAACCAACTGAGCCATCCAGGCACCCCCTTTTAGGTTCCATTTCAACAGGGTAGGAGGCAAGGGCATATAGTGGTCCTAATGTGAGAATCTCTGAGTTTAAAACCCAGCTCTGTTACTTACCAACTGTGTGATGTGTCAGAATCAATATCTTTGTCCATAAATTATAGCATGAGGTTTGCTAAGTGAGATAATGCAAGTAAATGACACAAACAGCTCCTGCAGCACAGTAAACATACTAAAATTTTAGCATATTATTGTCTGTCGAGATCCTACTTATCCTTTAAGCTCTCATGAACACTGCTTTCCAGACCACCAACTTGATTGTTCTTCCTGTGTCCGGAACACCATTGACATTCCACCTTGAATCATTGTTATTTCTGTCCTAGTCTTTTCTCCGTAACAGATTGTTACATCCTGGGGTTGAGTTTGTTTTTTGTTTTTTTGTTTGTTTGTTTTGTCTTTATAAAATTCTAAGGTATATTCATGTGAGCAATATATGGTCCTATGAAAAACTGAAAGGCCAATATCTGCAATGTTAAGACGCTAAAACCTATGGTGGTGTATAAAGTACTATTATTTGCTCTTGTCCATATATGTCATTATTCTCTTTCTTTGGTCCTCTGGCAGAGAGAGCAAGTATCTTGTTAATTATTTTAACGTTGTGGCAAATTTATACAAGTTTGCAAGATTGTAAACTGATAGTTTTGCAAGGAAAGAAATACTTTTAAGATGGAATGGGTGCAGCACCTGCTGAGGATATTGCCAACTATTTCATGATCAGAGTATCTTGGGCGCATTGCTAGTTCTCCTCCTTCTGACTGCAAGGTTGACTTTTACTTCTCACTGTTTTGAATTTAAGCATTGACAGGCAACCTACTGTGGTCTATAAAATATGAGCAGTTGCAATGTCTCATGTCCTGGTGGCAGTTTTAAAAGTCACTATGTAGGGGTGCCTGGGTGTCTCAGTCCAATAAGCCTCGGGCTCTTGATTTCGACTCAGGTCATGATCTCAGGGTTGTGAGATCGAGCCCTGCATGGGGCTCTGCACAGAGTATGGCACCTGCTTAGGTTTTTTTCTCTCCCTCTCCCCCTGCCCCTCCCCTCTCTCACACACACATTCTCTCACCTTCTCTCTCTCTAAAGAAAATAAACAAAACAAAATAAAATAAAAATAAAAGCCAACATGTAATTTTTCATGTGCCTTCCTGCATCTCCTTCCAGCAAGGAGGTATTCATTGAGAGAGGGCATCTGTGACCCTGAGTTCCTGGCTGATTCTTATGATCAGGATTTTAACCCTGCTGTCCAGGCACTTGTATTAAAATACCATGTAAGTGAGGAATAAATCTTTGATAAAAACACTGAGGTTTTGTTATCATTTTTCTGTAACTTAACTTAACATCCTAACTGAATATCAGCTGTTCTCAGTTGCTAGGTGTTTGGGGCAGCAGGCATTGTCCCTGCCGCAGTAATATTATGGCTACTACTTCTGACACCACCACCACCATCAACTACATCTAGCATCTGTTATTAGAGTGCTTGCTACAAGACATGCCCTGAATAGTTCTTTGAGAAAAGTTTTTCCCAAATCCACAAGGTAAGTAATTTTCTAAACAAATACTCTTGCCCTGTTCGGCACCACCGTGCTATTAGAATGGGATTGTGATTGTCTTCCTGAAATTATGGAAAGGTTTGGAAAGGAAGGCAAGGGGGTCCTGTGGCAGGTAAATTAGTATATGCTCACCTGGAGAGAGGAGTCTTATTTAAAGCCCCTTGTGGAAATCATTAATCAGCATAACTTGAAACAAATTTTTGTCAGAAAGAAGAACTTGGAAACTAGAACACAGATGTAATCTAAACATCGCTTTATAGCAATAAAATGCATATTACAGAGATATGGACAATTTTGTATTTTATGGCCACAAAATTATGAAAAATATGATATCTTTACAAAGCAAGAGACTAAGTAAATGAACTCTCAGATATTCTGATTGACTTCTACCATATGTTTTTATTGCAAATTGTGAGGTCAGGATAGATAATTTGTAAGTTTAGAAGTTGGGGTTTAGTGTTAATTCTTGGTTCTTCTCCTTGTTAGCTATGTGAACTGAGGTCTTACGTGCCTTTCAAATGATAGTTTCATCATCCATAAAATGAATATGAAAATTCTTATTTCATAGTTTTGGGGTAAAGGGTAGAAGAGTTTGATTTAATTAAGATGATTTCACTTTGGAACTACTACCTATCTGAAACTCCCTCATTTAATTATCTAATATTTATCAAGTGCTTCTTCCTTTCTTTTCATACCTTCCCATCCTTTTCTTTAAGATTTTTCTAAGTGAGCTTTTCAGAATCATTCATACTGCTGATTTATTATTTGCCAAGGTGGATCTTGTATTCTTAAGCAAAATCTCACAGCAAAGCATGAAAATGGGGAAGTTTACTATTGAGAAACATTTTCTGGCTACAGCAATATGTAGATGTATACTATATTAGAGTGCAAAAATTCATGTAAATTCAAGCCCAATGGAAAGAAAACATTCCCAACTGTGTGTCTTAAACACACACCCCTCATATTAAGACCTATGGATAAAAACATGTTGATTATCTATCCAGCCCTCTCCCAAATTTCTATGACAATTTTTAAAAAAAACTTTGAAAGTATACACAAGACATGTATTTTTAGCAGTTTTTAGAAGTCTGCTTATTAATTTCTTTTTCTTTAAGAGAGAAAATGTTTGGGGGCACCTGGGTGGCTCAGTGGTTTAAGCCTCTGCCTTCAGCTCAGGTCATGATCTCAGGGTCCTGGGATCGAGCCCCACATCGGGCTCTCTGCTCAGCAGGGAGCCTGCTTCCCCCTCTCTCTCTGCCTGCCTCTCTGCCTACTTGTAATCTCTCTCTGTCTATCAAATAAATAAATAAAAATCTTTAAAAAAAAGAGAGAAAATGCTTGAAACTATGAGTATTTAGTTAAAAATAAAATAGTGATTTTTATATCATAAATGAGAGTTATGAATGAAGTTAGGTACACTATTATATCATATAGGTTGGACTTTCTGTATCTTTGCTTTGTAATACTATAACATCCTTGAACAGTCCCATTAAATATGATTAGAACTGCACATTTTCTGTTTCACCTATTATAGTAAATATGAAAGAGGATATTATATGTAGTGCATAATATAACTAAAATAGAAAAAATTGTAGAAAAGTATTTCTTTGCAAAGGCACAAAATTTCTGTGATAAAATTTTTTGACAATGTGACATTCTCAACATAGTGCTTAGCACTCAGAAGATATATGAAAATATTTGTTGAATAACTAATTAAGGCTCTTAACTCTTGTGTTATACTTGCTATCTTTATATGAATGTTGAAACTTGACAAAGAAAATTGAGCAGAACAGAGAAGCAGGAAAGGAAAAGGGACCTAGTCATAGCAAATGGCCCAGCCCAAGAAGTCTTCTTGAACCCACAGCCCAAGGCTTCTCTCACCCACACTGAGATAGGCAGAAAAAACCAGAAAGGGACCCCAAAACAGTAAGCATTGTGGTTCAGGAAGTCTCCCATCCCATGGACCTGAGATCTTTCTCTGACCAGAGACACTGAAGCATCTGGGAAGCATTAGTAGAGGGATTTCAATACCATCCTGAGAAGATACACTTGTGCTATCTTCCCCCACAAAGATACTCAGAAGTCTACACTTGAGAATCAACTTGCATCACCACAGGCAGCAGCAACAGGGACCAGTGAGACGATAGTTGCACCAGATATAACCAGGAGATCCAAATAACACCTTAAATGCTCTGAAAATTAAACTGTCATTGGAACCACCGCCCACAAAAGTAGATCAAGATCCGAAGAGTGAAATTGCCTATTGCTATGGACTGAACATCTGTATTCCTCCAAAATTTGTATGTTAAATTCCAATATCCAGTGTGATGGTATATGGTGGTGGGGACTTTGGGAGGTGATTAGTCATGAGAGTGGATTCCTCATGAATAAGATTAGTACCCTTATAAAAGAAACTCCAAACTGCTCTCTCACCTTTTCTGCCATGTTGAGGACTTGTGAAAATAGAGCTGTTTATGAATCATGAAGTGAATCCTCACCAGACACTGAATCTTCTGGTTTCTTAATCCTAATTTTATCACCTTCAGAACTGAAAAATAAATCTCTGCTGTTTATAAGCCACTAAGTCCATGATAAGCTATCATAGCAGTCTGAACAGACTAGGGTATATATTAAAATACAAGATTTTAACAGAAACTAGAGACTTCTAAAAAAACAGAAAGTGCTCAGCATACAATTGAAAATTACCAATCATATCAAGAACCAAGAAAATCACAACTTGAATGAGAAAAGATAATCAACTGATTATAACACCAAGATAAATCATACAGTGGAAGTATCTGAAAAATATTTTAGTATATGTGCTGCCGAAGCAAGCACTGAAAAATATTTTAAATTAACTGTCATACAAGTACTTCAACATTCAATTATAAATTCTCTTGAAAGAAACAAAAGAAAACTTCAGGAAATAAATAGAAGAAGAATCAAATGGGAAGTACAGAACTAAAACAATACAATAAGAGAAATAAAAATTTGCTGAATGGGCTCAATAAATGACTGAGGACAGATTCAGTGAACTTAAGAATTCTACCAAACATTTAAGAAAATAGACGAGGAAGAAAGTCTTTCAAACTCACTTTAGGAGCCCAGTATTTCTATTAAAGATTTTATTTATTTATTTTACAGAGTGAGATCACAAGCAGGCAGAGAGGCAGGCAGAGAGAGAGGAGGAAGCAGGCTCCCTGCTGAGCAGAGAGCCTGATGCGGGCCTCGATCATCACCTACCCGGGATAGCCTTGGATGGGTCAGCACTGCCTTGGAGCACTGCCTCAGTCCCTAGCCGTGCCTAGCCACTTGCAGCCCTGCCTGGGACTTCAAGGTGATGCTGATGACTGGGCCATAGCCATCACGGAACCACTGGGGCTAGAAGTCTTGGTGCTTCTCAGGGTGGCCCCAGGGCACAGTGCGTGCCCCAGCCCCTACCTGGGGATGCTTGGGAAAACAGTGCACTGGGCTTTCATGGGGTAAGCACCCGATTCTTCTAAAAGATTCCTGGTGGACTAAGAAGAAGCCACAGATCTTCACTTTTTTTTTTTTTTTTTAAGATTTTATTTATTTATTTGACAGAGAGAGATCACAAGACAGAGAGGCAGGCAGAGAGAGAGAGAGAGGGAAGCAGGCTCCCTGTTGAGCAGAGAGCCCGGTGCGGGACTCGATTCCAGGACCCTGAGATCATGACCTGAGCCGAAGGCAGCGGCTTAACCCACTGAGCCACCCAGGCACCCTAGGAGCCCAGTATTTCTTTGAGTCTGAAACTAGAAAAAGATAAGGCAGAAGAAACACACACACGCACACACACACACACACACACACTCAGAAAACTACACACCAATATGTCTCATTAGCTTAGATATAAAAATCCTGAACAAGGTATCAGAAACCAAATCAAGTGATCTATAATAAGAATCATATACTCAGACCCTCTTGGAATTTATTCTAGGTATTTAAGTCTGGTTTGACATTAGAAAATCAATTAATATATTTAATAATATCAACAAGCCAAAGGAAAAAAAAATCATATGATCATATCACTTGACACAGAAAAAACATTTGAGAAATTCCCAACAGATTTAAAAAAAAATTTTTTTTTATTTTATTTATTTGACAGAGAGAGATCACAAGTAAGCAGAGAGGCAGGCAGAGAGAGAGAGGAGGAAGCAGGCTCCCTGTTGAGCAGAGAGCCTGATTTGGGACTTGATCCCAGGACCCCTAGGCATTACACTTAAGTCAAGGAAAAAGAAAGCAAGACATGCAGTTGGATAGGAAGCAATAAAACTTCCTCTGCTTGCAGATGACATGGATTGTCTACTTAGAAAATCCTAAAGAATCTATGGAACATTACAATATATTAAGTGAACTCAGGAAGGTCACAGGATACAAGACCAATTCACAAAAACCAATAACATTACTACATACTAACAATGAATATACAGAAACCAAAAATAAAAATATAATACCACTTACAATGGCTCCAAAGAAAATAAAATTCTTAGGTATACATTTAACAAAAGATGTACTGACTCTGTATAATGAAAGTTACAAAATTTAAAAAAAAAAAAGGAAAGAAAAAAAATACCATGCCCAAGTATTAAAAGACTCTTCATAGTAAAGATGTCAGTTCTCCCCAAGTTGATCTACTGGTTTTATGCAATTCTTATCAAAATCCCAGTAAATATTTTTGTAGTTATAGATAAACACACTCTAAATTTATAAAAAGAAAGGTATAGATATTTTTTTTTCTAGAGAAAGAGAGAGAGAAAGCAAGGAGGGGTAAAGGGAGAAGGGGGGAGAGAATCTTAAGCTTGGGGATTGACTTGGGACTTGATCTCATGACATGGAGATCATGACCTGAGCCAAATTTATTAATTAATAATTATTAATAATTGGAATATTTTTAAGTCAGACACTTAACTAACTGAGTCACCCAGGCACCTCTGAAAAGGTATAGGTCTTTGAGTAACAAAAATAATCTTGACAAAGGAGAATAAATTGGGAAGAATCTGACTTTAAAATCTTACTGTGTAGCTATAAGAATTAAGGCAGCATGGAATATTATTGGCTTAGTGTTAGACACATAGGTCCGTGAAATAGAAAAAAGAACCCCAAAATAGATGAATAGATCCATATAAATATGTTCAACAAATTCTGGACAAAGGTGCAAAAGTAGTTAAAAGAGGAAGAATAGTCTTTTCAAGAAATAATGCTGGGACAACTGGATCTCCATAGGAAAGAGAGGAGAAGAGAGGAAGAGAGAGAGAGAGAGAAAACTTAGACCTAAACCTGCACCTTGTATAAAAATTAACCTGAAATGGATAACAGACATAAATTATAAATGTAGACTATAAAACTCTTTAATAAGGAGAAAATCTCCTCGAACTATGGTTAGGCAAAGACTTCTTATGTATTTATTTATTTACTTGCTTACTAATTTATTATTTATTTATTATTAACATATAATGTATTATTTCAGGGGTACTGGTCTGTGTATCATCAGTCTTACTTGACACCAAAATCACAATTTATTAAAGGGGAAAAAAAAAGATACACTTGATTTCATCAAATCATAACTTATGCTCTGCAAAAGCCCATGTGAAGAGAAAGGAAATTCAAGGTATAGATCAGGAGAAAATATTTGCAAACCTCATATCTGACAAAAACCTAGTATCTAGAATATACAAAGAACTATTAAAACTCAACAAAAAGATAGCCAATTAGAAAATGGGTAAAAGAAAAAAAAAGAAAGAAAGAAAATGGGTAAAAGAGCCACAGACATTTCACTAAAAGAGATATACAGATGGCAAGAAAGCACATGGAAAGACATTCAGCATCATTAAGCAAGAGGAAAATGCAAATGAAGACCACAATGTAATATCAGTATAAGCCTAGTGAATACGTAGAATAATAAATATTGATAATATTGAATGCTGGTGAGGATTTGGAGAAAGTGAATCACTCATGCATTGCTAGTAAAATAGCACATTCTCTAGAAAATAGCTTAAAAATTTTGTGTAAAGCAAAACAGGCACAGCAGTTGTACTATTGGTCATTAATCCCAGAAAATGAAAAGAAATGTTCACTCGAAAACCTGTATATGAATGTTAACACCAATACTTGTAATACTTGTTTTATTTGTAATAGCCCCAAATGGGAATCAACCTGAATGTCTTTGAACAGAAGACGGTTTTTGGTTTGTTTGTTTGTTTGTTTATTTTAGTATATGTGCTGCCGAAGCGAGCACTGTTTGTTTGTTTATTTTAGATTTTTTTGTATTTATTTGATAGAGAGAGCACAAGCAGGAGGAGCAGCAGAGGGAGAGGGAGAAGCTGACTCCCTGCTGAGCAAGGAGCCTGATGCAGAGCTCAATCCCAAGATCCTGGTATCATGACCTGAGCTGAAGGCAGATGCTTAACTGAAAGAGTCACCCAGAGCCCACACCTCCCAACAGTGAATGTTTAAACAAACTGTGAGACATACACACCATAGAACACTACACAACAATAAGAAGGAATCAGCTACTGATTCATATGGCCATTTTTATGTATATTAAGGGAATTAACTGAAGTGAAAAAAGTTGACCCTGAAAATATATACCATGTGTTTCCATTTATATAACTGTTTAAAAATGACAACATTTTATAAATAAAAGAATAGTGGTTGCCAGATATGAGGTAGCTGGGGGCAGAAGGGAGACAGGCGGTATTCTGTAGTAATGGAGCTATTCACTATCTTCACTGTGGCGAGACATGAGCGAGCACATGGGAAAAAACTGTATAGAATTAAATTTACATACACACAGCACACACAAAGTATGAGTAAAATGAGGAAATCTGAATAGATTTGTGGATTGTATCAATGTCAATATAATGTTGGTGATATTCCACATTCATTACAAAACTTTACCATTAGATGAAACTAGGTAAAGGTACGTGGAATATTTCTATATTATTTCTTATAACTGCATGTGAGCCTACAATGATCTCACCATAATGTTTTTTATAGTCTTTATTTATTTGAGAGAGAGAGAGAGAGCATGAGAGTGGGGAGAGTCAAAGGGAGAAGCAAACTCCACTGGAGCCCGATCCAGACCCTGATCCGTAAACTCCAGGATCATGACCTGAGCCGAAAGTAGTCACTTAATCAACTGAGCCACCCAGGTGCCCAAAAAAATTTTTAATTAAAAAAATTTAAATGCATATTGGAGAGGCAAAGCACACTATCATAAAGGTGTTTTGGAATTCAAGTATTTCTTCTTCTTCTTCTTCTTTTTTTTTTTTTTTTTTAAGATTTTATTTACTTATTTAACAGAAAGACACAGCAAGAGAAGGAACACAAGCAGGGGCAGGGGCAGTGGGAGAGGGAGAAGCAGGCTTCCTGCCCATCAGGGAGCCTGATGTGGGGCTCGATCCCAGGACCCTGGTATCATGACCTGAGTCCAGAGCAGATGCTTAATGACTGAGCCACCCAGGTGCCCCCAAGTATTTATTCTTAATACACTTTTCTATAAACACTATTCCTAGAAGGTGAAAGAATATTTTATTTTGCTATGATTTCCATAATTACATTAGAAATACTTTAAAATTTATTCCATTAAGAGTAACTTCTATAACAAACTAAAGATTATTATTTTTAATGATTTTCTGCTTTCTATAAGTTCCCTGATATAGAACAACCCAAAATAGTTGTGGAATTTTATTTTTCTATTTTCAGCAAGAAGCATATTTACAGATTAGTGCAAATTGTTCTTAGCAATGAAAAGATGTGAAGTAATTGACCTTTCATGAGAGAGAGGGAGAGAGAGAGAACATGATTTCATTATTTGATTTACCTTAATTTCTAATTTTGCCTCTTGCAAAATGTGGCTCAGGAATATAAGACTATTTTATATAATCAGTATTTTTGAAATTTGTATCTAAAAAAATAAGATATTTACAACTAATAAATACTGAAGGCTATAGCATAATAGCCCTCAAAGTTTATCTCAGGAAAAATTCATAAGCTGAATTTACCAATAATATATACCATGAATACAACTACTTTATAAATTTGTTCTACAGATAAGAACATACTGTACAAGTATATCTATATTAACATATATAGATATACATACTCTTGTTCCTTTGAAAAGTTATTTTGATTTTCAAATTAAATTCCCTGCTTTCAAGTAGAATGCTTAAAAATAGATTTTGCCAGTGTTCCTTTACCCACTTCATTTATATGTTCATTTTTACTTGTTTAACCTTTGTACTTACCAATTTTGTCCTTTTCTACTCATAGTTTCTAGTTTTTTTTTTCCCTAAGTGTGGTAACAAAATTTGTCTTCTTTTCTCTTTAAAGACTTAATTGCATTCACATAGCATACAGCTGAGTGATCAGAATATACTGAAACAGAAAAAAAAAGCCATTTGTTGCAAAATGCTGTGATTATGTGAGTATTTGTTCTGCCTACAAAGAGCTGCTTTGATAAACTCTTGTGCAGAGCTTTTGAACTTACGCATTTTCTTTTGGAGTCCTGAATCAGCTCTGGGGAACTCTAAATCAAAATGGAGATTTGAACAAATTAGAATAGTTACATTAAAGCGGAACCAGTCCTGTATCATGAAAAGAAGAGTTGAAAGTACTGAGAATGTTTTACCTAATGGAGAAAAGGCATCATGGAGGGTGACTGTACTTCCTAGATTCCCTGTGATAGTCCAGATTTATCCATGTTATTCTAGCATAATTTTTAATACCACTCATTTTACTTGCAACAGTATCTCAGTTTTCGCAGCAAAGCATAGGACAACGCTTCCTGTGAGGTACATAATAACTGCCTTTTGTTGTTTGAAAGATGGTCAGATGGAGAAGGCTTACATCTACATTTGCATTAACCAGGGACAGGAATAGTTCAATGGTTAGAAGCTTTAAGAACCCACATTTTTTGAATCAGAATAAGATAGTATAAAATTTAGAAATAGCCTCTCTTCAAAAGAGGAGAAACTACTGTCACTGGAGGTATTTAATGTAGAAGAATGACAACTTGGCAGGTTTGTCAAGGGAATTCAAACCTCAGACAAATAATTGGATTAAGCAATCTTTAAGTTTCCTTACAAATTTTATAGTCTCTAAATAATAAATAGAAGAAAAATAGGAATAACACTGTTTCTTGAGTGCTGCTATGTAGCTCTTCCTTGTATTTTAATATTTAATTGTCCCTTAAATTTATGAGAGAAAGTATCAATATTCACTCCTTCATCCATTTTAATGAAGAAACCAAAGTCCAGTGTGGTTAAGTAATTTGCCCAAAGTCACCATCACTCTTGCAGCGGTAATTATATTAAAATCCTGGCATTCTGGTTCCCAGAACTGTTATTGACCATGTTAATCATCATTAATATGGTCAAAATAATAGCATACATATTTATAATATTAATATTCTGTTGAATACTCACTGTATCCAGGTACTCTAATAATACTTTTCATATCTTCTTCTTAGAAGAACTCAATGAAATATTGATCAGGACTCTCTTGCATGCAAGTAAGAAAATCCAATTCAATCTGGCTTAAAATGATAGGTATGTAGATCACAGCTGAAGCCCAAAGATAATGCTGGCCTTGAAACTACTGGATTCAATGGTTCAAGAAAATTGGCAGATATTTATATTTCTTTTTTTTTTTATTTTTTTAAATCTCTAGGTTCCATTTTACTCTATATTGTCATAGTTCTTAGTCAGGCTTTGCCATGTATGATGGAAAAGCTCTGATAATTCCAGATTTATGTCTTCTTCACAGGGAACAGTATCAGGAAAGGACAGACTGCCCTGCTGTGGATTAACATTTATTCCTGGATAATTGCTATATACAGGTATGTCATATAACCTGATTGGCTGGCCTCGTATCATGTCATGAGTACCACTCAAGGATGTTGAGGCAACAAAATTGGTAAGTCCACCAGAATCCCATGGATACAATTCCTTAAAGGAAATATGTCATTAACAGAAGTGGAAGATATGCTGAATTTGACATCAAAAATATTACATGGACATTTGATGAAAAAATAATTATCATACCTATTATAGTGATGGTAAGTTATCTGTCCAATGCAATGATGAATTTTGAATTCAGGATTTTGTCCCACCTTGCAACCACTATGCAATGTTTATTAATGTCAAGACAGAATTCTTATTTAGTATGTCTAAGTTCTTTTTTTTTTAAGATTTTATTTATTTATTTGACAGACATCACGAGTAGGCAGAGAGTCAGGCAGAGAGAGAGAGAGAGGGAAACAGACTCCCCGCTGAGCAGAGAGCCCAGTGTGGGGCTTGATCCCAGGACCCTGAGATTATGACCTGAGCCGAAGGCAGAAGCTTAACCCACTGAGCCACCCAGGTGCCCCCTAATATGCCTAAGTTGTATTTAAATTTTGGCACAGGAATTCCTCCATTTTTCCTATTTTACTTTTATAGACTTATTATATAAGTGGAAATAAAATACTGTATATTCAAATTGTATAAATTGATAATTGACTTGCCCCAATCTTTAGCTCTAAATATGAGAGTATAGGGTCAGATTAGTTAAGCAGCAAATAAAAAAGAACCCAATCCAAAACAAAACAACAACAAAGAACCCCAGTGATGTCTGGAATACAAACTGGTTTAATTTTTAAGGAAGGCAATGGTTATAATTAATCAAATATTTGATCATTATTCAATGTTTATATGCCATGCAGATTTTATATGCCATGCAGATAGAAGCCTACATTGTTCTCAAATTGTACTCTTATTTGAGTTCTCTTGCTTGCTAGCGTATTAACAAATATCTTTTATATGATCTTTCTTATTTTGAGTAAACCCAACAAATTGTTTTCATTTTTATCAAGGAAACAGTTACCTTTGTGTTTCTAATCATTTTTGAAAGTCTTGTAAATGATTCATTCTTCTTTTAATAAAATATAAACTAGAAAATTTCCTTGAAGTCTGGGGAGCTTCTGAGAATGAAATAAATCTCTTTGAAAAGGATTTAATTCCTTCTCTCTTTTAAAAATGAGAAATACTTTTCTTAATTCTAACTTTGTTCTGTTAAGTCTAGTGAAGGGAAAATTAAGATTATAAACTTGAAGGCAGAAAGTGTTTCACATATACATATGTATATAATAATGTTGGATAGGGAGTTTTGAGATCAAAATCTCAAGAAAGAGACAATAGACACCATGATTTAATTTCCAGAATGAATATTTGAGGGTGACAATAAGTAATCTTGTCTGACTGTCCTTGCTAGAAAGAAAACAATAAATTACTTGAAAAACTTGAGCAGTAATAGGAGTAAAAGTAAAACATCAAATACTAAAATTAGTATGAAGAAATTAGAGGGGTGCCTCCATGCCTCTCATCATGAGATGGAGCCCACCAGGGGACTCCATGGTGAGCGGAAGGTTGGCTTGATTTTCTCCTCCTGTGCCACCACACCCCCCAGCTCAAGTGTACTTTCTCTCTCTCTCTCAATAAAAAAAAAAAAATGAAAAGAATGAAGAATTGAGTAAATCTATTATTACACATTGTTCAACATATACTACCTATACTTGATTGACTTTCAAGTGATTTTCAGTGAAACTGCTGGGACTAATAGATCTATTTATCTTCTTTATGGATAAAATATTTATTTATTTTTATTTTTATTTATTTTTAAAGGTTTTATTTATTTATTTGACAGAGATAGACACAGTAAGAGAGGGAATATAAGCAAGGGGAGTGGGAGAGGAAGAAGCAGGCTTCCCGCCGAGTAGGGAGCCTGATGTGGGGTACAATCCCAGGACCTTGGGATCATGACGTGAGCTGAAGGCAATCACTTAAGGACTGAGCCCTCCAGCCACCCCTATGGTTAAAATATTCAGATGTAGATATAGATTGGGTAAATCTTTCTAGACTATTATGCACCTAAAAAAAGCTTTAAATGGAAAATCTTTCAAAACAAATAATTTGATTCAAAGACCACAGTCATAATCAAAAATAGCCCTTTTTCTTAGAAATTAATTTCCTATTTATTTAGTATTATTATAGACAAGTCATCTTAGTTAAAAGCATGAGGGAAAAAAAGGACATTATTCTGCCTTTCTGGAAATGTGTTCTAACATTGTAATATGTTTTTATATATTCATTTTCTTTTTTTTTTTTTTTTTTTTTTTTTCTGCTTACCTCTAGACAATGTGATTACATAGGCATTCCTGGGTGCCTGAGTTGGTTAAGTGCCTGTCTTCAGTTTAGGTCATGATTCCGATGTCCTGGGATTAAGCTCCCCTGCTTCGTGGGAAGCCTGCTTCTCCTTCTCCAGCTCCCCCTGCTTGTGCTTTCTGTCAAACAAATAAATAATATCTTAAAAAACAAACAAAAAAATGTGGTTACACAGAGTGTGTGGTTTACATGATCACTGCATGATACTCAGATTGCTTCTTTAATCCCCCTGATTTTGGAATTCTAGTTCGTCACTCTAGTTTCAAGAAAATGTAGAAGATCTTGAGTGCATTCAAAAACAAAATCTGTAGCAGTGGGATTCCTAAAAGAAATGAAATCCTAAAGATAACAGCAATATAAAAAATTAAAGAAATAAGATGTCATGTGGTAAATAAAATTGAAGAGTTTAATTTATTTAATTAATTTAATTTAATTTTATTTATTTATTTTATCCAGAAAAGTGAGAGTGCATAGTAATTCTTTGCAGTATCCCTATTTAGGTTTCTATCAAATTCCTGACAACTTTGGTTCTAAGAGTTTGATTTGATTTATTAACTCCTATCTTCTCCAAAACATCTGAGTAGATGATCTTGCCTTCTATTTTCTTTTATATGGACATGTAGTTTACCAGAAGAAGCATCACTCTACTTTGCAGAGATAAAACCTCTACCTGTGCTTTTAAACCTATCATCAGCTGCTCCCACCTAAATATAGCACTATATTTTCTATCATGTGCTATTTTAATCTTGAGTTCTTTTATTTTGAAAGATTGTGTCTTATCCAAAGATCTTTATCCTTTGTGATATCCATTAATGCATCCACACGATTTTTCCAAGTTAACAATAACACATTCATTTTTTTCCTTACACTTCGCACAAAACTATCAAACTTTCTTTTTCAAAGAAAACATACGCAGGGGTATTCATTACTCCACCAAAATAGATCTGATATTTTGGTACCCACAATTCTCCATCTGTATGCCAGATGCTTGAAGCCACGAGGCACCGCACATATTTTAAACAAATAAATGTGAAATATACAAGATGGGTAAAGGGCAGTGTTAATGTTTTACACGTGTGCCACCATTATTCAGTACTATATTAATCTTTTCTGAGATTTTAAATATCATTTGAAAAAGGAATGCTGCAATCCTGGGGAATAGATACAGAAAATAAATCAACATATTTAACTGCTCAATACTAACCTCATACATTGAGAAGCTTTTTAAAGGAAAATAATAAATACTTTAACTATATTGAAATAAAACACAAAATGTAACTGGTCATTGAATTGTGGGCACATTTCATAGGAAGAATTGACTTCTTGATCTCAATGAGATTTTTATTACTAATATTATTTTTTGGAATACGTTATGTTAGATAAAAGAAAGATTTTGATAAAACCAATTTCAAACTTTATCATACTAACAAAATCTTAGCTCAAATGTATATACATGTGGGTAGATGCACCTTAAAATCATTGTATATGTATATCTTTATATATCTATTTTCTTACTTTTTTGTTCCATGGGCATGTTGATATTTTATGTCCTCTGCTGATATCAATTAATAAGCACACTTTTAAGGATAAGTTGTTTATCTTATTTATTTCTTGTACACTTTTTACTGCTTTCTCAATTCATTTTCTCTTTGTTATATCAAAATTCTACTGTTTAAATATCTTCTTAAATTGTTTCCCGACCTGTATATTTCTTCCTTTCAGAGAATCCCCATGGATATTTTATCATCCTAATATATTACTTTTTTTCTTGCTCCTTGTTTCAATTAAACTTTAGTGGTTTCCTGTTTTCCAGAGATAAAGCTGAAACATTTTAACCTAGCTTCCATATTACACCACATCATGAACAACAAACTTTCCTAATCCTATTTCTCACCATATCTTCAAATCACAAGTTAGTCAGTATGGTTAGAATTTCTCTTCATTTTATTTTTAGCATCCCAAAGCATGGAAGACACACATATCTGTCTTCTCAGACTATACTAACCATCTCTGATGTTTATCAATATCCAATCAATGTTTATCAATATTTAAGTTTAAAATGATAAATTTAAAAATTTGAGATAAGTGTATTGGTTGTTCTTTCATTCTGTATGAAGAAGCGACATGCACACATACAGGAAGGTGTTTGCACACACAGGCACATATGTATGAAAGAAATACACAGAAAGCCTATGGGTCTCTAGCTAGTATAGTGATCTATGCAGGTTATTTTTAAATAGCAGTACAATTTTTCCTTAATAACTACATAATATCTATTCAGACAAAAAAGAGAATGTATGAAAATATAGAGAAACCAAAAAAACTTGTGAAAGATTCTTTCCAAAATACCTAACCCTTTACTGCTATAATTAATTCAGTAATTAATTATGTACTTTACAGGAAAATCATTCTGTGTTCTTGAAAGTTATTTGTGGGGTGCCTGGTGGCTCAGTGGGTTAAGCCTCTGTCTTCAGCTCAGGTCATGAGCTCTCTGCTCAGCAGGGAGCCTGATTCTCCCTCTCTTTCTGCCTGCCTCTCTGCCTACTTGTGATCTCTCTCTGTCAAATAAATAAATAAAATCTTAAAAAAAAATTCTTATTCTTTATCTGATATTTAAATCCTTTCTTGTTCATTTTTCATGTACAAATCTGGTCTCCCCAAATAGATTGTTAGGTTCTTGGGAAAGGTGACTTTTTGTTTTAAGTTACTATGAACACTTAAAAGTAACTCACAAAGCACTCTATATAGAGTAGGAACTCAGTAAATGATTTTTTATTTGATAAAATTTGATCCTTTTATTATTTTCTGTGACGGTTCTATTACTAGTGTATATAGTTCATTGTTCTACCTTTTAACGTATTCACATAGATCAAAACCTTGTCTTACTTTTGCATGTCAAAATAGGAAATCTGTAAATTTATTTCTGTGAGTTTAGAAAATGTCCTTTGGATTATAGATTTATTAAAGACAGACACTCACTATGCCAACCAGCTTTTCTCACCAATATTGTGTATTAGGCTTGATTCTCAGGGCTAATAAAAGAATATTTTAATTTAAGTGAGAAATACAAGTAATATATATTCTCATGATACCTAAATTTAAAGTTTCATTTAACATCCTTCTGTCATGGCTGAGATGGAAAGCTCTATAAGTTCTGTAATATTCATTGTTCAGTCCTCAGTGTCTGGTAAGGTGGTGCTTGGTTTATGGTAAGCACTCAAGCATTATTTGTTGAATGTATAAAACCAAATGACTCTGGTATCCTATCTACAGGATCCCAGGGTCAGAAATTAAAGACAGTCTTTCCTGCTTGCTCCTGCAGAAAAATACTAAAAAAGGCTAACTACGAGCCTTGTCTAGTTGACATCTTTACTCCCCGGGGTCACTCAGGGCTATGAGAAAGTTTTATCAGGGAAAGCAGGTGGGAATTCATGTCAGAAGCCACCAGGAGCTATTGTAAGGTACATAGAGCTGGGTCTCTGTCCTTTAAGTGTTTGTTCAATAACAAACTTAAACACAATAGTAAAGATAAACACAAAAGGCTCGGTTTGTAGCACAATGTTTAGATAATGCAATTTTTCTTGAGGAAAAGCACTTGCTGCAATCTCTCAGCAGGGATAAATTAATTCCAATTCATTTGAACATTGTTCTCCATACTGTCTTTCTGAATCCCTACGCTTCTTATAAAAGTATTAGAATCCTCTCCTCCAGTACTTATCATCTCACAAAGTGTCTAGAACTTTTGGTGAAATGGTATAGTAAGTAATGTTTCAAGTCATGCAGCAGATACCTAAGGATAAATCTAAGCTACAATTTCCACCCTGAAATATGTTATTTGATTTCAAGTGGCATTACTTGTTGTAATGTATCAAAATACGGATGATCTGTTTAATATTAACACCAGGCTACAGAAATAGGAAGCCAAATTGAAAAGCTAGAAAGCAGTTAGGCTAGCTCTAGGAACAACATAAGCAGAAAAGATAAGGATTTCAATTCTATCTCTTAAAAATTATCATTCTAAAATGAAAGTGTATGTTTTCTAAATCTTTCTTCCTATTCCTTCTGTACTTTCAACTTCCTAAACTTTAATTACTACTGAAAAAAAAATTTTGTTGTTATCTATGGAATGATTTAGAAATGGATGCTATTTTGTTGTTATTACTGAGTCTATACTTGTTATAAATATGACAAATTCTTATTATTCCATCAAAAAAGTCATAATTTAAATTACTCTTCACACATTTTAATGCTGTTCTGCATTGTTCTTAATGAAGGTCGGGCCTGTGAGATAATATGCTATTATTGGCTGAATTCTAGCTATTTTGTATGCATTATACATTTGACGAGAATACAGCTTCAGAAGAAGCAATTCATTTGCATAGAAAATGTTTTCCTATAAGCAAACCAAAGTATGCCTGCATCCAAATATAGAAATGTGTTGGAGGATTGATAGCTTTATTTTGCAGAGAATATATATGTGTGTGTGTGAGTATACATACATATATATATGAATATATATAGTATGTGTATGTATATGTATATTCTCTCAGGCTTAGATAATGAAGACCAAATGTATTTTGGAACTGAGGGTATTTACCTGTCATTATCACTTGATCTTTTGTTCATTTGTCTAATTCATTTTTTGGTGTGTTTCATAGCTATGTAATCATTTAGTTGATCAGTACTTAACAGGGACACTCTACTTAGCAATCCATAGGTATTTTCTTACTTAAGCCTAATAAGAAAAAGTTTTGCTCTGTTTTACCTAGGAAACTAAGGCTTTTTGTTTGTTTGTTTTTTTCATTTTATTTTATTTTATTTTATTTCTTTTCAGTGTTCCAGCATTCATTGTTTATGCACCACACCCAGTGCTCCATGTAATACGTGCCCTCCTTAATACCCACCATCAGCCTTACCCAATTTCCCACTCCCTCCCTCTAAAACCCTCAGTTTGTTTCTCAGAGTCCACAGTCTCTCATGGTTTGTTTTCCCCTCCAATTTCTCCCAACTCATTTCTTCTCTCCATCTCTCAATGTCCTCCATGGTTTTTGAATTTCTTTAAGTTTTTAAGTGAAAAAGCCAGGCTAAATTAACATACATCTCCATATGCTGTACTTACTACCCCAGAATGAAAGGATGAGAAAGGTCCCATTTTCCTTGCCCTCTTTGAAATTAAATAATTGAAATTATGTCCATAAAACAAGTCCAAGATATGTTTTATTAAGCCTTATGTGAATTTCATGCCATTTCTTAGGGCATATAAAGAAGAATGCCTTGAAAAATATAAAACTTTCATGGTGAAACTGAGAGCTAGAATAAATTGCTTTATACTTTAAGATTATGTTTACACATATAGAAGATATCTGATAGTGGAATAATTTTCCTATTTATCCAATAATACAAAACAAATCTGTAAAAGAAACATTAAAATTCTTCAAGTTAAAATTGATATGGATAATTGATTTATTTTTTCATTTTAACCCTTGAAAGCAGCCTAAATCATGGTGGAATTTATAAATTGAATTCTCTTTGAGGACAGACACCCAAGCCCAATTCCTATATTTCATTTCATACTGATAGATACTTCTCACAACTCCTTAAATTTGTTGTCTTTCTTGATTCGTTTTGATTTTCAAAACTGAGCTTGATTTACTTTAATGTGTTCTCAAAGAGAAATAGTTTTTTTTTAACTTTTATTCATTATGACCAATTGAGACTAAAATATCTGTCTATTGCAACCCAATCTATGACCACCAACATTATTGGCATATATTTTTTAGATAAAGAGAGGGAAAAAAATGAAATTCTAAAAAGTTTAGATGACATGGTTTAGAGAAACAATGTGGGGAATAAAAGTTCTGATTCTCTGCTCAGCCCAGGCACACATGGCTTTGCAACTCTGGGAGATAGGACAGTCATCAATACTGCAGTTTGCCCAAGAGTCATGAGTGAAAAGATGAAAGTTACTTTTAATAAAGAAAATTTCAAGTACTATTACTGATGCATTCCTTTCAATTTTTTACACTCTTGTCTATCCTGTAATTGGGACATATTAAAGTATGTATAAGAGAGGAGACATATTGAAAATAATGTGTATAAGAGAGAGAACTCAGGGAAGATGTATTTGGTGCTCTCTGCTCCCACTTTTGCCTCAGATCTGAGGGGCCACAAGTCCTGAAAAGTAAGAATAGGGTGACAAAGAGAGGCAAGGAAAGAGAGGTGGGGAAAAAGAGGTTTTGAAAGATGAGTGAATAGCTTTAGTGTGATAAACACATTTTATTCAGCTAATTTGTGAGTCTTATAAACACAGTATCAGAAATTAAAGGACACAAAACCAGGATTTAGATTGAGAAACTGTTTTGTAACTTAATTTTGACTGAAACATGAATGAGAAAATCCTGAAGGGGTACTGAGAAGTTTGAGAATATTTCTTACCTTCTGATGTTCATAATTCCCATTAGGCTGAACTCACATTGTATTTATCCACTGTCTTTTTCTCATAAGAAATCTACACAGACAAATAGACATTCACATCCTATTCTAATTTTATCAAATAGCAGTTTTTTTTTTTTTAAAAAGCATATCCTAAATACATTCAAACTCTTTTTATCTTTAGAAATTAATACTAAAAGGTATGCTTGTAGTTCTCTGGTGTCTGATGAAGAGGATATGTTTCCTCATTTTTAGTTATTTGGTATTTCACAATTGTCTTGAAATTCTCCTATGCAAGATATAGTTCAACACCCATTCATTCCAAATTGAAAGACCATAAATAAACTGAAGTGTGTTGGTGAAAATAGTACATATCTATAGCCAATCCAGGTAGAAATCAGCTCCTAAACTTAACAATTTTATCTTTGATCTTGCCAAATTTATCATGTGGACAATGAATTATCAGGTGCATAAAAAGGCCATTATTGACACATTAATCTAATTTATTCTTCTCTTGCAATTCAAACCACAAAAAAATACAGTTCAATTCTGATTGCTCTTCCATTTGCAGCTGTACTGAGGTTGATTACTGGAGCTCTCACTTCCCACTTCATCCATGCTGGCAGGCCTGGAGGTGAGATCGCTCTCCAATTCTCTGAAATGCTCTGACAGAATCTGTCTTCCAGTTTGCTATCCACTACTCCCTTTTCATGGTCACTTATATCATCTTGCTGCTGAATATTTCATTTCAAAAAGAACACAAGAGTGTGTGTGTGCTTTTAGCCTTATCTAGTCAAGTGTTCTCTGGCTTTTCATTTTGCAGTAAAGCTTGACAGTAATGTACTCACTGGCAATAAAGAGGAGTGTTTTCCTTCGTTTTTATGTCATCACTTCTACTTATTTCTGAAAACACTGAATAATCACATTCCCTTGCATTCTGTTTTATTGATTTCTTCTTATAAATGAATATATGTATAAATGGTGAGGATTAAGTATGTATGCACACAAAATAAGGATTATAGCTTTAAGAGAAAAATCAGATTTCATTTTACATGCATTAAATAAGTTTCTATTCAAAGATATTTTGATATTCACCCATTTCCCATCTCTTTGCAAGAGAAATAAATAGAGATGGCAGGTAGCATTAGGAGCACATGCTGGAACCAGGTTCTCTGGATTTCATTCCAATTTTGGCCATTTATTTGTCATGTGACCTAGAGAAAGTTATTTCACTTTTCTCTCAATTCCTTCATTTGTAAAAACAAAAAAACTATCAATCTCCAAAGGTTAAGGTGAAGAGTAAATTAAGGAGTTAAAAAACTGAAGGTAGTCTTTGGCACCTATCAGGCATTAAATACTTTTAGATAATATGCTTGTAATATTGATAAGCTTCTGCCAAATAAATGCTGGTATCTGAAGAATGTTTTTATGACTCAGTGTTCCTAAAAGAAATGTACCAATTGTGAAGAATATGTTCGTTATGTTTACTTTTGCTTTTTCTGTCATTTAGAACTGTGCTTAGACAAACAATTGATGTTCAACATACATTTTGTGATTGATTAAATGGAAGAATGAATGAATGATGGATATTATCTGAAAGAGAGTATATATGATTTGTTTATATTTGGTATATATAGATCATTTATATATATTTTGTGAAAAAAGAGTATAGTAAAATTATTGACTTGTAATTGACTAGCTACTTTACTTCGAAAAATTGAGCACAGGAAATTTTGAGCAAAGTAATTTAGGGACAGGCAACTAAGTGTGTCCTAAGAAATCAAACATCTTAAGAGGACTTCGGGATCTGAGATGAAGTACTATGGAAAGTATATTTAAGCAAATGCCATAAGGCCTGGCATGCTGATCCTAATCTGCTGTGAGATCTTAGTTAATGCAGTTAACAGTTCTGAAACTTTGTTTTCTATTATATAATCTGCTTATTTCACTGGCTTGCTGAACTAAGTATACAATTGTAATATCCCTAATAGATTTCGGATGGTCTAGAATAAAAGAACTTATTTTGCATCCCCACTTACCCTGCTTGCCAACAAATTTTCAGTGTTCCTCTCTATTCTGAAAGTCTCAAAAAATTGTGGAAATCATGCATCTGCTGGGCTTATCACCCCTTAATATCCAGGTTAAGATAGACATGAATTTTTTTTTTTAATGAGAAAAAATTTTAAGTATTTTATTTATTTGTCAGAGAAAGAGAGCACAAGCAGGGGGAGCTGCAGGTACTGTATGCAGAGGGAGCAAGGAACCCCATGTGGGATGCTATCTCAGGACCCTGGAATCATGATCTGAGCAGGAGGCAGACACTTAACCAATGGAGCCACCTAGGTGCCCCAAGCCAGACTTGAATTTGTATCCTATTCTCTTTTCTGTAGAAAGGAAAGTCTTTCCAAGGAATTATACATACTCCTCAAACGGTGGTGTTTTGTGTCTTTTCACTAACTCCTCATTCCTCTTGTGTCCGTGTCTCCAATCCATGCCCTCCTTAATACATCACAAGACTCACTTATCCCCCCACCCCTTCCCTTCTAAAACTCTCCATTTTATTCCTGGAGTCCATAGTCTCTTATCATTCATCTCCCACTCTGATTTATCTTCCTTCACTTTTCCCTTCTTCTAATGTCCTCCATGTTATTCCTTATGTCCCACAAATAAGTGAAACCATATGATAAATGACTCTGCTTAACTTATTTCATTCAGCATAATCTCCTCCAATCCTATCCAAGCTGATGCAAAAATTCGGTATTTATCCTTTATGATGGAGGCAGAATATTCCATTGTGTATATGGAGCACATCTTCCTTACCCATTTGTCTGTTGCAGGGCATCTTGGCTCTTTCCACATTTTGGCTATTGTGGATATTGCTGCTATGAATATTGGAGTGTATTTGGCCCTTCTTTTCACTACCCAGTAGTGTAATTGCTGAGTCGTAGGGTAGCTCTATTTTTAATTTTAAAAAAAAAAATCAAAATTTTCAATTAACTTATAATGTATTATTAGCCCCAGGAGTACAAGTCTGTGAATTGCCGGATTTACACTTCACAGCACTCAGCATAGCACATACCTTCCCCAACGTCCATAACCCAACCACCCTCTCCCTACCCCCCTCCCCCAAGCAACCCTCAGTTTGTTTTGTAAAGTTAAGAGCCTCTTATGGTTTGTCTCCCTCCCGATCCCATCTTGTTTCATTTATTCCTTTCCTACCCCCCAATCCCCCCACGTTGCCTCTCAACTTCCTCATATAAGGGAGATCATATGATAATTGTCTTTCTCTGATTGACTTATTTCGCTCAGCATAATACCCTCCAGTTCCATCCATGTCATCACAAATGGCAAGAGTTCATTTCTTTTGATGGCTGCATAGTATTCCTTTGTGTGTATATATGTATATATATACCACTTCTTTATCCATGCATCTGTTGATGGACGTCTAGGTTCTTTCCATAGTTTGGCTATTGTGGACATTGCTGCTATAAACATTTGGGTGCATGTGCCCCTTTGGATCACTATATTTGTATCTTTAGGGTAAATACCCAGTAGTGCAATTGCTGGATCATAGGGTAGCTCTATTTTCAACTTTTTGAGGAACTTCCATGCTGTTTTCCAGAGTGGTTGCACCAGCTTACATGCCTACCAACAGTGTAGGAGGGTTCCCCTTTCTCCACATCTTCTCCAGCATCTGTCATTCCCTGACTTGTTAATTTTAGCCATTCTGACTGGTGTGAGGTGGTATCTCATTGTGGTTTTGATTTGTATTTCTCTGACGCCAAGTCACATGGAGCACTTTTTTTGTGTGTCTGTTGGCCATCTGGATGTCTTCTTTGCAGAAATGTCTGTTCATGTCCTCTGCCCATTTCTTGATTGGATTATTTGTTCTTTGGGATACTAGCCCTTTATCTGATATGTTGTTTGCAAATATCTTCTTCCATTCTGTCACTGGTCTTTTGGTTTTTTAACTGTATCCTTTGCTGTGCAAAAGCTTTTGATCTTGATGAAGTCCCAATAGTTCATTTTTGCCCTTTCTTCCCTTGCCTTTGGTGATGTTCCTAGGAAGAAGCTGCTACAGCTGACGTTGAAGAGGTTGCTGCCTGTGTTCTCCTCAAGGATTTTGATGTATTCCTTTCTCCCATTGAGGTCCTTCATCCACTTTGAGTCTATTTTCATGTGTGGTGTAAGGAAATGGTACAGTTTCATTTTCCACATGTGGCTGTCCAATATTTCCAACACAATTTGTTGAAGAGGCTGTCTTTTTTCCATTGGACATCCCTTCCTGCTTTGTCGAAGATTATTTGACCATAGAGTTGAGGGTCTCTTTCTGGGTTTTCTATTCTGTTCCATTGATCTATGTGTCTCTTTTTGTGCCAGTACCATAGTGTCTTGATGACGACAGCTTTGTAATAGAGCTTGAAGTCTGGAATTGTGATGCCACCAACTTTGACTTTCGTTTTCAATATTCCTTTGGATATTCCAGGTCTTTTCTAGTTCCATATAAATTTTAGGATTATTTGTTCCATTTCTTTGAAAAAAAATGGGTGGGATTTTGATAGGGATTGCATTAAACATGTAGATTGCTTTAGGTAGCATAGACATTTTCACACTATTTGTTCTTTCAATCCATGGTATGGAATATTTTTCCATTTCTTTGTGTCTTCTTCAATTTCTTTTATGAATATAGTTTTCTGAATGCAGATTCTTTGCCTCTTTGGTTAGGTCTATTCCTTCATATTTTATGGTTTGGGGTGCAATTGTAAATGGGATTGACTCCTTAATTTCTCTTTCTTCTGTCTTGTTGTTGGTGTATAGAAATGCAACTGCATTGATTTTAAATCCTGACAATTTACTGAATTCCTGTACAAGTTCTAGCAGATTTGGAGTGGAGTCTTTTGGGTTTTTCACATAAAGTATCATATCATCTGCAAAGAGTGATAGTTTGACTTCTTCTTTGCCAATTTGGATGCCTTTAATTTCTTTTTGTTTTCTGATTGCTGAGGCTAGGATTTCTAGTACTATGTTGTATAGCAGTGGTGATAACAGACATCCCTGCCATGTTCCTGACCTTAGTGGAAAGCTCTCAGTTTTTCTCCATTGAGAATACTATTCACTGTGGGTTTTTCATAGATGGCTTTGGTGATATTGAGGTATATAAGTTCTATCCCTGCACTTTGAAGAGTTTTGATCAAGAAAGGATGCAGTACTTTGTCAAATGTTTTTTTTTTCAGCACTTTTGAGAGTATCATGTGATTCTTGTTCTTTCTTCTATTAATGTATTGTATCACATTGATTGATTTGTGGATGTTGAACTAACCTTGCAGCCCTGGAATAAATCCCACTTGGTCGTGGTGAATAATCCTTTTAATATACTATTGGATCTTATTGGCTACTATTTCAGTGAGAATTTTTCCATCTGTGTTCATCAAGGATATTGATCTGTAAATCTCCTTTTTGATGGGGTCTTTGTCTGGTTTGGGGATCAAAGTAATGCTGCCCTCATAAAATGAGTTTGGAAGTTTTCCTTCCATTGCTATTTTTGGGAACAGTTTCAGGAGAAAAGGTATTAATTCTTCTTTAAATGTTTGGTAGAATTCCCCTGGGAAGCCATCTGGCCCTGGGCTTTAGTTTGTTGGGATATTTTGGATGACTGCTTCAATCTCCTTACTGGGTATAATTCTGTTCAGGTTTTCTCTTCCTTCATGGTTCAGTTGTGGTGGTTTATATGTCTCTAGGAATGCATCTATTTCTTCTAGATTGTCAAGTTTGCTGGCGTAGAGTTGCATAATATGTTCTTATAATTGTCTGTATTTCTTTGGTGTTGTTTGAGATCTCTCCTCTTTCATTCATGATTTTATTTATTTGGATCCTTTCTCTCTTTTTTTTGATAAGTCTGGCTGGGGGGCTATGAATTTTGTTAATTCTTTCAAAGAAAAAGCTCTTAATTTCATTTATTTGTTCTACTGTTTTTGTTTGTTTGTTTTGGTTTCTACTTCATTGATTTCTGCTCTGATCTTTATTATCTCTCTTCTCCTGCTGGGATTACGCATTCTTTGTTGTTCTTTCTCCAGCTCCTTTAGATGTGGGGTTAGGTTGTGTATTTGAGAACTTTCTTGTTTCTTGAGAAAGCCTTGTATTGTTATATATTTTCCTCTCAGGACTGCCTTTGCTATGTCCCACAGATTTTGAACCTTTGGGTTTTCATTATCAGTTGTTTCCATGATTTTTTAAAATTCTTCTTTAATTTCCTGGTTGACCCATTCATTCTTTAGAAGGATGTTCTTTAGCTTCCATGTATTGGGTTCTTTCCAAATTTCCTCTTGTGACTGAGTTTTAGTTTTCAAGCACTGTGGTTGAAACTGTGCAGGGAATGATCCCAATCTTTTGGTACCAGTTGAGACATGATTTGTGACCCAGGATGTGATCTATTCTGGAAAATGTACCATGTGCATTAGAGAAGAATGTGTATCTGTTTCTTTGGGATGGAATGTTCTGAATATATCTGTGATGTCCATCTGGTCCAGTGTGTCATTTAAGACTTTTATTTCCTTGTTGATCTTTTGCTTAGATGATCTGTCCATTTCAGTGAGGGGGGTGGTTAAAGTCCCCTACTATTATTGTATTATTGCCAATGTGTTTCTTTGATTTTATTATTAGTTATTTTATATAGTTGGTTGCTCCCATGTTAGGGGCATAGATATTTAAACTTGTTTGATCTTCTTGTTTGAAAGACCCTTTGAGTATAATATAGTGTCCTTCCTCATCTCTTATTATAGTCTTTGGCTTAAAATCTAATTGATTTGATATAATGATTGCCACCCCAGCTTTCTTTTGATGTCTATTAGGATGGTAAATTGTTTTCCACTCCCTCACTTTAAATATGGCAATGTCTTTGGGTCTAAAATGAGTTTCTTATAGAATTGATGGGTTTTGTTTTTTTATCCATTCTGATTCCCTGTGTCTTTTGATTGGGGGCATTTAGACCATTTACACTCAGGGTAACTATTGAGAGATATGAATTTAGTGCCACTGTATTGCTTGTAAGGTGACTGTTACTGTATATTGTCTCTGTTCCTTTCTGGTCTGCTACTTTTAGGTTCTCTCTTCACTTAGGGGACTCTTTCAATATTTCCTGTAGAGCTTGTTTAGTGTTTACAAATTCTTTTTGTTTTTGTTTGTCCTGGAAACTTTTTATCTCTCCTTCTATTTTCAATGATAGCTTAGCTGGATATAGTATTCTTGGCAGCATATTTTTCTCATTTAGTGCTCTGAATATTTCATGCCAGTTTTTTCTAGCCTGTAAGGTCTCTGTGGATAAGTCTGCTACCAATCTAATATTTTTACCCTTCTACATTACAGGCTTCTTGTCCCAGGCTGCTTTCAGGATTTTCTCTTTGTCACTAAGACTTGTATGTTTTACTATTAGATGATGGTGTGTGGACTATTCTTATTGATTTCGAGTGGGGATTCTCCGCACCTCCTGGATTTTGATGCTTGTTCCCTTTGCCATATTAGGGTAATTCTCCACAATAATTTGCTCCAATATACCTTCTGCTCCCCTCTCTTTCTTCTTCTTCTGAAATCCCAAGCATTCTAATGTTGTTTCATCTAATGGTATCACTTATCTCTCAAATTCTCCCCTCATGGTCCAGTAGTTGTTTGTCTCTCTTTTGCTCAGCTTCTTTATTCTCTGTCATTTGGTCTTCTACATCACTAATTCTCTCTTCTGCCTCATTTATCCTAGCAGTAAGAGCCTCCATTTTTTATTGCACTTCATTAATAGCTTTTTTGATATCAGTTTGGTTAGATTTTAGTTCTTTTATTTCTCCAGAAAGGGCTTTTATATCTCCTGAGAGGGTTTCTCTAATATCTTCCATGCCTTTTTCGAGCCCAGCTAGCACCTTGAGAATTGTCATTCTGAACTCTAGATCTGACATATTACCAATGTCCATATTGATTAGGTCCCTAGTCTTCAGTACTGTCTCTTGTTCTTTTTTTGTGTTAAGTTTTTCTGCCTTGTCAGTTTATCCAGATAAGAATATATGAAGGAGAGAATAAAATACTAGAAGGGTGGCAAAGACCCCAGAAAAATGTGAGTTAACTAAATCAGAAGAGACCCCAAATCATGGTGGGAAGAAAGGGGGTAAAAAGAAATTCAAAAAACAAAATTAAAAAAAAAAATTAAAGAAAATATAGATATTAGACTGGTGAATAGAACATTGATACCCATTTAATTCTGAGAGTACCCTAGTCTCTTAGAAGAAACTACCTCTCAAAATTTTAAAGAAACACACACACACACACACACACACACACACAAGGGTAAACACAATGAAGGGATGGAATGACTGTAAAGATGACAACTTTAAAAAAATTCTAAAAAAAGTGTTGATAAGAGAAGTTGGTTGCAAAAAGGAAGAAAAGAAAAAGAAAGTGGAGAGAACTTGCTCAGGCTGGAGACTAGAACAAACCCTGCTAGATTTAGGGTATATTTTGATTTATTAGAAGAAGTTGTATCCCAAAATTTTTTAGAAGAAAAAACCCTATGTGTATACAAAAAATAAAATTAGATACCAGGAAGTATAATAATGAAGTTTCAAAAAAGATTTTTTGTTAATGATAATGAAAGGTATTGTTAAGATAAGCTAGTTAAAAAACATTAAAGAAGGAAAGAGTAAAAGTTAAAAAAAATTAGAATAAGAAAAAAATGAAATAAAAAATTAATTATCTTTGTAAGACTAAAGAATCATGGGGAGAAAGCCATGAATTCAATGTTTTGCTTTCTCCTCCTCTGGAATTCCACTGTTCTTCTTGATAAGTGAGCTTGGTTTTGGCTGGATTTCTTGCTCACCTTCTGTGGGAGGGGCCTGTTGTAGTAATTCTCAAGTGTCTTTGCCCGAGGCAGAATTCACCCTTGCCAGGTCCTGGTTAAGTAATCTGCTCCTGTTAGCTCTCAGGAACTTTTTTGTTCCTTGAGTGCTTTCCGTAGAGTTCTGGAGAACTGGAATGAAAATGACAGTCTCCCAATCTCTGATCCAGAGGAGCGGGCCCCAGTAATCAGTGCACCCTTGGAGAAAAGCACTCAATCACTCCCATCTCCCTGACTTGCAGCCGCGTGCCAAACTCACCCAGCCTGTGACCGAACATCTCTGTCTCTGGCACATAGGCCCTCCTAGAGTCTCCAAACCCAGCAGATCACTGCTGCTTTTCCAGGGAGGTCTCCTGGATCTGCCACTTGTGGGGTCCCTGCTCCAAGAGCTGTGGTCTGACTGTGCCAGGGATCACAGTTTAAGGTAACCTTGAGCTGAGAGCTCACTCCTTAGTTCCGTCTCTGTAGCCAGCTTCCCTGCTCTAATACTTGCAAGCTTTGCAATATTCAGACACCCCTGATCCTTCAGTGACCCCACAGGACCTGAGATTATGCTGTCCCCATGAGGGATCCTCCCCAACTTAGCCTCTGGAGCAATGTGCCTCAGTGGAGCTGACTTTTAAAAGTTCAGATTTTGTGCTTTGTTGCTTCGCTGCTTGCTGGGAGCTGGCCCATTCCCCCATGGTCTATCTTTCTGTTTGCTTTGGATTCACTTTTCCACAGGTCCTACCTTTCAGAAAGTAATCGATTTTCTGTTTCTAGAATTACTGCTCAATCGATTTTCTGTTTCTAGAATTACTGCTCTTCTTCTCTTTGATCTCCTCTTGGATTTTTAGGTGTTTAAAGTGGTGTGATAAACTATCTAGCTGATCTCCTGCTACCTGATGTCATCTCAGCCTGCTACTCCTCTGCCATCTTGACTCTTCCTCTATTTTTAATTTTTTGAGAAATCTCCACACTGTTTTCCGAAGTGGCTGCACCAACTTGCATTCCCACCAACAGTGTAAGAGGGTTCTCCTTTCTCCACAACTCTTCCAAAATTTGTTGTTTCTACATTGTCGATTTTTTCAATTCTAACTGGTGTAAGGTGGTAACTCGGTATGGTTTTGATTTGAATTTCCCTGATGGCTAATGATGATGAATACTTTTTCATGTGTCTTCTAGCCATTGCATATCTTCTTTGAAGAACTGTCTACTCATGTCTTCTGCCCGTCTTTTTTTACATGATTATCTGTTTTTAGGGTGTTGTGTTTGAGAAGATCTTCATAGATCTTGGATATCAGCCCTTTGTCTATAGTGTCATTTGCAAATATCTCTTCCCATACAGTTGGTTGCCTTTGTTTTGTTGTCTATTTCCTATTTCCTTTGTTGTGCTGAAGACTTTTATCTTGATCAAGTCCCAAAAGTTCATTTTCACTTTTGTTTCCCTTGCCGTTGGAGATATCTTGAAAGAAGTTGCTGTGGCCAATGTTGATAAAGTTACCGCCTATGTTCACCTCTAGGATTTTGATGGATTCCTGTCTCACATTGAGGTCTTTCATCAATTCAGAGTTTATCTTTGTTTAAGGTGTCAGAGAATGATCAAGTTTCATTCTTTTGTATATTACTGTTCAATTTTCCCAACACCATTTGTTGAAGAGAATATCTCCCTTCCATTGGATATTTTTTTCCTGCTTTGGCAAAGATTAGTTGATCATAGAGTTGAGAGTCCATATCTGGGCTCTCTATTCTGTTCCACTGGTCTATGTGTCTGTTTTTGTGCCAGTACAATGCTGTCTTGATGATCACAATTTTGTAATAAAGCTTGAAGTCAGGCAACATGATGTCCCACGCTTTTTCTTTTTCAACATTTCCTTAGCTCTTCAGGATCTTTTCTGGTTCCATACAAATTTTAGGATTGTTTGTTCCATCATTTTGAAAAATGCTCTTGGTATTTTGATTGGGATGGTGTTGAAGGTATAGATTGCTCTGGGCAGCATAGTCATTTTAATGATATTTTTTCTCCTGATTTATGAGCATGGACTGTTTTTCCATCTCTTTGTGTCTTCTTCAGTTTCTTTCATGAGTGTTTTGTAGTTCTTAGAGTATAGATCCTTTACTTCTTTGGTTAGGTTTATTCCAAGGTATCTTATGGTTTTGGGTGCTATTGTAAATGGAATCAATTCTCTAATTTCTCTTTCTACAGTTTCATTGTTATTGTATAAGAAAGCAACTGATTTATGTGCATTGACTTTGTATCCTGCCACATTATTGAATTGCTGTATGAGTTCTAGTAATTGGGGATAGAGCGTTTTGGGTTTTCTACATAGAGTATCATGTCATCTGTGAAGAGAGAGAGATTGACTTTTTCTTTGCCAATTTGGATACATTTTATTTCTTTTTGTTGTCTGATTGCTGAGGCTAGGACTTCTAGAACTATGTTGAACAACAGTGGTGAGTGTAGATATCCTTGTTGTGTTCCTGATTTCGTGGGAAGTCTCTCATCTTTTCCTCATTGAGGATGATATTTGCTATGGGTTTTTCACAGGTGATTTTATGAATTTGAGTAATGTTTCCTCTATCCCTATACTCTGAAGATTTTTAATTAGGAAAGGATGCTCTATTTTGTTAAATGCTTTTTCCACATCAGTTGAGAGGACCATGTGATTCTTGTCTCTTCTCTTATTTATGTGTTCTATCACACTGATTGATTTGCAAATGCTAAGCCACCCTTGTATCCCAGGGATAAATCCCACCTGCTCCTGATGGATAATCCTTTTAATGTACTGCTGGATCCTATTAGCTAAGATGTTGTTGACAATTTTAGCATCTGTATGCATCAGGGATATTGGTCTGATTTTTTTTTTTTTTTTTTTAAATGGGGTCTATGCCTGGTTTGGGAATCAGGGTAATGTTGGCTTCATAGAAAGAGTCTGGAAGTTTTTCTTCTGTTTCTATTTTTTGAAACAGCTTCAGGAAAGTAGGTATTATTTCTTCTTTGAATGTTTGTTAGAATTCCCCATCAAATCCATCAGGTCCTGGACTCTTGTCTTTTGGGGAGTTTTTCATCATTTCTTCAATCTTGTTAGTAGTTATTGGTCTATTCATGTTGTCAACTTATTCCTGTTCCAGTCTTAGAAGTTTAGAGTTTCCGGGAATGCATCCATTTCTTCTTAGTTGCTTAACTTATTGGCATATAGCTGTTGATAATAATTTCTGATGATTGTTTCTATTTCTTTGGTGTTAGTCCTGACCTCCTCCCCTTTCATTCATAATTTTATTAATTTGTGTCCTTTTCTTTTGGAAAAGTCTGGCCAGTGGTTTATTGATTTTACTAATTCTTTCAAAGAGCCAGCTTCTACTTTGATAAATTAATCATTTTTCCAAGAGCAAGGTATTTGAGAAACAAAAGCCAGGATAATATTTGTGCCTTATTTCCTTTTGGAATTCCTACCTTCCTTCTTTAAGACAATTGCCCAAGAATTACCAGTTGCTTGAGTGAATAAGGTGACTGGGGAATAGGAAGACAAAGATAGGGAAAACAATTTCAAGAAAACAGTTGTATAATAATTTAACATAGGATATAATTTTATTATCAGGAATTGATTATCTATTTTGAAATCTGAAAGGACTGCCACAGGTTCATCTGTAAGAAGAAAGCAGCATGAAAGAGAGAAAGACAGACAGACAGACAGAAATTTCTCTGCCTCGAGTTGCTTTTCTTTCTTTCTTTCTTTCTTTCTTCCTTTCTTTCTTTTTTCCTTCTTCCTTCCTTCCTTCCTTCCTTCCCCCCTCTCTTTTTTTATTTTATTTTATTTTTTATTTTTCCAATTTATTTATTTTCAGAAAAACAGTATTCATTATTTTTTCACCACACCCAGTGCTCCATGCAAGCCGTGCCCTCTATAATACCCACCACCTGGTACCCCAACCTCCCACCTCCCCCGCCACTTCAAACCCCTCAGACTGTTTTTCAGAGTCCATAGTCTCTCATGGTTCACCTCCCCTTCCAATTTACCCAAATTCCCTACTCCTCTCTAACGCCCCTTGTCCTCCATGCTATTGGTTATGCTCCACAAATAAGTGAAACCATATGATAATTGACTCTCTCTGCTTGACTTATTTCACTCAGCATAATCTCTTCCAGTCCCGTCCATGTTGCTACAAAAGTTGGGTATTCATCCTTTCTGATGGAGGCATAATACTCCATAGTGTATATGGACCACATCTTCCTTATCCATTCATCCGTTGAAGGGCATCTTGGTTCTTTCCATAGTTTGGCGACTGTGGCCATTGCTGCTATAAACATTGGGGTACAGATGGCCCTTCTTTTCACGACATCTGTATCTTTTCCCCCTCTCTTTCTTAAGCTAGGTAGGACAAAATTTATATATTAATCTGTTCATCTCCCTTTATAGCAGGCTAACAGTATAATTATTGCCACCTAAAAAAAAATAAACCAAAGACGCATCCTTAGATAGTTCCAAGACATTCAAGGATATTCATAGAAAGAGTCTATGAACAGTCTACTAAGTGATGAACAGTCTACTAGGGAGTGATGAATATAGACAAGCAGGAGAGGTAGTGAAGCATGAGACCAGTGATCTTTGTGTACAGAAATATTTTTGTTGGAAAATTATAAGTAATCTTTCTAGTTAAGCAGTATACCATATAGTTAAAGCAGAAAGTAGTGAAGGAGTCCTGGGCATCAATCAAATATGATGGGTAACCAGCCAACAAAAATTAAACAATGGGTTATATATGTCAATCTGCTCATCAGAACTAGATCTAAGAGGACAAAGTGACAACATTAATGTGGGCTGTGAGAAAGGATGTTACATTTCAGGCATCATGTCTTGTCAAATGTGTGTCTTGGAGAGTGCTCTCATCATTCAAAAAGGAAAATAAAATCACGCCAACAAAGAAAGTACTTCTGAGATGTTTGCTTTTTGTTGGCAGCTAAACATTAAAAGATGCTTAGAAAACCAAAGGGTAAATGATAAGGAACACTTCGTAGTAGCAGCTACCAGTTCTGCAGCAACTATAAAACATATTCACACATAAAACCTTGTAGGATTCATGGGAATTGGGGAGTATAGATCTAAATGTCATGAGGAACTACTACCCTATAATTTCCCTTGATTTGCTTCACTGTGAGAAATAGTTGCTGAAGTGGTGACAGCAGACGAATGCTCTTGGGAAAAAAAAGGATGTCTACCAAGTCATATATAAGACTTAACCTCAGCTCTCCCACTTAGTGTCTTTTGAGAAAAATACAAACTGCATATTCATTTCAAATTATGAATATGTTAATACACTAAAATAATTAAGGAAATTTAAAGAGACAAGTTGAATGTTCAAAAACATGCAAAATTTGACAACCTCTGTTGGCAGGCAAAGACAGGGAAGCCATAAGGAAATAATACACTGAGATGAATTTAGATCTGGAAAAGTAAATGACTGAGGTAAGATGAGATCATAAAGACACTCAAGATTTAAACGTATAATTACATTTTACTTTGAGTGCTACTAAGTACAATTAACTCTTCCAAAATAATCAGTGATTTGAAAAACAAACTTGAAAATTTTTCAAAATGTGGCAGAATGAAAGAAAAAGATGAAAAGAGAATGATTACAAAAGATGGAGTCAAAGAACAGATATCCAGAGTCAGAGGTTATTTCTAAAAGGGGAATTATTGATAGAGGCTGGCATAGTTCTGAACAGAATCATAAAGGTATATAATTTAATTCACCTGGGGGGGCCTGCCAAATACATTTCTATCTGCCACTGGCATTTAGAGCACCATGACTGTAAACTCTAAGTGACAGATCCACTTTTGTGGCATTTAGACTTGTTGAAAACCCCTTTTTTGTTTTGGGCCACCTTAAAATTTGCAGCCTTTAGGGTTATTCAGTAATTAGATCAGAGTAGCACACCTGAATGGGATATATGTTCTCTCCAAATTCCAAAAATGGCTGAGAACTATTATGCTTCATTCTTAGTTCTAAGAGGGGCCAAGTGCAATAATTTTTCCTTTCCTTTCCTTTTACTTTACTTGAGATTATAGTAACATGTCCCAGAAAACTGAAACCCTAAAGCTCACTGAATTAGTAAAAACATGAGTTTTTATGAAATTTATTTTTTACAAGTTGGCTTGCATACTTTTTACCAAAGTGTCTGAAGTAGTTGGTACTGCCTGCTGACCAGACCCAGTTGACTGAAACCATCAAGCTTGTGAACCACTATGATGTCTTACAGAAGGGAAAGTTGATCAATTCCTTGCAGACGAGGTTATGATATGGAGGTGGGAAACTAAGATGGCCTTGACATAGGACCGTGAATATGCATTATTATCCATGCTGGCTGGGAAAACAAAAAAACAAAACAAAACAAAAAAACCCCCAAATTCCAGAAGATCTTTATTAATAGAGAAAAAATAGTTTGGCCATATCAAGAGATATGTATTGGATTATGGACCTGCATACAGACACACATACACGTACATCTCTAGAATAACCAGAACAACTGCAATCACATTATTAATTTTATAATAATCCATTGTCCTTCTCCAAATAATTCTGTCTTCTGCAAAGGCCAAATAAGCAAGTTGGATGGGCATAGGTGGTAATCAATATTGCTGCATTTGTCAAGCCCTATTAAGCAACACAGATCTCTGATTTGCCTCTGGAGATGTAATATTGTTTTGGATTTACTATTTTGATAGGTAGAGACTTTTACTTGGCCTTTCCTACCATCACAGTCCATACTCCATAGCTCATGCAGCCAATGTAGCAATTCTGCCATTTGCTAAATATGTCCTTTTCAAAATCTGCATTCTGAAACTGGAGAAATAACCACATACTACCCATGGACAGTGATAATTACCCAGAAAATATAGACAATGTATCTATTTCTCTTCTTTCTGTTCCTCCATTTATTAACTTACTTTTGTCTTAACTATCAAAGTAAAGTATTTTGTATCTTGATTATATTGGAAGTTATATCACCATCAATGAGAGTATTAAATATGTAAACCAAAACATATTGAATTTTACATAAGTTATTTATAGAGCTACTAACATAAAATTTTTATCTATATATTGACACAATGATATAAATGGCATTCTAGGCTTAAAATGACAATTAGGCTTAACCATCTTCTTAGAATGTGACTTCAATTTATAAAATACTATTAATATTCAACTATTTTTATTGAACTTAAGTTTGAAGAAGAGTATGAGTATAGACTTTAATTTCTGTTCTAAGATACTATTGTTAGTTAATTTAGAGTCCTTTCCATCATCATTGCTAACTGCTGTAGTCTGACATCCATTCCCCAAATGAAATGTGACTTTGATGGATAAACTCAATTAAAGCTCAAGCATTAGATAAATCTAACAGAGAACTGGACTGATCTTTACCAATCTTTCTTTAAAAATACAATGAGTATTTGAAAATGAAGTAGTCATAAATTATACTGAATATATGTTAGTAAAATTGGATTGAAATTCAAATCAATTACTTTATGTAAATTTCTATTGCTTAGAGAGTAACATTTGTTTTTCCCCTTAGTATTGTATCTAATAGAAACTTTTAATAAACAAAATCAGAGAAATGCCTGTTGTCTCCTACTTGCTTAAAAATTTCTGCCTCTCTTACAATATTTGTTTGTTAAACATCTAGTTTTAAAGATAACAATATACATTTCATCGTAATCTCAAAAACTTATAAATAATTATATTTAATTTTCTTTTATACTTTTAAAAATGACTTAGAGGGTCTCTTGTCTATGATAACCCTTAATATTAACATTGATGTCCTACTCATTTATTTGTTTAATCATTAAAACTAATTAATCATTAAGTAAAAATATAGCCCTCTATAACATATACAAAAAAATCAGGCTTGGTTGCATAGGTAACTAAAATATGTACAAAGAGATCATTAAGGAATAATTTGACTTGATGTGATAAATTGTTTATTAGATACATATGTAGGTTGTAAAAGGAATACAGACATCTAATTTAATCAGGGAAATTGGGAAAGTCTTTGAACTACATCATTTTTAATTTAGAAGACCTTTAGAATTTATAAGAATTTAGAAGAAACTTTAGAGTTTAAAGAATTTTTATTTAAATCACATCCAATTCCATTATTTTGAAGTAGAAATAATGAGGACAGTTAGATTTTTTTTTTATCTTCAATGTAGCCAAGTAGATATTTGTAGTAATTAAGGATTTGTACTGAGAATTCTGACAAATCAATTCAAATATGAATTCAAATCCCAGAATTCTATCTTGAAACTACTAGACATGTGAGCCTTGGATTCAGTTTTTTCATCTGCCAAATGGGCAATTAAAAACTAACTACCTCATGGTGTTTTGTTGTGAACTTTACACAAGACATTTAATAGAGGAGCCATCCCATTGCTTCATACTACCTTTTAGGGTTGTTGCTAGGATTAAATGAATTAATAATTGTTAGACACTTACAATACTGTCTGATCTTATGAAGGTCTATATAGATGCAAAGCATTCCTATTTCTCTTGTTCTTAATGTTGGGATTATGTTTTGTTTTTAATAGCCTATAATTCTGTTCCATTGCAATTTCATGTAGAGAGCAAGGCATTCATTGCTTTAGAGAAGAATATTAAGACAGAAAACATTAAAAAAATCCTTTTCGATTTAAAATGTTTGGATTTTCAGAGATCCTTGAAAAATTTCTAAGTCTAAGGCTGGAGTGAGGGATATAGAAAACGAGCCTGGAAGCCATTGTAGTGGCAGGAATTGAGAAAGTTCTCAAAAAAGAAAAAAATGTAACAAAAATGTTCAGAATCCACTATGACAGGTATACGTCAACAGGACACAGGAACCAATTGAAAGAGCTCCTAGTGAGCAAAGCTGGAATAATGTGAGCAAAAAACAAATGGTGCACTATTCTATTATAACCCAAGCTATTGAATAAGCATCCATGAATTTGACATAAATAAATAAATGCGAGTGAATAGACAAATCTGTGCAGAAGAAAATTTATATAGATACTCTAACAAAAGAGGGTTAGTATAGCTCCTCACTCCTTACATGACCTCCTGTCAAGGACTGCACAGTGACTTCTTTTTAAAGATTATTGTATGAGGGTGCCTGGGTGGTTCAGTCAGTTAAGTCTATGATTCTTGATTTTGGCTCAGGTCACAATCTCTGGATTGTGAGATCAAGCCCCATTTTGGGGGGTGGGTCCATGCTCAGTGGGGAGCCTGCCTGAAATTTTCTCTCTCTCTCCCTCTGCCTCTCCTGCCCTGCTCTCTCTCTCCAAAATAAATAATTAAATCTTTTTTTTTTTAAAGGTAACACTATGAAAATAAAGAAACATGAAGAAATCTAGTAAATATTACTCACCAAGGTGATCAACATTAACATCCACAGTGACATCATGTTGATGTTTGTACACAGCAATAACCCCAGTCTCACAATCAATACAAATCAGACCTATTTCAACTGAAGGACTTCCTATGAAATACCTTAATAAGACTTCATAAAACTGAAAAACTCATAAAAAAACAAGGAAAATATACAGCTATCACAACCAAGAGGAGCCTAAAAAAATACGATGACTAAATGAAATGTTTTTTCCTGGATGAGATGTTGGAACGGAAAAATGCATGTGATAAAAACTAAATAAATCTGAATAAATGTATTGATAAAAATGTTTCAGTATTGGTTTATGAGTTGTGATTAATTTTAACAACATGAGAAAGTGATTGTGGACTATATAGGAATTTCTCTATAGTGTGCTCACAATTTTTTCTGTAAATCTAAAGCTATTCTAAAATTTAAAAAATTAATTCAAACATCAGGTTTTCTACTATTAAACTAGACCCATTTTTCCAAACTAGGTGAGAAAAGAAATCATTAATATTTCCTCTCCAATCAAGAGAGAGGACACCTTTAAAGTTCTGGACTACTTAGGTACACCAGTCTTTGGCAAATCCACATCTCTGTCATCTCTGTACATGATTTTGTAGCTAAATGTACTAGAAAAAAATACTATAATACTGATAAATTTTATGTTAAATATGTAATCAACATTGACTCCTTAATTCTCCATGCAATATTATCTTCCTCAAACCATTAAGTTTTCCTCTCCCTATGACTACATCTCAGCTTCTTCTCCTCTCCCCTCAAATCTCTAATAATCTTCCTTTATTCTTTTTCTTCACTGATGATCTTCTTTCTTATTTTACTAAAAATACCAAATTCATTAGAAGACAATTTCCATAAATTCCACAGAAAATCAATTCTCCTAACTGCATCAGCTTTTGAACTATCAGCCTTTTCTTCTTTTGATTAGAATGAAATTTCTGTCTTTCCATTTTTGTCATATATCCCTTTTTTCTTTGACCTACATAGAGATATGGCTCAAGTCAAACCAAAGTCTTTCCTGTCTTTCCTCTTTTCCTGCAGCATTGATGTTTGTTTGTTTACTGTCACAATTTCCTCATAAATACACCGACATACTTCTATCTTGGGTAAAAAATTGTTCCTCAATCCTGTTTTACTCTTTAGATATTGTACCAGCTTCTCTCTTTGCAGTTAAAGAAAAATCCTTTGAAAGTGTTGCTATACTGCCTGTTTCCATTTTCCCTCTCATTTTCACATGAACCTGTATGAGGCAAGCTATCATAACCACAACTCTAGGAAAACTACTTTTGTCAAGGTCACCAATAATTATTTTGCCTTGTTCATTTTACTTGACTGAGCATCCTCACTAAACAGTTGATTATCCTCCTTTTTCTTGAAATGTTTTCTTCTCTCCTACTATAGCACATTTTTCCTGTAAACTTTTTCTCAGTCTGTTGTTCTGTTTCATCCTTATATCCCAGAACTGTTAACTTTGTATCTCCTCAGTTTCTAGCCAGTGTATCTCTGTGATTTCATTTTACAATAAATCCTTTCATGATGTCTTCAGTTCTCATGGCTTTATACCCCGTATAAATCCCATAACTTACCCCGTAAGTTCTTTATGTGCTAATAATTCCCAAATGTATATCTGTCTCCAGACATCTTCTCTGGCTTCTGGTCTCATGCACCCAATGGCAGACTCAAAATCTTCTTTAGGATGTTTAATAGAGATCTTAAACTTAACTTATCCCAAACTGAGCCCTCATTTTTCTACAAAAACTCACTCTTGCAAGTTTTACTGATTTTTTGCTATTGGTCACTTTATTCTTCCAGCTCTTTAGGCTTTGGTTCTGAGAAACTTACTTCACTCTGCTCTCTTTACATTACATCGCTTCTCGGCCTTTTGGCTAAGATCAAGTGCTTTACATTACATCAAATTCTCTCTGCCTTATGTTTGGCGGGGGGAGAAAGAAAAAAAAACAGAAAACAAAAACAAACAAACAAAAAAAACCCCTAGACTCAGAAAATTTCTTATCATCTCTATCTCTACTACCCTGGTACAAGCCACAATTCCCTTTCACCTAAAGCTTTGCAGTATCTTCTTATTTGTTTGCTTACCCTTTTTTTTTTTTTTTGTCCACACACAATGCAACATTTTGTACTGATACAAACTTAATTATGTTACTACTCTGCCATAAATACTCCAGTGGCTTCAAACCTGGTTTCATTGCAATGATTTTCCCCTATTGACATGGTCTTGTTCACACACCAACCCAGATACTTCTTTTTGTCTGGTGTCAACTTCTCCATAAGGACCTCTATGTAGACCCTCTTTAAAATACCATTCCTCCATCCATCTTCCATACTTTTCTCCTTGCACGTTTTTTTTTTTTTTCTTTTTCCCTTTAGGACACCTCACCACTTATTTTTCTATATAATGTACTAACTTATAATTATTTTTTTCTCTCCTGTTATCATCCCTCTCCCCAAACTAGAATGTAAAATTTAGGAGGTTAGAGATTTACTTTGATTGGTTTTAGTACCTTCTAAATACCCAGCTATACAAATAGCACTTGATTAAAGTAGTCACATGAAAAAAAATATTGAATGTTAAGTGACAGGTGTCTTTCACTTCTTCCTTTTACTTACGAAAGATCCATCTTAAATTAAGCCTATGCTTATACACATTTCACTCCTTGTTTGTTTACATAAACTTAATCCTCAGCATTAATTTCTCCTTGTTCAAACTCCTCTTTTGGTTTTGGAGTGCTTTTCAACAGATCTGAAATATTCTGCTTATAATTTCTCAAACTTTGGTTATATCATTTAGAACTTGACAGAGCCACAAACTGTAGGCTGTATCAAACTACAACTTAAGAAATCTTATTGAAAAGTTTCCATTTGTTTAGTATTGCATTTGTAGAAGTTGGGATGTTATAAGACATAAAACTGATAAAATTTTTCTAGATCTCTGAAGGCAACTGTCTTTTAAGGAAAATATAATTAAAGAAGTTCTAAAGTTTTGGGGTGCCTGGGTGGCTCAGTGGGTTAAGCCACTGCCTTCGGCTCAGGTCATGATCTCAGGGTCCTGGGATCAAGCCCCGCATCGGGCTCTCTGCTCAGCAGGGAGCCTGCTTCCTCCTCTCTCTCTCTCTGCCTGCCTCTGCCTACTTGTGATCTCTCTCTGTCAAATAAATAAATAAAATTAAAAAAAAAAAAAAAGAAGAAGTTCTAAAGTTTTTTGCACCAGGGAGGATCATTAGAATATATTTCAGATCACTCCAAGTTTCTAAACTGAATAAATTATTTTGTATCTGCTGGAAAGCAAAACCAAGTTGTGGCAATAAACTAACGATGCTTTTAGATTCAAAATCATACCTCATATCATTTCAAATACTTTTTCATACAGACTATTTACTACATATGAAAATAAAAACATTGCTTATTCAAAGATTATCAAATGGCTACAAGGTATTAGCTCTCTCCAGATCTATTATATGAGCACTGGTGAGTCATGCATATTTTTATACTTTTATACTTATTATTTTTTAATAAAACACTATATTTTTATTCCTTTGATTGAAAAAATAATTAATATTATTTTATTAATGATTATTTTATGAATAATAGTTACATAGGATAGCCTGACAGCTGCCCATTCATGGTGGCACAGAGACTACAGTTGAATACATAGTAATACATAGTATTTCAAAGTTCCTCCTTTGAAAAAGAACTCTTACTGATCTCAGTTATTGTGTCATAAGGATTCTATTTCTTCAGATTATCTCATTTTATAGATTACAGAGCTATTGGAAAAAGTGACTGCTTATATATAACTTTTATATTATTGAACATTACAATTTATTTTGGTTTCATGTGCCCGTGTTTTTTTCTGAATTTACATTTAACTTTTCTCTTACTTGTTCAACTACTATGAAAATAAAACTGAGGGAAACATGTTTTAAAGGGTTCTGACTGGTGTTTTTAAAAATTTTTAGAAATGATAAGAGTGAAAGAGAGAAATACAGGAATACCACAATATGTCATCATATGGTAATCAAAAGCAAACTTCTTGATTTTTTAGAACTTTCTTTAGATTTTAATTTCAAATTAAATTTGAGAAACCATACATTGATCTAAAGTAGTGCGTTATAGTTCATGGCTTTCTGGAGCTCCTAAATATATGATAATTTTCCTTCTAAATACCTGATATTTCTTAAAACTTATATTAGACTATAAACACTTTGAGGCTATGGTCTTTTGTTTATTTTTTTTTTCATTCTGTATATAGAACTTAGATGCTTGAAAAATATTTGAACTCATTAAACAGCTAATGAATGCATAAATGAAAACCAATTTATAGACTCAATTAACAGTGTTTTATCAATAATATCAGCAATTACACTGCCATAATTAATTCTATGTAATAAACATATTTCTATGTCTTCATCTGTTTAAGAATATGTCTATTTAATAAAGAACTGTTACATTTTGTAAGGCATTTACATGTGTAGAAATATTTTTACATGTTGGTGCCAATATCGAAGTCAACAAGATTTTATCAGGCATCTACAATGTGTCCAGTACAGATGCTATTAGCCTCGGTGATGTCTGCTTGACAATTCCAGGCGAGGTAAAGCAGAAAACTCAATATCTTGATAAGTAGAGCTATGTACTACCTAAACAAGGATGTTTCTTTACTCTGATAATCTGCTTATTCTTTATTTAGCAGCATTTATTGATTGTCTACCATATACTAAGTACTACGTTGAGTGATACTTTATTTTATCTACTCTAATTGTAGTGTTTTTTTTCCCCAAAAAACTTATCACATTGCACTAAACAAACAGAAATTGCTGTCTAAATCAATCTTTCCACCTTTTCATTTATTGTATTTTCCTTATTGGAGTAATAATTAGTAAATGACCACTGCTATATGTCAGACATTATTTTAAGTATCAGAGTTACACCAATAAGAAAAAGAGACTAAGACTTGCTGTGGAAATATATTTCATCCTAATAGAAAATATATATATTAAACAACAAGCACCATAAGTAGACAAATTGTAATAATCTCAAGAAAGAATAAATGATTTAGAAAAAAAGAAAAGTCAGAACTTCTGCTGCTGCTACTGGCAAGTTGAACAACACTGAAGCACCCCTTCCACTGAGAACAACCACAATATTTGGACAACATATTTGTTTAAAAATAGGCTCAAAGACATGTGAACACTAAATAAAGTAATGAAAAATTATGAGGCTAAAATGCAAGAGGAGAATCCAGAATAGGAGCTCAATACTTAGTTGAACATTTTTTTTTTTCTAAAAGTATCTAGAGGAGATAGCCAAGAAACTTGAGAAAACTTGAGAAAATTTTTTGTCAGTCTTGCAAGGCAGGTGAACAGAAACTGGAATTCAAGGTCTTCTTAGGAGAGGAACCTGTCTTAAAGCTCCAAAAACTTATAGCTAACATCACCTTTAATGGTAAGGAATTCGAAGTTTCCCATTAAGGTCAGGTACAAGGCAAGGATGTGCCTTCTTACCACTCCTTTTCAACATTAGATGATCCCATCCTCATCATTATTGGAAAATAATTAGTCTAAACCTAATTATTTTCCAAAGGCCCCACTTTCAAATACCATTACATTGGGAGTTTGGGCTTTGACATAAAAGTCTTGATGGGACATAACATTCAGTCCATAACAGAGAGTAAATGAAATAGAAGTTGCATAAAACAATATCATATAACATGAACTTTAACCAAGGGAAATTAAATAAATCTAAGCAAGATTTATAATAAAACTAAAATAATTAAGACTATAATATTTATATAAGTATAGAGTCTAAAAACAGACCTATTCATTTATAAATACAATGTTTTACTGTAGTATGGAAATGACAATGTAGAAAGTAGTCAATATCCACATAGAAAAATAAATTTATGACCCTAGATCATTTCATACATAAAAATTAAGTCCAT
Source organism: Neogale vison (assembly GCF_020171115.1). Lineage (NCBI taxonomy): Eukaryota > Metazoa > Chordata > Mammalia > Carnivora > Mustelidae > Neogale > Neogale vison. The sequence goes on along the minus strand of NC_058101.1, from coordinate 80,836,742 downwards.
ATATATTTCAAATATAAATATAAAGGACATAACAGTAAAAATCTTATAAACTACTATCTTCAGGACTTTGGAATAGGATGAAATTTCCTAAACAGGGCACAAAAGCACTAAACATTAAAAAGTGGACATCATTAAAATTAAGAATACTTTTCCATTAAATAAGACACAATTGGGCACCTGGGTGGCTCATTGTTAAGCCTCTGCCTTCAGCTCAGGTCATGATCTCAGGGTCCTGGGATCAAGTCCCACATCGGGCTCTCTGCTTGGCAGGTCCTCCTTCTTCCCCCCTCTCTCTGCCTGCCTCCCTGCCTACTTGTGATCTCTCTCTGTCGAATAAATAAATAAAATCTTAAAAAAAAAAAAAAAGACACAACTAAGACATTGGAATGCAAACCATAGAAAGAAGATATTTGGAAAACTTAAAAATAACAGGAGTTTTGGGTGCCTGGGTGGCTCAGTGGGTTAAGCCTCTACCTTCAGCTCAGGGCATGATCTCAGGGTCCTGGGATCGAGTCCCACATCGGGCTCTCTGCTCAGGACCGCATCGGGCTCTCTGCTCGGCTTTACCTCCTCTCTCTGCCTGCCTCTCTGCCTACTTGTGATCTCTGTCTGTCAAATAAACAAATAAAAAAATCTTAAAAAAAAAAAGAAGAACAGAGTTTTATATACATAAAAATTCTAAATGAAAATTATAGACTACCCTATACAATGAAGGGTAATATTTGAAGAACCAATTCACAAAGGATAATGTGCAATAATCAATATAACTCATCAGCATCATACTTAATTCCATCGAGATACTATTTTATAAGAATAAGAATGAGTAAATTACAAAAAAAAAAAAAGAATAAACAAATTGATTATTTTCAAGTGCTGATGAGTATGTATAGTAACTAGGATCCCCTACTCTAGCGGTAGGAATATAATCATTTACACAGGTTGCCCTTATATACTGAAGTTGATTATAGAACAATCCTGTTATTGAGGAATTCTGTTCTTAGGTATATATTTTTAAAATATATGTATATTTGAACTCAGAAATGTGTAAACATTTTTATGGCAGTATATGTCTTAACAGCCTCAAACTGGAAACAATTGAAATGCCCATGAAGTGCAGACTGCAAAGATAGATCCTGGTGTAGTCACACAATGAAAACCTATGCAGGGAAAAAAAAAAATAAACTCTATATGCACAAAGGATGAATGAGTCTAATTGCTGAGGAAAAAACCAGATCTCTATCCAAAAACCATACTGTAATATTCTATTTATCTAAAAGATACAAACAGAAAAATTGAGCTATGGTTCTAAGTTCAAAATACTGGTACATGGGGCCCTGTGTGGCACAGTTGGTGAAGCGACTGCCATCAGCTCAGTTCATGATCCTGGAGTCCCAGGATCAAGTTCAACATTAGCCTTCCTGCTCAGCAGAGAGTCTGCTTCTCCCTCTGACCCTCTCCCCTCTCATGCTCTCTCTCTCTCAAGTAAATAAATAAAATCTTTTAAAAAATACCAGTACATTTAGGGAAGATGGATAAATATTTAACAGATATTTACAGAAATTCTATCCAAAAACAACAGAATTCACATTCTTCCCAAATGCACATGAAACACTTTCCAAGATAGAATGGGTTAGGCCACAAAACAAGACTTAATAAACTTAAGAACATGGAAGAAATATCAAACATCTTTTCTGTCTACAATGGTATGAAACTAGAGATTAATTACACAAAGAAATTAGAAAATTAACAAATATGTGAAGATTAAACAACATGTTATTAAATTATCAGTAGGTCAAAGAAGAAACCAGAAGAGAGATCAGAAAATGCCTTGAGACAAACAAAAATGGAATGTAACATACCAAAATTTATGGGTTGCTGCATGAGCAGTTCTAAGAGAAAAGTTCATAGCAATAAATACCCACCTCAAGAAACAAGAAAAGTCTCAAATAAACAACTTAACTTTACACCTCAAGGAACTAGGGAAAAAAGAAAAAAATATTAGAAGGAAAGAAATAATAACTATTAGGGCAGAAATGAATGAAATAGAGATTAAAATGGCAATGAAAAAAATCAATGAAATTAAGAGACAATTCTTTGGAAAGATTAACAAAAATGACAAGCTTTCTGTTAAACTTACCAAAAGAGAGAAGCGGGGGGAGTTAAACAAATAAAATAAGAAATGAAAGAGATGCTATAACTGATACCACAGAAATAAAAAGTATCATGATAGACATTTAGGAGCATTATATGCTAACGTTTAAACAACACAAAAGAAGTAGATAAATTCCTAGTAATATACAAACTACAAAGACTAGATTATGATGATATAGAAAAACCATATAGACCCTATACTAGCTATGAGATTTAATCAGTAATCAAAAACCTCTCAACAAACAGAAGTCCAGGTACAGATGACTTCATTGGTAATCAACAAAACATTTACAGAAGGATTAATATAATCCTTCTCCAACTCTTCTAAAACTCTTCTAAAAAATAAAAGAGGTGGAAACTCTTCTGAACATATTTTATGAGGTCAGCATTACCCTAATACTAAACCCAGACAAACATGCTACCAAGAAAACAATTACAGACCAATATCCCTGATGAACATGAATGCAAACATCCTTAACATCCTTAAAATACTAGCAAAGTGAGTTTAACAATACATTAAAAGGATCATATACTTTGATTAAGTAGGATTTAATCCAGTGTGCAAGGATGGTTCAATATCCACTAATCAATGTGATAGACCTCATTAATAAAATTAAGGATAAAAATCACATGATCTTCTCAATAGATGTAGAACAAATTCATCTGATAAAATTAAGCATCCACTTATGGCATATGCTCATGTTTTATTCAACATACTTTTAGAAATCTTAGTCTAAACAATTCATTGAAAATGGAAAGACATTTCATATTCACGGATTGAAAGAATTGATATTGGTGATTTTAAGAAATAGAGAAATGTGGAAAAAATGAATAAAGAAAAATATATAAATTTTTCTTGTTTATTTATTTGACTCAAAAGACTATTTTATCAAAATTCATTATTATAATTTCTTTCATGATTAGATTATTTTCAATAGAACTATTAAAGTAAAACATTACCTTGTACTAACATTAAAAGTTCTGTATTTGTTGCATATGGAGGCATTAAGCGGTTGGCTTACTTTTTTCATTTTATGCCAAATTTTAAAACTCATCTTTTATGTATGAGAAATATCAAAATTAGCTATTAAAACCCCTGACTGAGCAAATCAGAGTTCTGTTTATGTTCATGCCTGTTGGCCCATTTAAAGAATATACTAGTAACATATAAGCAAAAACTACCCTGCTATTAAAGATAAGGAATTTAATTCATTTAAGCTCTTTTAAGGAATAAAATTCATTTAATGAATTTTAATTCATTCACTCCCCATTTCCTACTTCACAATTGTTAGATCATTCATTCATTCATTCATTCAACACATGTGCCAGGTATGACTCTAAATTTTGGGGCCTCTTTTGTGAACAAAACAAATATTGTGCTCTACTGGAAACTTCCATAGGTGAGAAAAAGATAAACCGAGTAATATGTAATATATGAGACACTGATGAATGTTGTAAAAACAAAGAAGTGTATAGGCATAGAAGGTAGAGGCAATGTCTTACTCTTTTAGTTAGAAAGGTAAGTGAAGACCTCCACTTGCCTGGAAAAGTCAAACAAAGAATGAAACGAGGAAGAAGCTCTTTGTGGATGAACATTCTAAACAGACCATAGTTTATGGAAGCTTCTTTTCTGTGTTTGGGGGAAAGGAAGCAAGCCAGTGCGGCTGGGACAGTATGAGCAATGAGGAGAGTGGTAGTGTAGTGTTGAGTTGAGAGTCAGGCAGAGTCCAAATTATTCAGAATCTTGAAACCATGGTGAGGACTATGGATTTGACTTTGACTGAAGTGGAAAGCCACTGAAAGATTTTAAATAGAAGTGGGATTTCCGTTGTAAAAGGTTTATTCTATTAGGTTTCTTGAGAATAGATGGGGGCAGGTTGTGAGTGTGTGTGTGTGTGTGTGCGCATTGGAATTATTGCAGTTTTCCAGAGACAAAATGTTGGTGGCTGAGAGTAGAATGGTAACAAAGAAAGTGGCAAGAAATGATAATTAGAAAACTTTTGTTGTCGTTGGTGTTGTTTATTAGTTGTTTAAGAACCAGTCTATCAATTTAAGTTGAATTACACACACATGTACACACACCTGAAAGGATCATATTAAAATTGAATTCAGTTTGATATTTATCTCAAAAATAGCTTTAAAGTGGAAGACTGCATAATTCAACATCAGAGATATATAGATATTCAATTTGAGTCTTTCAAATTGCAATATTTTATAATTTTAAATGCACAAGTCTGGAACATTTTTGTTAGATTTATTCCTAAGTAGTTGATAATGCTTTTGTTTTACTGTATTATCTGTAACATCCAGTGTAATAATAAAGGAAGTTAATTGTCATTTTACTATTAAGCATAATGTTTATTGAAGCCTGTTTGAACACTCTTTATGAGATTGTCAGATTAAGAAATTTCATGTTATCAAAAAAAAATTTCATGTCTCTGGTAGGGTATAGTTATTTTTTAACTATTAATAGGTTATGGGTTTTCCTGAAGACATTCCTACATTTATGCACAATATCATAGATTTGATCAATTTCATAATGTTAAGCCATATTTGTATTTTTTTTAAAAAACTTATTCGTCATGTATCGTCCAGTCTCTATATTGTCACATTTTATTTGCTTATATTTATTTAAGATTTTTGTGTCAGAGGGCACCTGGATGGCTCAGTGGGTTAAGGCTTCTGCCTTCGGCTCAGGTCATGATCCTAGGGTCCTGGGATGGAGCCCTGCATCGGGCTCTCTGCTCAGCAGGGAGACTGCTTCTTCCTCCTTTCTCTGCCTGCTTCTCTACCTACTTGTGATCTCTGTTTGTTAAATGAATAAATAAAATCTTAAAAAAAAAAAGATTTTTGTGTCCATATTTATGAAAAAAAAGTTGTGTAACTTACCTTTATTGTAATGTCTTTGTCAAGTTTTTAAGCTAATTTATACTATTCTTATAAAAGATTTGGAATCAGGTTCTGCTTTGCAGATAGAGCTGACATAATTTACTCATAGATTTAAATGAAGTTATGAGACAGTTTAGAGTTAAAATAAATCCAAAATTGTCAGTATCTTAAAATGATTCAGATAAACTGGGGTGAGTTTTCTGAAATCCTCTTCTATATTTTTCTACTCCTTCAGTGAAATAAAGAGCAAGGTTATCAGCTAAGAGTGTCTGTGACTGTGTTACAGGTGAAGGTGGGGAAGTATGGCATCATCACCTTGAAGGTTGGTGAGTTCATTGAGTAAAGAACTATGAAAGAATAATTATAGCTATGAACAACGAAATCCAAAATGTGTAGGGGAGGAAAATCTTCAAGGTTAAGAAATAATCCCATTATTAAACTTTCTAAGCTAAGTTTAATTTAGAACAAAGAAGTGAAGTGAATATTGAAAACAGTTTTGGAATATAGGGGATTTTGCTGACTATGGGTTAGTTAAACAGGCACATGAAAAACTTTGATATTTGGTTAGGAAGATAAAGGATTATTCTAAGGAGTGTTCAGAATCATACATCTGGATAATAAGGGATTACTTTAGAGTCTTAGATTCTGTGTTGATAGAGATTATCATAGATGTGAATCATCATGGGATTAGTCTTTATGGTCTCTTCAAGGAATAGAAATACTCAGTCTAAATTGCAGCTTCATTTTGGAGACTGATCTCTTTCTTTGGATTGATAAACTGGTCATTGTTGAAGGAATCAGTTTTGTCAGAAAACTAGGAAATCTATGCTTCTTCTCTTTAACTTTGAGATGGTTTCTTAGTCTATTTGAATATAAAAATATTATAGAATAAATGGCTTATGAAAAACAAAAATTCATTTCTCTTAGTACTAGATATTAAGAAGTTCAAGATCAAGTGCTAGAAACTTCCAGGTCTGGTAAAGTCCTGCTTTCTGGTTCATTGATTGCCGTGTTTTCAGTGTAACCTCCCCTGGTGGAAGAGAGGAGGAATCTCTCTTGGACCTTCTTTTATAAGGGCTGACCTTGTGATCTAATTACCTCCCTAAAGTCCCCACCTCCAAATTCCAGTACATTGGGGATTAGGTTTCAATATTTCGATCTTGTAGATTCACAAACATTCAGTCTATAATAGATGGGGATGTTGAGGAAATAGGAACACTTATCTTTGTAAGATAGAGAGTTTCTGTAGGATTCATCCTAATATTGCTATGCTTAGTGTTTGAAGGCAAGGAGTAAGTAGCCTAGCTAAAACCTCTCAGCATGCCTAGTTATATAGTTTTTATTTATTTGTCACATAAATTAACTTCAGGTGATGCAATAAATCTCTCATTCTTAATCCATTAAACTACACATCCACTGATTTCTGTCAGTCATATATTATTTTTGTTTAACGAATTTTTGTTATATTTTGCTTTTGTAAAACAATTTTTTTAATGTTATCCTAATGTTGATCACTGTATGTGCTGAAACTTTCTAAAGAGTATTTAAGCTATTTCTATGTCAACATTGTTATGGTTAAACTCCAAAGTAAAGGAAAGGTAATCATATGCCACCAAATCTGTGCTACTTGGAAGTCTGTTTCAAGTATTTAGGACAAATAAAGTCTCATTATTTATATTTTATAAATTAATTAGAATAAAGCCATTCTTCGGATTATTTCATAAGTAGAGCAATATTATATTAAGAAATTCTTCATTTCTGTGTAATATTTAATCATCTTTCCTTGACAAAAATATAGCAAAGAACTCCATATCATTAATATTTTATTTTTAATTATATAATAGGTGAAATGATTATAAATTATTTTAATACATTTCTCATAAAATTCTTTGACTTCTTGTTTAATTACTCCTGATTTTAAAAAGATTATATCACAATTTACAAATTGGAGATTTTTCAATTATATTTCTAGGATTTCCACTGTGGAATCTTATTTTTGTTATATTGTATCCCATTTTTAGTCTATTGAGAACATTCTATGGAAATCAATATTTATTTTCTTAATCTTCACATGTCTATAAAAATGTTCATTGAATAGTTTCTTTCTCTTATTACTTATTTTGAAATCATGTTAGATTACAACTTTGTATAACATAGAATTCCTAATTGAGAATATTCTTTCCTCAGAAATCTGAGGCATGGTTATTGTCTTTTTGTACCTTGCCAAACCAATGTGATACCAATCTTATTTCTTGTTAGGTAACAACTTCTCCTCCTTCTTCTTCCTCCTCCTTTCCTCAACCTTTTTCTTCTTCTTCTCAATGAATTGACTTTTAAACTTTCACCAGGATGGATGAAGGTGTTGGCTGCTCTTTTGTTTATTTGCCTTTTTATGGATATTTGATGTGTGCATGTGAGTGTTTGTGTGTATATATGTATATAAGTAAGTGTGTGAGCTGAGTTTGAGAGTTCAGAATTTCTTTAATTTAGGGAAAGTAATTTCAATAATTAAGAATTAAAATAACCTCTACTTTCACTTCTTTATCCAAGCAATATGAAATATTTAGTTTAAGCACTTAATTTTTGTATCTTTCATTGATATGAATTAATTGTTTTATGAATGTGCCAACTCATCCAGTCATTTTGGTTTTATATATGTGAGAAAGTGGTGTGAATGACCAGAAACAAAGGTCTGTTTTTTCTTTACAGACACAACTGTATTATATGCTTCGTCAATAGACTTACTGAAATAACAATGAACTTCAATTCTCTCTTTTGGAAACTAAACCTATCCAAGTTTACATTTCTTTCCTATATTGCATTACAGCATGGAAAAGCAGCCTCAACACCTTCCCTTGCAAACAGTGTGAAGAAAAGGTTGTGCAGGATGTCGGGAGCCCTAACCGACAGCCTCCTACCTTATAGGGAGATTGCCTGCACTCCATGATGCTGTCCACTAACTGAGGATGGATAAATCTGTATCAAGCTGAAAAACAAAATGAATATTAAAATTAATACACTACAATCTCTGTAAGAGGTAAATAATCAAAATTAAGGCTTCATGGACTTGTCATTACTATCTGATAAAAATACAATTTTCATTATAGGTAAAGGGAGTTAAAAAAAAGGAAAGGAAAAGTGATGGAAACAAAATGTGCATAGAATGATCTAACAGAAAAATAAATCCAAGGACTATGTTTTGTTTTGTCATTTGTTTGTTTTTTTCTTTTATAATACCTACTATGTTGGAAAACTAAACTTTATAAATCGATATTCAATTTAATATTGAGAATTGTGAAAATAACTTGCAAATATTTTCAAACTGATAACATAAGCTGATAAACTGATAATATCTTTATGTAAAATTTATAGATGTATATTTACATATCCACTCACATATAACACACATACATGTAGGCACATGCAAAAGGATCTTGTCTTCTTATTTCAATGACTCCAAGTTTTTGTGGCTTCTACAGTGTATTTGGTATATTGGTGAACTTAAATCAATTATAGTTAATCCTACTAAAATATAATTTTTACTCTATTTATTCCTATGAAAAGTGATAGATAACATTTCTGTCACAATCAAAAGTAAAAAGTGTGTGTTATAATATGTTCAAGTACCTCATTAATTGGGTCCTCCTATAAAAAGCTGCTTTTACAATTTACAGGACTAGAGATAATAAATTAGTCCCTAAAAATTATACAAGAGATTAGATGTAATAAAAGTGGTATATAAAATTTACACTTTAACAAAGACAAAAACAAAAACAAAAACATTAGGTCCATTCTCATGCAATTTTTAAGGATTCATCAATCCCGGTTGAGCCATTCTTTATTTTGTGTGTATGTGTGTGTATGTGTGTGTGTGAGAGAGAGATTGGTTGATATAATTAATAAATTCTACCCTATTGCTATATTAAGTGTTTATTTCCTTCTTATAAAATTTTCTTCTCAGAAACACAAGTGCGATTGAAAAATCATGAGTAGAGGTGTGTGCTGTTATTCACTAAATAAATTGTATAAACTAATAGGTGTATATGTAATCTTTATAAAAATGAACTATCATGTGACACAGTATTGGCATGCTATCACAGTAAAAGAAAATGATCAAAAAGTCCTTTTATTTTTTTATTTTTTTTTTTAGATTTTTTTTTTAAAGATTTTATTTATTTATTTGACAGAGAGAGATCACAGTAGACAGAGAGAGAGAAAGAAGCAGGCTCCCTGCCGAGCAGAGAGCCCGATGCGGGACTCGATCCTACGACCCTGAGCCGAAGGCAGCAGCTTAACCCACTGAGCCACCCAGGCGCCCTCAAAAAGTCCTTTTAAATTAACTTTAACTTTGTCAATAATTTCTTAAAGTGCAGAGGGGATTATATTTCTAATACCACACAATCTTTTCTAAAATCTTTTCCTTGTTTACTTTGTTAAAAATGTAAACTCTGGAGTCAGACGTCTGCACTAATTTATTGTAGTGATCATTTTGCAATATATACAAATACCAGATTATTATATTGTGCATCTGACACTAATATAATGTATTCTCCATGAAGATTTTTTTTTATTTCACCAAAGTAAGTAATTGTGAGTTTCTGTACTTTATGTAATTTCTTTTGTGCATCCAATTTTTTACATCAAAAATAGGAATAAATATATGTATTTTAGGATTACTCTGAAAAGTAAATGGCTTCCAGCATGGAAAGTACTTCAAACCAAGACAAATAAGCATCCAATAGACATTGGTCACAATTACTTCTCACATCAGTCCAGGATAAACTTGATTTTTTCTCTCTTCCCTTATTCTCATTTTTCTATTTTTGAAAAACATATATTTCTTTCTTTTCTGCATATTCTTGCCTTCCCTATATCTATATTCTCTCACTGTGCGTATGTTCCCTCAACTCCGTCTCTGAGCTTGCCCAGTAATTTTCCTTCTCTGTAACTTAGTAGATTCTGCCAAATGGAAGTGTCAGGAATCTATCAGGCAAAGACTGAATTTTTTTTTTTAACTGGTAGCTTCAGAAGCCGAGACTATGTATGACTATAACTAGAGAATTAAAAATTATAGAGAAAGAGAGAACACCAATTTTCATTTAAGTAAATTATCTGTATATTGAAAGTATCGCATATCTTTGAGAATCATATCAGGTTGAAGGACAGCTCTTCTTTTTGATCACTTTGCTGCATTGTGAATTTTTCCAAAGGTCACATATAAGCTAGATGTACAATTCATTCAATTTAATGTTCTTAAAATGTAAATGAATTTAGATTCTTTCCATTCTCTTAATTACTTATACAAGATGTCCTTATTCAGGAATTTAAAAGGATATGAAAGAGTGTTTTTGAAATATAAGAAAATACAATTGTGAACCATGAAAGCAACTGAAATAAACTATTTTATTACTGACACATCTTAGATATCATTTTTAAAAGATTATGGGGGAATTAAAGATAAACATACTGGGTTAAAGGACTGCATTAAAAATGTGGAATGCATTACCATTTGAAGCACACTTATCTTTGCTCCAAATCCTTCCTATAACTATCAGAAGGTCTTAAAAATACATGATAACACTCAGAAATGCATTTATAATTTAAATTAACATAATCAGAACTTGAATTGGCAAATATTCAATTCTGCTTTTAAGAAATTTTAATTATTAACTTTAACAGAGTTATAAAACTGTGGGACAATTTTCTATTTCAGGAAAAAAATCAGGTAATCAGCTCCCAATTATCTGACTGAAGGATAAGTTACAAAGTCCTTTGCTTTCCTAATAAAATATTTCATATTGCAGGATAGTAATTTAGGTGAAAGTGTAAAGACCTATAAGCAAAAGAAAATAGTCTCTAATATTGATCTTCCAAATTTATAAGTATAACCTAGCTAAGTTTTCCTTCTGTGTCTCTGTATCATTGTTTGGAAAATAAAGGATTTGGCCTAGTGATTCTGAAACTCTCCTTCTCTCTAAAATAAGTAAGTTCTACTATAAGCTCAATTACCTCATTATCTTTGATAATCCAGAGAAAGTGTGATTAGCAAATATATAAAGTTTTGAGTTGATTGTAGATTGGGTCTTTGATTAATTTCTCAAGCAGGCATATTATCTAGAGCAAAGTAGATTATGGTAAGGCCTGTGAAGCATGAGGAATGGGAAAGCTTTGAGTCATGTCTTTAAATGTATTTACAGATTATGTCAAGTGCTGAAGATCCCAGATAAGGAAGAAATAGCTTTTTTTTAGGAATACTTAAAGATAGGAAGCTCTTTTCATCAGTCCTTCTTATGACCACTTCATCACAATGGTTTGAGTTAGGAATATCTGTCATCCAAACATCTGTCACCTGTTTTCAGGTTAGTCAAGAGGCTGAAATTATTTATTAAACATAAACCCAAAACTAGTTTTGGTTATGATTTGGTTTAATCAAAATGATTTCCTTAAAAGTGTCTGCATCCTTTTTTATTAAGCTTTTTATCTTGAGACAATTTAAAATTTGCAGGTGATGATGATATTGTTTTGAAATGTTCATGTATCATATAAAATGTGAACAAATATAGATAGAAAGACCCTCTTTGTAGTAATACTAAGATTTACATTTTATTTAGGAGAGTAGATTAGTAAAAAAAAAATATCCAAGATCTTTCTTCACTTTTATTCACTGTTAACCATCCTGGAGAAATAAAGCACCTATCCATGAAAAAAAAAATCAGAAATTATTACTATTTTCCTTTTTAGGTGTCTTGATCAAAGCATAGAGAAGACCCCAGATTTCTCAGATGGATGAGCTTGCCATGTCAATACAAATAATCTTGTACTTTGTTATTTTTTTTTCATTTTGTATTTCTTTTTTTTTTCTTTTTTTTCCCCCAATTTATTTATTTTCAGAAAAACATTATTCATTATTTTTTCACCACACCCAGTGCTCCATGCAAGCTGTGCCCTCTATAATACCCACCACCTGGTACCCCAACCTCCCACCCCCCTGCCACTTCAAACCCCTCAGATTGTTTTTCAGAGTCCATAGTCTCTCATGGTTCACCTCCCCTCTTGTACTTTGTTATTTTAAGACCAATTTATTGAAGACTTCCTGCCCACAACTTGACTTCTATAATAAGGATAGATAAGGCAGTTAGGAAATTTCCATTTGAGATAGAAGAATCTGTATGTCAGAAATTCAGTTAGATCAAGATCCTGATGAAAATGTAACTTAAAAGCATAGCTTGACCAAAAAATATCAGGACTATAGATAAGTACTTGAAGATTTAATAGACACTGAAACAATAATTGATTTAATCAAGGGGTAAGATATAGCATGTAAAAAATAGGATATAAATGTTACATTTTCTGCTACAAAAGGAATTAGAGGATAAGTAAAGATTTAGAATCCTTTTGCTGTGATAAAGACAAACCTGATCTGACCTAAAAACAGTTAAGAATGAAGTCTTGAGGGGTGCCTGGGTGGCTCAGTCTTGTTAAGCATCTGCCTTTGGCTCAGGTCATGATCCCAGGGTCCTGGGATTGAATCCTGCAGTGGGCTTCCTGCTCAGCGGGAAGCCTGCTTCCCCCTCCCCTACTTGTGTTCCGTCTCTTACTGTCTCTCTCTGTCTCTGTCAAATAAATGAATGAAATCTTAAAAAAAAAATGAAGTCTTAGTGTGGATTTCCTTCTTGCCTTGGCTTAAAAAAAAAAAAAATGTGATAATGAAACAAACAAACAAAGATTATGAAGAAAAAGGCATGGAGTTACTTCCCATGACAAAACCATGTAGTTTTTTTAAAAAAAAAGTAGGGAAAGGAGAAGGGGAAAAGTAGGAAGAAAATAGGGCAAGAGCAAGCATTAATAAAATAATAGTACTTGGAGTTCACAAGCACATTTATAGCTCTTAGCATTTGCGTTAGTCAGAGTTCTTCAGAGAAACAGAACGAATAGGATGTCTGTGTGTGTGCGTGTGTGTGTGTGTGTGTGTGTGTGTGTGTGTGTGTGTGTGTGTAGAGACAGAGGCAGAGAAAGAAACAGAGAAAGAGACAGAGAAACTGAAAGAGATTGAAAGGGAGATTTATTTTAAGTAATTGTTTCACATGCTTATGAAGACTGGCAAGTCCAAAATATGCAGAGTAACCCAGCAACCTAGAATCCTAGAATCCCAGGGAAGAACCCATGTTGTAGTTTAAGTTTGAAGGCTGTCTGGTGGAGAATTCCCTCATGGAGAAATTAGTCTTTTGTTCTAGTCAGGACTTCAACTTATTGGTTGAGGCCCACCCACATTATGGAAGACTATCTGCTTTACTCAAAGTTCACCAATTTAAATATTAGCCTCACTCAAAAAACATTCTCTCAGAATATCTGGAATAATTTTTGATCATATACATGGGCACAAGACCCAGCAAAGTCAACTTGTAGAATTCATCATCACAGGACTGCTTTGGAAGTGGACATATTTTGGGCCCCTAGGTGGCTCAGTTGGTAAAGCATCAGACTCTTGATTTTGGCTGAGGTCATGATCTCCGGGTTGTGAGATCAAGTCCTGTGTCCAGGTTTGCACTAGGTGGTGAGCCTGCTTAGGATTCTCTTCTCTCCCTCTCCTTTTGCCTCCCCTTCTCAGCATCCCTTGCACATGAGCATGCTCTCTCTCTCTCAAAATAAATAAGTAAGTAAGTAAATAAATAAATAAATTAGACATATATTGGAAAATCTGAGTCAATGGAATCATACTGTCCTGGCTTTGTCTTTTATAAACAATGAGACATCAAGTTACTCTACCTCTCTGTTTTGTTTTCTATTGATGGTGACAATAATCCCTATTTCATAGTGTTCTAAGGACTGAATGCAGTGATCTTTATGTAGTCCCAGGCATGCAGTAAGCAGTCAATAGAAGCACCTCTCATTATACTATTAATATGTCTACAGTATTATCATACTACTATATTGAAATTTGCCTTTGCTTGAGTTAGGGTTTCTTGGATGGACATTGAAAATGAAGCATATATATATATTTTTTTAATTTATTTTTATTTATTTGTCAGAGAGAGAGAGGAAAAAGAGTGAACACAGGCAGACAGGGTGGCAGGCAGAGGCAGAGGGAAAAGCAGGCTCCCCACTGAGCAAGGAGCCCAATGGGGACTTGATCCCGGGATACCGGGATCGTGACCTGAGCCAAAGGTAGCCGCTTAGCCAACTGAGCCACCCAGGTGTCCCGAAAATGAAGCATATATTTGAAAGATTTTCCAAAAGAAGAGATTAATTGATATTTTTAAAAGAAAAACATATTAAAGTTTGATTTTTAGGATCCATTTACCTAAATTAAATTAATCTGAGAAAAGCCATGTATGTTATTTCCTTCTATGTAAACAGTGATAATGTGTGACTTCTGAGTAAATCATACTTGCAATGCTTCTCTATCTTCTGAGATAACAGCATATTTCAGGTATTATTTTAAACTTTATGTACTATCAACTTAAGTATTTCCTGATGAATGAAGATTTTTTTTCCTAAGTGTTTCATAACATTTAAGTATAGAAATACCTGAAACAGTGGACTATTTTCACAAAATTCTCAAAATTAATTTTCTAAAATTCTCTTTTATGGCATTTGAGATATGGAAGAATCAATGAAAAAAAAAACAAGTTTTGTCAGCTTGGGGAAATATCTAGGTATTACTTTCAATTTAAAAATATTTATTTTATTAACATTAATTGATAAAAACTTTATTTTAAAAAATATTTTACTCATTTATTTGTCAGAGAGAGAGAGAAAGAGCACGTGCAGGGAGAAAGGCAGGCAGAGGGAGAAGTGGGCTCCTCACTGAGCAAGAAACCCTATGTGGGACTCAAACCCAGGCCACGGGGATCATGATACAACCTGAAAGCAGCTGCTTAACTGACTGAGCCACCCAGGTATCCCAGTGATAAAAAAAACTTTAATACATGAGCATGAATATGTGAATATTTTTGTTTTATTTAAGAAATCCTCTTTTGTGTGTTTTCTCTTTAGCTTCATGGCTTTTTCTTCCACTTTAGGTTTTTTAAAATCCATAAGAAATACTGTATTAAACATCAAAATGCAAATAAAATAGGATCTTGAGTAGAAATCCAACTGTATATAAAATCTAAACTTATACACTATGTGTATGTATGTGTGCAAGCATCTGTTTCTGGGGAAGTCTAACTAGGGTGGCCATTCTAGTAAGTCACTTGGCAGTATCTAATAAATTTAGTACCAGAAATATCCCTGGCAGATGCTCATGAAAATATAACATTGTTTGTGGTAGTAAAGATGTGGAAACTGTGTAGGTGTTTATCACCAGTTGAATGAGTAAGTGAATGATGATATATGGCGACAATTAGGTCAATGAAAATACAGGCATATACTTCATAAAACAATGCAGTGTATTTTTCAACTACTTCAAAAATGTAAATTTTAGAGATATCATACTCAGTTGTATAAATTAGGATCATACAGCCTGGGATAGTTGACATTTTTGTTTTAATTATGGATACTTATATATAGAGAATAGAGATTACCCTTGTTAAATCTTGCTTACCTCACATTTCATTATCAATACTACATGATATGGATGAGACTTGATATTAACTACACCCTGTATAATTAGGGAAAAAAAGCTCATGTTTGCTCTTTGAAAATTTTGCTCATTTGAAATATAATTTCCAATACTTTTGTTAATACAATTCACTTACTGAGAAAAGAAAAAAGAAGCCTGCAGTCAACTTTTAATTTTTAGCTTAAATATATATACTTATATATTTATATATATATGTCTTTTACTTTTAATATACTTGTCTTTTACTTTGTTTCTATATATAGTTTTTACTTTTTTTTTTAAGATTTTATTTATTTATTTGACAGAGAGAGAGATCACAAGTAGGCAGAGAGGCAGGGGGAAGCAGGCTCCCTGCTGAGCAGAGAGCCCGATGTGGGGCTCGATCCCAGGACCCTGAGATCATGACCTGAGCCGAAGGCAGAGGCTTAACCCACTGAGCCACCCAGGCGCCCCTTGTTTTTTTGCTTTCAAAACAAAGACATAGATAACAAAAAGACATATATCTTTATTTTGAAAGTTAAAAAACAAAAAGAAAAATCAAGGGATATTATGGGAGATGGAGAACATTATAAGCCCAACAGATGCAAACTGTCTACTAAAAAACAAAGAAGAAAATTAAATAAAACAGAATAGTATACAAATATCAAGAAACAAAGGCTTCTAAATTTCTTATTTAGAAGTAAGCAAAATGAAGTCTCACTAAGGAGAAATTACCAAGCATAAGAAGTACCTTGATTTAAAAAAAAAAAATTCTGATCTTGATCTAACTGCACTTTACCTGGCAAAAGCCTAGAATGAAGTGTATCACTTGTCTGAATTAAAGGGGAATTTCAGTGCATTTAATATTCTTAAAATTTGTTATTAAATCCAGAGGACTTTGAGGGTATATGAAGCCATAAAGAGTCCTTTTAAAGTCTCATAGGAAATAGTAGCTTAATTAATTGTGTAGAATGGTAGTATTTGGCCAATTATCAAGGTTCTTTGGAACTTAAAATTAAGGAGACCAAGGACATGAGTTCACCCCTCAAGAAACATGCAACTATATTCTGTGAGCTAAAGTGTTCCTAATCATACTTCAGGGCATCTCTCTGATTCGTGCCACTCATCTCAGAGGATTGAACAAGGGAATGTGAATGAATCACTGCTGTGAAAAATGAAAGATAATGGAGCCAGTAGTACCCTGGTGGCCATAATTATAAAGGCAATGACTACAAAAGAGGAAATGCGGGGGTATAGCTCAGGGGTAGAGCATTTGACTGCAAAAGAGGAAATGCCCAACAATTTTTCAAAAGCTAATGTTTCTTTCTTTTTTAGTTTTTTTTTTTTTTTTTTTTTTTTGTGTGTGTGTGTGTGTGTGTGCATGTGTTTCAGTTTGGTTCTGTTTCTGTGTGGAAGGTTTTTGTTTGTTCATTTTTTGGCTATCGCACAGTCAAATCTGCCATGATCTGTCTATTTTATGTGCCTATATGTTCTAGAGGCAAATAGAATCTGTAGGGACAAAGACAGATAATTCACATTACTTGAATATTCTTTATGTCATCCTACTGTGAGGATTTCCAATACAAATTTAGTGAAGAGACAGTGTTGCCTGAAATCTCCAGAGGAGCAAGACAGGGGGTCACAAAATAATTATGATTCTTGTTAGCTTGCATTATTTAAATCACAAACCCACTTTTTTACTCAATTATATGATTAAAACTACTTTTTTTGCCATTTTATTTGAGCTGAAATAACTTCAGTTTGAAAGAGAAAATTAATTATTGCAAGTAATAAGAAATCTTATTAATTGTCTTTGGGTAGACAATCTCAATATTAATTTATATTTCAAATTACATTACTAAAAATATGAATAAGAATTTACAGCAAAATGTGAAATGTGTGTTTCCTCACCCATAATGTATCTTATGTGATTCTGTAAGCATTATTATATGCTATTAAAGAAAAGTTACTTAAATTATTTGTTAAGATCAAGAAGTCACACACTGGTTATCCAGTATTGTGGAAAAACAATGGTATCAAAACTTGCATAACATCATATCATTAGACAGTGATGCATAAAGTGATATAGAATATCAGTAACCAGAGATCCAGCTACCTGAATCCAAAGATATATTTCACCATATCCCTAAGCTCTCTTTTTAATTATAATATTTCAAAATATTGAGATAAATGAGAGATATTTTTATTTGTTTAGTAATTAGATGTCATAGATAATCAAAGTTTTGCTCAAAGCCATTCCAGACACAGCACCATCAAACACCTTCTTAATGTGTTTTTGTATTTATCGAGAAGACTCAAGTCTTGTCATGGTCTGTTGAGCTGACTGACTTTAAATCTTGAAGCCTCATGGGTTTCCCTCTGGAAAGGAAAAAGAATGAATTCAATACCGTACCTCCCTTGAAATCCAGCCCTTATGTCTAATAGCTTTAAAATTAGCAATAAGCCCAAGGGAGTCATTTAGTGCCGCTCTGAATGTTAAAGCATGAAAAGTCTTTTGATTTGAATCTTAGGGAGCTAAAAAAATTTGTTTTATCTTAATATGAATTCAAGACTTTATTTTTAATTTGACAAATGTGAAAAGCACAATGCCATTTCCTGTCAACTACTTCTTACAGATGCTATACCATAAGAAACACATTTCCTCTGCCTGAAAAAGTCCTGAACAGACAGCTTATTTCAAATATATATATATATATATATATATATATGAAATAAAAAAAAAAAATATATATATATATTTTTTTTTTACTAAGAGCATGTGAAGCTGACTCAAATAAAGTAAGCTATATCTGTAAACACTCAAACTTGACCAGCTACATCTTGGATGCTCCAACTCCTATCCTGGTATTATAAACAGATCCTGACTTATTTCTGTGAATGACATAAACCTGAACAATATTTTAAGGAAAATAAAAAGGCTATCACATTATTTAATGAGTGTTAGGTTCAAGGCACTGAATGTAATATATCACATATGTATTTTGCTTATAATTCATAATAGTGAAGTATATGTAGTTTTCCCTATTTTATTAGCAAGGAAACTAAAATAAAGAAAGTTTAGTTTACTGTCCATATACTTACAACAAATTTGAGTCTGATCCTCTATCTGTAAAATGAAATAATCTATATCTTCATCCTTGAATTACTAGAAAGGTCAAATAAAATACCATATATACATTACCTGGCGTGTAGTAGACACTCAAAGTGAAGAGTAGTTGTGTGATACTGTTATGGTGACCATAGTAGGTGGGGGTGCAGATTGGAATTAGAATCCTTGTAACTTTGAAATCCCTTTAATCTTCATGTAATATTTTTTGAGAAAATCTGAGTTTGGTATCTTCTGATTAATACAGAAGGGTTGATTTAAATTTTTCTTAAGGTATAAGAACAGCACTTAAATGGAAATTGGGCTTATTTTAATACAGTTTTAGTTTATAGTATTGTCTTATTGAAAAGAAACTTCAAAAAAGTTTTACAATTAGATTAATCTATAGTTAAATATGCTTTTCCTGAATTTCAAAAAAACCTGAAGTTTGACTCCTAAACTACTGAGTATGGCCTAATGAATTCTTAGTGAATTACAAACTTTGCAAGTCAAAATGTGCTCTCATTCCTTTTATTTAATATCAACCATAATTAAATGTTCAAATCATGAATATTAAAAACATCTTTAAAAAGAAATGACTTTTCTAAAATAGAATACCACTTGAATCATACTGATGACCGAAAATAGTCAATCTTTTTTTTTTTTAAGTGCAGGTTGATTGATTTCACTGACAAATAAAAATTACCACATGCTGATCTGAATAGGTAATGAACACAGGCATTTATTTAAGAAAGATCAACTGCCCTTTTTGTATATTAAGTTTCTGTGGATATGTGTTCTAATTGACACCATCCAGCTTCTTGTTACCTGCCTCTCCTTCCACCCTACCACCATTTGTTACTAAGCTTCATACACACACATGTGGAATATTGATAACCTAAAGGGATTGTTCTGATTTCTTTATTTTTTCCTGTGGAAGAGTCAATTAAAAGTGATGTACAGAATTCCTTCTTACCCCTGAGTTATATACTTGAAATAGTCTACTAAATATTTTTTCATATTAGTGTTCTCCAGAGAATGGAACCAATATTAAATATGTATATAATAATGGTAGCTCATGCAATTGTGGAGACTCAGAAATCTTAAGACCTGCAATAAGCCAACTGGAGACCTAGAACGAATGTGTTGTTCCAGGCCAAGGCCAAACTGAGAACAAGAGCTGTTATAGTGCCAGTTTGAACATCAGCAGGCTTGCCACCCAGGAGGTGGTTTCCATCACACTCCTAAGGCCAGTAAAATTCAGAGTCTCCCCTTATGCAGTCAGGCAGGAGGAATTTCCTCTTATTAGTGCTTTTGGCTCTATTAGGTCTTCAGTTGTTTGGATAAGGCTCATTCACATTAGGGACTGACATCTGCTTTACTCAATCTATCTAATCAAGTGTTACTTTCATCCAGAAACACATTTGGTCAATGCATTTGGTCATTTGGTCAAATGTCTGAGCAATCCGAGATCCAGTGAAGTTTACACATTAAGTTAATCAACACGATTTTTAAAAGTTTTTGATTAAACTTTTTATTTTGAGATTATTACAAATTTCAAATGCAATAGTAAGAAATAATACAGAGAAGGAGAACCTGAGTGGCTCAGTGAGTTAAGCATTTGACTCTCGATTTCAGTTCAGTTCTTAAACTTGGGGTCATGAGTTCAAGCCCTATGTTGGGCTCCATGCAGAATATGGAGCCCACTTAACAATAATAATAATAACACAGAGAAATCCCAGAGATTTGCCTTTTCCCAGTTTCCTCTGATGGTAACATGTTGCAAAACTATAGTCGAACATCACAACCAGGTTATTGACACATACAGTGAAGACAAAGAATATTTCCCTTCAAACGATAATCCCTCCAATTATCATTTTAAAGCGTACCTACTTCCTTTCCTTCGCCATACCTCCCAAATATCTGTCAGTTGTTAATCTGTACCTATTTTTTTTAATTTTTTCATTTTAAGAATGTTCTATGAATTGAATCATACAGTATGTAACCTTTTCTTTATGTCTCTCGCTAGCATAGTTCTGGAAATTCAACTAGGTTTTTGCATGTATCAAGAGTTCATTCTTCATTCTTTTCTTTTTTTTTCTTTTTTTTTTTTTTTTTGGCCGAGTATTATTTCTTGGTATGGATCCACCACAGTTTATTCATCCATTGAAAGATATAAGAATTGTTTCAAGTTCTGTCTATTGCAAATAAAGTTGATATAAATATTGTAAACAAAAATTTTCATTCTTCTGGGATGCATGTCTAGGAATGCAATCATTGGGACATATGGTAGTTGCTCGCATAGTGTTTTTTTGTTTTTGTTTTTGTGTGTTTATAGGAAACTTTCAAATTGTTTTCCAGAGTGGTTGTGTCATTTTATATTTCCATCAACAACATATGAATTTCTCTATATCTTAGCCAGCAAAACCTTAGTATGGATTGGTTTGGGTTTACCCTATTTAGGATTTGTTCAGTTTCCAGAATCTGTAGATTTATGTTTTCAAACTCAGTTTTCACCATAACTACTTTGATTACTTTTTTTTCAGCTCTGCTCTCTTTCTCCTCTCCATTATGAAATCCAATGACATGACTGTTGAATATTTTGTTATAATCCCACAGGTGACCATAGCTGTGTTTTATTTCAGTGTTTTGTTTTTATAATAGTCTATTTTTTTTCTGTTATTCAGGTTTGGTAATTTCTCTTATTCTGTCTTTTATTTATCCTATTCTTTCCTATCCCCTCTGTTCTGCCCATTGAACATTTTTTACTTTAGTTATTATATTTTTAAAATATAAAGTTTTCATTTAGTTATTTTTATATTTTCTGCTTCTTGTCTAAGACTTTGTACTTTTTTATTGAGACTTTAGTTTGTTTGTTTTTTTCATTTGTTTCAAGTATGTTTATATAAATTATAGTGATGGCCTCATCACCACTAGGCAGTGGTGAAACTTCTTGCTTTCCACTCTCTAAACACCATCCCAATAGGATTAAAGGGGTACCTCATTTTAGCCTCCAAAGAATGAAAATCTAGGTTGTTCATTCATTCTTTGATGGTGTGTATGGGCATAGGATAATAGTTGTTTTTTTTTTTTAAGATTTTATTTATTTATTTGAAAGAGAGACAGTGAGAAAGAGCATGAGCAAGGAGAAGGTCAGAGGGAGAAGCAGACTCCCCGTGGAGCTGGGAGCCCGATGTGGGACTTGATTCCGGGACTCTGGGATCATGACCTGAGCCAAAGGCAGTCATCCAATCAACTGAGCCACCCAGGCGTCCCTAGGATCATAGTTTTTCCATGGTGTTTGGCTGGAGAAGAGCAGTTATTGTAAAAAAAAAAAAAAAAAAAAAAAATCTCTTTCTAGGCTGGCTCTTTTCTGGTCATGGGGGTAGAGAGAGCAGCTTTTTGGGGGTCTTAGTTTGGTCCATTCTTATTGGTGTTTATGAGTTCTGCCTTCTTGTGCTCCAGGTCTGGAATATTTGAGGCAACAAGAAAACCTAGAGAGTCATAACTATTTTTCTTCATGGGTCGTGAGGTCTCTAGTAGATCTGCATTCTTCTTTTTATCTTGCATACTTTTAGGGTTTGTTTTGTTGTTTTTTTTTTTAATTTTATTTATTTATTTGACAGACACAAGTAGGAAGAGAGGCAGGCAGAGAGAGAGGAGGAACAGGCTCCCTGCTCAGCAGAGAGCCTGATGTGAGGCCGATCCCAAGACTCTGGGATCATGACTTGAGCCAAAGGCAGAGGCTTTAACCCACTGAGCCACCCAGGAGCCCCAGACTTTTAGTTTTTTTAATATTTGTTTTATATATAACCTCCATGGTTTTTAGCTGTTCTTAGCAGAAGAATTATGGGAAAAGATTGTATTTATTCCATCTTTCTGGGAGCAGCTGTCTGTCCTAATAGTCTTATTTTTAAAAAAATTTAAGATCAAATGATCAAATTATGAAATGAGACATTAATGTAAAGAAGAATTAAATATTCTTAAAATCATGGAGTGTGTACTCTCTTCTCTCCTCTCTCTCTTTCTCTGTCAACTCCATAACTTGGAATATTTCATAGTTTCTGGCTCTGGATCTCTCTGGCTTTCCTTTGTCTGGTTTTACAACAGAGTATATTTCAAAATGTCTTCCTATTTTTCAGTGAAACTTGAGGCTGCACAATATTTTTAAAGGAACACTATCTTCAAAACATTCTCTCCTTTTTTCTCTCTCTCTCAACCCCTTTACTATCTCTGATTCACTAGTGATATGGAGTTGTAAAATAAAGAATGTTAAGGGTAATTTTTCTTACTTGTATATAATGTTTGTTTAATTGCATAGTTAATCTTTCATTCTTTTTCAAAGAACAAAATTTTGAGGTATATTTGATAGTCTGAATATTTCCCTAACTCAAAAGTCAATCATATAGATTATAGATTATATGCCTCTCAAGAACTGAAGTTATCCTTCATTCACTATTTTGTCACCAGGTCCAATCAATGTGACTCATGCTCATTAGATGATGGTTGAGTCAGGAACTGAATATCAAGAAGTCAGCCAAGATCTGGTGGCAGAGTGTTCCAAATGCAAAATGTCAAGGACATAGGAGAGAGGATGAGGAGCAAGAACAAAGTATGTAATATAAGGACAGAGAGGGAGAGATTGAAGGAGATTTTAGATTTAGATTTTAGATTGAAGGAGAATTTAGGAATGAGCCCTGAAATGTTTCAATATTTGCCAAAAACGCATTAAGCACACAATAGTTCTCAAATTTATAAGAATAAACAAATTTACTTAAGCAGTATCTAGGGAAATATGATTTATTTTTTAATCACTTTGTTAACGTAAGTAATAATAAGCTAAAATATGGAAGCAATCAGCCAACCCAAATTATACTGATATGTATATGATCGAGTTTAAATATTCCATGTTTGTTTTTCAGTAACACTTAGGTCCTCTAATTATATTAATAACTTCTCCAAAAGAAATAATAATAAATATAAACCTTGGAGTTCTTCCTTTCTCATTTCTTGTATGTTTTTATATAAATAAAAGTGATGCCCTGAGTCTGTTGGAGACGGAATGGGAGGGCGTTGACAATGGCTGGCATCATGGCCTATATTATATCTTTTAGTGATCTTTCCCTTAGGTAGACTGGTGGGGATGGGGTGTGAGGTCACATTCCTATCTTTCTGTTGTGCCCTCCACTTACTCTCCACAGTAGGGGAGTGGAGAGGAAACAGATTTCTGCCTGAGAGTCTGTCTGACCTGCTGTGGTTTTCCAAGGAACAAAAATAGGTGTTTGGTGTCACAGTGGTCATGAATGGTCATGTAATTCAGAGATGAAGGAGAAAGGGAAGGGCCACTATTTGTTGGAACTTATCTCTAAAAAATTAGTGATAGGGAATTTTTGTAAAATATTAATATTCTACTAAAACAAAATTGCACATTTGTAGTTTTTAATCTCAGTTGTAACTTGAAACTACCAACTTTTCTCCCTGCCAGGCTCTGAGCTCTGCTGTTTCAGCCTTTGATATGCTCTAGCTGCAGACTCAATGCCTTGTTAACTTGGAAGTTTTAAAACCTTCTATGATCTTGTGATACATTTTATCAAAAAATGACACTTGTGCTTCTGAATTAGCAACCTACTGGCACTCTTTCAAATTTCTTGAATGGCTGCTTTTAATTCTCACAATTGTAAACTATTTGGTGCAGACTTAGGTTGTTAATAGCTATCCTTTGACTACTTTTTGATTCCCCTTGATTTTTAAAGAATTTAGTTTCCTGTATAACAACCAAGTTGGAACAAAGACTACCTAAAGGTGAGAAGTTTAATACATATTGTATAAAGCTTGATGGTCTCAGATCCATAATACTGTGGAAGCTGAAAGTATTACAATTCTTTATGAGTGGGCTGGGGTCACTGATTGATGGAAGTTGATTGTTAGAGCTGTGCCCATTCAGTTTCCCAATTTCTGTCACTTATCTGATTTCTTATTTTAGGTTATTTGTGGCTGGCAAGACTCCACTTAGAAAGCAAAAGATAAGAACGGCCGTATTATTTGCAGTGTTGAGCTAAATCAGAAATGAAAACATGTGTTCTTTGTCTTGTCTCATGTTGGTATTCATGCTTTAATTCTCCTCAAATTAACTGGAACTTTAATGTCATTAGGTTCTGCTATAACACAACACTTTATGGGAACTTGTGTAAAGAAATAAACACCAGATCTCTTCAAAATGAGTGCAATGTGTAAATAATTAGTTATAGGCTTAGCAATTAAAACTGCAGGACTCTGTATTTTCATTATCAGGAATTTCATCTCCTTGGACTGTCTTTTTTACTAATTTGGAAACACTGCTAACAAATCAGTGATTTTTAAATATGCCAGGGCCTCAAGAGATAAGAGAAATAAGATCTCACTTTAGAGAGAAGGAATCTAAATGAGAATGTTCAAGAAAGTAATACATATCACTATTTTCTGGTGATCTGAAATCCAAGCAATATCATTTTCAGATTCTACCATTCCTTTGAATGTGAACTTGGAAATTGTTTTATAACTCCCTGCTAATGCATTAGTGATCAGAACTTTGAAAATGCTAGTAGGGACACCTGGGTGGTTCAGTGGGTTAAGCCTCTGCCTTCAGCTCAGGTCATGATCTCAGGGTCATGGGATCAAGTCCCACATCAGGCTCTCTGCTCCACAGGGAGCCTGCTTCCTCCTCTCTCTCTCTCTGTTTGCCTCTCTGTCCACTTGTGATCTCTCTCTGTCAAAAAATGAAATCTTAAAAAGAAAGAAAGAAAGAAAGAAAATGTTAGTAAACTAGTGTTCAGTCTGATTTTTACTATGAAACATTTCACAGAAATAGGCATCATGAAGAGGTTTGGTGATGACATAGTTGAGGAAGAAAGGAGTGCTTCTGATCTCAAAGTCTGATAATGAAGATGAGAGATGGACATTGAGAAGGTTGACAAGTAGGCTCAGGATTAAGAGCTGCTACCACTGTACAATCACAAATTATAATCCCATCTATAATGATAATTCATCTTCTTTGTATCAGCAAAAATAAACAAAAAAACTTAGAAAATGTTTTTGCACTCTTTGCTCACAATCCTTCATATTTAATTTCTATCAATAGTTATAGAATCCTGCCCTACAAGTTAAAATGTGCATATGTTTCTAGTATAGAAATGGAGGAAACTCTGAGGATTGCTGATTGCCAACCTCAACTTCTTTTTTCAAACAGAAAAATCGGTGGCTTCAGAAAGAGAATTCAGAGCTTTGATCATCAGTTGAAATAAGGGTACCATACAGTCACTAAATAAATAAATAAATAACCAGAGATTAAATAGATCAGAATTATTTTGAATTATTTTAGGAAAATTTCTTTTGTTATTATTTAAAGCACCTCCAAAGAAAAATACAAGATTTTCTAAGTAACATTTTCTAACATTGTCTATGCATCATTATTCTCCACAATTAATGAGAAGATGATTATTAGTGATAACTCATATATATTTAACTCAGAACAACAACAGAGTTTTAAAATACATCTTCTAGGCTTATAGTGGTGTTTTCCAATCAATGGTATGACTTGAAATGAGCATGAGATGTACATTTCAGCAGTCAGTACAAATATCTCTAGTGTTAAAGTAGCATTACAAAGACAGATTAAAGATGGTTTCAGTAAGAATTTCTGTGCCCACTTGGTTCAAGAAGAGTGAAGGTAACCACAAATATCATTCTCAATGGAGAAAAACTGAAAGCTTTTCCGCTAAAGTCAGGAACATGGCAGGGATGTCCATTATTGCTATTGCTATTCAACACAGTACTGGAAGTCTTAACCTCAGCAATAAGACCACAAAAGGAAATTAAAGGCATCCAAATTGGCAAAGAAGAAGTCAAACTATCACTCTTTGCGGATGATATGATACTATATGTGGAAAACCCAAAAGGCTCCACTCCAAAACTGCTAGAGCTTGTACAGGAATTCAGTAAAGTGTCAGGATATAAAATCAATGCACAGAAATCAGTTGCATTTCTATACAGCAACACCAAGACAGAAGAAAGAGAAATAAAGGAGTCAATCCCATTTACAGTTGCACCCCAAACCATAAGATAACCAGGAATAAAACTAACCAAAGAGGCAAAGAATCTATACTCAGAAAACTATAAAGTACTCATGAGAGAAATTGAGGAAGGCACAAAGAAATGGAAAAATGTTCCATGCTCATGCATTGGAAGAACAAATATTGTGAAAATGTCTATACTACCTAAAGCAATCTACACATTTAATGCAATTCCTATGAAAATCCCATCCATTTTTTTTTTCAAAGAAATGGAACAAATAATCCTAAAATTTATATGGAACCAGAAAAGACCTCGAATAGCCAAAGGAATATTAAAAAAGAAAGCAAGAGTTGGTGGCATCACAATTCCGGACTTCAAGCTCTATTACAAAGCTGTCGTCATCAAGACAGCATGGTACTGGCACAAAAACAGACACATAGATCAATGGAACAGAATAGAAAGCCCAGAAACAGACCCTCAGCTCTATGGTCAACTGATCTTTGACAAGGAAGGAAGGAATGTCCAGTGGAAAAAAGACAGCCTTTTCAACAAATGGTATTGGGAAAATTGGACAGCCAGCCACATGCAGAAAAATGAAATTGGACCATTTCCTTACACCACACATGAAAATAGACTCAAAGTGGTTGAAGGACCTCAATAGGAGAAAGGAATCCATCAAAGTCCTTGAGGAGAATGAGGTAGCAACCTCTTTAACCTCAGCCGTAGCAACTTATTCCTAGGAACATCGCCAAAGGAAAGGAAGCACGGGCAAAAATGAACTATTGGGACTTCATCAAGATCAAAAGCTTTTGCACAGCAAAGGAAACAGTTAACAAAACCAAAAGACAACTGACAGAATGGGAGAAGATATTTGCAAACGACATATCAGATAAAGGGCTAGTGTCCAAAATCTATAAAGAACTTAGCAAACTCAACACCCAAAGAACAAATAACCCAATCAAGAAATGGGCAGAGGACATGAACAGACATTTCTGCAAAGAAGACATCCAGATGGCCAACAGACACATTAAAAGATGCTCCACATCACTCAGCATCAGGGAAATACAAATCAAAACCACAATAAGATACCACCTCACACCAGTCAGAATGACTAAAATTAACAAGTCAGGAAATGACAGATGCTGGCGAGGATGCGGAGAAAGGGGAACCCTCCTACACCATTGGTGGGAATGCAAGCTGGTGCAACCACTCTGGAAAACAGCATGGGGATTCCTCAAAAAACTGAAAATAGAGCTATCCTATGAACCAGCAATTGCACTACTGGGTATTTACCCTAAAGATACAAACGTAATGATCCAAAGGGAAACGTGCACCTAAATGTTTATAACAGCAATGTCCACAATAGCCAAACTATGGAAAGAATCTAGATGTCCATCAACAGATGAATGGATAAAGAAGATGTGGTGCATTTATACAATGGAATACTATGCAGGCATCAAAAGAAATGAAATCTGTCATTTGCGAGGATGTGGATGGAACTAGAGGGTATTATGCTTAGCGAAATAAGTCAATCAGAGAGAGATAATTATCATATGATCTCCCTGATATGAGCAAGTTGAGAAGAAAGGTGTAGAGTTTGGGGGGTAGGAAAAGAATAAATGAAAGAAGATGGGATCGGGAGGGAGACAAACCGTAAGAGGCTCTTAACCTCACAAAACAAACTGAGGGTTGCTGTGGGAAGGGGGTGTCAGGAGAGGGTGGTGTGGTTATGAACACTGGAGAGGGTATGTGCTATGGTGAGTGCTGTGAAATGTGTAAACCTGGTGATTCACAGACCTGTACCCCTGGGGATAAAAATACATTATATGTTTATTAAAAAAATTAAAAATTAATTTTAAAAAAAGAGTGGAGGTAGCCTTCCAATCGAATGCCATCTCAGGCTTGTGACACTGAGTATTTGGAAACATTTGGATACCTTTTTGTGTTTTTCCAGGAATCATCTTTATAAATGGGTTTCTTGAGTAGTTCTGCTACAATAATACCTCAAATCTGAGTTTCAGAGAGAGACAACACAAAAGGAAGGTTGCATAAAAACGGAGAGAGCTTTTATTTATACCCTCAATATCACAATGGAAAGATTCAATTTTGTTTTAAACTTAAAGAACATGTAAAATGTTATTGCAATTTCTCTCTTGCCTCCAATAAATGTTACTTTGTAATCAGTTTCTCATCCTAACTTTCTTTACAATAAATGGCATTTACTACCTTATCAAAAAAGATTATAATAAGAATTACAACTGAATGCTAATAAAAAATTACTTCATGAAATGTAGGTTGTTCTTTAGAGGAGCAAACGTTGCGGTTGTGGATGAGCTTTTAAGCTTATAAATTCAATTTAAATTGCAAATGCAAACTATCAGAAGGAAACACCTGTAAGTTTTCAATCAGGCATTCACTGATTTTTAACCAAATCAATAAATTGTAGCAGGACAATGAATTTATACCAACCAATCAAAACAAATACGAACTATCTTCTTATTATCATAAAAGCAATAAAAAAGGCTTGCACAGCATCCTTCCCTTAATTTGTCTTTCACTTTGCACCATAAAGATAACAAAGTGCTGCATTTTCAAAGAACATATTGTTTTACGCTGTATGTTTTCAACACTGAAGTCTAGAGAGTATTGTTTTTTAATTTGCTGATGGAATCCATCAATTAGAATTAGTTTAAATGTTGTGGGAGGGTAATGACAATGGGTATGAAAGAGAGGAGGAATGCATAGTATGAATTAATGGTTCTTTTATGGCACTTCTCGCTGGATTCATGGCTGGGCTCATCGGATGAGTAAATAACTTATGGTTATGTCAAAGCTGGCAAAGGAGATGTGGTTACAGTCATCTGATTAGAGATACTCATGTAAGAAAGATGGAATCAATGTCTGTGATTAACTGTTATTAAAGCCTTATATATGAATATTATTTTTTAAATTGCTGACACTGCCTTCAGTTTCTTAACCTCAATATCAACTAAGCAAAGTTGTTATTCCTATCACTGCTAACAAGCTATATCACTTAGAAACATTCTCGGGGTGAAATTTACATTTTCTTGCATGAGAAAAAATTCTTTACATTTTCTTCCAACTTTAAGGTTCTATGATTCCAGTCATTCTAATGTGTAGTGATCCAGGTGACCAAAGTTCATTACATTCAAGTCCTAACCACAAGTTGACTGTCATGAAGATGCAATGTTCATTACAAGGTAGATTGATCTGATTTCAGTGTATCTCTCTAAATTGTAAGCTCAGACATCTGTCTTTGGTGGAGTTTGGAGTGAAGCTTCACACAATCAAATTTTAGATATTTTCCCTCTGACTTCTGTTCTGAACCAGAAAAGTTATCAGCAATAATTAATACAATACAAATAATTCTTTCCTGCTACACATAACTGGTATACAAGTATGGGCCAGGGTAGTATATCTTGGATACTTTGTCTCTGGGACATAAATTACTGAAAACTCAGTATTATTGGTGGGCAAGATAATGAAACTTGGTTTTGGAAAGGTAAGAAGAGATGAGAATAAAACCTGAAATGCTTGATCATCCTCTAGAGAAAGTCTACCCTAATATAAAATACATTTCTGTATAGAACCTCTCAGCTTGGCCAACAAATAGAACAGAAAAGAACCTGAGCAAAATCTTGTCTAAATTCAAAAAATAAAAATTAGATGCAAATGTTACTATTTTTATGTATTATGTCATAGCACAGGCCTTCTGTGAGCCACAAATAGTCTTTAATTCATAGCCTGGAGAAAATAGCTTATAAATATAAATGAAATGACTATATGGTGGCATTTAACAAACAGATCATTATTTTGCATTTTTACATAACATCAATAATTTTTAAAACCTACTATGAATTGTGGCATTATTTCAGGAAAAGTAGCGAAGTTTGTTATATTTTAAATTCATCAGAAGAAAGAAAAAATATTTCTGTTTCAACCAAGTATGGCAGTATAATTAATCAGTCAGATTGAATTAAAACAGCTAAATTAACTTGAAGCCCTTTCTGCCATTCGCTGTATGTCTGCAATTTTTAATTAATGTTTAAAATGCAGTTTGCTTGTAGTTGATATTTAATTTATAGCTATAAACAAAATATGTAAGTTTATGGTAATTTGAATATTTTCCTCATGAAAGATTCTTTTGGCCTTAAAATGATAGAAAATGAATACAAATACAATTTAGCTCTTTTGTAATTAAAATAAATGTTTCCCTTTCTTGTTGTTTTACTTTTAAGTAAATTAAAACTTAATATACCATAAACCCAAATAACTGGGGTATTAATTGTCTTTAAAATGCGGCTCCATCATCTATGGAGTCTGAGCTAAATGGTGGCCAATTTCCCAAGCATCAATTTTGAAATTCTTTGGTACTTCCATATCATATTCCATAATCAATTATGAATAAAATGATGGTCCCTTAGGGGTATATAAATTCATCAAGGTACATAGAATATACAATCTGGGCCTTGTTTCTTTGAAAAAAGGTCTATGAATTATTTAAGTACTTATTACAAAAACTTCATTGCAAGCGAAATATAAGATTCAGTATTAAAATCTACATTTAGTTTATATATTTTAAAGGAAGCATGACATATTACTGTATCATAATTTTATACATATACACTAAATTTTTATATGTAGGAATAAAGAAAGATATTTGAAATAAATAAATATAATCTGTCTGGAATTTTAATAAAATAGTTATAGAAAAACCAAATGCTCAAAATCAAACTGAGAAGTGAGTTTATGGCTATGTTATTGATTTACTGTGTTATTGGTATCTGTGAAATATAAAATCAAAACATATGGAAATCATGTCTGAACTTATTAATAGTCTTTGGAAAATACTAAGCAAACTCTCTTTCTATATTATATAAAATACTAAATTTTGTTGTATCAATCCTGCAATCCTGCAGTAGTGAATGAGATAATATGCTTTAGGTACTGTTCTTTTTTTTTTTTTTTTTTTTTAGAGAGAGAGAGAGAACGAGCATGTGCAAGAGAGTGAAAAGGAGTAGGTGGGGGAGAGGCAGAGAGAAAGGGAGAGAGGGAATCTCAAGCAGACTCTGCATAGAGCCCAACCAACATGGGGCTCTATTTCACCACCCTGAGATCATGACATGAGCCCCAGAGCCAAAATTTAGAGTCAGAAACTTAACACAGAGAGTCACCCAGTTGCCCCCCTCTTTTCTGAGATTTTGTTTTTAAGCAATCTCTATACCCAAAGTGGGCTTGAACTTACACCCCTAAGATCACTGAACCTGTCAGCCCATTATTTTTGTTTTTTAAAAAAAATTGATAGTTTTCATTCACTCCTGGGCCTGTTGAAATAACCATTAGACATATTAACTGATCTTAAATATGTGATTTGAGTGCAATTTTCAGCTAGTGTTTCCTGGGTCCAAATATTTATCTATAAGTAAATATAAAAATATATCTACAAGATAGAATTGGTAAATACAGTGTTTACTAAAGTGCCCTTATATTAACAAACTATGCATTAAGGTTACCTGACAAAATGGGGCGGGGGTGGGGATACTTGAAGTGTGCTGATCAGCAGAAAACTTTCTGTGGAAGTAGCATTTGATCTGAATTCTTAAAACTGTGAGGGAGCAGACCAAATGTACATCCAGAAAAAAGCAGAGGGAACAGTCAGGGTACAGGCTCAGAAACTTGAAAGGCCTTCAAATAATTAAAAAACACAAAAACACAGGAGACCCACTGGAACCAATGAGCTCAAGACCAAGGAATAAATGAGCTTGGGAAGGTAGTCAAAGCCCTGTTCAAAGAAGGCTCTGTAGGTCACAGAAGTTTGAATTCTTATTCAAATTGTAATGAGAAGAAATAAGAAATTTTAACTAGTTCTGTCATGGGTGGATGGGATGGAGGTGGCTGTCAGTAATTACTGGAGTTATATTTTCAAAAGAGCTACTAGACAATGAGTTGTAGTGAAATTGCAGATGAAGCGAGAGCTATGAAACTGAGAAATGGTTAGACAGATAGCTTAAGATAGTTAATATTGTACTAAAAAATTCTATAATAATAACATTTTATAGCACTATGTGTGAGATCCCGTTGTCAATATTTCCCTTGTATGAACTGAACAGTTTTTATAATAGTCACATAAAATGTCCCAATTTTAACAGTTGAGGCAAGTAAAGCACAGAGAAATTAAGGAAATTGCCAGGGTTTATATAGCTAGGAGGTGGTGAAATCAGGAACTGAACTTATAATACTTAATTTCTGACTTAACTGTATATGATTTTTTAAAATTTATTTTCCTCCTAAGTATGTTAGATTCTAAAACATTGCTAAGCAAAGACTGGCTTTCCCCTTCCTTCCACATACAGCTGCTTAGTTTATAGTTCACTATTTCAGGTACTGGACTAACTAAATCACATGAAGTATAAGGACCATTAACTTTTTCTTTTCCCACATACACCAAAATTTGGGAAACAAAATTAAGTCAAAATTAAGAGCTCAATAAATATTGTTAACTGACTGGTTGAATATGCAGTCAACCAATCTACCTTAGAAGTATCTTAGTGAAGAATAGAGATTTAGATGGTTCAAAATAAAATTTAGATATTAGTGTTTTTTTTTAATTTTTTCAATTTATTTATTTTCAGAAAAACAGTATTTGTTTTGATTGCTTTTCCCTTGATACTGAATGAGAAAGTTAACTATATTTGGTTTATCATAATTTATAGACAATCTCTACAGATAAGAATATCCCAATTTTATAGAAGAAAAATTAAAGAGCAGTCTAACCTACTTGAAGGTTTGAAAGTACCACACAGTTAAAAACAAAAAGTAGGGGGCACCTACTGTTTCAGTCTGTTAAGCAAGTGCCTTTGGCTCAAGTCATGATCTCAGGGTTTTGGTATGCTCTGTGCTGGGCTCCCTGTTCGGTGGGAGCTGTTTCTCCTTCTGCCTCTACCTCTCCCACCACTTGTGCTCTCATGCTTTCAAGCTCTCTTTCTCAAATACGTAAATAAAATCTGTAAGATTTTATTTTAAGATTTAAAAAAAAAAGTACCAAGTATGAGTGAGAGTATGACGGTCAAGAAATTTTGCATATGTAGGCATGTGAATTTATACAATCATTTTGAAGAGAAGTTAGCAATAGCTAAAAAGGTGAAGATATGCCTTCCTTAACAAACAAGTCTACATGTACTAAATATATATATTTTGTGTGTCTGTATATGTAGACATAAATATAATAAAAAATATTCAGAGAAAATAAAATCATGAAGAAGAGATACTCA
This sequence comes from Neogale vison, assembly GCF_020171115.1. Classification (NCBI taxonomy): domain Eukaryota; kingdom Metazoa; phylum Chordata; class Mammalia; order Carnivora; family Mustelidae; genus Neogale; species Neogale vison. Next base: position 80,802,712 of record NC_058101.1, on the reverse strand, counting down.
TTGCAGTATCATTGGCAATATATAAAAATTAGAAACAACTTAAATGTCCACCAATATGGGAATGATACAAAATTGTGATTAAATCATACAATGGAATAATTTATAATAGCTAAAGTGGATGTATTGATATATCTTTCCACATGGAATGAAGAATGGGGAATTAAATAAATTTATTATAAAAAGATTCATAAATTAAGAAAACCTGTATTAAATATTAAAATATCCCCAAATAATAAAATATATATACTACTACTAATAATACATACTATTTAAAATAAAGTAAATGTAGGAAAAAAATGAAAAGAAAGTATGACTTCAATCCAGGATAAAGGTGACCTCTGAGAAGAATGAAAGGGTTAACACTAAACATATTTGTATATTTTATTTCTTCACAAAAAATAAAATATAGTAAGTATGAGGAAAATATTAACATGTTAAAGAGTATGGATATATATACATATATATAAATACAAATTACATTATCAAGATTTACTGTTTACAATATATTGCAACTGAAAATATTACTTTTCTCAGGTTAACAGAAAATGTCAATTGATAACTTGAATTGATAACAGAAAATGTCAGTTCAAAGGGTTGTGAACATGCATAAACTAAAATATTGTTTTTATTTGCTTTAATTTGGTTTTTTCTTTTAAAAAAGTAGTATATATTTTCTATTTTATATGTATATTCATAGAAGCCCATGACTTGGAAATTCACATTAGGAAACATGTCCATACTCTATATGTTAGAAAATTTATAAGATCTTTTTAAGGAGAATATTATATTCATGAAAGGAGTTATCTGAAGTATTTACCTAGTCTTAAAAGTCTATGATGCCATAAATACCTTCTCATGAAAGCACTCCAGACTGGTCATGTCAGTCTCATAACTTCCATATAAAGTAGACGTTATTGTTAGCAATACAGGTAAACTTCCAAGGTTTAAGAGATTAAATAATTTGACCAAATTCACAAATCTAGGAAGCTCCAGAGTGGTTTCCAACCTATACCCATCTGATTCTAGAATCATCATCTTTAGCGACCATATCACACTGCCACCCAAGCAGTAGCCTGCTGAAATTGTTTGGTTCACTCAGATGTGTGCAGTTAATATATTATCAAAGCATATTCCTTGGCCATCTGTGTCCAGTACAACTCAAATCCTGTTCATGTGCATTAACTTAGTAACCCATTTAAAGAAAGTGGCCAAAGCAATTTTATCTTTTCTTAAATATCAGATTAGTGCCAATGAAAACTTAATTTTGAAAGGAAATGAAAACTAAGTAATACTTCTGTACCATTGGATTTAATTAATATTCACATGATACTTTTTATTTTATTTTATTTTATTTTTTTATTTCTTTTCAGTGTAACAGTATTCATTGTTTTTGCACCACACCCAGTGCTCCATGCAATACGTGCCCTCCTTAATACCCACCACCTGGCTCCCCCAACCTCTCACCCCCCACCCCTTCAAAACCCTCAGGTTGTTTTTCAGAGTCCATAGTCTCTCATGGTTCACCTCCCCTTCCAATTTCCCTCAACTCCCTTCTCCTCTCCATCTCCCCATGTCCTCCATGTTATTTGTTATGCTTTGCAAATAAGTGAAACCATATGATAATTGACTCTCTCTGCTTGACTTATTTCGCTCAGCATAATCTCTTCCAGTCCCATCCACGTTGCTATAAAAGTTGGGTATTCATCCTTTCTGATGGAGGCATAATACTCCATAGTGTATATGGACCACATCTTCCTTATCCATTTGTCCGTTGAAGGGCATCTTGGTTCTTTCCACAGTTTGGCAACTGTGGTCATTGTTGCTATAAACATTGGGGTACAGATGGCCCTTCTTTTCACTACATCTGTATCTTTGGGGTAAATACCCAGTAGTGCAATGGCAGGGTCATAGGGAAGTTCTATTTTTTAATTTCTTGAGGAATCTCCACACTGTTCTCCAAAGTGGCTGCACCAACTTGCATTTCCACCAACAGTGTAAGAGGGTTCCCCTTTCTCCACATCCCCTCCAACACACGTTGTTTCCTGTCTTGCTAATTTTGGCCTTTATAACTGGTGTAAGGGGGCATGATACCCATTTTAAATTGAGAAACCAAGTGGAAGAGAATATCTCAATGTAATTAACATTTAAAAATATGCTTTTTATTTATATCTGAATATATATACTCAGAATATATATACTGAATATATATACTATATCTGAATAGTTACAAGATTTAAAAATGTTCATATGCTTATAGTACAATCTATCTTTAAAATGCAGCTCTTTACATTGTACTATTGCATTAGAGATATTTTAAGGAAGATCAAAGAAAATGAACAGAGGTTAAAAGTTTATACAAAAATAAAGTTTGTCAGATGGAAGATGTATATACATATATGCATGTATTTATGCATGATAAGAAGCTATAACATTGTAATGTCATTTTCATTATTCATGAAAAGCTTCATACTATAAGAATAAGTCATTATTTGTCATAATTTATTGTACTATTTCATATGTAAATATAAATAATACTGAATTGTAATTAACTTCCCATTTATACTTATAGACAATATAACTTAAATAAACTAAAATGAAATTATTACATGTATATCTGCAGTATGTTATATTTAGATTCTTACAAAAGTGAATACATTTTTCAAAAAATAATGCTTTCTTACAGCTATATAAAATAATAATCTGAAGATAATTTAACATTTATATTATTGTTAAATATATAATATGATAAATTTATACTGTTTCCCTGAAGTTGAGCTGTTCTGTTTGTTTTTCTTTATATTTATTTTTAGACCTTTTTTTTTCATCAGAAAGAGATTTGTGGTGAAGCATTATTTATTTCCTCTTGTTTGGCAGTTCAATTTACAGGTAGAACACTTAGATTGGCACATTTCTCTTTCTTTCCCTTGTTCTCATTAGCAGGGAGTCTTAATCTCCCCTTTCCTGTGCCTTTCTGTATAATCACACTGTATCACTATCCCAGTGGGATCTAAACAAAGATTGAGTAGAAAATTAGGATCACAACCAAGCAGGTTTAAGAATAAGGTCATAATAATGAAAAATCAATAGAACATATAAGGAGGCATTTTAAAATCAGTTTGATGCTTGTTTGTGTGTTGTTTATGTTATAATTTCCATGATTCCACTACTTTTCAGTTGAAATCTATGACAGTGTAGTCCATTTTCCCTCACTATAAAACATACCATACTGGGCTCTATATGCCCTCCAAAATTGATTTCAGTCCTCCTGAACCTGGTGAGTCAGGACTCCTACGGTGCTTAGAAGTGAATCTATTTATGTACAAAGAACTGTGGTGACCTGCTCTAAGTTATGTAATTACTTTTCATTCTTCTTGCCCTTATTCAGATAGGCATGGGTACAATAATGTAGGGAAGATGAGTTTTCTTCCTCATAGTTAGACTGACATTAAAATGCCTTGGAGATTTCAGTGTAGCCATGTGGAGTGACAGATGATATACCTGAGTAATGACTTCCTGACCCACTGCCAGACTAAGTATTGGTATTTTATAGGAGGTGCCCAGCTAGATGTGAGAGAAGGAACAGAGGAGCTTAGAGAGCGTGAGAAGTGCAGCACTGTGCAAGCATTTCTGCTTAGTCATCCAAGAAGGCAAGCATTGTTTTACAACCCAAGTTGAATTATGCAAAGCCTTCCATGAAAATCAAAACAAAGTCTTAGTTGATAAAGTGACTGTTGACCTAGCATTTAAGTTTTAAAGATTACAGATATAGTAAGAATGTCAAGTAGGGACATGGAAACCAGACAGTGAGGAACAAGAGCACTGGGGCTGCAGAAGAGAGTCACAGAATTTGAAGCAAGAAAAATACAGTTTTGATTATGATCACGTATTGGCAAGCAATGACTAATTGTTGTTTTCAGTTCTTCAGGATGGACAGTAAAATCTTAGCAAATTGAACTCTTATTAATATTTGAATAAATATTTGGCAATATGATAAACAGTGAACTAAGCATTTTACTTGAATTATTTTATTTGATGCTCAAAATAATCCTATAGTGGAATATAGGATCTCTAGTTTAAAAAAAAAAATTGAGGTCAGTGAGTTAAAATCTCTGCCTTTACTCAGGTCATAATCCCAGGGTCCTGGGATCAAGCCCCATATCAGGCTCTCTGCTCAGCAAGGAGCCTGCTTCTCCCTCTCTCTCTGCCTGCCTCTCTGCCTATTTGTGATCTCTGTCTGTCAAATAAATAAATAAAATCTTTAAAAATTTTGAAATATGCCAGAGAAACAAATTAAAAAAAAACAAAACTAGTAAATGGTTGAGTCACAAACCTAGTCTCAAAGTCATTAAATCATATTGCCTAAAAATTTAGTAGAATTGAATCAAATCCCTCTCAATTTACTGTGTGACTTGAATGGTAAATAATATATAGTCCTAACTGGAGGGTAAAGGTACAGTTCTTTTTAACCATATTTTTGTCATCTAGATGAAATTCTAAGTTTAAAGAACTCTCAGATTTTGTTTTATATCTATGTATCTATTAATATCTACAACATGACTAGCTTTACTTTACCTGGAAATAAGAGCCAAAATTCTATGGCCCAGAGTGGGAAAACCTGGCAAATAGGCCTATCCTCTGATATTTTTATTCATTTGCTCATTCATTTAAGAAACAGGCTAATGATACAAAATACTATGAACCATAAAAATATGGTTCCTCTTTTCATGGATATTACAAAATTTTGAATTAATGAAAATTAATTACATCTGGGTGTTCAGTTAACCTTACTAGGGCATTACCATCTTCATACAGATCGAAACCACAATTCCTTCAAAACAAATTCCTACTTTATATTTAGCAGATCTATCCATGCACATGGGGTAACCAATTATGAAGAGATTGTAGGTCCAGAGAAAAACTGTCAATACTACTGAAAGGAGAACCCGAAGTTATAACTTATTACCAATGAATTTCAGTACAGCCAATGAGATTGCATTATTGCATTGTAGTAAGTAAACATGGGGGAGACACTGAAGGATCTTAGACTGAAGGGCTGAGAACTTTCCAGTGTGGCCCTCTCATGTCTTTATGCCCTGCAGCTGTTCCTCTCTACCCACATTTATTTTGACATTTTGTCTCTAACTAGCTTTTGCCATTTATCTCTTGTCCAAACAATGAATGCTACTTGCCAGACAACATCTCTATTTCCCAAACTGGCTAAATTTTGGCTGAACTTTGAATCTCCTTATAAAGCCCTATACAATATTCTGCCCTCAGGCCCTAAGTTAGAAGTTTCCTTGGGAAACTTCTCATCCCAACTTCTTAAAAAAAACATTCTGCTTGGTTTTCTGCTAAGATACTCAGAGAGTCTTGTACATTGCCTGAAAAACAAAAAGAAAATGATCTAAAATATTCATTGCTAACTTGTTAATGATTAGGACTCAGACTTACACTCTTGTGATACCTTGGGCTTTTTGCTCCTCTTCTCTTCTTATGTCTCCCCACAGCATTTTGAGCAGTTGTTCTCAACCAAAGGAACATTTGCTGTTATGTGGAGATACTTTTTGAGGTCATATGTAGGAAGGGGCAGTGCTACTGGCACCTGAGGATAGAATCCAAAGACACTGCTAAAATCCTATAATGCACGGGACAGCTACCCACAGCAAATAATTATCTAGTCCAAAATATCAATAGTGTTGATGTTGAGACATTTGATTTATAGGAATAAGCTCTGTTACTATATAAGATATGCAGTTTTTAACAAATATTGAAAGCCCAAAGAGTTAAAAAATTCTATTTAGGATATAAAATTTACCTAAAGTTGGTTTGGTGTCCAAACTTCCTTTTCCACCATAGTAAAATATAGTCGATTTTTAAAAGCATGCATTTTAAAATAGAGTCCTAGCATCTAAAAAAAAAAAAAAAATTAACATTCTCAAAACTCTTACATATTTCTATTCCATTTAGCATGTCTCTATAATTAACTCCATTTTTTTCCAAATATGCAATGAGATTGACACTAATAGTGTGACTTATTTGTACTGATTAAATTGTCTCCTAATTATAAAAGGCTAAAAATAGAACTAAAATTCATTTTGCATATTTTTAAACAACAAAACTGATTTTCTTGTTTAATTTTAAAATGATTACTTTTCCTTTTGATTGCATATGTATATTTCAATGTTTAAAATTGTTTATATTAATATGTATTAATATTAGACCCTTAAGAAAAATTTTAATTCAATATATATTAAGGTTTTAATTCATTACTTCTGGCATCAATATTCATGTCTCTGACTATAAAAAGCACAATTGACAATTATACTTTTTAAAGTTTTCCACTCATGGATGTTTATTTATTTATTTATTTAACATTTTTATTTATTTATTTGAGAGACAGAGATAGCAAGAGAGAGCACAAGCAGTGGGGAGAGGGAGAAGCATGTTCCCCACTGTGCAGGGAGCCTAAATGTGGGAATCGATCCTAGGACTCTTGAGATCGTGACCTGAACCTTAGTCAGATGCCCAACTGACTGAGCCACACAGGCACCTCAACAACTCATGGAGATTTAAGAACAAATTTGGCACAGTTTTAAAATGTGTAAATTATACATATATAAAAGTTGTATCAACAAAAAAGAGAAAGAATATTTTAAACTAAAATTTTATGTTTAAATTTTAAAAATTCACACTAGTTTAAAGCAATATGCATTATACAGAAAATTTGATCAAAGTCAAGAATGACAAGGCAAGATGTTTAAAAAATTAGAACTTTTCTGCAGAATATAATCCTAGTTCTAGATATTAATAAAAACTAAGTTGTTAGTCATTCATTTTTTCTCTGTAGTTATGATGTTTTCACTAAAAGGGCTAGTCCAACAAAGATTTATTTAATATAAGAAGTTTCTAAACCAGAATGAACCAAAATTCCTCCAATCTAATATTACAAGATATTCCTTCAAAAGATTGTATGTGTGTGTATAACTTTGATCTGAAAACAGGGCAGGTAAATGTATATGTGTGCATATATCCTCTGAATATGCATCATTGTCATATTGCAGGATGACCATATAGGAACCTGAAATGGGGTGGAATGGTTCAGCAGGAACAGGAACAGGACAATACTCTTAGGGAAAAACAAAATATGAGAAATTAAATAGGTTCAATATCCACATTTAAAATTCATTTATAATTCTTAAACTGAGCCCCTTCAATATGACAGATGAGTGACATGGATCCTGGTATTTCCCTAAGTCACATTGTTCAAAATTCTGTGAAGATGTCACTCTATCAGTCACATCTCATGGATTGTGTTTACCAAGGGTAGGAGAGTGATAAGAACCAATTCATGCTACAGGCAATAAGGGGTATCTACTATCTATGGGAAGTCTTGAGATTTTAAAACAATAATAAAGTCAACCAAAGATTTGGTCTTCTTTTTATTATCATCATGTTCTGGCAATTCTGAATAACATGATAAAATATTTCTCCCCTGGAATCAGATTTTTGTCACGGTTAGCCATTCTTCTTGGTTGGTCATTGCTCAAGGACAACTTCCCTAACCACCACAGAATAAGCCAGATACTCTTATCAGCCATTTTCATACAATCCCTACCTTTATGTTAGTGTTTCTCACAATTAAAATAAGTAATTATTTAATTGCTCAATCATATGACAACTCTTTCCCTTCTACATTGTAATCTTCAGAAAAGTAAAGCCTTTTTCATATTTTCCAGTGTATCCAACATACTCTACTATATAGATCATCAGTAAATACTTAGGAAACACATGTATGAATGATATTGATGAAGAATAAATGAATAAAACAAAATTTCTAATTTAAACATTCCTAAAATTTTTCAAGAATTATGCTTAGAAAAAAAAAAGAATTATGCTTAGATTTTAAAATTCTAAATCATAACTCTCATTTATCTAGGCATCTCCAATGGATTGGATAACTTATTCTCAATAAACCTTTGTTTAGCTTAGACACTATCGAATGAATGTGACCAAGATACAAAGGTCTTTATGCTTTTTCCTATAACAGAAAATGAGTTAACCTGACTACTGTCTTTTAAAAAAAATTCTTCTATTAAAGATATCAAAGTAAAATTACTTTAGTAATATTGCTTGATAAATACTTATTGTGTCATATTTTTAAGAATATTTTGAAAGATTTTATTTATTTATTTGAACAAGAGAGAGCACAAGAGGGTGGAGGGTAAGAGGGAGAAGCAGACTCCTCACTGAACAGAGAGCCCAGTTTGGCATTTGATCCCAGGTCCCTGGGATCATGACTTGAGCCAAAGAAGATTCCTAACCAAATGAGCCACCCACGCACTCCAAGAATTTCTTTTACTCATATCCTATCTTATTAAATTTTAAATGGTCCATTGCTAACACATCATTGCTGCATCTTTAACGTCTTCCTTGCTGAATTACAATCAGCTATATTCTCAGTTTATCAGGTACTACATCTTCAATCGCAAATAACAGAAACCAGTGAAAATATTTATTTTTCATTTTACATTTTATTTTTTTTTTCAAGTTTTCAAGTTTGGGAGGTGGCAAGGTTAATAACATTATATATAGTATCCAGATGCTTAACATTTCTCTGATCAGGTTTCTTTTCTTTGTCATTACAAAATGGCTATAACATTTTCCAACATCAATTCACAGCAATCTTCACAAGGAAATTTTCCCAGAATCCTCAAAGCCAACTACCCTTTCAGTCTTATTGGCCAGAACTAGGTCACACATCCATCCCTAAGCCAATTCATGACAAAGAAAAATGCCATCATTGTCACTGTAACTGGCCCAGGTTAATCAGGATCTCTTTAGAGTTAGGATTAGCAACCACCTACTCCTAAGTCATGTGGGAAATAAATATATTTCTGAAAGAAATATTTTTTTTGCAAGATAGAAAAGTTGAGAGCCCTCAAAAGTTGCCATTAAAAATATCTGCCATCCTAAGTATCTTGAAAATTATAAAAGAACTTAGAGACCATTATTTATACATTATAAACCAATGATAAAAATCTTTATTTGCATTTGATTTTTGAATTTTAGAATAGTAACCTTATTTTCACTGTTTTGTTGATATTGTGAGGTTAATATCATCCAGGTTTATGATAACAGTTTTTTAAAACATGGAAGGTGAGGGGGGAGGAGTCAAGATGGCAGAAAAGTAGCAGGCTGAGACTACTTCAGCTAGCAGGAGATCAGATAGAAAGCTTATCCAAAGAGTGCAAACACCTGCAAATCCATTGGCAGATCAAAGAGAAGAAGAACAGCAATTCTAGAAACAGAAAAACAACCACTTTCTGAAAGGTAGGACTGGCGAAGTGAATCCAAAGCGAGGGGAAGATAGACTCCGGGGGGAGGGGCTGGCTCCCGGCAAGTGGCGGAGCAACGGAGCACAAAATCAGGACTTTTAAAAGTCTGTTCAGCTGAGGCACATCACTCCAGAGGCTAAACTGGGGCGAAGCCCATGCGGGTTCAGCGTGGCCTCAGGTCCTGCAGGGTCACAGAAGGATCGGGGGTGTCTGAGTGTCGCAGAGCTTGCAGGTATTGGAGCGAGAAGGCCGGCTGCAGAGACAGAGCCGACGGTGGGCTCACAGTTCGGGGTTACCTTGAACCGGTCGCAGGCTCGGTGAGCTCGGAGCTTGGCCGGAGGTCAGGCAGACGGGAGTTACTGAGAGCTGTTCTCTGAGGGCACACTGAGGAGTGGGGCCCCGGGCTCTCGGCTCCACCGGGCCAGAGGACAGGAGGCTGCCATTTGTATTCCCGTCCTCCGGAACTCTACGGAAAGCGCTCAGGGAACAAAAGCTCCTGAAAGCAAACCCGAGCAGATTACTCAGCCCGGCCCCCAGTAAGAGCGGTGCAATTCTGCCTGGGGCAAAGACACTTGAGAATCACTACACCAGGCCCCTCTCCCAGAAGATCAACAAGAAATCCAGCGAAGACCAAGTTCACCTACCAAGGAGTGCGGTTTCAATACCAAGGAGAGCAGCAGAATTCCAGAGGAGGAGAAAGCAAAGCACGGAACTCATGGCTTTCTCCCTGTGATTTTTTAGTCTTGCAGTTAAAGTAATTTTTTTCTTTTTCATTTTTTTTCTCTTCTTTTGCTAAATTTTTTTAATTTTTTAAAAATTTTTAAATTTTTTTTAACTTTTACCCTTTTCATTTTTAACGTTTTTTAACTAGTTTATCTAATATATATTATTCTTTTTCATACTTTTCTTTATTCGTTTTCTTTTTTTAATTCCTTTTTTTTTCCCTTTCTTTTTTTTGAACCTCTTTTTATCCCCTTTCTCCCCCCTCATGATTTGGGATCTCTTCTGATTTGGTTAAAGCATATTTTCCTGGGATTGTTGCCACCCTTTTAGTATTTTACTTGCTCCTTCATATATTCTTATCTGGACAAAATGACAAGGCGGAAAAATTCACCACAAAAAAAAGAACAAGAGGCAGTACCGAAGGCTAGGGACTTAATCAATACAGACATCGGTAATATGTCAGATCTAGAGTTCAGAATGACAATTCTCAAGGTTCTAGCCGGGCTTGAAAAAGGCATGGAAGATAATAGAGAAACCCTCTCGGAAGATATAAAAGCCCTTTCTGGAGAAATAAAAGAACTAAAATATAACCAAGTTGAAATAAAAAAAGCTATTAATGAGGTGCAATAAAAAATGGAGGCTCTCACTGCTAGGATAAATGAGGCAGAAGAAAGAATTAGCGATATAGAAGACCAAATGACAGAGAATAAAGAAGCTGAGCAAAAGAGGGACAAACAGCTACTGGACCATGAGGGGAGAATTCGAGAGATAAGTGACACCATAAGACGAAACAACATTAGAATAGTTGGGATTCCAGAAGAAGAAGAAAGAGAGAGGGGAGCAGAAGGTATACTGGAGAGAATTATTGGGGAGAATTTCCCCAATGTGGCAAAGGGAACGAGCATCAAAATTCAGGAGGTTCAGAGAACGCCCCTCAAAATCAATAAGAATAGGCCCACACCACATCACCTAATAGTAAAATTTACAAGTCTTAGTGACAAAGAGAAAATCCTGAAAGCAGTTCGGGAAAAGAAGTCTGTAACATACAATGGTAAATATATTAGATTGGCAGCTGACTTATCCACAGAGACCCGGCAGGCCAGAAAGAGCTGGCATGATATTTTCAGAGCACTAAACGAGAAAAGCATGCAGCCAAGAATACTATATCCAGCTAGGCTATCATTGAAAATAGAAGGAGAGATTAAAAGCTTCCAGGACAAACAAAAACTGAACGAATTTGCGAACACCAAACCAGCTCTACAGGAAATATTGAAAGGGGTCCTCTAAGCAAAGAGAGAGCCTACAAGTGGTAGATCAGAAAGGAACACAAACAATATACAGTAACAGTCACCTTACAGGCAATACAATGGCACTAAACTCATATCTCTCAATAGTTACCCTGAATGCTAAATGCCCCAATCAAAAGACACAGGGTATCAGAATGGATAAAAAAAACAAAACCCATCTATATGTTGCCTCCAAGAAACTCATTTTAAGCCCGAAGACACCTCCAGATATAAAGTGAGGGGGTGGAAAAGAATTTACCATGCTAATGGACATCAGAAGAGAGCAGGAGTGGCAATCCTTATATCAGATCAATTAGATTTTAAACCAAAAACTATAATAAGAGATGAGGAAGGACACTATATCATACTCAAAGGGTCTGTCCAACAAGAAGATCTAACAATTTTAAATATCTATGCCCCCAATGTGGGAGCAGCCAACGATATAAACCAATTAATAACAAAATCAAAGAAACACCTCAACAATAATACAATAATAGTAGGGGACTTTAACACTCCCCTCACAGAAATGGACATTCATCCAAGCAAAAGATCAACAGGGAAATAAAAACCTTAAATGATACACTGGATGAGATGGACATTACAGAGATATTCAGAACATTTCATCCCAAAGCAACAGAATACACATTCTTCTCTAGTGCACATGGAACATTCTCCAGAATAGATTACATCCTCGGTCCTAAATCAGGACTCAACTGGTATCAAAAGATTGGGATCATTCCCTGCATATTTTCAGACCACAATGCTCTGAAGCTAGAATTCAACCACAAGAGGAAGTTTGGAAAGAACCCAAATACATGGAGACTAAACAGCATCCTTCTAAAGAATGAATGGGTCAACCGGGAAATTAAAGAAGAGTTGAAAAAAATCATGGAAACAAATGATAATGAAAACACAACAGTTCAAAATCTGTGGGACACAACAAAGGCAGTCCTGAGAGGAAAATATATAGTGGTACAAGCCTTTCTCAAGAAACAAGAAAAGTGTCAGGTACACAACCTAACCCTACACCTAAAGGAGCTGGAGAAAGAACAAGAAAGAAACCCTAAGCCCAGCAGGAGAAGAGAAATCATAAAGATCAGAGCAGAAATCAATGAAATAGAAACCAAAAAACAATAGAACAAATCAACGAAACTAGGAACTGGTTCTTTGAAAGAATTAATAAAATTGATAAACCCCTAGCCAGACTTATCAAAAAGAAAAGAGAAAGGACCCAAATAAATAAAATCATGAATGAAAGAGGAGAGATCACAACTAACACCAAAGAAATACAAACTATTATAAGAACATACTATGAGCAACTCTATGCCAACAAATTTGACAATTTGGAAAAAATGGGTGCATTCCTAGAAATATATAAACTACCACAACTGAACCAGGAAGAAATAGAAAGCCTGAACAGACTCATAACCAGTAAGGAGATTGAAACAGTCATTAAAAATCTCCAAACAAACAAAAGCCCAGGGCCAGATGGCTTCCCGGGGGGAATTCTACCAAACATTTAAAGAAGAACTAATTCCTATTCTCCTGAAACTGTTCCAAAAAATAGAAATGGAAGGAAAACTTCCAAACTCATTTTATGAGGCCACATCACCTTGATCCCAAAACCAGACAAGGATCCCATCAAAAAAGAGAGCTATAGACCAATATCCTTGATGAACACAGATGCGAAAATTCTCACCAAAATACTAGCCAATAGGATTCTACAGTACATTAAAAGGATTATTTACCACAACCAAGTGGGATTTATTCCAGGGCTGCAAGGTTGGATCAACATCCGCAAATCAGTCAATGTGATACAACACATCAATAAAAGGAAGAACAAGAACCATATGATACTCTCAATAGATGCTGAAAAAGCATTTGACAAAGTACAGCATCCCTTCCTGATCAAAACCCTTCAAAGTGTAGGGATAGAGGGCACATACCTCAATATCATCAAAGCCATCTATGAAAAACCCACCGCAAATATCATTCTCGATGGAGAAAAACTGAAAGCTTTTCCGCTAAGGTCAGGAACATGGCAGGGATGTCCATTATCACCACTGCTATTCAACATAGTACTAGAAGTCCTAGCCTCAGCAATCAGACAACAAAAGGAAATTAAAGGCATCCAAATCGGCAAAGAAGAAGTCAAACTATCACTCTTTGCAGATGATATGATACTATATGTGGAAAACCCAAAAGACTCCACTCCAAAACTGCTAGAATTTGTACAGGAATTCAGTAAAGTGTCAGGATATAAAGTCAATGCACAGAAATCAGTTGCATTTCTCTACACCAACAACAAGACAGAAGAAAGAGAAATTAAGGTGTCAATCCCATTTACAATTGCACCCCAAACCATAAGATACCTAGGAATCTATACTCAGAAAACTATAGGCTAAGAATCTATACTCAGAAAACTATAAAGTAATCATGAAAGAAATTGAGGAACACACAAAGAAATGGAAAAATGTTCCATGCTCCTGGATTGGAAGAATAAATATTGTGAAAATGTCTATGCTACCTAAAGCAATCCACACATTTAATGCAATTCCTATCAAAGTACCATCCATCTTTTTCAAAGAAATGGAACAAATAATCCTAAAATTTATATAGAACCAGAAAAGACCTCGAATAGCCAAAGGAATATTGAAAAAGAAAGCCAAAGTTGGTGGCATCACAGTTCCGGACTTCAAGCTCTATTACCAAACTGTCATCATCAAGACAGCATGGTATTGGCACAAAAACAGACACATAGATCAATGGAACAGAATAGAGAGCCCAGAAATAGACCCTCAACTCTATGGTCAACTAATCTTCGACAAAGCAGGAAAGAATGTCCAATGGAAAAAAGACAGCCTCTTCAATAAATGGTGTTGGGAAAATTGGACAGCCACATGCAGAAAAATGAAATTGGACCATTTCTTTACACCACACACAAAAATAGACTCAAAATGGATGAGGGACCTCAATGTGATAAAGGAATCCATCAAAATCCTTGAGGAGAACACAGGCAGCAACGTCTTCAACCTCAGCCACAGCAACATCTTCCTAGGAACATCGCCAAAGGCAAGAGAAGCAAGGGCAAAAATGAACTATTGGGATTTCATCAAGATCAAAAGCTTTTGCACAGCAAAGGAAACAGTTAACAAAATCAAACGACAACTGACAGAATGGGAGAAGATATTTGCAAATGACATATCAGATAAAGGACTAGTGTCCAAAATATGTAAAGAAGTTAGCAAACTCAACACCCAAAAACAAATAATCCAATCCAGAAATGGGCAGAGGACTTGAACAGACATTTCTGCAAAGAAGACATCCAGATGGCCAACAGACACATGAAAAAGTGCTCCATATCACTCGGCATCAGGAAAGTACAAATCAAAACCACAATGAGATATCACCTCACACCAGTCAGAATGGCTAAAATTAACAAGTCAGGAAATGACAGATGCTGGCGAGGATGCGGAGAAAGGGGAACCCTCCTACACTGTTGGTGGGAATGCAAGCTGGTGCAACCACTCTGGAAAACAGCATGGAGGTTCCTCAAAATGTTGAAAATAGAACTGCCCTATGAGCCAGCAATTGCACTACTGCGTATTTACCCTAAAGATACAAACGTAGTGATCCAAAGGGGCACGTGCACCCGAATGTTTATAGCAGCAATGTCCACAATAGCCAAACTATGGAAAGAACCTAGATGTCCATCAACAGATGAATGGATCAAGAAGATGTGGTATATATACACAATGGAATACTATGCATTCATCAAAAGAAATGAAATCTTGCCATTTGCGACAACATGGATGGAACTAGAGCGTATCATGCTCAGCGAAATAAGTCAAGCGGAGAAAGACAAATATCATATGATCTCCCTGATATGAGGAAGTGGTGATGCAACATGGGGTCTTAAGTGGGTAGGAGAAGAATAAATGAAACAAGATGGGATTGGGAGGGAGACAAACCATAAGTGACTCTTAATCTCACAAAACAAACTGAGGGTTGCTGGGGCAAGGGGGTTTAGGAGAAGGGGGGTGGGGTTATGGACATTGGGGAGGGTATGTGCTTTGGTGAGTGCTGTGAAGTGTGTAAACCTGGCGATTCACAGACCTGTACCCCTGGGGATAAAAAAAATATATGTTTATAAAAAATTTAAAAATTAAAAAGGTTAAAAAAATATATATTTTTTTAAATAGATAAATAAAATTAAATTAAAAAACAAACAAACAAAACATGGAAGGTGATTGAAAAATAAAAATAACTTTGAACCTGTTATATATAAAAAAGAAAACTATTTGTCATTTAAAAATGACCATTGAACCATTTCTTCCCATTTTGGTGGACTTTAATCTCTTTTATTGTGAAATATTTTTTAAAGGATTTCAATGCTCTCTTACAATCAGGTTTTGGAAAAATAATGTTTAGGTTTTTAGAAAAGAAGTTTTGGAATAAGGTCACTCTTTGATAGTATGATTCACTCTCTGGGCCTTGTTCAGCTGTATAATTCAGTCCCTTCATGGTTATGGTCCTTGTGCTGAATGGTAGGCTTCACATTTCACTAATGGAGAATTTATTATGTTTTTCTTAAAAGTACCACTTCCTCTGATATTTAAAAATAATCTTACTTAAAAAAATTAAAGAGAAATATATTTTGTATTTACCAGTTATTGAAATGTTGGATGATGTTTAAAATATCCATTAGTGAATAAAAATGCGCATTCATATCTCTGCAGTTGTACTTCTCAGAGCAGAGAAATATTATCCAAATGAAACCATTAAGCAGGAGGTTTATCACAAATGTAAAAAGTGCTATAGAAAACATACTTCTTTTGGAAGCCAGAGGAACCTCAGAGGCTTAAAATACTCACGGATCAAAAATAGAACACTACAGTTTGATAAGGGTAGAAGTATGCTTATCTTCCTTCTTGGTGCTAACCAAAGGAAAATAGAATTCTCAGCAGATGAAAAGATTATCTTCTAATAGTTGTAGACAAAGGTCCAATAATTCTCCACATTTGCAGATGGCAGGTGGCCATTTTTTTATCCATAGACCCTATCTGAATATAGTCAAAGACCCAAGCACAAACCATGTACAACCAAAGAGACTGGGTAAAGAGAACCTGTTTATAAAGACAGGGCCTTCTTGTGTGCTTATTACAAAGGGAGCACATGCCTAAAATAATGGTATATAGGAAACCAGGTCCTAAATCAAATGGAGAGAGTAGACAGGAGAACATATGATGCATAAAAGGTGATCTTTAAAATGTTAATTTATTTTAATGACTTAATCACCCCACTTCCAAGAGTAAGAGGGAGTAAGAAAGAAGAGTTCAGGAGATCTCCCTCAGCATTGCTTTCAAATGTTGGCAGACTTTCCTTTTATGTGAGCTCAGGCAAGATAATGAGGACTGGAGGCACAATCCCACATACCTAGAATATTAGTAGAGGGCATGGGATAGCTTCAAGATATAAGAGAAATGGAAAATATATTTGAGATTTTAAAATTTAAAATGCAAAGTTAGTACTAGCTTTATTTCAGAGAATTATGATGACTTTCTACAAAATTATTTGGGATTGAGACAGAGATAGTGCTTTGAACCATAATTTTATTTAGGAGAACTTAAGACATTATTTTAGGTCAATGTAGGATAAGATCCAATGTAAAATTTATCACAAAAGATATTTTTCTAATTTAAAAAGTTAAATATATTAAGTAGCAACTTCAAAAAAAAAAGGAGTTTGGTTGAGATAGATTTTCAATCTGAAGTAGAGTAACAGACTAATAGAAAGTTGAATCTAAAAATGATAGAAATGAGTACATCTTTGTGTATGTTGTAAGAGAATGGTCAAGTTTCATTCTTCTATACATAGCTGACCAATTTTTCCAGCACCATTTATTGAAGAGACTGTCTTTTTTTCCACTATATATTTTTTTCCTGCTTTGTCAAAGATTATTTGACCATGCAGTTGAGGGTCCATATCTGGGCTCTCTCTACTTTGTTCCACTGGTCTATGTGTCTGCTTTTGTGCCAGTACCATGCTGTCTTGGTGATCACAGCTTTGTAGTAAAACTTGAAATCAGGCCCCAGTTTTGCTTTTCTTTTTCAACATTTCCTTAGCAATTTGGGGTCTCTTCTGGTTCCATACAAATTTTAGGATTGTTTGTTCCAGATCTTTTAACAATGCCAGTGGAATTTTGATCTGGATGACATTGAAAATATAGGTTGTTCTAGGCAGTACAGACATTTTAATAACATTTATTCTTCTGATCCATGAACATAGAATATTTTCGCATCTTATTTTGTCTTCTTCAACTTCTTTCATGAGGATTCTGTAGTTCCTCAAGTACAGATCCTTTACCTCTTTGGTTTGGTTTTTCCCAGGTATCTTATTGTTCTTGGTGCTATAATAAATGGAATCAATTCTCTAATTTCCCTCTCTATATTTTCATTGTTAGTGTATAAAAAAGCAACGGATTTCTGTGCATTGATTTTGTATCCTGCCACATTACTGAATTGTTGTATGAGTTCTAGTAGTTTGGGGCTGGAGTCTTTTGGGAACCCTCTTACGCTGTTGGTGGGAATGCACATTGGTGCAGCCACTTTGAAAACAGTGTGGCAGTTCCTTAAGAAATTAAAAGTAGAGCTACCCTGTGTGACCCTGCAATTGCACTACTGGGTATTTACCCCAAAGATATAGATGTGGTGAAAAGAAGGCCCATCTGTACCCCAGTGTTCACAGCAGCAATGGCCACAGTTGCCAACTGTGGAAAGAGCCAAGATGTCCTTCAAGAGATGAAGGACAAAGAAGATATGGTCCATATATACAATGGAGTATTACACCTCCATAAAAAAGGATGAATAACCAACTTTTGTAACCACATGGATGGGACTGGAAGAGATTATGCTGAGTGAAATAAGTCAAGCAGAGAGAGTCAAGTATCATATGGTTTCACTTACTTGTGGAGCATAAGGAATAACATGGAGGACATTGGGAGATGGAGAGAAGTGAGTTGGGGGAAATTAGAGGGGGAGACAAACCACGAGAGACTGTGTACTCTGAGAAAAAAACAAAAACAAAACTAAAGTTTTTGGAGGGGAGGGGGTAAACCTGGTGGTGGGTATTAAGGGGGGCACGTATTGCATGGAGCACTGGGTATGGTGCATAAACAATGAATTTTGGAACACTAAAAGAAATTTTTAAAAGGTTAAAAAAAACTGAAAAAAAGAGTATATCTGATTCTTATTCAGAAAGGAGACAGATTAGTCTCAGGAAGTTTAAATGCCTTGTCTAATGTTATGACAATGGAACAAATGATAAACTCTGCTCTGGTCTGATAGATGTCTCATCCATTCATATTCCTATTTAGATAAGATTTTTACCATTTAAAAAACTCTATTTCTGGAAAAAAATGATGGTTTTATAGAGAGAAATCCTATGTACTTCTTGTTAAAGACTTGGAATATAATATCTTATAATAATATAATTTTCAGGAGTTTTGTGGCTTCTATGTTTTATGATAATTGACATATTGTACTTTTTACAATGTATTCTAAAGTACTATATACCTAGTGTGTTTCATTCTCTGCATTATATTATATGATGTTTAAAAAATTTCCTAATACTTTTTCCATGGCACATGATTTTCTCAATGAGAAATTGCTTACATTACTTTCTTTGCCAGAAAATAATCTTTGACTTTGATCTGGTGTCAGAAGAACATCTTTTTGATATAATTGCATTGAGTGATGTAACAGTAATGACAAAAATCTGGAAAAGGAAATGATCACAATAAATCTGACTCTAGGTAAAGATGGATGATTGCATTTCAAGGAAATTTATTTAGAGATAAATAAATCCATTTCAAGTAAAGCTAGTTATGGAGATGCTAAGTTTAGAGATGCTAGGTATCTGATTAGAAAAAGAACTCAAAATGCTGAATGAAACTGGACCACATTCTTTTACCATACACAAAAAATTCTAAGGATGAAAGTCTAAATGTGAGACAGGAAATCATCAAATCCTAGAAAAGAACACAAATAACAATCTCTTTGACACCAGCCATAGCAATTTCTTGCTAGACACATCTCTGGAGGCAAGGAAAACGAAAGCAAAAAGGAACTACTGGGACTTCATCAAGATATAAAACTTCTGGACAGTGAAAGAAACAATCAACAAAACAAAAAGGCAACCTAATCTTTACATGGATAACAAAGAAAATTGTGCCATACTCTGACACATAGATGTTTATCATTTGTAGCTACCACTGCTTTGGCAGGGCTCACAGTGAGTGTCAGTAACAACAGCCTCTTGATCTGATTCCCTAATTTT
Source organism: Neogale vison (assembly GCF_020171115.1). Lineage (NCBI taxonomy): Eukaryota > Metazoa > Chordata > Mammalia > Carnivora > Mustelidae > Neogale > Neogale vison. Next base: position 80,783,031 of record NC_058101.1, on the reverse strand, counting down.
GGACTAAGCTTTGGGTGTCCATTCTTCTTGTTTTAGCTGAAATAGCCTGGGCAGTGTTAAGTCCTGACTTAGACCTATGTGGTTCCACTGGAGAACCCAGTGCTGGAACTGAGAGTACTCTTACGGTGAAATTATTGTTGGAGTCCTTCTCAATGCTTCATTCACAGTCCTTCAGTTTTTCTAACAAGGTGTAAGTACTTCATTTCTTCTATTCAATTCCTTTTTGCTTAATATAACTAGATTTTCTTTTCAAACCTTCTTCAATGAACAAACCAACTTTGAATTTTTACAAAAAACTTGAATATGCACAAAGAATAAAGAAAATTAGAGTAGCTAAATATGAAAAAATGAAAATAGAGGTGGCAGATTGAAAGGTAGAAAAATATGAGGCATCAATAAATAGAGATATATAACATATTCAAGTAGTATAACTTTGTTAAAAACAACCCCTAGATTTCAGGACTTAACAAAAGTTTTTGTTGTTGTTGTTTTTCTTTTTTTTTTTTTCTTTCTTTTTTTTTTTTATCACATCACAGTCCAAGTTGGATTGCTAAACAGCTCTCCTTTCCATAATGATTTAGAGTTTCTGCTTGTTTTCTTATTTTTGGCTACACTCTTCTTAGTCTTTACATGCAGTCCCTTGGCAACTTGTGACCTAAAAAGACATATTATCTGCTCTACTATAAAATCAGTGAGAAGTGATAGGATAACAAAAATAGAGATTGGTTGAAGGTGGTCAAAAGTTATAAACTTTCAGTTATAAGTTAAATAAGTAGTAAGAATGTAATGTACAACATGATGACTATAGTCAATGCTGTTGTACAATGTATTTTAAAGTCATTAAGAGAGTAAATATTAAGAGTTCTTTCCAGAAGAAAAACCATTTTTTTTTTCTTTTTGCTTTAAAAAATAGAAATTTATTCTTAGTAAGAGCTAATATTGGACATACAATACTTATTCATTCATAACAATTTGGTAATTCCTTTGGGTAAAACTATGAATGCTCTCTACACATGGAGCTAACTGGAGATCCTTAATCAAATTTAGAATTATGAGGAATGGAAAGGTTGTTAGTTTTAGTTTAGTTTAGTTTAGTTTAGTTTAGTTGGAGGGGGAGTTAAAAGGTATTGTGTTAGCATCATAGGGCTGCCGTAACCAAGTACCAAAAATTGGGTGGCTTAAATAACAAACGTTTATCTTCTTGCTGTTCTGGAGTCTTGAAATCTGAGATTTAGGGATTGTCAGGGTTGATATCAGGTAAGGGAGCATCTGTTCTATTTCTCTCCTCTAGTTTTCGGTGATTTGCTAGCAGTCCTTGGTGTTCTTTGGCTTGTAGATATCCACCTCATCTTCCCATGGCATTTTCCTGTCTGTGTAGGTCTATTTCCTAATTTGCCCTTTTTATAAGAATACCAATCTTATTGGAGTAGGATCCCTTCCTATTCCAGTATGACCTCATCTTAACTAATTACCTCTGCAATTACCTTATTTCCATATAAGATCACATTTTAAGGTACTGGGGGGTTAGGATAAGAATTTTGGAAGTATGCAAATCAACCTATTACAGGCATGGCTAGATAACAGATACAAATTTGTTTTAGTTTTTTTACTTTAAACCTAAGCCTATGGTAACTTTGCAAATGAATTCCTTTGAAGGTAGTATAGTTCTAACCTTCTTTTTACTTTCAGTTAGTCCTATGTGCCAGTAACCACACCCAAAGTGTCTTCTGCACATAATTCTCAGGCCTGATATATGTCTTTGCTTTCTTACATCCAAGAATCTCTTTTAACTTAATGAAGTCTACTGCGAGATCTGATTTAGGTTAGAGGTCACTCTCTTCAACTGATCTTTGCAGCAACACTTAGTTTTAATAGACTCTATGGCTCAATGTCTTTTTAAACTCTCATTTCATACTTTTTGGGTATAGAAAGTGCCAGTTTCTTAAAGTTTTCAGAGCTCCCAACTCTCTCAGTTTTATTTTTATTTGCAAAAAAGCCAACTCTTCTCCTGAGTTTCTTTCTGATGATACATTATTAAAAGTCACCTAGGCATAACCAGCATACACTATTATCACGATTCTTTTCAAACATTTCCCCTTGACCTGGTAGACATGTAATCTACCTTCTTTCAAGTTATTGTGTGCTCTAGTTTTTCCAAACATTTGGCTAACAAGGCTCTCCAATACAACAGCTCTCTTTGAATCTTTCCTTTCCATCTAGTATCACATGTTTTTGTTTGGTAGTACTGAACTCTGAGTTGTGATATCCAGGAAACCAGGCCAGGGTGGGATAAATGTTATAATAATAATCAACCTATCATCAAGACTTGCTTTGGCCAATGAATATCATGGAAATTATATGAGTGCATATCCCAGACTGTGAGTCTTTGAATTCCTTTTCTCACATTCTGTTGCTCTGAGATCATCAGACTATGAAGAAACCCTGTCAGTTTTGCTATAGGATGAGAGACCACATCAAGGAAAACTGAGGCATCCCAACAGATAAAAAACAGCAAAATTCCAGAGAAGTGAGTGTAGGATATCGTGAAACTTCCACCACTGCCCATGAAACAGCTGAGTGAAGCTGGATTAATGAGCCCCAGTGAGACAAGCACAACTAACCAGTAAATCCACAGAATTTGAAAAATATAATTACTGTTTTTAAACACTAACTTTGGGACAGTTTTCTATGCAGTGAACCTGATAAATTGAGATTAAATATTGTAAACTCCAGGCAACCCTTAATGGATGGGAGAATATTTAACTACCAAGTACAATAGAGAGTCTCAGTACACCAAACTAACATGTAGTATACCTTAAAAACTGCTTTTTATTAAAGAATGCTTATGTAAATTTAATTTTTAAAATTCTAAATATTGCTGGCCCTGCTACAATAGAAGAGTTTTTTAGTAGAATTATGGTTTTTTAATACTGTGTAGATTCATTCCAAATTCTAAAGTGAGTCATTATCAGAAAACTCAAGAAATTGTGAAGTTTGCACAATTACCTACTAGACTTAATTTATTTTGGAAGTTCTTATTTATTTATTTATATAATTAATTATTTATTTGACAGAGAGAGCATACATAGAGAGAGCACTAGTATGCAGAATGGCAGTCAGAGGGTGAGGGAGAAATAGGTTCTCTGTGGAGCAGGGTTCCCAATGTGGGGCTCCATCCCAGGACCATGGGATCATGACCTAAGCCACCCAGGTTACAACATCCTAACTTTTTTTTGAGACATATTGTATTTGGTGATCAACCTGTGGGGTTTCTGTTGTTGTTGTCTCCAACATTTACTTTGTATTAGTTGTAATTATAGAAGATCATAAAAGTGAGATGATAAAACTTGGAATCTCAGAAAATATATGAAAAATGTGTGAATTGTCTTTCAAATTAATATGCTGTAACTTAGTGCTCATGATGAGGTAAAATAGAGAAGTTTAAAGACATTTTCTAACCAGGCATTTTCAAAGAGAAAAGAAAAAAAAATGACAACCCCATTAAGTTGATAGTTGATTCTGAAGAACATAGGGGGAAAAACAAAAACAAAAACAAACTCTAAAATTGATCATCACTCACTCTAATTTCCATTTTCATTGGATTGCCAAAATTTTTTTCTCATATTGTTTAAGGAAAGAGTTGGAAATGTGATATAATTATGTATATAGTTAACCTTTCTGTACTGGCACCTTCCTGGGCACAAAATATTAACTTTTTCCCCCATTGGTTTTTGTTTTTGTTTTTGACAGCCTTTGAGAGGTAATAAGGCTTCAAAGCTCTCTGAATTTGGTAATTTTTAGGGAGATGGGGAAGAAGCTTGGTGTGATTTTTGAAGAAAGTAACTCCAGAAGAATATTTGAATTTGATGGTTAAGGAAATTACACTAAAGAACCCTGACTTTAGTTAGATTTTTTTGTTCAAACATGAACATATACTGTATGTCCAAATGCTTTCTATATTCCTCTTCTTTGGTTTATTTACAAGAGGACTGAAGATAAAATACTTTGAAAATTTTAACTACTACTCAGAATTCTTTATTTTAGAAAATGCCCCAAGGTAAAGTTGAACTTCCTGGTTTCAAAATATGGATACATAGTAAAGTGAATTAGAAATTTGTACAACTGCATATATAAAAATGTCATGCAAACATTTTTTACATAGGGGGTAACTGGCTGGCTCAGTCAGTTGAGTATCTGACTCTTGGTTTTGGCCCAGGTTGTGGTCTCAGGGTCATGGAATTGAGCCCCCACATTGGGCTCAGTGCACAGCGTGGAATCTACTTGGAATACTCTTTCCCTCTCCCTCTGATCCTCCCACTCATGCATTCTCTCTCTCTCTCAAATAAATAAATAAATATTTTTAAAAAAATTCTTTACATATAATTTGGACAAATAGTTTACTTATTTATATTTTATATTTAGATTTAGTAAAATTTTGGTACTACTGATACATTAAAAATGGAAAAAATTATTTAACAGATTTTTCAGGATAGCCTAAGTAACTGCTGATGTCATCAATTCATTTGAATTTCAGGAAACAATATAGTTTTAGATTTGGAAATGTTGTTTAAATCATGTCTTCTGATTCCTATATTTCAAAAATAAACCATCTAAGGTCTTGTTGGGGAGATTATGTGGCCTATTCCATATCACAAAGACTTTCTTTAGTTTCCACCAAATGCGTAGTCTCATTTTCAGGAATGGCTGAATACAGAAGAAGCAATGTGTTAAAAGTTTGGAAAACAACATGTAGATCAAGCTTCCATATGCCAGACTTCCTAGCAGCTGTGATGTTTGCTAAGGAAATTCTGCTGGGAGCCCCAGATACTGAATTCAAAGTAAGTCACACATTCCATTCAAAAAATAATCTAAATATGAATCATTTGCTCTGGAGAATATAGCCTGAAGAGAAATTCACTCTAGCCTGCAATTCTCAATAGCACATTGATGCATATTCCGTTCATGAGGGAAATTTGATTTATTGACATATGTACCTTGATATTATGTTATTCTTTTAGCAGATAGTACTCACTCCCATGATAATTCTAAAATAAAAATCATTAAGAATCTGTTAATTAATTACCCCTGGAATTAAAGAACTTCATTATCCCTAATTTATGTTCATTTGACCTGAGTTCCTCCTTTAATTTTTTACAGATGCATTGAAAATTAAAACTTAGAGATTTCCAGCTCTTGATTACATTAAATTCAAAGCTCACTTAATTTCTGATGTTTTGTTTAAATGGCAAATCTTGAGTTGATTTGAATAAATAACCTCATTTATTATTAGAGCCTATTTTCTTCGCTTTTACCTTTTATTTTGTCAGTTTGATAGGTCTTTCTTTTTCTTGTTTATTGAAATGTTAAAGGAATTGTTCAATTTGGCATCTACAAAAATCCATAAACATTTCCTCTTTCAAACATCTTCATTCATCTAAAATGTGTGTCTTACTTATCAGATATGTCAAAGCCTTTCATATTTTCTCTTGGAAGCCTTATCTTTTTATTTTTTTAATAGCAGAGAAAATATATTATATATTTCTATCAACTTTCTATTATTTGAAATATATTCATATCTTTATCAAGTGTTTACTGAACAACCAAAGTCTTGCCACAGACATGGATATAAACAGGTACAAGTTATAATATGACATGATCTGACCTTCGATTGGTTCTTGAGAATCATTTTTTACCACTCTTTCGCTCTTACTTCAAGCACAGGGCCTTATTTCTGTTCTCTTCATGCACAAAATTCATCTGCTCAGAGATACCCTCTCTGAGAACTCTGGAATATCAACCTCTTCTGTAATTGTCTATCCCCTTATCCTGATTTATTATTCTTCAGTTTTTATCACTGACTTTTTATATATGTATTATTTCTCCCTCCTTTTCACAATGTAAAGTTCACAAAGGAAAATATTTCCCTGTTGTGTTTATTTCAACACAAGCTATAATTAGAATAATGATGGGCATGGAAATGAAAATATTTGATAAGTGGCTGTTGAATAAATGTAAGAAAGAATGGAATCAATGGATCAGGAACAACCTTATATTTAAGTTAAAATAAGGAAAAAAGGAGTTTGCCAGATAATGAGGCAAACCAGGAAGATATAGAGAGTAGAGGCAATAAGAGTATTTCTTAACTTCTACACTCAAAATTGATCTTAATTACATATCTCCAGTTTGTAGATATTTGTAAATGACAATGTCAGATATAGGAAAAGAGCAATGTCTTCCCCAAATACTAACCAGTATAACAGTATTTAAATAATTCTAATGGATGTGTTATCTGTTCCTAAAAGAATTCTCTCAAATAAGAAGATAATTATCACAACACTTAATGAAACATATATCTATATTAAACATTTTTAAGGTCATCAGTAACATACGACTATCTTGTGCAAAGTATGAATTGAAAATTCATGGAGTAATATAAGTTTATAATTGTTTATCTTCAATTACAGATTCAAAAAGTTATGCACATCTAGAGTTTATTGTTTTTGTTTGTTTAGGTGAAATCAAACTTCTTTGGAAGAACTGACATGTTCATATGTAAGGCTATTGTATGAATATTCAGATTTTTTACTTCAAAACTGTTCATGTGTCCAATTATGTGGTGCCACAGGGGAAGGTATGTTACATAACGTATAAAGCATTCTATTTCTTCCTAAATTTGGATAAAATTCTCAATTTTGGTTTCAAGGATATCAAATAAAAGATTTGGATCCATAGAAGTAGAAAATACAAATTAAAATCTCTAATTTTTAAAAAGATTTTATTTATTTACTTGAGAGAGAAAGAGAGAGCACAAGAGGAGAGAGGGTCAGAGGGAGAAGCACACTTTTTGCTGAGCAGGAAGTCCAATGCAGGACTTGATTCCAAGAATCCAGGATCACAACCCGAGCCAAAGGCAGTGACTTAACCAACTGAGCCACCCAAGTGCCCTAAAATCTCTGAATTTTTACCTTCCACTACAATTAAAAAGAAAACTAACTATTTTTCTACAGTATGACATATTAAGATCATATAAAATGAGGTCAAAAGCACTATAGCCCCAAAAGGAAACTGAAAGCTAATAGGAAATAAATTTAAATATATGTATTAAGAGTTAGAGCTAGTAAGTTTATAAAACATTTAATTGAATCAAAAATAAAACCTTTAGAAATGTGCCTACTCCTCTTCTGTCCATTTCTTAACTGGATTATTTGTTTTTTGGGTGTTGAGTTTGATAAGTTCTTTATAGATTTTGGATAACAACCCTTATCAGATATGTCATTTGCAAACATCTTCTCCCATTCTGAAAAATGTATTTTAGTTTTGTTCATTGTTTCCTTCACTGTGTAGGAGCTTTTTATCTTAATGAAGCCCTCATAGTTCATTTTGCTTTTGTTTCCCTTACCTCTGCAACCATATCTACTAAGAAGTTGCTATAGCCAATGTCACAGATTGCCTGTGTTTTTTTTTTTCTTTTTTAAATCTAAATTTAATGTTTTTTATTGTGATGAGAACCTTTAAGATTTACTCTCCTAGTAACTTTCAAATATGAAATATAATATTATTAACCACAGTCACCATGCTGTATATTACATCCCCATGACTTATTTGTTTTATTACTTTAAGTTTTGCCTCTTGATCCCCTTCATCCATTTCACCCTCAACCCCCTTCCTCTCTGGCAGACACCCATCTGTCCTCTGTATCCATGAGTTCTGTTTTGTTTATTCATTTGTTTTGTTTCTTTATGAGTTTTTTTTAATCTTTTAATTTATTTTTTAAATTTCTTTTCAGTGTTCCAGAATTCAGTGTTTATTCCCCACACCCAGTGCTCCATGCAATACATTCCTGTGTTCTTTTCTAGGATTTTGATGGCTTCCTGTCTCACATTTAGGTCTTTCTTTCATTTTGAATTTCTATTTTGTATGTTGTAAGAAAGTGGTCCAGTTTCATTTTTCTACTTGTTCCTGTCCAGTATTCCCAACACCATTTGTTGAAGAGACTGTCTTTTTACCATTGGATATTCTTTTCTGCTTGGTTGAAGATTAGTTGACCAAACGGTTGTGGGTTCATTTCTGGGTTTTCTCCTCTGTCCCGTTGATCTGTGTGTCTGTTTTTGTGCCAGTACCATACCGTCTTGATCACTACAACTTTGTGATAGAACTTATGATGCATCCAGATCTGCTTCTCTTTTTCAATATTCCTTTGGTTCTTTGGTTATCTTTTGTGGTTCCATACAAATTTGGGGGTGGTTTGTTCTAGCTTCGTGAAAAAGGCTGGTGGAATTTCGATAGAGATTGCATTAAGTGTGTAGATTGCCTTGGATAATATAGACATTTTAACCATGTTTCTTCTTCCAATCCATGAGCATGGAATTTTTTGTTTTGTTTTGTTTTTTCTATTTATTTGTGTGACCTTCAGTTTCTTTCAAATGTTTTATAGCTTTCAGAGTACAGATCTTTTACTTTGGTTTGTTTTATTCCTAGTTATCTTATTATTTTGGGTACAATTATAAATGGGATTGATCCCTTGATTTCTCATTCTGTGGCTTTGTTATTGGTGTATAGAAATGCAATAGATTTCTGTACATATGTCAGCAAAGTTGCAAGACATTTTTTCTTTGTTGATTTTCTTCTTAAATGATTTGTCCATTGCTCTAAGTAGGGTGTTAAAGCCCCTTGCTATTATTGTATTGCTATCAATGAGTTTCTTTATGTCTGTTATTGTTTTATACATTTCTGTGCTTCCAGGTTGGGGCCATAAATATTTACAATTGTTAGATCTTCTTGTTGGGCAGACCCCTGTATTATGATAGAGTGCCCTTCTCCATCTCTTGTTACAGTCTTCATTTAAAATCTGGTTTGTCTGATAAAGTATGGCTACTCCAGCTTTTTTTTTTTTTTTTTTTTTTTGATGTCCATTAGCAAGATAAGTGGTTCTCCATCCCCTCTCTTTCAATCTGCAGGTGTCTTTAGACTGAACTTTGAAATAAGTCTCTTCTAGACAGCATATAGATGAGTCCTGTTCTTTTTTTTTTTTTTTTTAATTCATTCTGTAACCCTTTCTCTTTTGATTGGAGCATTTATTCCCTTTACATTCAGAGTAATTAGTGATAGATAAGAATTTAGTGACATTTTATTACTTGTTTTGTCTTTGTTTCTGGAGATTTTCTCTGTTAAGTCTGTCTTTTGGTCTTTCTTTTCCATTCAAAAAGTCCCCTTTAATATTTCTTGTATGGCTGGTTTAGTGGTCACAAATACGTTTAGTTTAGTTTGTCTGGGAAACTCTTTATCTCCCCTTGTATTCTGAATGGTAGCCTTGCTGGATAAAATATTATTGGCTGCAGATTTTTGCCATTCAGCATGTTGAATATATCATGACACTTTCTTCTGGCCTTCCGAGTTTCTGTGGATAGATCTGCTGCTAATCAAATTTGTCTTCCCTTGTAAATTCAGGCCTTCTTTTGTTTTGCTGCTTTTAGAATTTTTTCTTTATCTATATATCTTGCAAATTTAACTACAGTATGTCTTGGTATTTTCTGCTTTTGTTAATTTTGATGGGAGGTCTCTGTGACTCCTGTATTTGGAAGTCTGTTTCCTTCCCCCAGTTAGGGAAGTTTTCAGCTATAATTTCCTCAAATAACCTTCTGTCCCTTTTTTCTTTCTTCTTCTTCTGGGACTCCTATGTTATGAAGGCTATTACACTTTATGGAGTCACTGATTTCCCTGAGTCTATTTTCCATACAATTAGAATAATCAATAGACAATGGTTTTATTTTATTTATAATTTATAAGCTTCTGGGAAACAATCATAATTAGACCACTTTAATTAAATTACTTCTTTCACACCAAAAAGTCAATGTTTAAAAGTATGGATATGCTAATTTTAAGGAAAAAAATGCACAAAAATTGAGTTATTAATTGCCATTTAAATTAATCCTTAAGAATTTTTAGTTACTGTTTTAAAATCAGTTTTGACTGAAAGGGATCTTAGATATAATGTCAAATAGCCTTATTGTTATATCTATAATGAATTATTTATAAGTAATGATAAAGGGGCTCCTGGATGACTCAGTCACTTAAGTGTCTGCCTTTGGCTTAGGTCATGATGTCAGGGTCCTGGGATCTGGTCCACACAATCAGCAGGGTGCCTGCTTCTCCTTCTCTCCTTCTCTCTCCTCTACTCATTCACTTTCTCTCTCTCTCCTAAATAAATAAATAAAATATTTTTAAAAAAAGTAATGATAAAATTAGTAATAATTAAAATGTATGTAATAACCAATACCTTCCACACATTTTTATTTGCCACCTACTCTGTGTCAAGTGTTGGTCTAAGAACTGAAAATTCAAAGGTTAACAAGACAGTTCCTTGCACTAATTGAACCAAAATACAGAGGAGAAGATCAACAGAAATCAACCAACAGACCATTAGTAAGATAATTATTAATAAGGTAAGTATATAATGAGGGTTATAAAGAAAATAAGCAAAAAAAAAAATAGTTGCTGCCTTACATAGGGTGTGAACAAAGCACCTCTCTGAAATGACATTTAAGAGAGTTTGACACACAGAATCAAGAAGCAATTTTCAACATGGTCTGTTACTTAGCAGCTAAAGCAGGGTTGTAGTCCCAGTTTCTTGATTCAGATTAATTTCTATTTTAAAATAAAATTATTTAAAAATTTTGTTACTATAACTCAGAGTGGATAATATCAGAGTGGAATATCTGATGTTAAGGTTATTATCAATTCATCAATACAAAAGTATAAAAATTCAGGGAAAGAAATTTTAATTAATTCTAGTTAATCTCTCTTGTGTGTAAATAGAGAATTTATGAAGTTTGTGTAGTGCAATTTGTAGTGCAGCTGCTAAGGAGTTTCAAAGTCATGCTTGAAAGAGTTTGATGATTTGTCTGATGAAATGAATTTTCTGATGAAATGAAAATTCCTTTGGTAATAATAGAACATTTATTCTATCTTTGAACTTAGGCTACTTTTTATTTTTTGGGATTTCAAATAATGTTATCAGTCCCTTAATTTCAGAAATTCTCTGGATATAAAATGCAAAAAGCTAAATATTTAGTGCCATTATCTTGAAACTAGAAATGTATGACTTTCATTTGGATTTTCTATAGGCATTCTTTCTTTCTTGCTTGCTTGCTTGCTTGCTTGCTTTCAATAAGAAAGCAACAAAGAAATTGTGAAAGAAAATATTATGAAAGGAATATTTCTATTGTCATGCATTTCCCTTTATTGCTCTTCTTTAATAATACCTCCCCCTGTACTTCTTTTGCCTTCTCTTTCTTTAAACCAATTATATAAAAGGAAATTCAATAGGATGACTTTCAGCTATGTAGGTTAGGTAAAAAAAAATATATATATATATATATATATATATATATATATATTTATTTGGCATCTAGTCCTTCAATATCTTTTATAAGATATTTTATAAGATATGTTCTTTGGCATCTAGTCCTTCAATATCTTTTATAACATGATATTCTAAAAATAAAAAGTAAAACATGAATAGCTCCAATTTAGAAAGAAGAGGCAGAGAGATCTGTGGACAGATATAAGAGTATATATATATATATTCTTTTCCTGTAGTAGCTGTGTGCCCTGTATGGTTTGTGTTTTCACCATAAATACTCAAGGATGATTTTCCATAATGCCCATCATGACCATTAACACACTAGGTATAGAGTAATTGAGAGAGAAACCAGAAATCAGAAAGTTAACAAAAGACTGAATAAAGTACAAAATCTTCATTTCATCATATCAGGAAAAACAGTACCCTCAGGAAATTTGAAGCCACACACCAAGGCAGAGTTGCCTACATTTGTAGCATATCTCCTTATTTTCTCAGTGGATAGATCAGTTATTTTAATTTTTTTTCAAAGGAGAGGAGAAATGCAGACTGGCGAATAAGTTTTGGAATATGAATAACAGCACCAAAATGAAGTCATACATATTTAAGATGACATATTAGGAATGCTTGCTCATAAACATTGTATATAACACTAATGCAAGACTGATTTTTTTTTCCTCATGAGTCCTACACTCCCAGAGTGCGAATATTGCTTCATTAAATTATTTGAAGTTTGTCAAATCCCATATAGAATGGCATCATAACCAAAAGTAGTATCTTTGTGCTAGAAGAAGTGAAGGGTTGCATTACTATGATTCATTCTTAGAAGTAGGTAATACACTGAGATGCATCATGCATACATCTATTAGAAAGGTAAAATTACTCCACACAGAATAAAGAACCTTTTGAAGAGGACTGTAATGTAATACACACCGAACTCTATAGCTAGATGGCTAAAGCTAAAACTTGGCTGACGTTTTCATTACCAACTTTGTTTTTCTGGAACTTGTAACTTGGCTTTAATCAATAAACTCAGCAGGAAAAAAAAAGTCCATATTTAGGAAACTTTAGAAAAGCTAAAAATTTAAATACATTTATATAAACTAAATTCATTCATATAAAAAGATTTCCAGGTAGAAATTAATCCATATTTTAATTGTTTGCTTAGGAGAAAGTATACCAAATGAAATGATGACTTTGATTCTAAAACTGAACAGAATGATGACTCCAACTCTGTTTATGGTTGCTTTCTAGTTAGTTTACTAGCAGACCAAGAAACAGTGTAAAGGATGTAGCTAGAAAATAACTGACATGAGTTGGCACAGCTTCCCAAAACCTCTGCATGGCAGTACACTTAAGTTTGGTAGTCAATGCCATGTGAGCATGTGAGATACCTTCCAGGCCAGAGGAATTCAGGGCTGAGTCGGCAGGAGAAAGGACAGAAACTTCTATCTTCTAACATAGTATTCTTCAATATAGTAGGATCTAGCCACAAGCCACATGTGGCTAATTACATTTGAAAAAAATTAAACTAAATTAAATTGAAAATTTAGTTTCTCAGTTCCATTAACTGCATTTCAAGTGCTCAATATCTATGACTGGTTAATGGGTCATTTGGCAATAGAGATAGGGCATTCCCAACATCACAGAAAGTTTTGGTGGGCAGTATTGGTTTAACATAAGGCAGTTCTTGCTATGCCACAGTAACTTGCTCCTGTATTCTGCTTCTTATTGGGCCATTTGATCTTCAGTAGGTCTGAAGATTTGCCTTTCTTCATTTTGTGAATTAGAGAAAAGAGTCATTCTACTAATGATCCAGAATAGCAGAAACAGTGAAAGATTTGGGAGAGTGGTAAACATTATGAAGAATCAGCATGGGCAGTGAGAGGAAGGCAACTCAAAATCATTTAGAAAAAAATTCTGAGTATCACAATAGTTCAAACAGATATGTATAGACCATTTATGTTATATGAGTTGTCCCAATTTCTAATGTAAAAGGGCATATTTTATGGGTATTACACTTTACTTGGTATTAACCTCCTGATTCTAGGGTTTTTGCAAAAATAAATTCTGCCCATTATCCAGAATCCTATATTTGTAAGAACATTCAAATTATGTTCATGAAACTTAGCATAGAAAAAGCATTATAAAGGTTATTAAGTATGCAGATTGTGATAAAGCAAATAATAGCTCCTTCAAAAATGTTCATAGTCTAAACCCTGCACCCTGTGAGTATGTTGTCATAAATGATAAAATGGACTTTGCAGATGCAATTGATGTTACAGACCAAAAATTAGGTTTTATTCTAGATTATATGTATGGGTTCAGTTTATCCAATTAAGCCCTTAAAAGAAGAGAAATTTCTGCAGTTGAAATCAGAAAAGATGCAATAAAAAAGGTAAGCAGGAGGATGAAACAGAAGGGAAAGTCAGAGAGAATAGAAGTATGGGCAGGACCTGATAGCCCATTATGAGCTTTGAAGATGGAGAAAAGGATCCATAAATCAAGAACTGAAGGTGGCAGCAAGAGGTTGAAAACAGCTCATGGCCAACATCCAGCAAAGAAATAAGCATCTGGATTCTACAAGCATATGGAACTGAATTTCATCAACAACATAGATCGGTAAGTCTGGAAGTGGATTCTCCCATAGAGCTTCCATAATTACCCAAGCTGGTCAGTATCTTAATTTTAGCTGTGTGGGACCATAAGCAGTGTACCTAGACAAACCTAGTGGCCTTCTGACCTATATAACTATAAGATAATAAATGCATGTTGTTTTAGGCTGCTTAGCTTAATTTCTCATAGCAACAAAAGAAGATTAATACAGATTTATTTATGAACAAATGGAGTCTACTAATTGAGTTTCTCATGAGTCGCCTCAAGCATGGCAACCTTCCCAGTTTATTAAGGACAAAGAATGGAGAAGAGTGTGGAAGTCTCCTGTTTCTAGTTGTCCATCTTCTTATTTGTAAATCCTTCAACTTCTATAACTACTTTCTATTCTCACCAAACGTGAAGAATTTGATTCTCATATTTCAACTCTTGTTGAAACATCATATTCACAAACATTAGTGAGCAAATGTAGTTGTCCTAGTATTTTGCAGGGGTATGAAACTTTTCTACCATACCCATTTTTAATCATTTCCTGCAACATGTACCTGCCACCAGTCTGTCTCTAGCCATATCACCAACCTCATTCTCTTTCTTTAACCTTCAGCACACACTATTCACTATCCTTGGATACAGGATTTTCTGCTCTTATATCTGTCCACAGATCTCTCTGCCTCTTCTTTCTAAATTGGAGCTATTCATGTTTTACTTTTTACTTTTAGAATATCATGTTATAAAAGATATTGAAGGACTAGATGCCAAAGAACTGAGAATTTTTCTTTATGGCCTTTGTTTGTCCTTATTCTCCATAGTTTTTTGTTGGATTGTTTTGTTTTGTTTTGTTTTTTGTTATTGTTGTTGTCATTGTTTTTCCCCCATGACTTTAAAAAATAAATTTTTTAATTTATTCTTGAGAAAGAAAGGGGGAAGAGATAGAGACAGAGGGAGATAAATCCTCAAGCATACTCCCCACTAAGCATAGTGCCCAAATCAGGGCTTGATCCCATGACCCCAAGGTCATGACATGAACCAAATCCAGGAGTCAGACACTCAACTGACAGATCCATCCAGGTGCCCCTCCCCACCTCCTCTTAAACATGACTTTAATCCCTACTATTCTCCATCTTGGTAAAATGGAGATTGCCCCTAGATTGACTGTAAATCCATAAACACATTTCCTCTATTCTTGAATCTTACATCCCTTCCTGGTAAAGCCCTGTTAACATTCTTTCTTCCCCATGTTAGAAACATTTTCTTGGAGTCTTATCATGCCTGACATTAGTTTCATAAGAGTTGACACATGAATGCAAAGTAGGTTGCAAGATCTTTCATGCCTGGATGCCTTAGATAAGTTCTGGCACTGGAAGTAAAAGGTACAGGGAACAAGCATGAAACTAGGCATTATACAATAGTGTCTTCATGAAGTTCCTCAAGGCTCATAGAGATTGTGTTGCTTGTGGTGGTTAATATAGAATAAGTGGCCATGGACCTTGAAGAGAGTGAGTCCAAGAGATGTGGAAATGATGTTTATATGTTTGCTACAGGTTTATATTGAGGGTAATTTCTTTTTAGCGTTTGATCTCTGTGTATGTTCTAGAGAGCAAGTTTTCCATGCTTTCTTTATCTGCTTACTCATATCATTTATAATTCTGACTTTTATTTAGGTTCTTAAAAGAAACCTATGGAAAATAACACAGCTCTTACTTCTCTTAACAAATTAATTAGAATAAGGCTTGGGTCAGATCTATACAACACTTCAGTACAGCTATCTGAATAATTTTATTGATGTGGGATGCTTGTTGCATAATCGAATTAGCTATGGCAATTAATATTATGAATGATGAACCAACTTGAGAGGGTGTATAATAGTCTCTTCTGATTTAGTAGCCAGGTATAGATCTGACACTTACTATAATGATTTTTATATTGTACCCTCTATCTTTTGACTCTGTCCTACTGCATTTGAATTGATAATGCAGTTGCCTATTCTAAGTAACTTATGTGTGAACATATAAGTTATCACCCAAAATGGGACAGTTTTTGAGAATAAAAGGAGGCACTCTCTATAATTAGTCTAACCCAACAGACATAAATCAGGATGATACAGGTACACTAGAATACATAGAAACCTGACTGCTCACACATTCACTTAAGAATCATGGGGCACCTGGGTGGCTCAGTGGGTTAAGCCTCTGCCTTTGACTCAGGTCATGATCCCAGGGTTCTGGGATCGAGCCTCACATCGGGCTCTCTGCTCAGCAAGGAGCCTGCTTCCCCCCCTCTCTCTGCCTGCCTCTCCACCTACAAAAGAATCATGACCACAACCCTCTGACTGGCTTAATAGGTAGAAATTATGAGATTAATTTAAAAACATAAAATAAAATATTTTTAATTTATATTAAAAATAAATTGTTTGCTAGCATAGGGTAAGTTGCAGAAAGACAGATCAGAGTTTAGTTGTGATGTCAAAGGCTCGTCTTATCATCAGAATATTATTGAAAGATTGAATAACAGATTGTTAGTGGTAGTCCAATCAAGACACTTAAATTGAGTGATAGTCTTTATCAGGTAATGAGGTTTTATTTAATCTAATGAAACATAAAATGGTGACTATAGGCACAGCAATAAACAGATCTACCAGACTTTGTATATTTCCAAAAGAGGAAGACATATATAAATAATAATTAAGCATATCTGATGTTCATAAACTTAGTATAAACTCATATTTAAATAATGTAAAAAATGCAATCTTGTCGTTAATAAAAGATGAAAAAATTAGGTGGCACCCATTCTTTGTCAAATGTGGTATTTTATGGAAAATACCAACACCGACATGATAGAGGGCTTCTGTTTTCCCCTTTGCCTCCTACCTTTGCCCCATTTTCTTTATTATTATCTACCTCCTCTGTTCCATAAATCTGACTAGCTGGAAAAGCCACAAGACTTGTGAAAATAGTTCTAAGAAAATACTGAGCTGGTGGTTGTTGGGACAGTATGTTCTCTTCTCTCAGACTCACTGTCTTCAAGGTCTGTGGCCTCTGATTCTATACCAACCATAACATGCAACTCAATTTCTATGGGTCCTGAGGAGCTTCATGCAGACACTACTTCACAGTGCCTAGCCTCATGGCTGTTCCTCAGTCACATGCTCAACATCACCTAACCCATAAAAACCCTGAGCCTACTTCAGTTGGGGAGTCACCTGGTTTTTAAATACTCACTGATGTACACCAGCTGAATAAATCCTTTAACTTTGATTTGAATCACCTAAATCATTTTCTATGATCTAAAAGGGAACTCTGACAAATTAGTTCATGCCTAAAGTCAAATAGCTAAGATGGTATAATAAATGACATATTGAGAAATGGCAGGAAAAACTCTATTGAAAATGGTAATCTTTAGATGAGAAACTTGTTGAAAAAGAGTGATGATCCATTCTATATTTCCCATTATATTAAAAACAAAAAAGAAACACTATAAAGATAGGTGCTCAATTTCAAGACTCAGAGTAGATTTAGAAATTCATTTTGCAAAGCAATAAACTGTTCATTTTTGTGACTATTCGGAAAAAGGTTGGATTACCATCGTCCAAAAATATCGAATTGCCAGCTTCCACCTTCAATTAGGAGAGTACCCTTCTCACCACGGTCAGCATCCTTTAGTTGATTATCATTGACAACTTAATAGATGAATAAAGCCTTGTCTGGTGAAAAAGCCTAGGAGCAATGGCATCCCATTAGTAATGAGCACATCTAGTACTCAAATCTTGGCTTTAAAATTTCAGGCTTCAGACTAAGATGGAAATGAAGGAGCCTCCTGAATTTCCCTCCTTTATGGATGTACCATATACACAGCAACATATGGAGCAATTTCCTCTGAGAGAAATCCAGAAACTTACTTAGTGACTCCTACGTTATCAGATAACTGAGAAAATGCCCACATCAAGACAGACAGGAAAGGATATAATGCTTTCACACCATAAACTCCACCCCTAACACTGCTCCATATAATTAGGGGGAACCCTAACTCACAGTTTCTCCTGCAGAGCAAAGGCCTGGGACCTCATCTAACACCCCAATTTTAAACCTGCCACCTGAACAATGGATTCTCAAGTCAGCTAGCTCTGGTAGCTACCAGGGCTTGTGTTCACAGGTCCTACAGGACTATAAGAAACAAAGAAGCATTTGTAAAGGGCCAAGGAAGTCCTCATCCCAGCTGTCCTCTCAGGGTTCAGCACAGTAAGCACAGTATGAAGAGCCAAAAACATCCATTTCCCAGTCTTCCCTTGGAAGGGGTTTGGCTACCTACTTTACTAACTGCTGCCTGAGGATTCAGCTTCTAATTAACATGCATTTAGGTGCTGACTATAACCCTCCTCAGAGCTCAAAAAAGCAGGCAGGTGTTTCCTCTACCTTTTCCCTCTAGCTCACTCCAACAATAAAACCAAGTGGTTAGTATCACCCTGAGGGAGCTTGTTCACACATCTAGCACCCCAACTTTTATATTTTTATACAAACTTATATAAACATCACCCAAGGGACAAGCCCCTAAAATTAGTTCATATGGCCAATGGGACTTGCATTCATGGTCCTGCAAGACTTTGGCAAACAAACAAACAAACAAATAAAAACAGTTTTTAAATGGGTATGGAAACAACCCCACAACTGTACTCCCAAGCTCAGTGCAGATAGAGCAGATAAAATGTTCATCTTCCAGTTTCTCCCTGGAAGGGGTTTGACTGTACACTTTCCCAGCTGCTGCCTGAAGGTCCAGCTTCCCATCAGTCTGCATCCAGGTACTGACTGTGATCTTTCCATTTGGGACCCATAGGTTTTTTCTAATGCACTGTATCAACAATAGGAAGAATAAAAATAATATGCTTTATCTCATTAGATAAAATTCAACAATCTTACATGATAAAAACGCTTAATAAAACGAACATAGAAATGAATGTACCTAAATAATAAAGGCTACATATGACAAGTCCACAGCTACTATAATACTTAACCATGAAAAACAAAGCTTTCCTGCTGAGATCAGGAATAAGACAAGGATCCCCACTCTTGTCAGTTTTGTTCCACATAGAAAGAGAAATAAAAGAAATTCAAATTAGTAAGGAAAAGGTAAATTTGTCTCTGTTTAGATAATATAACCTTATATTTAGAAAACACTGAAGATGCCACAAAAACAAAACAAAACAAAACAAAAAACCTTGTTTGAACTAATAAATAAATTCAGCACAGTTTCAAGATTCGAAATCAATATAGAAAATCAATTGCAAATGTGCCTAGGTGGCTCAGCTGGTTAAATGTCTGACTCTTGATTTCAGCTCAGATTATGATCTCAGGGTGGTGAGATTGAGCCAGGAGTGGGTCTCCATGCTCAGTGGAGAGTGCACTCAAGATTCTCTCTCCCTCTACCTCTGCCCCTCCTTCCCAGCATATTCCTTCTTTCTCTCTCTAAAATAAATAAATAAATAAATAAATAAATAAATAAATAAATCTTCTTAAAAAGTCGGAAAACAAACAAACAAGTAACCCAATCAAAACCAGGCAAAAGACCTGAATACACATTTTTCTGAAGACAATATCCAAATAGTCAACAGGTACATTAAACGGTCCTCAAGATCAGTCATCATCAGAAAAATACAAAGAAAACCACAATATCACCTCACACCAGTCAGGATGGCTTTATCAAAATAACAAAAGTTAACAAATACTGGTAAGGATATGTAGGAAAAAGGACCCTTGTACACCGCTGGTGAGAACAAAAACTTGTATGGCTACTATGAGAAACAGTGTTGGCATTTTCTCAAAAATTAAAAATTTGAGTTATCATATGGATTCAGCAATCCCACTTGTAGATATATATCCCAAAGAAATAAAAACAGGATACCAAAGAGACACATGTATAACAATTTTTACTGTAGCATTATTCACAGTAGCCAAGGTGTGAAATGGAAACAACCTAACTGTCCATTGAAGATGAATAAAGAAAGTGTGAAAAGAGAAAGGTAAAAGAAAATACATAAAATATAAAATAAACTATTATTCAGCTTTAAAAAAAGAAAAAGGAAGTATTTCAATTTGCAAAAACATGGATGAAGCTGGAGGGCATGATGCTAAATGAAAGAAGCATGACAGAGTAGGTTAAAAACTACATGGTATCACTTACATGTGGAATTTAAATTTTTAAAAAGCTGAATAGAATGTGGTTACAAGGGGTTAAGGGGAATGAGAAATAGAGAGAGGTTGGTAAAAGGTTACAAACTTTCAGTTATAATATTAATAAAGCCTTAGGATCTAATATATAACATGGTGATTTTAGTTGATAATACTGTATTGTATAATTTGAATTTGCTAAGAGATTAGAATTTGTGTACTCACCAAAAGAGAGAGAGAGAGAGATATGAGGTGACGATTATATTGGTTATATTAATTAACTCGATGGTGGAAATCCATTACCATAAATCCGTAGTTTATATTTATATTAAATCATCGCATTGTATACCTTAAATATACTATAATTTTATTTGTCAATCATGTTTTAATAAAACAGATCAAATATTATTGAATTGCTGAAATAGGTAAGAATCTCTTAATATCCATCTATAAATTTCTCAATTTTTCATGTGATAATCTCAGAACATATTTTCAATAACAGTTTCTTATGTATTTAAGAATTTTAACACATGTTTTGCATAGATATTAAACATCTATAATTTGGGGAAGAATGATTCTGTTCAGGAAGTTGTTCTCATTTGCTACATGTATTTCTAAATAAGACATACTCCCGAGTATATTCATCCTCAGCAAATGATTTATGAATAAATATTACTCAAAGAGGCATAGATAGGTGACAGTGTAAGACCAGATCCTGTAAAATATTTTTATGTCTGCCTGTGTTTTTTAAGAAATTGGAAAAAATCTTTTGGATCTCTAGATTGTCAAAAAATTATATGGGTTATTTTTCTCAGGGAATAAGCAGATTAGAGTTCATTTACTATAATTTTGGGATAAATATTGCCTCTTATTTTCAGGCTAGGTGAGTAAGATGGTGGTTCTTTTGACATGGATATTTTACTTAGTAGAATCAACTACAGCAGATGAAAAAACATTTCCCCAAAATACATCCTCATTCCAGTTGATATTCGATATATATGAATTCAATTCAATTCTCAGCTCAATAGAAAATATCTCTGGATACATAATTTCACTGCATCCACTACTATCATTATATTCAAAACATTTTTAAAACCCAATTATCATTATATTTAAAAATACATTCATTATATTCAAAAATACATACAAATATGTGTAATTGGAAATTATGCTTTGTCCTCTTAATATGTACCAATTTAACTCTGGAATTAAAAATTCTATCACTTCAGGGGGGCCTGGGTGGCTCAGTCTGTAAAAGTAGTAAAGCTCAGTTGATTTTGGCTCAGGTCATAATCTCAGGGTCCTGGGATTGAGCCCTTAGTCAGATTCCACACTCAGAGAGGAGTCTGCTTGAGGATTCTCTCCCCTTCTCTTTCTGCCCCTCCCCCTCTTCATGTGTATGCTCTTTCCCTCAAATAAATAAATCTTAAAAAAAAAAAAAAAATTCTATCCCTTGCTTTTTACTGTTTTCCTCACCCAGAATGCCCATTTTCATGCTCTGTTTCCTTTTTTCCTCCTCAATGTCTTTTTTTTTTTTGCTTCTTAAAGCCATTTTAAGTCATGCCCATGGTCTAAAAATCATATAATTTAAATATTTTTTGCCTGGTTGATGGCATTTCTTATGCTTTTAGGTTAACTCTAGGATTTAGTGTTCTCCTTGCTTTCATACATTGGCTCTTCTACTTAATTACAGGTCTATTTTTGTTTGCTTGCCACTGTCAATAGCTTTTGTTTCAATTTATACACCATAAGCATAAGTATCTGTCTTTGGCATAAAGATCCCCAGTAATTTTATGTTGATTAATTGATTTTCACCATTTTGTAAATTTTAAAAAATGGAATGAATTTTAATACAGGCAATTCATCAAGTTCAGAATGTCTATAAGTGGGATTGAGTGGGAAATTTGCCATAGCCCAGGTTAAAAGCGTCAGCTAGGTAGAAACTGAATTTTGTCTGGGCCCCAGATTTTATAGGAATCCAATTCTTGGATTCACTTTGACTAAACTGAGAAGAGGCAGAGATCTATGAACCAGAATTCAAATTATTTATTTATATTGACAAATAAAGGTTAGATGGACCAGATACTTGACTGTTTCTTATGATGCCTTCTTTCCCACAGAGTATTCAGAGCATACTGCTATAGTGTTGCCTTTATGTGCTACAGTTGCTGATGGAGTCTCCATGTTACTAACAGAGTCTATCTTCAGTGAAGTTAATATTATCTCTCCTCAATTCTAAGCTATGAGGATCATGAGCAATCCCAAAGCTTTAGATATATGTTTTTTGGGAAAAATATTTTTAAAAAAGGAAAGAAAAGGAAGAGAAACATGAAATACATGTTCTAATTTAAAAGCACATTCAGGGACCCTTGGGTGGCTTAGTCAGTTAAGCTTATGCCTTTGGCTCAGGCATGATCCTAGAGTCCTGGGGTTGATCCCTGTACTCAGCAAGGAGCCAGCTTCTCCCTCTGCCACTCTCTCTCTCTCAATTAAATAGATGAAATCTTTCATTTTTTTAATTAAAAAAAGTAAAAACACATATTTTATAATAAAATAAAATAAAACTTTGGAGAAAAATGTTTTGTTTCAGTCTAAAGCAAACATTGATCAGTAATTGGTCTTCTCTAAATTCTTGTTACACACACACACACACAAATACACACACAGACACAGATGCACACACACACACACACACACACACGTCTTCCTATATATATGTATATATATTTAATACAGAGATTGCATATATCTTGTTTTCTTTGATATCCCATGGTTTAACTCTTATAAAACAGTCATTTTTTTTTTTTTTTTTTTTTTTTTTTTGAAAATAGAACTGCCCTATGACCCAGCAATTGCACTACTGGGAATTTACCCTAAAGATACAAACGTAGTGATCCAAAGGGGCACGTGCACCCGAATGTTTATAGCAGCAATGTCCACAATAGCCAAACTATGGAAAGAACCTAGATGTCCATCAACAGATGAATGGATCAAGAAGATGTGGTATATATACACAATGGAATACTATGCAGCCATCAAAAGAAACGAAATCTTGCCATTTGCGACAACATGGATGGAACTAGAGCGTATCATGCTTAGCGAAATAAGTCAAGTGGAGAAAGACAACTATCATATGATCTCCCTGATATGAGGGAGTGGTGATGCAACATGGGGGCTTAAGTGGGTAGGAGAAGAATCCATGAAACAAGATGGGATAGGGAGGGAGACAAACCATAAGTGACTCTTAATCTCACGAAACAAACTGTGGGTTGCTGGGGGGATAGGGGTTGGGAGAAGGGGGGTAGGGTTATGGACATTGGGGAGGGTATGTGCTTTTGGGTAAATTGGAAGGGGAGATGAACCATGAGAGACTATGGACTCTGAAAAACAATCTGAGGGGTTTGAAGTGGCGGGGGGGGCGGTGGGAGGTTGGGGTACCTGGTGGTGGGTATTATAGAGGGCACGGCTTGCATGGAGCACTGGGTGTGGTGAAAAAATAATGAATACTGTTTTTCTGAAAATAAATAAATTGGAAAAAAAATATAAAAAAAAAAACAGTCATTTTTTTTTTTAAGATTTTATTTATTTGACAAACAGAGATCACAGGTAGGCAGAGAGGCAGGCAGAGAGGGGGGTAGAAGCAGGTTCCCTGCTGAGCAGAGAACCTGATGCAGGGCTCGATCCCAGGACCCTGAGATCATGACCTGAGCTGAAGGCAGAGACTTAACCCACTGAGCCACTCAGGTGCCCCAACAGTCACATTTTCTTTAAGCTTTTTGGAGCATCTGATTGAGACCCATTTGTCACCTAATTGCCTGATATCAACACAAACATAATTGTACATAGCTTTAAATGATAAATTATTATTATCTCTTATTACCGATAGTTGTTCTGCTATATTAGATTTGTAATTTTTAATAAAAATATTTTATATTCTCCATATACTAAAGAGATTTCATATTGAAAGCATGCATTTTTTTTAAAGATTTTTGTTTATTTATTTGACAGAGATCACAAGTAGACAGAGAGAGGCAGGCAGAGAGAAAGGGGGAAGCAGGCTCCCCGCCAAGCAGAGACCCCGATGCGGGGCTCCATCCCAGCATCCTGGGATCATAACCGGAGCCTAAGGCAGAGGTTTTAACCCTCTGAAACACCCAGGTGCCCTGAAAGCATGCATTTTTAAATCTGCATAGCAGCCCTTCATTTCCAGCTAGTATGTTGCTACAGTTATGTAATGCTCCACTCATTTAACAAGAGAAAAGCATTACTTTGCATCACTATCACTGTCTAGTTGTCCCATTTGAACACTGCATGGAGAATCTAGTTCACTGTACTTAATGGGTATTTTTTGTTAATATTTCTTTATAATTCAGTAGAGATTTTTGGCTATAACTGTAGACTGTGTTCAAAACAGCACTGAGTTTAGAATCAATTTATGTTAATTTAAATAATCTTTCTCTAATAATGATATTGTTATATGTACAACCAAAGTAAGTGTCCCTTTGATCTTGGTTGCAAATATAAGAAATATAGTTTTCCTTGCATTTTAACAAACCTTGTTAAATAACATGAAAATTAATTTTTCATGCTCTATATAATGACATCAAAAAGAAAACCATGATTTTCAACAAAATTTGAAGAACTAAATTAACTGAAGAGTTTGACTCTATCACTCTATTTCCTCTTGACAATTGTCACTTGCTGTTAAATAATGAATTTATTCTCCACATCCTTCACTTTAAGCACTCATGCTTCTACAGAAGAAGGATATTTCTGTAGTCAGTTTTTTAGTGGGTTTTCAAAAGTGTCTTTAAAAAAAACAACCACCTTTCTTTCTCAGTATTAAGGGAAAAGATCAGGCTGACCCATTATTTATCCAGTTAGAGTTTTTAGTTTTGTCATTACAAATTATGTTATTTGGTTTCTATTCCTTGCTCTAGTTAAGAAGTTTAGGCTGATTTAACATATTATAAATTTACCAGTGCTTCTACTTCTGCTTATTTTTTGCTTTCTTTTAAACATCATAAAATAATGTGAGAAGAATAAAAATCTCAAAAATGTTTCAACTGCTATGTAATGAAACTACTTTCTCCATATACTTAATACTGGTGATGTAAATAAAACTGATTTTTTATAAAGAAAAAGCTCAAATGTAGATGTTGTTTCTGTGTTTTTTTAACTATATATATACAGTTAAATCATGTAACCTTCTGGAGAATGTATAAATTTAAAACAATAATTTATATTTACCTTCACAAATAATTGTTGAAGTATTTTGCAAAATCTAAAAGTATTTACATATTCAAGGTAAAAGTATTTGCTATGGTTTTCTCATTTCTTGTTCTAATAGAATTGATCCCTTTTCCTGTTCTATTAGGAACTTTTTCAGTCTTTATATTTGATTTTCATATGTAAGAATTTTGCAGTGACATATTGCTAAAGTGTGTTTTCTGACAGTGCAAAGAAACACTGGTGTTTGATCTTTATCAAATACATTTCTGAGGATCAATTTAGATTTAAGGAAGTGTTGCACCAGATAAACAAATGTCCCTTTTATCAATGACTTTATTAACAGAACTGTCCTACAGGTTTGTCTCTAAAACACTTGAATTCCTCTTTAATCAGCAAAACAAAATATCAGTAGTTTAGTCATCTGTCATAGAATTCAATATTGGATTGACTTTGAATCATTACTTGCCAAAGGCTTAGTTGACTGAATCACCTGGTATTTTGCTCTGCCACACATGTTAACTACACATTTCTGTAGGCTCTATACTGACTGAAAACAGTGAGCAATGTGAAGGGACCATTTTATTTCAGTTCGAAGAGAAACGCTTTTATCACCACCACTTTCTAAAATATATATGCAAGTCAGATTAAAACCTGGGTCATTCCTGGGAAGAAGAAAGTAGTATTTGAACTAGAAAGAATTCAAAGGGACTCTTTGGAGGAGAGGTAGTCTGTGTTTTACAATCATCTGATTAACTTTCAAAACATCCCTTTGAGTGAGATGTTGGTATGCCCATTTTCCAAATGAAGGAGTTAAGACTCCAAGACACTAAAAAGCTTATATACAGTGTGTGGACTATGATAGGCAGAATGGTCCCCCGGGATATCCATGCTCTAATTCTCAGAACATATGAATATGTTATGTTACATGATAAAGAAGACTTTGCAGATGTAATTCAGGTCACCAACCTTAAAACATGGAGATTATCCTGAATTATCTTGACATGCACAATCTAATCCTATGAGTACTTAAAAGAAAAAAAAAAAAAACTATCTGGCTAGAGGCAGGAGAGAAGAAAGAGAAGTTAGGCAGATATAAAGCATATATCATTATATCATGGCACTCATATAGACTTCTTACCGGCATTTAACATATTCCCTGTAATACTGCAATTATGAATTTCCATAATTTTATCTTTCTTCCTAAAATGAAAATGATTTATGTAAAAAAGAACACCTTATTCAAAACTTTATGATCTGTAGTATTAGTTAAAATTTCAATTCAGTAGATAGACATGTGTATAATTATTTGTTTAAAAATATTCTACTCTTGGGGCATTTAGATGGCTCAGTCATTAAGTGTCTGCCTTTGGCTCAGGTCATGATCCCAGGGTCCTAAGATTGAACCCCACATGGAGCTCGCTGCTAGACAGGAAGACTGCTTCTCCCTCTCCGCCTCCCCTTGCTTGTGTTCCCTCTTTTGTTGTCTCTCTCTGTCAAATAAATAAATAAAATCTTAAAATATACATTTATATGTATATACATGTATATATATACACTTGAAAAAGTGAGAGTAGAAATACATATATATGTGTATATGTGTATATATATACATGTGTATATATATAACCAGATAAATATATATACATATATATGTATTTCTACTCTCACTTTTTCAATCAGTGTAACAAATATTCATTTGAACGTCCTAATCATGTTTTGGCAATATGTTATATTAAAATATTATTATCAACTAATAAAAGTGATATAGAGAATACACCCCCCATACATTCATATGTATATATGTGTGTAAATGCATATATATAGAGAGAGAGAGAGAGAAGAGAAGTGAGAAGAGAATGATTGATGGATCAATTGAGTGAGATCATGAGTATACAGTTTTTAGATCTGAGAAACAGTTTATTCTTCATAGAATTGCATCCTGTGTCAGTTCCCCACGTTTCAAATCCCCACAGAGTGACATGAATGAGGATCATATTTCACCAGCACATGTAGTTGGTTTACATTATAGTAGAATTACCCCAAAATTATGAGACTAAGAGCTTATATAGGTGCTGCCAACACATCTGTCTCCTTCCCCAGGCCCCCACATAAAGACTTAAACACTCTGAAATATTAAAAAAAAATCCTCTCCAGGGAGGGACAGAGGGAAAGTCTTTATCCTTATTTATTCTACTGGAATGGAAGCAAATGCCTCTGGGTAGACATCTTTAAACTTCTAGCTTTCCAGACCTTTGCTATTCAGTCATTTTTCTTGATTAGAAGTCTTCAACCATGCAAATCATGAAATATTCATAGAAAATTCTCTTTCAACACACTCATTCTGAAAATCAGTAAACATGTCCAATTATTGCTTGTAAAACTAATGAGATCACCATATCCATTCTACATGCTCCCCATCCCCCCATTGTTTTCCTAGTTTGAATACTCTTCTAAATCTCCACATCCAAGCTTACTATTTGCTCTGGATTTTCAGCATACTAATTTTATACATCATACCCTCACTATAATGTGATAACTGATATAAAGAATTAATCACATAAATATGGGTTTGCTTACTCCTGGGTTTAGGGAAAGATTTCAGATCTCAATTGTTGAGAGTTCTGAGTGCTCTTCTGAACTATTAAAAACCATACTAGGTCCAGCTACAGTCTGGTTCTTCCTGGAAGTGATATCTTTTTTTTTTTTTTTTAAAGATTTTATTTATTTATTTGACAGAGATCACAAGCAGGCAGAGAGGCAGGCAGAGAGAGAGGAGGAAGCAGGCTCCCTGCTGAGCAGAGAGCCCGATGCGGGCCTCGATCCCAGGACCCTGAGATCATGACCTGAGCCGAAGGCAGCGGCTTAACCCACTGAGCCACCCAGGCGCCCTGGAAGTGATATCTTCTCCAAGTTAAATATTGGCATGGATGGTTATGGATCCTATAACTAGCCAGAAATTCTAGGAAGTGATCCCAAAAATCTCCAGGTGATGGATACCTGTTTTATTGTCATTGTCTGACTCTATAGGGTTAGGAGCAAACAGCATTAAAGGATAAACAGAATCATCTCCAGAATTTTTAAGACTGTAAATTTTATTGCCTATGAAAATCTCCTTTCTATTTCTAGAAATTACTTATTTAAAATAAGCTAAAAACTTCAATCTACCTATATCAGTCAGGGTGTCCAGAATTCATACACGTTTGTGTATGCATGTACAGGTATATGCGTGCATATATACATATGAATATATTTAGGGACTTTATACATCTATATGTGTATATAATTATATATGTAATGCACATATATTAGCATGCTTAAAGCATACAAACATATATATGCATATAAACACACATGTAGAAGAGGAGAAGATTAATTTCAAGGAATTGCATGATTGTGGGGGCTGGCCAGTCACAAAGCTGGAAACTTTTGAGTGGGAACTGGTACCACAGTCTTGAGACAGAATTTTTTCTTCCCCATGGAAATCTTGGTTTTTGTTTCTTAAGAACTTCAACTGATCAGATAAGGTCCAGCCACATTATGAAGTATAATCTCCTTTACTTAGAGCCAACTGATTATAGGTTTTAACCATATATACAAGATACCTTCACAGCAACAACTAGATTGATGTTTAATTGAATATTATATATAGCCCAGCAAAATTGATACCTGAAAGTTACAATTACATTTGTGAATGTAGCCTGGGTAGAAGCCTTATTGAAAGTCAATGCATTGTCTATCTGAATTATCTATTTCATGATGCTATATATATATTTTTTTTGTTGACTTATGGTTGGTATTGTTAAAAACAGAGATAACAATCTGATTCCAAACAAGGGGCTACATTTGCAAATTATGCTGTTGTGTACCACTGTGTCCTGCTCTCTGTATGTGCTACATTTAGGTTGATGGGATATCATCCAAAAAAACAAAATAAAACAAAACAAAACCTCTCTCTGCCAAATAAGAAACATAATAATGTGAGTTTGAACTCCATTAAAAACTGAATGCTTATTTTTATTTATAAGCCATGCATTCATCAATGCAATTCAACAAATATGGCAAGTAGTGGCCAATGTACACATATCTAATATTTTGGAAGTAGAGTCAAGATGGGTAAAAATTGAAAACTGATCCTTACAACAATTTTATACTACTTGATTGGACAAAAAGTTTATACTTTTAAAAAATATTTTTCTTTCATTAAAAATAATATAGTATTTAAAATGGAAAAGTCAGAATTTTTAGTCATTTCTTAGCTTTGAACATGAAAAACTTCTTAGCAATGACACAATCTTTTTAGTATAAATTATTTAATATTAGATATGTATTTGAAATGCAAGAGAGGGACATTTTACTATCATATACTTCACTTCTACTTAATATTGTGAATCACAGTATTTGTTCCACAGAAGAGTTGATAAAGCTTAAATTAATGCTCTACTTTATAAGTACTTGTAGCCTTCCTTTTCTATGTTCTATTAATTTTAATAATTCAAATGCCCATTTATCACAGTCTTATGCTCCCTAATATTATTACCTGTTAGTCATCTTGATAAAGATTTAGTAAATTTTTCATTTTATAGTTTTATCTAAAACTTAGTTACTGACCATAAAATTAAATATATATCTTTCCCCAGAAAAGGCCCATTAGGTTAGGACATATATATCTATATAGTGATGCACTATTACTACATGAAGTTTGCAGTTTATAATAATCATACAAAAGCCAATAATGCATAAAGACCAATGTACTTTTCCTGTATTTTATTAAACAATCAAACTATAACATAAAATTTCGTTTAAAAAAAAAGATTAGTTTCTACCTTCTGGGAAAATGTACATCTAAGAACAATACAGATGAATGAAATTTTAAATACCAATTACCATTCGATATAGTCCTTCATTGTAAAAAGCTTTACAGCACTTTTTTCTTCCATTCCCAAAATGAGGTAATTATATTAAGAATGATGATAAAAGGATGATGGATTCCTGTCATAATCCAAGAGATTCCCCATTGGTGCTTAACTCAGTAAAATGACTGAACCTCCTCTGCACCAAACTGCACTAATGATATCTCTAGAGTGGGTCCTTGGGCTCTGAGAATTCTTCTGTCAAGCAAAAAATGGAAGGAACATATACTTGGCTGTTGTATGTCATGTAAGTGAAAGTAAATATCTCATGACCTGTTTTCTTTATTGTTTTTTCTGTTGCGGATTACAGCACTTAGGAATACAATAAAAAGCCTATCTATCCTATAATTAGAATGTGTTTTAAATCTTTAAAATTAGTAATCTCTTTGCAAGTCTCTACACAGGATCTAATCCTCTAATTTGCAATCTACTCATAGATAGAGTTGGTAAAAGGGGGATGGATAATCACAGAAGACAGAAGAGAGTAGAATCTAGGTCTGGAAAATCCAGCTGATCCCCCATGCTTTGTTCTGAATAACTTCCTTTTTCAAATTTAGAATACCTGGAATATATGTCCATTTTTGTAATGTAGATATGTAAGTTAAATACTCTCTTCTCCTCAGAAAGTGTGGTGAGTTAACAAATTATTATTGTCTTAGGTCATGTTTCCCAGAAGTATACCCTGGAACAAAAATTCATGTGTAAGTGATTTATTCAGGAAGTACTTCTAGAAGGAACCATAAAGGTTCCTTTAGAGAACAAAACTCCATGTCTATAAACAGAAAACATGGCCTGTGGAAAGTAGAAACTACAGAGGAAGAAAAACTGGTTTGTGGGAGAGAAGAGCCATGGGCACTGCAAAGAGAAGGGATCCCTGATCAGGGAAAGAGTAGCAAGAGAAAATAAAATAGAGAAAGAGTGAAGGAGGGAAAAAAAAAGAGTGAAAACATACACAGGGGACTATATAAGAACACTATTCCCTAATACCATAGGTGTCAATACCTTCAAGATTTTATAAATGATGGAATACAGAATCTGAAGTGTCAGAGGTCAGCACTATTACCAGGGTCAGGACTGACAGTGCTCTGATGGGGAAGGAGGGCCTAGTCCTGAGAGCAGGCAGCTGAGGATACCCTGGGTTCCAGGGGGAGAAACAGTTTCCCTGCTTGTAGTGCATTTGGTTGAAGTGATACAACCACTCTGAGGTCAAAACACCCTTCAGGCACCATTGAGCTACCCCATTCACTAGTATAAGAACAAAGACACCAACTGAAGGCAGCAAACCCTGGTGTGGCCTGTGTGTTGTTATTACACTTAGCTCTGAACTGCTGTGCTGCATGGTCACACAACTACTTTCTAGGACAAGCCAGCACCAGCCACAGTTCAGTGAGACCCTCCCCCAGAGGATCAGCATTGGTGCATGCTGCAGGAGTCTCTGAAGTGTGGAGTTCTGAGGCATGGCTGGGCCTGGATAAAACACTACTGCACTGTCTGGCAGGAAGACAATCAGTCAAAGACAGGGTCAATGTAAGAATCTAAGGGAAGCGGGGGGCATAAGAGGGGTGATTGTGCGTCTACAAGGGCTTCTTAAAGAGTGGCCCAGGGGAGCGGCACCTGAGTGGCTCAGTCCTTAAGCAGCTATCTTCAGCTCAGGTCATGATCTCAGGGTACTGGGATTGAGCCCTGCATCTGTCTCCCTGCTTGGTGGGAAGCCTGCTTCTCACTCTCCCACTCCCCCTGCTTGTGTTCCCTCTCTCACTATGTCTTTCTCTGTCAAATAAATAAATAAAATCTTAAAAAAAAAAAAAAAAAAGTGGGCCATGGGAGCATCCTGCTCTGGAGATGAGAGCGAGGCACAAAGTCACTTTTACCTCTTGCCCACTAGCACTAATCAATCCCAGTAAGCTAAAGGGCACCACCAAATGGAGAATGGAGCCACTATATCAAGCATCAAACCCCACTCTCCCACCTCTAACCACCTTCAACTCCCCAAACCTGGCAGGCACACATGCACTAGGGCAAATTCATCTGAGAATCAGAGCAGCAGGTCCCTGTCCCAGAAGACCAGCACAAACACCTCATTCATACCAACCAAGTCTAATGATCATAGAATGCTTCAAAATTTCAAGAGCTCTAGGTGAAACAGGATTTAGCTTCCTTTGAGTCTTGTTTGTGTTATTTTGTTTTTGTTTCTCTTGTTTTCTGGGATACAGAAAGAACAATTTTTATTTTTTTCTTTAATTTTTAATTTTTAGTTTTTTTTTTTCTATTAAGCTTCTTTTAGTGAAATATAACACACCTAGGATCTAGCTTCCTTCCTTCCTTTATTTATTTATTTATTTATTTATGGTTTTTAAATTTAAATTTATTTTATTTTAATTGTGTTTTTCCTCCAAAATGACAAGACAAAGGAATTCACCACAAAAGAAAGAACAGGAAGGAATTATGGTCAGGGATTTAATCAATACAGATGTAAGTAAGATGTCTGAACTAGAATTTAAAACAACACTTAAAAGGATACTAGTCAGGCTTGTAAAAAACCATAGAAAACACTAGAGAATCCTTTACTGCAGCAATAAAAGAACTAAAATCTAGTCTTGTGGAAATTGAAAAGGCTTTAACTGAGATGTAAATCCAAATGGATGTCATAGAATGAAGATGGATAAAACACAGGAATGAATCAGTGGTACAGAAAAAAAAAATTATGGAAAATAATGAAGTTGAAAAGAGGAAAACAAAGGTAATAGATCTTAAAGAGATAGACTTTGGGAAATCAGTGACATACTAAGATGGAATAGCATTCATACCAAAGGAGTTCCAGAAGATGAAGAGAGAGAAAAGGGGGCAGAAGTTTTATCTGAGCAAATCATAGCTGATAACTTCTCTAATCTGGGGAAGGACACAGATATCAAAATCCAAGAAGCACAGAGAACTCCCACTAAATTCAACAAAAGTTGGCTATTGCCAAGGCATATCATAGTCAATTTCATGAAACACACAGACAAGGAAGAATCCCAGAAGCAGCAAGGGAAAAAGTCCTTAACCTACAAGGGAAGACAGATTAGGTTCAAAGAAGATCTGTCCACAGAAACTTGATAGGCCAGAAAAAAATGGCAAGATTCAACACGCTAAATGGGAAAAATATGCGGTCAAGAATACTTTATCCAGTAAGACTATCATTCAGAATAGAAGGAGACATAAAAAGTTTCCTATAGAAACAAAAACTAAAGGAGTTCATGGCACCTAAACCAGCTCTGCAAGAAATATTAAAGGGGAATCTTTGAGTGAAAAAAAGGCCAAAAGCAACAAAGAACAGAAAAATAGAAAGGAACAGAAAACATCATGAGAAACACCAATTTTATAGGTAACACAAGGACATTAAATTCATATCTTTCAATAATCACTCTGAATGTAAATGGACTTAGTGCTCCAACCAAAATCCATTCTAGGATACTAGAATGGATTAAAAAAAAAGAGAGAGAGAGAGAGAGAGAAAGAGAGACCGATCTATATGCTGATTACAAATTAATGACCTAAAGACATCAGCAGATTGAAAGGGAAGGGATGGAGAACCATCTATCATGCTAATGTACACCAAAAGAAAACCAGAGTAGCCATAGTTTTATCAGACAAAGTAGATTTTAAAATAAAGACTGCAACAAGAGATGAAGAAAGGCATTATAACATTATTAAGAGGTCAATACAGAAGAAGATGAAACAATTGTAAATATTTATGCCCTCAACTTGGGAGAACTCAGATAGAATAATTAGTTAATAATAAACATAAAAGAACTCATTGATAACAATGCAATAATAGTAAGGGACTTTAACACCCTTTACAGCAATGGATATATCATTTAAGCAGAAAATCAACAAGGAAACAATGGCCTTGAATGATACAGAGGACTCAATGGATTTAACAGATATATTCAGATCACTGCATTTTAAAGCAGCAGAATACTTTTTTTTTTTTTTTTTTTTTTTTTTTTTTTTTTTTTGTGAGTGCAAATGGGACATTCTCTGTAATAAATCACATACTGGGTCTCAAATCACCCCTCAACAAGTACAAAAACACTGAGTTCATACCTTCATATTTCCAGACCACAGTGCTATGAAACTTAAGGTAAACCACAAGAAAAAAAATTGTAAATACCACAAATATATGAAGATTAGAGAACATCTTACAAAGAATGAACGGATTAACCAGAAAATTAAAGAGAAAATTTAAAAAGACATGGAAGCCAATGAAAATGAAAACATGACATTCCAAACCTTTGGGATGCAGCAAAGGCAGTCTTACAAGAGAAATATATTGCAGTACAGGTTACGTTAAGAAGCAAGAAAAGTCTCAAATATGCAAGCTAACTTTACACCTAAAGGACTGAGAAAAGGAATAGCAAATAAAGCCCAAAGCCCACAGAAGAAGGGAATAATAAAGAAGAGAACAGAAATAAATGATGTAGAAACAAACAAACAAACAAACAAAAAACAGTAGAACAGATTCGTGAAACCAAGAGCTGGTTCTTTGAAACAATTAATAAAATTGATATACCCCTAGTCAGACTTATAAAAAGAAATAAAGACGGGACCTAAACAAATAAAATCATGAATGAAAGGGAGAGATCACAACACCACCATAGAAATACAAACAATTATAAGAAATTATTACAAAAAATGATATGCCAACAAACTGGGCAATCTGGAAGAAATAGATAACTTCCTAGAGACATACCAACTCCCAGATCTGAAACAGGATGAAAGATAAAATTTGAACAGAATGACAACCAGCAAAGAAATTGAAACAGTAATCAAAAATCTCCAAAAAACAAAAGTCCGGGCAGGGACAGAAGTCCTGGCCTTCCAAGGAAATTCTACCAAATATTTAAAGAAAATTAATACCTGTTATTTTCAAACCGTTCCAAAAAATAGAAATGAAAGGAAAACTTCCAAAATCATTCTACTTGGCCAGCATTATCTTGATTTGAAAACCAGACAAAGACCTCAATAATAGGAGAATTAAAGGCCAATGTCCCTGATGATAATGTATTGGGTCAAGATTCAGGGGTTAGAGATTTGGACTGGGCTCAGCTGAGTGTTTTTTGTTGTTGTTGTTGTTGTTCTTGTTCTTGTTCTTGTTCTTGTTGTTGGCTCCATCTGCTGACAGGTCATCTCTTGTCTGATTGAACTAAAATGGTTTTATTCACATGTCTGACAGTTGGTCCTGGCTCTTGGGTAGGGTGCTTTGGTCATGTGTCTCCAGCAGCCTAATCTACCTTTATTTATATGGCAATGTTTGCAAGATCCTCAGGAAGAACAAGAGAGTACATGCCACAGAGCACAAGCACTTTTCACTCTTCTGTCTGCAGCAAATCTGCTAATGTCCTATAGGTCAAAGCAAATTACGTAATCAAGCCAGAATAAATGTATGTGGAGTTTATCCAAGGGCAGATACAGGGAGGAACAAATCACTGTAGGTCATTATTGCAACAATCCCCTACAGGTAAAATCACAAAGACTACAAAGTGAAATGGAAACCTTGAACTGTAAGGTATAAATTAGAGTTGTCCTGTCTTGACACAAGGGGTTTGGGCTTCCAAATTCTTGTACCAGTTAAGTCTTGGCCCAGGGGAGTTTAAGCAGGTTCTTGCAGCTATCTTCTAGTACTGGCAAAGCATGTCCTCTCATGTTGGCTCTTGCAAGTGATAGCATGCATGGGATGCAGAAAGGGCTATTAGTGGGACAAAGGGGACAGGGATCACAGAGAGCAAAGAGGTATTTGTAGGAATCTGGACTGACTGAGCACCAACATTGTCTGCTATAATATCCTATTCTACTGCTCAGATTCAATAATGTTGATTAATTAATTCATGGATTAGCTGTCACTGGGTCTTCAAGATGGTGGTTTTCTGAGAGAAGTATACAGAGGAAGGATTTAGTGGGATGAATCCCAAAAATGGTCCTTAGCATAACCTATGTTCAGTACCTCTTTTCTCTAAAATCTAGTCTAAATCACCCTTTCCTTTACCTAGCCCCCTACAGATCTAGATCGATTTATCTGGTGGCATGATCTAAACGTTCATAGTTCTAAGGGACCTGAGCTCCTGATTATCTCTTTTAGTCAGACTGTGGTTGCTCTAATTACTTATTCGTAGTTAAAACTGTGCATGTGAGTACGCTTAGAGGTCTCTGGATTCTGAAAATATCTCTTCCTTCTCCCATTATGAAGCATCAAATTATCTCCTCACAAGGATCAATGTGAATTGTTCCTGCCAGCATAGCAAATCCTTTTTTTGACTGTTGATTTCTAAAGTTTGGGGTACAATGAAATAGCAGCTGTAGCTTTTGGCTTGATGGGAGTTTTATAACATTCTCATAAAATATTGTCCCTCTGGGAATTTAGATCTCTAGACCTATTTTCAACATTTTGAGGAACCTCCATGCTGTTTTCCAGAGTGGTTGCACCAGCTTGCATTCCCACCAACAGTGTAGGAGGGTTCCCCTTTCTCCGCATCCTCGCCAGCATCTGTCATTTCCTGACTTGTTGATTTTAGCCATTCTGACTGGTGTGAGGTGATATCTCATTGTGGTTTTGATTTGTATTTCCCTGATGCCGAGTGATATGGAGCACTTTTTCATGTGTCTGTTGGCCATCTGGATGTCTTCTTTGCAGAAACGTCTGTTCATGTCCTCTGCCCATTTCTTGATTGGATTATTTGTTCTTTGGGTGTTGAGTTTGTTAAGTTCTTTATAGATTTTGGACACTAGTCCTTTATCTGATATGTCGTTTGCAAATATCTTCTCCCATTCTGTCAGTTGTCTTTTGGTTTTGTTAACTGTTTCCTTTGCTGTGCAAAAGCTTTTGATTTTGATGAAATCCCAAAAGTTCATTTTTGCCCTTGCTTCCCTGCCCTATGACCCAGCAATTGCACTACTGGGAATTTACCCTAAAGATACAAACGTAGTGATCCAAAGGGGCACGTGCACCCGAATGTTTATAGCAGCAATGTCCACAATAGCCAAACTATGGAAAGAACCTAGATGTCCATCAACAGATGAATGGATCAAGAAGATGTGGTATATATACACAATGGAATACTATGCAGCCATCAAAAGAAACGAAATCTTGCCATTTGCGACAACATGGATGGAACTAGAGCGTATCATGCTTAGCGAAATAAGTCAAGCGGAGAAAGACAACTATCATATGATCTCCCTGATATGAGGGAGTGGTGATGCAACATGGGGGCTTAAGTGGGTAGGAAAAGAATCCATGAAACAAGATGGGATAGGGAGGGAGACAAACCATAAGTGACTCTTAATCTCACGAAACAAACTGTGGGTTGCTGGGGGGAGGGGTGTTGGGAGAAGGGGGGTAGGGTTATGGACATTGGGGAGGGTATGTGCTTTTGGGTAAATTGGAAGGGGAGATGAACCATGAGAGACTATGGACTCTGAAAAACAATCTGAGGGGTTTGAAGTGGCGGGGGGGTGGGAGGTTGGGGTACCAGGTGGTGGGTATTATAGAAGGCACGGCTTGCATGGAGCACTGGGTGTGGTGAAAAAATAATGAATACTGTTTTTCTGAAAATAAATAAATTGGAAAAAAAAAAAAAAAGATCTCTAGACCTAAGTGACCTAGATATGAAAATCAGAAGCATAAATTCCCAGTGTGGCTCAATGGGAGTGATGGTGTATAGTTACCACTCCTTGTATTCCTTGATTTTCAGTCCATATGGTCTAGCTATAGTCTTGATAGTGGTTGGTTCGGGGTATATGCCACATTTTAAAGGACAGATTCTCATTTGGACACAGGTTTATCTTCAAGCTGGTGACTTAGCTACACCTTTTTTTTTTTTTTCCTTTTTTAGCCCATTTTAGTGTCGCCCTCGGCCCGCAAGAACGACAACCAGCCTGGCATGGTGTTAATGCTTCGTCTCTTTATTTCGACAACTTTCTTAGCTTGTATGTGTCAGGGTGACCAATAAGGGGCCAAACAATGGGGAGAGCCAATGAGAGTCCTGTTATTATACTGAGTAAATTTGAAACAGCCAATGACTATGTCCTCCTTCAGGTGGGCTTCACCAGAAATTTCGGTGTTTAGTTGCAGCGTATTTTGCTGGCAGTGAGCCAAGCGCCATCTTGTAATGGCGGGGACTTTCCCGGCCGGAGGCGGTCCCCGACATCTCCCCCTTTTTTGTTTTATGGCGGAGATCGTGCCTGTCTTAGGTTGTCAGTAGCAGAAAACATCCTTACCCGTCATCAGACACAAGATATCGATGATCTCTGTCCTGTCTTAGGTTGGTATGTTTCTCTACTGATCTTACCCGTCTTTGACTACCGATCTAGCATGCTTAGCCATATCTGGGGAGATGTTCCAGCCTCTATTGACATAAGGGCTTGTACTATAGCTCGGCTCTGCTCTCGCTGCTGTGTTCTCCATTGGCGAACTTTTCTGAATAGAAGCAGAATGCCAATAAGAAGGAGGACAAGAAGACCAATTGTGCCAGCCCATTGTTTGGTAAACTGGAACATATTGCTGGATGTTTGAAATAGCTCTGGGAGGGAAGCTGGTTGCACACGCATACTCATGTGAAATTTTGAAAATCGTCAGACCAAGCACCCTGCAAATACTGGGAGAGCTGTCGGGAGACATTCTGTAAGTTACTCATATTAGCATAGGCTATGGGAGTTACACAAATTGCCGGGAAGGGTGCTATACATCCCAGTCCCAATAGGGCCCCCAATATGTCCACTTGTTCTTGAACCAAATCCACTCTCTGGTTGACTATCAGGATTCCTGCTTGCAGATGTGCATTGATCTGGGTCTGTGTTCGAAGGGCAGCCACCGTTCCTGCTGCAAGGGTGTTCACAGCTTCCGCAGTGGGTCTAGTTGCAGCAAGCGAGACTGCTGCTGCCGTGGCAGCTGCTGTAGATATAGCCAATGCTGTCACAATGGCGGCTGTGATACCAAAGTCTCTCTTCTTTCTGGATAGCACCATCGGTAACTTGTCCTCTGGAATGAAAACTGGGATAGGAGTAGGGATATGCATAATCACAGCCAGCTTGAAGGCCGTGACATTTCAGCACTGGGAAAGATAGCAATTAAATAATATTATTGGGACAAGACACATTAACTGTTGTCTCAAAGGTACCAGAGTCATTTTGTTTATAAGAACAGTTGAGGAATTTGCCACCATTTAACGTGGACACTGCTGAGATATAAGTACATGCTCCTAACAAGTTACAGACCTGCCATGCATCAAAGGGAGAGAAGGGAATATGAGAAAAGAATTAGTCACTGGTAAAGGATATAGCCATGCTTTAACCACTGCTCACAGCTCTCTGGCTTGAGTCTGCCGCAGGAGGTGTAGCATCCCCAGCGTTATCATCAGCATCTTCAGCATCATGACTGGTGTTCGGAGGCAAGGCTGCACGCACCAGCCGCTCTGGGATCCAAATTGGAGCCTCTTTTTCCTGTGGAAAAACACATACAGACCCCCTACTCCATACTAACACTGGATCTGGTCCATTCCACTTTCCTGTGAGGATGTCCTTCCAAAGTACTAAAGGCTTAGGGGGAGCAGCAGCAGCACTTGCATGTCTGTCTGCAGCTGATTTACCTGTTTTATCCAACGTTAAAAAGTTCAAAATAAAGAGAATGGTGTTGAGCTTATCTTTAGGGGACCTGAAGGTGTCCCCTCTTCCCCCTTTTTGTTTATAAAGCGCATTTTTTATTGTAAGATGCGCGCGCTCCACAATACTCTGTCCTTGTGGGTTATAGGGTATTCCTTTTTTTTTTTTTTTAAAGATTTTATTTATTTATTTATTTGACAGAGAGAGATCACAAGTAGGCAGAGAGGCAGGCAGAGAGAGAGAGAGAGGAGGAAGCAGGC
Source organism: Neogale vison (assembly GCF_020171115.1). NCBI lineage: Eukaryota > Metazoa > Chordata > Mammalia > Carnivora > Mustelidae > Neogale > Neogale vison. The sequence continues at coordinate 80,742,866 of NC_058101.1, read as the reverse complement.
TCTCTGCTCAGCAGGGAGCCCGATGCGGGACTCGATCCCAGGACCCTGAGATCATGACCTGAGCCGAAGGCAGCGGCTTAACCCACTGAGCCACCCAGGCACCCGGGTCCTCAATGGCAAAGACAAATTCTCCTCTGGTTAAGGAGTCTGCTAACCGATTACCTTGTGTCAGGGGGCCTGGTAAGGTTGTATGAGCTCTTATGTGGCCAACATAAAATGGAACCTTCCTGTCCCAAACTAATGTTTGGATTTCTTGTAATGCCTTAGAGATAGTAGACCTGGCATTAATAGAACCCACATTTTCAATGATAGAGACAGCTTGCACCACATATCTACTATCTGATAAAAGGTTGAAGGGTTCTTGATGAAACATTTGAAATGCTTTTATCACTGTGAGCAGCTCGGTTTCTTGGGGAGAGGAGCTTTGAAATAGGAAGGTCCAACTCTCTTCTTTGGTAACTATAGCTCCTACTCCTTGTAAACCTTGAGTGATAGCTGCAGCCATAACCTGCCCTTGAATAACACTGTCATTGATATCCCTGCAAACTTTAATATATGTACTCAAGTCTTTGCTTTTCCAAGGTCTGATGGCTTCTTTACACCACTTATTAGCTTGCTCATAAGCCAGCTGTTTTATCAATGGCATGGCTGCCTCTACCTCCCCAAATATTCGACCAGCTGTTTGCATCAGCCTCGCTACAAAATCAGCATATGCCTCATTTGGTCCTTGTATTACCTTAGACAGCTGACCCTGTAAATCCCCACTGCCTTGAATGGTTTTCCATGCTTTAGTGGCCGCCGCAGCTATTTGCAGATACACTGCAGGGTTGTATTGTATTTGGGCCTGCTTTCCCATGTACGGTCCCATTCCCATTAACATTTCTAGGTCCCACTGAGGATTTCCAGCCGCTGCATTACGGCGGGCAGTGTCCTGTGAGTATTCTTGCCAGGCTGTTTTCCATACTAGATATTGCCCTCCTGACAAGGTTGCGCGGGCTAGATTACCCCAGTCTTCAGGGACTAAGTTCATTCCCGCTATGGTCTCCAACAAAGATACTGTAAAGGCTGCCTGAGGGCCATACTGCATGACTGCTTCCTTTAATTGCTTAACTAGTTTAAAATCAAGAGGCTGATGATACCGCTGGTTGTTCTGGTCCTCTAAAACCGGAAAGGCGGAGGTCAGGTCATGATCTCTCCAGCTCGAAGCCCTGCCACTACCGCATGTGGTGCAGCAGCTTCAAGCTCCTTGGCACGCCATAGGATTATACGGCGGAGGGGCACTAGGCGTTGCTGGAATCGACAGTTTCAACTGTTCAAACTTGGAGTACATTTTACGGTCTAACTTTTCCCCTGACATTTCTTCTTCCTCTTCACTAGAACTACCCCCCTCTGAGGCACAAGAAGACCACTCTTTAGATACTTCAGATCCCATTATGAACACAAAGACAACAGACGCAGACGTTAAAGACACTAACCAACACATTGACTTTTTACACGCATATACTTCAGTCGACCTTTACTCCCCGCTTTACCGCGGAAGAAAATCCCGGCTCTATGGCCGCCCACTTCTTATTGCGGTCTTGTACAAGATTCCCACCACTTTAATCGTATTCCCTTAAGAAAATCCCGGCTCTATGGCCGCCCGCTTCTTATTGCGGTCTTGTACAAGATTGCCACCACTTTAATTGTGGTTCCTTCACCGCTTACCTGCGGTTTTTCTCCTTGCAAGGTTTACTTACTCGTTAACTATTCCCGGGTCTTGGCACCATTTGTCGCCCTCGGCCCGCAAGAACGACAACCAGCCTGGCATGGTGTTAATGCTTCGTCTCTTTATTTCGACAACTTTCTTAGCTTGTATGTGTCAGGGTGACCAATAAGGGGCCAAACAATGGGGAGAGCCAATGAGAGTCCTGTTATTATACTGAGTAAATTTGAAACAGCCAATGACTATGTCCTCCTTCAGGTGGGCTTCACCAGAAAGTTCGGTGTTTAGTTGCAGCGTATTTTGCTGGCAGTGAGCCAAGCGCCATCTTGTAATGGCGGGGACTTTCCCGGCCGGAGGCGGTCCCCGACATTTTAGCACTCCAAGAAGATACATCAGGGCACCTGGGTGGCCTCTGCCTTCAGCTCAAGTCATGATCCCAGCACCTGGGATCGAGCCCCACTTCGGGCTCTCTGCTCAGCGGGGAGCCTGCTTCCCTTCCTTTCTCTCTGCCTGCCTCTGTCTACTTGTTATCTCTGTCTGTCAAATAAATAAATAAAATCTTAAAAAAATAAGAAGATATATCTTCTGTATCTGGTAATACCAATGAATGACTTGGAAAGGTGTCCATATTTGCTCCTCTCTTATCTTAAATTAGTCCCTTTTATCCAAGAAAAGCTCTGTAGAATCTCTTGATATATCACACACTATATGAGCCAACAGATATTGATAGGGCCAAGGCTGTGTGAGTGAAACTATTCCTAATTTTCCTAAGGAAAACTTTGGCCCATTAAGCATTGCCAAGATCCTTATAGGAAAGTTTTTCCGCTGGCCACTTTGAACTGGTTGCAGATTATAATAATTAAATCTATCTTATTTTTGGCCTTAAACGCTGCCACCCGGTTTCTGGATTTCCAGAATACTATCATCTTTTTTGACACTAAGGAGCCCAGTTGTAAACAGTATGTCTTACTGTCAGCACCAGACTGAAAAATAACAGCTACTACTGGGCTTCTCTATGATGCATTCTTTATCACTGTTAAATATAGTATCCTCTGTCTCTCTCAAGGATTATGGTCATCAGAGGGAGGTGTAGTGCTGATTTGGGGTCTTGTATAACAGATTCTTTCTATCAAGCTTACTTCTGTGTGCCTTGGGAATCTTCTCAATATTCTGCCAAGAAAAGTCTGACATCTCTACGTTATTTAATATAAACCACCATTTTTTCCCTGAGATTCACAGACATTCCAGGAGCATATTGAAACCTGTTCCAGGAGCCTTTCCTGAGTGTTAAATTCTGAATCATGACAAAGTGTTCCCATATTTAAAAACCCTCCATTATTTAGCTTCATAGTCTGCTCCTATAGGACTAGGTCCCAGAAGATCTATCTCAGGTGTGGTTCCATAGTTCATACTGGTACATAACAGCTTTGTTCTTAAGCTCCTTTGGTGATTGATCCCTCTTGGCTCTTAGTATAAGAAAGAACCCTTAGACCGGGTGAGGCCAAGACTTAGTTGAACAGGGCACTATTATTTCTGAACAAGGGGAAGCACGCCAATTCTATGGGCCCAGAATGTTGAGAAAAACAGGGATCCAAGACTCTGAAGCACATCCCACTAAATGTCTCCATCTGAAATGTCGGAAGACTTAAGATACAAAGGCAGTCCTTTCTGAGGATCTTCTTTCCTATCATTAGATCTTGGCTTGGTAAGGAGAACAATCTGTTCTTGGGCTGTATGATATGAAGATCTCTTTCTATGAAGGTGTTCTTTAATACCATGCTGTAAATTGCCATTTGAATAGCCTGAGATTGCTATTTTCTTTTTTCAATGCACTAACTGAATTCAGCAACTATCAATTTGTCATAACTAATATTTATAATTACTATATTTATAATTACTCTTTACCCCCTGCATATGCTATAGATTTGAGACAGAGCATCCATTTCTACCTCTATCTCATCCAACTTCACCACAAGTGAAAATCTTAACAGTGTTGTCCCTGTTGCCATCTATCCTGTGAGTGATCCCCCTTTAGAACTCCTCTTTAGGATCACTTCCTAGGACCACAACTGGTATTATAGAAGGAAAGTTTCCCAGAAGCTCATTAAAAAACAAATATTCATGTGCAAATGATACACTAAGAAATATTCTCAGACTTCAGAGTGCAAGTATAACTCAGAGCTTACCCACACTGAGAAAGGATGCTGGACTTCACTACTCCAAAAATTACTTCCTGCCAAGGAAGGCAGAAACTACCAGGTTGTTCTTGTTCTTCAGTTTGTAAGTGAAGTTATTCTGGTGCCTCAAATGTGGTCATTACATTCAGCTGGTAACTGTAAAAAGAGAACCAAAACATAGAAATGGGTAGTGGTGGGTCGTAAGTTCAGTGATGGGCTAGAATTGCACAGTATGATGAAAATGGATTCTCATTCCTCAATATCTTATAGAATGGAAATTCATCTCTCATATTCCAAGTGGGAATTTATAATGCATATGTTTATTTTTTAAGTAAAATTGATCTAGTGTTGCAATCAACCATTTACATAACAGTTGTAGAATCTCTTTGAAAAATTGTGTAAAGTGTTAAGTACTACAGAACTATGAGTTTGTAAATATTAATTAATATTTTTTTAATTCACTATAAGATTTTCTGTTAGGTGACAGTTACTTCACCATGATTTTTAAGATTGGTTCTAAAGGGAAATTTGTTGCTAATTCCCAACAAACAATTTGCAAAATAATATTAATTCAATCCAACTTATTACACTGCCAATAGAGATATGTCCTAGTAACCTTCAATGGTTCCTGTCAATGGATTTTAAATTGTTGAGACAATAGATTTTCAATCCTTTTCACTAATGAAATTTAATTTGTACTTGACCTTTAAAAGATGTTTCTGGGCACTTGGGTGGCTCAGCGGCTTAAGCCTCTGCCTCAGCTCAGGATATGAACTCAGGGTCCTGGGATAGAGTGCCATATCGGGCTCTCTGCTCAGCAGGGAGCCTGCTTCCCCCTACTCTTTTCACCTGTTTCTCTGTCTACTGGTGATCTCTGTCTGTCAAATAAATACAGTCTTTAAAAAAAATAAAAGATGTTTCATGTGCTATTTTACAAACATCTTTACAGAATAGTTTTAAGAAATTCACTATTTAAAAAGAAATTCATCACTTAGTTGGAGCACTTTGAAAACATTTGTTAATTTTTCCCAGATCAAATATTCACATTATAAGGCAAATATATTCAAATCATATCACTTGATTGTGTTAATATTTCCAATATAAGTCCTATGCTTACTTTTTTGAAAGATACATCATCACTACTACAATGAGACAGTCCATAATTGAGAGATGTTTAAAATAGCATGGAGAAGGAGCATACCTTTAAAAATTAAGTACAAAATTGTTTATACCTTTTGACCATATGTGCAAAATAAAAAAAAAATAATATGATGCTACAGAGTTGTTTTAGGGGAGTTATTAAGTGTACCTATATAAATCATATGGCATGATAATTGATAAATAGGATGTAATCAGTATATGGATGCTCTTATTGACTTAAAGCCTAAATAACCTACTCACTATCCCAGTGAGTCCATCATCTACAAAAAAGCTCTAGAAAGTTCAAAGAATGAATGAAGTATAGGACCATGCTGGCAAAGTTTTTAATCTTGCTGTTGAGATGGTGGTGAGAAATGATAATTTTTTGTTTTCATACATTGAAGTCCTCTTTTTAGCATTTCTCTCAGGAAAAGAAAGAAGAAAATTTGAAGATCTGAGAAAATGTGTGATCACGTGTTTCAGCATTATTTAGAATGTGACAATCATAAGCAAAAGATGTCTTGCCATGGATTGCTTGTGATATTTTAAAAACTTCCTATCATTTGCTTGTGCATTTTCCTTTCTCTTTCCCCACCTCTCTTTCTCCCACAAACTCACCAAAATCCATATTATTTTACTTTTTTTTAAAGATTTTATTTATTTATTTGATAGAGGGATAGAGAGCACAAGTAAGCAGAGCAGCAGGCAGAGGGAGAGAGAGAAGCAGGCTCTACTGAGTAGGGAGTCCAATGCAGGGCTTGATCCCAGGACCTTGGAATCATGTCCTGAGCTAAAGGCAGCTGCTTAACCAACTGAGCCACCTAAGCACCCCCATATTATTTTTCTATTGCTATGAAATAACTTACCACACTTAGTGGTTTAATTAGCAATACCTGTCTATTAGCTTATTGTCCCCGTAGCACAGAAGTCTAAGTGCAAATCAGCTGGATTCTCTGAATAGAGTCTCACACTCAGCCTTGCACTCAATGTGTCCTTGGCCAGTCTGCGATCTTATCAAATAGCCCTGGGGAAGAATCTGCTAACAACTTATTCAGTTTGTTAGCATTCAACAACCTTAATTACTTTGTTATTAATTCCTTGAAGCTTTAAAGCTGAAGTTCTTGTCTCCTTTCTGGTTTTTGGTGGAGGCTGTTCTCTTAGCTCCTAGCAGCCTCCTACATTTCTCTCCATGTTTGAAACTAGCATCTGATAATTCCCCTCAGGTTGAATTCCTCTCAGGATTTTAACCTCTCTTATTTTGACTCATAACTTGTTTAATTCAATGAGATTCTATGGTGTGGGCTTGCATCCAAGAGAACTGGGGATGTGTTAAGTAGTACATTGTTTCACTTAAAAGGAGAGATTTATTGTCATTCAGCCCTGAATCTGAATTCTATCTATGTGATAGTGGGTAAGCCCCTTTGGCTCAGTTTCCTCAGTCTTAAATGTGGAAAAATACTATTTTTTTTTTTTAAACACAGGGAGAGAGGGAACACAAGCAGGGGGAGTAGGGGAGAGAGAAGCAGGCTCCCCGTTGAGCAGGGAGCCTGATGTGGGGTTCGATCCCAGGACCCTGGGATCATGACCTGAGCTGAAGGCAGATGCCTAACCAACTGAGCCACCCAGGTGCCCCTGGAAAAATACTATCTTTTATTAGATTTAAGATTACAAATATATTTTACCACTAGAAATAAGAGAAAGAAGCAGCAGTTATGATATTCCATACAATATAAGAAGCATCCAAAACTTTGAGATTTTAGAATGTCAAAATCATACTATAAATTAGTGAAATAAAGTAATATCTATTCCATGAGGTTAGCCTAAGGAATAATTTACATATGCCTATAAATAGCTTGATGCTGAGTTTGAGTATATTAGACTTAGTCAAATTGTAGCTCTCATTTTTATGAGTCTGCTTGCTACTTCCTTGCCCTAAGATCATTTCCTCAAGAAGAGAAGGGGAAAATGCCACTTTACTTTCTGATTCTCCAGTTACCATTGTTAAGAAGATTTGAAATGCAAGGGAGCATGGCTAAAATTAACAACACAAGAAACAACATGTTGGTGAAGATGTAGAGAACTGTTAGTGGGAATGCAAACTGGTGCAGTCATTCTGGAAAACAATATGGAAGTTCCTCAAAAAATTAAAAACAGAACTACCTTACTACCCAGGAATTGTACTACTAGGTATTTACTGAAAGGATACAAAAATATTGAATCAAAGAGGTACATGCACCCCAATGTTTATAGCAGCATTGTCAACTATAGCCAAACTATAGAGAAAGCCCCAATGTCCATCAACTGATGAATGGATAAAAAAGATGTGGTATCTATACATAATGAAATATTATTCAGCCACCAAAAATAATGAAATCTTGCTATTTGCAATGATGTGGCTGGAACTAGAGTGTATTATGCTAAGCAAAATAAGTCAGTCAGAGAAAGACAAATAGCATATGATTTCACTCGTGGAATTTAAGAAGCAAAACAGATGATCACTGGAGAGGGGAAAAAAAGAAGGAGGCAAACCATAAGAGACTCCTAATTATAGAGAACAAACTGAGGGTTGCTGGAGGGGAGTTGGATGGAGAGAAGCTAACTAGGTGTTGAGGATTAGGAGGGCACATGTTGTGATGAGCACTTGGTGTTATAGGTAATGATGAATCACTTAATTCTACTTCTGAAACCAGTATCACACTATTTGTTAACAACTAGAATTTACATAGAAGTGTGAAACAAAAAATGTAAATTTAAATTAAAAAAATATATATATATATGGAAATGAAAGGGAAAAAGACATCTACAATGATATAACAGTGACCAGCAGTGAGATAAAGTCAGTGATCTTGGAATGCTGCATTGTAACTTTCATGTTGGATCTCCAAACATGCTGCCTCTTCCTCAACAGGAGGGCATGTGACTTTTTTATGCAGAGCTGTATGTAGATGGCTGTATCTTCATAGCTCTGTAGTTGTCTAGCCCTCTGCCTCACCGAGGGTATTATTAAGTCAGAGTCATTGTTTTAGAGGATTCATCCCCTTCATGTGGTATAAATGGACACAGGAGCTTTATTATCTACTAACCATTGGGCAAGACATGTATTAGAAGCACAACTCTGTAATTTTTAAGCAATTTTTTGAAGTATAGTTGAAACATAATGTCATATGTAATTATATAATCTTCAGCAATTCCTTAGATGAGCTTTGATTAGTATTTTAAGCTTCATTTAAAAAAAATGCTATAGAACTGGAGCTGTATATGTCACTAAAATCATTTGCTAAAGACTTGGAAACATTAGATATATAGCTGTATCAATGGTTAATTCCTCACTAAGTTTATATGAGTGTATGTGTGTGCATAATAGATGTGTTAAATGGCAGATAAAAATAAAAACAAATTAATCTGGTTTATTTCTTCTGTGACTTTACAATTTAAAAATGATGACTTGTTTTTAAGATTTTATTTATTTATTTATTTATTTATTTGTGTATTTACTTATTTGAGAAAGAGAGAAAGCATGAGAGAAACAGGGACAGAGAGAAACAGGCTACGAGCTGAGCTGGGAGTACAACACAAGACTCAATCCCAGGACCCTAGGATCACAACAACCAAGCAGAAGGGGAAGACAGATGCTGAAACCGAGCCACCCAGGTACCCAAAATAATGAGGATTTTAAATTTATATTCCATTCCTATCATTCTCATCACATCAGATAGGGACATTATAAAGATAGAATGTAATATTACATTGCATAAAATGAAAAGAATAATTTTAGTTTTCTTCATATAAGTAAAAAATCTTACGGTACATAATTTTCCTTTCTGTCTAAAAATGTAAGGTCATGAGTCTTAAAATATATGCCCTAAGGTATATTTATGTATTTTAACCCCCTATGAGATATTTAGGACATTTCTACACTTGTTCTTATCAAGAAGAATCAACTAATTTTTTTTTAAAGGTTTTATTTATTTATTTGACAGAGAGAAATCACAAGTAGGCAGAGAGGCAGGCAGAGAGAGAGAGAGGGAAGCAGGCTCCCTGCTGAGCAGAGAGCCCGATGCGGGACTCGATCCCAGGACCCTGAGATCATGACCTGGGCCGAAGGCAGCGGCTTAACCCACTGAGCCACCCAGGCGCCCCAAGAATCAACTAATATTTTAATAGGCTGAAACAGATACAGGAGGATGGAAATGTTAGCCATTATCTGTATCACATTTGGTGTAGAGATTTCAGGAATAAATATGTGACTCAACTTACTCAATGGAAGACAACTAAACTGGGATATTATGATCTTTTCCATTTTATTGAGTGCAATCACTGATTTCAGACCTCATAAAATAGAGAAAAACTAATTTCCTGGGTTTGTGCCTCTGTGCTGGGGCAACTGACACTCCTTTCGCAGTATGTGCTTGGGCTTTTTGGGTTTGTGACTAAGACAAATTTTGGTGATGTTTTAAAGATGCTTTATACAATTCTCTTCCCAACTTTCCCCTTCTTTTAAAATATGGCATTTTCTTACTTTTCATCAAGAACTTTCATTCAATGCTGAATCTAACATTAAAGTGCTCTTCATAATTCTTCACAAATACAGGATATTATATCATTTTTTTCTACTGGTTATCAATTGAATTCGAACTACAAAGTAAATTGCACATAACTTTGCATTGAATCAAAGGACAGATTTCTTCCTATTGTTAATTCTGCTTTGATTCTTTTTCTACCAAGAAGATAGCCCACTAAATTTGCCTTTGACAAGCTTTGGAAACGACTTTATAACCAGTCAGGTTATATCAAAACAAAGGAAGCATTCCACATAAATGTGCTCTTTTAAATGAATTTTATCGCAAAAAACAAATCTGACTGGAAAACTTCCCAGAAATTATCTCCATGTCATCAATTACTATTAGAAATCTTAACTGTACAGCAAATTCCTGTAGCTCTATTAGAAGTAGTTGCCTACACATAGACCACTGTTGATTGGTTATTTCTTTAGATTGTGACATGTTCTTATGTTATTAAAATTTTATAAACAATGAAAATAGATCACTCAATAATATGACTACAAAACAATGGGTATACTGAATGTAGTTTACATAACAATATCTTAACCTCCTGTGTTTTTCATACTTTGAGGGTTATGTATTTTTGAGAGTGAGAGAGTTAATAAAATATATTTTATTTTTTAAAACCTCAACATTTATCTGCCTGTGTTTAGGTGGTTGAAAATAGATAACCCTTATTGAGAAACCACTGCATTTTCTTTTTTTTTTTTTTAAGATTTATTTGGACTATCAAAAGAGTAAATGGTTTTATTTGAAAATACTCTGTTTCCATAAAACCTCCTTTTATTTATTTATTTATTTATTTATTTATTTATTTTTAAGATTTTATTTATTTATTTGACAGAGAGAGATCACAAACAGGCTGAGAGGCAGGCAGAGAGAGAGGAGGAAGCAGGCTCCCTGCTGAGCAGAGAGCCCGATGCGGGCCTCGATCCCAGGAGCCTGAGATCATGACCTGAGCCAAAGGCAGCGGCTTAACCCACTGAGCCACCCAGGCGCCCCTAAAACCTCCTTTTAGATACTATAAAAAGTAAATTAATGATTGACTTGTTTAAAAAAATTATGTTTTATATCCTAGGGCTTTGAGGAAATCTTGGTAATTATATTTACCTGAAAAAAGATTTAATGTATAAGACAATTGATCTTTCATGTTCCCATTTAATGGAACAAAGAAGTTTTGCTTGTTTCAAAAATTTTAATAATTTTAAACAATGTTGAACATAATATAGATGTATATTTTAATAACCATTCCTATAAGTAAAAACATACCTATATCAGAGCTGTTGGAACAATCCCCTAAACTTCTACTTTTCTTATTTCTCTAGCTAGAAAAAAAAATCAGAAATATGTTACTAAATCATACATTTTTACATCCAGGAGCATGTCTGACATGCAAATTTCCTAATCCAGAGCACGTCTCCTCCATCTGGCCATTATGCCAGGAAGCAATATTCCTCACTTTAGCCATCCCAGGCCCATGTCCCAGAAAATTAAGGACTACCTTTATAGCTCAAAGCCACTGAAATTATTCACAGTAGCCAATCCTATACTGTTCACCTACTCTGCTATGTGTTTCTTGAGGAAACCTCAGTAAAAACTACCGGACTAAGCTCTTCTGTTGTTCCTGTTTTTGCTTCCTGAACAAAACCTGGTGATCCTCTTGGGGTGCTCTGAGGCTAAATGTGCCTATGGTTTCTAGGGGAACTGTAACACTGAATTTTTCTTTCAATGGTATTGACTTCTATGTGTCATCACTCAATTGCTTTTATAAATTAAGAAACAGAGCAGAAATACCTTTATGCTGTGTCTACTACGAGACTACCTCTCCTGTTGCCAGGACATGGGATCTTCATCTGGTTATATATTGTCTTCTTTCCCATCTGTGGTTTTCCTATGATGCTATGATATATCTAAGTTGGGACCTATCTTCTTTCTTTCCTGTCCTTCCTTGCTCCTTTCTTTCTCCATATTGCTTTGGGTATACTGGGTCATTAGAATCTGAGGATTGGTGTCTCTTTCAGATTATGGGCATTGACTATCTTCTTCCCACTCTTTTCTCCCTCTGGCACCCAGATTAGACATATGCTAGGCATTCCTTGTCTGCCATGTCTTCTAACCTCTTCTTCATATTGCCTATCTCCTTCTCTTTCTTTGTCTATGTCTAAAAAAGTTACCTGTAGAAAGCCTAAGAACTATACAAACAAACAAAATTTGGTGAAGTCATGGTGAAAACATGAGCATCAGAATTTCGTTCTCTTTCTTTGACATTTTTTTAAAGGTTTTGTTTATTTATATGATAGAGAGAGACACAGCAAGAGAGGGAATACAAGCAGAGGGAATGAAAGAGGGAGAATCAGGTTTCCAGCTGACAGGGATCCCAGCGCAGGGCTAGAACCAAGGAGCCTGGGATCATGACCTGAGCCAAAGGCAGACACTTCATGACTGAGTCACCCAGGCACCCCTGACATTTTTTTTTTCCTACGAAAGCACGTAAGGCAGTTAGTCTCTGTATCTACTTCTCACAAATCTGAAACAAAAACATCTCAAGTTTCATCAAAATCCTGGCTAAGCTGCATTGTATTAATCAATTTGGTCAAGCCATTTAGAAGTCTCCAAAATGCTGTGGGAGTGATGCCAGGGTAGTCACAGTATGCTGCCCATAGTGGCACTCTAGATTAAAATATGAGAGTGGGGGTGGTTGGAAGCCTGACTAGGCTCTAATCTGATCTCTACTTTTCCCCTGGGAACTTGCTGGTGGGAAATAAAATTCAAGAGCTGGAAACTTACTGTGATCAAGTATCTGACCTCTGTATTCAGATCACATCCTTACTATAATTCTTCTCAAAAGAATCATAGAAGCCAGGAAACTTAAGTTTGTTCCATAACTCTTTGCCACAAACTCTGCAGCATTGGCTCAGTTCTGGAGTATATGCATCTCTAAAACTGCTCTTTGCCACCCCCTTAGATTGTCAACTGCAAAAATTTCTCTTCTAGGCAGATAGTTTCTCATTTCTCTGTCAACAAATAGTTATCCAGTTAACATACACACCCTGTATTAATCAGAGTAACTAATGGGAGCAGGCATAATAAACAGACCCTGAAATTTCAGTGACATAGCAGATTTATATATTCATAAAGCTTGCCGTAGGTCTTCATCAGAAAGTGCAACAACTGAAGAGGCTGTCTTTTTTCCATTGGACATTCTTTCCTGCTTTGTCGAAGATTAGTTGACCATAGAGTTGAGGGTCTATTTCTGGGCTTTCTATTCTGTTCCATTGATCTATATGTCTGTTTTTGTGCCAGTACCATGCTGTCTTAATGATGACAGCTTTGTAATAGAGCTTGAAGTCTGGAATTGTGATGCCACCAACTTTGGCTTTCCTTTTCAATATTCCTTTGGCTATTCGAGGTCTTTTCTGGTTCCATATAAATTTTAGGATTATTTGTTCCATTTCTTTAAAAAAGATGAATGCTACTTTGATAGGAATTGCATTAAATGTGTAGATTGCTTTAGGTAACATAGACATTTTCACAATGTTTATTCTTCCAATCCAGGAGCATGGAACATTTTTCCATTTCTTTGTGTCTTCCTCAATTTCTTTCATGAGTACTTTATAGTTTTCTGAGTATAGATTCTTTGCCTCTTTGGTTAGGTTTATTCCTAGGTATCTTATGGTTTGGGGTGCAATTGTAAATGGGATTGACTCCTTAATTTCTCTTTCTTCTGTCTTGTTGTTGGTATAGAGAAATGCAGCTGATTTCTGTGCATTGATTTTATATCCTGACACTTTACTGAATTCCTGTACAAGTTCTAGCAGTTTTGAGTGGAGTCTTTTGGGTTTTCCACATATAGAATCATATCATCTGTGAAGAGTGATAGTTTGACTTCTTCTTTGCCAATGTGGATGCCTTTAATTTCCTTTTGTTGTCTGATTGCTAAGGCTAAGACTTTTAGTACTATGTTGAATAGCAGTGGTGATAATGGACATCCCTGCCGTGTTCCTGACCTTAGTGGAAAAGCTTTCAGTTTTTCTCCATTGAGAATGATATTTGCGGTGGGTTTTTCATAAATGGCTTTGATAATATTGAGGTATGTGCCCTCTATCCCTACTGAAGAGTTTTGATCAGGAAGGGTGCTCTATTTTGTCAAATGCTTTTTCAGCATCTATTGAGAGTATCATATGGTTCTTGTTCTTTCTTTTATTGATGTGTTGTATCACATTGATTGATTTACGGATGTTGGTGTTGGGAAAATTGGACAGCCACATGCAGAAAAATGAAATTGGACCATTTCCTTACACCACACACGAAAATAGACTCAAAATGGATGAAGGACCTCAATGTGAGAAAGGAATCCATCAAAATCCTTGAGGAGAACACAGGCAGCAACCTCTTTGACCTCAGCCGCAGCAACATCTTCCTAGGAACATTGCCAAAGGCAAAGAAAGCAAGGGCAAAAATGAACTATTGGGATTTTATCAAGATCAAAAGCTTTTGCACAGCAAAGGAAACAGTTAACAAAACCAAAAGACAACTGACAGAATGGGAGAAGATATTTGCAAATGACATATCAGATAAAGGACTAGTGTCCAAAATATGTAAAGAACTTAGCAAACTCAACACCCAAAGAACAAATAATCCAATCAAGAAATGGGCAGAAGACATGAACACACATTTCTGCAAAGAAGACATCCAGATGGCCAACAGACACATGAAAAAGTGCTCCATATCACTCGGCATCAGGAAAGTACAAATCAAAACCACAATGAGATATCACCTCACACCAGTCAGAATGGCTAAAATTAACAAGTCAGGAAATGACAGATGCTGGCGAGGATGCGGAGAAAGGGGAACCCTCCTACACTGTTGGTGGGAATGCAAGCTGGTGCAACCACTCTGGAAAACAGCATGGAGGTTCCTCAAAATGTTGAAAATAGAACTGCTCTATGACCCAGCAATTGCACTACTGGGTATTTACCCTAAAGATAGAAACGTAGTGATCCGAAGGGGCACATGCACCCGAATGTTTATAGCAGCAATGTCCACAATAGCCAAACTATGGAAAGAACCTAGATGTCCATCAACAGATGAATGGATAAAGAGATGTGGTATATATACACAATTGGATACTATGCAGCCATCAAAAGAAATGAAATCTTGCCATTTGCAATGACATGGATGGAACTAGAGCGTATCATGCTTAGCGAAATAAGTCAAGCAGAGAAAGACAACTATCGTATGATCTCCCTGATATGAGGAAGTAGTGATGCAACTTGGAGGGTTTAGGGGGTAGGAGAAGAATAAATGAAACAAGATGGGATTGGAAGGGAGACAAACCATAAGTGACTCTTAATCTCACAAAACAAACTGAGGGTTGCTGGGGGGAGGGGGGATTGGGAGAAGGGGGGGTGGGGTTATGGACACTGGGGAGGGTATGTGCTATGGTGAGTGCTGTGAAGTGTGTAAACCTGGCGATTCACAGACCTGTACCCTGGAGGATAAAAATATATTGTATGATTATAAAAAAATTTTTTTTAAAAAGTGCAACAACTGGAATATCTGGCTTTTAAATTTTCCATGGAACTGTAAGAACCAGATGGAGATTGCCTACCAAATTTCACTTCTTTTGCCCAGAAATAATGTACTTAATTAGTCTCTTAGTCACCAGAAACAGTCACAGGACCCCTATCTAACTGCAAGGAAGACTGGAAGAATAAGGCCTATCTTAGCAAATTCACTGATCATTAAGAATTTTTGCCACAAATCCATTAACTATTCACCCTGCCACATGTATTTTTTTTTCAATATTTCAACCTTGTCTATGACAACAACAGAAAATAACATTTCCTATAAATTAGGATCACTTGACAATTCCCAACACTAGACTCTATAGACTCTCTTACAAGCAGTGAAATTCTCAGACTTTGGGGACTTTTAACTTTATAATATTTCTATGGCTAAATTTTTCTGTGGTCTTCTCTTGTTTATCCCGTAGTGTCAAATCTTTGTCCTACATTTCACAATAGCAATCAAGTATCTTGAAGAAGTTTGAGTATTTAGAACAAGGCAACATCTCCAAATTTCAATATGAATCACCAAATTTCTCTCAATTCTAATAAGACTATTAATCGCAATGAAGGCCCACAGATAGTTCCAGAAAAATTCAATTCCAGAATACAATTTCTTGAAACGGTTTTTGGAGAGTTCTTTAATTTAATGAAGTCACATAATGTAAAGCCTAAGTTTCTGTTTGATTCATCTATACCTAAACTATACTTTCCTTCACCTATTGCAATTTTTATCTAATCAATATCTATCATGTTCCTTTGATTTTAAGATGCTGTAATTTAAATTCTGATTAATACTTCTAAATTCTTAGTGACTAAAAAAAAAAATCTAGCTAGGTAACTTTACTGTATGTGTTTGGATATTCTTCCTGAAATTGTGGTCATGGTCACGTGTTTGCTCATCCTTGTGGTGGCCACTTGGCAGATCACATATTCACTAAAGTAGGTAAGAAAAAAAAAAAAGTTCCTCATTATTTGTATTAGAGGAATTCTATGGATGTTTCCACTGCCTCTATTCAGTTTGGTTGCTTAGACTATTTTATTTCCCTGTGAACACATATCTAAATATAATTTTTATTCAAAATCTCCAAATTCTCATAAATTAGTTAGGTTTTGCTATATATTTAATTATTCAGAAATGAGTGAAATTCCTTATGAACCAGAAATACATACAATTGTTATTAGGTAACAATAACTGTGTAGTTTATGAGAAATCTGTCTTTGTGATCACAAGGTAATAGGAAAAGTATGATAACAGAATTAGACAAGATTAATCATATTTACATGAATTAATCTATGTAATCTCTTGGATCTATAAATTATATTTTTCACCACTATTAGATGCTATAAACTTATTCTTATGAGACAACCGCCTCAAAAATATATATTACTTAAAAATGAATGAGCAATACATCTAAATTTATTTGTTTGGATAAATTAATGATTTCATATAATAGGGGTAGGCAAACTTCCACCTCCAGACCAAATCTGATCTGCTGCCTGTTTTTGAAATAAAGTTCTATTAAAACATAGGCAAGCTCATTCATTTGCATATTGGCTATTGCTGGTTTTGTACTATAACATCAATAGTGACCATATGGCATGCCCAGTGGAAAATATTAGTTATCTGTCCTTTTGCTAAAAAATTTTCCTAAACCAGATTTAGGAATAGCATATTCATTTTACAGGATAGATTTAGGAACTTATCTTTGACACATTTTCAAATGCTTAAAATGCTATTTTATTTTATTATTTTTTTCAATTATTTATTTATTTTAGAGAGAAAGAGAAAGAAAATGAGAAAGAGAGAATGGGCAGGGGGAGGGGGCAGAAGGAGAAGTAGAGAAAGTTTCAAGCAGACTCCCCACTGAGTATGGAGCCTGATGCAGGGCTCCCTCCCAGGACCCTGAGATAAATGACCACATCTGAAATCAAGAGTCTGATGCTTAACCCACTGAGCCACCCAGGTGCCTCTTTAAAATGCTATTTAAAAACATAATTTGTTTTTATTATTAAAAATGTATTGCTTTTGTAATATTTCAAGAATGAGAATTACTGCAAAAAAAAAGAGAGGAAGAATTATAGTTATTTCAAAAGAGACACTGACTGAGAATTTTACTTTGTATAAGCATATAATATGCTATAAACATTGTACAAAACATATATTTCAAAAGTTAAAATAGAGTTGGGGGGTCATTTTATTTAATATCAGTGTGAGACTTTCCATCTAAACTCCAAGGCTTCAGATATGTATCTCTGCATATAAATTTGAAGCACACATAGATACACATTCTGGCCTTCATATTGCTTTTGTGTTTATCTATATGAATGTGTGTGGTATTGCAGGGTTATGTCCACATGTGTGTGAAAAGTACTCATTCTGTCCCTATGTACCATTATGTTAATATGAATCAGATATCTATGACTATAATCTCCTTATGAATTCTTATTCATATTTTTAAGTGATGTAATAGAATTTTAACATATTTGGGATAGGCTGTATGTGACAATGTGTTTGATTTCCCAGCATCCCTTTCACCATGTTCAGCAAACATGCTATTCCTATGTCTCAAATATAATTTCATTTTCGCACACTCAAATATAAATTCATTTTCACATACTCCTTCTTGCTGCAGTCATCAGCTCAGATACCCATGCCAAACTTACCAGCACAAAGCATTTTCCTGGATAAAATTATATGTTTAACAATGGGCATTTGAGTTCATTTGGATCAATAGATATGTGAGGCAGTTTTCTGGAAAAATAATGGTTATAAAATTTCTTCTCTTTCCTGAAGTGGCTATAAGAAGCTAACATTGGGCGCCTGGGTGGCTCAGTGGGTTAAAGCCTCTGCCTTCGGCTCAGGTCATGATCCCAGGGTTCTGGGATCAAGCCCCGCATCGGGCTCTCTGCTCAGTGGGGAGCCTGCTTCCTCCTCTCTCTCTCTGCCTGCCTCTCTGCCTACTTGTGATTTCTGTCTGTCAAATAAATGAATAAAATCTTAAAAAAAAAAAAAAAAAAAGAAGCTAACATTTTCCTCTGTGATACACAGATGGGAAACTGGGAACCACTGTACTCAGAGCAATATTTAGAATTACTAGGAAGCTGACAGTATGGGATGTAGAGAGGGGTAAAATTGAGTTCTTGCTAAAATAAATAGATTGTACTCGCTAACATGAGAAGATTTATACTTCATTAAAAATAAGTAGATCCCGGGGCACCTGGGTGGCTCAGTAGGTTAAAGCCTCTGCCTTCGGCTCAGGTCATGATCCCAGGGTTCTGGGATCGAGCCCCGCATCGAGCCCCGCATTGGGCTCTCTGCTCCGCGGGGAGCCTGCTTCCTCCTCTCTCTCTCTGTCGGCCTCTCTGCCTACTTGTGATCTCCGTCCGTCAAATGAATAAATAGATAAAATATAAAAAAAAATAATAAGTAGATCCCTTCATTAAAGGAAAAATTCCCTGTCTCTTCATCTTGAAGTTAAAGGAGCTAGCAAATATACATTTGTGTTTTACAGTGTGATTTTTGTTGTAACTTTTGTTACCAAAGACTCTTAGCAGATACAGATATATTTCAATTCTCCAGCATAATTCAGGATTCATCAACTAATTCATTCATTTATTTAAAAAGAACTTCACAAACTACTTAAATATGATTTTCATGATTCTTGTTTTACATTTAATAATGCAGTACCTATATGGGGCCCCATGCTGTCATATGACGATGAATGGGAATACTTAAACAAACATGTTATTATTCCAATCTTTGGTAATAAACTTAAATTTAGTTTTCTACAGGTACATTGGCCAAAATGTAATTCTATGAAGTAGAAACTATAGATGTACATATGCTTAAAGAAGCATTTAATATTTCTTAATCATATTCTTTTAACAATCAATGTGTCACTGAAGGAAATCGTCTGGAAAGTAAATAATATTCTATTTATCTATGGGCCGTGATCAAACAATTGTTCTGTAGGCTGTTTGAGGAGGAAGCATATCACTTCTAACTTGACTGGCAAGGGCTTAATTTGATTGGTCTGGGGGTGCCTGGGTGGATCAGTCCGTTAAGTGGCTGCCTTCAGCTCAGGTCATGATCCCAGGATCCTGGGATCAGCCCAAACTGGGCTCTCTGCTCAGCGGGAAGCCTGCTTCTCTCTCTTCCTCTCCCTTTGTCTACCTCTCCTCCTGCTTGTGCTCTCTCTCTCTCCCTTTTCACTGTCTTTCTCTCTCTCAAGTAAATAAATAAAATCTAAATATATATATATTTTGATTGGTATGATTCTGCTGCTTGCTGGACCCTTTGGAAAATGAGAGGAAAAACTCCACCTCCATGTATTAAAGAAAAGATAGATTAAACAGAAATGATTAAATACATAAAAAATGTAACATATTTAAGCTGTAGAGAGGCAATATTGACAATTCCAAGTGGGTGCTCTGGTCTTCCCCAGCACACAATCCTCTTGTTCAATCCTGACATCAGTGACTTAATCTCAGAGGTCATCACGCCCTTCTGCTTCCTAAAGTGTTAAATACTTTTGAGTTAAGGGCTTTCCAATCCTAAAGTATTTGCATTTTAATAAGGAAGTACTGAAGATTGAAAAACCTTTAGGACTTAAAGGAAAACAATTCTAATATCGCAAGGTGAGGCACTTGCAATTTAATTCACAGTAAAACAAAATTCTCGATGTGGTTAGGTGCATAATTTAACCTTGTGCAATGCCAATCCTGTTTGAGTAAAAGGCAAATGAAAGACTTGATAATATTTCAAAGTTGCTTTTATTTCAGTCTCTATAAATGGCTTAGATCAAGTTTTGGGAAAATTTTCTTTCCCAAGACATTTTATTAAAATTTTACTCCAGCCCAGTTTTCCTTCTTAAATTATATACTTGTAAACACAGGAACTAACAATCATATACCCACATGGAGTAAATCATGCTCTTATTTTCTCTCTGATGTCTGAGTGCATAGACTGTTTGGTGCCCTGTCAGGAATCTGTCCAAATACCACAATCTGTAAACTGGCAATATGCACCTTGGTGCAGACTTGTCTTTCAAATAGAGATTACTAATTGTCTGGAAGGAGCAATACCTCCATTATCTTCCCTGAAAAATATTTCAAGCACTAAATAATTCAAATATAAATGCCTTCTTTATGCTTGCTCTAGTCTTTAAAAATGACATGCTTTTATAAGTTCCACTAAAGTTTAGGGAGATGAAACAGATAATAAGTAATAAAGAGGAACTTTATTAAGCTCAACATAGAAGGAGAAAACATAGAAGAAGAAATAGAATTCCAAGTAAGTATATTGTAAATTGAAGGACAGTACTTTTAAAAGAAATGAAGATGAATAGCAATAATAAATAAGGGACATAAGTAGAAAAGGCAAATTCTACAATGTTTTGTAAAGACCGCATATAAAAGGATGAGAAAACTATTGAAGCATAGAACAATCATATTTGTGTAACATAAAATTTAATTTAATTGCTTAAGCAATTAAACAAGATGTTTAATGTGCATTAATGAAGGTGATCCAATTATTGTTTAGACAATGGATTTCATAAAAATAATATCATATAAGATCCAGATGTGATACCAATCTCCTTGGGGGAAAAAAAAAACAATTGATATTTATATGCTCTAAATCCAGCTAAAGATTATGAATGTTAAGAATTACATCATTTGGAAATGCTTAAATTAAAAAAAAATCATTTAGATGAAAAAAAGTTGAAATTTTCCCTAGAAACAAACCAGGACCCACCAGGAAATCATGGAAGAGCAGCTTTGGTAGGATTGGCTTTATGCAAGCCACAAGGTACAAGATGACTTTAGAAAACTATGAGATTTACTCAGTGCCCTTCCAGTGAATTAGGATGAGATTCTTTTCATGGAAAACTGTAAAAGTAATTGTTGAATGACTTTTCATATTTCTACCTAAGGCAGTGTGACATCAGACAGCATCTGTATATAAGTTTTAAAGTGATGTAGAGCTAAAAGCACAAAACTAAAAGAGAGATTTTTAGCCATTTCCATACTTAATCCATTTTATATGCTTACCTACTGAAAGTACAGGAACTTAACTTTTCTTAGCACATTGTATGATTTGTGGTTACCAGTAGTGCTCGCTTCGGCAGCACATATACTAAAAAAAAAATGTGGTTACCAGTAAAATCAGATGTTTTTAAATATAGGTTATTATTAATAAGAAATTCCAAACGGTGAAAGAAAAGTTATTTCAATTAATGTTCATCTGAAAAGCTTTTTACTTTTGAAAATATTTTTGTTTATGCAAATGAGACTACAATTTCATTTTATTTTAAAATTCTAAGGAAAACGACAATGAACAATAGTGACTACCATTTTTGCTGGACATTTATAAGCAAACTTTATCATCTCAACCTTTAGAATTATTTCCTTATGAAAGGGAGCTAATACTATTTTCATCTACAGTTGGACCTTGAATAATGCAGGAGTTTGGGGGCACTGACCTCTCATGCAGTTGAAAATCCACATACAACTCTGAACCCCAGAATGACTTTTAATACCCTACTGTTGACCATTAGCCTTATTGGTAACATAAACAGTCAATTAATTCGTGTTTTTTATGTTGTATGTATTATACACTATATTCTTACAATTAAGTTAAGCTAGAGAAAAGAAATTGTCATTATGAAATTCATAAAAAAGGGAAAATACATCTTGTATTTATTTTTTTTTAAATCCATGCATGAATGGACCCATAGAGTTCAAACCTGTGTTGTTCAAGTGTCAGCTATATATCTCTTTCAAGTATTTCTTTGTGAATCTTATAGTCAACAGTATTTGCCAGTTTTACTAAAGGAACAGTATTGTGTATTACAAGACATCTATTGCTTTACTAAGTGAACTGTGACAAAAAAGAATTCCTCACAGGACATTTCATTTAAAATCCTGGGTTCAATCACATTACTGACCAGATGACAGTGCCCTGAACCAATCCATTATTTAATTAAGCTTCTATGCTGCCCAGGTCTTCTGTCAGTGTCTGTACTACCCTCAGGTTCTTGAAAATCAGCTAGATTGAGAAAAAAGAACTTTGTATTAGTTTAACTATGGCACTTATCTATCTGGATTTTAATTGTTTGGTTGTTTCCCAGAGTTCCTTATAAAACTTGTCCAGTGGGTAACCAATTATTTCATCTTGTTGTCCATTCGATCTACTCTACTCTCTATTGAAACTGACACATAGCAGGTGTCCAATAAGTCTTTGTTAAGTAAACAAAGTATTTTCCCCCAACATAGCAAAAGATAAAAAAGGAAGGGTATCCTATCTATGAAAACAAGCACTTTCAACCACATGCATGCAGATAGGCTAGGAGTAACAGAAAACCACAGAAATGCTAAGTAAACAAGTTACAAAAATATTACCTGCATGAAGGTCACTCTAATGGCAACTGCTAAAAAAATAATATATTTTCAGAGTGAAATTTTTTTTCAAAGTTAAATTTTAAATTTAGCATAGGAGAGATGTGTACAGGCAGCTTCAAGGTTGTTGATAATGTTTAATTCTTCATTTGGATGGTGGGTATATGGTTACTATGATTTTGCATAATATACATATGTGCAACTTAAATTATTTGTGTGTAACAGTACAGATAATTATTTAAAGACACTGTAAGATATTCTAATCTTCTATGCCTTAAAAGGGTTAATGATACCAAAAACATATCAGCAATGTATACCCCATTTAGACCAGAAATTTTTCTGATCCGGAAGAAAGTCATTGTCAGAAGGTGGCAGTGTAGCACTGTCTTTTCCAAAAGAAATAGTTTTTAAAATACCAAAACTAGTCCTTTCCAGATGCAGGCCTTACAGCTATGTTCAGTCCTGCAACTTACATCACATTGCTGGGGATGTCTCATTAGGAGATCAACTGTTTAAAATGGAATGCTAATGTGAAAGTTCTAATTGGGAAATCCTATGCATGTTAAATTAATCTTAAATAGTTTTATCTAAGATTTGTTTCCTTTCTATGCTTGGCATTTCCAAATGTTGCATGCTATTTCTATCTGTAGAAAATAAATTGTGTGTGAGATAATAATGCACTTTAATATTTTAGATATGCAAGTTTCCTTTGCTATCCAAAAGTAGAGCTTTCCTATTAAAACGCTGGTTAGTCAAAATGCCATAAAGTGAAAAACCAATTACAATTAATTTATATGGAAAATTTTTTGAGTACTTCCAGATGCAACGAGTCACCTCTCTTAGGCTTTTCTGATACCTTAGGACTACCTTGCTAATGGAGGCCCAAAATAAATCGAGATAAAGCACGGACATACCGAAGCTATGGCCACTTGATGTGAGATGCTGAGTATAGTTCCCAGGGAAAGAGCATGGCGGCGCCACTGTCCCCTCTCTGCTCACTGTAAATCAACCGCGGCCGTATTTCCACTTTTTAGTCCTCCCCAACCCCTTAAAAGCAAAAACTCTCTTTGAATTTCTTTCAGTTAGCGAAAACAGATGCTACTGTGGGTCTTTCCTAAAAGTAAAATGACTTTGCACGGGCTTTCAAAAAGCAAGGGAGACCTATATATTAAAATGCTGTTCAAGTTTCTTTGTAATCATTTAATGCATTGCGTTAGTATAAAAATCTATATCCTTGGTCATTTGTTTTGAAGTAACAGTTTTGGCCAATATTAAAGTATAATTGATTATGGAAAATAAACCTATATGGAAGAGAATGAGAAGTAAAATCTGGCCCACTAGAAGGAAAGGAATGAGACCCTATCTGGTGGTAACATTTATCAGAAGGAAAAATAACTTAAGCTTTTATACAGGACTTAGCATTGCACATTAATAGAAAACATCAGTAAAAAATAAGACTTTAAAAAGGAGTAATATCATGCCATAATATTTATTAAAATGATTAGTCTTTTTGTTGATAATGTATGAGGGCATAGAGACATGACTAGGAATTGTGATTTTTAAATTTTTTGTTAAGTCATCATTTTAATGTATTTAATTATTGTGTACACACATTTGAAAAACTGATCCCTCTTCAACCAATGAGCACATTAATCTTTAAAACTGTAAAAGCAGTTTTGTTTTAAGATGACTTTAGCCATCTTAAAGAATGTATATTTTATAATTATATAAGTATGATTTTAGCCACCTTAAAAGGATGTGTATTTTATAATTATATAAGTATGATTTTGTTGACATTAAGAATATGCATTTCATAAAATAGCAGTTTTTTTTTTTTAAAGATTTTATTTATTTATTTGACAGACGGAGATCACAAGCAGGCAGAGAAGCAGGCAGAGAGAGAGGAGGAAGCCAGCTCCCTGCTGAGCAGAGAGCCCGATGTGGGGCTCGATCCCAGGACCCTGGGATCACGACCTGAGCCGAAGGCAGAGGCCTTAACCCACTGAGCCACCCAGGCGCCCCATAAAATGGCAGTTTAATCACACTCATATTTGTGTTTGTTAAAGTTGCAGTCATAGGAGATTTTCACTTAAATTTTTCTTAATGTAAGTCATTTAACATTTTTTTAAAAATGTAAATTGTATACACCAAAAAAATTGGACTTACAAAATATTCATACTGGTCAAATTTTATAATAGATGAAAATGGAAGGCTACTACTTTATTTCTTATTATAGTTCTATTACTAGGCCATTTTTATGAAGGTGATCAAGGATAACATAAGCATGTGATCAAGGATAACATCAAGTCCATGCCCTCTAAGAGTAATGTTTATGAAGTGATTAGCAAACAGAATAAAACAGGTAATTATGGACTAGTCTTAATGCTACCTACATGATCTATGGGAAAAATAGGAACAACAGTGGGTTAAGCCGCTGCCTTCGGCTCAGGTCATGATCTCAGGGTCCTGGGATCGAGTCCCACATCAGGCTCTCTGCTCGGCAGGGAGCCTGCTTCCTCCTCTCTCTCTCTCTCTCTGCCTGCCTCTCTGCCTACTTGTGATCTCTCTCTGTCAAATAAATAAAATCTTAAAAAAAAATGAGTCAAGAGAGACATATATATGAATTATGGAACTTCAATTTCAACATTGGTAAAGTCACTCTTTTCAATGCAAAATATTACAAAATGTTTATAGGTTATAGTTATTACCCTGTGGGCCAGAGACCAAAAATCATAATATTTATTCCCAGATATAATATCATTTGAACTAGAAACAACCAGAACCTCTGCTTTCATGTCTGCTCTGCGAAGGTCTCTTGTCTGATGTTGAGCTCTTTATTTTTCTAACATAGCAGGACATGCCGCATCAACCATGGTGACATCGATATGCAAGGTGTAGCCTGGCACCTAGTGATACATGACAAACAAGACAGCAAAATCTGTCTTCCAAAAAGTTCCAAAAGTTCTCTACTATTAACAGAAAAGCATGCAAAATCTTCTAACCTCTGTTTTAAACTCCACCTGCTGCCTGCTAGGAATCATTCAAGAATCTCATAAATTGGGGTGCTTGGGTGGCTCAGTGGGTTGAGCCTCTGCCTTTGACTATGGTCGTGATCTCAGGGTCCTGGGATCAAGCCCCGTATCGAGCCCCATATAGAGCTCTCTGTTCAGCGGGGAGCCTGCTTCCTCCTCTCTCTCTGCCTGTGTCTCTGCCTACTTATGATCTGTCTGTCAAATAAATAAATAAAATCTTTAAAAAAATAAGGATCTCATAAATTATTTTTTTTCACTCATATTGATTTGTAAGACCATTTTCCAGAAGCACATGTATCTACATTACAGAACAATGGACAGTTTAAAGGCATATACAATACTCATTTTTAACAGTGGGGTATAATTTGCTCTTTTCCTTAACATTTTGGAATATTGGTCTAAAGAAAATAGAGGAAATATTCTTTTAGAAAACATGAGCAATTCCAGAGAAAGATTTCATCCCTTGGTGACGAGAATATTATATTCATGCTTTATATTCATGCCTATCTGTTCATGGACTTATAGACTCGCAGTTCTCCAGAGGTGATTACAGATCTATAAAATGTCCCTAAGGGCTAGATTTTGTCAACTGCTACAGTTGCATGTTCCAAGAAACCCAGACTCAGACTCACCCATACAACAGCATTGCTGCACAGCACTGAGAAGCATAAATTCATTCGGTTCAGGTCAATATTACTTATGCTCAAAATTCGGAGTATTGCTGTTTATTAAGTCTCATCTTGATAATAAAGTTTCCTCACCCATTTTGAGGTTTTGCTCCAATATTATGTATAGATATAATGCTGAGAAGTCAAAAGAAACCTTTTTAGTAATTTTACAACATATCTGTATTTAAATGTGGCTCATTGAAAATGTGGCTTTTCTTCAGATGATTTTGAACCAAGAATCTACCATTCCCCTAGTAAGTACAGAATTAGGCTATAGTGAATTTTTTAGAAACATTGCTCCATTTTCATTTTGGAGGTGGGGTCTGATTTATAACAGCCAGAATAATGATGTTCTTCACCAATTGCATTATTAGGATGACTTGTGTAAAAGGCTTATTGGAATGATCTCTGCTTAAAAAGAGATTGCATGTATTAATGGCTGTTTTATATAACTTCTCTTTAAAAGAAGAAGTGCATCCTTTCTTGTCACTTATTTCATAGACATCTCAAACTAAAATTCAAATTTTATTAAGTAAACTTGAATTATGAATTCACACAAGCTTTATTTTTTATCTCAAGTACTAGAACTTTTTTTTTTTTTTTTCCCCACGATTACACATATTTTAGAATCTGGCTTCTAAGAGAATAAAAGAAACTAAAATCTACATCTCCTTTGAAAATCCTTTGGAGGGGCACCTGAGTGGCTTAGTCATTAAATCTCTGCCTTCTGTTCAGGTCATGATCCAAGTGTCCTGGGATTGAGCCCCACATTGGGCTTCCTGCTCGGCCAGCAGCCTGCTTCTCCCTCTCCCACGTTCCCTGCTTGTGTTCCTTCTCTTACTGTGTCTCTCTCTGTCAAATAAATAAATAAAATCTTAAAAGAAAATAAAAGGGAATCCTTTGGATATATGACAACATTTGTGAAAATACTTTTAACTCTAATGACCTTTCAATATTTATTTGCCATTGCGAAATATTTTTACACTATTTTGAAATACATTTAAATTACCTGAGAATTCCTGAGTGGTATCTTTGATGACATTATTACCTAGATAAATTTATAATCAAAGGATATTTTAATCCAGTTTAAAAAATATGGAATGATTTTGGTTTCACTTATATTTGTATAAAGTTTCAATCTTATACCATATCAAGAGTAGTGGAATGACTCTCATCTCAAGAAGAGTCATAAGTTTCACTAAGGCTTAATGACCACTAGAGTAGCTGAATAATGTTGAAGATGTCCATGTCCTAATCTCCAGAATCTGTGTATATGTCATAGAACATATCAGAAGGGACTCTGAAGATGTAATTCAGTTAAAGACCTGAGCTGGGGAGATTAAGTTGGATTATTTGGGCAGGTCCTGTATAATCGCAAGGGTCATTACAAGAGGAGAGCAGAAATGTTATAGTTAGAGAAGGAGATATAATGAGGGAAGCTAAATTTTAGAGTGAAGCTGCTAGAACCCAAAGAATGCAGGTGACCTCTAGAAGTTGAAAAAATAAGAAATAAATTTTCCCCTAGAGCTCCTAGAAGATACGCACCCCTTCTGGTACTTGATTTCAGCATGCTGAGTATCATTATCAACTACAGATATCTAGAACTTTAATATAATAAATTTGTGTTCTTTTAATCCACTATATTTGTGGTAATTTGTTACAGTAACAATATGAAACTAATACAGTTACCTTCAAATTCAATTATATGAATGAAATGTAGCCATATATCACCCCTTCTTTTCTAATCTTGTAAATATTTAATTCTGATACTAAAGTCGTATAATAAATTATTCTGTGGTTGATATGGCTAACAGAGTCTTAGACATGGAACAATCCTAGCATACTCCTTGTCCGTCAGTAACAAAGTGACAGAAAAGTATCATGAGTCACTAATAATTACGTGAATATACTGTGATTTTACCCATTACATTTACAGATAAAATTCTCTCAGTTGTTCATGGCAGTTTAAAGATATTGCATGTTAACAGAGGAAGGGATATAGTTAAATTTGTTTCTATGTGTTTAAGTTTTTGCTTAAATTCTAGTTGGTTAACATATAGTGTAATATTGGTTTCAGGAGTAGAATTTAGTGATTCATCACTTATACATAACAACCAGCTTTCCTCACACCAAATGAAATCTGTTTTTAATATGTGGAAGTATATTAAGCCTTCCAAAAGATAATGGGTGCATGCATATCTCATCAGATACTCTTATCTTAACTCACTCTCTAAAAGGAGCCATAAAACATACAAATTCAACCATTAACCCTGTCCATGTCATGCTCCTCAACTTTGAGCATTGTAGAAAATCAATTCATTATTTACAAAATTTTCCCTTCAGTTGGAAGTTTCCTTCCTTCCCACACCATGACTTTAGAGGTTTGGGACTGCTCCTTTTACAAAGACAAAGACAAATCCACCAAAGTAACTTAGAGATTATAGTAGAGATAAACATACAATTAAACTCAGCACAACATTTGATAACCAAAGATATGAAAGTGTATCTATTAGTAGTGAGATGAAGGAAATAATCTTTAAGGTAAAATATTTATAAGATATTGTAATTTCCAAGAGGATTCCTCAAAGTTCTCTGGTTTGCATGATTTTTTTGTTTTGTTCAGATTTTTGTTTTATTCTCCTATTTTACTACTTATAATATAGACATATAAATGATGTAAGAAGATTACAATGTAAGATTAAACAAGCTTGAATATTACTTCTTCTTGTCCTGTTGGCTATTCCTAGTGTGAACTTTTGTAGTTATAAATGCTAAACAACATTATGGGGACTATAGCCTCGGTTATTTAGCAATTCACCCAAAAGGTTCTACTATCTCTGTGAGATTGTCTCTCAACTCCCGTAACAACAAAAGCAACAAAAATCTAAAACGTACAAATAAAAAGAAAAATTCTATTTTTACCTCTACGTGGTGTATTCATGCTCTGGAATTTACCTGTGCCATGAAGATAAATTCTAAATTGGCAGATGCTCCCCAGATGTCCTTTTGGGATTTCCTTTGGGATAATACCATGTTTTCTTGTTTATTGAAATAAACAATTAATAAATGCACCCACAATCATCAGTTCATTCCCAAATTCTACCTTTGTCCTCCAAACATTTTAGTGCTCTCACATTCCCTAGTTTTGTTAATAGCATTTTATATTTTCACATTTATCCTCATTGTCCACTCAAATCTATCTGTTCTCTGGATGTGCAACATTCAGTATTTTTCTGCCTTTAGCAAAATACTTCTTTTTTTTTTTTTAAAGATTTTATTTATTTATTTGAGAGAGAGAGACAGTGAGAGAGAGCACGAGCGAGGAGAAGGTCAGAGAGCGAAGCAGACTCCCCATGGAGCTGGGAGCCTGATGCGGGACTCGATCCCGGGACTCCAGGATCACGCCCTGAGCCGAAGGCAGTCGTCCAACCAACTGAGCCACCCAGGCGTCCCAGCAAAATACTTCTAATATCTTCCTTCTCATTATATTTGTGCCTTCAATAATTTTATCAAGTCTCATATGTTCAGATAAGTTCTTTATGCTGATGACACCCACATTTTATCTGAAGACCCTAATGTTTCAATGAAGTCATGCATCCAACTTCCCACTTGCCAATTCCATTTCATTTTTTAATAAATATATCAAAGTTAATGAGATAAAACAGAATATTTGGTTTTCCTTTCAAATCTGCTTCTGTCCCTGTTTACCATCTCTCACAAAATATCATCACTGTTCACCTGATTGCTCAGGCCCAAATCCTAAGATTTATTATTGATCCATCCTTTTAATCATACTCTACATCCTTTATACCAGCACATCTTCTTGGGTTAACTGAATAGCCTTATTGCTTCTCATCACTTCCTCACTGTTCCTCTGGTTCAAGCCACTGTAGTCTCTCACCTAGACTTCACCTCGCCTCTGGTGCTCCTTCCTCTACACTGCTCCCATACACTGTCCACATAGCAGTTAGCATTTTTTATCTATTTAAATCAAATCATATCATACTCCTGTTTACAACTCTTAAATGAATTCTGATCACTCAAAATCAAATTTAAATGCCTAACATGGCTAATGGGCTTATGTGATCTGGCTCCCATGTATTTCTCAAACATTTCCTCCCTCACTCTCTTTCATTTAGCTCTACTCTCCCTCACTCTAGTACTCATTTCCACTTCAAGGCATTTGCTATTGCTGATTCTCCTGCTAGGAGCCCTCTTCCTGCTGATACATACCTGACATTTCCCACTCCCCCATTCTGTTCTTTGATTAATGGACAGCTCCTCAGAGAACCCTTCCTTTACCATTCAACCTAAAATATCTACTACAGCTTTTCATCACTTAGGGTGCATTTATATATAATCCAGCTTCCCTGCAAGAACGTAAACACTGTAAGATCAAGGATTTTACATATTTCACCTCTGCATTTCAGCACCAGGAGCAATGTCTGGAAACTGAAAGACACACAGTTAATTATTTTGCAAAAGATTAGGAAAATTTATGTTGAATTAACTAAGTAATTAGAAAATTTGTGTGTTACTTCTAATAATATTTAAATCTTGTCTATTTTTTATCTTGTCTATTTTTTCTTAAAGATTTTATTTATTTAATTGATAGGGAACACAAGTAGGCAGGGAAGCAGGCAGAGAGAGAGGAGGAAGCAGGGTCCCCGCTGAGCAGAGAGCCCGACATGGGGCTCGATCCCAGGACCCCAGGATCATGACCTGAGCCAAAGGCAGAGGCTTTAACCCACTGAGCCACTCAGGCGCCCCATCTTGTCTATTTTTTATTGTAAGTTTCTTTCTGACTCAGAAATATGTCCTTTGAGTAAAGTTATACAACAGAAGGGAGGGCTGTGAACAAAAATATTCATTTATCATGCAGGAATTATATCCCATTTTGAATCAATGCATTGATATAAGGATTAGTATCTTGAGAGTATGATCATTCATAGGTGGACTGATAAAATTATGGGTCTACAACTTCAAAGTTGAGGAGTAGACATAATTCACATTAAGGGTCCAGTCTGAGTAGCAAACTATCTCTCAAATAAAATACGCTTCAACTGAACTGAAAGAAAATAGACGAAGATAGTTTTTACAGTATGGCTAAACAAAGGATAGATGTTATATATTTCAGAATTGGCATATATGTATGCTATCATAAGCTTATGACTATCTTTGATTGAGTTTAGTCACAATAACATAGTAAGTCTGAACATAGAAAAATATCCACTAGGGACACCTGGGTGGCTCAGTTGGTTAAAAGCCTGCTGCATCATCCCAGAGTCCTGGGATCAAGCCCAGTATCCAGGCTCCCTGCTCACCAGGGAGTCTGGTTCTCCCTCTCCCCCTCTCCCTGCTTGTACTCTCTTCTCTGTCAAATAAATAAATAAATAAATACGTAAATTGATCTTAAAAGTATATATCCACTGTTATTCATCAATACAAAAAGATCTGGTTAGCTATGTTTCTAACATAGAAACGAAAAATGACTTTAGAGAAAGTAGTTGGATTAGAAGATTATATTAGAGTTTGCATTTTTTTCAATCCTTTTTTGGCTTAGCTCTAGTTCAATTCAACTTCAAATTCTTAACTATTTTATATTGATGCTTTTAGTCACTTGATTAAAAAAAACAAATGTAAAAAATTCCACTTAATGTCACAAATCAATGAATGTTAAATGCTTCCAATGTGCAAATATTCATAAATTCAAAACTTATATTTATGAATAATAACAAATGAACTTTATACAAAGAAGTTGGACACTAAAATTTTCATCATAATTGAAAACAGACTTAGCATATCTATGTTATGAATAGCAAACTATTACTTATTAGTTAGCTATACTATTATGCATATTAAAAAGATAAAAGTTTAACTCAGAGAAGCATGTATTATCATAAATGATTGATAGGTTGTTAGGGCAATTATTCACTTTATTTCATCCTTCTTCATCAGAAGCATTTTGAAGTTCAGTCCAGAATAAATATCCATTTGATTGTCATGACTTGTTCTTATATGACTTAAACCTTTGTTCTCTCACTCAGGTACATTCTCTTCCTGGTTTACTTAAAAGTATCCAGTTTTACCATCATTTAGCAATTTAGATAATCAAATCCTCCCTGTAACATGATGCACTTTTTTGGGCATCAGAGTGGGGCACTTGGAAAAATATGAAGAGACAAAACAATATATTTTGCAGTAAGGAGGGGAAAAGGAATCTGAGAAGTTTCAAAATAAGTCACATATAGATCTAGGAACATAATTTGTTCATAAGATATATTTTAAATGAAGCCAGCATCCATATCTTTTACTGAACTGTATAAAAGGCAATATATTTTATTAGTTAAGAGACCAGGGTTTAAAACCATTACACTCCTTGAAATCCTGACTATACCAAATAAAATGTTGGGCAATTGATTTTTGTGCTTCAGTTTCCTTATCTGTAAAATGGGGCTAGTAACCATAACTACTTCATGCAGTTATTAGTATTTTAATTATGTAAGTTAGTATGAAAACATCTTAGAAAATTGTTTGGCATGTAATATGTTCTTAGCAGTTATCTGCAAACAGTATGTATTCCTTCCAGCATGTATAGAATACTTTAATTTTTAAAAATGTTTATAAATTTTGCCGTGACCATTATTTTTTCTTGTCCATCTCTATTCCTAAGAATTATTCTGAAACTATAGCTGCAAGAGGAGTCCCAGATGGATTCCCAGTGCTGGTACTCCCTTGTATACCATTTACACTGAAATCTTTCTTGATGGATCTTGGTTGTTTTCATAAGGAAAGAACCTAATAACAAAACTCACTGTGCAGTATTTACTCTGCATTGAACTGAATATGTGACTATGCCAATACCTGGTTAGGGTCCTCTCCAAAGGCAGCCATACCCTATGCCTAAACATATGCAATCCAAAGAACATTTATGTATACCAATGCATTGAATCAAGGAAAATATGGGGGGGGAAGACCCTAATTCAAAATATATATTATTTTTTCTAGCAATATGGAACAAAGTACAATATAGCACTTGATTAAATTCAGTTAAGTGTAAAATACATAATCTGAAGTTTATTGTCTAAAGTCAGTTATTATCTGCTTTAATACTTTCTGAAAATATGATATTCTAGATATCAGTTCCTTCCCAGGTCTAAGATCAATTATTTTCTAGTTAGTTTCTGATTATTTATTCTTTCCTCATTACTTACTATACGCATGTTTTCTGAAACAGAAATGTGTACTCTGGATTCTTCTAGACTTTGGCCTGTATCTCAAAGAGAAAGTCCAGATGTCCTTTTACATTTTCCCTTTTATATGTAATTATATTAGTGTATAAGATTCTTCCATAGTTTTACATGATTCAGCATTGCTGTACTGTTATTTTGTATTGAGTCAAATTAATCACACTTGAACAACTTTTAAAAACTATGGCTCAAGAGGTGTCAAACTATTAAATATTTTTCTATTATAAGGACAGAGAATTGTTCACTGCAGAGAATAAAGTGCCACTTTTGCATATATTACACAAACATTTTATGCTTCATGAAACCACAATAAATTTTCTTGCTGATTACTTGTGTAATCTAAGGATCTCCTGCTGTTTTATAGAGAGTCTTATTAATTTCACTCAAGTAGTAAAATTAGCACCTGTAGAGAACTCTTTAAGATTTTTTTTAACTTTTATCATATTAGTAATAACCTATTTCATTTTTCATAGAACAGTTGTATTACTCTGTCTCCCAATCTATTTAGCTTTGGTGTTCTTTGACTTTATAATTATTATTTTTTTTTAAAAGAAGACAGAATTTGAACAGAATAGTATGGTAAGGAGATCTCAGCCTTTGGTTCAATCAAATTTAAATGAATCAGTCTCTGAAGTTGGCTAAGCGTCCCAGACTTAAAAAAAAAAAAAAAAAAAAAAAAAAGGAAGTTTACCAGTACTTTGATGGATGACAATCTTAGATACAACTTAACACAATTATGGAATGATTTATTGAGTAGTATGCTCTTGGCCTGAGAGTTAATAGCCTTTCTTTTTGCCATCATGTGAAACAGAAGCACTACAAAATAATATTCACTTTCAGCAGTATTTCATACCCAATACATTTGTATTTTTTGGGCTGCACACATATTTGAAATGAACCAAAATATTTTCTAAGATTTCTTTGCTCCTTACTGGATCCTGCATTCCAACACAGGAAGAGCTACCGCAGAGGCAAGAGGAACATTTCAGTGGTGCAGCCTGAGTCAGTGAGGGACACTGAAGGAAGGTTTAGGAATAAATGAATTTGGGTAGAGAATGGTTTTCAGGGTAGATAATAAAACAAACTCTTTCTGAATTCCTATTGTCAGACCATATTCTGGATTATTCCATAAGCTTTCTCATTCATCTTCATCCTGAATATCACTGAAGTCTAAGGAACATGGCTTAGTTCAACTTGTCTTCTTCAAAGGCAGTATTCACACAAGGTAGTCAGAACAAAAAGTGGCCTGAAGCCTAAACTCAAGCTTTTTCTTGTACAATAACATATTGTTTCTGGAGAAGGTGGAAATTGCCTCAGAGAAAACTAATATGAAGTTGC
Source organism: Neogale vison (assembly GCF_020171115.1). NCBI lineage: Eukaryota > Metazoa > Chordata > Mammalia > Carnivora > Mustelidae > Neogale > Neogale vison. Next base: position 80,708,026 of record NC_058101.1, on the reverse strand, counting down.
ATTTATTTTATGTGATCTCCCAGATAAAGGGTTGGATTGTTTACTTTCCTTTCTTTCCTCTTTCCTCCCTTTATTCCTCTATTCTCCTATCTTTTTTTTAAATTTATTTTTTATTTATTTTCAGCATAACAGTATTCATTATTTTTGTACCACACCCAGTGCTCCATGCAATCAGTGCCCTCTATAATACCCACCACCTGGTACCCCAACCTCCCACCCCCTGCCCCTTCAAAACCCTCAGATTGTTTTTAAGAGTCCATAGTCTCTCATGGTTCTCCTATCTTTTTACCTTGCTTTGACTTTTTATTTGATCTCAAACTCCCTTATTTCTTTGTACTGAAGTTTAGTGATATGCACATGGAATATACCCGAGGTTCTAAAACTGTTTTAAATATACAGTTTTAACTTTAAATATAAAGTTTTAAATATATAATGGAGCATGGAACCCAGAGTCAGAATATCTGGGTTTAAATTAGTTTTCCTTACTTAGCTTTTATTACTTAGTTAAAGCCTTAGTTTTTACTCTTTCATGAATGTGGACACCATATAGTACCTCTTCACCAATACTTTACTGTAAGATGAGGACTGGGGTGCTTCGTGGCTCAATAGGTTAAGCATCCATTTCTTGATTTCAGTTTAGGTCATGATCTGATCTATTTCATTGCAACTAGAGAAATAAATAACAAATGATCACACACTATGGTGGTTGTATGGCTTCTACTTACTCTGAGAAGTAAAGAAAGAAGTAAAGAAGGAAGTAACGTATGAGAAAATTGAAAAGGGAAAACTTGGAGATACTGGAGGATTTTGAAATTCTCACTAAGTGAGATTATGACTGAGGTATGGGGTGGGGGTGCTAAGTAGCGACTAAGGATCAGCTCCTATTAATAGTTGTGACAGAGGATCCGGTTATTTCTGATCTTCTCTGGTAGGAATGTTCTCTATCAGTAACCATCAGTCCAGTGGCTGACCAAGTGAAGGTAAAGAGTTTCCTTCATTCAGATATTAATGATGCCAGGTTCATGTAGTTAAAGCTTAATGGGGAAAACAATGATGGTATAATGTAAATAGGGTCAATTTAAATTTTTCTATCTTAGTTTTTCTTTTTCTAATACTTTAATTGAAACAGTATTAATTCCCATGTTTTGGATTTCTATTCTATTTCAACTAAATGTTACATTAGTAATTTTTGCAGAAGAATTTTTCTAACTACTATTGCTGTTTAATAAAATGCCCCTACAACTTAATGGCATAAAATAACTCTTTTATAAAGCACATGAATTATGTAGGTTAATAATTTAACCAGGGGACTATAAAAGAAAAAAATTTGCACTCGACACTTGTTAAAAATGTCAATGAATATTTCATTTGAGACTATTACAATGGGAGTCAAGACTACTGTAATAGTCTTGCAATAGGGGAGAGATATTAAACACCACTCCACTGAAACAAAAGGCAGGGGATTTTCAAATGCTGTGAAGAGTACTGGAGGACATCGGAGGAAGGGTGGTCAATGTGATTAAGCCATATGTGTTTGGTAATTGCAGTTGATTGAGGTAAGGCTCCTACCCTCTCATAAAGAATCAGAGATATAGGTAATATCTCTTTCAATAATTGTATTTCAAAAGATGGCTCCCAGGACCTTGACAGAGACATTCCTGGGTTATAGAAGATTTACTTCTCAAAGAAGCAGGAAAGGAATTTATAATTGCAAGTTTTCTAAAGTAAATGCTTGAAACAAAGGGAAGTCTGGGGCTTCTAGTTAGAAAGAAGTTTGGCTTAAGCTTAGTCAAGCTGCAGGGAACTTTAAGGCCTTTCTTGGTGATGGTGATCAAGGGGGTGAGCTTATTTTTTTCGCAGAAATAATGTGGATATATGTATTGAGACACAAGTATGTATTAACAACTGATTTGGGGAAAGCAGGTGGAAAACTATGAGCAGGAGTCAGTATACAGAGACCCTACTTGTCTTTGAGATAGGTACAATCCACATCATAATAGAAATCATCTGTCAAAGCCTGATAATAGTAAACTACCACATATACTTTTTAGTTGTGCGGATTTAATAAGTTATTCATAATACGGTAGGAGAATCCAACTCTCAGATCATAATAAGCCTTACTTTATCAGGAACTATATGTAAAGTTTAACATTGTATGCCCCAGATGTATACTAACAATTCAAATTTCATAAATTTTGATAAAACTTTTCACGTATTTGTGAAATATTTTAAATTTACAAGGAATAATTTTAGATTTTCAGAAATGTTAGTTAAACCATCCTTAAAAATCTATGTATGGGAGTCTAAATTTATACTTAAAAGTCAACTTTATGGTCTTCTTTTGAGTCAGGTTAGATTTAGCCACACATTTTCCAATCCCCTATGCAATTATAATATAAAGAGTGAATTACTGCACTGCATGAATGAGTTGAAAAGCTTGATCCTATTCCCTAGATTCTGTAGTGTCATGGTGGAATGGATGCTCATAATTGCTTTTGATGAAAGTCAGGGTTTGGTAATTCACAAACCAGAATTTTGATGGAAAGAACTAATAGAAACTTGAAATTTCTGTAGATAATTAATATCTTCTTGTTCAATATGTTGCATTTGCAGCTTTGCTTTGGTCTGGATAACCTTATGAGCTGCATGTTTTGCTACACTTGGCACAAAGAGAGTTCAGATATAGTACTTTGAGGGTGCAAAATAAAAACAAATAAAAACCTTATATCTGATTAAAATATACTTGGGTAGAAGCTTTCTCCAGAAAATCTCAAGCACATGAGATGTCACGATACTGTGATAGTGGGGAGAAAAGTAAATACTGATAATTTTTTAAGGACAAAAATTATCTTTCTTAGTTCGCAAACTAATCAGTCTTAATTCCAGATTAAGTCTGCCAACAGGTAGTCTATCCTTATTTCTTTGTAAAATGGAAAGCTGCATAGGACTGAAACTATATTTGTATATGTGAAATAATCTCAGTGAATTGGCATTTCAATTTTTTTGACCCTTATCATAAATGTCAGAATGATCTGACTTTCACATAAGAAATAAAAACATCCAGATATCAATATAATTGTACATAAATATGTATTATCTTCCCACTTCTTACTATATATAAATGTAATATTTTATACAGGTGTTACAAAAATTGATATCATGTTATCTCTCCAGTGACATATAGCATAACTTCATATTTCACTTATGACAAGTGAAGGAAAAAACTATGAAACTCATTTAAAAATAATACAGTAAAATTGAGGTGTGGGACATAGTGCTGGAAACAAGTTAGCTTAATAATAGATTAGCTTTTCCATTTCCTTTGCATACACATTTATAAACTGTGAACCACTAAGGCAGAATCTGTGTATGCAAGGTGAGGTAAAAATTCATTGGTTTAAAAAGAAAACACAAACTGGAATATCTCATATGTCAAAACAGTTCATTGAGATGTGAATCTTGAATAATCTTCTATACTAAAAAAAATTCTCTAATTCTCAGGGTTAACTTAATGTATGTTGTATAAATTTAGTGTTCAACGCACTGAGAGCTAAGTGATGTCTTTTAAATCATCTTAATCTCTTATAGCTGTTCTTTCTTTCTCCTCCTACTTCCCACTATCCTCTTTAGCCTCATCCTCCTCCCCTTCATCTTCCTCCTCTTTTGTGATCTTTTTCTTCTCATTATTCAAAAAGTGAATGTAACATTATGTCTATGTATGATAAGAAAGGTTGATCAGCTTAACAATGATAAAATCAAGTACAGTTAAAATGTTCCATTTTGTTTAAACTTGCCTGAGAAATGATAAACACATTTCATTTTATTATATCAACACTGAATATATCAATAGTTAGGGGCACTGAGCCAGTTTTGTTTTATTTTATTTTTTTTTTTACTGAGGCAGTTTTAAAACAAAATTAACTTTAACTTAACTTCAAATAAAGCATGCTTATCCTGATGGTTTCTTGTAATAAATGGTTTTGAATAAATTAGCCAATAAACATTCAAAAGATGCCTTTAGAAGCAATTAACATATATTTTTCCTGGCCAGAAATAAATCAAACTTTTTCCCATTACCATATAACAATATTGTATGACACATTTTCAGATTTTAATCAAAACTAAAACATGAACGTCTCTATACTCCTAAAAGTATTACTGTATGAGGCATTATATCATAATGTATTGGCAGAGGTTTGAGCTGATGCAGACTTGTTAAAACCAACTAGAGGAACAGGAGTTCAGAAAACTGAGGGAGCTTTGTATACTTCTTACCAAATATAGTCAGTATAATTTAGTAGCTGCAAAGAGTGAATCTATTTCTATGGGTATTTGTTTGTTTGTTTGGTCATACAATACTAATTTCAGCCTTACATGAAATGCGTCTTTAGGTTCCATCTATATATGGTATGTCAAAGGTAGAATTGAAGTCTATGCAATTAACAAAAATTTCCCCATCAAAAATAAAAGTAAATCTGTTTACCTGAACTATCTAGAAAAGTGGATGCAAAACATTTAGCTCTTTTCTGTAGAATGTTACATTTCTTTTAGTTATCAGAAAGTGTTCAGAAACCAAATTGCAGTGATGTCTGAATTACCAGGTATGTTTAAAAAAAATTGAAAAAATGTTTTCAGGATGCCAAATTACTTAGAATATGAAATAAAATATGTACATAGAGACAAGCAATAAATTACATAAGAGGTAATTAGTAACTTTTTAATCCTATCATTATTTAAATCTTTCAATCTGTTATTCTTGTGTTTTTCTATTTTAATTACTCTGCATTGCATTTTGGGTTTCATGGAAGGCAGAAGTATGAGTTGTCTCAGCTTCTTCTGTAATATACAATTTACACCTCAATGGAAATATGTAAATATAATTTAATAAATTTATGGACCTGAATCTTTGGGTGAGCAAATATATTGCACATAGTAAATTACCCCTCTAGTTTATAGAATTACATGGCTAGAGAGTGAATTAAAGCCACTATAAAATGGCTTACTTTGGTACTCTTTGTTGCTAGGATAAGACCTCCTCTTTGTCCAAGGAGACATTTAGGCCATCTTTTTTGCACACCAGCTAGCATGTTAATAATGAACAATCATCCAAGAAGTCAATTTTTACTTGTTAGTGCTCTGTAAAGAAAATGGTGGTCTGTTTGGATTATGCTATAATATTGAGTAAGAATAAATACAAGGTTTCCTCCAATAGCAAGTATTTCCCAAATTTTACTAATTATTATCTTCTTTAGTGGGAAATATGTCATTAACATTGAAAAATGTTAACACATGAAAAATGTCATTAACACATTCAGTTGAGATGTTAAGCTAAATAAAGTTATTACAAATAATAATTTATATGTTGGATTAAACATACAAAGCAAAGCCTTTAAGAATTAAAGTTATTAAGAATTTTCTTTTGTACTTTGGATTTCGGAATAAATCAAATCTGTTACTCCACAGAAAGTGTTGAAGTAGGAGCTGGAATTACCAACATCATGGCCTTTAAGGTATCTCTTTTTTCTTATGAACTCATTAATAAATTTTCTTAATATCCTTTTAAAGTAGTAAGAAAATGCATAACACCAGTTGTCCCTACATTGATATTCACGCTTCCTCTATTCTTATATAATTAAATATGATGCTGTTTACTTTGTTCAAAGAAGTAATACAATGATATATTGAAACAAATTCTATTTTCTAAATTAATATTATTTAATAATTATTTTCTAAATTAATAAGAATCTTAATTATATCACATTTCCAGACCATATCTATATCTATATCTAGATATAGGATGTATATATCCTATATATAGAACTATATATAGGATGTTATATATAGGATGTATATATCCTATATATAGATATAGATATCCTATATATAGATATAGATATCTATATCTATATCTATCTATCTATATATATATTTATTTTTTTTGATGAGTGAAGCAATAGAAATTTATTAAGTTAAGATGCAGAAAAAGCTCTCAAGAGTGAGAGGGATCCCGACAGGGTTGCCAATGAGGGCTTTTAGTGTTGGTCTTTTATAGATACCTAACATGGAGGGGGGCGCCTGGGTGGCTCAGTGGGTTAAGCCTCTGCCTTTGGCTCAAGTCAAGATCTCAGGGTCCTGGGATCAAGCCCCTCATCGGGCTCTCTGCTCGGCGGGAAGCCTGCTTTCCCCTCTCCCTCTGCCTACTTGTGATCCCTCTCTGTCAAATAAAAAAAAAAAAAATTAAAAAGATAGCTAACAGGGGGAACATGAATCCTTTTAACATCTCTATTGGTAACATCTTCAGAGGCTTACTTCCTTTTTAGGGGCTGGTTAGTCTTTGTTGGCCACAGGTGATTATTTTAATGACACCCACCCACCCCACAGGACCCATTCCACCTGTCTAGGGGAGGGTGGCCCTCCACCCTTAAGGAGGGTTGAGAGGAGTTGAGAGGAGCACTGGGTGTTTTATGCAACTAATGAATCACTGAACACTACGTCTAAAACTAATGATGTAATATACAGTGGCTAACTGAACATAATAATAATAAAAAAAGAAAATCTATGAACGTGCAGGGGCACCTGGGTGGTTCAGTCAGTTAAGCATTAGACTCTGAGTTTCAGCTCAGGTCATGAACTCCCACACGTGCTGGGCATGTAGCCTGCTTGATATTCTCTCTCCCTCTGACCCTCCCTCCTCTCTCTTAAAAAAAAAAAAAAAAAAAGTAAAAAGAAGATATATGAACATGTGAACATAAGAAAATATGAACAAATGAACTTACTGGTAAATATCAATGCCTTAACAGTCATGTTAAGAACAATGTTGGAGGGGCACCTGGGTGGCTCAGTGGGTTAAAGCCTCTGCCTTTGGCTCAGGTCATGGTCTCAGGGTCCTGGGATCAAGCCCTGCATTGGGCTCTCTTCCGGGGGGGGGGGGGAGTCTGCTTCCTCCTCTCTCTCTGCCTGCCTCTCTGCTGACTTGTGATCTCTCTCTTTCTCTCTGTCAAATAGATAAATAGATTAAAAAAAAAAAAAGAAGAAGAAGAACAATGTTGGAAGGGAATTTCTTAAATTTAAAACACATGCCCTTTGGACCTCACTCTTGCTGAGGCACTCAGATTCTACTAACGCTAACTCTATTTTAAGTCATGGAGAGAAAAACTTCTTTAAATTTTTCACCCCAATACCATTGTTATTCTTCTATATGTTAGTAGTCACTTACTCTGTTTCACAGAGAACTGTTGGTAAGCTGACCCTCCTCAAAGTATTCCACAACTCACTTAGATTAATTGGGAAGATTCATCTTCTTACTTGAAAAATGGGACTATCAAAAATAAATTACAGGGCGCCTGGGTGGCTCAGTGGGTTAAGCTGCTGCCTTCGGCTCAGGTCATGATCTCAGGGTCCTGGGATTGAGTCCCGCGTCAGGCTCTCTGCTCAGCTGGGAGCCTGCTTCCTCCTCTCTCTGCCTGCCTCTCTGCCTACTTGTGATCTCTCTCTGTCAAATAAATAAATAAAATCTTAAAAAAAATAAATTACAGTTTACTGAGTTTGAGGATTAAAAGAGCCACTTTTCTAAAAAGTCTCAGATAAATTGTAGAGTCTCAACAGTGTCAGGGATTCATATTTCAACCACTGTTAGAAATTAGACTTGGGTTTTGATTATTAATGGCCTCTGACACAGGAATGTCCACATCTTCTCTGAAAAATACATACTCCTAGTGTGGTTCTTGAGGGAGATAATAGGCAAGAAAAAGAAAACAAATGAGAAATGAGATGCTGTTTTATAATCTTTGAGATGTCATTATTTTTGTAGGAACAATTCAGTGTGAGGCTTCTTAAAGTTGAGTTAGCCATGAGCCTGAGACCAAAGGCTCAGGCATGATCTTTGACACTAAAGCTACAATCCAAAAATGAAGACAAAATAAAGACACTTTCAAACTTTATTAAATTGCCTGCCCAGCATTACTTTTTCTCCCTTTATTGATATTTAAGATTAATTGCATTAATACTCCCATTTTCCAGCAACTCCTCCATCCATGACTTTCGCACTGTGACTTTGAAGCTCCTTCCATCAAAAGACAAAAAATCTCCAATCTTGAATGAAGGCCTGGCCAATAGAATGCAATATATCTGACAAGTCAATTTTGAACCTATATCTCAAGAGTCTTATGTGCTTCCCACTCTCAAACTTTTAAACTCCTGCCTCTGCCATGAGAACAAATTCAGACTGTTGGAAGACAAGATACAACATGAAGCAGAACCAAGTCCTGACACCTAAGGCCATCTTACATGACCCAGCTCCACTCAATTTAATCAGTAAGTGCAGGCATAAGAACAAACTTAGTTAAGATGGCTGAATCCAGGGGCACCTCAGTGGCTCAGTTGGTTAAGCACCTGCTTTCAGCCCAGGTCATTGGGATCAAGCCCCACATTGGGCTCCCTGCTTGGGGGGAAGCCTGATTCTACCTCTCCCACTCTGCCTGCTTGTGTTGTCCTTCTCTGTCAAATAAATAAATGAAATCTTAAAAAAAAAAAAATCAGCTGAATGGAGCCAAGACTAGTAGAATCACCTAAATATCCAATCCCTTGTAAGAAATAATATATAATATTTTTATGATGCTAGGTATTCAAGTGCTTTATTAAACAGAAATAATTAAATGATACAATTGGATGCTTAATTCCTCGTTCATTTGTCCTACTTATCACACAAGATATGGCTGAGGCTGTGCTATATGACCTTTAGTAAAATGGTGAACATCACATCTAGGCATGGTCAACCATAGTAGCCTAACGCCCAGTGTAAGTGTTTTAGAAATGGACCAAAGCTGGGCCAGCATTTTACCAGAGACTTTTCACCACAGTTTTTAAAAAAGCCTTTCTCTTTTTGATGGGCTCATTAACCAAACTGAGAGTGCCATCTAGGAAACAAGGAGATAATGTATCCATGAGAGAACTCTTAGAACATTATTGGGACTTTGTACTTACTGTATCTAAAAGCACTACTTTTTGCTACATAAACCAATAAATTTTTTTGTTGATTTTTTTTTAACTGAAACAAGTATTGTTTGGATTTCCATTATGACAAATAATTTCCAAGGATTTTATCACCATCCAGCTAGTCATATGGGAAAAAAAACTTTCAGAGACTGCCAGAGAGCTACTGTGGTCACCCAGTCCCTCAACAGTAGGTAAGAAAAAGTAGAATATCGGGGCACCTAGGTGGCTCAGTGGGTTAAGCCTCTGCCTTCAGCTCAGGTCATGGTCCCATGGTCCCAGGGTCCTGGGATCGAGCCCTGCATCAGACTCCTTGTTCAGCAGGGAACCTGCTTCCCTTCCTCTCTCTCTTCCTGCTGCTCTGCCTACTTGTGGTCTCTCTCTCTCTCTCTCTCTCTCTCTCTCTCTCCGTCAAAAGAATAAATAAAATATTAAAAAAAAGTAGATCAAACAAAGGACTGGCACATTTGAATACATAGTGCCTCATTGAAGTGAACATGTCCCAAGTCATTTCTCTGAATTTAAACTCTCATATTGTAAATCCCAATTTTCTTTGAAGCAGGAGCTAAGATTCCAAGTAAGAGGATAAGATAAAATGCTGTTATGACAAAATAAATAAAGGCTGAAAGTATTATCCCCTCTTCCACCCCTATTACTAGGCACTAAGTTGGAATGATTGGATTGCATAAATCTTTCATTTGCAAACAGTCAAAGGATGTCTCAGGATTCTACTTTCAATTATGGTACATTCTGGAATGGAGTGAGAAGAAATGTCAGACTGGTAATTTTCTAGATTGTTTACAGTTATAACTACTATTCTGCCTTCCCAGGTGCCTTCATTTGTTTGGGTGTGTATACATTCAGGAGGGAAGCATCTTCTATTTAAATCCACAGAATGGGAAAAGATATTCATAAATGACACTACAGACAAATGGCTATCCAAGATCTATAAAGAACTTCTCAGACTCAACCACAAAAACAGATAATCACCTCAAAAAATGGGCTGAAGACATGAACACACACTTCTCCAAAGAAGACATACAAATGGCTAACAGACACATGAAAACATGTTCATCATCATTAGCCATCAGGAAGATTCAAATCAAAAACACATTGAAATACCACCTTACACCAGTTAGAATGGCCAAAATTAACAAGACAGTAAACAACAAGTGTTTGAAAGGATGTGGAGAGAGGGGAACCCTGTTACACTGTTGGTAGGAATGCCAGTTGGTGCAGCCGCTTTGGAAAACAGTGTCGAGATTCCTTAAGAAATTAAAAATAGAGCAACCCTATGATCCTGCAATTGCACTACTGGGTATTTACCCCAAAGATATAGATATAGTGAAAAGAAGACCCATCTGTACCCCAAGGTTCATAGCAGCAATGGCCATAGTCACCAAACTGGAAAGAACCAAGGTGGCCTTCAACAGATGAATGGATAAAGAAAATGTGGTTCATATATACAATGGGTTATAATGCCTCTAACAGAAAGGATGAATACCCAACTTTTATATCAACATGAATAGTACTGAAAAAGACTATACTGAGTGAAATAAGTCAAGCAGAGAGAGTCAATTATCATATGGTTTCACTTACTTGTGGAGCATAAGGAATAACACGGAGGACATTGGGAGATGGAAAGGAGAGGTGAGATAAGGGAAATTGGAGGGGGAGACAAACCATGAGATACTGTGGACTCTGATAAACAAACTGAGGGTTTTGGAGGGGTGGGAGTGGGGTCTTGGATGAGCCTGGTGGTGGATATTAAGAAGGGCATGTATTGCATGGAGCACTGGGTGTGGTGTATAAACAATGAATTTTGGAACACTGAAGAAAATTAAATTAAAAAAATGAAAAAGAAAAAAATAAAGCCACTAGACAAATCAGGCAACTTTCAGCTTCCTTTCTTGTCAATTGTCAAAAATTAAGATGACATTTTATTTTAATGTTATTTGGCAAAATTTACCTATATAAAGTTATCTTTAAATATATGATGCTTAATTTTTTGGGTTCCCAAATGGAATATATTGTGCCTTGTTTGAAATTTGGGGCAAAAATATCAGTTAAAAGTAGACATGAAATAAGAAATACAGGAAATAATTTGCCAATTGTCTTTGGTTAAAATAGCTATTATAAATTCAGGAAGGTAACAGTTGAGAAGTTTTAGATGAATTAGAAAACTATGTTTTGATGATGAAAATCTTTTATGTTCATAACGGAAAAGTGCAAACAGTAAAATTATCCCTGGAGAAATAGGATGTGAAGTTGACTTACCGTCATCAGCTTTTGCTTTAGTGTGAATCTAGAATCTTAGTAATTTACTCAATATAAGCAAAAGCCAGAAAGTTTGGCTATCTGTCCCACAATATTTTTAATAAAACAAAGAGGCGATAGTGCATGTTGTTGAATTTAGCCATGCCAAATGTATTTGTTAAAGAATTAATGATGAAAATAGTTGGTCTCTATGTCTATATCACAGATGCAGTGCCTAAGTCTGTCTGTACTTGGCATGCATTGCCACTAGATGCTATCCACATTAGAGAGGGAAGACCAGGAATAAGGTTACTTTAATTTATGCCTGTTATGAAATAAGCAATTATATTAACATTCAATGGGATCTTCTCCAATAGGACTAATTTCCTTCCTTAACACTCTGGGTATTTAGTGCTTATCCATGTTAGGAATGGATGTAAGTAAATAAAATACATGAAACTGTGTTGAATGAGGATTCACTAATTATGTAGTTGCTAGTTTTCTATTGGATACCCTTCACTGTAAACTTTTTTTCCAATTTTACATTCATTTTCAAGTCTAATTGAAAATATATAGCTTCAAGAAAAGAAAGAAACTTTTCTCTTTTAAAGGAAAGGGAAGCATTATTTTAAATGGAAATTAAACTGGTATCTAGCATATTTCCACTTTCAGTTCAGCAATCATTATTCTCAGATACATAAACTTGTCAGATCTTAACAGTGACTGATAGAACACAGCGTAGTGTTGGAATTGTAATCGGCAGGAAAAAAAAGTGAGTGAAAAAACAAATACAGGGACACCTGGGTGGCTCAGTCAGTTAAGTGTCTGCCTTTGGCTCAGGTCATGATCCCAGGGTTCTGGGATAGAGCCCCACAATCAGCTCCTTTCTCAGCAGGGAGCCTGCTGCTCCCTCTGCCTGCTGCTTCCTTGCTTGTGCTCTCTCTCTCTCTTTGACAAATAAATAAAATCTTAAAAATAAAAAAAAAAGATGAGAGAAAGAAAGAAAAAGAAAAAAGAAAGAGAGAGAGAGAAAGAAAGTAAAGAAAGAAAAGTAAAGAAGAATATAACAAGATAGAGAAGGAAGGAGAAAGGGAAGAAGGGAGTAAAGCTGTATTAATAATCCAGACACTCCTTTTGGCCCTGGACATAAATAATGGCATCATTATTTACTGGATTAAAATTATACCAAGCAGTACATGGACTTTAGTCAGTAAATGCTCTTTTCCATTGTTTCTGAGATTGTACCTGTTTCACATGTTAAATTTAGAAATGTGTGACTATAATAATATGATAGTGTTTCTTAAATTTTTAATATACTTTAATATTTTCAAAATATCTGTTCACAAATTATTATATGTGTTTACTATAACATAATAAAAATTTTATCAGTATGCAGTTTGATAGATTTTTTAGAAAGAAAATGATGATTCTGAGAAATCTAATGATAGATGCAGAACAGAACCTTCTCATTCCTCACCAATGCAGCACCTATTATACCTCATAGCCTTCTTAGCAGTTGTCCAGCTCAAATTCCTACAACACTTGTTGAAATTTTAAGAAATATATACAAATTAATGTTTAAAGTAAGTTACATGGAAGTTCTTAAAAATATCCTTAAATAAATTTTTGAATCAAAAGAAATTGACTATAATGTCTTCTTAAATATTTTATGAATTCTATCCAAAATTACCCTGGAATTTTGGATACTAAGCATACAGATTAGTATTAAGTTCTAGTTAGAGCAGTCTTCATGAGGTTTTTATGAGCTTTGGTGATAAGTAATCAAATCCATCTATGGAAGTGGTTTTATGTGGCATATATCAAGTAGCTTGTGCATGTGTTTTCATTGACGTGTGTGTGTGTGTGTGTGTGTGTGTGTGTGTGTGTCTGAGGACAGACAGTAAATCATGACTGGCCCTGTGAGTGAGAGTAACTGTTCCTAAAAATGTATTTGTTTTGCACATCCTTATAATATGAACATATTGATTAGATATTAAAATCAGGTTGTTAGAAAAATCAAAACTAAGATACAGAAAAACGTGTCAGAAAAATGTTCTCTTTAATAATAATTTAAACACAATTTGATAAAACTTTGTATAAAGTGTGAGCACAGAGGGTTTTTAAATTTCAGTCATTCCTGATATGAATCATTTTCTAAAATTAATTTATTAATTACAGCAGTTAAGTGTAATTATTCTACCTATTCAAGATTTTTATTATTACTTTTTAACACTAAGATAAATTCAGTGGAGACTAATTACCATAACAATAATTCAGCACACATTTTCCAATCTGCTTGGTATTATAATATGTTCTCCAGAGTACCAGCTTCCACATTAATCAGTCATTCATGAACTTACCTCCCTGTTCAGTGAGGCCTTCTAGATGCAATTTAAAGTATAATAATTTTTTTCCAAAAGGAATTGGCAGAGGAGATGTCCTTGTCCTGATTTATGTTTTGGTTTTAATAAAAGCTTAAAATCAATTAAGGGAAAAAATAGAAAAGTAGAAGAAAAAAGTTTATCAAATAATCCTGGGTACTAAACACACACACGTAAGATAAAAATTGAACATGTATTATATTAGAAAAGAAAGGGCTCTAAAATCATGTGTCTTCCAAAGCAGAAAGTCTCAAGTCTAAGGCAGATACCTTTATTACACACCTTTTCCCAAAAATGTCAATGCACCATTGAAAACATTGCATCCAATTAGCACTGCACTGGGAACCCTGTTATCACATTCAGTGATCCATTAAGTGAGAACTAGAAAAGCACAACATGGTTATGGTGCCTTCTTGCTAGAGGGTCTAACTGCTCATAATTACATAGCTGAGTTTGTAGAATGTTTAGCACAACACTTCAAAATCACTTTTCTGTGTTTCCACCTCTGGTCCAATTGTATTTCTAATACAAATGGATTGTACAAGCTTTGTTTCAGAAGCAGCAGAAGTTAGTATGCACTCATATTACACAAATGGAATCCTAAAGAGAGATTTTTTAAAAAACATTTGAGGGTTATAACTATTTCTGAATCTGATGAAATAATGGGCGCTAGTCCCATAAAACTATTAGTATTCAAATATTCTTTTTAAATGCAAGCTATTTCATGGAACCTTATTATGTACTGTAAGTTAAGACTACATGCTCTGTCATTTTTCTAAATAATTTCTTTTACCCCATCATATCTTGCAAGCATAGTGACAAAGACAAGAGATTCTGGTCTTTCTATATCTTTAACAACTGACTTGATTTTTTTTTTTTTACTTTTTTACTTTTTTTTTTTTTTTTTAAGTTTACTTGTCAGAAAGAAAGCACAAGCATGGGAAATGACAGGCAGAGGGAGAAGCAGTTTTCCTGCTGAGCAAGGAGCCCAGTGTGGGGCTCAATCCCAGGACTCTAAGATCATGACCTGAGCTGAAGGCAGACGTTTAACTAACTGAGCCATCCAGGCGTCTCTGACTTAAAATTTTTTAGTAACTTTGTTGAAGTAGAAGATTTTGCTTTTCTATTTAATTCAAATTCAGTGGGAAGGATAAGGACACCGTATGCCTGGTTATATACAGCTCTTTTTTTATTCTAAATTGATTTTAATAAATGTTACTTACAATGTAAAATTTATTGACAGTGTTGAAAATAAAAGTTACTGAAACTTTAAGCCAAGCAATATGAACAAAAATATGGCCTTAGAGTTTTATACAAGACAGTGTGGAAGCATTTCCTTACTGACTGACATGATCAAGCTCCCATATAGAGCTAGCAAATGCAAAATTATTATAGACATGTATACACAGCTCTTTTAATCCAACTCCATGACCAGCTGGATTGCAATATATGAAATAGACTTATAGAATTCACTAAATGTTCACAAACTCTGTTCAAACACACTTGTTTCAAGCCATTCTTTATACAGGATTTTGACCATTTCCTAGTACCCAAGTTTTGCTCTAGCCGTGAGTTGAGTTCGATGAAATTGTTCTCATGTTAAGGAAGTATAAAATTATCTAATCTTAAAATGATTTGGAGGATTTAACAAACATGAAACTTTCTAAATACAACCAAATACATAATGAATAAAAATAAATAATTTGGGAGCTGTGTAACTGAGTATGGAAAGCTCTTTGGAAGGGCACTGAATCTATTCTTATATGGAAATAAACAGAATAAGCATACTAAATATAAAGAAATTAAAGTCATGATTATATTAACACCAGTTGAGTACTTAGTGAGAAGATAAATGGCAATGTCAGCTCTAGCATCTCTAAAAATTTCCAGCATGGAGCCATAAATAAATGATCTCAAACTGGAAAACAAAGAAATAGAGATTAAAAGGAATATATACATTTAGCCAAGAAAAGTATCAGAATACCTATATATCAGAAGGAACAAAATGATCAAAATTATAAAAGCACTCATGGAGAATATTGTAAAAGATGAAAAATAAAGTAGCATGGTTATTAAATATCAAAATTTCATGTGTAATATTATAAAATTAAGTAAACATAATTACAAAATTAACACTAAAAAGGTCTGATGTAACAATAAATATAAATGTGATAACTGATCTACAGAAATAAACGTTATCATTTTCTCCCTCCTTTTTTTGATCATATTGTTAGTTATTTTAAAGTATATGTTTAATTACACAAGTATCTAAGCCACCTTTAGTTGTGTTTTTATTTTCTGTTTAATTTCTATTTTTGATTATTTGGTCATGTATTTTAATAAGAATTGTAGGGGGGCGCCTGGGTGGCTCAGTGGGTTAAGCCGCTGCTTTCGGCTCAGGTCATGATCTCAGGGTCCTGGGATCGAGTCCCGCATCGGGCTCTCTGCTCAGCAGGGAGCCTGCTTCCCTCTCTCTCTCTCTCTGCCTGCCTCTCCATCTACTTGTGATCTCTCTCTGTCAAATAAATAAATAAAATCTTAAAATAAAAAAAAAATTAAAAAAAAAACAAGAATTGTAGGTTTGAGGAATCTGCATAAATGAAATTTATGTTGAGTCTGGATAACATTATCATCTTCACAGACAATTAAGTTTATTTGTTTCTTTTTTTCTGGCAGGCAGAGTTTCTAGGTGGATCGGTTTGACACTATCTAGTTTTGCTTTAGACTTGCTTAGGGCTAGTCATTTTTGTCCTTACTCTAGTGCTATGGTTCTTCTACACACAATATGAAGCTTCTGGAATTTCAGAGGAAAACCTGGTTTGTTCATAAAAGTCATTCTATTTTGGAAGACCTTGATATCCATCCACTACCTCACCTGTATTGATTAGCAACAAAAATATCTACTCTGGTCTTAAGTCTCCAAAAGTTCATCTTTGGCTGGGTTTCTTGAAGTTCCATCCTACAAATGAACAGCTTTCACTTGATATAAACTTCAAAAAGAAACTTTAAATGGATTTTGGCCTTCTCTGTGAATTACAGCCACAAGTAGATATTTATATATTATTCTTGTTCTGCATATTTGTCATTCTCTACAACCTCTGAAATTAGAGATAGTGGCAACTAGAACAACCACCTGGGAGTCAGAGATGAAAGCCATGAGGAAAACACTACTTTTCTGTCTTCTTTGATTGCTTGCTTCTGAAGTGTTACAGGAGAGAGAAAATAGATGAATCTGGTTTAAGCTTGTGTATTTGTTTTTTTTCATTCTTTTTGCAGCAGCTTATCTTTTACCCAAAGCCATGCAAGTCACACTCTATTATTTTATCTGTTTATATGACTACTTCTTCCACCAGTATATTAGAGAACCAAGGATTCAAAACTGATTTCATATGAATGCTCTCTTCATCTCCTATCATAACATCTTACATGGAGAAATTATATTATGAGGTGATTTACACTGGCAGATTATGTATATATATTCATATTACTTTGTAAAGATTAAGTAAGTTCATTCTTAGATGTTTGATGTTAGTCTTTATGTATTTGAGATAGATACAGATACAGACATAGATTGATAAAGAACAAGATAGATAATTTGAGAGCTGGTTGATATAATTTTGAAAAAGAAAAAAACCCCAAATTTATGAGCAAATATTGAGAAACAATTATTTCTGTGATTTTAAGATTATATTTTTAAAGTTTTTTTAAGATTTATTTATTTGTTTATTTATTTATTTATTTGGACGGACAGAGATCACAAGTAGGCAGAGAGGCAGACAGAGAGAGAGGAGGAAGCAGGCTCCCTGCTGAGCAGAGAGCCCAATGCGGGGTTCGATCCCAGGACCCTGGGATCAGGACCTGAGCTGAAGGCAGAGGCTTTAACCCACTGAGCCACCCAGGCACCCCAAGATTTTTTTTTATTATTTATTCAAGAGAGAGTGAGAGAGAGAACACAAGTAGGAGTAAGGAGGGGCAGAGAGAGAGAGAGAGAGAAGCAGACTCCCTGCTGAGCAGGGAGCCCAATGCAGGGCTCTATCATAGGACTCTAGGATCATGACCTGAGCTGAAGACTGATACTTAATCAACTGAGCCACCCAGGTGCCCCTGTGATTTTAGCATTATAAAATTGAAACAAATGCACTTCTGCAGATATAACTGAAAGATCTGATATATTCAATGTCATAGGCAAGTATATAATTAACATTCAAAAGTTTAAAGTATAGTGAAAGTTAAGTTACTGTATCATATAGAAATCAGGGATTTATTTGTCAATGACAATTAGTAATTTCTAGCCATGATTCAGATAAATTTCTTAATTAGAACATATATATTTTTCAAGATTTTTATGGGTGAATCTGTGTATTTGCTAGCATTTACATTGTCTTTTACATTTTGACATAAGAATACATCTCTGTAAAGTACTAAATAAAAGAAACAAAATAGAATTAAATTATAGTAGTTTATATTCTGCAAGTGTGCACTAACTTTATTTTCATGATAGTCAACCCAAGGATATATGCTAATTATAATGCACTAATCATTTTACCCAAGGAAATGAAGCTGTTAAAATATTCAAAATGACTTAAAAAAAAAGTTTTATTTGCACTGAGTTTTTACCAGGAGAAATTTGACAGAAGAACGTGTTCTGGGCAATCAATCATGGTTGTCTACAATGGTATTAATCACCTCGTGGGCCAGCATGTTTGTCTTCTCATCTTTGAGGCTTAGATATTTAAAAACTTTCTGCCAAGATGCTCTTCATGTAAATGAACCATATGTTAGAAGTTTACAATCTTGCCAAGGTGTTGTTAAGACTTGTTCAAGGTAGAAAGTTTTGCTCATTATGTTTATATTTATTACTGTAGAAAACTTCCTCTAAGTCCTTAATAGGACAGTCCAAACGTTCAAAGTTTGGAAAATGAAAATAACATTGATATATTATCATTATAGCTTCTTTCTTACATATGGTTTATCAGCACAGGTATAACAAAGAATGATTTTGGGGGGATTTCTTTTTTTCCTAGTTCTCAAAGGGAATAAATATATCACATACATGATATCAGTATTAGGTTTTTTCCTTCTGGGAAAATCTGACATCTATTGAATTAGTTGTAATTAGATAACTTGATACTATTTTTACTAATATCAAGTGATTTTTATCTATAAATTGGTTTTTAAATGTTTTACTATTCATTTAATCATTGAAATATTTTCATTTTATTTCCAAAATAATATTAGGAATTCTTTTCTCAGAATATAGTTTAATACCACCATTCAGTTTCAGTTACACGAGGCTCAAAAAGCAACTGACAACTAAACATCAGCAATTACTAATTCATATTTAGAAATGAGAGCCTGTATTAAGTGATACATAGTTGACAACATAAAAGACGTAGTTCAATTCATGATAAATAAAGTCACTACAATTTAGAGATAATTTCTAAATAAATAATTGTGAGGCAAATGAATATATAAAATAGAGTCTCTTAAAAAGGAATATACAGGGGCGCCTCGGTGGCTAAGTGCATTAAGTGATTGATTCTTGTTTTTGGCTGGGGTCCTGATCTCCCTGTTCTGGGATCAAGACCCACAGTCTCCGTGTTCAATGCAGAGTCTGCTTCAGATTCTTTCTCTCTCTCCTTCAGCTCACACTCTCTCTCAAATAAAAATCTTTTAAAAAATAATTTAAAAATTTAAAAAGCAATATACATATAAAACTTCAGAATGAGGCTGGTAGAATAGAGAAATGTTGGGCAACTGCAGAAGGAAGGACAAGGAACAGGGAACTGACCTAACACCTGTTGAGTAACAGGATACTTGTTGCTAGGAGAAGCTAGCATGTTGCGTGAGGTGCGCGTCATCATCCCTCCACTGGGGGCGCTACAGGACTTCTAGTAGATAAATCAGATTGTGCCTGTGCCTCGTGACTACCATTGAGCAGGCCTAATGATATACAAAGTTCTTGGAAGTCTCTGCCTGTTCCCCAAACCCTACATAAATATTCCACCCCTTCATTATAACTGCCTGTAATATTCAGAATCCTACGTTCATCCCAGGCAATCAGGTCAATTGTTGAGTGTGTCCGCCCCCCAGTCCCTAACCTGGAGTGTGTACTTCTGCATTTTTTTTAAGATTTTATTAATTAGACAGGGAGAGAGACAGCACAAGCAGGGAAAGGAGCAGAGGGAGAGGGAGATGCAGGCTCCTCACTGAGCAGGGAGCCCAATGTGGGGCTCGATCCCAGAATCCTGGGATCATGACCCGAGCCCAAGGCAGAGGCTTAACAGACTGAACCACTCAGGCACCCTGTACACTTTTATTTTCAATAAAACTTCTGCTATGTTTTACTCCGACTTGGCCTTAATTGTTTCTTGTGGTGCAGTCAAAAACCTGGCACCTGCTCTTGGTTGAAACCAAGGCTGAAAACTCCCCCAGTCTCTGGCGCCAATAAGAAGGCATTTGGTATAAAGGCAAATGTTCATTACAAATTTAAATTTCATGATTTTTAACAGGGAATGGAGAGATAGCCAGATAGAAATTTTATCCTCATTTGTGTATTTGTGTCTGTGTTCAAGAAGTATATTGGTGTGTGTGTGTATGTATGTGTGTGTGTGTGTGTGTATACATATTTTTTTTTGGTTCTGTGATGTCCTTATCTATTTTGAAAATCAAAGTAATACTGGTTTCACAGAATAAATTGACAAGCATTTGTTTCCATTCTGAATTCTGAAAGAGTTTCATGGGATTGATGCAATTCTTTTCCTTAAATATTTGATGGAGTGAACACATGTGGGACTGGAATTTTCTTTGTGAGAAAAAACTTGAATTTTAAGTATCATTTTTTTAATAAAAAAAGCAATTCAGATATATATTCTTTTTTGTCAACTCTTGTAATTTGCATCTACTAAGCAATTTATATTTGTCATCAAGGTTATAATCTTTATTGGCATAGTGCTGGTCTGCTGTTAGGCAGTTAGTTAGGCATGAGCAAGGAGAGATAAAGCAGATGCTGGCCACATCCTCGGTGCCAACACCGAGAGTTAACAGCCACATCTTCACACCTTCAGAGCCACCTCTAAGGGCTAACAAAACAGGAAAGCCCTAGCCACAGGGCTGTTTCAAAAGCCCCAAGGTGACTTGTAGAAGTGAGCCGAGCACAAAGGGTACAGCTTGTCCTCACCTAACTTTAAAGGTCACAACAAAAGCTCATTAGGCACTCATAAATGTATAATACATAAATAAATGTAATTATAAGAAAATGCCTCGTGGAGAGTCACATGTGCAGAAGCCCAAATGTAATATAACCACCAGCTGTCAATAAAAAATGTCAATCAAATACTTATCTATTCAATAAACTATGTCTCCCCTTTCTCACCTCAGGCTTCCAAATCTTTGGTGCATCTGGAACAAAATCCCTATGACCAGTAATACCACATATTCCCATACTGAATATTCCCATATTCATAACATACAGAGAATCAGCAGTTATGCCCCTTCTTTCATTTCTAATTTTGATAATTTTGTTCTCTTTTATCTTCATTAGTTTATGTTTAGCAATTTTAGATCTTTCTAAAATTTGATGCCATTGATTTTCTCCATTGTTAATTTGTTTCCTATTTCATTTTCTATAACTCTTGATCTTTGTATCATCCTTTTTGGAAGGTCAAATCTTATCAGATTTGATAAGACTTTATCCATTATTGATTCAAATATTTTATGCTTCTCCCTTTTCTGGGACTTGATAGAAGACTTAATGTTTAGAAGTTGGGTGAGAAGGAGGTATTCAGAGGAAAAACTCCTAGTTCTCTGACACTTATAACTGAGAGAGGAATGAGTCAGGTTGCTGTTAGAGTAATTTGGGGTCAACGAATAGTTTCTGACCTAAGGGGATTTCTGTGCATGTAGAGAGTTATGGTCAATGAGAATTAAGTTAGAAAGCAAACATAATGACAATGAAAGATTTTTACTTCTATATTTGGTGTTACTGCGTGCTATTATTTTTAGAGAAAAACAGTGAATTTTATCTTTTTTATATTTTCTTAGTGAATTTCCCAGAAAGTGTAGTATACACGCTCAAACTTAAAAAGTGTTTAAAGATGATGATGAAGTGGATCAACAAAGGATTGTTAAACTGCTGTGTGTTGGGCTGGTTGATGAACTTTAATCATAATTTTCCCTTTATTTCTGGACTAGTTAACTCACATTAATCTCTCAATATTTGCTATAAATCAGCTTGAGTGTCATGCTTATAATTACATGAAAATATCTAAGAATGAATAATATTTTGAGCATATGATATTAGGATATAAAATCATTAAGATCTGCTTTATGGAAATATCAAATCTTTTCTACTTGTAAACACAGTGAAGAAGAACTAATTCTAACGTAAAGAAGATAAATACATTATAAACCTCATGCTAAAATCTTCCAAGAACTTAATTTTGGAAATATTATTCTCCTTGTCTCTTTTTTTGGTTTTGTTCTATATTATCTTTATACTATATCTCTTCCTTTTTCTGTTTCCCATATATATACTCAAACACACTTTTTAGGTTGAATAGATTTGTGAAGAATTTGTTTGCTTTCAGTGAGTTTATTGCTTGGAGAAAAGCTGAGATTTTGAAAAGGAAATGTAAACTTTTTCAGTCCAGCCTGACAGGTCTATTATATTTCAAATTTAGAAAAAATGATTCATAAGTTCCTTAGATTGATGGGACTAGCCTACCTGTTTAGCAGAAACTCAGCTTCAGGGCATCCATCCATTTGTTAGTGGGATTTTTCTCAGTGCAGGTATCATAAACATAAATGTTCATAAAGAAATTTTAATTTATGAAAACAAAAGGCACAACATACTACTCTTCCTTTGGTACTGACAACTGATAAGTAGCATGTATTGAGAGCTTATTACACACTAAGCAATGCTGTAACCATTTTTATGTGTTAACTCATTTAATTCTCACATAAGCAAGAGGAAGTAAATAGCATACACATACCTATTTTATACATGAAAAAAGTAAAGTGCCTGAGGTGTAGGCAACTTGCCCAGTTTCACAGCAAGTAACTGTATTCAGGTTTCAACCCAGACTCCTGTGTTCTAAAATTTACTTGGTAAAAACATTATGGTTAGTTTTATCCTTGCTGAACATGTGCCACTATGAAAGCTTTAGTGGATGCCTGAATTAATTGTAGCTGTATTTCTGTGGGTCACCTTTGCTCTTTTAGATTACTGCTTTGCAACATGTATAAATTTTAGGGCATTTTCAGTAGAAATACTAATTGATATCAGTGATAGTACTCAAAAATTTCAGTCCATATTTCTGATTATTGATCTAAATGAAGTGCAACATTATGCTTTATGTGAATTTTTTGAAGTTTTTATTTAAATTATATTTAGTTAACATATAGTGTAATATTGGTTTCAGGAATAGAATTTAATGGTTCATCACTAACATATAACACACGGTGCTCATCACAACAAATGCCCTCCTAATATCCATCACCCAATTAGCCCATCTTCCAACCACCTCCCTTCCAGAACCCTCAGTTTTTTCTCTAGAGTTAAGAGTCACTTATGGTTTGCCTACCTGTCTTCTTTTTTTCTCCAATTCCCTTATGTTCATCTGTTTTGTTTCTTACATTCCACATATGAGTGAAATCATATGGCATTTGTCTTTGTGACTGACTTATTTCACTTAGCATAAGACTCTCTAGCTCCATTTATGTTATTGAAAATGACAAGATTCTTTTTGATGGCTGAGTAATATTCCATTGTGTGTGTGTGTGTGTGTCTGTGTGTCTGTGTCTGTGTCTGTGTATGCCACCTCATCTTTATCCATTCTTCAGTTGATGGATGTTTAGAGTCTTTCCACAATTTGTCTATTGTTGATAATGCTGCTATAAACATCAGGGTGTATGTATCCCTTCAAATCAGTATTTTTGTAACTGTTGGGTAAATACCTAGTAGTGCAACGGCTGGATTATAGGGTAGTTCTGTTCTTAACTTTTTGGGGAACCTCAGTACTTTTTTTTTCAGAGTGGCTGCACCAGTTTGCATTCCTACCAACAGTAAAAGAGGGTTCTCCTTTCCACATTGTCACCAACACCTGTTGTTTCCTGTGTTGTTAATTTTAGCCATTCTGACAGATTTGAGGTATCTCACTGTGGTTTAGATTTGTATTTCCCTGATTTATGAATGATATTGAGCATCTTTTCATGTGTCTGTTAGCTATCTGTCTAATAATGTCTTCTGTCCCTTTCCTAGTTGGGTTGTTTTTGGGGTGTTGATTTTGATAAGTTCTTTATAGATTTTGGATACTAACTCTTTATCGGATATGTCATTTGCAAATATCTTCTCCCATTCTGAAGGTTTTCTTTTAGTCTTGTTCATTTTTTCCTTCACTGCACAGAAGCTTTCTATCTTTTTAAAAATATTTTATTCATTTATTTATTTATTTGAGAGGGAGGGAGGGGGAGAGAGAGAGAGAGACAGAGCGAGCACAAGGAGGGGAGGGGCAGAAGGAAAGGGAGAAGCAGACTCCCCACTGAGCAGGGTGCTCAATCCCAGGACCCTAGAATCATGACCTGAGCTGAATCACAGATGCTTAACCATTTGAGCCACCCAGGTGCACCAGAAGCTTTCTATCTTGATGATGTCCCAACAGCTCATTTTGCTTTTGTTTCTCTTGCCTCCAGCAGCATGTCTGGTAAGAAGTTGCTATAACTGATGTCAAAGAGGTTACTGCCTATGTTCTCCTCTATGATTTTGAACGTTTCTTATCTTACATTTAGGTCTTTAATTTATTTTTGTGTACAGTGTAAGAAAGTGGTCCAGTTTCATTCTTTTGCATGTAGCTGTCTACCTTTCCTAACACTGTTTGTTGAATAGACTGCCTTTTTTTCTCTGGATATTCTTCCCTGCTTTGTGGAAGATTAGTTGACTATATAGTTGCGGGTGCACTTCTGGGTTTTTTGTTCTGTTCCATTCATCCATATGTCTGTTTTGTTTTGTTTTGTTTGTTTGCTTGTTTTTGTTTGTTTGTTTTTGTGCCAGTAGCATACTGTCTCAATGACTACAGCTTTGTAATATAGCTTGAAACCAGGAATTGTGATGCCTCCAGGCTTGCTTTTTTTCAAGATTACTTTGTCTATTTGGGGTCTTTTGTGGTTACATACAAATTTTAGGATTGTTTGTTCTAGCTCTGTAAAAAATGCTATGGTATTTTGATAGGGATTGCTTTAAATGTGTAGACTGCTTTTGCTAGTATGGGCATTTTAACAATATTTGTTTTTCCAATTCATGAGCATGACATGTTTGTGTCATCTTTGATTTCTTTCACAAATGTTCCTTAGTTTTCAGAGTGCAGATCTTTTACCTTTTTGGTCCTAGCTATCTTATGGTTTGGGGTGTAATTGTTAATGGGATTGATTCCTTGGTTTAGCTTTCTGCTGCTTTATTATTGGTGTATAAGAATTTCTCTACATTGATTTTGTATCTTGCAACTTTGCTGAATTCATGTATAAATTCTAGCAATTTTTTTAAGTCTTCTGTGTTTTCTACATAGAGTATCATGTCATCAGCATATCAAGAAAGTTTGACTTCTTTTTTGCTGATTTGGATGCTTTTTATTTCTTTTTGTTCTCTTATTGCTGAGACTAGGACTTCCAGTACTATGTTGAATAATAATTGTGAAAGTAGACATCCCTGTCTTGTTTCTGACTTTTTAGAGGAAAGGCTCTCAATTTTTCCCCTATTGAGGGTATATTAATTGTAGGTCTTTCATATATTGCCTTTATGATGTTAACGTATGTTCCCTCCATCTGCTCGTTGTTATTGTTTTCATCAACAATAAATGCTGTATTTGTCAAATGCTTTTTCTGCATCTATTGAAAGGATCATATCCTTTCTTTTATTAACTTCATGTATCACAATTGGTTTGTGCATATTAAACCACTCTTGTAGCCTAGGAATAAATCCTACTTGACATGGTGAATGATTCTTCTAAAGTAGTTTGGATTTGATTTGCTGGTAACTTGTTGAGGATTTTTGCATCCATGATCCTCAGGGATATTGACCTATAATTGTCCTTTTTAGTGACTTCTTTTTCTGGAATCAAGGTAATGCTGGCTTTGTAGAATGAGTTTAGAAGTTTTCCTTCCATTTCTACTTATTGGAACAATTTGAGAATAGATATTAACTCTACTTTAAATATTTGGTAGAAATGCCCTTGGGACCCATCCGGCCCTGGACTTCCATTTATTGGGAGATTTTTTTATTAGTGATTCATTTTCTTTGCTGGTTATGGTTCTGATCAAACTTTCTATATCTTCCTGTTTCAGTTTTGGTAGTTTGTGTGTTTCTAGGAAGTTATCCATTTCTTCCAGATTGCCCAATTTGTTGACATATTAATATTCTCTTATAATTGCTTGTATTTCTGTGGTGTTGGTTGTGATCACTCTTGTGATTTTTTAAAAATATTTTATTTACCTATTTGACAGACAGAGATCACAAGTAGGCAGAGAAAGAGAGAGGGAAGGAGGCTCCCCGCTGAGCAGAAAGCCTGATGCAGGGTTTGATCCCAGGACCCCAGGATCATGACCTGAACTAAAGGCAGAGGCTTTAACCCTCTGAGCCTCCCAGGCACCCATGATATATATATATATATATATATATATATATATATATATATATATATATATATTTATATATATATATTTAATGTGGGTCCTTTCTCTTTTCTTTTTGATAAATCTGACTAGGGCATATCAATTTTAATTCTTTCAAAGAACTAGCTCTTAGTTTTATTGATCTGTTCTACTGTTTTTTGTTTCTTCTTTGCATAGAATTTGTTTCTGCTCTAGTCTTTATTATTTCCCTTCTGCTGGATTTAGGCTCTATTTGTTCTTCCTTTTCTAGCTCCTTTAGGTATAAGATTAGTTTGTATATTTGAGACTTTTCTTGCTTCTTGAGGTAGGCCTACATTTCAATATACTTCCCTCTTATGACCACTTTTGCTGCATCCCAAAGGTTTTGGACTATCCTGTTTTCATTCTCATTGGCTTCCATGCACTTTTTTTTTTTCATTTTGTCTTTAATTTCCTGGTTAACCCATTCATTCTTTAGTAGGATATTCTTTAATCTCCATGTATTTGTGGTCTCTCCAAAGTTTTTTTTTGTGACTAACTTCAAGTTTCATGGTATTATAGTCTGAAAATAAACATAGTATGATCTCAATTGTTTTGTACTTGTTGAGGCCTGATTTGTGACCCAGTTTGTGATATATTCTGGAAAATGTTCAATGTGCAATTGAAAAGAAAGTATATTCTGCTGCTTTAGGATGAAATCCTCTGAATATATCTGTTAAGTACATCTAGTCCAGTATGTCATACAAAGCCCTAGTTTCCTTGTTGAATTTCTGCTTAGAGGATCTGTCCATTGCTGTGAATAGGATGTTAAAGTCCCTTATTATTATTATATTGTTATTAATGAGTCTCTTTATGTTTGATATTAACTGATTTATATATTTGGGTGCTTCCAATTTGGGGTCATACATATTTACAATTGTTAGATCTTCTTGTTAGATAGATCTCTTTATTATGATATAGTGCCCTTCTTCATCTCTTGTTACAGTCTTTTGTTTAAAATCTAGTTTGTCCAATATAAACATGACTACTCTGGCTTTCTTTTGGTGTCCATTAGCATGATAAATGCTTTTCCATCCCTTCACTCTCAATATGCAGGTGTCTTTGGGTCTAAAATGAGCCTCTTATAGGTAGCATATAGATGGGTCTTTTGTTATTATTATTATTCATTCTGGTACCTTATGTTTTTTGATTGGAGCATTTAGTCCATTTACATTCAGAGTGGTTATTGACAGTTATGAATTTTGTGCCATTGTATTACTTGTGGTCAATATATCCAGTTAGTTTTTCATCTTGATTATAGCATTTTTTATTTTAGCTTCACTACTTTTTAGGTCTTCTATCTCTGTGGTAAGAGACTCCCTGTGGTAGAGACTCCCTCTATGCTTCTCAAGTCCAGCTAGTAAATTTATGAATGTTATTTTAAAATCTGGTTTAGGGCTTCTTGCTTATATCTGTTTTGATTATATCCCTGGCCATAACTTGTTGTTCTTTCTTTTGGGGTGAATTCCTCTATCTTGGCATTTGGTCTAGGTCTCTGTGTGTTAATAAGGCCTGTTATGTTTCCTGTTCCTGAGAGTAATGGCTTTATTAAGAAGACGTACTATACTGTCCAGGGACTGGTACTTCAGAAAATATTGCTAATGTATGCTGTGTGCACTCTGCTATTGCATTTTGGCTGCTCTTTCCCCTGGGTAAGTCTTGTACAGATTTCCTCTTGCTTGCAGTGGGAAGCATTTAGAACGTGCCCAGTGTGTGGCGAGTTTTAATTAGGTGGGTTTTGGTCTGCTTGTTAAAAGAGACTAGATCCTATTTCCCTTAAAGCTTAAGTGTTGTGCATTCTATGGTCACTAGACCTGGTAAATGAGGAAGGTTTGTGCTGGTCTTCTTGTGGAAGGGTCTGCTGCTGCTCTGACCTTCAGGCATACTTGCCCTAGCTCAGAAGAACCTGCAGAGTGCAGGGTGGGGACAGCTTGGTGTAAGTGGCTCAAACTTCCACTGTGGGATATTGTGCTGCTCCGTGAGGCCGATCCCTGCAGATGGCTCTTTCCCTGGCAAGGGAAGTTCACAGCTTTCCCTCTCCAGGAAGCCTTCACAGATGAGGGAACAATTTACCCTCATTAGTCCCAGACATCCCTCAGATCCCTGGTTTCACCCTGTTTCTGTGCTGTTTGCCTGCCTGTTTGCTGGCTTAGTACTCTAGTGTTTTATCTCAGGCATGTGGGCTGGGTTTCAAAACTCTAAATTTTAGGGTCACTGCAGGGACTGAGACCCTCTGAGTGTCTTTGTGGCTAGTTCTGGTTTATCACAGAAAGCCAGTTGTAGGAACGCACAGGGTCTTGGAGTTTATGATAATGCACAGCAAGAAGTCAGTGTCCAGGTCAGCTGCCCTCAGCAGGCACCTCTGCTTATGTGTTAAATATAACAGTTCAATGGTGCCTGCATACTCTTTTGTCCCTGGGGAGGTAGGGCCACTTCTACCACATGCACTCCAAGAAGGGGAATTGTCTCTCCCAGTATGACTGGGGGGATCCTCACACCACACTGTCCTCCAGAGGAGCACCTCTACACTTGCTAGGACCTACCTCTTGATGGCACAGACTTCTAAAATTTTAGACTTTGAGTTCCACTGCTTATGAACACTAGCAATAATCAGCCTCTCTCTTCTCCCCCGTCCATGGTTTTGGTGAAGTGTTTTTCTTGTGCAATGCCCTGTACTTGGTTCACTCTCTCTCTCTCTTTTCCTCTCCTCTCTTCCTGATCAGAGCTCCATCTCCTCCAAGGCATCAGTGATCCATTTCTTCAAATCAAGTCTTTGTATCTTCCTTCCACAATGTGGCCTCTTTTCTCCCTCTAGTTGTACAGCTTGTTTTCTTAGTGCTCAGATCAATTTCCTGGGTATTCAGAATGATTTGATATTTATCTAGCTGTGTTCTAGATATGAGGCAAATATAAGGTCCTCCTACTATTCGGCCATCTTGACTCCTCAGCTCCAGAGGGATTATTTGAACCAATGATATCTGACTTCTTACACAACTATACATTAATGAGTGTATTTAAGATTTAGTTTGTTGATGATATAAATTTCTTAAGGAAGCACTATCTTATTTATAATGACAAAATAACTGATATTCTGTGGTTCATCATTAAATGATGCATTTTACATATTTTTTCAAATTTTATTTTACTTTATTTTATTTTCAGTGTTCTGAAATTCATTGTTTATGCACCACACCCAGTGCTCCAAACACACAGTCACTCATGGTTTGTCTCCCTTCTGATTTCCCCCAAATGACTTCTCTCCATCTCCCAATGTCCTCTGTGTTATTCCTTATGCTCCACAAGTAAGTGAAACCATATGATAATTGACTCTCTCTGCTTGACTTATTTCACTCAGCATAATCTCTTTTTAGTCCCATCCATGCTGATACAAAAGTTGGGTATTCATCTTTTCTGATGATGATATTACCAAATACTGATGATAATAATACATAATACTACATTGTATATATGGACTGTATCTTCCTTATCCATTAATCTGTTGAAGGGCACCTTGGTTCTTTCCACAGTGTGGTGACTTTGACCATTGTTGCTATGAACGCTGGGGTTCAGATGTGCCTTCTTTTCACTACATCTGTATCTTTACAGATACCCAGTAGTCGAATTGCAGGATCATAGGGTAG
Organism: Neogale vison; assembly: GCF_020171115.1. NCBI lineage: Eukaryota > Metazoa > Chordata > Mammalia > Carnivora > Mustelidae > Neogale > Neogale vison. The sequence goes on along the minus strand of NC_058101.1, from coordinate 80,678,076 downwards.
CTCTATTTTTAATTTCTTAAGGAATCTCCACACTGTTTTCCAAAGTGGCTGCACCAACTGGCATTCCCACCAACAGTGTAACAGGGTTCCCCTTTCTCCACATCCTCTCCAACACACATTGTTTACTCTCTTGGTGATTTTGGCCATTCTAAATAGTGTAAGGTGGTATCTCAATGTGGTATTGACTTGAATCTCCCTGATGGCTAATGATGATGAACATATTTTCATGTGTCTGTTAGCCATTTGTATGTCTTCTTTGGAGAAGTGTGTGTTCATGTCTTCAGTCCATTTTTTAATGTGATTATCTGTTTTGTGTATGCTGAGTTTGGGTAGTTCTTTATAGATCTTGGATATCAGCCCTTTGTCTGTAGTGTCATTGCAAATATCTTCTCCCATTCTGTGAGTTGCCCCTTTGTTTTGTTGACTGTTGCTTTTGCTGTGCAGAACCTTTTGATCTTGATGAAGTCCCAAAAGTTCATTTTTGCTTTTGTTTCCTTTGCCTTTGGAGACATATCTTGAAAGAAGCTGCTGTGTCCGCTGTCAAAGAGGTTACTGCCTATGCTCTTCTCTAGGATTTTGATAGATTCCTGACTCACATTGAGGTCTTTTATCCATTTTGAGTTTATCTTTGTGTATGGTGTAAGAGAATGGTCAGTTTCATTCTTCTACACATAGCTGACCAATTTTCCCAGCACCGTTTATTGAAGAGACTGTCTTTTTTTCCACTGTATATTTTTTCCTACTTTGTCAAACGTTATTTGACCAAAGAGTTGCAGGTCCATATCTGGGCTCTCTACTCTGTTCTACTGGACTATGTGTCTGTTTTTTTGCCAGTACCATGCTGCCTTGGTGATCACAGCTTTGTTATAAAGCTTGAAATCACACAACATGATGCCCCCAGTTTTGTTTTTCTTTTTCAACATTTCCTTAGAAATTCAGGGTCTCTTCTGGTTCCATACAAATTTTTAGGATTGTTTGCTCCAGCTCTTTGAAAAATGCCAGTGGAATTTTGATCCAGAGAGCATTGAAAGTATACATTGCTTTGGGCAGTATAGACATTTTAACAATGTTTATTCTTCTGATCCATGAGCATGGAACCGTCTTTCATCTTTTTGTGTCTTCTTCAATTACTTTCATAAGTGTCCTGTAGTTCTTCGAGTATAGATCTTTTACCTCTTTGGTAAGGTTTATTCCCAGATATCTTATGGTTCTTGGTGCTATAGTAAATGGAATTCTCTCACTTCCCTGTCTATTTTTTCGTTGTTCTTGTATAAGAAAGTAACTGATTTTTGTGCATTGATTTTGTATCCTGCCACATTAGTGAATTGCTATATGAGTTCTAGTAGTTTGGGGGTGGAGTTTTTTGGGTTTTCCATATAAATTATAATGTCATCTGTGAAGAGAGAGAGTTTGACTGCTTCTTTGTCATTTTGAAAACTTTTATTTCTTTTTGTTGTCTGAATATTGTTGCTAGGATTTCTAGAGCTATGTTGAACAACAGTGGTGAAAGTGGACATCCTTGTCATGTTCTTGATCTCAAAAGGAAGGCTGTCAGCTTTTTCCCATTGAGGATGATATTTGCTGGGTGTTTTTCATAGATTTTATGAAGTTGAGGAATGTTCTCTCTATGCCTATACTTTGAATCGTTTTAATCAGAAATAGATGCTGTATCTTGGCAAATGCCTTTTCTGCATCAATTCAGAGGACCACATGGTTCTTCTCTCTTCTCTTACTGATTTTTTCTATAACATTGATTGATTTGTGAATGTTGAACCACACTTGCATCCCATGGATAAATCCCCTTTGGTCATGGTGGATAATGTTTTTAATGTACTGTTGAATCCCATTAGCTAAGATCTTGTTGAGAATCTTGGCATCCATATTCATCAGGGATATTGGTCTGGAATTCTCCTTTTTGGCGGGGTCTTTGCCTGGTTTGGGGATCAGGGTAATGCTGGCTTCATAAAAAAGAGTCTGGGTGTTTTTCTTCTATTTCTATCTTGTGGAACAGCATCAGGAGATTAGGTATTATTTCGGCTTTGAATTTTTGGTAGAATTCTCCATTTACTTCATCAGTTCCTGGGCTCTTGTTTTTTAGGGAGGTTTTTTGATCACTGCTTCAATCTCATTACTAGATATTGGTCTATTCGAGTTGTTAGTTTCTTCCTGATTCAGTTTTGGAAGTTTATAAGTTTCCAGGAATGCATCCATTTTGTCTAGGTTGCTTAATTATTGGCATATAACTGTTGGTAATAATTTTTGGTGATTCTTTCTATTTCCTTGGTGTTAGTTGTGATCTCTTCATTTTCATTCATAATTTTATTAATTTGGGTCCTCTCTCTTTTCTTTTGAGTTAGTTTGGCCAATGGTTTATCAACCTTATTGATTCTTTCAAAAAAATCATCCTCTAGTTTTGTTGATGTGTTCTACTGTATCCCTAGTTTCTATTTCATTGATGTCTGCTCTAATCATGATTATTTCTTTTCTTGTGTGTGGTGTTGGCTTAATTTGTTGTTGATTCTCCAGTTCTGTAAGGTGTAAAGAGAGCTGGTGTATTCTGGATTTTTCAATATTTTGGAGGGAGGCTTGGATATATATTTTCCCTTTGGAACTGCCTTCACTGTATCCCATAGGTTTTGGACCAAAGTGTCTTCTTTCTCACTGTTTTCCATGAATTGTTTTAAGTTCTTCTTTGATTTCCTTGTTGATGCAAACATTCATAAGCAGGGTGGTCTTTGGCTTCTAAGTGTTTAAATTCCTTCCAAACTTTTTCTTATGATTGAGCTCCAGTTTCAAAGCACTGTGGTCTGAGAATATGCATAATCCTTTGGTATTGATTGAGCCCTGATTTATTACCCAGTATGTGGTGTATTCCTGAGAAAGCTCCATGTGCACTCAAGAAGAATGAATGTTCTTTGTTTTAGGGTGGAATGGTATGTATATATCTATGAGGTCCATCTGGTACAATGTGTCATTCAATGCTCTTGTTTCTTTATTTCTTTATTGATTTTCTGTTTGGATGATCTTTCTATTACTGAGAGAGGCATGTTAAGATCCCCTACTATTATTGTATTTGTATCATTATGACTCCTTATCTTGATTAACAGATTTCTTATGTAGTTGGCTGCTCCCATATTGGGAGCATAAATATTTACAGTTGTTAGATCTTTTTGGAGGATAGATCCTTACAGAATTATGCAGTGTCCTTCTTTGTCTCTGACTACAGTCTTTAGTTTAAAATCTAATTTATCTGATATGAGAAGCTTCTTCATCCTTTCACTTATAGTCTGGATGTATCCTTAGGTTCCAAATGGGTCTCTTGTAGACAACATATGGACGGGTCCTATTGTTTTATACAATCTGCAACTCTGTGCTGTTTTATGGGAGTGTTCAGGTGGTTCATGTCAAGAGTGATTATTGAAAGATGTTTTTATTGTCATCTATTGCCTGTGAATTCCTTGTTTCTATAGGTTGTCTCTGTAAACTTCTGTTCTATGACACTTTTGGGTTCTTTCTTCTTTTATAGAACCTTCCTTAATATTTCTTGTAGTGCCAGCTTGGTGGTCATATACTCTTTTAAACCCTGCCAGTCCTGGAAGCTCTTTATTTCTCCATCTATTTTGAATGTAAACCTTTCTGGGTAAAATATTCTTGGCTGCATGTTCTTCTCATTTAGTGTGCCAGGTTTCTGTGGACAGGTCTGACATTATTCTGATGGACCTTCCTCTGTACCTAATTAATCTTCCCCCTAGCCTCTCTCAAAAGCTCTTGTCTAATATTATAATTAGTCATTATAATATTATAATTCACTACAATCAAGTGTCTCAAGGTCTTTCTAAATTCATTGATCTTGGGGGGGTGATCTTTCTGCCTTTAGGACGTGACACTGGTTCCATTTCCCAGATTGCAAAAATTTTCATGGAGATTTTGTTCAACTATATCTTCTAGTCTTTCTCCTCCCCCTCAGGGATCCCAGTAATTCTGACATTGGAACATTTCACAGTGTCATTTTTTTCCCTAATTCTGATTTCATGGCTTCTGTGCTCTTTGTTCCAGGCCTCCTCCTGATCCTTATTCTTTATCAGTTTGCCCTCTATGTCACTAATTCTATCTTCTGCCTCAGTTAGCCTAGATGTTAGAGTATTTAGATTAGATTGGATCTCATTGACAGCATTTTTAACTTCTTCCTAGGAGCTTTCATTTCTGCCCACTTCGATTCCATGTTGTCACTAATGGTTTTCTCCAACCTAGCCATTGCCTGGATAAGTGTTACCCTGAATTCCCTTTCCAACATACTATTTATGTCCATATCCAATAGCTCTGATGGAGAGGACACAGTCTGTACATTTTTTTCTCTGTTGTTTTTTCTCCTCCTAGTCATTTTGGTGGGCGGTAGTTGAGAGGATATATTGCTGAATATGTCAACTGTGATCCAGGCAAGGCACACCCTGAACGCCTCTGAACATTTGGAAGTCACCACCAAAAAGAAAGAAAAATGGAAAAATGAGAGAGAAAAAGAGAGAGACAGGAAAAAAAAAGGAAAGAAAAACAAAACAAAACAGAAGACCCAGCTAAAATGGGCCTCAAAGGTAAGATTTATAAGGTATACAAATAAAAATGGACAAACAAAAAGAACAACAAAATTAAATGACAAGAAAAAAAAATCAGCCAAAATGAACACCAAGGGTGAGATTTATATAATACCAGAACAAAAACAAATACATAGAAACACGGAAGAAAAAGCTAGGAGGCTGTTATAAATCCTCAGTGTGGGCAAGGAAGGTTATTTTGATTCTTCTTGGGTGTGTATCTTGATATCTTTGTTAAAGGATTCAACTCTCCAGAGATAAAGGGAGATTAAAACTGGTTTATATTTAGGGATAGTATTGATTAGGGAAAGAAGATTACCTTGAAGCTTATATCTATATGTGTACTTAAAAAATGAATTAGAAAAGAAAAAAGAAAAATATATGTATATGTATGAAAAAAGTTCAAATTAAAAGGTTATTGTGGAATATGTTGTATTAAACCTCTAGTTGTAATGATAAGTAGGTTAAAAAAATAAACAGAGTAAGAATAATGAAAAAGAATTAAAAATAAAAGTTGTATCTATGAAATATACAGGTTTTAGGGCAATACTGGGAGCTTAATACATTGTTTTCCCCTTGTACTGGGGTTTTACAGTTTTATGGGGACTCTGTGTGGTTTTCTTCTCTTCTTTTGGCTGGCTTTCTGGGGGAGAGGGTCTGCCAAGTTGTTTCTCAGCCAGTCTTTCTTGGGTTGAGTCCTCCTGCTCTCTATCAAGGGGCTGGGCTCTGTGGAAATGGGTTTTTCAGGCTTCTGTTCTCTGAGGTTTTTGTTCTTTGACAGCTTTTAGTGGCTTTTTGAGAGTTTAGTGGAAAGCAAACTGCACCCAGACCTCCAGTGTCAGAGAGAAGCCTCAGCCTGCTCCTCTCTGGGTGGTCCAGAACACACAGACTCTGCCTCTGCAAACCCTTCTGAGCCATGCAACCTCTGACAGGCAGTGCACATCCCAGCCACCATCTCGGGGGTTGCCTGAAGCACCCACCTGTCCCTGCTCCCCCAAGCCAAAACCACAAGCGGTAATGGTCCAGGGAGCCCTCTTCTGGTGGCTGCCTTTGCCAGGACTGCTGTCTGGGGTAATTCTTTCAAGTCCAGGCTGGGAGTGTTCAGACTCTCAGCTGGTCCTAGAGACCACCAGCTAGCACCTGCAGGGATCACTGTCAGGCATCAGTGGGGAGCGCGATTCAGACCTTGGTCACATAGTAGTGGTTGCAGAGTGCAAAATGCTGTGGTTCTAGAGAGTGCCCACCAGACGCCCTTAAGCCACACAACTCCGGGGCCAGGAACTGGAGTCTCTGCCGCCACACTCTCTCTGGCTGGGGTGGTCTCCGGTGGTGGCCATCCTGGGTCCATGTGCTTAAGCCTATGGCCATAACCACCTGATTCCACCAGTTGCCCTTTAAGATCTTTTGCTCTTTTCGAGTGCTTTAAACTAGACTCCAAGTCAATGTTGATCCCCAATCACAGAGCACTTTCATATTGGAATATTACTTTCCAATGGTTTGCTTCTCATGGCTCCCTTCCCCTTCTGTTTATCCTCCAGTATCAGTCTGATCGTTCCAAGTATGCTTTACCTGTCCACTGGTGTCTTCTATTCCCATAGAGATCCAGAAGTTGTCCATCTCAGGCTGGTTCCATGGGTGTTCCGAGTGTTCTAGTAGATAATTAGCTCACTTTAGGGGACAGGTTGAAACAGGGTTTCCTACTTTTCTGCCATCTTGTCCCTTCTCCAATAAAAGGTTCATTTTAAATACATTCCATTTGCTTTAAATGGCTGCAATAAGCAAGTTGGGCCTATGACTTTATATCATATCATATGTACATTTTATATCTCACATAAATACCATGAAGTATTTGCCTTAAATGGGGGATATAAAATCAATGGTTCACCTGATTAAAAAATTATTTAGGCACACCCTTATAAATTTTATATATTTAGAAGAATTAGATCCTGAAGAAGCAGTGGTTAAATGTCTGTTCTTAAATACTGAGCCATGATGAGCATGATACTCAAATGGTCAACAGAGACTAAGTGATAAAAATAATGACTTAACTGGTAAGGATCATCATGATGTCCCAAGTACTGAATTATAATTGGATCTACTAAGATCTTGATAGATTTTTATAATGACTTTAAAATGAACAAACAAAACAGGAAAGGCAGTTTAGATCTGTTGAACATCCTGTCTACTTTATCTACAATAGAATGTTAGTAGTTTCTCTAATTTTCCAGATACAAGCAGCTAACAGACTCAGAGCCCCTTGAGCTCTAACCATAGCTAAGAAATACATACTTTAGGTTTTTCTCCTCTCCCCTCCAAAAGGGACTTCCAGTTCATTATCATGTTGAATAAATGCTGTGGAAAGGGACATAGCCAGAGTTTTCAGGTTTACTGATACTGTCTTTGAAGTGATCATCATTGGACCCCAATTACTGCATTTTGAAACAAAAAGACTAGAATCACTACATTCATGCTTTAAGATTTTTTAGTGTCCTCACCTAAGATTGTAACTTACTGGAATTTTGATTTTCAGCAAGATCTATCCATATGCTCTTCATGTTGGAAAGGGTAGTATGTGCGGATCTTTTGGGGAGGAAAAAAAAAGACTTATAAAATAGCTTATCCAATCAACTTTAAAAGGATATATGTTCAGATAAAATAAGAAAGGGTGAGAGAGATAAGGCAACCAGAAAGGAGTTAAAAAATAAATATTAAAATATATTATTTTGCTCAAATAATATAAATAAATTCAAATAACTTGACAAATTGGAAAATTTCTTGGGAAATAATAATACACTAAAAATTTAACAGAATAAATGGCCTGTGTGATAGTTATGTAAAAAAAAAAATAAAGAAAGTTGTGGAAGAGATTCCCTTAAAAAAATGCATAAACCATAAACGATCTAAGGATTCTCCTTACTAAGAGCTCAATCAAATGTTATTTAAACTGTTCCAGACAGTGAAGGAAAAAAAAAAATTTCTCAGGATTTTAAAACAAGTACATTTTTTAAACCAAAACCCGACAAATATTACCCAAATAAATACAATTACAATCTTGATTATGAACTCAAAAAATATTTCTATCCCACAACAGTGAATGGGACCTTATTTAGAAAGAGGACATTTGTAGGAGCTGGGGGGCTCAGTTAGTTAAGCGTCTGCCTTTGGCTCTGGTCATGATCCCAGGACCCTTGGGATCTAGACCTATATTGGGCTCCTTGCTTAGTAGGGAGCCTACTTGTTCCTCTCCTCTGCCTCTTCCTGTACTTGTGCTCTCTCTCTCTCAAATAAATAAAATCTTAAAAAAAAAAAGGACCTTTGCATGTGTAATTTATTTAAAGATTTTGATATGAGAGAATCTTGGATTACTTTAGTGGTCCCTAAATGCTTATGAGAGAAAGTAAGAGAAATGTTAGTGACACAGAGGAGAAGACAATGCTAAAACAGATATAGGGATAATAGTGATGCAGCCACAGGTCAAGGAATGCCTCCAACCACCAGAAGCTGGGAGAGGCAAGGAATGGATCTTTTCTAGAATTTCTGGAGGGAGTGTGGCCAAGCCAAAATCTTGATTTCAGACTTCCAGCCTCCTGAACTATAAAAAAACACATTTCTGTTAAGCCATTAAGTTAGTGGTAATATTTTATGAATGTTGACATAAGTATTTTAACTAAAATATTAACAACAGAATTTATCACTTGATCAAAAAGATAATTCACCATAGCCAAGGAGTATTTGTTATATAAATGCAAAGATGGTTAAATATTAGAAAATATATTTATATAGTCATTATTTTCATATGTTAAGGAAAACATATAAGAATAATACAAAGAAAGATGTACATAATACTTAGCTCTATTCAAAGTACTTTACAGTTGATAATCTTTGTTATGATTATTATCTTATGGGGTAGGGTTATATTATTTCTATTTTATAATAGGAAACTAAAAGAGATATAAAGCAAAGCAAGGTTTAGCTTCAAAATTATTGTGTAGCCAGTAGGTGGTGAAATTGAGTTTTGAATCCAATGTGGCTTGGCTCTAGAGTCCCTGTATTCTCCTTTTTTTTTTTTTTTAAAGATTTTATTTATTTATTTGTCAGAGAGAGAGGAGCGAGAGTGAGCACAGGCAGAGAGAGAGGTAGGCAGAGGCAGAGGGAGAAGCAGGCTACCTGCCAAGCAAGGAGCCCGATGTGGGACTCGATCCCAGGACGCTGGGATCATGACCTGAGCTGAAGACAGCTGCTTAACCGACTGAGCCACCCAGGCATCCTGAGTCCCTATATTCTAACACTGTGGTATTATCATCTCCAGGGATGCCAAAATGGGATTTGACCAAATTCAATAATAAATCATCCTTAGAACACTTAATTTGAAATCATAATTAATTTCTAGTTACTTAATTTGAGAAAATATATCAACTTCAATCCCTAAACCAGGATAATCCTGAAAACGGAAATACCAAAGTCATTCCTATTATAGGCAGGAGTAAACAAGGATACCCACTCTTCCTGATATTAATGTATTACTATTCCACTGGATGCACACACACACAAATAAGGTAAGATAAAGATATGGAAGATATACAGATCTTCTGATATCTATATATATCAGAAATATATCATACGGTTTCACTTATTTGTGGAGCATAAAAAATAGCATGGAGGACATGGGGAGTTAGAGAGGAGAAGGGAGTTGGGGGAAATTGGAAGGGAGGTGAACCATGAGAGACTATGGACTCTGAAAAACAATCTGAGGGTTTTGAAAGGGCGGGAGGTGGGAGGTTGGGGTACCAGGTGGTGGGTATTATAGAGGGCACGGATTGCATGGAGCACTGGGTGTGGTACAGAATAATGAATACTGTTATGCTGAAAATAAATAAAAAATAAATTAAAAAAATATATAAATATGTTTCTGCTTAATTCCCACTTTTATTCTCACCCTTACCAGATAAAACCAGTGCAAGGACATTGCTCACTGCAGAGTGTCTGCACTATTGTCATTACAAGAGTAAGATGAGCCATGAACACAGTTTTAGAGTTTAAGTATGACTAAATAGATTATATAATATAAATGAGATTATATTGTCCAGGCCCTTCTCCTGGTTGCCGTGGAAATGAGACCCTCTCTTCATGTTAATAAAATTATAGTTAAATTAGAAATAGATTAGTTCTTTTATTTTTTTATTTATTAATTCAGGATACGTGAAATTCTAGATTTTATATATGCAATTCTTTAGTTGTATTGTTAATCACTGAGTTATAATAACTCACATTTTCATGATGTATTAAAAATAAAATTATTGATGTCCCTAAACCTATGGGGGTATAAAATATTGATTTCTGTACTTAATTTGTGCCTGTATGCTAGTACTATATATTATGTTTTTTCTTATTTGTAATACAATTGATAGTATCTTAGATTTTTTAACAGCCATTCTTCAACTAGTAGAGGCTGCTATTCATATATAAGGGAAAAGAGTATAGATAAAAACAGTAAGTAAATGACAATTATCACTAGCACAATCCTTGGAAAATAAAACCCAAGTTATATACCACTACATGATAAACAAATGGGCAGACAAATTAATTTTACCATAGAAAAATCTAATGTTTTGTGAAAGTGCAATAGTATAACTGGATTGATTTATCAGTTTATTTAAGAAATATTTATTTGTTGTCTTCTTGGTCCTCAGACTGAAGTAAGTTCTGAGGATATAATCTTATGCAAACATGTTCTTATAGAGAAATAAGCAATTATAATCAGCTGAATAAATACAATGATGAAATACATTCATGGTGCTACAGGGGGCAACTAGCATTCAAGGAAGATTCTGTTTAATATATGGAGAAAGCAGTTGAGACATAGTTTCTAAAATCATGGAAAATACACTGGAACTTTTATAGCAATATGAAATCTTATACATGTTTGAAATAGATGCCTAATAATATATATTCATACAGAAAGAACATTGAGTATGAAGTGTTCTCTATGGGCTGAAGACAAAACAGGGCTTATGGCAGAGAAACCATTTAGGGGACTCTGAAATAATTCAATCAAAATATACATAATAGGTATTCTTTGTGTTTGATACTGTGCTTAGAACTAAGCATAGAGTTGAAAACTGTACATTCCCTCAAAGCTTACACTACATTAGTGCAATAAACAAACATTAAGCAAAGCTGAAAATACAAATATATATGGTTGGCTTATATCAATAAGCAGTAAGCAAGTACTATCTCTAGATGTTTCCCCCAATTCTTGTGCTTGTAACACAATGATATTTTCCCTCCATCAATCTATATTAGGTGATGAAAACTAAGGTGAAAACTTTCAAAGTTTAAGACCAAGAAACTGGCTTTTGTTTGATTTTTTTTGCCTTAGGGCACAGAAATAAAGTTTTAGAAGAAAAAGAAAGATAAATTTTAAAAAAAGGGTAAAGGGAGAGGAGGAAGATGATAAAGCTGAGAACTATTTATCAAAGAGAAAACAGAAGCAGAGTAGAGAAGACCAAAGGACAAAGTACATTCCAGTGTCTCTGATTCCTCCCCCAACTATTCATCTATTACATAACCTGTCATGAATGAACAACCTACTATCATAGGGTACTGAAAACCTGTAAGCTTTTGTGAAACACAAAGTCACAACTTAAAAACTATGTGTGTAGTTGCTGACAATAGTATCCTCAGGCCCTGATGTTCCAAGAAAGAACCAGGAAGGGATTTTACTATGAGCAGAACCCTGAATATCTTCTGTTGCTTTTACTTAAATATACAGGGGAAAAAAAACAAAAAAGTACTCTAAGGGAAAAAGAATAAAATACTTGGAAAGAAATATCTGGGTGAAGGCAAGTTATTCGCATATATAGGCAAGTCAAGGATATTCAGGTGAAATTTAGAATGAAGAGATTTTTGAGATAGAAGACACATAATTTCAGTGATACTGGAAAACAGTAATTTCAAAAAAAAACTGAAATAAGATTAGTGGGGCTCTATTAGAGGAAAAAACAAATGAAAATTAGAAAATAATAAGGGTTAAATCAGGAACTGAAATTTTACTCTAAGGGCATGATCAAAATTGTGAAGTGTCTGAGATTACATTCTTCTTTTGAATTAACAAGTGAGCCTGTTTCAGTTCCACGGATGGTGGCAGAAGATACGAAGCTCCTGGATCTGAGACAAAAGACTTACTTACAGCACAGAAGGCAGCACTAGCTTCATTCTCCCTTGCCTCTTAAGTCCCAAAGGGGCAATGAAGAAATGGGCCAGGTGGATGCTGCCCATACAGTGGGTTTATGTCACAAAGGATCCCCAAATTTAGGAGACACCAATTTTGTAAAGGAGGATACAACAAACCTGACTTATCTTTGCCACAGGACAGAAAATGAACCTTTCCTCTTCTTCCAGAAGATGACACACCATTACCCAATGCTGTTTACTATACACACACACATCCTTGAAAAGTTCATTATGTACAAAAGTTAGTAGGAGACCAGCAGAAATATTGAGGACTGTTCATGATGCATTCATTGCAAGCTATTCTAATTAAGTGAGTTAATTAGCCTGCTGGAGGACTGAAAAGATCAGTTTGGAGGCCAATGAGCTCCTTGTGAATAGTCGTTGTGAGTGCTGCATGGAGCCTTCAGAGAAGATGGTGGTTTATCAAGGTAAATAGCAAGAGAGGATGTTGCATTATTAAGACCACACATACATTCCTAACTGGAGAATAGGAGAAGGTAGTAGAATTGAAGGTATTAGAAAAAAGTCACAGGAACAAAGGTGGATTTGAAAGTAGTGAGTGTAAGGAATTAAGACTTATGAATTTAGCTTTAGTAATAATATAATTTGAAAGTTTTGCACAAGAGTGGTGAGAGTGGGCACCCTTGTCGTGTTCCTGATTTCAACGGGAAGGCTGCAAGCTTTTTCCCATTGAGGATGATATTTGCTGTGAGTCTTTCATGGATAGATTTGATGAAGTTCAGGAATGTTCCCTCAATCCCTATACTTTGAACCATTTTAATCAGGAACAGATGCTGGATTTTGTCAAATGCTTTTTCTGCATCAATTGAAAGGACCATGTGGTTCTTCTCTCCTCTTATATTAATTTGTTCTATCACATTGATTGATTTGTGAATGTTGAACCATCCTTGTAGCCCAGGGATGAATCCCACCTGATCATGGTGGATAATCTTTTTTTTTTTTTTCTTTAAGATGCATTTTATTATTTTTTTTCCAATTTATTTATTTTCAGAAAAACAGTATTCATTATTTTTTCACCACACCCAGTGCTCCGTGCAAACCGTGCCCTCTATAATACCCACCACCTGGTACCCCAACCTCCCACCCCCCCGCCACTTCAAACCTCTCAGACTGTTTTTCAGAGTCCATAGTCTCTCATGGTTCACCTCCCCTTCCAATTTACCCAAATTCCCTACTCCTCTCTAACGCCCCTTGTCCTCCATGCTATTGGTTATGCTCCACAAATAAGTGAAACCATATGATAATTGACTCTCTCTGCTTGACTTATTTCACTCAGCATAATCTCTTCCAGTCCCGTCCATGTTGCTACAAAAGTTGGGTATTCATCCTTTCTGATGGAGGCATAATACTCCATAGTGTATATGGACCACATCTTCCTTATCCATTCATCCGTTGAAGGGCATCTTGGTTCTTTCCATAGTTTGGCGACTGTGGCCATTGCTGCTATAAACATTGGGGTACAGATGGCCCTTCTTTTCATGACATCTGTATCTTTGGGGTAAATACCCAGGAGTGCAATTGCAGGGTCATAGGGAAGCTCTATTTTTAATTTCTTGAGGAATCTCCACACCGTTCTCCAAAGAGGCTGCACCAACTTGCATTCCCACCAACAGTGTAAGAGGGTTCCCCTTTCTCCACATCCTCTCCAACACATGTTGTTTCCTGTTTTGTTAATTTTGGCCATTCTAGCTGGTGTAAGGTGATATCTCAATGTGGTTTTAATTTGAATCTCCCTGAGGGCTAATGATGATGAGCATTTTTTCGTGTGTCTGATAACCATTTGTATGTCTTGATTGGAGAAGTATCTGTTCATATCTTCTGCCCATTTTTTTGATGTGTTTGTCTCTTTCGTGTGGGTTGAGTTTGAGGAGTTCATTATAGATCCTGGATATCAACCTTTTGTCTGTACTGTCATTTGCAAATATCTTCTCCCATTCCGTGGGTTGCCTCTTTGTTTTTTTGACTGTTTCCTTTGCTGTGCAGAAGCTTTTGATTTTGATGAAGTCCCAGAAGTTTATTTTCGCTTTTGTTTCCTTTGCCTTTGGAGACATATCTTGAAAGAAATTGCTGTGGCTGATATCAAAGAGATTACTGCCTATGTTCTCCTCTAAGATTCTGATGGATTCCTGTCTCACATTGAGGTCTTTTATCCATTTTGAGTTGATCTTTGTGTACGGTGTAAGAGAATGGTCGAGTTTCATTCTTCTACATATAGCTGTCCAGTTTTCCCAGCACCATTTATTGAAGAGACTGTCTTTTTTCCACTGTATATTTTTTCCTGTTTTGTCAAAGATTATTTGACCATAGAGTTGAGGGTCCATATCTGGGCTCTCTACTCTGTTCCACTGGTCTATGCATCTGTTTTTATGCCAGTACCATGCTGTCTTGGTGATCACAGCTTTGTAATAAAGCTTGAAATCAGGTAAGGTGATGCCGCCAGCCTTATTTTTGTTTTTCAACATTTCCTTAGCGATTTGGGGTCTCTTCTGATTCCATACAAATTTTAGGATTATTTGCTCCAGCTCTTTGAAGAATGCCGGTGGAATTTTGATCGGAATGGCATTAAAAGTATAGATTGCTCTAGGCAGTATAGACATTTTAACAATGTTTATTCTTCCAATGAATACTGTTATGCAAAAGCAATGAATACTGTTATGCAGAAATTAAATAAATAAAAGTTTTGCACACGTATGCTTTTTCTAAATGTCACTGAACATATGACAAAATAAAGCCATCTTATTACTAAATGGACCAATTTTAATTTAAAAAATTATCCTGTTTGAGAATTACAATCTGATTAAAACTCCCAAATAATCATTTTTTTAATTTCTTTTTTTATGTCTGTTATGTATAATAGGTACCCATTAAAGTTGAGTAGCTGATTTAAAATTAAAAATGGGAAAATGGAACCATGTACTAATACCTTGAATAAAGAGCCTCGTGGTGGGTATTATGGAGGGAGCATTTTGCATGGAACACTGAGTGTGATGCATAAACAATGAATTTTGGAACATTGAAAAGAAATAAAATAAAATAAAATAAATAAAATCACTAATTATGAAGTATTTTTAAAAAAAGTAATTATTTAATTGCAGAAGAATATAGAGATTATGGGACTTAAATTTTCCAAAAATCTGAGTCTTTATCTTATTATTATTGCATTACAGAACTTAGAGTAGATGTTGATTTTTTTTTCTTTACCTAAAGATATGCCATGAAATATACTTGAGTGTTTACCTAGTTAAAGAAAATTTTATTCATAATTCTATTTACCTGATTAAATAATTTAAAACCAACTTAAGTCCCAATATCCCTAAAAGTGTGGAATTTACTATGTCAAAAGCTTTAAGATGATTTTTAGCACAGAATGGTGAGCATGTCACATCCTACTCATAATGTAACAAGATTAAATTGTATATTATCATCTAATGGGAAAAAGGAGGAAAAAAGAAGAAAGTTTAAAATAGAATACTCTCTGGTTATTCTTGTGTTTCTTTGACTCTTGTTCCTCTAGGACATCTGAAGATATTTAGTTTCATTGTTCTCTCATGAATATTTCAGTTCCAAATGGTTGAATGCTCTCTTTACTAGTCCATTTAAATTGCAGCACAAATATGTTTTTTATGTGTGTTGCTGGGAGATTTGGTGATTTAGGGATTTTACTTTTTTTTTTTAATACGATGAAACAGTAAACTACATAGAGACTATAACAATTATGTTTAAGATTGCACTAGAATAGATACAACACATGTTTTCTTTAATGTTTAATAATGAAATAGCTATTTTATTTTAGTAATCATATGGAATAATGGTTTTCAAACATTCAAAGCATTAGTGCTCATAAAGAGGTTTGAATTAGATCATCCTTTACTTCCTTCTATAAGAAATTTCCTTTGTGTCTCTACACACAAGTCTTTTCAAAAGGTTGAAAGGGCGTATAAAGCGTTCCCTCATTATTATACTTACTTAGACTTTTGTGTGAGATATAGTACAAATAAAAATGGCCTTAAGGCCCTGGCTCTATGAATATAAAAAAAATGATCTGACTGAAAATAATTTAATACATATTTATAGCACATTTTTGTACACAGAAACTCTGATTCTCATATCTCTTTCTATAATTAAGATAATCTAGGTGAATAAGAGGAAGCAGATGTTATGATGTCATGTTAATATGTTCAGACCATTGGGAATTAATAAAAATCCTCTAAGGATTTTTTTAAAACAAATCATCTTGATGTATATTTTTAAACCCAAATCCAAAATCCATAGCCAATTGCATATTAGTTCCAATATGAATTATTTTTACATATGAAGAAGGAAAAATTAAACATTGACAAAAATTATATCCAAATTTGAGATACTAAATAAATGAAACTAGTAAAACATCACAAGAAACACAATAGGAAGAATAAATTAACAAAATTTCTAATTTTCTGGAAGCAAGAAAAATATATACATTAGTACTGGCTGTCCTGCTAACAGATTTTTCTCTCAACACAATATGTTTCTATAACTTAACCAAATGATCACTCACATGGAATCAACATCCATGCCTACCAGTTACTTAGAGATCAGAGAAATGGTATTACTATTTAAAGAAATCTATGTGAAACATTTATCCTCAGGGTATAGGATTTAAAGGAAATAACTTTATAGCAGTTACAAAAGTTTAGAGTTTAAAATAACATTTCTTTTATTAACGTTTAAGAATTCAAAAAGTGAAAATTG
Source organism: Neogale vison (assembly GCF_020171115.1). Lineage (NCBI taxonomy): Eukaryota > Metazoa > Chordata > Mammalia > Carnivora > Mustelidae > Neogale > Neogale vison. The sequence goes on along the minus strand of NC_058101.1, from coordinate 80,661,502 downwards.
GTTATCTCCTTTTATATAATTTTTTGTATGAGTCACTTTGCAAGAAAACACTGGGTCTAAAAGAAAAATTGTCCCACGAGGAAAAAAGAAAAAAGAAAAATAAACTTACTGAGTATATTAGATGCCTCTTTGTACAGTGTTCTTAACCTATAGTTTGGTCAAAGGTCATGGACATCATCTTAGTAGAGGCTTATTACTGCTGATGCAATGTATTCATGAGGCTTATTACTGTAGGATATGCCTTTAATAGGAACACTAGTTCCTTCTCTCATAGTCTGAGGATATGTATCTCAAATAAACCACTTTGTTCTAGTAGCAATACTTGAAAAATGTTAAAATTTTAAGAATCTTGCCCAACTTTTATGCATTCAATATATGAATTTCATGCTTTGGTCCTTTCATAAACTTTTGTGTAAAAATTTTAAATATTTGTTAATGCTAGAGAAAATACAGTATTGCATATTTTAATACATAATTAATTCTGGCTACCATTTTTCTTAAAACCCAAAACACTACAGAGGGTGTGAAGCAAAAGATGTAAGATCATCTGTTAAAAATACAACGAATAGGACGATATTTTCTGTGCTGTATGGAGAATACACAAGTATACAACGGACAATTTTTTTTTTTGAGACATACAAAACTCCAAATATTTAAATGTGTTAATGTGAAATATGGCGTTAAAACTGTAATTATGGGGACGCCTGGGTGGCTCAGTTGGTTGGACGACTGCCTTTGGCTCAGGGCGTGATCCTGGAGTCCCGGGATCGAGTCATCGGGCTCCCAGCTCCATGGGGAGTCTGCTTCGCTCTCTGACCTTCTCCTCGCTCATGCTCTCTCTCACTGTCTCTCTCTCTCTCAAATAAATAAATAAAATCTTTAAAAAAAAAAACTGTAATTATGACATGAAAGAATTTCAGTAAAAATGTTAAGTAAAAGATTTAAAGCCATTTTAGAATTTACTAGATGTGGAAAGTGAGAGTGAGGATCTCCTATTTCTATGTGAGAGAGATAGGAGGATCCACGTAAAACCTGCATGTTCTAAATACGGAAGGATGATATAATAGTTTCTCATAGTAAGCACTTATTACAGGATTCTCTGTGTTTGAAAGTTGCTAAGAAGGTAGAATTTCTATGATTCTTAATTCACAAAAACAATTGCTTTTCCCCAAATTAGTAACTTATTTAGTTAAAAATTAGGTTGACTGGTACAACCCAGTTAAGTTTTATTTTACTAAAACAGTTTTCCCAGATATGATTTCCTAGGTGATGATTTTGTAAGGCTCAGTGACTAGAAATTTATTTTGATATTGAGAAGAATGCATAATTACTAAATTCCCAATTCCATTTTCAAAGCACACACTCACACACATATATGCCCACTTAAAGTGAAATATCTCACCGCACCAAAAACAGTTGGCCTAAAAATCATCCAATGATTTACATCATCTCTGCTGAACAGAATAAAAGACCATGCAATTTTTAATATATGCATGAATAAGCTGATTCAGGGAGGATTAAAAAATGTAAAGGCTTAAGCCATAGGTGTGTAAAAGTGCATCAGTGAAAGATTGTTAATTGGCAATTATATCAGATGTCTCTGAAGAATGTCCAGGCATGTGTGAAGAAAAGAATATTATTCTTTCCTCATTTCCTTTGCTAGCATCAACAGAAGGCTGCTGATTTTCAGATAATTATGGATTCATGATGAAGGAAACAGGCATGTTTTTCATAGAAAATGAGATGGAGGTGCCAAAAATGTCTGGAAGATTCCGTAATGTGATGTGACTGCTGTCAGGAGCACAACTAGTTGAAATTAAATATATTGGCTACCAACAAAACTGGCAAAGTAAAAAAAATGTAGATGCAAGGCACAGAAGGGCTTTCTTTATAAAGTGTCTGATTTTGTATGTGGATATGTTCCTCCAAAGATGTGCTGTATCATGTTAACCTGTGTGTCCGAAGGAAATAATATGCAACTTGTCATGAGACACCCAATATTTTGTTTTACAAGCTATGTCAAAGAACAAAATATCCAGTATTCTTAACTAGTGCAGAGAAAGCACATCCCTCCTTGTCTGAATGAAGGCTCGAGTCCTGAAGTTATGCCAGTATTTGTATAAATAAAATACAAGTATATTTTATAAATTTATTTTATACATCATATGGAATAATGGTCACCCATATATCACATGTGATGCAACTATTTATTATTATTATTATTATTATTATTATTACTACTACTACACAGAAGAAGCTAAGATACAGAGTTAAAGTGCCAGTTAGGTGACTTTATGGGTAAGATCCAGAGCCAGACCCGATTATCTTCTATCCAAGTACTTCAGTGCTTCTTCCAGCTCAGTTTCAAATATAAATAGCATTTTATTTATTAAGGTTCACAATTATTTACAAAAGTAAATAAAAATTCTCTAGAGTTTATGAAAAAGCAGATTTATGGGAGCTAGTATTTTAATAAGACTTAATAAAAATACTATTAAGTGTAAGTAGTTAATAGTAAATGTTAAAGAGACTAACGTAGTTTGAGAAGGGAACAGATATTATAAACAATTATAGGAAGAAGAAACATGTTAAGGAAAAGTATAAAGAAGGTTGTGTGGTAGGTATAGAAGGGGGAAGGATGACTCAAGTTTAGTTATTGCAGCAGTGATTTTTTTAAAGTTATTATAGCAATGTGACCACAAGATGATAAAAATTGAAGTGCTGTGGAAAACTACCAAATGTAAAGTATGCAAAATTATAAAGAAGAGATAATCACTTCTGGCCTTCTTTCTATTTAGCTATTCTAGGGAGTTCTTTGTAACTCTAAACAATGCATTCGTACTCAGGGGTGATATCCAATATTCTTAAACACTAGTGCAGAGAAAGCACATCCCTCCTTGTCTGAAAGAAGGCTCGAGTCCTGAAGTTATGCCATATTTGTCTCCTGAGCACCAGCTCTGTTTTTATTTTTATTGCTTCATTTATCATATGACAGCATTTTCTAGGAACCACCATGAATAAATACAAGTAACTTAGTTCATAAACGACATTTTCCCCTCACTTGTTCCCCATTCCCTTTTGTTTATGAGCTTTTCATCAGATAACTAAATTTTCCTAAGGTTTTCTCTATAGACTATTCTATTGGAAAATTTCTTAAGAATACCAGTAAATAAGTATATTCTCTGATATCTTTCTCTAGATAGATGGATGATGGATGGATAGATGTATGTATGTATGTATGTAGGATAGATGGATAGATAAATAGGTGATTGAAAGATAATAGATATTATATATGTAAAATAGTTTCTTTATTAATTTCCTTGTTTAGGTTTTCTGAAGTCATCTTCTTTATTTACCTGATCTTTCATGGGCTAAATTACCTACCAGTCATATATTTCTTTTTTTTTTTTTTTTTAAGATTTTATTTGTTTATTTGACAGAGAGAGATCACAAGTAGATGGAGAGGCAGGCTGAGAGAGAGAGAGAGGGAAGCAGGCTCCCTGTCAAGCAGAGAGCCCGATGTGGGACTCGATCCCAGGACCCTGAGATCATGACCTGAGCCAAAGGCAGCGGCTTAACCCACTGAGCCACCCAGGCGCCCCAGTCATATATTTCTAATCTCTTGTGTTTTCTGAGGATATAATGTCATTGTGAGTAGAGGCGCTATTATGTGTTATATATTTTCTGACATTATAATCTTTATGAAACAAATAGTCTTTGTGAATTGAATACTTTATTACTATAAAAAATACCTATGAATGATATTTTTCCCCTGAGTAAATACTAGTCTGGTAATAAAATTTTAATATTTAAATTGTGCCTTTTCTCAACATTTGTTTTAACTTTTCTGGAGCCATTGTTCAAAATGTATCTTTTAACAATAGTGTTTATTATGCTTGCCTTCTCATTAAACATACTCCTTCACTCCCTTTACTCCTTTACTCCTTCACTCCCACTCATACAACTAAAAACCCTATAAATTACATATAAAATAAACATGAGAACAATGTGAAAGTTGGAGAGAAGACTAAATAGCCAAGGACTTTGGATGTAGATCCATGGAACTGCATGGTGTAAGTTATCTTAGTTTTCTTATTAAATCTTATATCCCAGACTTGAAGGTGAAGAAGCCAGATACTGGAAATTCCAATGGGGGCACATTAAAGAAAATCCTCTTCATCCCCGAGACCATAAAATCCAGTGGTTTTCTGGAGCTACAGTTACAGTAATATTAGATGTTCTGACTTCACTTATAGAAATAGAGAGCAAATCAATTCTCAGTAAAATAAAACAGGCATTTTTAAGTTTTAGATTCTTGGGGATTTCATTTAATTTCATAATGGAAAAAATCTTAGAAATAGATTAGATTGATGTTTTCTTGATTTTGATCCATAAGAGGTATAGATCAGGAATTCCAATTTTTTTTTTTTAAGATTTTATTTATTTGACAGACAGAGATCATAAGTAGGCAGAGAGGCAGGCAGAGAGAGGGGAAAGGAAGCAGGCTCCCTGCTGGGCAGAGAGCTCAGTGCAGGGCTCCATCCCAGGACCCTGGGATCATGACCTGAGCCGAAGGCAGAGGCTTTAACCCACTGAGCCACCCAGGCGCCCCCAGGAATTCTATTATGAATCAACACCAACAATGGAGTGGATTATTTATTCTTCTAAATAGACATTCAAACTTCATTGTGCATAAACATATCTTCTCTGTTAATCTTTCTGCCTGGCTAAGGAACCCCAAAGTGATTGTTGATGTGGTATGACAGTGCTGTTCCCAGAAGTGTAATCTATTAAATGTCATTTATTGCTGACACATGTTCACATTTTTCTCCAAATGACCATATCATATATATTTTGACTATTTATGCAGAACTTAGTCCTAGATCTGGTAGAGAATAAAAAGAAAAATAAGATAGCTTTTTTTTTCCTTTTATTCTCAGAATACATAAAATATTTATATATTATACTAACATATCAGAATAATGGAGAAGCACTTAAAAAGTACATAGTGTGTTTTGGCACTTAACAGTTTCAAATTTTTTTGTGCACCCCTATCAAAGAAATATTTAGCATGCACATTTACATATTTGTTTAGAAGATCTATATAGACACAATTTTATTAAGTTTCATAAAATATATACAAATTAGAAATTGAAAAGAAATTATAAAAATACAATAAATAAACTGTATAAATGTATATACACATTTAAGTTATTATGCACTTCTTGAAGTAGATCCTTATTGCATAATATGATGATTATTTCAAACGTGGGGGTCTATTCCATATAGACTTGATATTTTTTTCAGTCTTCTTTACAGATCTCCTATTTTAACCTTTAAGTATGATTAAAGAAAATTATATCAAATATCTTCTTGTGGCTTGTTTTTTCATTTTTTAGTTTTTATTGCTATTTATTTAAAATTTATTTATTTGTTTTTTTAATTTCAGTATAATTAATGAACAGTGTTGATTAGTTTCAGATGTGCAATATACCTGATTTAGCAATTTTATACATTATTCAGTATTCATCCCAATAAATGTACTGTTAATCCTCTTCACTTATCTCACTTATCCCCTACCCATCTCCCCTCTGATAACCACCATTTTGTTCTCTATAGTTCAGTCTGTTCTTTTGTTTGTCTTTTTATCCTTTATTGTTTTGTTTCTTAAAATTCACGTGGGAATGAAATCATGGAATTTTTTTTTCTTTGACTGACTTATTTCATTTAGCATTGTACAGTCTAAATCCATCCATGTTGTTGAAAATGACAAGATTTCATTCTTTTTTATGGCTGAATAATATGTAATATATATATATACCACATTTTTATCCATTCATCTATTGAAAGACACTTGTGTTGCTCCCACATTTTGGCTATTGTAAGTAATTCTACAATAAATATAGGGGTGCATAAATCTTTTCAAATTAATGTGTTTGTAGTCTTTGGGTGATTACCCAGCAGTGGAGTTACTGGATCATACGGTAATACTATTTGTAATTTTTTAAGGAGCCTGCATACGGTTTTCCACAGTGGCTGCATCAGTTTGTGATCCCACCAAAAATGCATGCACAGAGGTTACTTTTTTCCCACATCTTCAGCAACACTTTTTTCTTGTGTTTTTGATTTTAAACACTCTGACATGTGTGAGGTGATACCACATTTTGATTTTCATTTCCCTGATGATTAAGGATGTTGAGCATCTTTTCATGTATCAGTTGGCCATCTGTACGTCTTCTTTGGAAAAACGTCTGTTCATGTCTGCCCATTTTTAATTGGATTATTTGTTTCTTTGATGTTCAGTTATATAAGGTTTTTTTTTTTTTTTAAGATTTTTATTTATTTATTTATTTGACAGACATCAAAAGTAGGCAGAGAGGCAGGCAGAGAGGGGGAGGGAAGTCGACTCCTTGCTGAGTAGAGAGCCCAATGCAAGGCTATATCCCAGGAACCTGCGATCATGACCTGAGCCTAAGGCAGAGGCTTTAATCCACTGAGCCACCCAAGCGCCCAAGTTATGTAAGTTTTTTATATACTTTGGATTCTAACCTTTTATTGCATAGGTCATTTGCAAATATCTTCTCCCACTCAGTAGGTTGCTTTCTAGTTTTGATGACAGCTTCCTTTGTTGTGCAGAAGTTTTGTTGTTTTGTTTTAGTGAAATCCCAACAGTTTGTTTTTGTTTTGATTTTTCTTGCCTAAGGAGACATATCTAGAAAAGTGTTATTATGACTGTCAGATAAATAACTGCCTGTCCTCTCTTCTAGGATTTTCATGGTTTCGGATTAGTATGTAGATCTTTAATCCATTTCGACTTCACTTTTGTGTATGGTATAAGAAAGTAGTCTAGTTTCTTTCTTTTGCATGTAGCTGTCTAGCTTTCCCCTCACTGTTTGGTGAAGAGACAGTCTTTTTCTCATTGGGTATTCTTGCCCCCTATGTTGAGATTAATTGCCCATATAATTGTGGTTTTATTTCTGGGCTCTTTCTGTTCTGTTGTCCTAAATGGCTTTTGTTATTATTGTTGTTGTTGTTTTGGGGGGGTATTTTTTGTGCCAGTACCATACTGTTTTGGTCACTACAGCTTTGTTGTGTATCTTGAAAATTGGGACTATAATATCTCCAGTTTTGTTCTTCTTTTTCAAATCACTTTAGCTATTTGAGGTCTTTTGTGGTTCCATACAAATTTTAGTATAGTTCCAGTTCTGTGAAAAATGATTCTGGTATTTTGACAGGAATTGCTTTAAGTCTGTAGATTGCTTTGGATAGTATGGGCACTTTAACGATATTTTTCATCCAATCCATGAGCATGAAATATCTTTCTGTTTGTTTGTGTGGTCCTCAATTTTATTCATCAGTGTTTTATTGTTTTCAGAGTACAGGTCTTTCACTCCTTAGTTGAGCTTATTCCTAGATATTTTATTATTTTGGGGTCAATTATAAATGGAATTGTTTTCTTGATTTCTCTTTAAGCTACTTCTTTATTAGTAGTATTACTTCTTTATTCTGTATTTAGTTTGTGTTCTGTATTAGTAGTTTTACTTCTTTATTCTGTATTTTGTGTCCTTACTGAATTCTTTTATCAGTTTTAATAGGTTTTGTTTTGTTTTTTGGGGGATAGAGTCTTTAGGGTTTTCTGTATAAAGTATCATGCTATTTACAAACATTGAAGATTGTACTTCTTCTTCACCAATTGGATGCCATTATTCCTTTTTCTTATCTGAATGAATTTGGAAGTTTCCTTCCTCTTCTACTTTTTGGAATAGTTTGAGAATGGGTATTAATTCTTCTTTAACTGTTTGATAGAATTCATCTGTGAAACCATATGTTTCCAGACTTTTGTTTGTTGAGAGTTTTCTGCTAACTGATTCAATTTCACTGGGTAAAACAATGTTCAAATTTTCCATTTCTTCCTGATTCATTTTGGGAAGTTGTATGTTTCTAGGAATTTATCTATTTCTTCTGGGTTGTCCTATATATTGACATATAATTTTTAATTATATTCTCTTACCATCCTTTGTATTTCTGTGGTGTTGGTCATTATTTCTCCTCTTTCATTTCTGATTTTGTTTGAGTCCTCTCTCTCATTCCCTTTTTCTCTTTTTATCAGACTGGCTAGAAGTTTATCAATTAAAAAAATGAGAACAAAACAAAATAATTAATGAGAAAAAAAAGGTTACTAATTCTGTTGATCTTTCAAACCAGCTCCTGGTTTTATTGTACTTTTCTATTGTTTTATTTGTTTTTTTAAATTTCTACTTCATTATTTCATCCCTAATCTTTATTATTTTTTTTCCTTCTACTAATTTTGGGTTTTGTTTGTTCTTTTTCTAGCTCCTTCAGGTATAAGGTTAGGTTGTTTATTTGAGATTTGTCTTGCTTCTTGAGTTAGGCCCATATTGCTATAAATTTCCTCCTTAGAATAGCTTTTGGTGTATCCCAAAGACTTTGGACCATTGCGTTTTCATTTTCATTTGTCTCCATGTATTTTTTATTTCCTCTTTGATTTCTTGGTTGCTCCATTCATTGCTCAGTAGAATGTTATTTAATTCCATGTGTTTGTGTTTTTTGCAGATTTTTTTTTTTCTTTTTTAGTGGTTGATTTGTAGTTTCAAAACATTGTGGTCAGAAACGATGCATATGTTTTTGACCTTTTTGTATTTATTGAGACTTGTTTTGTGGCCTAATATGTGACCTATTCTAGAGAATGTTCCATGTGTACTTGAAAAGAATGAGTATTCTGTTCTTTTAGGATGGAATTTTCTGCACATATCTGTTAAATCCATCTAGTCCAATGTGTGATTCAAAGCCACTGCTTCTTTGTTGATTTTCTGTTTAGATGATCTGTCCATTGATGTAAGTGGGGTATTAGAGCTCCTACTATCATTGTATTATTATTGTTTAGTTCCTTTATGTTTGTTATTGACTGAATGTTCCATGTTGCATGCATAAATATTTATAATTGTTTTATCTTCTTGTTTGTCTCCTTTAAGATAATAATGTCCTTCTTTTTGTCTTTAAGACAAAAACTTTAAGACAAGACTTTTGTTTTAAAGTCTATTTTGTCCAATATAAGTATTGTTACCTTGACTTTCTTTTCATATCCATTTGCATGATAAATGCTTCTCTATCCTTTCACTTTCAATCTGTAGGTGTCTGAAATGAGTCTCTTGTAGGAAGCATATGGATAAGTTTTATTTTTAATCCATTCTATCACCCTAAATGTTTTAAATGGACTGTTTAGTCCATTTACATTCCCAGTAATTTTTGATAGTTATATATATATATTGCCATTTTTTTCCTTGTTTTATGGTTGTTTTTATAGTTCTTCTCTGTTTCTTTCTTCCTTTGCTCTCCTCTCTTAAACAGTTGCTTGGATTTCTTTAGAGATTTATTTGGATTCCTTTGTCTTTAGTTTTGTATATCTATTACTAGTTTTCATTTGTGGTTATCTTTGTGTTTGTATATAGTATCTTCTGCATAGAGCAGATGATCATTTAAGTTTGAACCCATTCTTACTGCTCTCCCTGCCATGTTTCAGATACATGGTGTCATACTTTGCATCCTTTTATTTTGTGTGTCTCTTGACTGATTTTTATAGATATAGTTCTTTTTAACACTTTTGTGGTTCCTACTTTTCTTAGTCTTACTTATGATCTTTCCTTTCACTAACAGTCCCCCTTACCATTTTTTGTAGTGCTGGTTTAGTGGTGATGAATCCCTTTAGCTTTTGTTTGTCTGGGAAACTATATATCCTTCTATTCTTTTTTTAAAAGATTTTATTTATTTATTTGACAGAGAGAGATCACAAGCAGGTAGAGAAGCAGGCAGAAAGAGGAGGAAGCAGGCTCCCCGCTGAGCAGAGAGCCCGACGCGGGGCTCGATCCCAGGACCCTGAGATCATGACCTGAGCCGAAGGCAGCGTCTTAACCCACTGAGCCACCCAGGCGCCCCTATATCCTTCTATTCTTAATGAAGCCTTGGTGGATAGAGTGTTCTTGGATGCAGATTTTTTTTCTTCTTTCAGCACTTTGAATATATAATGCCACTCCTTTCTGGCGTGCAAAGTTTCTGCTGAAAAATCAGCAGCAGCGCCACCTGCATGGCTCAGTCATTTGGGTGTCTATCTTTGGCTCAGGTCATGATCCTGGGTCATAGGAATAAGTACCTCAATCAGGCTCCTTGCTCAGCAGGAGCCCACTTCTCCCTCTGCCTGCTGCTCTCTCTGCTTACACTTTCCCTATTTCTGACAAATAAGTAAAATATAAATAAAATAATATCACCTGGTAGCTTTATGGGTTTTTTGCTTTATGTAACTATTCTGATGCTTTTAAAATTCTCTCCTTATCACTACTTTTTGTCATTTTAATTACCATGTGTTTTGGTACAGACCTCCTTAAACAGATTTTTTTGGGGGTTTTCTGTGTCTCCTGGATCTGGATCTGTTTTTTCCAGATTAGGGAGGTTTTCAGCTATTATTTCTTCAAATAAAAATTTCCCCCTTCTCTCTCTCTTCTGCTGGGATCCCTACAATGCTGTTACAAAATGTTGTTACATTTGATGGTATCATTGGTGCCTTTAATCCATTCTCATTCTTTATCAATCATTTTTATCGATCTTTTTTTTTTTTTTCTTTCTACTGTCCAGCTTGATTGATTTCCATTACTCTATTCTCCAGGTTGCTGGTCTGCTCTGCTTCTTCAAGTCCACTATATAGTAATCCCTCTACTGTATTTTTAATTTCAATTACTGAGTTCTTCATCTCTGATTGGTTCTTCTTTATGTTTTCTATCTCTTTTTTGAGAGTCTTACTGACTCTTACTGAGAGTCACTCTTTTCTCAAGTCCAGTGAGTACTTTTATGACCATTACTTTAACCCACTTTTTTTTTTAAAGATTTTATTTATTTATTTGACAGAGAGAAATCACAAGTAGATGGAGAGGCAGGCAGAGAGAGAGAGAGGGAAGCAGGCTCCCTGCTGAGCAGAGAGCCTGATGCGGGACTCGATCCCAGGACCCTGAGATCATGACCTGAGCCGAAGGCAGCGGCTTAACCCACTGAGCCACCCAGGCGCCCCAATGACCATTACTTTAAATTCTCTATCAGAAATATTACTTATCTTTGTTTCATTAACCTATCTTGTTGTGATTTTATCCTGTTCTTTCATTTGAAGAATATTCTTCTCTCTCCTCATTTTGTCCAACTCTGTGTCTGTTTCTATGAGTTAGGAAGGACAGTTATGTTTCCTGCTTTTGCAAGTACTGGTCTTATGAAGAAGAGATCCAGTAGTGCCCCTATTCACCAGAGCCTGGCACTTCAGAAGTGTCTCCTATGTGTGTTGTATGTGTCCTACTATTGTGACTGAGCCACTTTTTGCCTCTAGTCCAGTCATGTGCTATGGCTTTCCTTGCCCGTTATGTGTAGGATTTGGTCTTTGTGTTGTAAATGGGCCAGTATGGGGCCATCTTGATCTTGAGTTGAATCAGGTTAGGTGTTTGCCAGAGCTGTGGTGGTCCTGAACTGTAGGGCACTCTCCCTGTTTTGTCCCCTGGGAGGCTTTTGTTAGTGGGCAGGACCATAATCAGACCGGATGTCTGTCTGGAGCCCACACTGGGACTGTAATGGAACAGTTTTGTGTGGTTACATTGTCCTCTTCCCCAGACAGGAGTCATTCTGAAGTGGTGCTGATGCCTGTTGGGGATGCTTAAACAGTGCAATGATTATGGTATATCCACTTTGGATATACTTTTGCTGAGGCTGGACTCGAGATGCTGAGCCCACAGAAACCAGAGTATGTAGTGTTGGCAAGGCTTGCACAGGTCTGCCATGGGAGGAGACCTGGTTCTGATGTGGAAAACTGCTGAGGACATACTGGAGGGGTGGGTCTGTAGGAGATTTCAGGAATGGAGCACACTGTTTGTAAGCTACATGGAGAGTGTTGGCACTGGTGCTGGCTCCTGCAGGGTCAATGTATTTAGGCTGGGGGAGAGAAAGTAAAATGGTACCCACCAGCGCTTCTGTTCTTGAAGAAGTCTCCCAAAGATCCGTGCTCCTCCAGCATATGCTCTGAGATGAGTAAACAAATCTCCTTCCCATATATGCCAGGCATTTTTCAAACAGCTGCTTGTATCTTAGCTGTATGTTAGAGTGGCTGTTGTGCTATAAGGGCAGGGTCTCAGTTTCATCTTGTCCTATAGTTTTCCAGAGCAGAGCTGCTGATTTTCAAAATTCCAGGCATTAAGCTTCACTGGTTATAAAAACCTGTGATGGTAAGCTTCTTTGGTTCTCAAAGCCAAATGTTATTGAGCTTTGTCTTCCCAGTTAAGGTCCTGTGCTTGGGATACCTGGTATGGAGTCTGGTTCTCACCCTTCTCTGTGCTTGAGGTGGCCCAGCCTCCCCCAGACAATGTTGTGGGTCAGCTTGGTTCTAGACCATGTCTCTTCTATCCATTTTTATGCGGTCTCTATGTTTAGCTATGGAAAGGCAGAGGGAGAGGAAGGGAAGCAGGCTGCCTGCTAAGCAGAGAGTTCTATGTGGGGCTCGATCTCAGGACCCTGGGATCATGACTTGAGCTAAAGGCAGAGGTTTTAACCCACTGAGCCACCCAGGTGCCCCACAGTCTTTGTAGGTTTTGTTTGTTTTGTTTTGTTTTGTTGCTTTTTTTCTGGGTTATTTACACTGATGTGGGTATTATCTAGTTGTATCGATGGAACAAGGTAAGTTAAGGATCCTCTTACTCTTCTTTCTTCTTTAGAAGTCCTCTGTTTTTTAATTCTTAGTAGTATTATCTTCAACAGGATGGACTCAAAATACATTTTAACTCAATATATGTTTCATGCACTGGAAGAGAATAAGAGCTGAAAGACCGCACATTCTCCACACACAGGACCTCTCATTAGTTTCTTAGAATTTCATCCTTTACTATGTGAGATGCAGAGCAACTGAGCATCTGGATGGAGAATCTGTGAAGTCACAAGAAAATGTGTAAAATTAATTTTCTCTTTTCTCATAAAAAAACACATATGAATTGAACTCATAATATTTCCTCTCTGTATTCTAGTAAGTTACTTTTGAAACCACTGAAACATATAGTTACCATTTTAGAAACGAGTGACATAGGTTATAGATGGAATAGGAATAGATAAAAGGATAGATGAATTCTGGCATAATAGGGAACATCTTTACAAAGAAAAGGATGACAGAACTGGTATAAATAAATTTGGTGTAACTTTGATACTGCTGAAAAATGAAACAGTACTTGAGGAACATTTATCAATAAGCACCAGAAGTATGACTGGAAGGCATGAGTTAGAATGGCCTAAGTAAAATGACATTCTTATTATGAAAATGTGTCATTGAGGATATCAAGCAGCCCAGTGGCTTTTGTTAGTTTGTTTATTCTTTTTTTTTAAATTAAGACTTCTTTTAAATTAACATATAATGTATTATTTGTTTCATGGGTATGGGTCTGTGATTCATCAGTCTTACACAATTCACAGCACTCACCATAGCATATACCTTCCCCTATGTCCATCACACAGTCCCCTCATCCGTCCCACATCCTTCCCTTCCAGCAACCCTCAGTTTGTTTCCTGAGATTGAGTCTCTTATGGTTTGTCTCCCTCTCTGGTTTCATCTTGTTTCATTTTTCCCTTCCTTCCCCTATGATCTGCTTTCTTGTTTCTCAAAAGTCCTCTTATATGAGATCATATAAAAGTTGCCTTTGATTGACATATCTCCCTCAGCCTAATATCCTCTAATTCTATCCACACCATTGCAACTAGCAAGATTTCATATTTTTTGATGGCTGCAGAGTATATATATGGCTATGCATATTTTGATGGCTGCATTGTGTATATATGTATGTGTGTGTGTGTGTATATATATATATATATATATATAAACACCCCATATTTCCTTTCTCCATTCATCTGTTGATGGACATCTAGGCTCTTTCCATATTTTGGTTATTGTGGATATTGCTGCAATAAACATTCAGGTACATGTGCCCTTTGGATCACTACATTTTTATCTTTAGGTTAAATACCTAGTAGTGCAATGCTAGGTCATAGGGTAGCTCTATTTTCATCTTTGTGAGGAACCTCCATACTGTTTTGTAGAGTAGCTACAGCAACTTGCATTCCCAACAATGTAGGAGGGTTCCTCTTTCTCTGCATCCTCACCAACACCTGTCGTTTTTTGACTTGTTAATTATAGTCATTCTGACTGGTGTGAGGTGGTATCTCATTGTGGTTTTGATTTGTATTTCCCTGATGTCAAGTAATGCTGAGCACTTTTTCATGTGTCTATTGGCCATTTGGATGTCTTCTTTGCAGAAATGTCTATTCATGTCTTCTGCCCATTTCTTGACTGGATTATTTGTTCTTTGGATATTGAATTTGATAAGTTATTTATAGATTTGGGGTACTAGCTCTTTTTCTGATATGTCATTTGCAAATATGTTCTCCCATTCTGTTCATTGTCTTTTGGTTTTAATGACTGTTTCCTTCGCTGTGCACAAGCTTTTTATTTTGATGATGTCCCAGACAAGTTCATTACTTCCCTTGCTTTTGGCAATGTTTCTAGGAAGAAGTTGCTGTAACTGACAACAAGGAGATTGCTGCCTGTGTTCTCCTCAAGGATTTTGATAGATTCCTATCTCACATTGAGGTCTTTCATTCACTTGAGGCTAACTAAAGAATGAATAGGTCAACCAGGAAATTTAAAAATAATTTTAAAAAATTCATGGAAACAAATGAAAATGAAAACACAACTGTTGGGGTGCATGGGTGGCTCAGTGGGTTGAGCCTCTACCTTTGGCTCAGGTCATAGTCTCACGGTCCTGGGATCAAGTCCCGTGTCAGGCACTCTAATAAGTGGGGAACCTGCTTCCCCCTCTCTCTGCCTGCCTCTCTGCCTGCTTGTGATCTCTCTCTCTGTCCAATAAGTAAATAAAATCTTAAGCAAAATACAACTGTTCAAAAATCTTTGGGATGCAGCAAAGGTGGTCCTGAGAGGAAAGTATATAGCAAAGCAAATCTTTCTCAAGAAACAAGAAAGGTCTCAATACACAACCTAACCCTACACCTAAAAGAATTGGAGAAAGAACACCAAGTAAAACCTAAACCCAGAAGGAGTAGAGAAATAACAAAAATCAGAGCAGAAATCAATGAAACAGAAACCAAAAGAACAATAGAATAGATCAATGAAATTAGGAGCTGGTTCTTTGAAAGAATTAATAAGACTGATAAACCCCTAGCCAGACTTATCAAAAAGAAAAGAAAAAGCACCCAAATTAATAAAATCATGAATGAAAGAGAGATCACAACCAACACCAAATAAATACAAACAATTATAAAACATTATGAGAAACTATATGCCAGCAAATTTGACAATCTGGAAGAAATGGATGCATTTCTAGAAATGTATAAACTACTAATACTAAACCAGAAAGAAACAGAAAATCTGAACAGATCCATAAACAGTAAGAAAATTGAAGCAGTAATCAAAAAATTTCCAACAAACAAGAGCCCAGGGCCAGACAGCTTCCCAGGGGAATTCTACCAAACATTTAATGAAGAATTAATTCCTATTCTCCTGAAACTATGCCAAAAAATAGAAATGTAACTGTTCCAAAAAATAGAAATTGAAGGAAAACTTCCAAAGTCATTTTATAAGGCCAGCGTTATCTTGATCCCTAGACTAGACAAAGAGCTCAGGAAAAAGAATTACAGACCGATATCCCTGATGAACATGGATACAAAAATTCTCACCAAAATACTAACCAGTAGGATCCCACAGTACATGAAAAGGATTATTCACCACGACCAAGTGGGTTTTATTCCTGAGCTGCAAGGTTGGGTCAACATCTACAGATCAATCAATGAGAAACAATACATTAATTTAAAAAAGAACAAGGACAATATGATACTCTCAATAGATGCTGAAAAAGCATTTGACAAAATACAGCATCCTTTCTTGATCAAAACTCTTCACAGTGTAGGGATAGAGGGTACATATCTTAATATCATGAAAGCCATCTAGGAAAAACCCATAGCAAATATCATTCTCAATAGGGAAAAACTGAGAGCTTTTCCCCTAAGGTCAGGAACACAGCAGGGCTGTTTGCTAACACCAGTGTTATTCAACATAGTACTAGGAGTCCTAGCCTCAGCAATCAGACAACAAAAATAAATAAAAAGCATCTGAATCACCAAAGAAGTCAAACTTTTACTCTTTGCAGATGATATGATATTTTATGTGGGAAACCCTAAAGACTCCATCCCCAAACTGCTAGAACTCACACAATAATTCAGTAAAATGTCAGGATATAAAATCAATGCACAGAAATCAAGTTGTATTTCTATACACCAGCAAGACAGAAAAAAAGAGAAATTAAGGAGTCAATCTCATATACAATTGCACCCCAAAACATAAGATACTTAGGATTAAATCTAACCAAAGAGGCAAATAATCTGTACTCAGAAAACTATAGAATACTCATGAAAGAAATAGAGGAAGACACAAGGAAATGGAAAAAAATTCCATGCTTATTGGAAGAAAAAATATTGTGAAAATGTCTATGCTACCTAGAGCAACCTACACATTTAATGCAATCCCTATCAAAATACCATCAACTTTTTTCAAAGATGAGGAAAAAATGATCCTAAATTTATGTGGAGCAAGAAAAGACCCAAAAAGCCAGAGAAATGTTGAGAAAGAAAACAAAAGTTGTCAACAACACAATTCCAAACTTTGAGCTATATTACAAAGCTGTAATCATCAAGACAGTATGGTACTGGGATAAAAACAGACATATAGATCAATGGAACAGAACAGAGAGCCCAGAAATGGACTCTCAACTCTATGGTCAACTAATCTTCAAGAAATCAGGAAAGAATGTCCAAAGGAAAAAACAGTCTCTTCAACAAATGGTGTTGGAAAAATTGGACAGCCACATGCAGAAGATTAAAACTAGACCATTTATTTTTCTTTTTCTTTTTTTTTTTTTAGAGTAGCTTAGAACATAGCATAATTGTGGGAAAGATACAGAGATTAACTATATACCCTCTTTCTCTATACATGCATAGCCTCCTCTATAACCAGTATCTTCTGCCAACATGTTGTATTTGTTACAAGTGATGAACCCATATTGACATACTATTATCACTCAAAGTCCATTGTTTACATGATAGCTCACTGTTGGTGTTGTACATTCTATGAGTTTGGACAAGTGTACACTAGCATGTATCCATCATTCTGATAACAGAGTATTTCCTATGCTTTGAAAATACTTAAAAATACTTTGTATTCTGTCTATTCTTCCTTCCCTACATCCAGTATTAGTTCTTCCATCTCAATCTTTTCCTCATCTTGTTGAATCAGCTAGAACTTCCAGTATGATGGTAAAAAGGAGTGGTGAGAGATACATCCTTGCCTAGTACCTGATATTAGTAGCAAAGCATTGAGTTTCTCACCATTAAGTCTGATATCAGCTGTAGGTTTTTTGTAGTTGTTCTTCATTAAGCTGAGGAAGTCACCTCTATTTCTAGTTTACTAAAGAGTTTTTACTATGAATAAGTATTACTCAATGGTTTTTCAAAACAAAACTTATTTCTTAAATAAAATCCATTTCAGGTTCAGGTGTTTCTCCAATGTAGCTGTCCTCTGTGTAGTGACTCAGCAATTAGTTTAATTCTTGAGTGATCTCAAAATCAATAAATATTATAATTACCACTTTGAGGAAAAAGAGCATGAAGAACTTAATTTTGAAGGGGCGGGGGGTGGGAGGTCAGGGTACCAGGTGGTGAGTATTATAGAGGGCACGGATTGCATGGAGCACTGGGTGTGGTGCAAAAATAATGAATACTGTTATGCTGAAAATAAAAAATAAATTAAAAAAAAGGGGAGGGTGCCTGGGTTGCTCAGTGGGTTAAGCCTCTGCCTTCGGTTCAGGTCATGATCTCAGGGTCCTGGGATCAAGTCCTGCATCAGGCTCTCTGCTCAGCGGGGAGCCTGCTTCCTCCTCTCTCTTTCTCTGTCTGCCTCTCTGTCTACTTGTGATCTCTGTCGAATAAATAAACAAAATCATTAAAAAAAAATTTTTAAGAAGTCCTAAAAAAAAAAAAAAAGAACTTAATTCCCCTTCTTACGTATCTATTTCTTTAATGTTATGTTTAAATTAAGGAGTTACTTGGTTATGCTTATCTTCAAAGGATAGAGGGTATAAGACTCTGTGTCTCTGAATAATGAATAAATCCATAGATTTTGGTGAATAACAATAATGTATGACATTAAATGTTTAGACATATAATGGTAGATCAGTTTTGGAACTTCATAAAAATAACATGAGAATGAGTAAAATCTGACAGCAAAAAACAACTAACAATGGAGCAGGCATATACAATTATCCTCACCAAAATAGAGAAATATTGCAAATGACATCACAGTAAAAGGTATGTAAGAGCCTTTTATAGGAAAGGAAAAATATGATATTATTTGAACTGTTTGCAACTATTAGCTTTCTTAATTACAAAGATTATTTTATACTTTTTGAAAAAAGTATTCTTTAGTTAGAATTTAGCTATGGAGACTGTACTAAGTTTAAATTCTGGAGAAAAAACTAAAAAAAAAAAAAATTGGTCAGAAACAAACCAGTACTTATAGTTAGGGCAGTCTTATTAACTAGAGGTTGTTTGCTATTTCTTATAATTAGTTAATACAATTCTTAAATTCATTATTCATAACAAATTTTATATTCTGATAAAGTAATAACCATGGTAAATCCTATGCAAAATAATCCCGACATATTTATTAACAGCAAAACTGTTTGCGAGCACAAAGCAAACATCCTGAAGGCCATTATGCTCGATTCTATTTGCAGATGTTAGACCTGAAAATGAACACTGAAGATAAATCTTTATGAAATGGAGATAACTCTAATCAGGTTATTAAAAGATTTTTAATATCTGTCAATTAAAATGACTAATGATTTAAAGAGATTACCAAATGCAACATAAAAGACATCTTAGCTGACAGCTGAGAACATAATACTAAAAGAAAGTAAAAAGGCTCAACACCTACAGATATATTTAACAGAAGGTATTACAACCTGGAGATTTCTGAGTGCATACTGTGCAGCTAGACAGGGCTGTTATTTGCTGTGAGAAGTATTATGCTTCAAATAAATTGAAGAGCTCATAAGCATCATACAAATACATTACTTAGAAGCTATGCCTATTTTTTAGTATCACTACTAAAAGCTGTGAAATCTGACATCTTATTAGAAATCAGCTCAATAGAACTTACATCTTTTTTTGGAACTTTGTAGCTTCAAGTATCTGTTTCTATAATCAACAAACACTGATGACACGTTTTTGAAATGCACATGTATGTTGTATAATACAATAAATAAGATCACATTAAACAGGACTAAATTGATTTGTTAATTAAAGCTTTATTATCACATATTTTGTCTTATCCTCAAAATTTTTATTTTCTTTAAAGATTTCATTTATTTATTTGAGAGAAAGAGTCAAATAGAGAACACAGCAGGGGGAAAGACAGAGCCAGAGGGAGAAGCAGGTTCCCCACTGAGCAGGGAGTCCAATATGAGGCTCAATCCAAGGACCCTGGGATTATGACCTGAACCAGATGCTTAACCTACTGAGCCACCCAGGTGCCCTTCTCTTCAAAATTTTTAATTAAATATCTGTTATAGAATGTAATTTTAATGACAAATAACAAAAGAAATATATGCCAAAAACCTCCTTGTAATGTAATTAAAATATATGTCTGAATATTCAAGGTTATCAGTTAGGTCAGTTGGTTTGTGTTTGAGATATGTGACTATGAAAAATACTGGTGGCTAATCATGCAGCCTAACCCAGATAATGATTTCTAGTCTAAGTGTATTTATTTCTATATTCCTTTTTGGCTACTAGTGGATGGATGGTCTTCTTACTGAGAATTAATCAAAAAAGACAGGGAACTAATGAATGCAAATTAATAAATGAAAGGAAACAACAGAAAACTGAACATTTTGAAATGAAGCTTGGGAAGATTTGAAGAATTTAAGAGAACGATTATTGGCCTTAGAACAGATTCATTTCAGATATGGCTGAAGGTAGGCATCATTGCAGATTTATTCTCTGACATTCAGAATGTAGGTAGAAGGCAAAAGCTAGTTATAAAGTAAACTATATGCTGGATATTTACAAATAATAGAATAGTCCACTGGAAAAAAGTTTAACTAACATTATGAGTATCAGCTGAAAGAAAATAAAAAGAACTATAAAATATTTCTTGTCCATAGTAGGAGACAGAAAGAAATCTTACCAAATTTCTAGAACCATATGGAAAATTAGATGTCCAGAGAAACCACAAAACTTAAAAGATTATTTAATTTATGTCCATGAAACAAGATGGGATAGGGAGGGAGACAAACCATAAGTGACTCTTAATCTCACGAAACAAACTGTGGGTTGCTGGGGGGAGGGGTGTTGGGAGAAGGGGGTAGGCTTATGGACATTGGGGAGGGTATGTGCTTTTGGGTAAATTGGAAGGGGAGATGAACCATGAAAGACTATAGACTCTGAAAAACAATCTGAGGGGTTTGAAGTGGCGGGGGGGTGGGAGGTTGGGGTACCAGGTGGTGGGTATTATAGAGGGCACAGCTTGCATGGAGCACTGGGTGTGGTGAAAAAATAATGAATACTGTTTTTCTGAAAATAAATAAATTGGAAAAAAAGAAAAAAGAAAAAAAAATAACAACTAAGACATTAACTTCAGGCATGAAGCAGTGAGAGGGATTAAATGTACTACCTCCTCCATTGTACACAACTAGAAAACTAGATAAGATCTAAGAAACTAATGGCTTTCACTGGAAAGCACGCGGGACGGAGATCATTGAGAAAAGAGAAACAACCATAATGAGCCCTACAATTGTTTCATCTAAATGCCTAAATAGAGTTTCAAGGCAACCATATAAGGAAGGGAACAAAAATAGAGTCCAAAGCTCTCTCAGAGATGAAGAAACAGGTTTAAGAGTTTGAGGAGGTCAAGAGACTAGAAATCAGAAGACAGAGTTTCAGGGAACTATACAAAGAGAGCCACACACATGCAGAAGGGTCCCTTCAAATCTTCAACTAAGTATTGATCAACACAAGCATGTGAGGAAACTTCCAAGGCCAGGGAAAAGGCCCTGGGAAAAGAGAAGATGGAACAATCCCCAGGCCTTATGCAGTACTGGGAAATGTTTTTGTCTTCACTCCTTCACTACCAGAATGGGAAAACCTCATAATAAGTTTGGCATTAAATTGAGTCTGCAAACTGGTATTGCCTGAAAGGTAGGGCCAGATTAGCCCTAGAACAAAGACTAATAGGATGGGGCTTACTTAACAAAATGTAAATGTAAGATTCAAAAACTAAAACCAGTTTATACCTCTTTTATCTGGAGCCAAGAAGAAAGCTCAAAGGGCATTAAAAGGATAAAAAAATTAGAAAAATGAAAATATTTATCACCAAATAACGTGAAATTTTATAATGTCTGTCATCAGTAAGAAAGCAACCAGAAAGAAGTGCAAGGAGAAAAAAACAATCAATTAAAATAACCCTCAAATGTTATAGATGATCGGATTGTATTAAAGGACACTAATGCTGTAATTATAAATATAATCCATACAATTGAAAAAGAAGAGGAATGTATCAGTGTGGTAAGAAGATACATGGATGTTATACACAACACCCCCTTGAACTCTCAAAGATGAAGAATGCAGTATGTAAGACGGAAATACATTTTATAGAATTGACATCAGTTTACATGATGCAGGAAAAAAGATTTGTGAATGTGGAGGCATAGCAATAGAAAGTATCCAAAATGAAACAAAAAGAGGAACACGACTCTAAACAAATAAACAGAGCACCAAGGAGTTGTAAGACTTTAGGTGGCCTAATATAAAAATAATTGGAATCCAAGAAGAAGAAAGAGAATCATAAGCAAATATCTGTAGAAAAAAATGTGTAAAAATTCTAAATTAAATTAAAAAAAATAAACCATGGATCTAAGAAGCTTAATTAACCACTTTCAGAAGAAATAAGAAAAAGAAATACACCAAAGAACATCAAAATCAGACTGCTTAAAAGAAATATAAAAAAATAAATCTTAAAAGTGCCTGGAGGGAAAAGATACACTACAAATAAAATAATAAAGTTAAAAATGAGAGGAAACTTTGTACTCTAACAACAAAGTATATAAAAAGAAGTAAAGAAAACAATCCAATTTATAATACCATCAAAAAGAATAAATTACTAAAGAATAAATTTAACAAAGGAAGTCAAAGCTCTGTACACTGAAACCTGTAAATCACTGACCAAGAAAAACAAAAAAACAAAAAACAAAACAAACAAACAAAGAAGAACAACCCTGAAAAAGATATAAATAAAGGGAAAGATATCCTCTGTACATGGATTGGAAGAATTAGCATCATTAAATGTCCCTTCTACTCAATGAAATCTACAGAGTCAATGCTATCTCTATCAAAACCCCTGTGACATTTTTCACAAAAATAGAAAAACAATCCTAAAATTTGTATGGAATCACGAAAGATCCCAAATAGCTAAAGGAATTTTGAGCAAAAAGAACAAAGCTGGATGTAACATATTTTCTGATTTCAAATTATATTACAAGGCGATCATAACCCAAACAGTATGCTACTGCCATAAAGACAGGCACACAGACTAATGGAACAGAATAGAGAGCCCAGAAATAAAGCTGTATCATATATGTTTAATTAATTTTAACAAAGGTGCCAAAGATATACATTGGACAGAGGATAGTTTCTTCAGTAAATGGTATTAGGAAAATGGGATATTCTTATCCAAGAAAAATAGAGAGAGAGAGAGGAAAGAAAGAGAGAGAGGGGGAGGGAAGGAAGGAAGGAGAAGAAAGAAAGAAAGAGAGAGAGAAGCTGGTCTCTAACACCATACATAAAAATAAACCCAGGATTGAGCAAAGATTTAAACTTAAGGCCTGAAACCATAAGGATCCTGGAAAAAAATACAGGTGCCTTAACCTTGATTTTGGCAATATTTCTTTTTTGGATTTTATGCCAAAACCATAGACAAAAAATGCAAAACAAGCAAGTGTGATTACATCAACCTAAGAAGTTCTGCACAGCAAACAAAACCATTAATAAAATGAAAAGATAATCTACAGAATTGGAGAAAATACTTACCAACCATATATCAAATAAAGAGTTAATATCCAAACACTATAAAGAACTCATACAACTCAATGACAAAAAAAAAAGAAGTCAGACTAAAAAAGGCACAGGACCTGAATAAGAAACTTAGATACATTACTTTGATTTCTCTGCATCATCAGTGGACACAAACATTCTAGAATTTGAGTATCTTAAGCCAAAATTTCTAAAATTTCTAAAATTGTCTCATTATATTTTTATCATTAAAATAATTTGTGTCTAATGGCAAAGCAGTCAATATTACTAGACTCCTTTGACTTTGACTTCTATGCTATGTGATAAAAAGTAGCAGTAGAAACTACTAAATAAACTATTTCAATTTTACATTTGATTTTTGTATATTGATTTAATATCAATTTTTAGAAGTTTAGAAAGTTATACAGTTAATTTAAAATGTATAAAGCACCAGGTAGCTCAGTTGGTTAAGCATTTGACCCTTGATTTTGACTCAGGCCATTATCTTGGGGTCCTGGGATTGAGCCCCACCTGGGGTTCTGTACTCTGCTAGAGGATTATTTCTCTGTCTTCTTCTGCCCCTCCCCCTGCTTTCTTTCTCTCTCTCTCTCTCTCTCCCTCTCTCTCTCAAAATAAATAAATTTTTAAAATGTTTAAATCCATGGGTGCTTAGGTGGCTCAGTCAATTGAGCATCCAACTCTTGGTTTTGGTTCAGGTCATGATCTCAGGGTCCTGGGATGGGGCCCTGCCTCCAGCTTTGTGCTCAGCTGGGAGTCTGTTTAAGATTCTCTGTCTTCCTCTCCCTTCCCTTCTGCCCCTCCCCCACTTTTATGTGCATGTGTTCTCTCTCTCTCAAAAATAAATGAATAAGATCTTTTTTTTTAAATAAAATGTTTAATAACTTCTAAATCTGTGAGGTGTTTAGAGATACTATAATAACACTGTTACTTGGAAATGTGAATGAAGGGTAAGCAGGCATCGAATGCATCCTATTTTGTTGTACAAAGCATTTTAAAGCCCAGGCAGGGCCATGATCCAGCACACACTGGGAAAAAAACCACAAGGAATCTAGCTGTGCACATAATGAAAAGCGCTGGCTGATGCCAATTATTGGGTAGGCTTCCTGGGGTCTCCAGTTTAGTCATGCATGAGGAGCACTTCAGAACTGGAGAGGATTCTGTATGTGTGTGTGTGTGTGTGTGTGTATATATATATATATATATATATATATATATATCCTCTTTCTCTGCAATTTTTCTTTTCAAATATCTATCTCATCTCAGACACTATGATGATTTCTTGATAAAGAGCTGTTTAATGAATCCAAAACAAGCAAAATGTAGAAAAAGAAACTGAATGAGTGAAAGTCTACTATAAGAGAAACCGTAAGATATTAATTGAACATGGATATGTGGAAGTTTCTTTTGTTTTCTTAATAAATTTCACCATACCCTGGGTGCACCAGGGAAGGATCTAAGTAATATAAATAAACAACTGTTACTTTTCATAAGGTCTAGATAAAATTAATAATATTAAGTATACATATATATTTTAGAGTACTGAGAAATCCTTTAAAATTTCATGAAAGCCATCCAGTAAAGTCAATTTGACAGGTGTACCTTGATTTTCAAACCATAGATTATGATCTAGATTATGTTTTTAAAACATCTGTCCCTTGGTTCTCAGGATTTTCTACATCTCTAGCTATCTCTCTGCCAAAGGACTTTCATATTTGAATCCATTATTTACCTTTATCATCTATTCCACATATAAATCTGAGTTAGCAGAATTCTTTTACTTTACTCAGACCTGTATGTCATGGGCATGACAGATATATATATCCAAAGTTCATCCTTGAACAACAGGTTTGTTACGTCACTTTTGTCTGATGTCTATACTTTTTCTAGTTTCCATTTTTCTTTTCTGTAAAATATTATTTTATAGTAGAAAAATAAAAATACTTATTATCAGACTGTTGTCAGGATTACATGAGATAATGCATGGTAACCCCCAAAGAAGAATCCATAGCTATTTAACTACTTTGCTCAGTTCACTTCAAATGCTAATCTCTTCTACAAACTCCCTCACAGACACACCCAGAAAAAATGTTTTACTAGCTATCTGGGCATCCCTCAATCCATCATGTAGATACATAAAATCAACCATTGTTTCCTTTACTTTTAAAGAAGATTTGGTTTAATTATTTTAACATATTTTTAATGGCTACTTTTAAGATTTGTCTGTTAAATCCAACAAGTTGTTTCCAAAGGCATTTTCCAGTCTGTGGGTCACTTTTTCCTGATACTTTGCACATTTTATCTTTTTTAATTTAAAATTAGACATTTTAGAAAACATATTTTAAGAGCTCTGATGTTGCCATTGACCCTCCAGGATTGTTACTACTTTTCACTTGTTTGTTTAGCGATTGACTGGATTATTTTAGTGAAGTCTATTTCCACTATGCTGTGAAGCCTCTGATGTTAATCAGAGAGCACAGTCTTGGGACATGGACAGTCACACTGGGATGACAGTGGTTTCTGTAGGGTTGTCTTTGATTGCTCTTATTCTTACCATGCTCTGTTAAGCTCCCCTAATTGGTGACTGATTATCAATTACCAATTTTTTGTTTGTGGATCCAGCTTTGGTGTTATGTCTGAGAAGTCCTCACCAAACCCATGGTCACCTAGGTATTCATACCTATATGATTTATAAAGAGTGCTTTATTGTCCTCTAATTGTCCCTCTTCCTGCTTTTAAGGATACAATATTTTTAATATGACTCAGAGGGTTCTAATTTCATAGATTTTTTGTTAAGTTTTCTTCTACTTCTTGGCTGTCTCAGCTTAGACTAGGGTTAATTTCTATATCTCAGCCTTTGCCTTTTATGTTGCTTGTGCTCCCAACCAGTGTGATCAATCCTGGTTGTTGATTCTGTTTTAGGAATAAATGACTGTTTGGAAATTCATAATGCAGTCAAAGGGAATTTTCTATGCTGCAGTACACATAGAACTGTTTTTCCCCAAACTTCTTCCCCATGAGTGGGAAACTGCATGAAAACAAAACCAGGGTGCTACAGCCCACCTGTTTTATTTGGATGTGTTCAGGCAGGGAACTGGCTGTTAGCCTGCACCTCTCTCCCAAATGTCAGAATTCCTAGTGTGAGGGTGAGATGAAATAATTTGTGGAGCAGCTGTTGTGTAGAGGAATCTTTAATTAATCCTTTTTTTTTTTCTTTTTTTAGTCCCATATCTAATTCTTCACCTCTCCTAAAATGTCAAACTAGGCATCTCATAAGACTTCACCAAAGAGTACTCACTACTGCTTCCATTGCTTCCATGGCACATCACCCCTCAGTCCCAGTTGCCACCAAGTCAAGAAGTGTGACTTCGCTGCCATCTGTTACATTTCCTTCACTCTAGTGCTTCCATTCCCCTTGCACTCTGTAACACACCTCAGTGGGAATTTAGGACAGCATTTGAGTGTTGGTGTGCATTCCACTATAGACCTGGAAGCCTAAGAATGAATGCAAAATATTCTTTATATCTTAGAAACTACAAAGTTCCCACATGAAAATAAAATGAAAGAAAAATAAGTGCCAACAAAATATTGCTGAGTTAGCCTAATCGCTGTGGGATTTCATAGACTTGGGTTTATATGTGATATTAAGATCTAAACTGTTAAAACAAAGAATGACATAAAGGCTATATTGAGCAGTAGATTTCATTCTCAAAACAAATAAAACTAAAGTAATAAATTATTTAAAATATTGCTGAGAAAACAAACAAAAATAGTTTCTTAAATCATGTTTTTTTAAATACATGGTGAAGTAGGGAATATCAGATGAAAATAGTAAACCTGTAGTAAAAGCATTACTTGACAAAGTGTATTAATCCTTATACATATTGGGTATAACTAAATCATTTAATTGCAATTACTTTTTTTGGAAGTAATTTTGGAAACCTCTAAATTGGTCATAGAATTTTTTATATTGATACTAAATACATGCACATCTCAAATTGCATTGATGAATTAATACTATTACCTATTTATTCAATGCAACATCAACATTTTTCCTGATAGCTAGAGAGAAGTTAACAATAATACTTGTGAATGCCACCTTAGGTCTAGTTCTACTACTTCCATGTACTTCATTTGTACTTTATCCCAATTTCTGTTTTTGTGTAAAGGAAAGGTAAATATAAGAGAAGAAATTAATAAATAAGAACTGTAAGAAAATTTGCCGCAGAGCTACTAGAACTAAGAATGTGATTTCTAGGGGCGCCTGGGTGGCTCAGTGGGTTAAGCCACTGCCTTCAGCTCAGGTCATGATCCCAGGGTCCTGGGATCGAGTCCCACGTCGGGCTCTCCGCTGGGCGGAGAGCCTGCTTTCCTCTCTCTCTCTCTCTCTCTCTCTCTCTGCCTACTTCTCTGCCTACTTGTGATCTCTCTCTGTCAAATAAATAAATAAAATCTTTAAAAAAAAAAAAAAAAAAGAATGTGATTTCTATATCCAAAAAGCCTTTAACCAACATGCCTGCCATTGTAGAAAGTTGCTAATTCAGAATGAAGGTAATCTAGATGATAATCAGCCTCTCTCTCTCTCTCTCTCTCTCTCTGCAAACACACACGTGCAAGCAACTCTGCACACACACACACACTCACAAAAGTTGGCACCTTGTCTATTTGCTGTTATCTTTGGTAAGTTACTTAAGCTCTCTGAGGCTGTCTGTAAATAAGAATAAGAATACCCACCATTGAGACTTTTGGGGACAACTGAATAAACCTGTGAAATCTAGAACAGTACAGAGAATACAGGTGTAACTCATATTATTATTATTCAAAAGTATTTTTTTGAAGATTTATTTATTTATTTTAGAGAGACAGAGACAGAGAGAGCATGAGCAGGGAGTGGGGAGGTAAGAGGAAGAGTAGGGTCAGAGGAAGAGATATCCAAAGAGACTCTGTGGAGCCCAACTTGGGGCTCGACCTCATGAGATCATGTCCTAAGCCAAAATCAAGAGTTGGACACTTTACTGACTGAACTACCCAGGTGCCCCTTATTCAAAAGTACTTATCAAGTTCTGGCAAAAATACCCTTGTCCTATCCAGTATTCTGCAGATACAGCAATAAACAGAAATAGACCAAACTACTTCCCTAATGAAACATATACCCTGCTGGGCAAAGAAACTGGAAGGAAGAAAGATACCTACTGAGGATGTAGAAGACTGTGCAAGGAGAAGTCTGGCACTGAGGGAAAGCAAGAGTTCAAGTTTAGATAGCTGATGATATATAATTTTTAGATACCCTGAAGATGGAGTCAACTAAGCTGTTAGATTTACCATTTGGGTTCAAGAAGAAGTACAAATTAAAGAAAAAAATACAAGAGTCAGGAACAAATCTCAAAGATAAAATATATCTGGATGAGATCACCGAAAGAGAGAGAAGAGGGAAAAGTCATAAGTGACGAGGACTCAATACTGAGGCATTTAAATGGTTTACCATATTTTCCATTAAAAGGAACCAGCAAAGAGGACAGCAAGGTGGGCAGAGAGCGAATGGGGAAATGGGATATGTGTGCTGTCCTAGAAGTTGATGAAGAACATGTTGAGACAGCCAGGCAGATAAATATAGTGGTTGAAGTGTGGGGATGTTCTCTTTTAATTGTTCCTGTTTTCTCATTAAAATAGGAAGAAATGCCATTAACTGAGAGTGAGGATGAGGAAAGGCATGCAGGAGGTTGGAAGGAAAAATCATTGTAAAACATTTCCAGGGATGCATGACATATGGTAGATTAACATTTTATTATTGCTACTCCTGTTCTAGTTACTACTGCTACTACTACTATTATAACTATATGTTTTTAAACCAAGGCCTCCTGAAAACTGTGTTTTTGCCAAAAATAATGACTTTAATAAATGAAATTCGGGATAGTATGGTAAATATTAGTGGACAGGTTTGTGGGGGACAGCTGGATCATACTGAATCTTTGAAATTGTGCTCACTCTAGACATATTTCTTTTTCTTTCCTTGGTTAGCCAACTAATTATGGTTATTTTCAGCTGCCTAAAACCTTTTTTGGTCACTTTAAATTGTTCTACATTTGTAAATCCTGCTCTATACCTTCAAATTGCAGGCAAGTTTCTCATAATCAAAAAAAAAAAAATTAAATAGGTCTAAATTGCTCTTCCTTAAAAAGGATGTATGCTATTCTGAAAAAAAGTTGGAAAAGCAATTACCGTAACATAAATTATATTTATGCTTTTTATTAATATCGACTCTATTTACAAAGTGTTATATTCACTCTAAATATAAACTCAGAAAGGTGTACTTACATGTATAAATATAACCACTTTTTTCTTTTTTTTTCTTTTTCTTTATTAACATGTAATGTATTATTTGCCCCAGGGGTACAGGTCTGTGAATCGTCAGGCTTACACATTTCACAGCACTCACCGTAGCACATAACCTCCCCAATGTCCATAACCCAACCACCATCTTCATACACCCCTCCCCCCAGCAATCCTCAGTTTAACCACATTTTTATATAATAGCTTAAAATATGATGCTTGATTTTCCTGTGCCTGTGTAGAATATCAGTTACACATTTTCCCCTTTTTGCCCAGAAGGGAAAGAAAACAATTTTCTTTGGCTTCAATGGTTCTTTCTGCAAGTAATTTTGTGTGTATACAGAGAGCAGAGACTACAGACAATGGCATCAGTGAACAGAAATGAGTGAACTGAGTATTTAAAATTGTCCCTTGTTCTTAGTAGTTCTGTCACTTTCTCCATTTAGGTTGAGGAAGGCAGGGAGTTACTGCCATATATTTCTGCACCACTCTTGTTTTATTGCACATAAATATTGCTGGACCTGATTATCTCAACTCACCATTAAACAACTTACCATTTTAAAAACACATTGGGACAAGATCCCTGCGTGGCTCAGTGGGTTAAAGTCTCTGCTTTCAGCTCAGGTTATGATCCCAGCGTCCTGGGATCAAGTCCTGCATCTGGATCTCTGCTCTGCAGGGAGCCTGCTTCTCCTTCTCTCACTGCCTCTCTCTCTGCCTACTTGTGATCTCTGTCTGTCAAATAAATAAAGAAAATCTTTAAAAACACACACACACACACACACATTGGGACAAGAATAAGTTGTTGACTCATATTTAATAAACATTCTGTAGTTGTGAATTAGGATTATAACTATTATAACTTTTTTTTAAGATTTTTTATTTATTTATTTTTATTTGACTGACAGAGATCACAAGTAGGCAGAGAGGCAGGCAGAGAGAGTGGGAGAAGCGGGCTCCCTGCTCAGCAGAGAGCCCGATGCAGGGCTTGATCCCAGAACCCTGGTATCATAACCTGAGCTGAAGGCAGAGGCTTTAACCCACTGAGCCACCCAGGTGCACGGTGAATTAGTATTAGAATATAAAATTTTATCTCTTATTTCTCTTCACATAAATATTTGCAGATTTCAACATTCTCCAGTCCCATCTAAAGCCCAGGCAGAGGATATGCATTGCCCCTCAGTTTGAAGGCAGAAATTATGAGAGCTCTTACACGGGGGGTTAACAAATTCTTATTCCAGGTATTGTTTTGCAGTTATCCACAGAACACACTCAGGCCACTGTATATCGCTCTCTCCCTAATGTGGGTCTTCAGCATAGGTGATGTGAAATGCTTACTTCCATGGTTACAGAGAGTGTGCAGTGCATGCCATAGCTATAGAAAAAATGGAAAGGTGGTTAAATTTGTGAATTGAAGGTGTCGTTATTGAAGAAACATAGCATAGTAAATAACATTGTGTGACATTGAAAGCCAAGGAAATTAGCAGAAGGATCAAGATCAAGATCTTGATCCCAGCATCAAGAAAATTTCAAATTCTTTTTGGGTAGTGCTGGCTGGTTTTCATGTTTCAAAAAAGACAATACAGTGAGGAAAATGTTCAACTTGTAGACAACGCAGGTTCCACATATTGTGAAAAATGTCCTAAGGAGACCCATTTTTAAAATACAGCCTAGAGCAACTATTTTAGAGCAACTTTCTTGCACCATCTATTTTAAAAACTTTGAACTTGGCCAAACCACCAACACTCCAAGAAGTTAACAAGAATGAGAAAATCCTGATTGAAAAGACTGATAAAAGTAAACTTTTGCCTGGCAACCACTTTAACTGATCAAGCAATTAAATACAAATCTATCATCCTTGTCAATACTAATGAACTGATCTTTAAAACAACTTACCTAATCTTCCCTTTTTTTTTCCCATAAAACCCATAAGTCTATCTCCTATAATCAGGATCCTATTTGAATTTCTACCCAAATCTGTGTACTTCAAATTGGAATTTTTGATCCCAAATAAATATTTTGTCTCTTGAATAGTTTTCTTGCTTTTAGGTTGACAAGATCAAGAAACTGCAGTATTTTAAAAGTACCTGCTAAATGTTATACAGAAAGGGGGTTATTTATAAAAGGAGATTCTCAGCATTGAAGAGATTGGCTTGTTTTATAACAACCTGCAAATGAGCATATATAATGTAGATGACATTTTGGTGCATAAAAATGGTGAGACCAGAGGTTCATAGGAACTTAACCCTAAACTTATCTTAGGGGCAATAGTGCAGTATTCAACTTTATTTAATTTGCAGCTTTATTAAACATAATTAACGTGAGCAACAAAAATCAACTACATATATAAGCCAGTATGAGTTTGCTGAGAACTGAGTTTTGCATTCTGCATAAAGCAGTGTCAAGGATGATTTTTAGAAGTTTCCCTCCAGTATCTCCAACATTCATACATTTAGTTTTACTATGTTCTGGTATATCAACCTGGCTAGGCTGAACTACAAACCACAGAATTCCCCTTTCTAGTATGTTTCTGGTTAGAGTAGGAAACCAGAGAGATTCTCCCAAGAGTTCGATAGCTAAAAAAAACAGCAGAAATTTTGTAGCATATATATACTTTTCCCTAGTTATTCAATCAAACATTAGTTTGGTGCTGCTGAGAAGGAACTTTGCAGATGTAATTAAACCCCAAATAATTTATTATAGTTATTCACCAGGGAGATTATCCTTGGCAGACTGGCCTAATTAGGGGAAAACCCTTTAAAGAAGGACTAAATCAAAGACTCCATGCAACAGAAGTATGACATTGTGATCTATCTATCTATCTATCTATATATATTGCTTTTATCCCCTTTTTTGGTACCAAGCTAATAAAACCCTTGAAATTCCCTATGATGAGAACAATAAAAGTGTATTTGTTGTATTAATGAGGTAACTTTTGGATCCCACCTAGGAATGGGGCTGGTTGCCAGGAGAACCAACCATGTGATTAGAAGGTTGGGACTCTTAGTCTCACATCTCTAACCTCCAGGAAAAGAAGAGCTAGAGGTTGACTAAGTCACCAAGGGCCAATTATTTAATCAACTGTGCCTATGTAATGAAGTTACCATATAAACTGAAAAGGAGGAGGTTCAGAGATTAACCAGGTTGGTGAACACACGGAGATTTGGGGAGAGTGGTATCCTTGGAGAAGGCATGGAAGCTCTGTACCTCATGCATCTCTGTGCCTCATGCATCTCTTTTTTTCTGGCTGTTCTTGAGTTATATCCTCTTATAATAAACTGATCATCTAGTAAGTAAAACATTTCTCTGAGTTTTGTGAGCTGTTCTAACAAGTAAATAGAACCCAAGGAGGAGGTCATTGGAACCTCCAATCTATAGCCAGTAGGGCAGAAACACAGATGATAATCTGGACTTATGATTGACATTTGAAGTTGAGCGGGTAGGTGGAGTCTTGTAGGAGTGAGATTTACCTGTAGGACCTGATGCTATCTTCAGGTAGATGATGTTAGAACTGAGCTGAATTATATATAGGGCATTCAGATAGTTTGGGAGAATTGTTTGGATGTGTGGGGAAAAATTGAATTGGTGATCAGAATTGTAGTTGGTGATTAGAATCCTTCAGAATAAAAGGACATTGTCAAATATTTCAACATTTTGGTACCTCAACAATCACTTAATTGTTACAGATCTGCTGATATACTTCATTGAGCTATATTAATCAGCAGCTAAACCTCAGTTGTTCTCTGTTTCCTTGAATCATTCCTTCCTGACTGCGCACCTATGAATTTCTGGCTTCTTTGGGCGACTACAATTATATACTTTAATGTTCTATAATAAATTTCTCTCTCACTACAACCATATCTAACTATATGTATATCTGTATTTATATATTTAAACTCCTATTAGTTTTACTTTCTCTGGTTGAACACTAAAATAATTTTTGCCAAATTACTCTTTACATATTTTCCTTACATTTTTTACTCCAATTCCTAATTCCTATACATGTTGTTCTTCCCTATCTAGCCTGACAGAAAATCTGATATTTTTGCTTTTGTCCTTTTTCTTCCCCCCTTCCTTCTTTTGTTCCTCCTATTATGTTTTACAACTGACTAATTGCTCTTGTCTTCAGCACACCATACCATAAATCAACTTTTGAATAACAACTCTTAGATTTTGTAGCTATAAGCTTAAGAATGGAAGATTCTTAAGATTAAGAATTACTTAATCTTAAAAATGTGTGAGATTTTTGTAGAAAACAGAAGGACAAGAGAGAGTAATTAAGATGATATTCAGGAATTTTCAAAATAATAAAATCATATAGCATGATGCACTTCAGAGTACTCAGTTATGGCTGGAACAACAACAAAATATTTTAAAATGCTTGAAAATGTTTAAAAAATGTTCAAAGAGGGTGCCTGGGTGGCTCAGTCAGTTAAGTGTCTGCCTTCAGCTCAGGTCATGATCCCAGGTCCTGGCTTCTCCCTCTGCCTCTTCCTCTCTCTCCATCTCTCATGAATAAATAAATAGATAAATAAATAAATAAATAAATAAATAAATAAAATCTTTTTAAAAGTGTTCAAAGAATGTTTAAAAATAGGTAAATATGAAGCTTAAAAACAGACAGGGTACATCAAGATAAGTTTTGGGTAGCAGACATGAACGATATAATGTTATGTATTTAACACTCTCATTTCATTTTAGTCTTTTTGGATACTTAAGAAGACTCTATTTCCCAGCCTCTTCTACAAACCTGGAATTAGATTCAATCCAGATAATTTTATGTAGAAATGATATAAAAGTCATATATGTTACATGTAACATATGTCACATAAAGTTGATCTACAACATCACTTCTGGGCCTAAGCAATTAAAGACAAATGTGCTTTTCTCATGCTCTTTCTTTCACTTCTAGCTACCTCAGAAGACACCAAAAATCCATAGTGTAGAGTAAATGAAGGCAGTTTCCGACCCATGTTAGATTTGTATGAGTGAAAAATGAATATTTTATTGGTTAATCCCCTGGGATTTGGGGATAATTTATAAAACACGGCAACCTAGCCTATTTTGACTAATGGATCATGAAAAAATGCTTACATTTTATCATGTAACAAATTAGTGGCAATTAAACGATGTTAAGGAGAAATACAGCATGAGTCACTGCATAATCTTTGGGTCATTTTGAATTTTTTTAAAGCAGAAACATTGATTCTATCCCTTTACCCTGTACTGGTTCAAGGGTGGGCACTCTGTTTGAAGGCTGTTGTAGTAGTCTGATGGGAAATGGCAGTACTGAATTTCTTTTGTAGAAGTAAAGACAGATGGTGGGTGCCTGGATAGCTCATTTGGTTAAGCAGCTGAATCTTGATCTCAGCTCAGGTCTCAGTTTCTTGGATGAGAGTTCAAGCCCCAGTGGGCTCCATACTGAGTGTGGAGCCTACTTTAAAAAAAAAAGAAAAAAAAAAAAGAAAAGAAAAAGAAAAAGAAAAAAGAGAAAAATAAAAAAGTGAAGATAGATGGTAGGAAACATATTGAGAGATATATGGGGACAGAATTGAAAAGCCTTTCTTAAAGTGGCTGAGAAATGTAAATGAAGTTATCTCCCTTGTTTATACAAGGATATTCCACTAACAAGGCAATTTAATATGTTCAAAACTAATGTCCTCTTCACAGTTTAACAAAATCCATGCAACAACTCTATTTCTGTTCATACACAAATGCAAATCATACATCATGACTTTCCAATAGTGATTCTCCAACCCAAGGATATCATGGTGGGCTTTGAGGATATGAAAGGGAAAAAGACTAACACCTCTATTATTTACTTTATATATTGAGTAAGTTAGGAGACTTATTTTAGAATTTATAACATTTGTTTCACTGGTGTAATCTAGAACAAATTTGCTCTGTGTTAGAGGCTTTTTGCCTTGCATACTCAGCAGTCAACCAGAGTCTTTGGACTGATCATCACAATGTTTGCTTTTATCTCCTCTCTGAGGGCATTTTTCTGTTCTTTTTGAGTACCTTAGAATAGAAAGGTTTTATTTTCCTACTGAACTATACAGTCCAAAGACCAGAGTTTATCACATATTCAAACCTGTAAAATTACAGATTTCTAGGAACTCATCAGAACTGAGCTCACACAAAGAGGGATCATTAGCATCTAATCCTTAAAAAACTGAAATACCAACATTCCAGGTATGAACAGGCCAACTATGAACTCCATGAAGGTTAAAACAAACAAACACACATGCAAACAAACTTATGCTTGGCTAAAGGCTCAGCTGATAGTACCTAAAACAGCATCTATCACATGGTAGGTTCAAAATAAACAACTCCTAAATCCACATGCATTTGGTCAATATTGATTGGGTATCTTCTCTATGCCAGGTACTCTGGTAGGTTACAGAGATTCAAAAGTGATACAAGAATCCAGGGGCTCATCACCTTCATAAATAGTAGAGTACAATAATGTTATAAGAGAATGATAAATGCTATAGAAACTGTCTAGATATATCCTGTAAAATTCCCCAGATGAGAAGATATTTGATCCAAAATATAAAGGTTGAATAGGAGTAGCACTGGACAAAGGCAATATAAGCATAATGTTCTATACATATTGTATGTATAGAACATACATAAAAATTTTATAAAGGAAATAAAAAACTCTGGAACCAAATACTGCGCACTGCATACAAATGTTATTGTGCAGCCCAAGAAAGCTGACCCAACATACTCTCTATGATAATGTCCTAGAGAGAATAAGATAGGTTTTTAAAAAGTTTTTAAAGGTTTTAAAATTTCAAACAATTTCTGTCCTGTATCAGGAAAGTAAAGTCCCTGAAGGCTACTGGCTGGCAATATTTGGGCTAAATATTGGGCATTATAGAAGGTTCACACTGCCTGGAAGTTGTCTTCACTGTGTTTATGAAGACTCCAATCTGGGATCATGGTGTTTCATTGCCAGGGTTGCTACTTCAAGTACCCTTTAGGGACTACAATATTCCCAGATGTCATTTTAGCAGAAGACTGGCCAGGTGGACATGTCAGAGATTTTAAAATTTGGAAGGAGTTGCATGAGGAAGATAGAATATCATATTGCAACTGTACTGTTATAAAGAATGAATGGACTGTGATTAGTAGCATTTATAAAAATAATAGCAAAAAAGCACTTAAAGTGATTTGGATATAATATAAAAATATACTAGTTTTTGCATCTAGAACTGCATTATTAGGGGAAATCTGCTCAGATCTGCTCTGTACTCAAAAGCATTTTGGAATTCTAATAGGAATGACCAGTTTATAATTTAAATATTTTATTTAATAAGGCAACTATTTTTTTTGTCAAATACCTAAGTACATTGTTTTCATTAAAAATGAATTAGGACTTTGTGGATATGTATAACAACTTAAACTAATATTATTGATATCACAAATTATTTCAATAACTCTGTGAGATATGATTTAATTTATTATTTGCAATGTTCTCAACCAGATTGTATTCCCATTTGACATATTTTTTATCATTTATTTATTTTCAGCATAACAGTATCATTATTTTTTCACCACACCCAGTGCTCCATACAATCCGTGCCCTCTATAATACCCACCACCTGGTACCCCGACCTCCCACCCCTCCGCCACTTCAAACCCCTCAGATTGTTTTTCAGAGTCCATAGTCTCTCATGATTCACCGCCCCTTCCAATTTACCCCAACTCCCTTCTCTATAACTCCCCTTGTCCTCCATGCTTTTTGTTATGCTCGACAAATAAGTGAAACCATATGATAATTGACTCTCTCTGCTTGACTTATTTCACTCAGCATAATCTCTTCCAGTCCCGTCCATGTTGCTACAAAAGTTGGGTATTCATCCTTTCTGATGGAGGCATAATACTCCATAGTGTATATGGACCACATCTTCCTTATCCATTCATCCGTTGAAGGGCATCTTGGTTCTTTCCACAGTTTGGCGACCGTGGCCATTGCTGCTATAAACATTGGGGTACAGATGGCCCTTCTTTTCAAGACATCTGTATCTTTGGGGTAAATGCCCAGGAGTGCAATGGCAGGGTCATAGGGAAGTTCTATTTTTAATTTCTTGAGGAATCTCCATACTGTTCTCCAAAAAGACTGCACCAACTTGCATTCCCACCAACAGTGGAAGAGGGTTCCCCTTTCTCCACATCCCCTCCAACACATGTTGTTTCCTGTCTTGTTAATTTTGGCCATTCTAACTGGTATAAGTTGATATCTCAATGTGGTTTTAATTTGAATCTCCCTGATGGCTAGTGATGATGAACATTTTTTCATGTGTCTGATAGCCATTTGTATGTCTTCATTGGAGAAGTGTCTGTTCATATCTTCTGCCCATTTTTTTGATATGATTATCTGTTTTGTGTGTGTTGAGTTTGAGGAGTTCTTTATAGATCCTGGATATCAACCTTTTGTCTGTACTGTCATTTGCAAATATCTTCTCCCATTCCGTGGGTTGCCTCTTTGTTTTTTTGACTGTTTCCTTTGCTGTGCAGAAGCTTTTGATTTTGATGAAGTCCCAAAAGTTCATCTTCGCTTTTGTTTCCTTTGCCTTGGAGACATATCTTGAAAGAAATTGCTGTGCCTGATATCGAAGAGATTACTGCCTATGTTCTCCTCTAGGATTCTGATGGATTCCTGTCTCACATTGAGGTCTTTTATCCATTTTGAGTTTATCTTTGTGTACGGTGTAAGAGAATGGTCGAGTTTCATTCTTCTACATATAGCTGCCCAGTTTTCCCAGCACCATTTATTGAAGAGACTGTCTTTTTTCCACTGTATATTTTTTCCTCTTTTGTCGAAGATTATTTGACCATATGACATATTTTTTAGAAACTTAAAAAAAACTGATTAAGGTTACTTATCATAAATTTACAAATCCAGAAATATTGCACCTGCTTATTCTCAAGTACAGCATTTCATTCACTCTTCTATAAAGCCTTATTGACTGGATTGAAATTTAAAATGTGGGCCTTCTTACTGAAGATTTCGAGAAATTATTATATTGAAAAAATAGTGCTTATGCTTCATTTAAGATTACTGCTGATAATTTTAATGTTCAACTATCATCATTTTCTCTAACGTATTTATTTCTATAATTAGTAGAAGGGGTTATATGGATTATCATCTTGGAGCCAAAACATATCACATGTTCAAATATTCAGATTTAAATATCTAACCTGCAATTGATTTTTAACAGCAATAAACAGTCACTTCTACTAGCAGTTTGTGGACTCTGTATCGTATTTAATAAGCTTACTCCTTGAAATAAAGCAGAGACAGATAAGGTACAAAGGAAAAGAGAATTGAAATGGGAGATGTATTTGACATTGTCAGGATTCAAGATAATAAAACCTTAAAGTGTAATTTAAATAATAGCTTCAGAGAGTTAAACAAACAAAAAAACCCAAAATAACTTCAAACTGCTAATCAAGTGTCTTCTGATAGTGAGCCTGACAGAATGAGTGCCTTCTTAGTTATGAAGTACATGCTTTAAAATTTAGTCATAGGTCCATAATTGAAAGCAAACATTCTTATGAGCAAATCACTATTAATATCAAGCATTCACAGACTATGTGCTCTGTCACTGAAAGAGCTATTCATAGATATTCACATTATGGTCGAGCTCTTCTGGATCTCTTCTCTGCATTCTTCCTCTGCTTCTACCCTGGCAGAAAT
Organism: Neogale vison; assembly: GCF_020171115.1. Taxonomy (NCBI): domain Eukaryota; kingdom Metazoa; phylum Chordata; class Mammalia; order Carnivora; family Mustelidae; genus Neogale; species Neogale vison. Next base: position 80,622,228 of record NC_058101.1, on the reverse strand, counting down.
GTCATTAGCATATGTCTTCAATTGAAGAACAATTTTTTTTAAAATTTTTTTTTAATTTTTTTTTTTAAAGATTTTATTTATTTATTTGTCAGAGAAGAGCGAGCACAGGCAGACAGAGTGGAAGGCAGAGTCAGAGGGAGAAGCAGGCTCCCTGCAGAGCAAGGAGCCCGATGTGGGACTCGATCCCAGGACGCTGGGATCATGACCTGAGCCGAAGGCAGCTGCTTAACCAACTGAGCCACCCAGGCGTCCCGAAGAACAATTTTAAAGATCCATTAATTACTGTTAAATTTTCATTATGCTTAAAGCCACTGGAATGGAAAGATTAAAAATGGAACTGTAATCCTAAGGTCGGAAGCCATGACTGTCTTATTCTCTTTGCAACTTCATGAGAATTTTATGAAAGAGTTGAGCCAATTTTCTAATGAATATGTGTAGATCCATAGGAACAGTGATTTCAATCTTTTTTTGTTTGTTTCAGCATTTAAAATCTTATGTTAACTTCTTCATTTGGTTGCATTTGATTATGATTATTTTTATTCTTTGGGTACTTATCAAAGTCACAAATTATTGTTATTTACTTTAATTACTCTGTTATTTTTCTAAACCTGAGTGTTACAGATGGAAATACTTAAATCAGTTTTATAAGAATTTATTGATTTTGAAATGTTCAATGACATATTAAAAAGACATACACAATCTGGATGGTTATGACAGTAATAGAATGTTATGTGCATTTTCATAATTCCTCATATTATTGACAGTGTTGAAATTTACCTAAGCCTTGTGCACCTTGAAAATTAAGGTGATTTAGAGACTCCTAAGTTTTTGGTGTTTCAGAAAATGGTTTACTCCAAAGAGCCACCCTTCCCCAGATGAAATAGATAAGACTTGAGGATGATATCCTTGTTTACATAGGATAAGGTCAAGGACAGACCCTCCAAATTCCCATTCTTAGTTTTGTAAGTGGCTTAACAATGTGTCACCTGATCAATCTGGACAAAATGCCCTCTCACTGAACTTTTTTTTTTCTTTTTCTTTTTAAATTAAATTTAATTTTTTTTCAGTGTTCCAGAATTTGTTGTTTATGCACCACACATCCAAAATTTAGTTAGACTTTGCTCCTGCCTACAGGCCCTTCAACTTTAACCTCCCTCTGGAACTAAATAAGCATTGAAAAAGAACACCACCATAGTGGCCACACCTGAGAATCAACTAATTGTAGAGAAAAACTGTGATCAAAAGTCATACCACCTGCTCATCTCACTCCCCACCACCTGGTCTTTCTAGGCTTATTTACTCCTCTCAATAAAAGAAAAGCTCATTCTTTCTGATTGTGGAGATTCTTGCACATTGTAGTAGTACCATAGTCTTTGGGAAAAAGAAGTTTTCTGATGTTAAGTGTTAGAGGAAGTGCTCACTGCCTCTGGGATCCCACTGTCATCTCATCACAGATGTTTATGTCAGCTTTTTTGTATCTTTGTTTCCTTTCCTGATTGGGAAAACTGGGATTCACAGTGGTGAGCCCTGTTTCTAATCCAGTGCTCCACACTTCTTATCTGCAGAATCTCAGAATTACATCCTTTCAGGCAAGGAGATTTTTTTTTTAATTTATTTTTTATTTATTTTCAGCATAACAGTATTCATTAATTTTGCACCACACCCAGTCCTCCATGCAATCTGTGCCCTCTATAATACCCACCACCTGGTACCCCGACCTCCCACCCCCCCACCCCTTCAAAACCATCAGATTGTTTTTCAGAGTCCATGGTCTCTCATGATTCACCTCCCCTTCCAATTTACCCCAACTTCCTTCTCCTCTCTATCTCCCCATGTCCTCCATGCTATTTGTTATGCTCCACAAATAAGTGAAACTATATGACAATTGACTCTCTCTGCTTGACTTATTTCACTTAGCATAATCTCTTCCAGTCCTGTCCATGTTGCTACAAAAGTTGGGTATTCGTCCTTTCTGATGGAGGCATAATACTCCATAGTGTATATGGACCACATCTTCCTTATCCATTCATCCTTTGAAGGGCATCTTGGTTCTTTCCACAGTTTGGCGACCGTGGCCATTGCTGCTATAAACAGACAATCATATCAAAAAATGGGCAGAAGATATGAACAGACACTTCTCCAATGAAGACATACAAATGGCTATCAGACACATGAAAAAATGTTCATCATCACTAGCCATCAGGGAGAATCAAATTAAAACCACTTGAGATATCACCTTACACCAGTTAGAATGGCCAAAATTAGCAAGACAGGAAACAACATGTATTGGAGGGGATGTAGAGAAAGGGGAACCCTCTTCCACTGTTGGTGGGAATGCAAGTTGGTGCAGCCTCTTTGGAGAACAGTATGGAGATTCCTCAAGAAATTAAAATAGAACTTCCCTATGACCCTGCCATTGCACTCCTGGGTATTTACCCCAAAGATACAGATGTCTTGAAAAGAAGGGACATCTGTACCCCAATGTTTATAGCAGGCAAGGAGATTTTTTAACCCATGAGGCTTTTTCTGTTTTTCCTTTTCCTTTGTCCTTCAGTGAGGATTGAGTGAGGATGTTCCTTCAGCTCCTGGATTGAAGATCATCCTCTGGGGTGAAGGGTGAGCTGCTTTGGCTCCTGGGGAGTATTTGAATGGGACTTTCTACTAGCTCCTTTACAATTTATTTCTGAGGCAATTATCTAACCCTATCAGTAACTTTCAGTCTACTGGTATCCTCTCTCCCCTTCTCCTGTGGACTACATGCTTTGTTATTATGGCACTAATTCAGTTGATTACATTAAAAATGTCAACATTTTATTAAAGATCATTTAGGAGTTTTATGACCGCTTAGGAAACTTGTTATCTCTCCAAACTATCTTTTCTAAGACCTCTTCCTTACCATCATCTCCACTCCCCTTTTCTGTTTTTTACAACTTTGACCTTCTCTACCTCTTTGAATCCTTCTTCTATTTCCTTCAACATCTTACCTCTTTGTCTACCCCTCTATGGACCTTGCCAGACTTATCACCTCCTTATAGTTACTCAAGCTTTATGTCCCTACTTCCAGCCAGGAGCTATTAAGGTTCTCAGGGACCCTATGAGTACTCACTTGAGGATTAAAAAGCCAATTAGAAATATTTGGGTCATTCATTCATTACATTGGCTTTGGAAATAGCTAGTAGCTTTTTGTTTCTCCTCAGTCCCTCTCCCAAAATTGAGCCCACAGCCTTTATAAGGTTAGACAACAAGGGAAGAAAAATCTTAAAGATATCCACAGATATTGCTGAGGACACTTTAGTGCTCATATTGCTTAGGTAACCTCAACTTGTTCTATCTGTTAAAAACTCAATCTTGGTAAAAATGTGTAGGTGGGACAAGGAGGGAAGCCAGAGCCTTTATGTAATATGAGATTTATATTTATTTGTTTATGCCTGAATCATGACTAAAATTTATTTTCATAGAAACTAACTTTTGTGCCTCTTACTTTTCTAGTATATAGGCAAGATTATATAATCTGTTAATGCACATGTTCATTTTTGCCCAAGTGAGAATTAAGTACATGGCCATAAAGTTGAGCGATATAAATTCATAAACTCTGCTTCTTCAATATTTGTGTACAATAGACAGTTCACAGTTATCCACCTGATAGTTTTCTCTGTGAAACAGAAGTTATTGTAGTTCAGTTGTAACCATTATTTGTAAAGGAGAATCCACCAGGAGAAATAATGGCAAAAAGGAACATCTTCAGCATGCAAGGTATAGAGGACGTCTTTTTGCTAAGGAAAAGAACAGTTTTGTCCTAAAGTAGAAGGACTGGTTGTTCCACAATTCATATAGAAAGTTGTACATTTGCAGAAAAGGATTTTATTGTGTCTGGCTAAAATTTTATCAATTTAAAAAACTTTACATTTATTATACCAATGCAAGACTAAAATTTGGTTTTCTCTGTTAAAATGACTTTCTTGGAAAAAAAATGACTTTCTTGGATTATCGGTGAACTCTTAAGTGTTTTTAAAAGTTTATTCACCTTCTGAAAAATCTGCTCTAGAAGGAAGCGATTTTTGTGTCTTATCAGAAAAATATCTTGCACTTCATGTTGACTTTGTCATGTCTTTTATTATTCCAAGAGAGCCAAGTCTTTTCACCTTTGAAAGTAATAAAGTTCTTTGTCATATTACCCTCTATATTTACTTTTGAAAACTTTGTGGGCCCTTTGATCAATAGGTATCCATGTATTTTCTCACTAATCTATGATCCTATTTTAATTAAATGTTCAAATCTCTTCATAACTTTTGACATTTTGCCTTCCCCAAACAAATCCTAAATGATAGCTTTTGCACTATAAACTGTCTTTGAGATTTCCCAGAAGTCCTTGGAGAATCATAAAAGAATTGTTCCTTCATTCTGTGAAATGAGAGGCAGTATAAAAAATTAAGTTGGTATGAGTTCAGCGGGAAGTATCAAATTGGAAAAGATGTCTAACACTAGTGAAATTTGTTGTGTGGATAAACTGTTAATATTTCAGAAATTATATGATCCCTGCAAAGATCATCAATGACTTGCTATGTTTCAACTTACCATAATTTCACTGCTGCTTTGCCTAAGACAACAAGTCATGTTTTTAGTTATGTTTAAAAAAAAAAAAAACTAATTTAGTCTCAATTTTACTCCTTTAATTTGAATCGAGTATGTTTTAGGCCAGTGTTGTCAAATGGGGATTCACCTTTTGATAAACCTTTCTACAGAGGTTTATTAATTACAGATATGTAGGACCATTTAAACCTCAATTGTCTGAATGTTTATGGGCCTCATAATCTTATGGAGCCCCCATATGTACATGATTAAATTTGATTTTCTCCTGTTAATCTGTGTCATGTCAATTTAATTCTTTATATTAGCCAAAGAGCTTGTAGAGTAGAGGAAAATATTTCTTCCTCAACAATATTATATCTGAAGATTTCTTTTTCTCTTTAAGGATTAAATTCCTTCACTTTTATAAATGAAATAGATCTACTTTTCCTGAAAAATAGGGTTAATTATGTTTATAAGTATTTTGTCAGAAACCTTTTTTGGATTGTCTTTATTTTGTTTTGAATCCCCCAAAACTCTCTTTGTTAGTTGTATTATTACTTTTGTAATAAACTCTTACCAGAATCATTTCTGGGGTGCCTGGATGGCTCAGTAGTAAGCATCTACCTTGGGCTCAGGTCATGGTACCAGGATCCTGAAATCAAGGTGTGACTTGCTTCCTGCTCAGTGGGGAATCTGCCTCTCCCTCTCCATCAGCCTTTCCCTCAGCTCATGTTCTCTCTCTCTCTTGCTCTATTTCTCTCTGCATCTCAAATAAATAAATTAAGCCAAACAAAAACCCCAAAAAACAAAAAACAAAAACACTTCTGAAAATTACCAGTAAGGTAACCATGGCCATAGATTTATGCCATCTACAGGAAGACTTCTGTTTTATTCTGTTTACTTGAAAGTGCCTGCAAATCAGATATGGGACAGAATGTTTCATCTTTAATATAGAATGACTTGTCTTAGAGACCCAAGAGAAAGGCTACTCTAGGTACTCTTGGGTACAAGGTTCTGATGGCTTTGCTCTACCTCAAGATCATACCATTGGACTGAGTCTAGGTTTCCTGAACTGTAATGAAAAGCAGATTCATGGGATTGTTAATTCCATATTGAATAGAATAAAATTTAATTACATAGGACTATATTAACTGATGAAAGAGGTTCATAGGTTTTGCTCGGAATACTGGTAATATTTTAATGTTCTCCTTGCTGAATATTAGAAACACCTTTCTCTTTTCTCAAGTTATTTATATTCATGTCAATTGTTCACTATGCTATTGTTAACCTTTATTCTAGTCTAATCCTTTTTTATTCTTGTCTAATCCTCCAGAATTCAGAAACTTATTGAGTATCCTTATTTTATGCCAATAGAGCTATTTATAAAGGTTAAATGAAAATCTATGCTTCTTGCTAATTGGAGATAATTGGAAACATTGGTTATACAACTAAGACTGAATAGAATGTCATTTGAGAATGATGCTTATTTAATTATAAACCATCAGATAGTTTTAAGAAAATAAGTCTTTTGTTTGTTTCTTTTTGTCTTTGTTTTTATGAAGCCAGTGCTTACAAAGCCTCTTGGAAAAAACTGACCTCATATCTGACTTACAGGGTTCCAGTCTTACAGGTGAAATTAGGAAAGATCACTTTCTGGAAAGCATAGGAATCTCTGGATATTTCAGTGACCTCAGGAAAGGAGGAATTCACCCAAAATTATAGGTAGGTACTGCATGAAATCTGATTGCAAATTCTTGAAAATTTATGAGACTTTTTTTAAAAGATTTTGTTTATTTATTTGAGACAGAGAGGGAATGAACAGGAGGGGTAAGGGAAGAGGGAGAAGCAGACTCCTTGGTGAGCAGGGAGCCTGATGTAAGGCTTGATCCTAGGACCCTGGGATCATAACCTGAGCCGAAGACAGACGTTCCACCAACTGAGGCACCCAGTGTGCACTGCAAGAGACTTTTAAAAGTTCAATGTGATATTTCTGATGAAAAACTCCAAAAAAGCAAACTTTAAAAGGCTTTTATAGAAAATTATCATTCTTGCTAAGTCTACACTTAAAAAAAATCAGGCCAAATTTAGTGAGACGGACCTTATTTTGTGATGAAGAATAAAATTCCCTTAATTATTTTTGATATAGGGAAAGGAAGGATGACTTTGAGAGAAATTTTGTGTTTCATTAGAAAACCTAGCATGTCCTTCTGTGTTATCCTGTTGTGGTCCTATTCATTGTCTTGGGCTATTTTTGCTATTCCTTTTAAACTGGAGGTTACTGATAGAGATGCAAACTCTGTCATTTCTGGTAGAAATTCAAGTGACATTTTCTTTCACTTGTAAAAACAAACTATTACCTACCTGCAATTTGGATTGGGTCCCATCACCTTGCACAAATTGGCAACACTTAACTAAATTTCTAATTCTTCCTGTATCCTTTTAATATCTGACTACAGTTTTCCAAACTAATTTACAATTTTTCTCCTGCTTTCCTGGATTCATCATCAGACAACTAAAACCCTACTGCTCATATCATTAATGGTCCCTACAAAGCAACTGATAGCCAAAAGAAACATTCTCTGATGAACTGCCCAATCATGGTATCAGCTCATCTGATTTCCCACCCCAGTTCTTCTTTTTTTATTTCTCCTTATTTAAGAGCCCTTTCTTCCTACACTTAGAGGGTCTTGCAGATCTTATGGTTCTTCCTATTGCAATAGTTTGGGTTTTTTTTGTTTTTGTTTTTGTTTTTTGTTTTTTGTTTTTTTTGAAGTAAGTCTCTCCTTACATAAGTCTGATTTTTAAAAATTATTTATTTGTTTTTTTTTTTTAAAGATATTATTTACTTGCTTGACAGAGAGAGATCACAAGTAGGTGGAGAGGCAGGCAGAGAGAGAGGAAAGGAAACAGGCTCCCCGCTGAGCAGAGATCCCGATGCAGGGCTTGATCCCAATCCTGGGATCATGACTTGAGCCAAAGACAGAGGCTTTAACCCACTGAACCACCCAGGCACTCCTGATTATTATTATTTTTTTTTACACTATCTTTTATTATATTCCTTTTACCCGGAATTATCTTTTCTTCTACTCTCCAAAGTTCAGATCCTCCTCCTTTTAAAACTGAAAGCAAAAATCATCTTATCTCCGGATCTTTCTCTGATCTCTGAATTAAAATAAATTTTAAGTTTATTATATTTGAACATCTATGTATCACGTTCATTCTCCCTTTATAACACTTGTTTACTAAAGGCTTTTGCTAAATTAAATTCCTAGTTTCTTACTCAGGAAACCTGTCTTAATCATTTTCTTTTTTATAGTCCCTTGAAAAGAAGATTTGATATCCTTTGCAAAAGGAATTTTTTTTAATGTATTAATATAGTAAATTACTTTTCCCAGCTTTCCCATGGGTAAGGTGGTGGTTTAGACACATTTTGAGCCACACACATATTCTCATTTATTACATACATTCAGAAAATAATTTTTCTACCCCCACAGGACTTGAAAACCGTAAGTGATTTTATAATCCCTTATATAGGTGTACTTTTTCTTTACCTGAAAATGTTCAAGTTAGTTTTTGTCTCTGAATATGTAAACATTAGTTTTAAAATTATAAGTACAAGACGATAATTCTTTGATTTCTGTCCAATTTTTGACATATTTTAGTTAGTATTTCAACACAAAGTAATGATTTTTTAACTATGATATGGTACATGACTATAAATGTTTCTTGTTCCCTCCATGCCCATTTATATTATTGTCATAAAAATAAGAGTGAAGAAATAAACAGCTAGTTTAAGATAAGTTCCTGTCCTTAATGATTACATCGTTTCCCAAGATAATGCTGTTGAAAACTGCTTATTCTCTTGCCTTGTGTTTCTTTTATCTGCTGACCATTTTTTCTTTGTAATTTCAGTACCATGCCGAATTATGAAAATTATTCTTTCAGACTTAGCTTGTTTGATACCTGTTATCAGAGCAACAAAATTTCTGCCCTGTTCTGTATGCCTGAGTATCTATTTTCTGAAGGAATGCAGTAAAAAGCAAGGATGAGATAAAAAGAAACAACTGCAAAATAATCCAGTGGGTGATATCAAGTATAAGCATAGTTCCAACATTAAGGATATCTGCCTTAACTTTGAGACTTTATTAGTGTTTACACAAGTAACTGTAACAAAGTCACCCCAAATGTAGCAAAAACAATACAGAAATGTATTCATCTTTCATATAAAAGAACAGAAATAGTAGGTCCAGAGTTGGTAGGGAGACTATCTCTGTGTTCAAGGTATCTATTTCTTAGGCAGCTATTTTTGCACCATCTCCAGGTCACTAGGTATAGAAGAAAAATTGGGAAAGCACACAAACATTCCTCTGAATGCATGACCTAAAAGTGAACATCACTTCTGCTATCACACTGGTGAGTAAATCTATATGTTCACAATATGGGGCATAAGGGGCTAGGAATTGCAGCCTCTAGCCATGCTCAGTTCTGTTATTACACAGGGGAGGGATAAATATTAGAAGGCAATTATGGATTTCTGACCCTAAAACCAAAATAATCAGAGACAAAGAACCTGTGGTGATTTAAATCCTTATGGAACAGTTATATCTATAATCTATGTATTTTCAGCACCAATTCGACCTAGGATCCACAGGAAAAAATATGGCAAGAGAAAAGTAAAATGCACAATGGAGTAAGAATACCTTGATCTGACTTTTTCTGATTATTTGACTATTCAGGAAGACCTGGGGAAATACTCAAAGTAGACGAAATTATTTAACTTGGAAGTGGATGAGTTAAACACACACATACATACACACTAAAATAAGCTCATGACTTCTGCTTTCATAGTTCCATTTCTGACTAGAGCTATAGGCTTCTCTCAGTCACCAGAGACTTAACACTTCAAACTGAGACTGGATTATGGGGAATTACTTAATGTATTAAAAGATAAAACTATGATAAGCTTGAGTAAAGATAGTTCTTTGAAGTTTGTACAAACTCCATCAGGCAGATGGAGATGAAAAAAAAATATTGTATCAAAGGTAAAGCTGAGCAATTGTCTTTTAGTGTGCTTGTTTAAAATGAACATAATTATTGAAGTCTAAAAATTATAATATTGTTAACAATACGGCTATGTTATCCATTGAGGTATAATCTTTCCTTTGGCCTTACTGTTATTCTATCATACAATACTGAACTTAACCTATCCTCAGGCCTTTAAAATTTCAATATGAAATGCTAAAATTTCCCCCAAATCTGACTGTCACATGTGGCCATACGATACAATGCTGGTCAGTGGAATCTGTGGAAATGGTGTTTACAACTTCTAGATTATATCTTTTTAGAAAGGTAAATTTCCTCCCCTTTCAATGACCCCCTTTCCTGCTGGCATAGAAAGGAGAATACACACCTTTGACCCAGGACTACCTTTTATTCTTAGTCTTTCAATGACTTGGTGGTGAAGAAATATTCTTTAGCTCTAGATAACTTCCCTTTGGACTGGAATAAAATTCATATATATATATATATATATATATATATATGTATATTACTATATATATATATGTGTGTATATATATACATACACATATATATAAAATTTTGGGTCTCCCCGATGCAGAAACTTAACCTAGACCCTAAGTAATTCAGGATAAGGAGAAATCCAGAACCGATCAGGTGGAATTGCAAGAGATTATACTGACTAAAAAGTTGGAGGCTCCTGAAGTTCTTGAGCCTGGTGCTTATCCCTATATGTCCCTTAGTTTACTAAAAAAGACACAACTATGACTGCCTCCTGTGATGCACTTACCAAAAAGGGTGGATTATACCACTGGAAGGGTATAAACTCACAAGACAAAATTATCCTATCGGAGAAGTCAACCTATTATAAAGAAAAATAACAAATGTAATACATGATGTTAAGTTTTTAAACAGATGGTTAAGAACTTAAAGTAACTGATGAACTTTATGGAAGTTTATTATGGAAGAATATTAGCAATGAAAAACCTCCAAAGATAACAAAGTAGAAATTTTACTTACAATGGATAAGATAAAATGTTTGTTAGAAATAGCTAAAGGATGAGTAAATGCTGATAAAATTCTGAATGTGATTTTCTAGATCATCAATGAGAAAGATGAAATAAATATTAAATAGGGGGAAAAGTAGAATTACCTGTGTTTAGACCTAGAATACCAAAGTGAGAGAAAATGTTTGATGAAATAGTAAACTTATAAAACTTGCAAAGTTTAAAATCTCATAGTGAAATAATTTATAGGATGCCGAACTCCCTAGTTAAAGAGAATCTATTTCTACATGTTATATTGAAATTTAAGCTATTCAAAGACAAAAACCAAATTCTATAAATGTCCAAAGTGAGTATTTTTTGCATTTTTGAAAAAAAATGGAAATAGCTAAAGGTACTCATTTATTTTATGAACTTAGTATAAATCTCAAATTAGATAAAAAGAATACAAAAAGGAAAATTATAGATCTCTTTCATTTACAAATAGATGAAAAACCCCTAGATAAAATGTTAGTGAATCTGACAGTTTACTAAAATTAATGCATCATAATCCTATAAGATTTGTCCCCCAAAGTCTTTGCTGATTCAACATAAAATAGCCTTATAACTCATATTAATGGACTAGATGTCATACATGTTAGCAAAGCATTTGATAAAGGTTAACACTTTTAGAAAAAATCAATATGAAGGAAATTTTCCTAAAATGGCAAAAGTTATGTACCAAATACCTATAGAGACACATTTAAGAACAAGACGAAGATGGGGATTCTCATTAACACAGCCACTCTTTAACATAGTACTTAATGTCCTGGTTACAGTATAAGAATAATGGAAGGAAGGGAGGGTGGCAGGAAGAGAGACAGACTAATGAATCATTGAACACTACATCAAAAACTAATGATGTACTGTATGCTGGCTAACTGAACATATTAAAAGGAAAGAAAGAGAGAGAGGGAGATAGAGAGAGATGGAAAGAGAGTGAAGGAAGAAGAGAAGGAAAGAAAGGGATCAGAGTTTAAAGATTAACAGGGATTAGATTTAAATGTCATTTGCAAAGAATATATTCATTGACATAGAAAAACGGCATCAAAAGCTACTAGAACTAGTAAGACAGTTGAATAGTAGTTTATATAGAAATCTGAGGTCTGGAATTATGCTCAGCTAAAGAAGCATAATAAAGCAAGTTATTTCTGAAAAGAAACTATTTTATAGAGCAGAAATAAAAATATAAGTAACTTAAATAAATTCCTCATCAGTATGACGGGAGTAGGAGGACGATGTTGGACAGCAAAGGCTGAGTGCAATAGCAGTTTGCGTCTTTACCAGAATAGGTCAATTGTGTGCTGGGAATCTTTTCTAGCTCTTTTGGCCAGGTTTTACTGTCATCCTGGAGACTATAATTTATGTAATATCCAACTAAATCTATTTTATAAATAGAGCCTAGTCTCTGATGCCTGAACTGAAGGGTAACTGATCTGATTATTGGTACCAGTATTGAAAGCAAGGCATTGGTCCATTATTAAGGATGTGAGAAACAGAAGCAAGCTGGCCTGGCTGACAGCAACAATACTGGGGAGCTCGAAGAAAGACAGGGAGAGCTTCAAGGTGTTAAACTCTCAAGTAGACTTGGGGTCAGGAAACTAGGACACTTTTTTCTTTTTCTTTTCTCTTTTAGCCACGATATTTATGTCCTTGAAAATCTGATTCAAAATTTTACCTTGCATGATCCTTAAATATAGTTTATACTGAATTCAAAGACCCATGAAGTCTCCTATATAAAAACACATGGATATAGAATTAAGTTTCAAAATTCAAAATACGCTTGGCATAAATGAAGGAAATCTGACTTTTTGTATCTAGTCACTAGTAGCTGTAAAATTAGTATGTTAACACATATTTCAAGTCCAGCCTCACTCAGAGCTACGAAATAAAATATAAAAATATATTTTTAAAATTACACCTCTAAGCTTCCTCATTTTATTCATTTGTCTTTTTTACATACACTATTAATGGGAACACATCTATATGATGTTTGAAACTTTGAAAACTATACCTATACCTTTAATTGCATAAATAATAGTTAAAGTTTTGAAATTTATTTCAGATGTTAAAATGACATATTAACTCAAGGATATATGAGTACTAAGGTAAGTACCCAAAATACCAAGTTAATATAAATACTTCATTAATTAATCCACAGGAATATAGAGATTAGTTCTTAAATCAGAGATTTCTATTTGTATATAGTTATAATAAAACAAATGGAAGTAATGAGACTATTTCATAAGTAAATTCTATAATTCAACCAAAATGTTCTTAGTCTAGAGGCAACAACATGGGAATCAGAATTTCATAAATTTAATCTCAGAAACTCAGTTATATATTTTGTACTAGTGAAAATATTTCCCATTGTCCAAGTATTAACTCTTAACCTTTTAATCTGCTTTCCACAGTACCCACTACTATGTCCTTTTCTTTTCTTTTAATTCTATTTACTTATTTGGCAGAGTAAGTGCACAAACAGAGGGAGTAGCAGGCAGAGAGAGAGGGAGAAGCAAGCTCCCTGCTAAGCAGGGAGCCTGATGAGGGGCTTGATCCCAGTACTCTGGGATCATGACCTGAGCTGAAGGCAGACACCCAAACCACCGAGCCACCCAGGTACCCCCACTTTCCTTTTCAAACATTTCTAAATATGTCCCACCCCTTTTTAAACCTCTTCAATAACTTTCTCTTGTTTGTTCTTAAAATGACAACAAAACTTTTTCTTATAGCCTACAAAGCCTTGCTTGATCTGAATTTTGCTAACCTATCTAGACTCCTCTTTCACTGTTTTCCCTTGTTCTAAACTGCTGCTCTACTGATATTTCATTCCTCCTATCCCATAGGCCCCAACATCCACTGGAACTTTGTACAATGATTTCCTGAAATATTTCCATTCCCTTTCTTAACTTAGATAACCTACTTACCCTTCATTTTCTCAGAAAAGCCTTCTCTGAACTTTTAGACTAATTTGTATATCTCTATGATAGTCTCATATAGCATGATGTTTGCTGCTTTGTAGCACTTATTTTATATCTGATACTTTAAAAAGTTTTGCTTTACAGTTATATGGAGTTCCATGAATATAGAAATATATATTTCTAGTCTTAATCATTTTAAACTTAATGCTCATAGTTACACCTGCACATAGTTTGTAATTATTTGATGTGGTTTTCTTAAAGATTTATTAATTTAAGATCGAGAGCAAGCACAAGTTGGGTGGGGGAAAGGGGCAGGCAGGGGCAGTGGGAGGAGAGCAGAGACTTTCCAGAAGACTACCTGCTGAGTGAGGAGCCCAAGGTAGGCTTGGTCCCACTGAGATCATAATCCAAGCTGAAATCAAGAGTCAGATGCTTACTTATTGAGCCACCCAGGTGCCCTGAATTCATTCTTTTTAAATTAATAATAATTAAGGTGAGAGAAGAAAAATTCATTAGTTTGGTAAATGTTTTTGAGCTCTTACTATGTTCTTTGCATCAAGGATACAGACAGTGAAGATGACAATTTGTGCCAAATACAGAATTTAACTTGTAAGCTAAATTTGAAATGGGGCCTTTCAAGTAGAATTAAAAGTTGTCATATTGAAATATTTAGCTGATTGAAGGAAAAAAAGCTCTAGATGTAATTAAAAGTGGACTGCTATTTAGTATGCACAGTACCATATAAATAATTATTTAAGAAATATATTTGTTTGTGGAAATAATAAATAGAGTTATAAGAAATATAAATGTCAGGACTGCCTTAAAAATTAGGTGGACAGAAAGTAAACAACTTGGGCAACAAGCAAAGCAATTGCAAGGTAATTTGTATCTACAGATATCTAAGGTTGGGAAAAAGAGTTTCAAGTTAATAAAGGCAAGCAGTTCCAGAGAATGGAAGATTGGAAATTCCTTGAAAGGTTAAACTGTAATTATTTGAAATGTTAAAGATTCCATAAATATCTTCTCATAAATCCTCAGGTCCAAATGCCATGGATGCTAAGAATTAGCAAAGAAAGAGATTTCTGCAAAGACATCCAAATGGCCAACAGACACTTGAAAAAGTGTTCAGTATCACTAGGCATCAGAGAAATACAAATCAAAACCACAATGAGATACCACCTCACACCAGTCAGAATGGCTAAAATTAACAAATCAGGAAATGCCAGGTATTGGATGTGAAGAAAGGGGAACGCTTTTACACTGTTGGTGGGAATGCAAGCTGGTACAGCCACTCTGGAAAACAGTATGGAGGTTCTTCAAAAAGTTGAAAATAGAGCTACACTATGACCCAGCAATTGCACTACTGGGTATTTACCCTAAAGATACAAACGTAGTGATCCAAAGGGGCACATGCACCCGAATGTTTATACCAGCACTGTCCACAATAGCCGAACTATGGAAAGAACCTAGATGTCCATCAACAGATGAATGGATAAAGAAGATGTGGTATAGGGGCGCCTGGGTGATTAGTCATTAAGTGTCTGCCTTCGGTTCAGGTCATGATCTCAGGGTCCTGGGATCGAGCCCCCCCATCGGGTTCCCCACTCGGCAGAAAGCTTGCTTCCCCCTCTCCCACTCTCCCTACTTGTATTCCCTCTCCCGCTGTGTATTTCCCTGTCAAATAAATAAATAAAATCTTTTAAAAAAAGATGTGATACACACACACACACACACACACACACACACACACACGAATACTATGCAGCCATCAAAACCACGAAATCTTGCCATTTGCAATGACGTGGATGGAACTGGAGGGTATTATGCTAAGTGAAATAAGTCAATCAGTGAAAGGCAATTATCATATGACCTCTCTCATGTGAGGAATTTGAGAGGCAGGGCAGGTGTTGTTGCAGGAAGGGAGGGAAAAATGAAACAAGATGGGACCAAGAAGGGAAACAGACCATAAGAGATTTTTAATCTCAGGAAACAATTTAGGGCTTCTTGGGGGGGAAGTGGATAGGGTGGCTGGGTGATGGATACTGGGGAGGGTATGTGCTATGGTGAGTGCTGTGAAGTGTGTGAGATTGATGATTCATAGACCTGTACCCTTGAAATAAGTAATACATTAAATGTTAATAATAATAAAAAAGAAAGAGTGGTAGCTTTCATTAATAAAAATAATGATTTGGATTCCCATAATTCTAACAGAAAAACAATCATATTACATAACTGTACAAATGTAAACCACATCTAAGAAACCGAGAATCACCCTCATGGAAGTGCAGTATCAGGAAAAGGAGTTAAGAATGCTGCTCTATCTTTCAAGGTTCTTAGCTGCAGACGACAGAATCTTCTCTGCTTCTACAGGTTAACAGAGAACCTTGATAAACCCATAATCATCTTAATGTTAGCAAATGGATTCATTCAAGAAATATTTAATTATTTCCACATTCTTGGCACTGTGGTATAAAAGCAAGGGAAACAATGTCTCTGCCGTCCTGGTGCCTAGCATCTATAACTGAAAGATAGACAATAAACAAGTAAACCCATAAATATATCATCTGCCATTGACAGATGGCAACATGTGCTGTTAAGAAAAATAAGAGTGGGTGTGGAGAATAGAGATTAGGGTGAAGTGCAGGAAGACTGGTAGAACATGGAGGGTTTTCAGGAAAAGCCTTGCTTCTGAAGGGATACTGGAGTAACGGCCTGAGAGAGATGATAGCATAAGACACATGGATGTCTAACAGAACAGAATCTTCAGTAGAAGACTCAAAGCAAAGGACCTGAGACAGAAGCATGCTTTTCATGGGCCAATAAGTCAGTGTCCTTTAGTGGCTGGAGTAGAATATAGAAGAAGAGAGAGAAATAAAGTGGAAAATTAGCAGAAGTCCAGATCAAGGTCTCAGAGACCATGGCAAAGGATAGCAGTGGTCATGGTGCTTATTTGTTTAAAACCATTTCTAAAATGAAAACACATAGCATCAATAAAGTGCAAACAATCAAATGGAGGTAAAGTGTCCAAGGTCCTCAGAATTTCATAATAGTGGTGAAAATATTTTTAATAAAACTTAAAATCAGTGTTGAAAAATGTAAAACAAATTTATGAAAAGTATAAAGTAAACTGGTCTGTTTCTCATACTACTACCTTAGTACCTCAATAGCTTTCTTACTTTACAAAAGTATCTGTGGGGCTCATTGATTCCTCCGTGGAGGGGATTTAGTAACTTTTCAGAAGAGATGTGGGAGCTTATCCTGCATTTAAATTGTGTTATTCTTGGGGTAAGGCTTTAAAAAGCAGCTTAATAGACCATGTGTACTCCATAGAATATTAGGTTGTGAATTCCCCAAAATAAGATATTTTGCCAGTATGGAATAATCTTATTTTCAGTGGAAAACAGGTGTCCATTGGAAGTAGAAGGCTTAAGTATTGTGTAGTTTAAGGTTAAATATTAATAGATTTCTGTTTGTAGCCTCCAAAAGCAAGTAAGTAGAAAACCGTATTAAGGAACTATGGAAACTGGCCAAATGATAAAATGTAAGCACAGTGAGTTTCACTGTTTCTGAAGTTCTTCAAAAAGAACTTCAGTTCTTTCTGAAGGAGAAACCTGGTAATGTCCTCCAAGAGACAGAACCAAGCTTCAGCTCCCTGTTTTCATGCTACACTTGTCCCCTTGAGATTCTCTACATCAGTTGCCCTAATGACTCCTTCCATTCCTTTGTGTTCTCTCCTTATGATTTTTCTTGTTGCTCTCTGAAAGTCCTGCTCCCTTATCAAAAATGCATTAATCTTTAATTTCTTCAATGATTATTTCCTTCTCCCATTCTTAATGTTATAGAGAAAGCTCCATTCTCCTTTTAGGCAGTAATTGCTTCTTTTTTTTTTTTTAACATTTATTTATTTATTTATTTTAACATTCTATGCATTTCACTGTCTCAAAGTGGGATTCTCACGCCTTTATCACTCTGAAACCCATTGCCAAGTCTCTTCTACCTTATAAACAAGTGTATTAATGAACAACAAATATGCACAGGCACAAATACCTCAAACAGTTTCACTGATGTTTGCCTACCAGTCTTCTCATTTCAAGTGTGTTTTATAATTATCAGTATTATGTCTCCTCATTTGCTGAGGGGAATCATGAGCCATGCAATTGTTTTGGTCCATGTAATACATTGATCTCTATTCACTGACCTCATCTCCAACATCCCCTCTATTCCACTCCAGCAGCCATTTCCCATAGCATAATTGACATTCACCTGAATATGCTCTGCTCTGCTTTCCAGTAAGTTAGACCTCCTAATACTCTGTATTCTCCCCATTTTGTCCAGCTTACTTTTTAAATACAGTAATTTGCAAACTTCATGGCATCTCTAATATTCCTTAATTTCTGTTTATTTTCAGACCACCTTTAAAATTTAGATTCCACGGGTTTTCTCCCTATTCTCTTGTCATTATTTTAACCCTCTTGATCCTTATTCTCTTAACCATGTTTGTCCATGAAAATTATACCTAAAGGATATATCAAACTTTTAAAATTTCTATAAAGAAGATAATTATAAAACTGGGATAATTGGTTTTGATATAAATTTATAGCTCCCAAACTCATAACTTGTCTTCAAGCTGCCAAACACCTTTGTTCAGTTTATTTCCCCATCACCTGAAATCATTATTTTAAACCAGCACTCCTCTCAGATCTGATTTCTCCTCACTTCTTACTCCCACACCTCAGCAAGTCACTTTGCATCTTAACTGGAAGAAAAAAGAAAAGAAAAAAAGAAAAAAAAATTCCCTTAGAGCATCTTCAATTTCTAACTAAAAAACTTACAAATATTGTTTCTAAAATCAGAGTTGATTCTCCCATCCTGACACAAAATAGTTTTCTCCTCTACAGTTGAATATGTGTATAAATTATGATTTAAAGTTCTTTTCTACAAAATAGTGTTACCACTGTTTCTGGCAATTAAGAAAATTTCAAGTATAATATTTAGTTTTAACTTTTTCTTTCACTTGAGATCCTAAGGAAGATGGGGTTTTATTTACAGTGCTAGGGGAGGAAACATAGAGAAACTGATAGTTCAACTAATATCTTTTTTTTTTTTTTTTAGATTTTATTTATTTATTTGACAGAGAGAGATCACAAGCAGGCAGAGAGGCAGGCAGAGAGAGAGAGAAGGAAGCAGGCTCCCGGCTGAGCAGAGAGCCGGATGCGGGTCTCGATCCCAGGACCCTGCGATCATGACCTGAGCCGAAGGCAGCGGCTTAACCCACTGAGCCACCCAGGTGCCCCATCAACTAATATCTTAAAAGAAATAATAAATGAGGAGTTGGCCAGGTGACAACAGCATACATGAAAACCTAGAGGAAAGGGAGAGCCTGACTTTGTTGAGAAATTTAGAAAATAATATGTATGGGATTCAAAATGCAAATGTATGCGGACAGTAAGAGACAAGGCATAGAAATGAGGCTAAAGACATGTATGCAGATGAAGGGTTTATAATTTATATTAAAAAGGTTTTTTTTGATAGGGTAGAAAATCATTGGAAAGTTTTGAAGAAGAAAAGGCTGCTTCATAATTTGGGTATATATTGTTTCGTAAGACAGACATGGTTTTGATCTAATGAAGTTAATGGTCTAGTGGGACTTAAATAAGATCATAGTTCCATTTTGAAAGAATTATTTTGGATGATTTATAAGGTATATGAGTGTACAGTAGATTTTTTCCAGAGGCTGTATGACCTGTGATATTGTAGTAAGTTGAATACCAATGTAGATATGAGAACCCAGCTGATACAAGTAAGGAAGAAATTAAAAAGATTAGTGAAAATGGAAAACACAACTATTTTTCTCACTTAACTCCTTTATTGGACAGAGAATTTAGTTTACAATGTTCTTTTTCTTTTTTTTTTAATCGTTATCATGTACCCATTTTTTTGATGACCTAGGTAGAAAATGATATCTAATTAGAGATGAGGAAAATATTTTTATAAGAGTTTGTCTGAAATACAGAAAACAAATTTTCTTTCCATTTTAGAGTCTGTGTTATCTGGTCAATATATATCATACATTTTTCACGAACTAAAAATAAAATTTTCTAGAACTTAAAAAAAAAGCTTAATTCACTGCTAGCTTTAGAGAACATATATTGTCTTACATTTTTACACAAATCCTTTTCTATGGAAGAAATTGCATAGATATCCAGAAAAAATACTTTCATTTAAGATTTTCTACCAGTTAATATTGTTGAAATAATAACACTACCCATTATAAAACATAGAGATCCCTGTATGTAGGAAAAATTCATTTCATAAGGAATGCTCAAGACAACAGAGAAACAACAGAAGAAGAAATCTAAGAAAAAAATAAAGGGAGAAGAAACAAATTCATCAATGTGAATATGCATCACTTACAGTGGTTCATTTGACTAATCACCTCTCCCAGTCCTTTCTCGTAACTTCCATCATTTTCTCACCTGATTTATTCATAATTATGGCTAGGGAAAACTGGAACCAGATCTATGAAAGTCGTACAGTTGCATGATAATATCTTTCAACTTAGAATTTAGAGAGACAACCTTAAGTTTGCCTGTTAAAAGCTCTGATTCCAGGATAAATTTGGTTTGTGAAAGGGCATGTGTAGAATATGCAGCACTTTGGAAGCGGCCTGGGTTCAGAGATCAAAGACAAATGACTGGGATTATTTCCATCATTCACAGTCCATGACCTTCACTTTGGTATTTTAGACCATGAAAATAATTCCCCCAACAGTAATATTTCCTGCAGTTTGAGAGGCAATAAGGTATAGTGAGGAAAATCTTGAATTTTTAATCAAACTTGACAACTGAAATTCTGTCTTTTAGGGGTAGGTGAATGTAGGTAATTTATCTATATATGTTAGTCTAATTTCTCATCATGAAAACAAGTATAATATTACCTCTTAGAGAGCTGGTCAGTTTTAATGATTAAACATGTCGTAGAAGAGTCTATAGCACACAAGTGTCTAATAAACACTTTTACTGATTTTATAATAAAGCCATTTTATATTAGATGCCCATAAACACGGGGGTGCTCAACACAATTTGGAAACACTTTAAAATTCAAATTAGAAGTTCATTATAAAAGTTTAGTGCCAAGGGATGCCTGGATGGGTCAGTCAGTTATGTGTCTGAATTCGACTTAGGTCACCATCTCAGCATCCAGGGATGAGGCCCATCTGGTTCTGTGCTCAGTGAGGAATCTGCTTCTCCCTTTTCCTCTCCCTGTGCCATTCCCCTTGCTCCTGTGCATGAGTGCACTCTCGCATTCTCTCGTGTTCTCTCTCTCTCAAAAAAAAGTTTGGTTTTCAGATTATTAACAGATTATTTCTTTTAAAGGTTTTATTTATTTATTTGACAGACAGAGATCACAAGTAGGCAGAGAGGCAGGCAGAGAGAGAGGAGGAAGCAGGCTCCCTGATGAGCAAAGAGCGCAATGTGGGGCTCAATCCCAGGACCCTGGGACCATGACCTGAGCCGAAGGCAGAGGTTTTAACCCATTGAGCCACCCAGGCACTCCAAACAGATTATTTTTAAAAAATAAGTCTTTCATCATTCCTTTTCTTTGGCCAAAGTTCCTAAAGTGATTTAACTTTTTAATCTAAAATTTTAAATTCTGATGAAAATGTAATAAATGTTAAAAAAGATTTCTTTATACTTGAGAAGACATATTTCATCATAGAGTTTTCTTAGAAGTAAGATTTCTTTCATGAAAAATCCCACTTTAGGAACAATGATTATTTATATAAACTTACTTTCAATGTCCCTTAATACATATTTATATATGTATACACATATTTCACATATTTATATATTATATACACATTTACATATAACTTTGAGTAATTTTCTTCACTTTTTCTACTGCCTTGAAATCCTTAGACAATAAATGATTAGTTAATTCGACTTTCATGATTAAATGCTGTAAATTCCTTTTCTGTTAATTTATCTGGCAATGTTCAGCTTGGGCTATTTCTTTATTTAAGCTTTGGATTTATAGCCAAACTTAGAAATTTGTTGGTTAAAGCATATTTGCTAAAAATGTGACCCTAAATCAATTTGTGTCTTGTATAATTTGGCTTTGTGTTAATGCAAAGAAAAAACTGATTGTTTTAAAACTGTGTCTGTTTAAATAAGACAGAGCACATTTGTATAACTCTACAAAGAGAACTATAAGAAGATAATAAGGTACATAAAAGTGACTATGAGCTCTTCATTTTACATTTTTCATTTCATTTTGTAATTAAACACTGGTATATACATATATGTGTATATACTCACATACACATACAAAGACACATGCACACCTAGAGATATATAGATGCACACATACACAAAATTTAGACCCCTATTGCTTAAATAGACCCATCTCCAGAAGCGTGAAATGGGATATGAGTCATATTTCTAGAGATTTAATTTAACTCAAAGATCTGGGGTATTTTACCATTTCAAAAACTATGGATATACTATTGTACATAGTAGAAGGTCTCATGAATTTTTTTAAGCTAAACCCAAACATTAAAAACAAACAAAACTTTATTTTCAGAGGGCTTCTCTGGACCAAGGCTTAATATTGCTTTGATGTTAGGAGCACATCAATAGAAGTATGAAAAGCATCACCTTGAACTACTATGACTTTGTGTTCCTCATTATAAAAATTCTATCGTTCTATTGAGAAAGTGTGCTAATAAATAACTTTTGTTTTACTTAATTTACAGGATTATGCATTCACTCAGGCTGGCATGCATGAACTTTTTACAACATGGTTCTATAATAATTCTCTGGCCTTAATTTCCATGATGCCACTAAATCAATTCCATTCTTCAACAAAATTTAACTCCTCAATGTGCCTATATAATCAAACATAATAAAAAATCTAGAATACAAAAAAATAGGTCTAATGCCTTATTTTTTTTCCAATTTATTTATTTTCAGAAAAACAGTATTCATTATTTTTTCACCACACCCAGTGCTCCATGCAAGCCGTGCCCTCTATAATACCCACCACCTGGTACCCCAACCTCCCACACCCCCGCCACTTCAAACCCCTCAGATTGTTTCTCAGAGTCCATAGTCTCTCATGGTTCACCTCCCCTTCCAATTTACCCAAATTCCCTACTCCTCTCTAACGCCCCTTGTCCTCCATGCTATTTGTTATGCTCCACAAATGCCTTATTTTTATTTTTATAATGTCAAAAATATTTAAGCCTTGAGAAAAAAAGGCATGTTCTCAATGACAGAAATCAAATTGGTGGTTAAGCCAGATATAAAAGAAGCTCTTCTGTTGTTCAGTTTCTTACTTTATGCTATATCACCCACGCATTAAAAATCCCCTGCTCTCCTTAGGTTGGTATGTCCTTTTCTCATTCTGACTGTTATAATCCTACTCATACTTCAAGATAATTATCCTGAAATCTTTTTTTTTTTTTAATTCAAGTAGATTCTGATGAATATTATATTGAATTTAATTAATTTTTTTATTATGCAAAGGGAACAGCTCCCTTAAACTTCAGCTTTTCAAAGTATTGCTCATTTGCAAGACTGTATAAATGCATTTACTTTTCTAATTTATTAATATTTTGATTAAAATCATCTAAATGTTCGCAATAGTGTGAATGAATATGAGTTAGGCAAATTGATCATTTGGGAGGAAAATGCCTTTTCAATCACTGTGATTTTAGGTGAATTCTATAAGCTTTTAAAAGCTGAAGAGTGTTTGAAAAATTAGTGAAGCTTTTAGTTATTACATATAATCCCAATTATTTGTCTTTCTATGCTTTCCTGAGGAAACAGAAGCCTTTTCAAATAAGAATGTAATGGAAATGAGTCAAATCATACATTTCCTAATAGGTATTTTTCACTTAGATTAGTCATAATCTCAAATTACTTCTAACAAGCTGTCCTGATAAAGATATACCCAATTTAGGTATAGAAAGAGGCATTAAAGGAAGCACAGAACGATTGAAGTTGTTTTAGAGACTTCAAATCAAGTAGTTTTACTTTCATTGTCAAGTACAGTTTCTTTACTGTAAATCAAAGAAATTTTTGGGTTACTTTAATTGGTAGAATCCATTATTATCAAAAGCTTCTTTTCCAAGGGCATTCTATAATATGATTGAAAAATGACTAATAGGTAATGTGTGAATTTTTAATTAGGTGGTTTCTGCCATCCCTAAAACTTTACAGAAGAAAATTTAAGTAAAAGAATTTTAATGAAGAAAACAATGTTTTTCTTAGAGGCCCATGATTTATTCCTCCTCCTCTATCTTTCTAGGGCTCCTTTTCACCCCTGCAGTTAATTAGATGTACTTCAAATTTAATTGCCTTTTCAGAAATTGTGCAACTCATCACTCTGCAATATTTTCATCCTGAACTTGAACTTCTCTGTACTTATTATCATTGATGACCTCTTTGACCATTCTGTGTGGTTCTCTTTCCATGTGCTGGTTTGATGGCAGCAGCATTTGACCTTTCATGGGCCCTTTCACCCAGCTGAATAAAAATTTACAACTAGTTGAGGAGCCTCAATCCCTCCAGGCTAATTAGCTTTGCTCTGTGTCTGGGTTGGCATGCCTTGGCATGTCTACAGCACTAATTATGAAATGAAGGGATGCGATGTATAGATGGAGTACTTCTATAATTCTACTTTATATTAGATATCCAAATAATTATCACTGGGACAGAGAAGGTCTGTCCCATTGTCCTTTGTTATTAATTTTGTATAAATGATTAAGATTTATTTTATACTCAAGGGGAAGTAGACTCATTTGTGATGTTTATAGAAACTACAAAGCTGAAATTGTGAATTCTGCTACTTGATAAGTCTGACAAAGTAATTAACTTGCATGCACTTTTTAGGAGGAATCACCAGAAGGAGATGGATTGACAGCATCAAGTTCCAAATCACACTCATCTCAAAATCTATAAGGTAGTGTCAGTGTGCAACCACTAGAGAGGGGAGAGAATTCTGACCTTGCCTCTTAGGCTGAATAACTGAATCAAATGTGGATATTGTTCCTACATTAGCATGTGTACCATAATGAATGAATAATTCCAATAACTCTTTTTTGTTTGTTTGTTTGTTTGTTTTTAGGTGTGTTTTTTTTTTTTTTTTTTTTTTTTTTTTTTTTTTAACTCTTCTCTCAGTGGAGCACCTGGGTGGCTCAGTCAGTTGTGTCTGCCTCCCGCTCAGGTCATGATCCTGGATCCTCAGATAGAACCTTGTGGTGGGCTCCCTGCTTGGTGGGTAGTCTGTTTCTCCTTCTGTTCCTCTCCCTCCTCCTGCTCTTCTCCTTCCTCCTGTGCTCTCTCTTCTCTCTCAAAATCTTTTTTTTTTTTTTTTTAAGATTTTATTTATTTATTTGACAGAGAGAAATCACAAGTAGATGGAGAGGCAGGCAGAGAGAGAGAGAGGGAAGCAGGCTCCCTGCCGAGCAGAGAGCCCAATGTGGGACTTGATCCCAGGACCCTGAGATCATGACCTGAGCCGAAGGCAGTGGCTTAACCCACTGAGCCACCCAGGCGCCCTCAAATAAAATCTTTAAAGTAAATACTTCTCTCAGATGATTCATGAACGGTTTTACATATAAAGAAAAAGCCTATTTATTTGCTTTGATAAAATGTTCCATCATTTGACCTTAAAACACTAATACAGGGGAGAAAAACAGAGTTTCATGTTGTGCAAATTTTTATTTTAAAGATTTTATTTATTTATTCGACACAGAGAGAGAGAGCGGCAGGCAGGCAGAGGGAGAAGGAGAAACAGGTTCCCTGCTGACCAGGCTGGATCCCAGGACCATGACCCGAAGGAAGGCAGATGTTTAACTGACTGAGACACCCAGATGCCCCAGTGTTGCATAAATATTTTAATTAAGACTTATTTATTTGAGAGCAAAAGAGTCATGCATGCACACTAGCAGGGGAAAAGAGCAGATGGAGAAGGAGAATCCTCAGGCAGGCATCTTGCTGAGCTGGGAGCCAAACAGGAGGCTCTATCCCAGGACCCTGAGATCCATGACCTGAGGCAAAATTAAGAGTCAGCCACATAACTGAGTCACCCAGGTGCCCCAGGTTGAATGAATTAGAGATATAAAATAATAGACCATTAAAGTCATAAAAGACAACATTTAACACAATGTGAGCAGTATTATAGACCTTCAGAACTTATTTTTTGAAGTGATCCTATAATCTAGTAAGCCCTTTTGGTATTAAATTTTATTTTAAAATTACGTGTCCAAACTGTCATTATTTTCTAAAAATTTACTCTAAAAATGTTGATATATAATTATCACCACATAAGCTCATAGGGTTATGTTATGCTATACTACAAAATTTTTCTCAGCATATAATTATTATATATGTTTGTATACTGACAATATATGAATTTGAAATAAGTATAATTAAGAGGTTTAGAGCTCTAATGGAAAAAGGACATACTCAAGAACAGATGGGTGATATAAGCGAAGAGACTAATTCTGAGAATCAGGGAATGCTAGAAATAAAAAACCCTATAACAAAGGAAGAATGCCTTTGATGGATTCATCTGTGGACTGGAAAGTGCCAAGGAAAGAATCTGTATGCTTCAAGATATGCCAAAAGAAACCCTGTAACAACTGACATGTATACATTAGTAAAATTCTACCATACTACAATTTGTGTATTTTTTTTAAAGCAGTATAACTTGATTTACTTTACTGTGCTTAGGGTCATCATGCTTTTCTTTGCTTAATTCATTTGGCAAAATATATTTATTTGGAAAATATTTTAAAATCTTATTTTCCTGAGCTATTTCAATATAAGCATGCAAGCTCCCCTTTTTCTCAAAATTTTATGGTCCATCAGCTTATTAAGTTAACTAGGTCACATTAATAAATGGTAGAGTTGTGATTAAAACTCAAGTCTCACTGACTTTACAGTTTCATGTGTTAATTACTGTAGCATGTAAAAATAATGCAACATTAAAGATGTATTTTAAATAAAAGATGACTTATATAAAAACTTGAGAATTTATTTAAACTTTCTACAATCTAGGACCTTCATGTCTTAAAATAAGATCATGGTACCTCGATATGATTAAAGGAGCTAATGTACAAAAATCACTGAATATCACTTAGCATGTAGTAAGTACTCAATACATGCTAGATATTATTAGCTGATGCCAGAGAAAGATGTCACCAACATATGTTGGGTGATTAAGATAGAATGTTAATTTGGGTGTCTCTACAGAATTTGTAAATGGGGAAATTTTGTATAAGTTGAAGTACATAAAATGATAAACATCTAGATGTTCTAGGGCATTCTAGACATGTGGACCAATAACCTGATCTGAATCCATGCAGTACCGTGTTGTGGTTAAAGACACAGGATGCCTGCTTCCATCTTTTAGTGGTTATGTGACCTTGGACAAGATGCTGCTCTGAAAGGCAATATGGTATTGTGATGAAAGAAGTAGTTTCAGGAGCCATATTATCTGGATCAAATAGTACTTCTAACGCTACTTCTGAAATCATGTATAAGGTACTTAATTTCTCTGTGACTCAGTTCTTCTATCATGAAGTAGAGGAAAACATATACATCAGGTTATATGATTTAAATAATTTCAAATTTAAAGCTACAGTACTAGTTTCAGTTCCCATAGGTAAAGAAGTTGAAGTGGCCATTCCCATCCTTACAAGAACAACAACAAAACTGAACAAACTGAAAATCAATGACTTTTCTTGAACCCATCATTGAACGGAGGTTATAGGATCAAATATCACCCCAAACTCTGGACAATCAAGTGAATCCAAAGTCCTCGCTGAGTTCCCCTTTACCTGGAGCAGAAGCCACTGGTAGCACAAAATAGTGGAAACACTTAAACAGTAATTTTGACCAACAGTTGGAGGCTGAATGTGGACTAGCATGATGAGTGAGAAACTTCTGGGCCATAGTCTTAATGGGGGCCCCCGCATATTCATGGATTTTACCTCCAGGAACGAGGGAGCGAATAGCCAAGAAAGATGACCTCATGTTTCTGGCAGGGGATGGGAAAAGTAACCATGTGAAATCTACCCAGTGTGCTATCCATATCAAAGGGGACAAGACATTAACAAAGCCTAGTGTGTTCTTGGTATAGGACATTTCCCCAGCTCCAGCTCCTTCTACCTCTCCTGTCTCAACAAAAATGGTATGAGAAGTTTAAAAACACCTAGGAAGGCCACAGCTTAATGACACAGGCCCACCAGAAGACAGACTTCATCAGAAGGCTGTAGATGGCATCACTTGGCCCACACATCATCACCACCACAGTGTCACAGTGTCAGAGCTGTGGCTTACAGCTGAAAGAGTACAGAGCAGTCTGAAGGAGTTTTTAGGGAAACCCAAAGAACACAGGAATGAGAGAGAAGTTGAAAACTCTTGCACTTACAACTGAAGCAAATATTAAACATGGTGGAACCAGCAAGATTTACTTAAAGCCACCTAAATTTAGGTCTTTCACCTCAGTCCCTATTACCTGATATGTAATGTGGGCTTTCAATTAAAACTTACAAGGCATTCTAAGAGCAAAGAAGAAAAACAACAAACAAACAAACAAAGAGTCCAAAACATAACACAGATTTTGGAATTACAGACAGGGAATTTAAAATAGTTCTGATTAATATGATAAGTGTTCCAAAGGAAAAAGTAGGCAACATAAGGGATGGGGGAGAGGAAACAGAAATCCTCTGTGATAAGATGCCTGCACTATCATGAATCACTATTGTGTTATTTAGAAGTGGACTTAGATTAATTGTAAATGTGTCTTGCCACTCTGGGGCAAGCATTAAAAAAATACTTATAGCCTTTAAAACAGTTTCTGGTGAATAGGAAGTACAATATGTTTTGTCATTTTGCTATTATATGATAGAGACAATAATAGTTCTTAACATATTGAGTTTCATAGATTAAGATTATATACACATAGGTGTGTGAGTGCATGTGTGTGTGTGTGTGTGTGTGTGTGTACTTTTGGTTTTGTTTTCTGAAGAATTCTAATATACTTTGTCTTGACAGGTTAGGTTTCATACCCACTTCCTTTTCCAACTCTTGGTGGTTTTCTTGGTCTGCAGAAGTAAAAAGTTTTGACCTTCCTCCAGTGAAGCTTTATTTTAATGAAAATGTTACATATATAAATAGCAATGTATCAATAATAAAATTAAAGATTTCCGTGTAATTTAAGAAATTTAAAATAATGTAGAATTTTAATTGAGTGCCCCAATGTTAATTTTTATATTTTAAGGAAATAATGCCCATGTACTTTTAAAAATGTGGTCATGTTAGCTTTTGCCCGTCTCTGATTTCTCCTGCATGACTGACCACTGTTGCATGAGGTAGAAATGATGGTAAGGCCTATATTTATAGGCTCCATAAAGCACGAGGCTTTATTTTGCTATCTGTAGGTAACATAATAAAAAAAAAAAAAAATCTTTGTAAAAAACCATGCTTGTCCTTTTGTTAAATGATAAGTGAAACCTCCAGGAAAGATAAATTAGTGCCTCTGTTGGTGTTTCATCTCCAGACATCTCATGAGTACACAGGAGGTAGTGATAAGTGCAGCTCTCCCTTCTCCAGCCCTTACATCAGACTTGCGCTATCAGCTGTAAGGCTGTGCTCACAAGGGACGTTAATCTTCTTTTGAGTCTTCATCAGTTTCTTCCTTTTTTTATTTGCTCCTCTCCCTGCCTGTACTACCTTCTCGATAGCGTCTGTTATTTCCACTATCTCCATGGGATTTGCTTGCTGTTGCAGTGTTACCTCCCTGTATATTTTAAATCACTCCAATTTGGTTTTGATTTTAAATGAAAATAAAAATAACTGTTTTTCAAATAAACACCTACCATGGCCCAGGATTCATGCTTGGATCTACTGGATATTTTGTAAAAAATATATATGCTCTCTTCCCACTATTGAATATAAAACGTAAGTGAAGATCAAATCCTCTCTCCTCTTACTCTAGGGACTTTGCTTGGACTGGAGGAACTTAAATCCTTAACTCCCTCTATCCTATTTCATAGTGATTATAAGGTATTTTTGCAAGATGTTCATCATGCTTCCAGGTTAACTTAAAAATGAAGAAATAAAAAGTAATAAAGATTCTGGTGAATCTTGGTTTAGATGAGACTGATCATCCACGGAGAGAAGTTTCTTATGTTTTTTTGCATTATGCTTCATAGGTATGGCTTATTCCCTGAGGCTCAAAATGAAAGTGAGACAAGAATCCAAGAAATATCTCCTTAACAGAAATATCAAAGATTATATCTGCTGTGGGTCATGGTAAGTTCTGCACATTGTGTCATAAATAGAATAGAACTTTTCATCCTCATTAAGAAGGTGGGCTGTGTTGTTCCTCAGATTGATCTTGGTTCACAAGTGTCTTTTCTAGTGTGACTGTGTGTGTGGGTTTGCTCCAGTAGTCACCCTTTGGATACTCACAGAAGTCAAGTAAGGGAATCCTTCTATGAAATAACTAATGATTTCATGTTCTTTTCTCTAGATTATAAGAAGACTTGTAAGAAATAAGCCACTGTCAATGTTTTTATTTTCAGTGCTCTAAGTTCCTCTAGTTAACCAGACCAGTGAGAAGAGAGCTTTGGGAACGGATAGAGAGAGGAATGAAAAGAGTGTCCTGTTACACAGTCACCGTTCCATGTGTACTGAATGTTAAAGACATACTTGTTCGATTTCATATTCTTATGTTCAGTGACTTTTCTAAATCAGAACCATGTACCACAATGCTGATTTTGAAAAATAACTTTAATCCAGGCCCACAAATGAGAGTCCATTCTTCCAGTCCAAGTTGTCATTTCATACTTGTTGTTCCCTAGTCCCACAGCACCTCCCCCTACTGGAAACCATCAGTCTCCTGTCTGGAAGACAAGCTTTTAAGATACTAAAAACAAAAGTTCTTATAACATAACTTACCCAGAGTAATGAATGCCTTTTTTCAGATGTTGGTATATAACCAAAAAGACCTTCCAATAGAACTACTGGAGGACAAAGGGAACCATTTTTTAAATTAAAACAATAATGTTAATATTCTCTTATTTCTAAATATAATTAAATAAAAATAAAATGCAGAGAAAATTATTTTTTACATGTGCTTTCTATATCACTTCTCATTGCAATTATCAGGAAAAAATGGAAGTAAAATTTTATAGAAGAAAAGGGATATGATTTTTTATAGAGAAATAAGCAAGAGAGACTATGGACTCTGAAAAACAATCTGAGGGTTTTGAAAGGGCGGGGGGTGGGATGTTTGGGAAACCAGGTGGTGGGTATTAGAGAGGGCACGGATTGCATAGAGCACTGGGTGTGGTGCAAAAATAATGAATACTGTTATGCTGAAATAAATAAATAAATAAAACTAATGATGTATTATATGTTCACTAACTGAATATAATAAGAAAATTTGTAATTAAATATGCGTTGAAAATAAATAAATAAACTTACCTATAAACAAAAAAAAAAAAAAAAAAAGAAAGAAAGAAGCAAGAAAGTAGGTGATGTCAACGAAAAATAGACCTTGGACTTCACATCCAAATATCCTGTTCTGCCTGAGAGAGAGTGTATATGTATGTGTGTGCATGTCTCTGTGTGTGTGTGTGTGTGTGTGTGTGTGTGTATGTGTGATAATGTCTGAGAGTCCTACATCAGAATGTTATTATATGACTTTTAATAGATGAAGTTGTAATTGTCAAAGCATTTATGAAAAACACCTATTTGCCAGTCCTCATTTTCAATTCTCCTGTATTAAGCTGAATATGTCAAAGTTTAAATGAATTTCTTCCATTTCAAGCATCAATCTTACTAACGTTTTGGATCTTATAGAAATAACAAAATAGGGGTGCCTGGGTGGCTCAGTCATTAAGCGTCTGTCTTCAGCTCAGGTCGTGATCCCAGGGTCCTGGGATCAAGCCCCACATTGGGCTCCCTGCTCAGCCGGAAAGCTGCTTCTCCCTCTCTCCGACTCCCCCTGCTTGTGTTCCCTCTCTCGCTGTCTCTCTGTCTGTCAAAAAATAAATAAAATCTTAAAGAAAAAGGAAATAATAAAATAAAAATGCTCAATACTTTGGATGGTAAACCCAATACTGTGGAGGGAAAGATGTATAACATATGCAAAACCATCTCAGTTAAAGGTAGAGCAGATGTGGAGATTTTTTTCCAATAGAGATAGTCAAGGAAAATTAACTAATGAGGACCTTTTATTATTAGTGTAATTCTATAAAATACCATTTATGCTGCTTTGTATTCCCTAAGTTTAGGGATGCTTTTTTAATGTTTATTGAACATAAAACCAAACTTCAATATTGTGTGCCTATAACATGCTTTTCTTAACTTTATCAGCTGTGTAAATTCTTTGTCAGAAGAATTTTCTTTTAGAGTAATGATCCTTGTAATTTGGGATAGGGCTGAATTTAGGGGGTGTATTAAGTCTGAGGTATATTGGAATTTCCCCTAGACAAACATTTTGTATTATTTTAAAATGGCTTATTAAAATCATTTGCCTGCACTTATGAAAACTTTAAAAATAACTTTTAAAACTCATAGCTTTAAATTTGGTGGCTAATTTTTTTTTTAAGAATTTATTTATTTGGGGCACCTGGGTGGCTCAGTGGGTTAAGCCACTGCCTTCGACTCAGGTCATGATCTCAAGTTCCTGGGATCGAGTCCCACATCAGGCTCTCTGCTCAGCGGGGAGCCTGCTTCCTCCTCTCTCTCTCTCTGCCTGCCTCTCTGCCTACTTGTGATGTCTCTCTGTCAAATAAATAAATAAATAAAATCTTTAAAAAAAAAAAAGAATTTATTTATTTGACAGAGAGAGAGAGAGAGAGCAAGAGCACAAAAGAGCACAAGCAAGGGAACAGCAGAGAGAGAGATAAGCAGGTTCTCCATTGAGCAAGGATCCCAATGCAGGGCTCAACCCCAGGACCCTGGGATAATAACCTGAGCTGAAGGCAGACACTTAACTCACTGACCCACCCAGGTGCCTGTTGGTTAATTCTCAGTTATTTTTATTTAAAAATATTTACAAATTTCAAACATTTCCAGTCTAGAAACTTCAGCTTCAGACCTCAATGGGCTTCCATGTTTCTGATCAGCATTATTATTTTTTAAGATTTTATTTATTCATTTGTCAGAGAGAGATAGTACACAAGCAGGGGTAGTAAGCAGAGGGAGAAGCAGGATCCCCTTTGAGCAAGGATCCCAAAGGGGGACTCTCTCTCAGGACCCTGGGATTGACCTGAGCTGAAGGCAGACACTTAACCAAGAGCCACCCAGGCATCCCCACTGATGAACATTATTGATAAAACCACCAGGAAAAGCTGGAATGAAAATATATTTGTGTGTGTTAAGTCTGAGATTCTGAGCAGGAGAAAGAGATTACAGAGGCTGAGAACTGAGCAGACATTTGTCTTTCAGAAAGCCTTCATTTAGGGCGCCTGGGTGGCTCAGTAGGTTAAAGCCTCTGCCTTTGGCTCAGGTCATGATCCCAGGGTTCTGGGATTGAGGGCCGCATAGGGCTCTCTACTCAGCAGGGAGCCCGCTTCCTCCTCTCTTTCTGTCTGCCTCTCTGCCTACTTGTGATCTCCGTCTGTCAAATAAATAAATAAAATATTAAAAAAAATTTTTTTCATTTAAAAATACTTAGGGGAGGTGAACCATGAGAGACTATGGACTCTGAAAAACAATCTAAGGGTTTTGAAGGGGCGGAGAGTGGGAGGTTGGGGAACCAGGGTGGTATTAGAGAGGGCACGGATTGCATGGAGCACTGGGTGTGGTGCAAAAACAATGAATACTGTTATGCTGAAAAGAAATAAAAAAATTAAAAAAAAATACTTAGGGATAGAAGAAAAAACAAACAAACAAACAAACAAAAAAACAGTTCATCGCTGACCTGGGAGGAAGGCCTAATAAACACTTAGGAATTTCAGTTAGAACCCCAAAAAGGCTACACTGAGGTTTAAGAGTAAATAATAAATATCAAATTCTCCAAAAGTCCAGCTGCAAAACAGATCAATCTTTGATTGGATAAGATAATAATACATCATTCAAAGGCATGCCAGAAATAAAGTAAAACTTTTCAGGCAGCAGGTTACTTTAAAAGGAGGTTCAATTTTAGTTCTAAAATTTTTTAGACAAAATATCTTACATTCAAGTAAAGAAAATTTGGCTTTCAGAAGAGTGCACTGAAACTCCCAGCATACATAGAAAGATAAAATAGACATAGGCCAACTTATGAAATAGAAATACAGGAGCTATTAACATTTAAATATAATGACTAACACATACAAAAATTAAGTGAAAAGAGTGATACTCTCAGCGGGATGCTTAAATTTGCAAAAAAAAAACAAATGAAAAAATCTAGAAACTAAAAATACACTATGGGAAAGCCATGATACCTTAGACACTTCTGAAAAGAGAATTGTGAATTCTAGTAGAATTGATCTTTCTAGTAGATCAAAAAAGAATACCTACATTGAAATATATAGAGGAAAAAAAAAGTTACAACATATTTTTTAAAATAGTATAAAAGTTGTATCAGAGATGATCACAAGCCTTACAACAGGTATACTTAGAGTCCTACAAAGTGAAGAGAAACTGGTTGGGACAAGTATTTACAAAGATAACACCTGACAAATTTCCAATGTTGCTGCAAGGAAACAAAAGAAAATTTCAAGAGAATATATGTATTCCAAGCAGCACAAATTTAAAGAAAACCTCACCCTGTAATATAAGAGTAAAACTTCTAAAATGTGAAGATAAAGTAGAGGAAAAAAAAGATACTGACTTAAGGATCAATAGTAACAAAAATAATAAAGAAGGAACACCATAAGGTAAAATACATAGCAACATAAAAGTTAAGGTAGAATTCAATACATAATAATATACTTTAACAAGTAAAAAATTTAGATATCAGAGGGAAAAAAAAAACCAGCATTCATCACAATGAAACCAGGATTAAGGGAGTTCAGGGCAAAACACAATTATCCCCACAGCAGATAAGAGATACAATAGTACCAAAAAGTAAGAGCTAAGGTGAACATGTCGAACAAATTACGGTTATACAAAATCAAAATAGTAATGTGTCATGGAGTTTAAAATGTACACATGATTTTTTTAAAATATTTTACTTATTTATTTGAGAGAGAGGGAGAGTAAGAGAGATCACAGAGAGGGAAAAACAGATTTCCCCCTGAGCAGGGAGACTGACATGGGGCTTGATCCCTGGAAACTGAGATCATGACCCGAGCTGAAGGCAGTCTCCTTACCAACCCTAAAATGTACAGAAGAGGACTAAAAGACAATATGGCAGTAGAACAAAAGGCAGAAAAGGGAAAATATGTTTAAAATGTTTTAAAATCCTGGCATATTCTGAAAGTGATTTAAAAAATCCTAATTTATATGGATTTGAATAAGTGGGGCAAATATTTTAATCTTCAGTGTAATATTAAAGGAAGATTAAGAAAATGTGTAACTAGCAAGGTAATGAGGATAAAAATGGAATAATAAAATTAATTCATCCAAAAGAAGGCAAGAAATGAGAGCTCAATAAAATAGGTGAGGAAACAGAAAACAGATAATGATAGATTTAACATTAAAATGTTAAATAGAAAAGAAAAATAATAGAAATAAATTAAAAATATAAAAATTATATTAAATAAGACTAAATATATTACTTAAATGACTAAGATCATCATTTATAAAATATACAAACTATGTGTACCCTGATCTTGGAATTACTAGTCTCCAGAATTGTGCAAAATATATTTCTGTTGTTTTTAAGCTACCTAACCTATGGTTGTTTTGCTATAGCATCCCAAATGGACTAAAACAGTGACCAGTGTTTAATACCTGAAATAAAAGGTTCTTTGTCATCTTAAAATCAATCAATACAATCTCACATTATTTCAGTTATTTAAAATGAATAAAATACTCCATACCAGTATACCTTATCTGATTCTTTCCAATAGTCACTTTGATATAAATAAACCTACATAAAAATTAAAGTGTTTGCTAACCTCTTAAAAAAAAAAAAAGTAAAACAATATAATTATCATCATGGATAAAGACAGGAAATACATATACCCACTATCTATTCATAATGCAAAATCACAGTAAGTCAAAAGAGAAGTTGGTTTAGGTCAGTTTCCTGAGAAGGACCTAGAATCCCTGAGATAGACTCATATGCAAATACTTTTTAGAAAATCCATTCATCCAGAATATACTGTAAGGGAGACAGAAACAAAGACTAGGGAAAGGACTGAGCAAAAATGAGATATTTGGCAAAAGTTAATTTTAGTGTCATTAACAGGTAACTTCTGGAATACAAATAGCAAAACTAGTTTTTCTACCTTGAAACAAGAGGGCTGGGCTTCAATCTTTGTATTATTCAGCCATCCATCACCAAAGAAAGCATAACATCTCATATTTCTCTAGGCCAGGAAGCTTCCTTTAGCCAAAGGCAATGCTCTGCAGATGATCACAATACCTTAGTCATTGGCCCCAGTACTCACAGCAACACAAAGGATATTTTGGCAATGCACTATTTAGTCTAACAAAGGAATATCCTTAATGTAATGAAGTGTATCTAAAACAAAAACAAAAACAAAACCTTCAGTAAACACAATTAATGAACAAGTATTATTAAGTTTTTGCTTTGGGACCAACACTGAAACTTATCACCATATTTTTTATACTGTACAAGAATTCTTTAATGATTAAACAAGGGTAAAAATAATTTTAATTTTCATTGTTGTTGTAGAGCTGTGTACAGTTGGGTGTAAGTTTGTTGCAGCTACCAAGTCTAATATTCAATTTCTAAAGCCCATATCAGAGAAATTCTATCCTAAAGTAATTTACAAACAGAAAATTTATTGGAAAAATTACTATCAAACTTCTTAATTTAAAATAAATAGATTTAATATGATTATTTTTGGAAATTATAATAAGAAAGTAAAAATAACTAATATATATACTATATATATAAATGTATATGCATATATGCATTTCTCTACAGGTTTTAAATCCTAGTGAAAAAGAATATGAACAGAAATCTATTATGTCTATTATTTATGATGGACTAATTCAAATATCATTTCTTCAATAATTTTTATTTTCAATGTGGCTTTATTAAATTTTATAAACTACAGTGAAATTATTTTACTGTGTTAAAAAAAAATATAGGGACATTTGAGAATGAATCACTTCACCATTCAAATTCAAACTGAAATATATCAACCTATTTTTACAGTTTAGCCTTCTTGTTAAAACATGCTTTGTACATATAATACTAAATTGAACCACCAGACTGAAATGGATATTAGATTATGCATAGATTTAGGTTCAAAATTTTTTACTAACTAAGCTGAAAGGAATTCTAAAAATATATAGAATAAATTTCAAGTAATATCTGAGATTTCCCAGATTACTGAAAAATGACATACTAGAATGCTGAGTTACACAATATAATCAAATAAAAGAATCATTAACTAAATGAAATTTCACATTTCTTTTTCTAGTTATGCATGTAGCTATGCATATGTAGGACTTCATATATGTATATTTGTACATACACATAACTGCATATCAAAACAGATGTATGTATATATGCACATAAAGACACACATATAGAGGGAGTTGGCTGGATTTTGCTTCCAGTTATTTATCAAAAAAATTATTAACAACACATGATACAAATACTCCAGCGGGAACAGTTTAAATAGAAGAAAACTGAAGAAAATAACAATGAACTCCAATAGTAGTTTCCCATTGGCTGCTGTAACAAATTGCCACAAACTTAATGGTTTAAATTTATTAGCATTTATTAGCTCACATTTCTGCAGACTTGAAGTCAGAAACCTGTTTCAAAGGGCTGAAATCAAGGTTGATGCAAGCTCATTGCTATGGAGGCTTTGGGTTCTAAATTCTATCCTTGCCTCTAGAGGCTGCCTGCATTCTCTGACTCATGCTCCCTTCCTCTATCTTCAAACCCAGCAGCATAGCATCTTCTCTTCTCTCTGACCTTTGTTTCATTCTTTCTCTCCTATCCCTCTGCTCCTTGTTTCCATTATTGTGTCACCTTTCATATCTGTGATCGTACTTCCTCCTTCTTTTAAGATTCTTGTGATTACATTGATCTCATTTAGATAACATAGGGTAATCTTCCTATCTCAAGATTCTTAATCACATTTGCAAAGTCCTTTGGCAACTTATATAACTTACTCCCAGGCTTGAGGATTAGGACATAAATACTCTTGAAAGGCTGTTATTTAATCTTCCTCAGCCATATTATAAATATACCCCAAAAATGTAAAATCTGAGAGATACAATTAAGCATTAGTCCTATGAGAAAAATAACTTTCAAATGATGATGGAAGAAATGAATTCCCTGAGAAATGATGTATCTTCTACACAAACTCTTAGTTAACTTGATGTCAATTTGTTTTGAATGATGGAAGATTTCATAGTGGTTTTTCTGCATTCATGATGAATAAATCCCAATAAATCCCAAAATTAAGATATGAAATTCAATTAAAGTTGATGGGGGGATTAAAAATGTGTAGCATCTGTAAACCCAGTATAAGTCCAGTCAATATCCCAGCAGATAATTTTGTGGATGTCAACAAACTGATGTAAAGCTTATATAGGAAGACAAAAGTTCCAGAATAGCAAATACAGTACTGAGGTAGAATGAAGTCTGAGAACTGACACTGCCTGACTTTATGACTTACTATAAGAGCAACAGTAATCAAGACAGTGGGGTACTGGCAAAAGAACAAAGAGATCAATGGATATCCCAGAAACAGACCCACACAAATACAATCAACTGATCTTTCTGGCAAAGGAGCAAAGCCAACACAATGAAGAAACGATAGTCTTCAAAAATAATGCTGAACAACTGGACATCCACATGCAAAAATAAAAAATAAAGTTTCATAAATATTAACTTAAAATGAATTAGAGACATTAACATAAAATATAAAACTATAAAATTCCTAGCAGGCAACATAGGAGACAATCTAGAGCATGGCAACAAATTTTTTATATGCAACCGAAAGCACGATTCAATGAAAGAAAAAACCAAGGAGCTGGACTTTATTAAAATTAAAAACTTCTGCTCTGTCAAATACACCATTAAGAGAATGAAAAACAAATCACACCCTGAGAAAATATTTGCAACATAGCTGATAAAGGACTGTTGTCCAAAAATAATGTAAAGAACACTTAAAACTCAAAAGTAAGAACGCAACTCAGTTAAAAAATGGGCATGAAACCCGAACAGACCCCTCACCAAAAAAGATACATGGATGGCAAATAAACATATGGAAAGATGATCCACATCCTAAGTCACCAGGGAAATGCAATTTAGAAAAATCATGAGATATCAATACGCACCCATGAGAAGGGCCAAAATCCAAAACACTGACACCACCAAATGCAGAGGAGGATACATAGCAATGGGAATTCATCACTGGTGGGAATATAAAATGGCGCAGCCACTTCGTAAGAGTTTGGCAATTTCCTACAAATTTAAAAATGCTACAAATTATCTTTTTGGCTTTCTAGGGCTAATGCCGGTGTATGTGATTAAATCCTCCCTGCTTCCTTTGGGATAATGGCTAATGCTTTTAACCTACCTGTTAAATTTTCATTTTCTTCAGCCACCATTTCCTTCTCTCGCATTCTTCGGCCAGTGCAGATGTGTGTCCTGGAGTCTCTTCACATTCTACTTACTGGATACTTCCTTGTAAATGCCCACATGTCATTTTAAATTCAGCATGCATTTAACAAGATAAATACCTTTCCCTCAAAGGGAATGGCTTTATCTCACCTCCCTATTTATATACCATTATATACCCTCAGGTTAGACATTGCCAAAAAAAAGTTCAATTTTCCCTGGTCCTTTCTACAACTAGTCTATCGGAACATTTAGTTTATGGTTTCTCAGGATGCTTCTCAATCAGTTTTTTCCCAGTTCTCACTGTCATTGTCTTGCCTATTAACTCATTACTCTGCCTGGATTGCTGAAATAGTTATCTGAATACTCTTCTGACTTTCGAACTTTCCCGTTACAATCCGTACACCAGAGACTATCTAGATCAGTCTTTCATAACCAATTAGTGTAACTTGCTTCTTAAATGTTACCAATGTCCCATCCTTTATGTAGTCTTTGCTCAATTGAATCAAATTTTTCCCAAGCATGCCAAGTGTATTCCTAGAGCTAATATTCAACTCGTGCTATTTTTATTAGGAAATGCCTACCTTACTGTTCTCCCCCTTCACCTGGTGCTGTGAGGCCTGCAGGAAGCCTAGGGAAGCAGGAAGGACATGGTGGCTGCACACTCGCCAAGAAAGGGAGGAAAGCAGGGGGTAATAGCCCTCCTTCTCCCAGCCCAGCCTTGGCTGGGAGGCTTAGCACAGCCGTGGGAATCATCTGCCAGCAGCGCCCCAGCCGCCTCCACCGTGCTAGCATAGCCTCTCTTGTCTGTGCCCTCCCTGAGTCTGCCCCTGTGGCTTGCATTGCTGGTCTCACTGGCCAAATGCTTACCCTACTTTTAAGGTACTCCAAGTAGAAGAAAAATATAAAGTGCTTTTTGGCCAGATTTGAACTTCAGATGAGCTATTTTTATGGCCCACATTGAAGGGGGTTTGTTTTGGTTTGGTTTGGTTTTGGTTTTGGTTTTTTCCAATCAACAGGTGGGTTCCCCCACCCCTTAATTCAGTTCTCCAGATCTCATTAATCCTGTTACCCTTGGTTGCAAACTCTTTCATGAACCTGTCTTCGTCCTGAATGCACGTTGATGTAACCTAAGCTTAAGATAAATATTTCCTTTACACCTATTCTGTTATATTCTAATTTTAAAACTTAAGTTAATCTAAAATACACTTATTGGCAGTTGATTTCAATCTTTTTTATGTCAGACAAATGAGGGAAGATGTGGGGAGAAGAATTCAGTAATTTAACACACTTTAAAAAAAATAACAATTTTAAAAGCAAATTGCATTTTCAGTCAAGTGCAAATTGTGCTGCTAACCTACATGTTAAAAAATGAGAGATGGCTCACATTATAAAGAACATTTTACTCTCCAGACTTATAAAAATTGTGAACTTCTATACATTATAGCAGTTCCTTTTTGAAATGATGGGGAACTTCCTTTAGAAGTTAATCTTTAACTGATGTGCATTCTGTTTGAAAAGTTTTTGATTCTAGCTGAAGGAGTATATATATTGCAACTTAGGACAAATGATATTGCTTCCTAAGACAACATAGCTGCCCAGAAATGTCAATTTTGAAAAAAAGAATAACCTTAGCTAATATTTAAGAAATAATGTCTTTCAAGCATGACATTTCTTTACATCTCATCCTTGTCATAGCAAATAAGGGAAGGGCAAATGCATTTATCTTAATAATATTTAAATACGCAAGTAATTTTGTAAATCTTTACCTAAGCAACATAAGGATTATTATCTTTAAATATTATTTTACATGGGATTAAAATAACCTAAATCAATATTACCCTTATACCCACTCACCTATGTACTAATAAGAGCTGAATTTTCAGTAGGATGGCATAGTCTACAGATGGCAGAGCTTGGTAGAGCTTATATTTAATTGGGTAAAGCACAGGGATGTCTGAGGGTTGGAAGACAATGTTTCCTTCACAAAATCTGTCAGGAAGGCAAAAGAGATTGAGGCATTAAGATTTCCTTTAAGAGTAGAAGTATGACTAAGCTCTGAGAGAGAAAGGAAGAAGAAAGGAAGAAACTCAGTAGGAATAAAGGATTTGGAATGAAGCATGAGGACTAACAATTATTTGTTGTCTGCTACCTGCTAAATACTGAACTTTGTGTTTTGCGAAAGTTATTTTAGTTACGTTAGTCAGCAATGCAAAGATTTATTTAATCATGTTCATATTTAAATGTGAAGCTCCCACAGAAAAATGGTAGATTATGGATATTCAGTTTAGTATTGTTCAATTTCAAAGATAATCTTCTTATTTTACTGACTCTCTAATTTTGACAATTAGGGTATGACAGGGTTTTGGCATGGACATAGCTAAAGAAAGGCATGTCCTTGGTGGGTAAGTGTGCTATCAATGAGTACTATCAATGAGTAAGCAATAAAGCAGAATTGCTGCTTCAGCCATTAAGTTACTAGGCTAAAACTATGTCCTCAAACTAAGTTTCAGATAAGAACTGGTCTCAGTTTGGGGAGTGACTGATCTCTGTGTGTGAAACTAATATCAATCCCATTTTGCCAGCACTTTCTTGGTAAATTGAGGGTCTTTATTTTTATGATCCACTTTTCTGAATCATTAAAACTAAACTTATTTGAATATAACACAAAAAGAGTACATTTCTTTAATATATACATAGATCTAATTTATATTAACCAATGTAAACGTAAGTACTAATTGTGCCATCTGAATTAACAGAAACTTTTGTTTTTGTTTCTAATACTTTTTCTAGGTTGATATTCTTTTTCTCTTTTCCACTAGTGATTTGAGAGTTGTAAGGTGATAACCATTACATCCTCAGTGGTATTTAAAACTATCCAATTACTCCCATGCCCAAAGATATAACATTAATTCAGTTACACTTCTGCCTAAGTCATACACTTTCTATCCAATTTATGATAGTTTTGGTAGTAGGGATTGCAGTTTTCCCTAACTCATTGTAGTAATCTTACTATTTTTATGTTTACTATTTATAGATTTATTTGAATCTTTTTTATAACTATAATCCCCATTGTTATATCACGTAAGTTCTAAGTATGAAAGGAATTCAGTATTCATTACCTGCTC
Organism: Neogale vison; assembly: GCF_020171115.1. Classification (NCBI taxonomy): domain Eukaryota; kingdom Metazoa; phylum Chordata; class Mammalia; order Carnivora; family Mustelidae; genus Neogale; species Neogale vison. Next base: position 80,579,814 of record NC_058101.1, on the reverse strand, counting down.
ATTTATGTTCTATGCTGTATTTCCCCCTTAACATGTCCTTATTTTGATTTGTCTCTTAGTTATTAGAATTTCTTTGTATGGTCATATTTCTCCAGGTCTTAAAATTTTGATCATGTCATTCTGCTGCATTCATACTCTGATGATTTATGTCACACTTTATTAAATTTTCAATTGTGGTTTTGTGTGAATATGTATGTGTTCTTTGTTTCTAATTTGGGTAATGTTTTCCTGATGATATTGTTTTTGTGCTTTTGTTCTCTGTTACTTTTTCTCTTAGTCTCCTTTTCATATCCTTCTATTGATTTTTTGTATCATTTTGATTCTCCTTCTCATAGATAAGATGTTATTTTCATTTTCAACATTGACACAAAATATTTATTGCAGAAGAGAATCTATTCTGGTGGGATTTCTGCTTGCAAAACAATTTTTCTAAATTTTTTTTTTGTTCTACATGTTTTTTTCTTTTTATTGTTTCCCAATGTCTGTAGCAGTTTTCCTTTCCTTTCCTTTCCTTTCCTTTTCCTTCCTTCTCTTTTTTTCTTTTCCTTCCTTTCCTTTCCTTTTTTTCTCTTTCTTTTCTTTTCTTTTCTTTTTTAATAATGTTCTACCCATGATTGTTAGTTGTAGGTAGCTCTATGTTTGTCCTTGATTTATCCATATGTAATGAGGGTGAATTCTCCTGGACTACCTCTCAGCCTCATTTATGCCCTGAGTGACTTTCTTCTAATATGTCATTTGAGATGTGGGTATTGTAGCCACTGTTCTGCTGCTCAAGTAGTTGGAAGGAGAGCAACAGTGCAGCTTCTTTGTAGTTAGTTTTCTGTTCATTTTTTGTATAATTTTACTAACATTCCCAAACAATTCCACACATTGCATCAGTTTATTCTCTATGGTTAGGAGTCTGTTTTTTGGTTCTTTCTCTCTCTTTTTCTTTCCTTTACTTGTTTGTTTTGTTTCTTAAATTTGACATATGAATGAGATCATATGGTATTTTTCTTTCTCTAACTGACTTATTTCACTTAGAATTATACTCTGTAGTTCCATCTATGTCATTGCACATGGAAAGATTTCATTCTTTTTTGTGGCTGAATAATATTTGACTGCATGTAGGCATGTATGTGTGCGTACATGTACATACACCACATCTTCTTTATCCATTCGTCTATCAATGAACTACTTCCATAGAGCATTTTAAACTTTGAAGCATATAGAAACAAACCTTACATTTCTGCTATGCAGCAAGTACAATTTCATGATTAAGATGTTAGTTTATTATCTACATGATCTAGATCAGATGTCAGCAAACTATCCTGGGGCCATATCTGGCCCACTATTTGTTTATGTAAATAAAATTTTATTGAAAAGCAGCCTTACTCATTTGTTTATGTATTGTGTATAGCTGCTTTTGTGCTACAAAGGAAAGGTTGAGTAGTTGAGAAAGCAACTAAATAGCCTACAAAGAGTGAAATATTTAATTTTCTCTCTTTTGCAGAAAAACTGGATTGTATTGCATAACAAGCAACCCACCAAAATCAGTGGTTTAATACAACAAAATTTTATACCTTGCTAATGATTTGTGTCCATCACAGCTGATCAAGAGCCCAAACTGACAGAAGCTCAAACTTCACTCTATGTGATCCATGATGATCTTGAATTATGTGACAGAGAATGAAATATTTGAAGGGAAGGGGTGTTGCATAATGAGTTTTACATGCTTTTGCTTAGAAATGATATAACTAATGTTCTCTTTCACAACCGATTTCCCAGAACCAGACCCAGAGATTGCCTAACAATGAAGAGAATGGGAAATGTTGGAGAGCTTGCAGATATGCAGTAAGTAGTAAATGATTGTATGAAAACTAAATAAAAAATGATGAAACTGTGTTTTTCAAGGGGTGCCTGGGTGGCTCAGTGGGTTAAAGCCTCTGCCTTCGGCTAAGGTCATGATCCCAGGGTCCTGGGATTGAGCCCTGCATTGGGTTCTCTGCTCAGCAGAGAGCCTGCTTTCTCCTCTCTCTCTCTGCCTACTTGCGCTTTCTGTCTGTCAAATAAATAAATAAAATATTAAAAAAAAAAAAGAAAAAAAGAAACTGTTTTTCTGCCCCTACCTGCATGTCATACTCTGAAAGAGATGTTGCAAGTTTGTCATATCTGTTTCTTACTTCTTCCTTAATTTTACGGTTGTTTGTATGTTTCATGTGTTGAGATACACACACACACACACACACACACACAGAAACACACACACGCATTTATATACATATACATGGATTTTACTAAATTTTAGCTGGGGATATGTTTTACTCTTTTAATTTGTTATCTTTATTCTGAAAATTCAGCTTCTTACACATTAAGGATATAGTTTATTATCACATTGAAATATATTGTTGTTACCTTGGTTTGTACTTTCTGTTATTTTGTTATTATCTTTGGTTTTTATTTTCATCTATCTGCTATTTACTTTTTAACATCACTTTTACTTGCATTTTGCTTTCTGATATGGCATAGATGGTATTTATTGAACATATTTGCTTAATAGGAGTGTTTAGTATTAAGTTTAAAAATATACATTTTAATCAAATTTTTCAAATTATCAAGAAGTGAAGCCATATTATTTTAGGTTTCCCATGTTATATGTAAAAGTAACATAATTTTTTTTGAATTTAAAAAAAAATTATTTATTTATTTGACAGAAATCAAAAGTAGGCAGGCAGAGAGAGGGAGGGAAGCAGGCTCCCTGCTGAGCAGAGAGCCCAACCTGGGGATCGATCCCAGGATCCTGAGATCATGACCCGAGCCAAAGGCAGAGGCCTAACTCACTGAGCCACCCAGGCACCCCCTAAAAATAACATAATTTTAAAGTCCTCTGGTTGTATATTAATCATTTTTATAATACCACTTATTTATATTACCTTTTTAGTCTCTTTGTAGATAGTACCTTCTGAGTCTGCTGAACTCACCCAACAGGATTCCTAGGGAAGGCAGACCAGGGATGATCAGATACTAAGGCTGTGGAATGAGAAATTTTAATCACAAATCAAGCGTAATTTGTCTCAAGGGTAGGAGGATTCTTGCTTAACTGACTTATCAGGATGCTTGTTAAAACAGTATTATAGAAGAAAGTGTACAGATGGGCCTAGGAGAAGGTTCAGGAGCCTGACTAAAATTTGATGAAGCAAAGATTTTTTGTCAGTGCCTCCTCCTTACACAAGTCAGAACTTGGGTAACATTTCTCCAATGAAATTTTCCACGACCATTCTCCTATAAGGGCCGGAGCATGTTTCTATTAGAGCGTTTATTATACTACACTACAAAATAGTCTTGTAAACATTTCTATAATCTTTTTCTATAACTATGGCATTAATTTTGCTGAGTTCTTAAAGCCAGTCATGCCATCTCAGATGTAATAGATGCTCCTTTTTTTTTTTTTCTTTTTTTTTTGGGTTAAAAAAGAAAGGAAGATTTAAATTTATATGAATGATAGCTTGTGTTTTTCACTAAGTAATTTTTTGGTAGAAATATGATGAAGATGAGATGCCTGAATTATAACCATAACCGCTATTTCTGCTTCTGTACCTTCGCTTGCTAACCCATGAGGAGATGGAAAATTAGCAGCAAACTTCCTATAGGCACTCTGTAACCACACAACCCCTGCCCAGAATTAAACCTAGCAGAGTGGCTGCTCCTGGACCCCTTCCCGGCTCTGGGCGGAGAGGTAACAGCCATCTGGCGCCAGAGAAACCCCCACCCAGAATTGGAGGAGACAAAGTGACTGCCCCCAAACCCCCCACTCAGCTTTGGGTACGGGAGATAATAACCATCTGGCACCCCGCGGCTTGACAGGGAGACCCCGGCCAATCCTGAGGGGGCAGTACCCTAGCAGCGCCAACTAAGCAGTTTGAAGAATGACAGCCCTTTGATCTAACCAATAATCTATTCTCAGCCTTTTCCCGCTCAGTAGCGCGCCAGTCATGTTATAGAGTTGCTGTTTGATTTTCCCGCGGTATGTAGTGATCTGTTATGAGGTGCTATGATGTATGCTAAGTCCCTGCCTCCCCAAAATAGAGTATTAAAAGTGCTGTGATCCTGAGCTCAGGACCTCTTAGCATCACCGGCAATAAGTGCGCGGAGGTCTGGGTTCGAACTCGTGATTAACACCCTTGCTGTTTGGCTTTGACTCTGGACTCTGGTGGTCGTCTTTGGGGGGTCTCGGAATTTGGGCACAACAAAGATAAGAAAGAAAAATCAGAAAGGGAAAATAGTATTTACTGAAAGCAAATCTCTTCTAAATTACAATTTTACAAACAGCTCTGCTGCCTGAATAACTTAAGTATATGAGCAATGACTTGTCTTGTATTCATAATATAGTTTTATGAATTTGTATATTATCAGGACACAGGTAGTATTTCAGTATTTTGTGATACAAATCTAATTATTAGTAGCCACAATGGTAATAAAACATATTAATATCAGATATTTAAAATTGGTGGTTAAATATTTACCACTTAGATTTTCTTACCTGCATCTTACAAATATGCTAGTGATTTGCAGTGATAAGAAAGATCTCTACATCTCTTTACAGGATGCCAGATGGCCTTCCACCATGACCTTTGCCCCATGCTATTAGCATCCAAGGGTGCTGAGAAGCTCTGGCTCATTATCCACAACCAGATGTTTTCTACTTCTGTATCACTATTGCTAAGTGGCGGTTAATGTCTAGCACAATGGGTATTTGCTTGAACCTATGATCCATGAAATGCTGTCTCTTAAAATACAAATACCACCCACCAGCAGAGACTTCTCCCCATGCATTTGTAATTCAATCATTCTTCCTCATTAGAAATCCTGCTGTAATCTTAGAGGTATTTTATTTAATATTTTTTCAACTTTCCCTGCTAGCAGCAAGTAAGGATATTCCAGCCTAAGAAAGAATAAAGTTATAAATTTGAATAATCCAGAAATTACTTCTCAATATTGTTTCCCATAAATGATCACAGTATGTTAGCTCTATAAACACCACAAAAACTTCCAGTTACCCCATCACCTCCAGAAAGCCTGTTACTAAGAAAAGGAGAGAAACCATTCTAGTTACTAGAAAGCTCTATGTCCTGAGAAGTTCAACAGTTAGTTTTCTCTAAGTTTGGCTGATGAAAGCCTGAACTATCCTGGATAAAGTGATATAACTGAAATTACAGATAGCCTTAAATTTGGAGGAACAAAGTACACTGATCTAATTAGGACATGGGGGTACATATTTATCTTAATTTGTGCCAAGCTAGGCAATATGTGATATATTATGTCTGGAGTGAATTTTTCCAAGATTGTTTTTTAGTTGTCTTTCACAGTACCTACTGGTCTAGGAATAGCAGAAAGAAGTCTGAGTGTCTCTCAAACAAAGTCAATTCACATATCAGGATCCACAAAATGGAAGCTACCTTTGTGGCCTGGCCTACCTCACACATCTAACCCTCAGTCAACCTGCACTTTCCAGAAACACCTGTCAAGGAAACCTCATATACACCAATCACAGTCCTCTAAGTCAGCTTTAGCTAGCTTACCCTAGAAAGTAGGACCTGTTAGTCTTATAAGGAATCCCAGACCTCCTAACCAATCGTGCCCTTTCTGCATTGTCTCTTCTCATGTCATTCTATAAAACTTGCTCTCACCCAAAATTCTTTGGGAAGAGTGCTTTGGTGCTTGAGAGGTACTGTACTCCCCCAATTCATGAATCATTTTCTTTTGAGTAAATGACATCAAACTTTTTACTAAGTTGCTTTAGTTTTGTCATTTAACACTATTAGAACCTTTATCAAAGATTGTTACATTTTGAAATTGGTAAGATATGCCACAAAACTAGTTCTTTTTGTAAAAAAATATTGCACATAGTGGACTATACACTGTTGATTTGTCAAAATTTGTTTATTTGTCCAATTTAGTATTTGTTCTATATCAGACATTCTGTGATCAACTGTTTATGTATTGGTAAGCATTGGAGGTAGATGTCCCTTTTAAAATTTAATTTAATTTAATTTATTTATTTGAGAGAGAAAGAGAGCACACAGACTCCTGCCTGAGCAGAGAGCCTCATGCAGCGCTAAATCTCAGGACCCTGGGATCATGACCTGAGCTGAAGGCAGACACTTAACCAACTGAGCCATGCTGGTACCCTGGTAGATGTCCTTTTATGGAGAATTGAGAAACCATGTTTTGATGAAAGCATCTCTTTTGGTTTCATTCTTCTTCTTACTAAAGTATGGGGCTACAGTCTTCAATAACCAAAGTTATTTCCACTTCTTTGACCATCTTACAAATATATTTAAATCAGATTTGAATGACATGATGAGATTACAAGCCATTTTTCCCCCCTTTGGAATTATTTGTCATCATAATTTTAAATTTAATTTTTCACATAACAACATAAGTGGATAAAAGGAGAGCCTGAAGATAGGGCTGTCAGTATCCCATATCGAGTGCATTTCATAAAATGTATCTGAGAAGATGTAGCTCCAAATCAGGATTAATGGCTTATTGAACAAATATGATTGAGGCTAGATTTTATACTGTACTTAATTTGTAAACCTGGAGACTGTGAAATACAACCTTATAACTATCTGAAGAGATACTGCCCTCAATGTGATTTGTTCCATAATTGAGCCCTACTAGATTTGCTCTTTGACTATAGGCTCACTTTGATTTTATAAGAATAGAATGCTTCTTTGGATTAAAAATTATGCCACAGCACTTTTTCTTATCTGACTTTTAGACAATATAGTTTGCTTCTTATATCATAAAACCACGATCATTCTTAAGGAAAGTTAACCATGTTTATTGTCCCAGATATTCTAGAAACAGAGCTAGAGGCAAAGTATTAAGTGTCAGTAGTTGGGGAGATACAACGCTAGGTGGTGAAGATGAGGTGGAAAAAAGGTAAGGAAATGTAGCAATATGGTTCTGTATAACCTAACCTGCCTGTCCCTGTTTCCCTATGAATTGCAGAAAGGCACAGGAATCTGGTCCTCCGCAGCTCAGCATGTTTGCTCAGCATGCAAGCTTATCTGGCAACTTTGTCAAAGTAGGACATAGGAAGCTAACACTCCAGATTGCATCATCTTGCCTCTCAGAGGCTGGATGAAAAGCCAAATTGTGTACCCTGCTGTAGGACATTCATCCAAATCTAGAGGCAAATGGGTGATTTGTTTCCTGTAGGCAATAAGGAAGAAAAAGGAAGAAGTAGTTGATAGAGGGAATCGGAGAATATGCACAATATGTGTGTCCAATAACCATTCTTCCTGAGTGTTTCCATAGTACTTAATTCTAATGGCCAAAGGCTACAAAATAGGTCTTAATCTTTTGGGGTCCTTGAAAAGCTATATTGTTTCTCTTTCATGTTTAGCATATTTCCTAATACTAATAGGTACAAAGTAAATAATTCTTGGAATAATGGTGAGTTATATGAGATACAAAGCAAAGAGAGATAGTAATTCTCACACAAAGTGTGGTTTAAGTAGCAATAGATCTAGCTATTGTGTTTAAGAACAGAAAAGGAGAGGGTGTTACTTCTTCATGCTTTAGGGCAGAACTTTGGTGACAGTTTTGTCTCCACTCTTAGGGATTTTTCACCAGAACATTTTCCCTCTTCTATTAAAACACTAAGTAGAATACAAGGAATAAAATAGTCAAAAACCTATTTATCACCACTTGTGGAATTTGGGTAGGGTTCTGGAGTGCCCTTGAGAATAGGAGAAGGATTCAGACTATTCAGGATCTCAGTAAGCTAGGCTAATAACAGCATCCTCTAATTAGAATTTATAAATCATCTATTTCTGAAAAGGCTGCCAACCAACAAACATGAAATCATATAGTAGGTTCACATGAACATTTTTAAAAAAACAGTATATAGTGTTCCTGTATTCCTTAATAACTTTTCCCTTTATTTCTGAATTATCTATACAAATTTAAATCATGTAAGAGCTGGTGAGGATGGGCCCATTTCAGGGTATAGGTTAGACAAAAAAGACTGAGTAAGGAGTGATTTTTAGAAGCATATAATTTATGACAAAATCCTGTATCCGTCTGTGTGTTGAGAGATCCACTTACATATATACTAAATATTAAAACTTAATATGTAGGTTACTAGCAGCCTTAACCTAGTCCTAAATTATATAAACCTCAATATACTGTGAAAGATAGAATTTTACAATTAGACAAGTTCTTAAATTTAACACATTTATTTCATTAAAAAATTTCATTATTTCATAAAAATAAAGTCACATTTTTCTTACTTTTCTAACTTTGTCATGGGTAGATTAAAAACTTTATCAGAACCCATACCACTCTTTGGCTTTGGAAATTACTAACTTTATGCAACCTTAATATTTACTCCTGAAGAGATAGTAACTAAATTGTGTATGTGATGTGTTAAAAGATAACATAGCTAGTGAGCAATAAAATTGGAATGGAAGCCTGGCTTTCTAATAGTTATTTTAGGATTTTCATGCAAAACAAAGCAAATCAGTTATAATTTCATGTAAACTATGAATTAGTACATGCTTTCTTGTTAGTGTGTTTTGCTATTGGGTTTATTGTAAATATGCCCTATATCCTATATGTTATATTACTTCCTCCTTTTACTTGTTTTTGTTTTTTTTTTCCTTCCTTTTCCTATAACCCATCTCTTTTTCCTGTCGTTTCTTGCAACAGAGAACTTTATTTAGGCTCTTTGTGGATAACAAACATTCTTTAAGGTAACACGGGAATCATATTTAAATGGTTTAATATACAGCTTCAGTGCTGGTAAACATAATACAAACTTTATTTGTATACTGAAATAAACTCTGAGAAAATACAAATAGGATATGAGTCAAAATGTTGAAACTCTTCCATGCAAACTGTTATGCCCAAGTTTTCGTGTCTGAGAGACCACTAAGGAGCCAACACTGAAGCAATCAGTGCAATCACACTGTGCAAGCACAGTGTGATGCAATCACACAAGGGTTTATTTGACAAGCTTAAGCTTGGGCCCAAGTATACCCAACACAGTGGAGTGGGGACTCAGACCACGAGGTGACATGCTTAAGCTTGAGCTCAAGTATACCCGATGCAGTAGAGTAGGGACTTGGACCCTGAGGCTAGTTAAGGCAGGGGTTTTTAATGGGTCATGACAAGAGGCTTGTGGCGGGGAGAGGAGGAGAAGTTTCAGACTTTCCTGCAGTAAGCTGAGTAGCTGTTGTTGGGGTTTTGCAGGGTAGGGTACTTTCTTGGAACTAAAGCAGGGTGGGGGTCCCTGGAACTAAAGCAAAGTAGGGGAAAGTTCAGCCCTTGGTCACAGGGGCCTGAGATGGCTGTCAAAGCTAAGATGGCTGTACTTGTGCTAATGCTAAACCTGAGGTGGGATGGCTTTAATTTTCTCAGCCTCCACACAAACCAAATGAAAAGTCTGTAAAAATCAGTTCCATAACACACTAACCTTTAGTACATAGATCTAAGATTCATCATTTTGATATTTCTACATGGCTGTGAAATTTTAGGAGTTGGGAAGACTCTTCAGATATCTGAGATTGAAAAAAGTATCCAATAGCTTACCTTACTCCTTACTTTGTATTTAGCAGAAAAGGAAATTACTATTAATAGACATCAGTAGACTAACAATGGTTGGTTTATTTTTCTGTGAAAGACATTCTGTACTGGAAAAAGAAATAGTTCCGGATAGAAATAGGAGTGTGATGTCAGTGGAAGAGATTCCTTTTTCTTTCCTACCTTTTTTTTCTGCTCAGCACTAGTTCTCAAGCATGTCTTTATCTTTTTCTATCCACTCTGGTCACAATTGTTCTTGTCTTCACAGTTGTTACATGTTGCAGAACCACTTATGAACTCTCACTATATTGTATTTATCTGCTTTGTATGACTATAGGCTATGAGAGTTCCATTCTATTTACTCAACAATTTTTAATTTTCAGGGAATCAATAAATAAAACTCAGGGGATCTAAACGCTGTCAATTACTGGAACATACTCTGTCCCTTTGTCTGCATGTTTGTATCAGTCTAATAAGCCCTGACGTAAGCATTCATACTTTGTTTCCCATTCTTGCTATTGTACAGGAATTTCATATATAAGATAATCTTTTAAATGCATTTAAAGAAATAAGACTTTTTAGTATTCAGAAACTGTTCTTATCCATTTAGAATAGTCACAAAAGATGTTAAAAGATAATTAGAAAAAAAAACAGGTGAAGTCATGGCTTGCATACAGTGTAATAACAAACACATATTAAGTTTTTTTACTCCTACACTATGAGGGAATAAGCAGGTGTCATAACTAACTTAAAAAATGAAAACAGCACAAATTTACATGAAGTAAAAACAGATGTTGAGGTACATTGCAAATGGGGACAAAATTCATTTTTACATCGGGGAAAGAAATTCAACTAAAATCGCTCCCCAAAGAACAGGACAGAATTTATGTATCAGAAAGAAATTGATGTAAGTGACTAAAATAGAGGTTAAAAGGTTTGCTCAGCTGATCTGATGGGCATCTGGGAGCACCTGAAATTGCTAAATTTCAGTAAAGCAGGCTCAGTCAGGGTTTTTATACATCAGAGAAGTTAAGTACCTGGCTTTATGGTTCTGGTTTTGGTTTTCAAGCTTTATGGTTCTGGTTCAGTTTTCAACTTTAACGAAAACTTACAGTTGGAAATTGGTCCTATTTTCATGTCCTTTGCTTAAGATCTCTGGTATGTTGCTGAAAACCATCAAATTTGTATTTTTTGGAAACTATTTTTGTCAGTCTGAGAGGATTATCAGCTAGAAAAATTCACAAGGCAGGAGAGGTAAATTGCAAAAACAACAAAAAAAAGAAGGTGGCAATAGTGGAAGTCCCGGAGGAACCCTGGGGATCCTCTAGCATGTCTGTTTTCATCCTTCTACAAATCCTGAATTTCCCTGAATAGGTTGATACTGTTACCCTCTTTTATACAAGAAAGTAAAAGAAATGGACTATTAATGACTTTAATACAATGTGACTTCAGAGCTAGACACAATGGAATACTGTCCCTAAAGAAAAGATTCCTGTGTGAAAATCTGCCTACCATTGCAGTCACACCCCTTAAGGACCATTATGACTGACATTTTGACCACACACACAGGAAAGTACCCAGTGTTCTCTGCCATTCCTGGAATAGCCAGCTACAGAAAACCCTCCAACCCAAACACTGAGCAGTTCTTCCTCTTTTGAAGTATGAACAGACTGCTCACTTGACCCCTTACCGATAACTGAAGAAAGTTCCTTCCAGGGGCGCTGAGTGACTCAGTGGGTTAAGCCTCTGCCTTCAAGCTCAGGTCATGATCTCAGGGTCCTGGGATTATCCCGCATCAGGCTCTCTGCTCGGTAGGGAGCCTGCTTCCCCCTTTCTCTCTGCCTGCTGCTCTGCCTATTTGTGATCTCTCTCTCTCTCTCTGTGTCAAATAAATAAAACCTTAAAAAAAAAAAAAGTTCCTTCTACTTCCTAAACTCCCACCTAAATAGGATACTTGCCAATCAAGAACTGTCTTGGTGTTTCATCTTCTAACTTTATAAAACATAACTCTCTTTTCCCTGATGAAACTAAGGTGGTAGCAAATAGATTCCCTTATTTTAATTTTATAAGTAAACAGCCTTTTAAAATTTTGTTACAGAACATAAAGAGACCTCTTGTTGCCTGGCTGATATGGGAATAATTTATGAAGAGGACTTTTTTTTTTTTCTTTCTTTCTTTTTTTTTTTTTTTTTGGCAGTTGGAGGTGGAGGAGTCTACGGAATGGCCATTTTCTACCTGGTTCTTTATGAAAAACAAATAAAAAGATATTTTGTGGAATGTTTGCTAGAAATTTTTTCTCCTTGATCTCCTTCTACTGTGAACTAATAGCTTCATAAGAAGGCCCAATGATCAGTGAATGGGTGAGGCAGAGACATTGAAGATATGACAAGATCAGCATCCAGTCAAGGACTGATGCATCCCACAAGTTACAAAGATATAATTGTTATACCAAGGGAAGGAAGTTTCTTAGTTTAACCTATAACCCAAACTAGAAATGTCAAGCTCCATTACTGGAAACTGGAAGTGCTGTTAGGGACTTCAATGAGAAAAAATTCCAATCTCTTTGGTATCCTTTAAAGGAAAGAAACACACACATAAAAACAAACAAAAACTTCTCACACATGAAAAAATCAATAACCCTAAAAAATGAAACTTTTTAGCAGTCAGAAGAGTGAACAATTATTTAGACAAAAATTTTGTAGGGCGCCGGCAGCAAGAGGGCTCAGCCAGTTGCCTCTGCCTTTGCCTCAGGTCATGATCCCAGGGTACCATAGGATCGAACCCTTACATTGGGCTCCCTGCTCAGCATGCAGCCTGCTTCTCCCTCTCCCTCTGCTTCTCCCCTGTGTTCACTCTCTCTGAGTGAAGATCTGAACTTGACAAATGCTCTCTCTCAAATAAATAAATAAAATAAAAAAAAAAAACCTCTAAGTTTAAAATTAGGATAAAATGGCTTGATTGAACATTTCACATTTCATAAATCATGTTCAATCAATTCTAAGACTTTTTTTCTTTTGAAATTTCTTCACATTTATTTTTCACATAATTTTAAATATTAAATAATAGCTTCAATTTTAAAATAAACATCCTGTTATTTTTTTTTATTTTATAGGATTTTCTATGTTAACTATCCATTTGTTTATTTAAGATCTTCACAGTTCCTCTAATACAAAAGAGCTTCTGAATCATTTCTATTCCAGCAATGCATAAGTTGTAGAAAAGTTTGTGGCAACTGAAATTGCATGATTTTTTTTTTATTACTCATTAGTTTATGGACAGTTTAACTTAATCCTTTTAAAAGAATTATGAATGTATTATTGGCTTACATTTGTATGCTAATAACAGCAAACTATGGGTTCAGAATTAGCATAAAATACTTAATTACAAATAAATGTGACAGTAATGTGATAACTTAGAAGTTAAATTCTGATCATTTCTAATAGATGAAATAGGAACTAATTATCTGCTTTCTACTTAAATAGCAATGTCGGCAATAGCAGAAGTCACAGAGTAGAAGACAGAACTGAGTACTGGATTTTACAAAATAAATAATAAATTAATTACTCTATAAAACACTGAAGATTTTTGTTTTTATAATTATCTAAAACAAATCTGGGTGAAAAGGTTCCTTTCAGATGAACAGACCTGAACTTGACAAATGATTAAATTGAGTGTCCAGTTCAATTGATTTAAAGTTCAAGAGTATAGCATAAAAATAATTTTTTTTCATTTAATTCAGGTTTTTGCCCCCAAAATGCTCAAAAAGTAAGAAAAAGGTAAAATATACTGATTCTGGGAGCAAACTAGAAGATACAAGTTGACAGCTTGTGGTTGGTAAAGTTTGAAATTACATTTCTCTACAATAATCATGAAAGTAAACAAGATAACTAAGTCATTTTTACTATGTTTTTTACGATGATTTAGGAAAATTAATTACATATTCATACACATGCTTTAACTGTTATATGACCTATTTGCAAAAGAGAAAATTGCATACAAATTCCTATTAGAATAAAAAGCTTTCATTCCAGTAATTCAGCATTTGAGCCAATTTAGCTAATATTTGGCTGAAATTTATATTTTCAAATTGTCCACATGGTTATGTATCCTAAAATAGTGACTTTTTTTTAAGGATTTCAGTTTTGCAAAAATCCATAAAAACCTATTTTATGTATATAAGCAATTCTTATTAAATCATTAAAGCAATTCTAACAATTTTCATTACTTTTCACCAGTTAGGACTGGATAGTTGTAAAAATAAATCACATTGAAGCATTTCATATTGCATATCTGCAGTAATTCATTCATGCTTTTTGCTAGAGCATTCCTCATGGGTAGTAGTGACCATTGCATGCTACATTTCTATTACAATTTAAAAAGAACAAAAAAAAAGTTTATGAAGGAAAAATGTAAATACTAAGTAATGTATCCATGGAAATAATGTGAACAATCAATAAAGGGGATATTTGCTGCCATTTTTATTTCTAACTTTTGATTATCATATTTTATTGGTTTATTTTGCAAATTATTGTTTAAGTAGGTTTCTGATTCTTGGCTGTTTCCCAGAAGAACATGTTATAAATCATAATAATATTGACCTTAAAAAGCATAATAGGTATTGATATTATGTTTCTTTTTAAATCTATTTCTAAGTATTGGTATTCTTGAGCAAGCTATCCATTTCTTATACACAGTGGACTTGTATAATCACATGTATCTTTCTAACCAATATTTAAATGAAAATTCCATGTCGAATACCAGGTCATCCCTCATAATGCTATCCATGTTAAAAAACATTGTCAGCAATGGTAAATGTGGAGGCTATTCTTTGAAAAAGACAAAATATTTGTGGAGAAAGAAAAACTTACCTCTACCCTTCAAAGATTCTTCTGGCAAGTTTTCTGGCAAGATTTAAATTGACATAGACAGATTAAGAAGAAAAATTCTAATATAATGTAGTATTCATGGGAACTCCATATACATCACAGGTTCAAATACAGAATGGTAAAATGAGGTATATATGCCATCTTAAGCTAAGGAATGCGATAGGGACTCTCAAAGGGAAGGTCAATTCATAAGGCAGTAGGAAGAAGAACAGTTGTTTAGTAATTGAATGTTTGCTCTGCCATACAGAGGGGTCACTCAGATAAAATTTATCTCTGGTAATAAAACTTAATATGGGCAAGATCAGAGTTTAGATTCTTCTAAGGAGTTAAGGGAGGGGCAAAGTTTCTCTGGAGCCTGAAGAATCTTGATTGCCTTCAGCACAAAATCGTCAAAGTGACATATGTAAGGGAGACTTGTACTGAATCCCTTCATTGTGCTAATTCTACTAAGAATGGTGGCTTGTAAATATAAATTTCTGTCTTAAGTTTTTATTTTCTTACACTGAAATTTATTCTGCTTTTCACTGGAAAAAAAACTTTTATGCATGTATTAAGGAGTTTTATCTCTAGAAATATTTGTTTAGCAAACATACTGCTTACAAAAAGCTTCTAAAAATAAGCTCAGCTGATCCCTTTTTCCTTTATTTTTTATGCATTTAACAAATATATTTTTACCAGTAAGCAATGAGCAGGACACAGTTCTAGGACTTAAATTGATTTTATATATATATATACACACATATATATATATAATGTTATATTATATATTATATGCATATATATTATATTATATATTTATAATATATTAATGTATATTATATATAATATATTGTATATAATATAATATAATATACATATATATGTATATACATATATTTATGCAGAAATCTCTTTATCAAAATTTCTTATCTTAAGTATGTAATCTTTTAAATATTGTACTCAAAGATGTATAATTATTTTTTTCACTAAAAAACTGTCTTTTCAGATAGGGCAAGGGTCAGTTTCCACTTAGCTATATATATCATAAATTTCATATAAGCTGTCTCAGCTAATTAATTGCATAATTACAACCTATTGAGAAATTACCTACTTATATTTTTTTTCCATTATAACCCATGTTTGTCACCTTAATCTAAGAATGTACTGACAAGGTTATTACAGTTTACTAAGTATGTCATTGGGAATGAGCATATTCAATTATTTGCTCATTAGTCATTCAATAACTTTGTAATTTGTTTAATTTTTGTAAAGATTTTGTTTATTTATTTGACAACCAGAGAGAGGGAGAGAGACAGAATACACACAAGTAGGCAGAGCAGCAGGCAGAAGGAGAGGGAGAAGCATCAGACATAAGATTTGATCCCAGGACCCTGGGATTATGACCTTAGCTGAAGATAGATGCATAACCAACTGAGCCACCCAGGTACCCCAATATATATGTTTTTTTAATTTAAATCATTTTTGAAATTTAGTTTGTACTGGGTACTTTGCTTTCCTCTGGAGGACAAAGAAATGGAACAGGCATGACCATTTTCATGAAGTGATTTATAATTTAATGGTAAGTTAAGCAGATAAAAAAAAAAGTTTGTCAGTGTTAAAAAAATTTAGAGAAGACTGGGAACATGAAAGAGACAACTGTCAGTTCAAATGGAAGGGGCCATAGACTCTGTTTCTTAAAAAAGAAAATTTGTTTTAAGCAATTAGGAGATCAAGGTTGTGGGAAGAAATTTATATTGGCAATGAAGGAAGGAGCACAAGATAAAGCCTAAAGTAGGCTAGGATGTTCAAACTACAAGTATATTCTTGTTATTTAACATAGACTATAATGTGTGCAAAGAACAACAACAAAAAATAAAATATCAGGTTGGAGAAATATGAAGATGCCAGATAATAGTGGCTAGAAATGGACAGTACCAGCCAGAAAATTCACAATGTATTTGGGAGAGCTAGGCTTTGAGAACTTGAAATCATAGAATAGATCTTAAATCATAAATATTATTACTTTAATCGCTCCTTCTAGCTGATCATGGAAAGGAACTAGATAAAAACAGCCAATCCATGAAGAAGGCATAAACAGAGACCCTCTTTCCAGCTAAGATGAAGTAAAATGACTAGATTCACCCTTCTGCTGCAAGCAAATAAATACTGGGTTCAAATTAAAAAATATATATATATATATATATATATATATATATATATATTTTTTTTTTTTTTTTTTCTTTCCAAATATTCTGTAACAGGCAACAGAGGACAATGATCAATGATTAAAGTTAAACCAAATGAAGGGATTGCTGGAATTGGCCTAGGATTATGCCTATGGAGTTACCAGGTTATAACACTTGGAGGCAGAACCCAGGTGAAGCCATTAAGCGCACTTAAGTTGAAATGATAAAGCTGAGATTTCAAGGAGAACAAGAAATCTAGCACTAGTACTGTACTAAATAAGATAATGGAGATCTACAGCAGTTGGAAAAGTTAAGAATTATAAGTAAGATTCTAAGTGTAGATTGTTAAGTCCCTTAATGCCTCCAGAGAGGAATGCAGCTCTATTGATGCTTTGATTTTTGGCCAGTAATACTCTCTTCAGGCTTCTGACTTCTAGAACTTTAAGATAATAAATTTGTGTTGTTTTAAGAGATGAAGTCTGTGGTAATGTGTTACAACAATGATAGGAAACTAATACAAGAGGCTAACATCTGATTTTAGGACACATGGTAAATCAACATAGAGTGATATTGGCATCAGAACAAAGAAAATGATTAATGAAACAGAAGAGATTTGTGAAATAGACCATGAGTAACTGACTTTTAACAGAAGTTCTAAGACAATACATTGGTGGACAAATAGCATTTTTTTTCCAATTTATTTATTTTCAGAAAAACAGTATTCATTATTTTTTCACCACACCCAGTGCTCCATGCAAGCTGTGCCCTCTATAATACCCACCACCTGGTACCCCAACCTCCCACCCCCCCGCCACTTCAAACCCCTCAGATTGTTTTTCAGATTCCATAGTCTCTCATGGTTCATCTCCCCTTCCACTTTACCCAAAAGCATATACCCTCCCCAATGTCCATAACCCTACCTCCCTTCTCCCAACCCCTCTCCATGAAACAAGATGGGACAAATAGCATTTTTAACAAGTTGTGCTGAAACATTTGGATATCCGGATGGAAAGGAAGTGAAATACATATGTCAAAACTTACCAAATTGTGTACTTTAAGTTCAAGTTTGTTGCATGTCAATTATATATCAATGAAGCTGTCAAAAAATATAAAACAATCTTTTCCTCAGTAACTGTCTAATTTTCCATAATCTGCTGTGTATATTCTATTAGTTAGTGGTATTAAATCAAGATTATAGACTTCCTTTTTCTTCTGCCTGGAATGTTTTTCCTCTAAGGTTGTTGCATTATCTTACTCTGTCAGTTTATGTAGGTCTTCTAGTCAAATGGCATGTACAAAGAGTCTGTGCCTGCTTAACAGGTCACTGTGTCTGGAGCAGAATGCCAAAAGCAAAACAAGATAAAATATATGAAAGAAATTGCAGGTATAGGATTTTGCAGGTTCTTGTTATCACTTCAATGACTTTTGTTTTTTCTTGCAGTGAAATGAGGCTTTGGAGGATTTAACCAATGGATTCTTATCTCACTCCAAGGTAAAACAAAACAAAACAAGACACATTACTGACATAAATTTTAATAGGATCATTCTAGCTGCCATGTTGTGTAGGATTATATGTGGGAAAGGATGGAAACAGGAAACTAAGTAGAGATGATGGTGATTAGAACAAGCTGTTAGCTTTATCTCTATTAATTTTCTAGTGGTATGGATAATTTGCCACCAGAAATATTAACCACTTAATAAATAACATACAAAAATGCTAATTGGTGCTGGCTAAACCTTAGAGAGTGCTTCCCTCAACACAATATATTATAGACTCTTACTTGCCAAGATTCTTTACCAGTCTTTTATTTGAAATGGCTTAAATAAAAATAAAGTCAACTTAAATAATTATATATTTATTCAATTTTATTTAGTTAGTTAAGAGAGAGAGAGGGAGAGAGTGCACAGAATGGGGAGGAGCAGAGAGAGAGAGAGAGAGAATCTCAAGCAGACTCCCTGCTGAGCCCAGAGACTGATGTGGGGCTTGATCGCAGGATACTGAGATCATGACCTGAACCAAAATTAAGACTCAGACCCTTAAACAACTGAGCCACCCAGGCATCCCAAGAATTATTCATTTTTGAGTTTATAAGTATGTGCTGCTTTTGTTTCCATTGTTTTTAGACTATAATGTGTTTGTCTACTACTTTGGCTAGTAATAGTGAAGTATGATATGGAAACAGATAAGAGTAGATGCATATGTTAATGTGATGCATGTGTTTGACAATGAATTGTGGATGGTGTCTATGTTAGTTATAGTTATTTTTCAATCCTGTTACTTTTATCTAATAATATGCAAATATTTCTCCCTTACTTTTTCTTCAGAGTTCCACTAGAAATCAATCTAAGGTAACCCAACCATAGAGTAAGCTCTACGATGGCCCCATGATTCCCAGTGCTTGATATCTATGCCCTTTCATGTGGATTGGAACTAGTGTCTTACTTCTCACAAGTAGAATACTGCAAAACTGATGAAATGTCACTCTAAGATTAGGTTACAAAGAGAATGTATGGCTACCTTTTGTGCTCCCTTGCTAGTTTATTCTGAGGGAAGCCAGCTAACATGTAAACCGGCTAAAGTAGAAGCTCATGTGCCAGGGAAGTGAAGGTGGCCTCCAGCTACTAGCCCACAAGAAATTGAGGTCCACAGTTTGACAGCCCACAGGGATCTCTATTTTACTAGCAATCATGTGAGATATTGTAAGCTGAGCCTCCTCTAGTTGAGCTTTGAGATGACTATGGTCCCAGCCAACACATCGATTCCAACCTTGTGAAAGACTCTAAGCCAAAGGAGCCATGTAAGCTCTGCCCAGATTCCTGACCTATAGAAATGGTACAATAATGAAAGTTTGCTGTTTTAAGCTGTTATGTTTTGAGGTAACTATTTTGCACAGTGGTTTATCACTAATATACTCTCCAATTTGCCATGTGATCTAGCACATTTAGAATTCCTCCTTCAACTGAAATACACCTGCTTATAGCATAATATAGCATTGCTCCAGTGATTGTCTAAACATTTCTTTCTTAAATTATCATTTAAAAAACTTAGGTCCTTTGAGTACCCTTTAGTTTCACCTAAGCATAAAAAGTGAACATGGATATAAAATTCTCCTGAACATTATTGATTATTATAGTGCCAGTTTTAGATAGGTCACCATGGTTATAATAAATAAATACAACACTGAGAACATAGTAACATGTAGGACCCATAAGGGTCGTAGGTATGATTATTGTATTAGAGCTGGAGTGCCAGAGATCGTTTTTGTAATTATACCATTATCTGGATGCTAATATCTTGTCCATTTCATCCCAAAGCTTCTCTATCTACTAAATATAATTGTTAATTTAAAATGACACTAATTTCCATACCAAAAGCTCTATTTCAAAGATGTTCCCCTCTCTATTTGTATGCTTTAATCTGCTAAACACTTTCCTAAACGTGTGCCCCATGGGACATTAAAACTCCTTCTTAGCCGCCTGGTTGTGCAGTACCAGCATCTCTGAATTTGGTATTTGGCTAATAGCTCTATTACCTTTCATGCTGAGTCCAAAGCTTTACCTCCCTCAATCTTTACTTCTGCCAACTGGAAAATTTTCCATCATGTCAAGAAAACCTACTGTGCAGTGTGCTGAGGGAATGGGCCCTCTCTTGCTGACTGACAGCTATTCAATAGAGAAAAGAGCTGCAGAGAGATGCCGATACGTATTAAGCTCACTGAAGAGAATAAGCTTTGTATTTCAAAATGTCACTTTTCTTAGAGTTCAGTGGGAGTGAGTAGCTATAATAAGGTAATTTCTAGAGGGAACCATACTGTAGTTCATTGTATAAATAATTGATTTGATCAGCTGAAATTATTGTGCCTAGTCCTGAATGACCTTTCAGATGAATTGCTGGGTTTTCACTACAAAAGCTACCAGAGCTTATAGTAAGATGTCAAAAAAAAAAAAAAAATCCATATACAGTAGTCTGCTATAAAAAGAAAGGGTATTTACATGGCATTATTTCCTTAGAATAGCTAAAATATGATCAGTTGTTTCCCTGTGTACAAGTAGAGACAGCATATCCTGGGTTTTATTCTTATGTTCAAGGTCAAACACTAACAGGGAATTATTTCAACCACGTCTTATATATGAATGTGTTAGAGAATATTTTACAAAATAAAACAGAAACAAATGAATAAATATAATTACACCACAGGGAGAGGTTTTCTCTTTATAAGATAAAAATTTATAATTTTAATACCTTAAGAGAATAGATTCTTTTAGAAAATTAACAAACACACTTGAAATTCTGCACAATGGTAGTGTTTAATCTCACCATAGTCTCATCTCTTTCTTCTTTATGTCCCATTCCTGATTATAATGTATCATTGATGTCTGTTCAAGCACACTGTATATTCTCTTTCTACTCAGGAATTTTCTGTAATTCCTGTAATTACATTATGCCTTTTCTTCATATGCTCTTTAACACAATTGATTATTTTAAATTATAGAACATTATTGATCATTATTAAATATTTTCCAAATAATAGAGATTTAAAGATTTAAAAATTATTCATTACCAGTTCCTTTATTCCCTATTTCATACTTCAATTCTCCATGTGTGACCATGATCTCTTTGGTTCTGCATTTTCCCAGATCTTTTTGAATACACTTTAGTGCATATCTGTATCTATTTATCCATATATATTCAAATATATTCATATGAATATATTATATCTAGTATACATGTTTACATATATATCCATTTTAACACCAAACAGGTCATTCTGTGCATACTTTTTCGAATTAGCACATATTACTTAAATATCTTTCAAACATATTTTTCTCTTTTCACAATATAATTTTAATTATGGAAGTTATATAGATACAAAGTAAAACTTTTGACAGTATAGAGTGAAAATATTACCTGACTACCCATAGACTTCTGTGCCATATACCAGAAATTCCTGCTTCATAATTTTTAAATATTTCTACCTAATTCTGGTTAGAAATTGCCTGCTTTTCATTGGTGGTTATAGTGACTTTGGTTATTTTGTTTTTTCTGTTTTCTTATTTTTTTTCCTGTTTCCTATCTGTGAGTTTTTCATTATTATTATTAAGTATTTTTTTTTAAGTATTCTACCCACAACCTGAAGTACTACATTCATGGTTAAAATCAGGCTGTAAAAGGCATACTTCCAAAACTGAAGTGTCCTGACTAGTCAACAGAATGTAGATAGAGCTGTTGAATGATCAGGATTTCTTACCACATGATTATAGTTCCGTATAAGCCTAATTTCCACCATCTTGCTCATGTAAAGTATAAGTCTACTTTATTCAATAATGGAGTGTTTGCTTACCCTTTTGGGCTCCAGCAACTCCAAGGGTTGCCCATGATTGAGGGCACTAGTATTTTGGTGAAATATGGGTAAAATCAAGAATAGAATTATCCAGTGTTAGAATTTGAGGAATATTCCATAGACATGTATTTGGCATTACCTGTGGAAAAATATATTTTTTGTCAATTCTTACATTTCTGGTCCACATTTTTAATTTTATCTGAACATAACTCTGCCATTTGAATATGAGAAAGTGTATGTAACCTGCACAGTTTACCATTGCTATTATTCCTTACTGTAGGGGAATGCCATTTAGTTAGGCAGAATCTGAATGTGAGCTCTTTTTAAAGATTTACTTCAGTTTTTTTTTTTTTAAGATTTTATTTATTCATTTGACAGACAGAGATCACAAGTAGGCAGAGATGCAGGCAGAGAGAGGAGGAA
The DNA here is from genome assembly GCF_020171115.1 of Neogale vison. NCBI lineage: Eukaryota > Metazoa > Chordata > Mammalia > Carnivora > Mustelidae > Neogale > Neogale vison. The sequence continues at coordinate 80,557,425 of NC_058101.1, read as the reverse complement.
GCAGGCTCACTGCTAAGCAGAGAGCCTGAGGTGGGGCTCGATCCCAGGACCCTGAGATCATGATCTGAGTGGAAGGCAGAGGCTTTAACCCACCCAGGTGCCCCTTACTTCAGTTTTAAATAGTTAGTTCTTTAAATTCTCTACAAATATGACCTGACCCTACGCAACATCCTCATTTTAAGCCACCACACTCTACCTATACTAGTGATCTAACATTGACTATGGGGGACCAAATAGTTTTCTAATTGCAGACCTTCAAATAGGCCACTGTCTGTTCAAAGGGCTTCCCATTGGACCAATGCCTTTCACTTGGCTAAATGTGTTGCATATTTAGCTCCAGTTATGAGGTCAACCCTGAGTCTATTCTGCTAACACTCATCTCCTCTCCCCATGTCTGGCTGGCAAAAAAAAAAAAAAAAAAAAAAAAAAGAAACCCAAAAAAAACAACAACAAAAAAACCCCTACACACTATTTGTGTGAACTGTAAGCTCTATGAAGTGGGGGCAGCCACTGCCTGACACATGCTCTATAAATACTTGTTGGCTGAAAGAAGGAAATGAATGTTGAAAAGGGGAGATAAGAAAGGAAGAGAGATGACCAGATATTAGAACATGTAATTAGGGCAGTGAGAGACGGAATATACAACTAAACAATAGCCAGACAATCTATGACAATAGAAATCTGACCTGGAAGCCCAGGAAGACAAATCACAGCCTCCACCACAATGTACTCAGAGTGATCAGGACTTGGTCAACAGCTGCCAAATTTTATGTTTTCGGCCCCATTTTCTTTTCTTTTTTTTTTTTTTTTAAAGATTTTATTTATTTATCAGAGAGAGAGAGGGAGAGAGCGAGCACAGGCAGACAGAATGGCAGGCAGAGGCAGAGGCAGAGGGAGAAGCAGGCTTCCTGCCCAGCAAGGAGCCCGATGTGGGACTCGATCCCAGGACACTGGGATCATGACCTGAGCCGAAGGCAGCTACTTAACCAACTGAGCCACCCAGGCGTCCCTCGGCCCCGTTTTCAACTCAGAAAAACAAAACACCCCAGAAAGTTAGGTGTGAGTATTCTCCCATGTCAGCAGCATCCAATCAGAACATACCCAGAGCCTTCCAGTTTTTTTTTTTTCCCAGTAGAGCTTTCCCAGTCCTTTCCTGCCTTTGCACCTTTGTCAAACATGGTAATGGTAGCAGACCCCCTTGCTATAGTAATAACTGAAGAAATAGACTCTATTTTATTTTCATGCGGTTGGCCTTTTTAAATTTCCACAATAGGTATGAGTGTAACATGTAATTCTTTAGGTATATAAATATGGGAACGTGACCTACTTTGATAGACCACATAGGACTCATATATGTTGTGACCAGAAAGAGAAGTTAGCAGAAATTTATTCTTAAATTCCATGATGACTGGTTGAAGAATACATGATGACTTGTTGGTAGTATGCAGATATTTGAGAATTATTATTTTTAATGTTTTAAAATAATTTTATTAAACATTAAAAATTATTTCTTTCACTAACAGCTTTCAAGATTTTTGGTTTAGTTGTGATGGTCATGGTCTAGATAATAGGTAGCTCCTGTTATTTTAAAAGCTCAGCTCTGGGCGACTGGGTGGCTCAGTGGGTTAAAGCTTCTTCCTTCGGCTCAGGTCATGATCCCAGGGTCCTGGGATTGAGGCCTGCATTGGGCTCAGCGGGGAGCCTGCTTCCCTTCCTCTCTCTCTGCCTGCCTCTCTGCCTACTTGTGACTCTGTCTGCCAAAAAAATAAAAAAAACATCTTTAAAAGCTCAGCTAAAAGTATTTTGAATACTCAAAAATATTATTCATTTACATGTGTCATAAGTTGTTTAGCTTTATATATGTTGAACTTTCATAAATGTGCTCACTTAATAAAACAAATAAAGTTAATGCATCCTCAAGATAACCAGTTGCTAATAATTTTTTTAATTTATTCAACAAAGGCATCATAGATGCTTTTAAAGAAATGTATTCTCTAATAAGGAGGATAAGATCAACATGAGAAATGCATAGATGAAAACTTACATTAATGGATAAGCAATCTATACAACTTGAGGTAATATAATATTTTCTATTAGGATAATCAAATAAATCATGGATGATGTTTTAACTTCTTGTCTTAAAAGTATTTTTAATTTGGTTTAGTAGCGTCTGAGTGGAAGCAAGTAATAGAAAAGCATAAAACCAAGAACAAAATCATAGAGATAGGAAATAGGTAGTCTGGAGGACTCTGAGTGAATATGTGCAGAGTAGTTAAAAGGCAGTTTCACTAGAATATAGGTCTCATAAAGTGAAAAGTGCAGATAAAAGCCTGGAAACATAGGTTAGATTTGGATTATAAAAGTAAGCACTTATTATAAATTATTGTAATAGACTGAACAGCCAGATATTGTAGAGTGAGTTATTCATCTCTATTCTACCTTTATTGTATCCTTTACTTCTTCGTGGTAGAGGTTATAAAGCTAAAGACTACATTTCCCAGACTCACTTTTAATTCAGTTCCAATGTTGACCTGGCTTCCCCTAAGCAGAAATAGCCATATATATTTGGAGGGTTTTTGGTTTGCAACCTTGATTATCCAGGGCAGGTGGGGAGGATTTGAAATTGGCCCCCATACTGAGAGGGCAAGAGGGAGCAAAGAACGTGGCAGACCTCTGCACATTGGTTGGTGGCAGTTTTTTAATAAGTGAGAGGACTTAAATATGAAATTTGTCTTGGGCAGCCACAAGATGAATAGATATCCACACTGCCTGCCTAAATTTTAGGGGTTTATATAGATGCCTTTACAGGGTTTAGTGTTGTATATCATCCAGATTGTCTCAGTATCATATTACTGTCTCAAGGCTATGTCCTTAAAATAGCAGCTAATATGGGAATAGTAGGTGGAATGTACATGCCAAGGTAAGGGGCATAAGGAGACTCCATGCCTGCATCCAGCTTGCTGGTTATCTGGCAGTCACATTCGCTCCATGACCGCCTGTAAATTCCTTCCCTTTTGTTGCTACACTCTTCATGTTTGTCCTCTTACACAGTGAGCCTTGAGTGGTCAGCAAGGGGGGGTCTATTAACATGGAGATGACTTGCTTGGTGGCTGTCTGGCTACACTGGAGGCAGATGCTATAGCAACAATATAGGCACCTGCAAGAGAAAACATAGATTAAAATAATGACTCCCAAAATAGGTAACAATTTTTTCCTCTAAGAGCCCCATTATTTAAATCATCAATTAATTAATTTATCTATTAAATTAATTTTGTGACTTAACAACCAGGGTATACTGAGAAAAGCATTTGCTAAGTCCGGTATATCACAGCACAGTCCTAGCACCATGGCTAAGGCATCTAAGATGGTGGCAGTTTTGAGCATAGCCACATGGATGAGGGGAATAACCTTGTTCAATTCTCAAGAGTCTGTGGTCATCCATTATGAGCCTTCTGTCTTTTTTAACAGCCATAACAGGCCATTGAAAACACTATGAGCAGGGAGTACACCATCTACTCAGCTTAATTCTTGGGTGGTTTCTCCTATTTCCCTATGCCTATTAGGTAATTTATATTGCTTAAAGTTACCATTCTTCCTGGGGATGGCAAGCTTACTGATGGAGGTTTGCAAAGGTTGATTTTGTAGAATGCCCAGTTTGTTCTCTGGTATTGGAGAAATATATAACCTCCTCATAATCTCATGGGGGAGAATGCCCAATCTGCTACAGCAAAGGGACTTTTCTGACCATAACCATTTGACTTCCTTAACCATAGGTGGTGTTAAGAAGGTCAGAAAACCCAGGAAATGCCAGGGCTACCATTTATTAGAGTACGTTAGGTTCTAGTATCCACCATCACCTTTTGTCTGTGTTAGGGGTATCAGTGAATAGTGAACTCAGTTCAGAGCCTCTGATCATCCAGAGTGGCTCTCACCTGGAGGCAATCTTGTCCTGCATTTTATACCTGGACTTGGGAGGCAAACACCCAGAGGCTTCTGTTGGAGTAGGTGGGGCACTAGAGAGGTAGAGTAGAGGCAGGCCTGAACTATTACTCCATTTTTAGGGCTTCCACAGGCCAACAAACACAGCATTGAGTTGCTGTTCTATCCTTCAGGTGGGGTCCTAACAGCTATGAGGTCAAACCACATTTGCTTTCAGGTTATTTTTTTCTAGACCCTTTATAGCCTATTGGCATAGCCTTTTGGCTTTTCCAGCTCTCTGTCTGTCTCGAGTCTTTCCTACAGCCCATACCCATTCCCAGGATTTTCAGCTTTCCTCAGGTCAGCAATGAACTGCCTAACATTATAAATGTCTATTCCACAACCAGGATCAATGTGGATATCAGCATTCTATGCTAGCATTCTATATTAGAACATCTTAACTTTTATTCCTGCAGTGGATATGTCCTGATCAGGCTTTCAAAGACAGGGGCATAGATGGCTTATCCCATTCCCTATTCCCTAAGAATGTGGGGATCCTCCTCTGCTGATTTCCAGGGTCCTACATACCAAAGGAAGGTCCTCCTCATTGAGCCAAGCCTTGTGTAATTCAGAATAATTCAATCTATAAGGAGGTTATTGAAATTTCTGAGTGCCATGCAGGTATTGCTGATGGGCAGGGTATGTTGCGATGTATCTTACTTTGTTCCCCCTTCTTGCCTGGTGAGAGAAATGCCACCACCCCCTGTTGCCCATAGCCACACTAACTATGCCAGGAACTTTTGCTGAAACTTGGCAGCTATGTCAATAAACTGAGTGAGAGTATATTCTGTCATCACGAACATTTCCTGAACTAGGGGCTGACTTATTGGCTGGAGTTGTTGCTGGTTTTTTGTTGTTGTTGTTTGTTTGGTTTTTTGTTGTTGTTGTTTTGTTTTTTGTTTGTTTGTTTGTTTTGTTTTGTTTTTTGCTTTCCTTTGTAGGGGTTGAATGGCATGCTAAGGGTTGGCACCTTGAGGCATGTCCTCTGTTTCAGTGCTAATCATCACAGCATTTTCCTCTTTACTCTCATCACTTTCCCAGGGATTCTGCCTCTTAGTGTACTAATCAGGCTTTGTTACAAGCACTGGGACCTTATTCTACATCGGCTTGCAGTCTCCTAGCTTTGCAAAATGGCATGATAAGGTCTCTAACTTATCTTGTTCTCCCACCGTCTCTGCTGGCCTCAAAGCTAGCAGAATAGTAGACAACTGGATGTGCTTCTCCAATCTCAGCTTTTCTTCTAACTTTCTAACTGGAGTTTTGGCCTCTAGTTGGATACCAGTGTCCAGCTGAACTGGCCAAATCCCACTGGGGTAAAAGAAAACAATTCGCCGTGGTGCACTAATGCAGTTCCTCACACAAGGGCATTAGACCAGCTGGTACTTTTGGGGTGTCCCTGTACTTAGGTACCGGTCCATAAACATCTAACATATGGGTCATCCCTCCTCACTTAGAGGTCAATGGGATTTTCTCATGGATACCTCTTTTCCAAGACACATTTATTGGTCTCCCAAGTAAAATTTGAAAACAGGCACAGTACATGGGGGACAAGGAGAGACCAAAGAAAGAGGCAGACCACTCCAGACTGGTAAGTGGCAATCTTAATAAGCAAGGGAACTTAATAGATAAGATTTGTCCTTGCCACAAGACAAGAACATCTCCACAACTGTCCACCAGAATCTTAAAAGTTTATATAGAGACTTTCCTGGGGTTCAGTCATGTATAGTGTCCAGATTGTCTCAGTAACATGTGCTTGGAGTAGCTCCTAGGCTAGGAACAATGAGCGGAACATACATTCCAAGGACAGGGGAAGGAGTAAGAGCCTGCAATTGCCTAGGTCTATCTTGTGGGTCAACTGCCAGTCATGCCCTCTTAATGACTTCTTCCAACCAGGGTACAAACAGAACAGAATCAGATACCTTCTTTTTCTGCCAGTAAGCCCATCTGTGAAGACATCTGATTTTTTTTTTTTTTCCTCTTCAGTGGTACAAAAGATCCTAATGCATTCTGGTTTTGTGGCTGTGAGAGGTATAGAATAGATTATCTACTTAGCTACCCTTGATCCAGGCTGAAATAATATGCCCTTGAACTAGCAGTTGAGGCAGTGTTTTTGATTTCCCAATTTATAGATAATGACAGACACACCAGATTCCTAGTGGACAAGTTTTGCAGTGTTGTTTTAAGACTATTTTCTGGGATCCTGATTTACATTTCAGTATTAAATACATTTCAGTTCAAATTAGCTAGAACAGTTTCTGTTCTAGATAACAGCATGCTGTGTGACATGCATAAACTAATCTACTAATTCTAGATCAGTGTCAATTAGTTGTGGATGGTTTTCCCTTCCCAGAGAACATCTGGCAATGTCTGGAGACATAGTTGAGTTGCGGGAAGCCTATTAGTGGTGTCTGGTGAGTGGTACAGGTCAGGATGCCACTAAATAGGGGCGCCTGGGTGGCTCAGTGTGTTAAGCCGCTGCCTTCGGCTCAGGTCATGATCTCGGGGTCCTGGGATCGAGTCCCGCATCGGGCTCTCTGCTCAGCAAGGAGCCTGCTTCCCTTCCTCTCTCTCTGCCTGCCTCTCTGCCTACTTGTGATCTCTCTCTGTCAAGTAAATAAATAAATAAATCTTAAAAAAAAAAAAAAAAGGATGCCACTAAATATTGTATAATGCACAAGAAAGCCTCCCCTCCTCCCAACTGCAAGTGAATTATCTGTCCCAAAATGTCAATAGTCAAATGTCCACCAACAGTGATGAACCCTGACCTAGATAATGTTCTAGGATTTTGACAGTAAGAATGGAAAGAGGAGTATCATACAGGAAATACATTAGAACTAAAATTGATGATGAAATTAACATGAAATGTGGATGCCAAGCAGGACAGGTTTTGAAAAGGATATAATTAGTTAAAATGGGATGCACTTAATGTTTTATGTTTAATTCATAAAACAAATGCATATAACAGAGCTTTGTATATATCACACATTCATCTAAGCATATAATAATTATTAACATTTAATTTTCACAATAACTCTGTGGGATAAGTGATGTTATTACCCAGAAATAAACTAACTGATATTTTTAAACCACACCCAAATATTAGTGTTTTACACAACTAAGATTTATTTTTCACTTATGTCCACATCCAATGTGAATTAACATAAGCTACGTTCTTTTCATCATATGGCTTCTCTATCCCTTTTAGATAAAAGATCATCCCCACAATGCCCTGTTTTGATTCCTTAGATAAAGAATCATATGCATGTTAAAATGGTTACTTTATCCCCCTAAGTTTGGGTGGTTTACTATTCACTAATAGACTGCTAGAGCATTTATTCCAGGAATACAAAATTGGCTTAGCATTCAAAATCAATCAATATAACTCACCATACTAATAGATTAGAAAAAGAATATATTCATCTTAATTCATGAGAAAACACTTAGAAAAAAAAAAAAAACAACAAGAAGGAAACTTCTATATTGCCTATAAATAGTAGAAAATTTCAAAAACACTTTGTGAAAAATCCATAGTTATCATCATTCTTAAAGGTGAAATGCTGAATACTTATTTACATAAAGTCAAGAACAAGGATGTGTGCTCCTACCATTTCTCTCCAATTCTTTACTGGAGGGGTAGCTGGCAATAAGACAAAAAAAGTAACAAAGATTGACAAGAGAGAAATAAAGCCTGTTTCACTTGTAGATATTGTGGTTGTATACATATAACCATATGTAAAATACAGAAGACCTAGCAGATCTTTAAGTTAGTATAGGAAGAACATAAGACATAAATCCAGTATTAAAAAAATACTGAAATTCTCGGGGTGCCTGGGTAGCTCAGTGGGTTAAGCCTCTGCCTTCAGCTTGGGTCATGATCTCAGGGTCCTGGGATTGAGCCCCATATCAAGCTCTCTGTTCAGCAGTGGGCCTGCTTCCCTTCCACTCTCTCTCTGCCTGCCTCTCTGCCTACTTGTGATCTCTCTCTTTCTGTTAAATAAATAAATAAAATCTTAAAAAAAAAATACTGAAATTCTCTTACTTGTATTTCCACAGATTTTTGTATTTAACAACCAATTTAAAATACTGGATGTCTTTCCATTTCTTTGAGTCATTTGAATTTCTTTCATCAGTGTTTTATAATTTTCAGAGTACGAGTCTTTCACCTCTTTGGTTAAGTTTATTCTTAGATATTTTATTATTTGGGGTACAATTATAAATGGGATTAATTTATTTCTGCTGCTTTATTGTTAGAGTATAGGAATACAAGATTTCTGTACATTGATTTAATGTCTAGTGACTTTGCTGAATTCATTTGTCAGTTCTAATAATTTTTAATGAAGACTTTAGGGTTTTCCATATATAATATCATGTAATTGCTGTGGCTAGGACTTTCAGTACTACGTTGGATAAAATTTTTGAGATGGACATCCTTGTCTTGTTCCTGACCTTAAGAGAAAAGCTCTATTTTTTACCATTGAGTATAATGTTAGCTTTGGAGAGAAAAGCTCTGTTTTTTACCATTGGGTATAATGTTAGCTTTGGGTTTTCCATATAAGGCCTTTATTAAACCCTCTAGACCTACTTTGCAGGGCGGTTTTTTTTTTAATCATGAATGGATGTTATACCTTGTCAAATGCTTTTTCTGCATCTACTGAAATAATCATGTGGTTTTTATTCTTTATTTTATTGCTGTGACATATCATGCTGATCATTCTGCCAATATCAAACCACCCTTATGTCTTGGGAATAAATCTTACTTGATCATGATATATGATATATGATTTTTTTCAATGTATTGTTGGGTTCAGTTTAGTAATATTTTGTTGAGGATTTTTGCATCTATATTCATGAGAGATATTGGCCTATACTTCTTTTTTTGTTGTTTTTATGTCTTTATCTGATTTTGGTATCAGGATGGCACTAGTCTCATAGAATGAATTAAGAAGTTTTCCTTCCTCTTCTACTTTTTGGAATAGTTTGAGAAGAAGAGATATTTACTCTTCTTTAAATGTTTGGTAGAATTCCCCTCTGAAGACACCTGTTTTTGGACTTTTGTTTTTGGAAGTTCTTTGGTTACTGATTGAATTTCATTGCTAGTATTTGGTTTGTTCAAATTTTCTATTTCTTTCTGCTTTAGTTTGGGGAGGTTATATGTTTCTAGGAATTTATCCGTTTCTTCTAAGTTGTCCAATTTGGGGGTGCCTGGTTGGTTCAGTAGGTAGTTTGATCCCCACATTGGATATAGAATCTACTTGAAAAAAAAAAAAGTAAAAACAAGTAAGCTGTCGTTGGCATATAAGTTTTATTAATGATCTGTTACAATGGTTTGTATTTCTGTGGTGTTGGTTATTATTTCTTCTCTCCCATTAGTGATTTTATTTGGGGCTTCTCTCTTTCTCTCTCTCTCTCTCTCTTTTAATGAGTCTGACTAGAGGTTTAAGAACCAGCTCCTGGTTTCATTGATCTGTTCTACTGGTTTTGTTAGTCTCAATTTCATTTATCTTTACTCTAATCTTTATTATTTCCTTCCTTTTGCTGTCTTTTGGGTTTTGTTTTCTTTTTTCTACGTCCTTTTAGTTAAGGATAATTTAGTTAGATAATTTAGTTGAGATTTTTCTTGCTTCTTGAGGTAGGCTTGTATTGCCATAAACTTTTCTCTTAAAAGCACTTTTGCTGCGTCCCAAATATTTTGGACCATTGTGTTTTCATTTTTGTTTTTTTTTTCATGTAATTTTTAATTTCTTCTTTGATTTCTTGGTTGATCCATTCATTGTTCAGTATCATGTTATTTAACCTCCAAATATTTGTGTTCTTTCTAGATTTTTTCTTGTGATTGATTTTTGGTTCATAACATTATGATCAAAAAAGAGGCATAGTATACTTTCAGTCTTTTTGAATTTATTGAGACTTGTTTTGTGGTCTAATATGTGATCTATAATATTTTGAGATCATAATAATGTGATCTGTAATATGTAAGATATTTATATTATTTACAATAACATAAAACCATGTGAGACTTTTACACTGAAAAGTACACTTTGGGGAAAAATTAAAGGAGACTTAAGCAATGAAAAGCTATACTGTGTTCATATATCAGAAGATTCAAGTGCATTACATTAATTTTGCCAAAATTAATTTATGTAATCAAATAAGTTCTATAAAATTATCTTCAGTATATTAATAAGCTGACTAAAATTCATAGGCAATGCAAAAACAATGCTACTAAAATAATTAAAGTAATTAGAAAAGAAACAAGTATGAGAATTTTTATTATCAGAGTTCAAGATTTAATATGAAGCTACCATAATTAGTGCAATATAGTATTGATGTAAAGATAGAAATTAATTTCATTGAAACAAAATAGTCCACAAATAGATTCACAATATGTATGGTCTCTGAAATATGTGTTAATTTAATTTAGTGAGGAAATAAAGATTTTTAAAGATTTTATTTATTTATTTGACAGAGAGATCACAAGTAGGCAGAGAGGCAGGCAGAGAGAGAGGAGGAAGCAGGCTCTCTGTGGAGCAGAGAGCCCGATGTGGGACTTGATCCCAGGACCCTGAGAGCATGACCTGAGCCGAAGGCAGAGGTCTAACCCACTGAGCCACCCAGGCGCCCCAGAAATAAAGATTTTTAAACCCAGAATTCCCAGTCTTTAATTCTAAGAGGTCATACCTAAAAAATCCAATCCCTGACTATATTCTTACTTAATTACTGCTTTCATCTTGTTACTCAATAATAAGGCTTTCTGGTCTCCACTCTCACCTTCACATGTCAAATTACAGATCTAAGTAGAAAATATTGTAATCTAAATTTAATTCTTTGGTTTTCTATTTAATTATTTGAATTCTTGAATTCTACAGTTGTAAGTCTTTGATTTATACAATGTCTTTTCTCAAATATCTTTGAAGTGTCTTTTAAAGAGAACTCCAAACATGTCCCCTCATCTTTGTCTAGCTATATATAATTTGCCAGTCAGACAAGCAACATGTAGTAAATGATGCAAATATTGTAGCAAATGGAATTTTTTAAAGAGACATATTTATTCTCCATAGGTTTTTACTGATTAGTCTAGATAAGTTATATAAAATTTTGAAACCCTCCTTATCTTTGAAATATTATTTTCTTTTTTTAAATTTTTGATCCATTGATATATTGTTATCTTTTTTTTTAAGATTGTATTTATTTCTTTATTTGAGATAGGAACAGAGCATAAGCAGGGAGAGGGTAGAAGGAGAGAGAGAAGTTGGCTCCCCCCTGAGCAGGGATCCTAACCTGGGCTCCATCCCTGGACCCTGGGATCATGACTTGAGCTGAAGGCAGAAGCTCCACCGACTTAGCAACCCAGGTGTCCTGATATATTACTATCTTAAGAATGTTTGGTCTACCTATTTTGTTATTTAGCCTTATTAAATCTAAAGGTAAACCAAACTCAATAGATGATATCAATTCCCTCTATGAAGCAAGTCCCCTAAAAATATCATTAACATTTGATATTTTAACTTAGCAATGGATTCTATGCCAAACAAAAATGATAGAATTATAATCATTTGTTTTGGGATAAATAGGGTAATTTTTCAAGTGACAAAAAGGTAGAAAACTGTGTTTTTGAGAGATAGATATACACTGTGTCATTTTAGGAATAATAAGAATAATAAGTGAGTTTTCTGATTGGCCAAGATTATTATTTTTTATATAATTAAAATACTGCTAATATAATTGAACAATAGTCTGTGCTTGCAAGATCACTACCAATGTGATTCAAAAGCACTTTTTGAAGTAAGTATCATGCTAAAACCAAGATGATTATCAAAATATGGGGTAATGTTCTCATATACAGACTTTATTTTTATAATAAAAGGATGTTATATCACAAGATAATATGATCCTGTGTGAAGCAGGTGGTTAAGAAGCAAATAAATTACTAGCAGATTTCTAATTATAATACACTTTTAGTCATTCATGATAAACAACAGATGTGTGTTTATGAAAATACATTATAGTAGAATCAGGTCAATAGAGTCTAAATGAAAAAAGCTTAATTTATCTGTACTCCCATTTGAATTCCAGGGGATAGCCTATTTAAAAGAGCCACCATTTAATGTAACATGAGTTCAAAAAAAAATTTATTTAAATGGACCAATGAATACCTTTTTCATTAATTGTCCAAATAGAAAGGAAGATAATTTCATAGTGCAAATAGACATGGGAGCAAATAACAAATCAAAGCAAAACCTATTAGAACAGATGTAAAAAGAGAATATTCCAAAATAACTGAAAGCCAAATCAAATCATTCTATTTCCTAAATACTAATAGTATATTGAAACCTTTGCTATTTAACTTTCTAACATTAAGTGATATTAAAATTTATTTTGTGTCATTAGTTCTTTGAATTTCAATATTTTAGTTAAGAATGAAAATAACATTTATTTTTAAGTACAAATAAAGTGACCAAAATAATTTAAGCATTGGAATGTATTCTATATATAAATTGGTAAAACTGAAAGGATGAATTTGAAGTTCAGAGTTGGGTTACAGATCCATTTCTGTCATTTATGAGCTATAAAGCACAGTAATATCTTAAATATCTGTGTTTTCAAAAACCAAGTACATATAATTTCAAACCTTATAATGTGTTGTAAAGAGGAAGCAATATTGAAAATCATCTCAGACTTTAATTCATTCTCTATTATTACATATTACTAATGTGTATTTTAAAGAACTCCATTGATGGTTATCAAATACATATTATTTAATGCATTGAATTACTGAGTTACTGAAGGTTAACTTAGGTCTATTTTTATACACACTTTTAGTTTTCTATCTCCATTTTTCTATGTAGTATTTTCTATTAATTCTCTAGTTCTTTCCTTTTTTTGAATTAACTTATAGTACTGTTACAATTTAGTATTGGTACAAATCAATGTAACTATTTGATACAGTCTTCCTTTTGAAAATATATACTATAAATAGAGATAGTTGGCATTTGCTCATGTAAAACAGTAACTATACTAGTGGAGAATGACTGTTGAAACCACACTTAGGTGCTTTAGAAATTTAAAAACCATTAAAAACAAGGGAATTAAGGGAATTCTTAGGAAAAGTTTCATGAAAGACATTAAATTTAGTCTACATCCTTTATTTCTAGTTATCTACTGCTGTATAACGTGCTCCCTCAAGGTTGGTGGCTTAAAAACAACTATTTTATGATATGCAAGGATTCTATGAAGCAAGTGATCTGACAAGTACCATGGAAATGCCTTGTCTCCCCTCATGACATGATTTATGAGGTGACAGCTTGGAACACTCAGATGGCCAAAGGGTAGATCATTTGTTTTGGCTGCATAGACTGATACTTCTCAAAATCAGGACTCAGTTGAAACTGGCATCCAGAGTACCTACATAAGGCTTCTCCATTTGACTTGAGCTTCTTACAGTTTAGTGACTGGTTCTGAGAAGGTGATCCTTAGTGGGAGTCAGCAGAGGAAGCTTTCCAGGAGGCCAGGGGAAAAGGTATATCGCTTTTTAGAGCCCAGTATCTAAGGTCCCATAGCATCCCTCTACTGTTTTCGGTTGGTCAAAGCAGACACAGGTTTAAGTTAAGGGAACGTTAAGTCAGAAACTGGGGCGCGGGGTGGGGGGTGTGGTCAGTGATGTTATCTACCTGTTACATAAATGAGTCCAAGATGCTCCCTGTAAATTAGCCTTAATATCTACTTCACAGAAGGCTGGGGCACATTAGTTCAAAAGCCTGCCAGTGCCAAACTCAAAATGTTATACACCTAGTTGTTTTAAATACAGCCCAAGTAAGAAGATACTCTAGCCATGTTGAAATTGCCTACTTTGTATACCCCATAACACTGTGGCTAAGATCTGCTAGCCTTCAAAATGACAAATTCTGGGGCTATAAATGACCTCAAGCTCCTGCTGCCCTTTAGAATTCTTCAACCTATACTCCCCACCATGCTGTTAAGAGGTATCATGTACACAGGTGAGTCCCCTCTGATTTTTCTTTGCTCCTGGGAGTTCCTTGCCTTCTTCCCTTTCTGGGTAGTGGCCCCCATGCTATTGTCTTTGGAGGCCTGATGCTGAGAGCACCTCCCTACCCCATGCAAACCCTTCAAAACAGTAAATAAAGCTTGTTGTGTACTACTGCCACCTCGTGGCCATATATTTCTCATCACTCAGCTCCCACATCCCTCAAATTCACTGTTTATTCACAAAAAGTCTGCCACAAGGCGGGTGTGTGTGTGTGTTGGCAAGAGACCCAAGGCCTTCTCGATCAGAGACAGACTCAGCAAAATGCAGCAGCCAGCACCCCAATCTCCACAAAATAATATGATGAGAGCTGAATGTTATTTTCATATGAAGTAGATTTGTGTTACAAAGGAGAAACCCCAGAATTTTGCTTCGGTGACTGTATAGGAGTTGCACCGACCCATCTATCCTTCACAAATAAATTATTTATTAAGTGAATCATTTTGCAAGGAGGATGGGAAAAGGAGTTCACTACCCTGGAATATAATCAAATGTCTCTAGGGAGAAAAAAAAAAAAATAATAATGCCTCCAAATCTCTCAAGAAGTTTCTACTTTGAGACTGTCTGCAACTTCTAAGGCTTTTATGCAAATGTCTTTGCAGCGACCTTTGCTTACAAGTCTTGGACTATGCAAAAATGTGAAAATGTTTAGGGAGAATTGTATAGTAGATACATAGTAGTAGTATATGTATGTATAGTAGATACATAGTAGTAGAAGATAGTATCCTTGAAGATAGTAGGAGTCCACCTCTTAAGAAGGAGACCCAACAGGAGGATAGCTTTGTAAGATCTTGACTAGGCAGACAGAAGGAGCTTGGGATGAATACTTTGTCTTGGGCTGAAAATCACTTGAAGACTTGACTCTCACATGTCTGGTGCATGGAATGTTATGGCTTGAAAGTTATGCTGTTCTTGGGTTGCTGACCGGAACTCCTATACCTGGCTTCTCCATCTGTATTGGACTTAGAGGCTAATGGGTCTAAGAGGGAGGGAGCATCTCAGTAGAGAGCTTGCCACAAGCAAAAGTTTCTAGAGAACCAGATGGAAGTTGCATGACTTTTTATTACCAACCTTGGAAATGATCTAGAATCACTTCTGAACTTAACTGATTGAAGCAATTGCAAGGCTAAGTACTATAGAATGAGACAGATAAGAACTTCACTTGCTAATCTTGTTTTGAAAGATGTTGGAAGCATATCTTAAGGGGAGCATGTGAGCAAGGTTCAAAGGTATATAAGCAAAACTAGGCAAAAATCATAAGTTTGTCAATTAGTTATAGTTACATCTGATGAGAGACCAGGTATCTGGGTAGGAACATTGGGTAATAAAAGTAGATTGGGCAAGTAATCAGTATTCCTGAATGCTGGGATATGTGCTTATGTTTCTCTTTTAGGAAGTGAGATTTGATATGGCAAGAATTAATTTAGTTATTATAGGAAAAATGAGAACTTTGTTAGACTACAGTTAGATAATGGTTTGCTTATTTACCCATTTATTTTTGTTATTATCTAGATATAGCATGATCTTTATACTATCTCTTTTGGTCTTATTTTATCTGGGCTTTTAATAAGTTTTTAAATAATTAAAATACACCTTATGGTTAAAAAAAGATTTTGAAGAAAACAACAGCATATCTTTTCACAAAATTGTAAATAGTTAATTCAAAGGGATAAAACTATAACTGACCATCCCATTTATGTATAATTTAATTGCCTAACAATTCAAAAGACTCAGAAAAGTTGTTCTTATTATAGGGCTTCATAGTAAGTAACTTATAATAATCTTCCCAATCAAGAAGAGATAAACTAACACAGTTTGGTGCCACAAACCAAGTGAGACACTTCACGTAAAAACATTAATTTAACTCTAAAACCTATCCTATGTATTATTTTCCTCATTTTAAAAATTGAGGAAATAACCTTATGTGCAGAAATCTTGAGGGACTTAGACACAGTCCTGCTGCCAGCTAGAGGTAGAATCAGAATTCAGACTCAGCCCTCTGAAGGCTAAAGCCTGAGCTTTTCTCCCACTATTTGTCTACCTGATATATGACTTTAGGTAATTGAGTTGTTTCATATTATTTCTTTTGTATTTTGTTGTGTATTGTCACAAATCAAGTCCAGCCTATAGAGCTAGATGTTAAATTTGTCAGCTCAAGGAAATGGAAATCATTATCTTGTTCTTTTTTTTTTTTTTTTCATGTGAATTTAGTGATTCATTACTTACACACATGACACCTGGTGCTCACCACCAGTGCCCTCCTTTATATCCATCATCTATTTAACCTATCTCCCACCCAGTTCCGCTCCAGCAACTTCAGTTTGTTTTCTATAGTTAGGAATCTATTTTCTGGCTTGCAGAAGATGTGATGTATATATGAATATATATGTATACATGCATATACATATAATGGAATATTAGTCATAAAAAAGAATGAACTCTTATCTTTTTTTTTTCTTATGGAAAGAAGTTATATTCTTTAGAAATTTTTCATTTTTTAAAAATACCAACTAAACATAAGATGATCTAGTTTCCCCCAAATTATCTTCCTATACATTAGTTCTATAAAGACAAGGCAAAGGGATAGTTTCAAACAAAGGTATTAAAATGTAAGTATATGAAATATTTAGAGATTCTAAAGGGATTTAATATTTTGAATTTCTGTTTTAGAATATTTACTTCAGAGAAAAAAGGTTAATTTAGAGAGAGAAATTAACATAAGCATAAAGTTGCAAACAAATAAGAATAGCCATAACTAAATTGTTTAAATAACAATGTCAGTAAGATTCCGTCTCACTAGCATTCAATTAAATTTAAGATATTCCTTATCGTACTTTTTAGAATCAGCTTTCCAGCTCTTTTTCTTCTTCTTCTTTTCCCTATTGCTATGGTAAAGAAGCCAAAGCCTATGAGTGCCCAGGGAAGCTGTTACTTCTTGGCCATAAAATAGAAAGTATAATATATGAAACAAGTATAATATATGCATGTAAATAAATAGACACACATCTGATTTCCTTATTCATGAAGTTGGTGCAGTCCCATGGCAGGATATATTTTGTTTTATTACAAAAGACATTTTTCTCCTGTGATTGCAGAATGACCCGTTAGGGCTTGTGCACTCTTCCATTACTTGGAGTCCATTGATGGTGTAGTGTGACTTGGTATCATTCAGCCTAAGTGCAGATTCATGGAAAGAATGTATATGATGGTTCAGTGAAAAAGAAAAAAATGAGGGGCGCCTGGGTGGCTCAGTGGGTTAAAGCCTCTGTCTTCGGCTCGGGTCATGATCCCAGAGTCCTGGGATCAAGCCCCGCATCGGGCTCTCTACTCAGCAGGGAGCCTGCTTCCTCCTCTCTCTCTCTCTGCCTGCCTCTCTGCCTACTTGTGATCTCTGCCAAATAAATAAATAAAATCTTAAAAAAAAGAAAGAAAGAAAGAAAGAAAGAAAGAAAGAAAGAAAGAGAAAAAATGAAAAGCGAAAGCTCTCTGTAATCCTAGGGAACATGTAATAATAGGATTAACAAATATAAAATAGTAAGAGAAATTGAATTTGTCAGGATCTCAGCAAAACCTGGTATTTAAGGGATATACCAGGAAAGAAAATGCACTTGCAAATGACTTGGAGAAAGCTAAAACTCACTACATAATTACCGTACCCTCAGGACCCACTTTCTACTTGAAAGAGGAAACCACTTGAGAGAACTGTTTTTTCTTCTATAACCACTATTGTACCTGTAGAAAGGTTAAATAAGTAAGTGTATGCACAATGGAATAGAAGAGATAAAAGAAAGTGCACACTTTGAGATATGTTCATAGAACATTTCACAGGAATCTGATTTAGAAACCAGAGTTTCATTTGGTATATTGATAAATATATTTTTTTAGATTTTAGACACAAAATGACTCATCATCTCACTCTTCTCTCTTTCCAGAAAAATGAGACATTTTTCATTTTCTTCTTTATGGTGTTAAATAAAATCACCTAAGAAAGCAAACTCTAGGAAGAAAGAAGTATGTGGAAAGAGACGGAACACAGTGTATTACTTTATGTCTTAAGGTTTCAAAGCTTTTTGTTTTACCTTAAGATAGATAAATGATATAAGAGTGGCCATTTTTGTCCAAAGCAGAGATTTCTAACTTCTCAAAGTAAGACGAAGGAGGTTTTCTCAACGGGTAACAAATACATGCACGTTAATAAAAAATAACAGTTTCTACCATAATTATGATATATTTGTATTTATATATAACAAAAATTTTGAGTCTATTCATCTTAGTAACTGAAAGATTAGCTGATTATAATCTCAAAGCTCTTTTAAAAGGTAAAAAATATAAAAAGAATTTTGCTTAGTCTTCATATATAAAAATAATAAAATTAAAATATAGTTAAATTATATATATCCATATACTTCACTTCCTATGAATATTTAAATAATTTACTTTAAGGAATATTTGATCATATGAATATTTGAGCATTACAAATCTAGTAATTATGTGCATTAAATAGTTTTAAATAAATCTACATCTCTTCATCCCCACTGTTATTTGCCTAGTCCAGGCTATCATCATCTTTGACCTGGAATATTACAATACTTTCTATAATGAACACTTTTGATCTATTTACCATACCACAGAGCACATTCTCTAAAATTGAAGAGCAGTGACTTCAGTCTCTTGCTGCTTGCTTAAAAACATTTACTGGCTTTCTATTGGCTCCTGGATTAAGTGTATAAACTCCTTTTAGCATGGATTGCAGTCTTGTTCTTCATTGTCCAATACCTGGTTGCTGGCTAGGGTTCTTCCTTTCTTCTGCTTTTCCCACTGGACAGTCCAGTTTCACCAGCATGTTTGCTACTGTTAGTATGTTCAATATGCCCATGATATCTGCTACTCTGGAGTCTTCATTTAGCTAAATTCTCCTCATTCTTGAAACTTTATGTTAGATATCATTTTTCTATGAAGCCTCCATGAACCACCTCATCTATTCTGGATTGGGATCTTTCCTCTGCGTTGCCATGGCATGATAGTTGCTTCTAGACTTGTGCATATTTTTTACTGAATTTTGTTCCCTAGGAAGATTGGGATCATCTGTCACATACCCTACATGCATATCAGATGACTAACAAAATATAATATAACTATTTCTCATGCTGTAGATGCTTAGTGACTCTTTATGGGATTAGAGACAATTACTGAAGTTGTGCATACAAAAAATCATCAGTTGTTTTTTTGTTTTTTTCAACTTAGATTAAATTCCAGAATGCTTAAATTATATGCATCTTAAAATGACATTTTCTTCTAAAAAATTTAGATTTTAAGTTTCTTGCACACAGAAGTCATTTGAAAATTTCTCTGGTGTGGGATGCCTGGGTGGCTCAGTCATTGAGCATCTGCCTTCGGCTCAGGTCATGATCCCAGGGTTCTGGGATGGAGCTATGCATTGGATGCCCTGCTCCGCAGGAAACCTGCTTCTCCCTTTCCCACTCCCCTTGCTTCTGTTCCCTCTCTCACTGTGTCTCTCTCTGTCAAGTAAATAAATAAAATCTTAAAAAAAAATTCTCTGGCGCTTTAAATAATAGCCATTCCAATCCAATCCTGAATAGGAATAGGTACCCAACTTTTGACCATACTAAATACATATATTTAACACTTAATATTATCAGTAAATTTTATCTGTCCTCACCCATTGAAACTATTTCATTCTATTTTACATAGTTTTTGCTGTTGACTTCACATCTTTATGTTTTCTGGTATACTTTTTTTTAATATACCACAGTATTTTGAATTGTTTTGCTGTTTTTTTAAAAACAACTTTATATAGAGCAAAAATTGTTCTTCATTTATTGTCATTTTAATTAATTCCCTCACGTGAATTTATTATTAGGCATATTGGATTCATGATTCTCTGCTTGACATGTTTGTTAAGATAAATAAATGGTTTTTTAAAAAGATACAGAAATGGTTTATGGAGTTTATAGATTTTTCAAAATGATAACTGAGAATTAACAAAATTAACTCCAAATGATTCTATAGCAATTAAAAATGGGGGATGCTTATAAAAATACATGACATCATAAATAGCATAAATTGTACTTTTAGTATAGTGGGATCCATGTTTTTGTATAGTATGATTTTTGAGATGAAGAGTTAAGAACAATTTAATGCATTATTAGGAATTTTCTGGTGGAGCTTCTTATCCTTTATGATTATAAATATCATCAACCAAAAAAACGTTGTTTTGCTATAATATTCCTACAGATTCACCAAGTGACTCCATCAAATAATGTCTGATCTAAACATGTGTACAATTATGATAAAAGGGAATAAATTATATTTTCAAAATTATTAAGATGAAGCATTATTTTGCCTGAATAACTCAAGCATATAGAATAACTGTGGTCACTTTGCAATGATTCCTGACTCTAAACATAAATGGAATGAATTATAGAGCATTTCCCTTGGAGGGTTCAAAAGAGCTCAAATTGGTACCTGGCTCATTTAGATAATTACTTATATTCTCTGTTTAATTGTATCTGGAAGAGGCATCCTAGCAGAGTTTAAGGTCTATACATTAGCATGTCTTGGCATACTAGAGAATATGAAAACATATTCTGAGTTTTGCACACAATCTTAACTGGAATTTATCCAGTGAAAAAATAGCCCAAAATTAAAAATAAGTGTAAATACAAGGCAAATATTAGAGACAACAGCAGTGTATTTCTGTGATGTCAGATAGCAAAACAAAGTTTTCAGAAGGAATCAAACAAAAAGTAACTTGTAGGTAGAAATATGAGTATAAAAATGAAGAGTGGAGGGGCACCTGAGTGGCTCAGTGGATTAAGGTTCTGCCTTTGGCTCAGGTCATGATCCTAGGGTCCTGGGATTGAGCCCCAAGTTTGGCTCCCTGCTCAGAGGGAATCTGCTTATCCCTCTCCCTCTGACTGCCACTCCCCCTGCTTGTGTGTACTCTCTCTCTCTCTCTCTCAAATAAATAAAATCTAAAGAAGAAAGAACTGTGGAAGTACATGGCTCTAAAATAAGCCTAATATGTAAGAATTTTAGTTAAAACTGAAATATGTTCTTTTATGTCTCAGTTACGCATCCTACTGACATTTATTATTGCTGGTGAAATGTTAACTTGGGTGTTGCTAAATACGAAAAGGGACTTTGGTGGGTAAGTTTGTGTGTAAATCAAAGCATCTTCCTGTATCTCTGTGGTTTAATTTAGGAGTCATTTGGAGATGCCTTTTAAATTAATTTTCAGTTGTCTGAAGAATATGATATTTATTACATATTTATAACTTTAAAACCTAAAAGATTCATCACACAACACATATAGATCATTGGATTCTTAATATTACCTTTTTAGATAACTCTTATTAACGTGTCTCCTGTTTTTGTTAAGATTTTATTTATTTATTTGACAGAAAGGGATCACAAAGAGGCAGAGAGGCAGACAGAGAGAGGAAGGGAAGCAGGCTCCCTGCCACTGAGCCACCCAGGCGTCCCTAACGTGTCTCCTATTACGAACAGGTTCTTATTACCTGTACAAGTGAATTCTTTGCATAATTGGGTATCTTTGCATAAGTGAAGACTCTTTTCCTATTGCATATGTAAGTATATATAAATGTAAAAGTATGCATATAAATACATAGACATATACACATGTGTATGCATGTATATATGTGTATATATATGTATGCATTTATGGTGCATATATATGCATGTATATATGTATTTCTATGTATTAATTCAAGTATGTCCAAATTATTATGTTATTTATATATTAATTATGTACCAAAATTAAAGTAAATTTTAGTTTTTTTCCTGCAAAAAGTTACCTGTTGCTATTATGTGCAGATTGGAAGCAATATGTTGGAGGTTATGGCATAATGTTTGCATATTTGTGAGTATGAAGCATTAAAAAATAGAATTGTAATTTTTGCTTTTATAAAGGAATTGTATATATCTATTTATTTCTTGGAGGAGATTGGTCTCTTTTTGCACAGAATAGTTTATTGTAAACAGTAGTAATGGTACATATAATGATCAATTATATTTCATTATCCATCTTTGTTTATATTCTCATGAAAATTGAAATATGCAATTGTGAGAATTATGTATGTATGGCATATGGTATTCAATAAAGAGAGAACAAACACCTTTTTAAATTACTCACCCATGACTTTTGCAGCTCTGCTTTATGAATACATTTATAAATCAATGGTCCTATTTCTTAAGATGATGAATAGCAAATGTTTACCTAAACCCTGGGCTATTTACCAATACATACATCAAAAGTTTGGTATTAAACAATTATAGAAGATGACTTGCATAACTGCACAGACCAGAGAACCATTTCTTTACTGCTGATATGCAAATTGCAAGGGAAAGTATGAAAAAATTATAAATTTCAAAAACAGTAATCACTTTTAGTTTATTTTGAACTTTGAAACATGTTTTTAAAACTCTTATAAATTTATATGTACTTATTTAAGCTAAAATACAGTTAGCTCTATTTTACACTTGAATATTAACATTTGAAAGCCTCTGATATTTATTTTTATTTTTTTGTCTCAAGAACAGTTTTATTTCTTGATTAAAATAACTAACATACTCAGATAACTTGCTTCACATGCCTATTTTAATTGGTAATGCAAAAATAAAACTTCAGTTCAGTTCACAGCTATCTGAAAGAACTTAAGGTCTGTATATTGGATTTTATTATGTAGATAACACATTACATAAATTGTAGAATTATGTGGTACTTAGATGTGAGACTGAACCATCATAACTGTAAAAATAATACAATAATTTCAATAATAAAATAATAAAAAGAATAACAATAAAATAAAATAATAAAAATAATAACAATAATTTCAATGTCAATGTATTAGATTAGTTTTATACATTAAAAAATTCAATAAATATTCATTGAGTATCTTAGAGATAAATATTTTTCTATGACAATCATGAATAAAAGTTATTTTGCTCCAGTTATTGGAACTCACATTCTATTAAAATTGAAATATGAGAAGTCTATATAGTGGATTAAATTTTCTGCAAATTCTGTCACTCCTCCCCATAGAGAAACAAAGCCTATTTCTTGTCCTTGAATCTGGATAGGTACTGTGACTTGTTTTGTCCAAGAGAATGCAGGGGAAGTGTCACTGTGTAACTTCAGTTACTGGACCATAAGATATCTGTAGTTTTTGTCTTATGGTTAGGTGTAAACCTTCTTAGAACCCACCTGCGTTGCTTGGAGAAAGCCTTATCCAAGAGGAGAGGTGGAGGTTTGAAGACCACAGAGACACTCCAGTGAAAAGACCCAGTTGAGCTCTTTCCTGATAGTCAATAACAACTGCCAGTTTTGTATGGGTCATTTTAAATGTTCCAGCTAGTTGAGTCTCCAGATGATTTCAGTTTCAGTCAATACTTCATAGAACAGAACAACCTCCTGTCGACACCTAGAAACATCAGAAATAATGAGCAGTCACTGCTGTGTGAAACCACAACATTCTGGGGTGCAAAGGAAAATTGAAACAAAAGGCATGTTTAAAGTTTTAAATTATGTTTGTTAAAAGATGAAAAGTAAGTGCTAATTGTAGTTTAAAAAAAAAGGTGTTTGGTTTTTTTTTTATCCTAACAAAGTTTGAAAGGTAGCTAAAATAAATTATACTCAGAGTTTCATGTTTTTTTCAGTAGGAAACCAAAAAGCTGCTCAAGATAATTTTGCACTGGTAAGCATTCACTTAGATTATTGTTAATTTACATGAATGGAATATCAGAGAACCGGCGCTTACCTGAGGTTGGGACAAGCAAACAGGTGACAAATGTGGTAGTGAGAAAATAGTTAGGTGACTAACTGTGATGTTCATTAAAGGTAAAACCTCTCTAGTGGTGCCTGGATGGCTCATTTGGTTAAGTGTCTGACTCCTGATTTCGGCTCAGGTCACAATCTCAGGGCTGTGAGATAGAATTCCTGTGTCAGGTGTTCCCGCTCAATGGGGAGTCAGCTTGAGATTCTCTCCCTCTGCCCCTACCGCTCCTTCTAAAATCAATAAATCTTTAAAAAAAGGTAAAGCCTGTATAATTGACATAGAAATTTTTAAAGTGAAATCTAAAAAATTGAGATCTTGGTCAGTATGTATGTTTCTTGTTAATTTAGTTAGTAAAAACCACTTCCAGTGAATTCAGAATGTATTCATAAAAATGAATCTATATTCCTGTAAATCTCAGCTAGCCGATGTCTAGGAATTCCCAATCCTGCTTGCTAATAATAAAGGCGTCTGGGGAATAATCAACAAGTTTGCCTAAATCGCACCCAAACCAATCAATTCAGAATTTCTGAGCATAGATCTTAAGCATAGCTTTGTATTTTCATTTTTTGTGTTTTTTGTTTTGTTTTGTTTTGTTTTGTTTTTAAAGCACTCTAGTTAATATTACTATGTAGTCATAGTTGTGAACTATTGTCCTGGTTAACTCATTCTGCTAAGACAGTGTTGCCTAGTGAATTTCACTAAAGTATCTGGCCAGGCTCTATGAAATATCTCTCTTGTCATATTATTAATTTATAAAATAATTTTTTATAAAAATATTTTGCTGTGATAAGTCTGCATAATTAACAATCTCACATGTTTAACTTTTAGCACATAGATTTTTGCTTTCTTGCTCTCTAGTCTGTTTATCACCTGTGGCTTTAAGATGCAATGTGGGGTCAGCTTGGATTTTCTCCAGACTACAGACCACAGGTTATGACTGGGACTTCTCCACATATCTCTTATTCTGTGACCCTTGCTGCAGGGTCAATTATTTTTTATGGCATAGATTTCTTATGATGAATGGCAGAAGAGAAAAAGAGCTGGTGGAACTTGCTATGTGTTTTAAGAGTTATGCTCAGAAATGGTGCTCTGTCACTTCTCTCTGCATTCCACTGAACAAATAAGTCTCATGAACAAACCCGATGGTCTGTGAGGCAAGGGCATATACTCCATCTGCAGGGAAGATGGGGCAAGGGCAGGGAGTAAAGGAGGGGTTTGGAGTAAACACTGCTACTTACCACAGTGCTCATGTATATACTAATAACTCAGTGTATTTGCAGTGGCTAGAAAAAGCAAGGCAGGAATTATTTTATTTTGCAGGTAGCTATCTACATGTCTATCAAAGCTACTGATGACTTTGTATTTTATTCAGATTTGATTAAATTTAACTTACTATTTCAATTTCACTTAATGGGAGAATATTTTGGTTCATTTTCTTAATTGAGTATATGATCTTTTTTTTTTTTTAAGATTTTATTTATTTATTTGACAGAGAAAGAGAGATCACAAGTAGGCAGAAAGGCAAGCAGAGAGAGAGGGGGAAGCAGGCTCCCCGCTGAGCAGAGAGCCTGATGAGGGCTCGATCCCAGGATTCTGAGATCATGACCTGAGTATATGGTCTTGAATAAGCTTTATTTTTCATGCTTTATGTTGGCACCTAAACTGCAATGTAAAAATATGTGTTTTATATAATTTTGGTATGATATTCAAGATTTTGAGAATGCAAATATCCCTGAGACATAAATGCAATAATAATTTAAGGAATATATATTTATTAGCATGGATTTTATAGTTTCTATAGAAAATCTGATTGTACTTTAGTTTTCTATATATTATTCTACATAATTGTCAAAATTTAACAATCCTATGATATCCTGATGTAGAAAAGTGTAATAAAAAATATTGCTGCCATATTTTTTTAAAGGTTTTATTTATTTATTTGACATACAGAGATCACAAGTAGGCAGAGAGGCAGACAGAGAGAAAGAGGTGTAAGCAAGCTCTCCGCTGAGCAGAGAGCCCAACACGGGGTTTGATCCCAGGATCCAGGGATCATGACCTGGGTCAAAGGCAGAGGCTTTAACCCACTGAGTCACCCAGGTGCCCCTGCTGCCATATTTTTACTAGAGTAAGAAATGGCAGGCATATTTTTATATTAAATAATGAAAACAGAGAAATTATAATTAAAGTCTTTGTGAACAGATTTTTTAAATTATATGTCAGAACTTAATCAGCTTATTTGTTCTACTGCTTAGATGTATCCATTCCCTCTTTCAGTGTTCTGTGAAGTTACTGTGCTAAATCCTCTATTGATATTATTTTAAAGGATCACCATCAAAGCAAATTATTAAACCAATTTTTCAGAAAAGAAAGAGACCAAGAGCTTAATTATGAAACAAAATAGAGAATTACAAAATTCTAAAAAAATCATTCAATGGGATGATCTCTTTGAATTTAAAAAGCATATCACTCAAGAGTTCCAATAATTTCAACTTGATCAGTTTTATCTATTGAGACCTACTGAAGACAACATGAAACTAATTATATTCTAATTCCCAATTCCCCTGCGTAATTTATAATTCAGATATAAACAAAAGATAAAATAATTTGAAGTGGCCAGCAAAGCACTTATTAGTAATTATTTCTAATGATCTACAGCTAACTTTCAAGAAATCACATCACATAAATGAACAAAAAGGACTAGCTTAGGTGACCAGATTACCAGAGCACTGAAGGAAACTAAGGTTTTATGTTGTGTTTTAGTGGCCAAAGGTTTTCAATCTTCATACTGATTTGGCAATTACTGGTAAAATGAAATAGTAATAAATTAAGTAAACATTTATTCAATAAAGAATGTTAGCAGGTACAAAGGGTTCATTTTTATAAAATAACAGATTTGGATTAACCCAAAAATCTATGACTAAACCATTGTTTGAGTTAGAATTATGTTGAAAAGTAAAGTGGACTCATAGTAAAAAAAGGTAACAGGATATAATGAGGTCATGTACATAGATGAGATGATGGTTTTATTATGTGTGATTAGATGGCGCATTAGAGTGAATAAAGTATATTCATATATATTATTTTGTGGGTCAGTTGCCAAGACCTCAAAATATCAGGATGACATAGATTTGGTAGGATTATTCACATTTGATAAATCACCCACTTGGATTAAGAAAGTTAAATAAATTATTCAAATTAGACTGTAAGTGTGAGAGCCATGAATCTAAGGCAGACTTTATGATGTAGGACCAGCATCTTGTTTACTATTTATAAAATGCTAGACATTTACTGGGTATCTATAGTACATTGTTTTTGGTTTAGTATTTTTTTTAAAGATTTTATTTATTTATTTGACAGACAGAGATCACAAGTAGGCAGAGAGGCAGGCAGAGAGAGAGGAGGAAGCAGGCTCCCTGCAGAGCAGAGAGCCCGATGCGGGGCTCGATCCCAGGACACTGGGATCATGACCAGAGCCAAAGGCAGAGGCTTTAACCTGCTGAGCCACCCAGGCTCCCCTGGTTTAGTATTTTTTTAATCAATAGCAATCCTATAGAAATTTATCTTTAACAAATGAGAAAAATGGAATTTCAGAATTTAAATAACTTGTCAATATTTGGTGAAAACAATTTTAACTTGAAGATATCTTGCTCTTTTCACTTCATCTTTCTTTGTGCCTAAGAAGATCTGGAATTTAAAAATTATAATAGGAACATAAAATATGGAAGCAGTAAAACAAGGTATCAGGCAAACTTTTATGTCATTTCTTTTGTCTTCTCTTTCTTTTCTCATTTTTCTTCAGTTTACTTTTCATTTTTATTTTCTCTTTTTTCCTTTCCTTTCTTTAATGTCCCATTTTTCTCATTTATTGGTAAAACAATTTTAAAAATTAAATCTCCTGTAGAACAGGACTGCTATGTTAAATAGGAATAGTCAGCCAGTAGAGTTGACACACCTTCCCTTTTCTCCCTGAAGCCATCTCTGAGGTTTTCTTGTAAACCACTGAAAATAAAAATGATAAAAGTGTCTGACAGACAGTAATATGGCATACCATGAGTGGTAGATTTAGCAGCAAAGTGGGACCAAATTATTAAGAAAAGAGCATTAAAATATAATTCCTAATAATTTCAAAAAGGACATCCTCATTGGATGGTCTAATTACAGTAATTTAGCAGATCAGAATAAATGGTCAGAGAAGGTACTTGCCTTGACTAAAATCATATATGAGAAGAGGCTCATAGGAGCCACCTTGGCCTCAGCTTCAAGCACAGATGTAATTTTTTAAAAAGCTTCCTTATGGAAAATTGTGAAAATCAAAAGTATTATATATGGATGCCACTGCAAAATTAAATATCTATATTTAGATATTTTATTATATTGAGACTTTATGTATACATAAAGAAAAAAACTGGTAAAACTGATGGGAGAACTAGATAAACCCACTTTATAGTTGGAGATTTCAAAATGATTGTCAGTAGTGTATACATCAAGTAAGTAAACAATTAGTAAGGCTATAGATGACCTGAAGAGCATTATCAATTAATTTGTTTTAATTGACTTTTTAAAATACTCTTGGAAAAAAAGAGAGGAATGCACATTTTTCTCAAGGTCACATGGAACATTCACCAAGATTTGTCACAATCTGAATGATGAAGCATACACACAAAATTTCTAAAGAAATAGAAATTATGCAAAGTATTCTCTCAGACTATAATATAATTAAACATAGATTAATAATAAAGAGAAAAAATTATTGAATACTTGAAAATTAAGCTTCAAATGTTTCACACAGGAACCAAAGATGTCTCAAGATATGTTAAAAATAAATTTGAACCAAATAAAAATGAAAATGGAATTTATCCAAATTTTTAAATGTAACTAAACAATTCTTAGAGAAAAACTTACTACATTAAATGCATATATTATAAATAAAGATCTAAAACCAATGACATAATCTTCTACTCTAGGAAACTAGAAAAATAAATTAAACTTGAAGCAAACTGAAGTAAAATAAAATGAGGGAGAAGGAAAATAAATAAAATTAGAGCAAAAAAAAATGAAATTGAAAACAGTAAAGAAAAAAAAAAAGATAAAGTCAATGAGACCAAAAATTGGTTCTTTGAAAGAAATGAATATTGACAAACCATCAGATGAGCTAATCAAATGAAAAAGGGAAAGGAGACACAAATTACCAATTTTAGAAATGATGTAAGGTTCATCACTACTGGCACCATGGATATTGAAAGGATAATAAAGGACTACTATGAACAGTTTGTACAAACTTCATGACTTTCCAATTTCTTGAAAGAGACAAACTACCAAAAATGACCGAAAGAGAAATATATAACCTGAATAACTTTATATCTACTAAAATAATGGAATCAATAATTTCAAAATTACTAAAAAGAAAATATAGTAAGGTTATGAGACTCAAGGTTTATTTATAAAATTTAAGTGCATTCCTATATACCAGCAATGAATAACTTGAATTTGTAATTAAAGATGCCAGGGGCGCCTGGGTGGCTCAGTGGGTTAAGGCCTCTGCCTTCGTCTCGGGTCAGGTCCTTGGATCGAGCCCTGCATCGGCTCCCTGGTCAGCGGAGAGCCTGCCTCCCCCCTCCTCTCTCTGCCTGCCTCTCTGCCTACTTGTGATCTCTGTCTTGTGAGATGAATGAATAAAATCTTAAAAAAAAAAAAAAAGATGCCAAAAATTTGCAGTAGCACCAAAGTGGAAAAAAAAATACATATAAATCTAACAAAGTATGTCCAGTGTCTGTTCATGGAAAGCAAGAAAACTTTGATGAAAGATACCAAAGAAGTTCTGAACAAATGGATAGAAACATTCTGTGCTCATGGATTGGAAGATTAGATATTGTTAAGATTTCAGTTCTTTCCAAATAAATCTATATATAGCACTTTTAAGTTTCCAGCAAGTTCTTTTATAGAGATCACCAAACTATTCTAAGTTTATATGACAAGGCAAACTACCTAGAACACTCAACATAATAATTGAGAAGCAGCTTCAAATGAGAGGATTTATTTGTGATTTCAAGACTTACTACAAAGCTACAAAAGACAGTGTGCTTTTGGAGAAAGAGTAGTCATAGAGGTCTTTAGTACAGAAAAGGATCCAGATAATAAATCCACACAAATATAGTCAAATGACTTTTGGCAAAGTTGCAAAGGCAGTTCAATGGAGAAAGGATGGTCATTTCAATAAATGGTGCTAGAATAATTGGACATACATATGAAAAAAAAATGAACCCAGGTAAGTCCATCTAATGCAGAATCTAAATCAAAATGCATAGACCTAAATGTAAAATGCAAAATTATAACATTGCTAGAAGACAATATAAGAGAAATCTATGTGAATTTTCTTTTCTTTTTTTTTTTAAAGATTTTATTTATTTGACAGAGAGAAATCACAAGTAGGCAGAGAGGCAGGCAGAGAGAGAGGGGAGGAAGCAGGCTACCTGCGGAGCAGAGAGCCCGACGCGAGGCTCGATCACAGGACCCTGGGATCATGACCTGAGCTGAAGGCAGAGGCTTTAACCCACTGAGCCACCCAGGCGCCCTCTATGTGAATTTTCGTGATGAATTTTTAACTTCAATACCAAAAGCACATTCCATGAATAAAAAGTAAGTTGGATTTTAATAAAATTAAATTATTTTATTAAATTATTTAAATTTATTAAAATTTAAAATTTTGCTCTGTCTGTAAAAATACTCATATGAGAATGAAAAGGCAAGTTTTTCTCTGGGAGAAAGTATTTGTAAATCACAACATATATCCAAAATATATAAAGAACTCTTAAAACTCAACAATAAAATGAAAACTGTGACAAAATCTATCTTACAAATATATTGAATAACTCACTGAAGGTGTTGGGGAAAAGAAGCTGACCTAAGTAAGTTTGGAAATGAAGGGAAATTGTGAGGCTAAAGGGAAAAAAAAAAAAAAAATCTGTGTATAAGCACTATTAAGTCAATGGATGCTAGATGGTGAGGCCTATGTCTCACCTGCAGTAGGAAGTTGTAGAAAAGTATGGAAGTTTACAATAATTTATATAGTACTGGAATAGATTTGAAGACAATAGGAACTCATACGATGCTTAATTATATTACAGATGGATATATAGAAAAATATTTATAGGTATGTGTATATATGTCAGAAACATCAACCTCTGTTTTCTTGTTCATATAGCTAAGAAGCCTAAAAGAGATAGCCAGTAGAAGCCATCAATTATCAATTCTAATACCATTCTTCAATAAACACACTAGGTCTCTTGAAGAGATGGCTGATTTCAGGTCAGAGAAGGGGTTATGCAAGATGAATCTGGGGCATCCTATAGCGCTATGAAGTAAGGAAGTCATGCACACACACACACACACACACACACACACACACAGAGTGAGCCAAAGAACACAAAAGCCAACTGAAAGAGCTTCCAAAGACCAAAGAACAATTTGAGCAATGAGATAATAAATAAATAATAATCAATAAATAGTAATAAATAAAGTAATAGTAAATCATAACCCAATGTATAAATAACCATGAGTCCATACTGATACAATTAAGTGACTGAATATGTAAATGAATCCCTACAGAAAAATTCCTACAGAATTTTCTCTCCTACAGAAAAATTCAAAATACTTCATATAAATGCTGCTCCTCAAGACAATGGCACACAACACCCCATTCCTTAATGTGAACTTCATATTGTTGCTTCTTTAAAACAGTACAAATTGGGAAGGGGTAAAAATAACTGAAAGGTGAAAAAGCCCTGACAAATCTTACCTTTGCCAAGTGATTGTGGTTGACATTGACACTGATAATATCAATAGTTGATAGTATGTATCTTAGTGCTGAATGATAAGAATATCATTTTATCTGTGTAGTTTTCCTCCTGAAAACATGTAACTTCCATCTAATCATGAGAAAAAATATCAGACAAAACCCAATTGAGAAAAAGTCTACAAAATGCCTGACTAATATTCCTCAAAATTGTCAGGGCATCAAAAGTAACGAATGTCTGAGGAACTGTTCCAGTCTAAAAAAAGGTGTAGGAGTCTAAAATTCTAAGAGTTTAGAATTTGGGGAGTCTAAAAAAAATTGCCAAAATACAAAAAGTGTGTTGATTAATTAATCCACATGTGCCTCTTCTTCTTACCTAAATGCAAAATCACATTTTGAGTTTCTGCTAATATAATAGTCTTTCCAAGAATTGGAACCTGTCTAATTAACTACTGTCTTTCCAAGGAACAGTTCTGTGTCCTTGGCTCAAAGCCATTGGCTGTGTTCTTGTTTGATACTGACAGACTACTCTAGAATTGTGATTTTACTTGTTAAATTACTAATGTATTGCTACTATCCCTGAGAGGTTCTGATATTCTTGTCTATGACATTGAGCCTTTTGTTTAATGACATTGATATGAATGAACTCTAAAGTCATTATATTCCCTTGCATCTATTTTTACCCCTTCATTATTGATTGCCAAACCAGCCCAGTGAATTTCTGGGGTACTCTTTATTCTTACAATCAGTCTTCTTCTACTGCTGTTCTTCAGTTAAATCACCCAGGTTATACTTCTGTCACTATACATATACATAGATGTGTGTATATATGTATTTATTTTATTTCTTTAATTTCAAAGATATTTTTGAGATTCTACTTCATGAACTGTATTAGAATTATCAGTGTAATGTTATTTATTTCAACTCCACATTGTATTCATTAAGGGGTATTCTTTTAGTTAAACTTATATTTTTATTAACTCTGTAATTCATCTATATTTCTTTACCGAAATAGCTTCTTTACCTAATTCATCTATATTTCTTTACCTAAACAGTATAAAAGAGTTTTGACAGGTAAAATTTATCTTTATTGGCTGCCAGCTGTCTCTCTATACTGTCACTCAACAGATTTTCAAATCTAAAGATACAAAAAACAAACTTAAGATTGTCATGAAACTCTGCCAAAGAGAACTTTGTTAAATAAAAGAAAAAATGATGTCGGAGTGTCATTCTCATGTTGAAGACTGTCTTTTTCTTAGAATCTTTGAAAAGAGTTCAACAGTTGAAACAAAGTATCTGTCACTTTTCCAGGATAAGGATAAAGTGACTTAGAGTTAAACAGGTTGTATAACCATCACTTCTGCTATACAATAGATAGAAAACCTAGACAATTTACTTAATCTTCTAGTTAAGAAACACTTGATAATCTCAAATATAGTATATTGACTAGAATAATAAATGTACATGAATTAAATTCTAATATAGTTCTTTAGGAGATATATATTAAGCTATTTACTAACAGTAGTATAAAAGAAATAATTTTGCATTTGACAAAATCCAGCATCCATTCCTGATTAAAACGCTTCAAAGTATAGGGATAGAGGGAACATTCCTGAACCTCATCAAATCTATCTATGAAAGACCCACAGCAAATATCATCCTCAATGGGAAAAAGCTTGCAGCCTTCCCATTGAGATCAGTAACAAGTAACAAGTAACAAGGATGCCCACTTTCACCACTCTTGTTCAACATAGTATTAGAAGTCCTAGCAATAGCAATCAGACAACAGAGAGAAATAAAAGGTATCCAAATTGGTAATGAAGAAGTCAAACTCTCTCTCTTCGCAGATGACATGATTCTTTATATGGAAAACCCAAAAGACTCCACCCCCAAACTACTAGAACTCATACAGCAATTCAGCAACGTGGCAGGATACAAAGTAAAGTGCAGAAATCAGTGGCTTTCTTATACACTAACAATGAAAATACAGAAAGGGAAATTAGAGAATCGATTCCATTTACTATAGCACCAAGAACCATAAGATACCTGGGAATAAACCTAACTAAAGAGGTAAAGGATCTGTACTTGAGGAACTACAGAACACTCATGAAAGAAATTGAAGAAGACACAAATAGATGGAAGACCATTCCATGCTCTTGGATCGGAAGAATAAACATTGTTAAAATGTCTATACTACCTAGAGCAATCTATACTTTTAATGCCATTCTGATCAAAATTCCACTGTCATTCTTCAAAGAGCTGGAGCAAATAATCCTAAAATTTGTATGGAATCAGAAGAGACCCCGAATCGCTAAAGAAATGTTGAAAAACAAAAATAAAGCTGGTGGCATCACGTTACCTGATTTCAAGCTTTATTACAAAGCTGTGATCACCAAGACAGCATGGTACTGGCATAAAAACAGACACATAGACCAGTGGAACAGAGTAGAGAGCCCAGATATGGACCCTCAACTCTATGGTCAATTAATCTTTGACAAAACAGGAAAAAATATACAGTGGAAAAAAGACAGTCTCTTCAATAAATGGTGCTGGGAAAACTGGACAGCTATATGTAGAAGAATGAAACTCGACCATTCTCTTACACCGTACACAAAGATCAACTCAAAATGGATAAAAGACCTCAACGTGAGACAGGAATCCATCAGAATCTTAGAGGAGAACATAGGCAGTAATCTCTTTGATATCAGCCACAGCAACTTCTTTCAAGATACGTCTCCAAAGGCAAAGGAAACAAAAGCGAAAATAAACGTTTGGGACTTCATCAAAATCAAAAGCTTCTGCACAGCAAAGGAAACAGTCAAAAAAACAAAGAGGCAACCCATGGAATGGGAGAAGATATTTGCAAATGACAGTACAGACAAAAGGTTGATATCCAGGATCTATAATGAACTCCTCAAACTCAACACACACGAAACAAACACATCAAAAAATGGGCAGAAGATATGAACAGACACTTCTCCAATCAAGACATACAAATGGCTATCAGACACATGAAAAAA
Source organism: Neogale vison (assembly GCF_020171115.1). Taxonomy (NCBI): domain Eukaryota; kingdom Metazoa; phylum Chordata; class Mammalia; order Carnivora; family Mustelidae; genus Neogale; species Neogale vison. The sequence goes on along the minus strand of NC_058101.1, from coordinate 80,522,772 downwards.
TGCTCATCATCATTAGCCCTCAGGGAGATTCAAATTAAAACCACATTGAGATATCACCTTACACCAGCTAGAATGGCCAAAATTAACAAAACAGGAAACAACATGTGTTGGAGAGGATGTGGAGAAAGGGGAACCCTCTTACACTCTTGGTGGGAATGCAAGTTGGTGCAGCCTCTTTGGAGAACAGTGTGGAGATTCCTCAAGAAATTAAAAATAGAGCTTCCCTATGACCCTGCAATTGCACTCCTGGGTATTTACCCCAAAGACACAGATGTTGTGAAAAGAAGGGCCATCTGTACCCCAATGTTTATAGAAGCAATGGCCACGGTCGCCAAACTATGGAAAGAACCAAGATGCCCTTCAACGGATGAATGGATAAGGAAGATGTGGTCCATATACACTATGGAGTATTATGCCTCCATCAGAAAGGATGAATACCCAACTTTTGTAGCAACATGGACGGGACTGGAAGAGATTATGCTGAGTGAAATAAGTCAAGCAGAGAGAGTCAATTATCATATGGTTTCACTTATTTGTGGAGCGTAACAAATAGCATGGAGGACAAGGGGCGTTAGAGAGGAGTAGGGAATTTGGGTAAATTGGAAGGGGAGGTGTACCATGAGAGACTATGGACTCTGAAAAACAGTCTGAGGGGTTTGAAGTGGCGGGGGGGTGGGAGGTTGGGGTACCAGGTGGTGGGTATTATAGAGGGTACGGCTTGCATGGAGCACTGGGTGTGGTGAAAAAATAATAATGTTTTTCTGAAAATAAATAAATTGAAAAAAAAATTAAAAAAACAAAAAAAGAAATAATTTTCTTCCAGAAAGATGACAACGGTATGTTATTTGATTAGCTGAAAGAACAATATATGAAAACTGTTCTATAAAAGTTTATATGTGTCTTATACCATTAGACTTTAACGAATGAGGGTATGGTCTTTGTAATGATTTTGGATGTGTTTGGATTTGACCAAGTATTTGAACAAGTGTGAATTTGAATGCTTATTAGAGATTCTATTTTTAATTTGTATCCTACCCTGTTTATATATCAAATCACTCCCCTTAAGATTGTTTCATAATATTGTGTGTGTGTGTGTGTGTGTGTGTTTATGTGTGCACATGTGCTTGAATTTAGTATAAAAAGAAGAGACTACTGCTTACACAGATTCATGTACATCTAATGTCATTGCAGATTCAGAGTCTGGAAGGAAAATTTAATTAAGAAGGTATTTGAAGAAAAGCACTTAGTGCTGGGAAGAAATGAGATATCATGGATATACATTTTATAAATAAAGAAAATAGTAATCAATGTTAGCATATAGAAATTGAACATGATGCTTTATTACATATACTTTTCTCAAAAAAATTAGCATGAGAAATTTGGGTAGAGAAATAAATTCAGGTAGAAAAATAAAGACTCACTGATTAATATATGCTGTGTGTAATGAAGCTGTTATACACAAAATGAATTCATATGTAATTAAAATGGAGATAAAACAATCTTGATGACTAGATTTGAAAGTATAGTAGAATGAGCTGCTTTTTGAAACAAATAATGTTAGCATAAATTTTTTTATTTCAAATCCTTTCAGGATTTTCTCTCTTAAATGGAGTAGAGGAAAAGGAGAACATAGAAAATTCATATTAACTGATGTCTTTATGGTATTCAAATAAATTGTAAGAAATACAATGAACTAAAAGGTGAAGCATATTTAATTATCAGAGTTAAAGGAAAAGGATTGTTATAAAGAAAGAGAAAGTAAATTATGAGATAAGAAAGATACTGGGAAAGAAGGGAAATTTATGTACAAAGTAAAATAAGTCACATATAGTTAATAAATTTTAGAGAAAAATGATTAGTGACTCATGTGTTATACATTTTGGGTACCTGAAAATGCATATGCTAACCGGTGAGATTGCTTTGTAATTATTTGGAAACAGAGGTCCTTTCTAGTTATTTAAGTATTTTCTACTAACTCTGTATACAGTTCTAGAAGTTGTTCTTAACATTTTCATCACTGTGTTCACATAGCTCATCTTTCTGTACTCATCCATTCATTCATCAAATATTATTGATTGCTTATTACATGTCTGATACTTTATTAGGCTTTATGAACTGCTATGTAAACAAGACAGATATGGCCTCTGTCCTCAAGTATACCATATTATATGCAACTATGCAGTAAATATTCTAAGACTAAGAAAGGAAACAAAATCTACTAATGATATAAAATGCTGAGATAGAGAAAAATGAAGATGGGCAGACTTTTCTAGTTGAGGAAATCAAAGAACCTTCATGCTATATAAAGAGTATTAAGGATAGGAATAAGATAACCATGAACAACAATAATAACAAAAGATCATTATAGATTTATTAGCAAAACTGAAAGTCCCTTAGCCATGTTTGTTCATCCCTACTTACATAGCTTCTAGGATGACCAAACTTGAGGAAGTACTATTCTTGAAATTCTGATTTTCCTGGCATAGATTAATTCTATTTCCTGGAGTATATTGGTCAAAACTATGGCAGATTTTGAAGTTGTCATGAAAATGTTATTTTCATGAAAATTTTCTACAGAGTTTATTTGTCCTTTCAGAAGGCTTCAGTTGAAGGGATTATTTTCTAACAAATCCTCAAACACTAGGGCACTTATCACAGGTTTCTGAGTTTACACTTATAAATTTGCTGCCATTGCTTAGAGGAAAATGGCTTGAATAAATAACTGACCATCAGACATCAACTAAAGTTTGGTTGCTCGATCACTCTATTTTAGTTTTACTTAGTTATTAGTTTTATAACCATTTGCTTTTTGATGGGATAAGTTTAATTCTTTGAATCCAAAAATAGAGCCATAGTGCCAATTAGAAACACATCTGGTCTTCTGTATTTTGACTGTTGCCTGCTAATTCCACAGATAATCTGGAGCTGTCTAAAATCTGACTCCCAGTAAAAATAATTAGGATACCTTGTATCCAAAGGGGGGAAAAATAATGACTCTCTGTGCTATGTGGTGTCTCTCTTTTGATGAAGACTAAAGTATAGGAAAAGAGTTTTCAGTATCTCTCAGTAGAATCACAGTTGACTAAAGACATCAAAGATTTTATCAGAAAAAATCGCAAGAAGCTGTAACAGTCTAACTTGATGTGGACAATAAGTGACAAAGTAATAACTGAGTAGTGATCTCCTCCATCACATAACACAGGGCCTGAATATTATTTTCATATTTTTCATGAGTGTCAAATTCCTTTTCACCTGCTTGAAATTGAGGAAAATGTAGTTTTCAAGAATGTTAGATTTAGTCATTCTGAGTCTTTTTTTAAATCTCCACTTTTAATAACAATTGTTTAACTCATTATGCACTTATACCTAGCTGTTTCTTCTTTGTTTTTAAGATTTTATTTATTTATTTGACAGACAGAGGGAGAGAGCACAAGTACGGGGAGCTGTGGAGGCAGAGGAAGAAGAGGGCTCCCAGAGCCCAGTGCAGGACTCAATCCCAGGACCCTGGGATCATGACCCGAACTGAAGGCAGAGGCTTAATCAATTAAGCTACCCAAGTGTGCCTATAAACTACCAGTTTCTTAGCTTTAAAATTGTCTTGTTTTCTGTATAATTCTCCATTTGAATTTTGATTCTGAACTTTAAAAAGCAAACAAGTTATTGAGATTGACAAAGGTGCAATTTAAGACATTATTAATATATTATGTACTGAATTCTGATGTTTCTACTATATCTTATCAATTTTCACAAGTCTACTGTTACTATGTTGTTTCTATTCATATGATGGAAATCAAATGGGTTCAAATCTTTATTTTCTTTCTGAAGTACATTTTTTTTTTTTAATGCTTAAAGGCTGGTACTAGTATAAACTTTAACATCTTAAGCATCTCTGTTCCAAAGTGTAATTTCTTATGTTATATACTTTTTGGGATAGCAAAATTTTCCAAATGAGTGTGTGTGCACGTGTGTGTATGTGTTTGTACTGTGTATGTGTTGGGAGTGTACAGAGAGAGAGAGAAGGAGAGAGAGAGACTGAGAGAGAATCCTGCTCACATTTTTTTCCTGTTTTGTAAAATTCTCTGCAGTAGGTTAAATGTCCGTAAGTTTTTCACCTAGAGAACTTGCTGGTTTTGGGGATTAATTGGACGATAGAGTTGTCTAAGTGCCCCAAAGAGATGGGGCTTTCAGATAGCACATCATTTAAGTCAGACTACAATATTTATCTTTCCTTCTAGGTCCTGTGAAGAGGCTATATAGTTCTAGCTGAAAATGTTTGGGAAGTTGCTTGTTACAGTTTCTTGTACTTGACAATAGAGACTTCAAATACCTCAACTAAGTGCTTCCTACTGAGCTCAGGATCATTACATATACCACTGCTTTGACTTGAAAACCACCGTTATTTGAAGGTTATATTATCCAAAGTCCTACACAATTATATCATTATTAGTCTAATTCTGGTTAGTACAAGATGCCCTATTCAAAAAAGTCATTCAGATAACCCATGTTTCTTCTATTATGAGCTCTGCCATCTTCTATGACATGATTCTCTTCTATATTCAACCTAAAATCATGAAAAATGGAGTCCATGAGTCTCTGGTATTAGCTAAGCCAGGAAGTGATATAGATCATTCTGCTGACATTTTATTTGCACAATTCGGTCATATGATGTCACCAAACTGCAAGAACGATTGGGAAATGCACTTTAGCTGTGTGTCCAAATACAGAAAAAACAGAGTATGGTAAATATACAGTAATCCCTGGCTCAGAACTGACTCAAAATCTCATCAACTTTACCATCTTTAAGCCCTAACAAATTCTGCATATAATTAGATTCAGTCAGAGAGAGATTGATTAATAGGAGACTACAACTCCCACGTGCTGTTTCTGGAAGAGATCAATTGTAACTGCCTTTACAGAAAGATCACACTGAAAAATAATATCCCGTATTTGTATTAAATTCCATTTTTAGTATTTTCTAGCATTTTCATCTTCCATCAACATTCATCATATAAAGTTCATGGTGTTCATTTGGTTCTTCCATTTTCCTTAAAGACTTCTCTTCTCGGTTTCACTTCTCTGTCCTGTGTATCATAGTCTAGCCCTTCTTTAGTCCTTCACTTATACTCAAGTGTTCCTTTTTAGCAGGAAATGGACAAAATTTTGCATCTTTTAGTCACATTGACATCTGATGCAAAGTCGCTTTGTTTTTCTAAGAGCAGTTTCTCTCTCTTGCATTTTATTTTACTTCTCCTGCTAATAACTAATTTTTACCTTTGAATATCCATCTCATTCATTGTTTTTAGGATATGAGTTTTGTTACTTAAAAACCTGACTACCCTCATATCATCATGAAGAATGCATACACACACTACGGACACATATAATTAACCCACACATGTAAACTTGAAGGACATAAAAATTCTGGGGTTTATTATTAAGTATATTGTCTATGAAGTTGTTACACCTTCAAAACACAAACTCAACATTTAGATTTTTCTCAGCCTTGAAAATTTTGGTATATTTTGCTTTATTTTGATCATTTTTGGCATATAAAATCTTAGAGAAAATATTATTCAAGAACTCATTAGTAATTTCTTTAGGGAAAAGATATAGTCAGGTTTTATTCTTCTTATGTGATATAAACTAAATAACTTCTTTTTAAAATTGTTTTATTTATTATTTAAATTTTTATTTTTTATTATGTTCAATTAGCCAACATATAGTACATCATTAGTTTATGATGTAATGTTCAATGATTCATTAGTTGCATATAATACCCAGTGCTCATCAGCACATGTGCCCTCCTTAGTACTCATTACCCAGTTAAACCTAATAACTTCTAAGAAATATTTCCAAATGACTCTTTTTCTAAGATACATGTCACTGCCAAAGAGTCATTGCCAAATATTCCATAAAGATATTTGGATCAGTGTTGCCAAATATATTTATTTATAGATATTTCAAAGAAAGAAATGACTTCTCCCAAAAGAAAGAAATGACTTTTCTCAAAAAGTCTTTGATGTCCACAGCATTCACTTACACAGTAATTAATCCTGGAGAAGTGAAAAACTCGACTGATATTTAGGCATCACATCAAGTTCTCCTTAGAGATATATGAACCACATCATTTAGTCTCCAGCTTTTGAAAGAAACCATCTTTTCAAAAACAACAAACACAGGAGGTGTGAACCTCCTGACACCATCCATCAACTGCTTGAGGTATTCTAATAAATAATGTGGGTGTTGTCCCACTTAGGATATGAAATTGTTACTTTCCAAATAGTCGCTCTTGGAAATGTGGTGTGCTTCAGTTTCCAGAAGTTAAAACACTGAAGAAAAAGAGTTGTTCTCTTCTCTTCCTGAAAAATTGTTCCACCTGACATAGTACCTAGAAAATCCTCACTTTCTTCTTAATGGTCAACTGATAATAGGATATTGAAATGACATGGGCATGCACCATGTAATAAACATAACCCTCCACTTTTAATCTGAACTATATCCTTACAAAATATAACATTGGAGACATTTCAGTAACAAATAACTCTTAGAACTCCAGAAGGCCCTTTCAGGGAGAATCCAAGATGTGCTCCTAGCTGGAGGCCCCTTGTATGAGGAAAGAAAAGGAAATGGGGCAGTGAGGGGAAGACAGACTACTCTCAAGCAAGGGCCCTGACTGTTTCAGCAGTGTGTCACTGACGTGTATGAAGACAGGGAAATCATGCACGTGAAGTTTATTGATACTGAGAATTGGAAAACTAAAGAGTATTACTGATAAATTAGGTTACTGGGAATTTAACAATTTTGTTAATAGTTAACTATTTTATAGTTCAGAGAATTTAACTGTTTTGTCTGACATCTTACTCATAATCTAAAATTAATAACTATTTTATAGTTCAGAGAATTTAACTATCTTGTCCAACATCTTACTCATAATCAGTTGTAGAGAAGGAATTCTGGTCTCCTCAGTGTGCCTGGGTGGATCAGTAGGTTAAATATTCAACTCTCAGTTTCAGCTAAGGTCATGATCTCAAGATCCTGAGATAGAACCCTACTTCAGGCTCTGCGCTGAGTGCGGAACCTCCTTGAGATTCTTTCCTTGTCCCTCTACCAAGGAGAGCTCGCTGGCTCTCTCTCCTTCTCTCTCTCTCAAATAAATAAATAAATAAATAAATAAACATCTAAAAAATAATCAGGTCTCTTTCAGGTCTCCTTATGTATATTTCATTATTCTTTCCCTGTTACCATATTATGGGTGTTATAAAGTTTGTGTATGAGATAACATATTTCAATAAATAACACTTAGAATTGATTTCAATTCTAAGACTTTTATAATAGTTTTTTTTTTTTTTTAGATTATTTATTTATTTATTTATTTGTCAGAGAGAGAGAGGGGGAGAGAGCGAGCACAGGCAGACAGAGAGGCAGGCAGAGGCAGAAGCAGGCTCCCCGCCGAGCAAGGAGCCCGACGCGGGACTCGATCCCAGGACGCTGGGATCATGACCTGAGCCGAAGGCAGCTGCTTAACCAACTGAGCCACCCAGGCGTCCCAGTTTTTGATGAACTTATAATTTAATACTGTCAGTGACAAATGATTGCCTGTAGTACAAAACAGCATAAAACTAAGTAAATTTCACTTTTTATAATTCTACGTGGACTATACAGTATGATTATTATACTTATTAAATATCTAGTAAAATTACATGTTTTTCCATTAAGAAGGCACATCAAGAACATTTTCATAAGAAATCCTGTATATTGACTTGAATGATAAACATCATACTGTCAACAGAACAGAGTTATAAAAGAGTGTGACACCCTGTAAATAATTCCTGTCACACAACTCTGAATTTTGAAACTTTTTTCTTTTTTTAAAGATTTCATTTACTTATTTGACACAGAGAGATCCCAAGTAGGCAGAGAGGCAGGCATAGAGAGGGGGAAGCAGGCTCCCTGTAGAGCAGAGAGTCCAATGTGGGGCTCAATCCCAGGACCCCAGGATCATGACCTGAGCTGAAGGCAGAGGCTTAAACCCACTGAGCCACCCAGGTGCCCCGTGAAACATTTTAACTGATGACATTTATTCACCATGATGGGATATTATCAGGATGTAATCTGGCACAATTACTAGCAGGGGATAATCCAAGAATAAAAACTTTAGCATTTTACTTAATGTGAAAATAGAATGTTATGAGTTGTATTGATTATTTTAATCCTATGTCACACTAGAAATATTGTTAAAGGTTATGATTCCTCTTTGATTTCCATTTATCTTGCAGCAGAAGAAAACTGCAGTTGATCAATTAGTAACTGAATAGAGTTAGAAATACATTGTACTATCAAATTTAATAAATGGATAATGATTTAAAAAACATTGATATCATTTCCATAGCAATGATTCAGTTACATACCAAGTTAGATTGTGAATAAACAGAGCATTAACTTATATTTTGCAATTTGGAAAAAACAAATCCCTAAACTTCTAAAAATTTTTCAAGCTACACTATGAAAAGATATATTGAACATTAAACATAATAGGCAATGACTACATTTAGGTAGCTGAACATTATTATATACTCAAAAGGCAACAACAACATAACAAACAAAACAACAGTAATAAAATCCACATTTGAAATTCTTACAAAGCATCTTTTGAGAAGATGAAGGGAACTCCATATTGTTTTGGATGAAATTGTGTTTCCCCAAATTTCATAGATTACAGCTCTAACCTCCAATGTGATTATATTTGGTGATGGGGCTTTTATGGAGATAATTAAGGTTAAATGAGGTGGTAAGATTGAGACCTTAATCTGATAGGACTAACGTCCTTATAAAAAAAAAAAAAAGGATGAGACAGCACAGTTCACTGGCTCTCTGTGAATGCACAGAGAAAAGATCATGTGAGGACATAGCAGGATATGACCATATGCAAGCCAGGAAGAGAGATCTCACCAGAACTTTTTCAGCATCTTGATCATAAACTTCTAGCTTCCAGAACTGTAAGCAAATAAATTTCTGTTGTTTTAACTAGTCTCTGGTAATTTGTTATGGCTGCACAAGCAGACTAATACAAATATGTATGACAAAAAACTATGTTTTCAATGCTCATGTTACTTATGTAATTAAAAAAATCATTGAACACAAATTATATTAATCAGTCAAACTTTGGTATACTGCAAAATATCACATTGCATCACTCAACTGTACCACACAGATATACTATAATCTCATATACAAATATTAAAAAGCACTATAGAAATTGATAAAGAAATGACCATACATGCAGGTAGGAAATAGAAAATTTATATTTATTATCTTAATACTTAGGTTAAAATGAACTCATAAAGGCATGTGGCTATGTAAATTATATCCACATAAGTTATATGTTATATGTTACCTAACTATGTAGATGTTGGATCCAATGAGAAGAGACAACAACTTTTTGATAACTAAAGAACAGTTATAGTTCAAAGACCACCCATGACAAATATGATTATAGGACAATTTTATTAATTTTTTTGTTTTTATGTCCACATAGATTATAAATATTGCTCACATACCATGTTTCAAGCTTTATCAAGTGTGGAAAGAAATAAAAGACTTGCAAAGAAATTCTTCTTCTTGTTATTTGTTATCAAAGTATACTTTGTAGTTTTACAAGAGATAGGCAATTGTAAAGCAAAAAAATCTCACTGAGGTAAAAAAATACTATTATACATTACTAATAATATTACAGAAAGGATCATAAAGCCATTTAATTATTTCAAATCATATTTGAAATTAGAAAAATTAGAATAGAATTTGGAAATTAAAATGGAATTTGGGAATTTAGGGCCAGAAGTGTTCAGATCGAATGATCTATCATCTGTCTATTCATTTCTTTCTCTCTCATCTTTCAAATTGTGTCCCATCAGACACAATTGTGTCTTCAAATTGTGTCCCATCAGAAAAGTCTTGAGCATAATACTGAGCTTAAAATTAGGCATAATATTTTTCATTAAACTCATGTCATTTTTTAAAAAGATTTTGTTTATTTGTCAACAAGAAAGAAAGAGAGAGCATGCCCACAAGCAGTGGGAACAGCAGGCAGAGGGAGAAGCAGACTTCCAGCTGATCAGAGAACCCGATATTGAACTCAATCCCATGACTGTGAGATCATGACCTCAGCCGAAGGCATATGCTTAATTGACTGAGCCACCCAGGGATCCCTCATGCGGTCATTTTATACCTTTTTTTTTATTTGTTTCTATTGGTTCAATTTCTGTTTACCTACAAACCATTTAATGAGAGTTGGTTTTTCAGGTAATATTATCTTTTTATTTTTAATTTATTCAGAAAGATATTAATCTAATTCCATGTGCCAGGCAAAGTGTAATTTGGGAGATGGAAAACAAAACAGACATGCTTTCATCTCTCATGTAGCTTTCTTTCTAATGAGACAGACTGACATTAATCAAGTGATCACACAGGTAAATATATTTTTTAAAATTGAAAAAAAATTTTAGGAAGAAAAATTACAACTACTGAAGTCTAACCAAAAATCTAGTAAATCTAGCAAAGTGAAATATACAGCCAATTTGTTTTTCCAAAAATGTACAAAATGTTATATTTTGATTTCTTTCCAGTGCTATTTGTCTTGGTGATTAATGGAATTTTATTCTTTACTAGCTTTATTCTTTTTTTTAGACTTTTTTCTTCCTAGTAAAATACTCCTTAAGAATGTTATCAGCCTGAAAATGTTTATATAATTTCCATTTATGCCTAAGTTACCAAGGTGATTTACTGTAGTAAATTAAAACTGTTGGATGATTTCTAATAAATATCTTAAAATAATTGAGTTAGAAGCATATGTATGAAGCCATACAACATTGGCCTTTAATATTAATATAAAAATACATTTAAACTCTACTGAGAACTTTTTATTCCATTTTAATCTCTTTCAAATAAATTTTCATGTGGTTTCATTTTTTGTGTTTTTGTGTTTGTGTCAAGAAAGAAAAATACTTAAGATTAATGCACCAGAAAATATGATTTGCTGTTGACACAACAGTTACTGATAAACCAATTACATGGTAAAGAAAGCATAAATTGTAGTACATAATCATTTTATAAGCAGAAATTGAAGATGATATTTATATTAAAAACTCACATATAAATTCAACTAAATATATTTTCTAGATAAGTGAATCTAACATTTTTTATTAATTAATATAATTTACATAAAATAAAATTTACTGTTATTCTCAGTTTTTAATATTAAGAACAATCTACAGATCTACTTAAAATAGGACAATAAGATCCCTTGCAGTCTTAATGAAAATTTCAGGTCATTTTTAAAAAAGCTTTGATAAATATGCTCACTATTGACTAAATTTTTCCGGTAAATAGGAATCTGAGTTAACTACAACTGCTCATTTCAACCCACATTTCACAGTAGAAATAAGAGAAGACATTTGCCTCCTAGGTACTTACCAATTTCATTAGAAGTGATGGATTTTTTGTAGTATAGAGATTCTTAGGCAATGAAAAATACTGATTGCCTCTTCTTTCTAATACAGCAATAGTTCATGTCTTGGAACTAGTTCCATTGTCAAAGTGAATAATATTTTAATATGTTTAGGTATGGCCTTATTCTTCCTGAAAGAAAAATGGAATGACTCTTGACATTAAGGGAGTTTGTTATCAGTCACTTGAGTGGTATTGACGCCAAATATTTCTGATGATGCGTTTGAGCTTTACATACGATTCTGGAAAAGAAAATTAGAGGCTAAAATGTTTGCACTAAATCTCTCTCTTTGGGTGGTTTGTGTAAGCTGGGAATCCTGCAAAGCAGGAGAGCTTGTTGGAAAATGAGCCTTATCAGAAACAACATTTGAAATTATATTGTTTTTGCAGAGCTGCTTTTTAAACATTTGTGTTAGAGCTCTGGAAATTCTTTTGATGTAATATGCAGCTCTTGGTCCCTAAGCCTTCATAAACTCTAACACGTAGGTAGCATCAAAACCTCCAAATAGACTTTTGCCAAATCAAAAGCCCAGTCCGAAGTACAGCTAAACCCATTAAGAAATTAAAACATTGAAATAATGTTTCCATACTTATGCAGATTATACTATCTGCCTATGCAATCATTTGTTAAAGATTTGAAGAAGCCACTCTGTGTCCTTCATATTGATAGATTTGGGGGATTATTGAAAGACAAGGTCTTTCTTACCGGGTTGGTCACACTATAATAGAGGAGGTGAAAATAAACACAGAGTTAAAGGGTAGGAATTCTTAACATTACATGATCCAATCTTATTTCTTGTTCTTGGAAAAATAAACAATAAGGCAAGAACAGTAGAGGTAAAAGACAGAAGACTATTAAGTTTCATACATAGTCTGATGATAGAAATGAAACCCTATGGATATATTTAGGCAACTTTATAGCAGCAAATGATCTGTCACTGCCTCCATACAAAATACTTTATGCAAAAATTAATTCTGTGAGAACAGCATGGTGGTACCATTGGTTCAAATGATGAAAATTATACTGACTAGTTAATACATGTGCTCATATACTCTTTGCTACTAAGCAAGAGTAAGAAATAAACACCCATCAATAATTACATGATAAAAAAATGAGATGTGTCTGAGTGTACAGAAAACATTATCGGAATGTGATAGAAATATACAAAACATTGCAATCAGTAAAATCAGTAGTTTTAAAATATGCAATGGAAAATGAACTGTTCTGGATATTAATAGAATGAAGAACTTCTAACTCATTCTCACAGTTTACAGTTTTCAAAATATTAAAAAATGCACATGGCAACAAAACAAAGCTGGGAAGTACATGTTTAAATATCCAATGTAACAATGAATTTAAAAAATTCTTATCGTAAAGACTATCGGGTCAGAGCTGTTGACAATATAAAATTAAGAAAAATATAAGGTGGTAAGTAAAATTTTCATTGGAGTAATTATCTTGACATTTTTAACTAATATGAAACAATGGTCTTAGCATTAAGAAAATGAGTCATCTAATCCAGGATTACAGGGTTGGGGTGAAGTTCAACAGAGCCAAAATAGTAGTAATTAATATGATCTCAAGAGTGGCTGCATATATAGGATTTCTTAAATTGTAATCCCTGTTAACAGACTGACAAAGGAATTTGCATGCAAGAGATTTGCTGAGTAGTGTTCTTGGGAATAACACCTGTAAGAGTGAAGAAAGCAGAAATATGCAGAAAGAGAAGTTTGAACTATGATGCAGTTGCAATAGAGACCTCAGTTAGCTTCTGGGGCCTACATTTCCAAATTAAAACAAAAGGGCCTGTGTGTATGTAAACCCCCTTTGGTTGACCATTCAATGCAGGAAGCAACTACATTTAGATGAAGCTATTTTCCAGAGACACCGCTGTGAGCAGTCAGCAGTCAGCATTCCCAGAAGATGGGAGAATGAGTGCCAAGTAGAAGAGAGGGAACTATACAAGATATACTATAATATCCACTATTGCCAAACACTTATGCTACGGATTTATTAGTCTAAGTCCATCCCATGTGGGGTGTGCTTCTCTGGGACTTGTCAAAGAAAAAGAATACACCAAATGCTTGTTAAAAATGGAAAGGAAGACTTTATTCAATACTACTGCAAGAGACTATTGCAATCGGTGAGAGATTCAACTCAACTCCACTAAAAGAAGAGAAGAGGAATTTTAAACAAAGGAGAGAGCTAAAGGAAGAATACTAGAAGACATTAGGGGAAAGTTGGTCACTAAAATTAGACCATCTGTGTTTGCTAATTGTACCATATCAATTTCTACCCACAGAGACTGGAGCCTACCTTTTCTTGAAGATTCATTTCAAAGGGATGCCTCTCAGGTCTTTGAGAAAGACATTCCTGGGTTGTAAAACTGACAGGAGGCTGGGAGATTTGCTCAAAGGGCAGAGAAATAATTTGCAATTTCAGATTTTCTAAAGTAAATATTCTGAGAAAAAGTAGGTCAGGGGCCTATAGTCAGGAAGAAACATGTCTAAAGTTTAGTCAAGCTTGTGGGAGTTAAAAGACTGAACAGGTCAGACTCTGTTTGTAGCTTCCTATGGGGAAAACTCTGAATAGGAAACTGGTGTCCCAGAACCTCATTCCTGTTCATAATGGTACTTGCTGGCCACTTAATATCAAGATTGGACAGAAGAGTACTTAAAGTAAACCACTCGAATCCCAGACATTTTCTTCTCTCCCCATTTTGTGTAACCCTAGACCTGTCTACCACTGATGATGAATGCCAGTTACCTCTGCCAGGGTGGTGAATCTTTTCTTTACCTAGCTGTCTCTTGACAAGAGAAGGTCAAAATGACTGGATGACATTTGTAGTTTAAAATTGATGTTACATCCCCTACTGGAAGAGTGTCCTGCCTGGGAATCTGGATCTCTACGTGCATAGAGCCTAAATTTCTTGGGAAATAAAGCACACATTTCTTAATTTGGTTGTTGAAGCTAATGGTAAAACAAACAATCCTGTGTTCAGTGTTTCATACTTGAACCAATGTATTCTATTTAGAGGGGAAACAGCACCCCTCAATGACTGGTGGTTTGAAGTATATAGCATATTTTGGGAGATGATACCACATTCTTGCAGAGTTGGGTTCAGCAAGACACCACCTTGTCAGGCCTTTAAAGAGGTCCTTTCATCACTCTACTAGCTGGGTAACCCAGTGAGCACTAAATGATAGGCTCAGCAGATCCCATAGCTATGCTGCCACTGCCAGGTTTACTTTGCTATAGGGTGAGTACTTTGGATCAAGGCAATTTTCTATGAGACTCCATATTGGTGGATCATACTCTATACATCCTCAGATAGTGGTTCTGGCTGAAGCCCTAAGATAGGAAAGAAACATCCACTTCAGGAATATATGCAGATATTAAACAATGTTAATCTTTGTCCCTTCCAGCATGGGAAGGCTTCAGTGTACTTATTTTGTCAGCAAGTTAGCATTTTGTCACTTTGAGGATTAAATCTGTGCTGGAGTTCAACAGTGGTCTCTGTTGCTAACAGGTTGGACTTTCAGCAATAGAAGAAGGGTGTATTAGCCTTTGTGATCAAGACCCATGTTGTTGTGCCTATCTCT
Source organism: Neogale vison (assembly GCF_020171115.1). Classification (NCBI taxonomy): domain Eukaryota; kingdom Metazoa; phylum Chordata; class Mammalia; order Carnivora; family Mustelidae; genus Neogale; species Neogale vison. The sequence goes on along the minus strand of NC_058101.1, from coordinate 80,507,667 downwards.
CACCTTCATTCCTGCTATCACTACTCTCTTTTTATACCCATTGCGCCAGCAATGGTGTGGCTAATGACAGAGTCTGTGTGACATTATTTAGCCAAGTCTTTCTATCTATTTAGTTCTTTCATGGGTCCTCCATAGTAGATCTTTCCCTGTGGTCATAATGTGTAATACAAAGATCATCACACATCTGTCTCCTCCTGTAGGTCATACCACGTGTCACTATCTCAAATGTTGATCCCTTAATTATTCTTTATTTTAGGACCCAGACCAAATAGCCAAATCATTTTTCAATGCCTTAAAGGCTGTGTATATTCTCACCTTGAGTCATTTCTTTTTCCACATAAAGGAGATGGCTAGGTACCCTGCCCAAGGCTCTGCCCATCGCAAAATTTCTCCTTCCTATCTTTCAGATATACCCCTGATTGGGCTTTATGCTGTAGTAGTTGCTGTTTTGCTTGCACTGATCTACTGAGATCTACTGAGTCAATCTCCCCAATCTACCCATGAACTGAAATTGACCTTCTTTTTTCTCTGTTAGCTTGTCCCAGGAAACCTTCTTGTAATCATTGGTGTGACCTGAATGCACTGTTGCATAATATGGGGATGTTGCTCATCTATTCAATGCAACTTGCTTGTGTCCTATGAACCTGCTCATGCTGAATCCCTAATATACATATTTTATTATAGGATGATGATGGATCTACCTGACATTGGTTTTGTGGGTCTGAAAGAATTCAGCTGTGCTCAGTTTTGGCTATATAATCACTTAATTTTCCATGGTCACATGTTCAGTTTCCACCTGGGCTCAGAGATAACGCAGGAGCTAAGGTACATGGGTGGCTCAGATGGTTAAGCATCTGCCTTCAGCTCAGGTCATGGGATTGAGTCCTGCGTCAGACTTCCTGTTGGGTGGGATATCTATTTCTCCCTCTCCCTCTACCCCCCACCAATTATTGTTGCTTTCTCCCTCATTCTCAAATAAATAAATAAAATCCTTGGGGGCAGGCTGGGACAGGAACTACCTTTTTGAACGATGCATAGTATCTCCTGTAGATGGCTTGATCTTCTTTCATAACCTAGGGTGTCTATGTTGTGTTTCTTCTATTTAGGATTGCATCAGCTCAACTCTGTACTGATATTCCCAAATATTGGTGTCATGAACTCCCTTCAGAACCTTAAGAAACCTAGCCAATGTAGTGCATGTCAGGGGATGAAAGGTGCTATATGTAATCATTCAATTCATCAGAATCTATCTGATATTTTAGGGGGCAAACTAATGAAATAAATAGGAATGCGAGAGGACTTCCATTTCTGCACAAATTCTGCACAAAGGCTAATCATTGTCATTACCCTCAGGTTGTGATAGTGTTTATGACCAATTAACTCACTCAGGGAGTTTGTACATACTTAGGGGATTTTTAAGGAGATGTTTGTGTAAGAACTATAAGGTAAGAACTGTAAGAGGAACTGAGAGTAAGTAAGCAATTGTCTGATAATAACATGCTGTGCTTTTTTATGTGAAGTTGTGAAATATATAATTTGCTTTAGAGAAGAAAAATTATATTTCAAATGGAAGTCCCATCATTTTTGTCTCATTGTGAATGCCAAATATATTATAAATATTCAAAACTATAGAAAAATATTGAATTTCTAATAGGAAAAAAATTAAATACTATTTTAAAAATACTTCTGTTAAAAATATAAACATTATAGAGCATAGCAAAACAATTACTTAGTAAAGTCACAAAGGCAGGAAAAATAATTGATTAGAAAGGAAAACTTTCTTCAAAAACACAATATACCAGTTACTCTATATGGCCTTTATTTTTGGTTTCACATTTTTTACCTTTATCTTTCCAACCTTGTTTGCTCTTTGTCTTTGTCCAACCAATTATAAATGGCAAAAGACTTGCTTATCCCTCAAGAGTTCAAGTTATACATGGTTTATCTTAAATGAAAATGATAGATGATTCTTCAATTTAAGAGGATCTGAAACACCTTGGCTGTTGAAACCATATCTCTCACACTGAAAACTATTCCATGAATACAAATGGGAAAAGAACAAATTCATACTTGAAGATTGAAGATCAATAAATCTTGGAGATCTAATATAATCTTGAAGATCCAACACACATTAATTTTGCAGATAATTTTTTACTGAATTTGTGGAATTGTGTCTGATTCCTAGGTTTAGGAATCTTTTTTAGGTTTTATTTTAGTATTTAAAATTGATAGGTTAGTTAAATGTATGTCTTGCATTAGTGAAGAAGGACAAATCTATTTTTGAAATTTGTATGTGATAAATTGTAATGTCATCCACACTCACCAACTATAATGACCAAATGTTCCTTCACTACTTAATATTAAACTATCTTAATAGCATTTTTTTGACTATGATAATTTCTTTGTACATATTGCATTTACTTTACTAACTTTGCAAAGCATTTATATATCCCCAAATGACATGCAATGCTTTATTTCACAGGAGCAAAAAATAATTCTCCAATAGTTTACTTTCCTATACTTTATTAGGTGAATAGATTGAAATGATATAATTTTAGTATTTTTTTAAACTACATTTAAAGACATTGATCTCTAGCAATTTTCTTCTAAAAAATAGGGAGATTTGATAGTTGGTTATGAGTTGCTTACATATTGTCTTTACTAGCATATAAAATCAAGGTTAGCATTCTTTAATCCACTTAAAATCAATATAAGTAAATTTCACATAATTCTGTTCTGAATATTGAAATAACTGACAAAAGTGATCACAACTTATGTTATTTCTAGATATTAGGAAAACTAGCAATACAGCCATTTAAAAATATAGAATATTATGAATATGCAAATAATCTGGAATGCATAATTGTAAACATAATGCATACAACATTTAAAAAAAAAACTGAAAACACAGAATGGCTTACGTTATTCCCATTCTTGAGTTTATTGAGCAATTGTTTCTAAAATTGAATAATTTTCTGTATTTCCTTATTTTTTATTTTTATTTTTGATTACAGAGAAATTAAAAGGAGAACTAAAAGGTCTAATAAAACCATAGAAAAATAATTTTACAGTCAAAATACTTCCCATTCCCCTCCAAGAAAGTATGTAATCTACAGTCCATATATTTAGGATGTAGAGATTTAACTAATTTAATTGGGGGGATGGGATTCTTACAATGTTGATCTTCTTGCTATTTTCTACCGTTATTATCATCACTTATAAGTCATAGAAGTGTTTTTCAGTGCAAAAAGAAGAGAGAAGAGATTTTCTCTATTAGTAGAATTGTCTCAATGTATTTGATGCTTTAGGAGGAAAATGTTTGATGTTCCAAAAGTTGAAGATATATTTTTTGACATAACAGAATGTTTAGTCTCAATAAATAAATAGGTAGATGGATAAATCAGTTGATTGATAGATAGAGGGCACGAGGAAGCCAGGAGAAGGAATTTGAATATTGATGTTCTGTTTCTCTACCCTATTTGATTCCTTCCATACAAGGTTTGACCCCAAGATTGAATGTCTATCCCCATAGTCTAATTTGAAAATATGGTGTTCTTGTTTTCGTTTGCCTGTGTAGCTTTATTCTAAATAATATTCACTGTTTAAACAACCAAATAAAATTCATACACAATGAAATTAATATGAAATTCTTTTTCTCCATTCATACTAGTCATTAGCTTAGAAAACTTTTTCTTCACTTCTATTATTGTTTCCTCAGTTCATTGAAATAAGGTGAGGAATTAAATACATAAGGGTAAATTAATTGTAGCTGATGTAGTGAGAACAATCACTGTATAAGTACAACAGTAAAAGACTTGCGATAGCTATTGCTCCCTGTGAGGTCTCACTTCCAAGTATTTAGGCTCCAGTGTTATTTGATTTTCTATACAAATTCTAAATATTTTGAGTTTTTATAAATTTACTTTATGACAGACTAGTTTTTTTTTCAATGAGTTCCAGTTAATGTAACTAAATGTTATATAATGAAGGAAAAAGTCTGTGTACTTCAAGCTTAATTTAGAGAAAAATAATGTTTGGCTTGAAAACATGTCTCTGTGAGCAAGGAATTTAACTTCTAGGATTTTTCTTTTCTTAAGGTAACAGAGATCCAATAAAATATGTCAAACACAAGAATATTAGTCATAAAACTATGTGTAATGGCACATATTGAAAACATTATAAATTCTAAAATTTGGGTTAAATAAGTTATGATAAATTCTTTCAATGAAGTCATCAGTGTTTAGAAGTGTATATTTTCACACAAGTAGCTACAAAATATTGTTATGCAAAAAAGTTTTAAATTAAAATCCATGTTATCAGATTTATTTTCAAAAGAGAATACCCTTAAAAAAAAGAGAATACCCTTTCCTTTGAGTATGACTTTATTAAATTGTATGTATTATTGTACTTGAAAATGTTAACATATATTTTTAAGATGGTACTTCAAATTTTTCTCATTAATATTGAATAAATTTTTTTATAACTTTTGAACACTTACAAAAAATACTGTGGCATTCACAATGAGACAAAATGATGGTGCTTCCATTGACATATAATTTATTTTTCTTCTTTAAAGCAAATCATATATTTCATTTCACTTATAGAATTATGGTATGTTGGGCGCCTGGGTGGCTCAGTGGGTTAAAGCCTCTGCCTTCGGCTCAGGTCATGATCCCAGGGTCATGGGATCGAGCCCAGTGTCGGGCCCTCTGCTCAGCAGGGAGCCTGCTTCCTCCTGTCTCTGACTGCCTCCCTGCCTACTTGTAATCTCTGTCTGTCAAATAAATAAATAAAATTAAAAAAAAAAAAGAAATATGGTATGTTATTTATCAGCTTTACCTGAATACTCAAGTTTGAGAAAAATTTCTGTGTATCTAATGCTACAGAAATGATAGACAGAATATGTACATATTTGATATACATATTTTATAAACTATGTTATTAAATTCTGAGAGATAATCAACTTAGTAGTAGTTTTCTAGTAGTTTTTAGCATTTTGTAGTAGTTATAGAAAACTAATGAACAACACAAATTTTTTATCTTATTGTTATGTAAGTTATAAGTCCAATATATGTATTACTGAGCTAAAATTGAAGTAAGAACAGGCTTAATCTTTTTATTTATTTATTTATTTATTTTTGATTTTTAATTTTTTATAAACATATATTTTTATTTTTATCTCCAGGGTACAGGTATGTGAATCGCCAGGTTTGCACACTTCACAGCACTCACCAAAGCACATACCCTCCCCAATGTCCATAACCCCACCCCCTTCTCCTAACCCTCCTCCCCCCAGCAACCCTCAGTTTGTTTTGTGAGATTAAGAGTCACTTATGGTTTGTTTATTTTTTTTTTTGAGAGAAAGAAAGAGCATGTGTGCTCAGGCATGCACCTGCACAAGCAGGGAGAGGGGCAGAGAGAGAGGAGGAGAAAGAATCTTAAACTGTCTCTATGCTCAGTGCAGAGCCTGACATGGGGGACTCCATCTCACAACCTTGAGATCATGACCTGAGCTGAAATCAAGAGCGGGATGCTTAACCAACTGAGCCATCCAGATGCCCCAGGCTGTGATCTTTTACTGATGCCATATAGGATCCATTGCCTTGCCTTTTCCATTTTATAGAAGCCACTCACATTCCTTTACTTATAGTTTCCTCTATCCATTTTCAAAGCCAGCAACAAGGCATTTCTGACACTTTTTCTGTAGTCACTTTTCCCTCTGACTACAGCAAGGAAATGTTCTTTGCATGACTTCTTCATGTCATAATCATTAGGAAAGAGATTAAGGTAATCACTTTTCCAGTTCCTTTTGTTTTATAATGTCAGAGAGATACATGACAACAAACTGCATCGACAGTAAGAGCAAATACTCCAGAAGAATATTACATCCAGAATACAAAATATGCTGTCTATGGTACTAGTGAATTATTCTGTAATTTTGCATACCTATCTTAACTTCTCAACACTTGTATTCTCTACAGAGAAAAATGTAGTAAAAATCCATTACTGAAGTGTACAATTTTTAAAGAACATAAACTTTGATGTTTGTTCTAATGTTGAAATGTAGTATTAAGATTTATTTTGCACTGTACATTTACCTATGCATTTATGAACATTAGATTTTAAAAGGTGACAGAATTTTACTTTACATTTAGTTATTTTACAGTTCTTGTTTTGTTTTAATAACTGCATATGTAACTTTAGAAATTACGAAGAATTAGTCTACACAATTTTCTCCTTAATTATTTTTAAGGAAAGAGTTATACCATCAAAAGATCTGAAAGTAGTAAAAAGTAAAAGAATGCAATGGCCTGGACTTTCTAAAATATTAGGTTTATAAAATTTAAATAAAAAGGAAAGAAAATGCTTTAATGAAAACTGGGATACAGGTGATATGTAGTAAAGTTCTCCTGTACAGGATGACTCTTACTGATGATTAAAGTAGTTATAAACATCTACTATATCAAGGTCATTCTCTATATTCTAATTATTAAGTTTAAGGTAAAGAGATGGGTTTTTGAATTCATGACATTATTAATTGTTGATTTCATAGTCTTTAAGATTTATGACCTTAAAACTGTATTGCAAATTGCTTTACTTATAAAAAAGTATTTACTGTCAAGTCTTGGTTTCAAATTATCAGCCAAGTGCTTTGCATATGCTCTATTGAAAACTGAACCTAAGCTAAAGACCTACTGAATTAATGGGTACATAGAAATCAGCATGTCTTAAAATGGTACTTGAAAATAACAAGTGCTTCAGAGACCTCTGACTTTCTAGAGCATAATATTTAAGAAATACAAAAAGATGGGGTGCCTGGGTAGCTCAGTGGATCAGTCATCTTCTGTTGGCTCAGGTCATGATCCCAGAATCCTGGGATTGGGCCCCATCTTGGGCTCTCTATTCAGCAGGGTGTCTGCTTCTCCTCCTTCTGCTTGCCACTCCCCCTGCTTGTGCTCTCTCTCTCTCTCCCTGTCAAATAAATACATAAAATCTTTTAGAAAATAATAAATACAAGAAGATGAAGACAAAATAAAACCAATGTGATGACTAAAAACAAAAACATAAATGTAATTTTGATTTTAAAGGGTGGGTAATTATTTTTTTAAAGATTTTATTTATTTATTTGAGAGAGAGAGTAAGAGAGAGCACAAAAGAGGTGACGGTCAGAGGGAGAAGCAGACTCCTCATGGAGCCAGAAGCCTGATGCAGGACTCTATCCAGAAATCCGGAATCATGACCTGAGTCAAAGGCAGTGGCCCAACCAAATAAGACACCCAGGCGCCCAAGGATGGACAATTATTGATGTAGTTAATGAATGTTAAGTTTCAACTTATAAGGTTGGGAAAGGTCTCTGAATACTTTCTGAATATTCAGTATTTCTGAGTATTAATTACCACATTTTTTAAACTTTTTGAATTTAATGGGTAGGTGGCACTGACAGTTGCTTTTAGTTTTGTTTTGTTTTGTTTTGTTTTTCCCTACTAACCTATATTAGGCAAAACTTTGAACACAGGAATCCTAAAGATTGGAAATAACAACTAACAAGGTATTATAATTTAGTATCAGTGTTTGGATAAAACCAAATAAGATAAATTGTTAGCTTAGTACCATAAGGAAAAAGAAAAAGGTGATTATTTTTCACAGCTAAGTTCCTAAGGTGGGTTTGGTATTGATAGATAGAAGATATTACTATATATTCTTAATTAAAACATTAAATATTATTTCAACTTATATTTTATATTAACCATTAGAAATTAATTATGTATGTACATTTCCTAGTTTATTTTTTACAACCATCTGAAATGTTATTAATAGTACTTTCAAAATCAAGTATCAGCATGTTTATGGCTTTATAGCTGATATACTTTGATTTGAATACTACTGCTTATTAATTGTATTTTATAAGCACATTATTTTACCTCTTTGAACCTCAGATATTCATCTAGAAAATTGATGGTGAATGTGAAAAGCCAATTACATCTACAATGTATTGAAAATTTTGCTATTTTTTAAATTAAAATTTAGCACAGATTAAGTAAAATCATTTCTCAATATCCAACTTAAAGTAAGTATATACAAAGGCAAATATTCAAACCATATTGAACAGTTTAACTTTTCAAAGTTGAAGTATGGTTGACATACAATATTATCTTAGTTTCAGGTATACAACATAATGTTTCAAATTTTATATACATTACAGATCAAATTTTACTTCACAGTGCTTCACAGTGCTCAGCACGCTAAGTGTAGTTACCATCTGTCACCATACAAAGTCATTAAATTATTATTGACTATATTTCCTATGCTGTACTTTTTGCCCCTATAACTTATCTATTTTATAACTGAAAGTTTGTAGCTCTTAATTCCTTTACCACTTTTGCCCAGCCCTTAACTTCTCCTCTCCGGCAACCACAGTTCTCTATATTTGAGTCTGTTTCTGTTTTGTTTTCCTTTTGTTGTTGTTGTTGTTGTTTGGTTGGTTGGTTTTATTAAGATTCCACTTGAAAGTGAAATCATATGGTATATGTCTTTCTATGACTCATTTCATTAAGCATAATATCCTTTAGATACATTTATATTCTCTCTAATAACAAGATTTCATTCTTTTTTATAGTTGAGTAATATTCCAGTGTGTGTGTATGGCAGATTCTTTTCTATTTATCTATTTTTTAAATATTTTATTTATTTATTTGAGAGACAGAAAGAGAATATGAGCAGGGGGAAGGACAGAGGGAGAAGGAGAAAAAGACTCCCTGCTGAGCAGGGACCCTGATGCAGGTCTCCATCCCAGGACCCTGGGATCATGACCTGAGCTGAAGACAGAGACTTAACCAACTGAGCCATCCAGGTGCCCTCTATTTATCAACTTATGGACACTCAGGCTGGTTCTCTATCTTGAGTATTGTGAATAATGCTGCAGTAAACATAGAGCTGCTTATATCTTTTTGAATCAGTGTTTTCATTTTCTTTGAGTAAATATCCAAAAATAGAATTATTGGATGGTACGGTATTTCTACATTTAATTTTTTTTTGAGGAACTCCCATACTTTTCATAGTGGTGGCATCAATTTATGTTTCCACCAACAATTCACAAAGGTTCCCTTTTCCCTACATCCTTACCAACACATGTTATTTCTTGTCTTCTTGGTAATAGCTATTCTGATGGGTGTAAAATGCTCTCTCCTTTTTGGTTTTGACTTGTATTTCCCTGATGATTAGTCCAGTTGAGCATCTTTTCATGTGTCTGTTGACAATCTCTCTCTCTTTGGAAAAATGTTCAAGTCCTCTGCCCATTTTTTTAATTAGATTTTGTGTGTGTGTGTGTGTGTGTGTGTGTTGAATTGTATGAGTTATTTATATATTTTGAATTAGAATAGTTTAAATTTAATTTTTTTAAAAAGTATCTTCTCCATTAGTCCCTGATAAGTCTCTCTAAATACAAACATACTTGACTATAACCAAAAAATATTTGTACGTCTTTTTTTTAATTTATTTTTTATTTTCAGCATAACAGTATTCATTATTTTTGCATCACACCCAGTGCTCCATGCAATCCGTGCCCTCTATAATACCCACCACCTGGTACCCCGACCTCCCACCCCCCGCCCCTTCAAAACCCTCAGATTGTTTTTCAGAGTCCATAGTCTCTCATGGTTCACCTCCCCTTCCAATTTCCCCGAACTCCCTTCTCCTCTCTAACTCCCCATGTCCTCCATGCTATTTGTTATGCTCCACAAATAAGTGAAACCATATGATAATTGACTCTCTCTGCTTGACTTATTTCACTCAGCATAATCTCTTCCAGTCCCACCCATGTTGCTACAAAAGTTGGCATCTTTAATAAAAATAAACAGGCTTTCAAACTTCCATGGATAGAGTCAATTTATGTAGTATGTTTTGCCTCACTCTCCCTTTTTTCTTGGCAATCTCACTTGGAGAATATTTCACACAGGACAGACAGACATAAATCTAATATTTCAAAACTTGTTTCTCTTCAAACTTATAAAACATGCCCTCCAATTAATTGAAAATCAACAATGATTTTCAAGTGATGACCATGTTTCCTGTTTCCCTGATAAAATAGAAGCATGGAGAGAAGACTTTCCACAAAATGTTATCTATTAACATATTATCAATATCAGAATCATTGTATTTTGCCATTCATCCAATTACTACTCTTTATTTAACAACTATTTATTGAACATCTTCTAAGCACCAGGCATCATTTCTTTTTGTTTATATTCAATGAAACAAAACAAAACAAAAATCCTATCCAAATAGGATTTTGTATAAGTTAACATTGCTTGCTCCTTTCTGAGACTGATACCTTCATTCATATTCTGTGTTACATCACCTTTTCCTACTCAATACATCTCCCATATTTTTAATTCTCTCATAAAAATACATTTTAAATCAAACTAACCATTCCTGTTACACACTGTCCTACATATTTTTCACTTTTCTTCTAAAACAGTACTCTTTGAAAAAAAGTAGTCTTTATTTACTGTCTTCAATCTCTTTCCTTCCATTCTGTATTGATTCCAGTCCTATCAGGTCTTCATCCATTTCACCTACCACAACCGATCAATCATCACAAATCAGCAAAGATCTTCACACTGATAATCAAATTGCTATGCTTCTATCTTACATGACTTGACTTGTCAGCAGCTTTTGCTAAGTTGGTCATTCCTTCTTTTTTTTTGAAAACAAACCATTTGTCTTCTAGGATATTTTACTCTCTTGGTTTTTTTTTTTGTTTTTTTTTTTTTTTTTCATCTTACCTTATTGGAAGCATTAAAATAGTATTTCTTGTTTGTATTTCCTTATGTGCTCTACCTCTTAAATTTCATGACTTAGCCCTATTTTATTTTTTCTATCTGTTGTCACTTCTGGGTGATCTCACCAAATCTCACTTTCTGAATGACAATCTAGATCTCATGATTCCAGCCCAGAATGTGAAACTAAGCTTCAGATTCTGATATTCAACCACATACTTTACATGGCAACATGGATATCTAATACACACTCCAATTTTAGAATACCCAAAATAGAATTTCTGCTTCCTCCAATTCAACATACTTTTTAAATAATCTTCCCTACTATGGCCATTTTATATATTCTTTCGTTTAGGTTAAAAATGTTGGATTTATTCTTGATTCCTCTCATTGTTCATACCTAATTGTAAATTTTTGGCAACTATATGAATTCTCCTTCAGACATTCCTAAAATTAGAATATTTTCACCACTTCAACCATTACTGTCCTGTCAAAGATACTGTTAATTCCTACCTAGGTTATTGTAGTTTCCAACTAATGGTCCTTACTGTTTCTGCATTAGACATGGTTGAACATATTTTTACTCCAGAACCCAGAGCAACTTCTTTTTAAATGTAGCTTAGATTGCATGACTATTATAATTGCTTGGAATACATTTAATGTGTTTCCATATAATTAGAGTAAAAGCCAAGCCTCCCAGCCATCTCTGTCCACATAGTAGATATAAAAATATTCATCTTTGGATGTGTCAGCCCAGTTAAGCTCCTCATATAATTGAAGTCATGGCTTTTAGCCTGTGGAACAGAAAAATCATTCAGCTTAGTTAAGTCAGTTTACATAATGTTGAGAGATAATGCAGTGGTCATTGTGATTGAACACTGAGTTTTGTTGTACTTTGTAATACAGCAACATATGATAATTATAGAGTGTGGCACTTGGAAGTTAGATGCTGCTGAAGCAAATGCATAATATATGTGGAACCCTGTTTGGACTTAGCAGTGAGTAGAAGGTGGAAGATACATGAGAAGACTGTTAGTGAAAACTTGAATGAGGAAACTGTTACTGAAAGCTAGAAAAACATGCAGCTTGTTTTACATAGTAAAATTTTGGCAATAATTTCTGTGGATAACATAAAAAATAGCAAATATACCTAACTTATGAATTTGACAAAAGATTTTTAAGCAGAATGTTGAATGTGCCAACTGGTGTCTTTTAGCTTTGTATGATAACATTACAAAGAAAGAGAAATTAACCAAAAGAAAAAAGTTTGTTCTTCAGCAAAATACGGAGAAAATACTTGAAGTTCAGAACTTGCTGGGTGTCAAAATACTATTTTGAAATTCCTGTCCATCTTATCAAAAGAACTCAAGTAAGAAATGGCTCCAAGATTAAATCCAGAGCACTTTCAAGGAAATGTGGTTTCAGTATCACAAACATAAAGGTAGACAGAGGTAAGCTACTTTTTATTTTATTTATTTATTTTTTTGAGCTTCAAGTTTTTATTTAAACTCCAGCTAGTTAGTGCATATAATATTAGAATTTAAAATTTTTCACTTACATAGAACAGTCAGTCCTCATCACAATTGCCCTATTTAATAGCCATGACCCATCTAGCCCATCCCTCTGCCTACCTCCCCTCCAGAAACCCTCAGTTTGTTCTCTGTAGTTGAGTCTCTTTTATGGTTTACCTCTCTCTTTTTTTTCCCACCTATGTTCATTTGCTTTGTTTTGTTTTGTTTTTTATATTTCACATATGAGTGAAATCATAAGGTATTTGTTTTTCTCTGTTTGACTTACTTCACTTAGCATACTACTCTCTAGCTCCATCCACATCATTGGAAATGGAAAAATTTCATTCTTTTTGATGGCTGAGTAATATTCAGTGTGTGTGTGTGTATGTGTGTGTGTGTGTGTGTGTGTGTGTGTGTGTAGATTGATCAATACATACATACATACATATATACCACGTCTTCTTTGCACATTCATCAGTTGATGGACATTTGGTTTCTTTCCATAACTTGGCTATTGTTGATAATGCTACTATGAACATTAGGGTGCATGTATCCCTTTGAATCAGTATTTTTATTAAATATTTATTGATTTATTTGAGAAAGAGAGCACAGGCACACAAGCATCAACAGTGGGGGGGCAGCGTAGGGAAAGGTAGAGAGAGAATCTCAAGCAGATTTCTTGATGAATGCAGATCCTGACAGGGGGGCTTGATTTCACCACCTGAGATAATGACCTGAGAAGAAATCAAGAGTTGGATGCTTAACCAACTGAGCCATTCAAGTACCCCTTGAATCAGTATTTTTGTATTATTGGGATAAATGCCTAATACTGTAATTGCTGGATTATAAGGTAGTTCTATTTTTAACTTTTTGAGGAACCTCCATACTGTTTTCCAGAGTAGCTGTACCAGTTTACATTCCAAACAACAGTGCAAGAGGGTTCCCTTTTCCCCACATCCTCACCATCATCTGTTGTTTCCTGTATTGTTCATTTTAGCCATTCTGACCGGTATGAGGCTAACTACAATGTCAGTTATTTTCCCTGGTGATGAGTGATGTTGACTATCTTTTCATGTCTGTTAGCCATCTGGATATATTCTTTGGAAAAATTCCTATTTATGTCTTCTGTTCATTTTCTTAACTGTATTATTTTTTTTGGAGGGGTTAGGTTGAGTTTAGTAAGTTCTTTACAGATTTTGGATACTAACCCTTTATCAGATATGTCATTTGCAAATATACCATTTTTTGAGGTTTAATATAGTACTTATAAAATGTTTATTTATGAGTATCTAGAACTTGTCTAGACCACTAAAGAGCACTTGATACTTATTAGAATTATTATTATTATTATACCTTGTATAGTCTATATCAATGTTCTCCATTAATAAATAAGGATTTTTTCATTGTTATAGTGCAGGAAAATTGTTAAAAATCAACAGAAATTTCTCTTGGATTTCTTAACAAAGATATCCAAGAAAAAAAAAAAAAAAGAAAAGAAAATAGTCTATACTATTTTAAACTAAGATATTCAGAATTTATCAATAATCTTATTTCTTACTGATTTCTAAATTTTTTAACTGGTCCTGAGATAAATACATCAGAAAACCCCATTACTTAGATCATTCTTTAAAAATCTCCCAGTTGTGATGCACGTCTTGACAGTGTTAAGTGAGAAAACTGATAAATTAGAATTCTAAGCATTCTATGGGGAAATTCTTTTTAGTTGGTTAGGCTGTAGTCCTTGAATTACAACTTGGATAGTTTTTAAAAGAAGACTCGGAAAGTTAAGAGATATTGTAATAAAAATCAATAATTGGGGTCACCTGAGTGGCACAGTTGGCTAAGCATCTGACTCTTGGTTTCTGCTCAGGTCATGATTTCAAGGTTGTGAGATCAAGCCCTGTGTCAGGTTCTGTACTCAGCACAGTCTGCTGGATATTCTTTCCTCCTCTCCCTTTGCCCTTTATTCTTTCTGCTTGTGTTCTATCTCAAATAAATAAATAAATAAATATTCCCCTCAAAATCAATAATTTCATTGGGTACATAAGATAAATATATCTAGAATTTGTTGTCAGCTATATCTTACATGTATGTATATGTAAATACACACACGTTATGTACAAATATATGCATATACACACACTTTTTCTTTTAATTTGAGAGATTGTTCCTTGACCTACTTAGTCCAACCCATATTTCGAGGATCAGAAGACACATCTAATTTTAATATCTAAAACTCTTGTATATATTTGAGCTCATGATGTCCTATAATGAAACAACTAAAAGTCCTGGTAAGTTTATGACACCAGTTCTTTCTTTCATTTTATTATTAATCTTCTGAATCCGCAGGCTTTTTTAATCTCATTAACTTGTTTTCTACTCTAAACCCCTTTAGTTTTTCCTCAGGAAGTATATAATAGATTTGTAAAATGGAGTTCATGTAAAAATAAAATGAAAATTCTAGGGTTTTTGAGCAACTCAATAAAGTTGAAACAGTGAACTTCCAGACTAACAGTTTTTAACCCAAAATTTATCTTACTAAAAAAAAAACCCTTAATTTCAGTAAAATTGTTTAATTCATATCATCACAATGCCACACATACAGAAAAACTACACCATTATCCTGAAAGAGAGAATGATGTCTTAACAATTATATCAATAATTACACTTAACTGATTGTGATAAATCTTGAGTAAACATGAGTCTATCTAGGAAGCTTATGGATTTTAAGATGCACTTCATTGGACCAATAATGTTTTTTTCTCCTAAGAATTATATTTGTACGATGGTTGCAGCTGGCTTAGGTGTAGTATAACACATTATAGAGTATAGGCTTAATACTTTAGAGAGAAGAAATATTTAATAATCTTTTTTAAAAGAAGCTACATTAATTATCCCATTTTTTAATCTATTAAAACTCTCTCAGCGGGGCACCTGGGTGACTCAGTGGGTTAAGCCACTGCCTTCGGCTCAGGTCATGATCTCAGGGTCCTGGGATCGAGCCCCACATCGGGCTCCCTGCTCAGCGGGGAGCCTGCTTCCTCCTCTCTCTCTCTGCCTGCCTCTCTGCCTACTTGTGATCTCTCTCTGTCAAATAAATAAATAAAATCTTTAAAAAAAAACCTCTCTCAGCAATCAAATAACAATGCTAATATAATATTTATGGATTACAAACTATACTAGTGCTTTTCATTTATTTTTTATGTAATTTAATATTTATATCTTGATGATATAAGATATTTTTATGGTTACTACCTATTTTAATAATTAGAGACTGAGAAACAGAGTGGTAAATAATTTTCTCTAGATTACACATAGTTAAGAAAGAAATTTAGTCCAAGTATGGCTAAATACAAAACCTGGGCACTTCTTCACAAAGTTGTATGACCTATATTGCCAGAATGCTGTCCTGGGCTATCTCAGTCTCAAGTGATCATATACTTCTAGGAAGATTTTAATTCAAATTGCTATACATTTACTGCAATTAATACCTAGAGTTTTACGTTGGTAGACATCCTTTGTGCATTTTATATGTCAGGTACAAACTTCTTAAGTTCTAAATTTCTCTTTATTAAAACAAAAGTGCCGGGGAAGGGTTTTTTTTTTTTTGTTTTGTTTTGTTTTTTTTGTTTGTTTGGTTGGTTGGTTCCTAAAAGTATTTGTTGATAGCATTTAAGAGCATTATAATAGAACTCTCAAAAATTAAATTATTGTATAAGTTATATTTGACATAGAGAGACCCAATTTCAATTTGGTCACCACTGACAAGCTGTTGAAACAGACAACTTAAAATATCTTCTTAACCCTTGGTAGCACACAGTATCATGCTATAGAGATGTATCTTAGTGACACCCTGCATTACAGCTCAGATTACTATTTGTTAGAGTTAAAATACTTTTTTTTTTAAAGATTTTATTTATTTGACAGATCACAAGTAGGCAGAGAGAGAGAGAGGAGGAAGCAGGCTTCCCACTGAGTGGAGAGCCCGATGCGGGGCTCGATTCCAGGACCCTGGGATCACAACCCGAGCTGAAGGCAGAGGCTTTAACCCACTGAGCCACCCAGGCGTCCCTAGAGTTAATATACTTTTTAAAAAAGGTTTTATCTGAAAGAGAGAGCACAAGTGGAGGGAGGAGTGGCAGGCAGAGGGAAAGAGAGAAGCAGACTCCCTCTGAGCAGGGAGCTAGATGCCAGCTAGATCCCAGGACCTGATCATTACCTGAGTGAAGGCAGATACTTAACCCACTGAGCCACTCAGGTGTCCCGAGTTATAACATTTTTTAAGATAAATTAAATTCATAGTGGACCATGATTATGGATGGTATTAAAGACTTTATCAGGTTTCAAGATTTACTGAAGTGATAAATCCGAAACTACAGGTATCTAACCCTTGCTATTATTAGCTATTGACATAACAGTATTATTTTTATGCTCAGAGTATAAAATTTTTATTACTTTTTTATTTTTCCAGTATGGGAAGTGTCCAGAAATACCATTTCATAAGGAATCCCTTTAAAATAAGCAATTACTCTGTAGCGTTAGTCTGTCGAGTCTTAAAAATTCACTAAATGGTGTTTATCTGTTTACTTTCTATATGCTCAAGATATTACTGAGTAAATAATTCAGTCTCTATGGTTGAAAATTGAAGTTGTACAAAGTAGAGTGATAGTGTTTAATTATAAAGATAAGGGTATAAAGGTAAAAGGAAAAACAACCCAGCATATTTTTGAATTTAAAAAAAAATGAACTTATGTGTACTTTATTTTAAAATTTTTTTAAAGATTTTATTTATTTTATTTGACAGATAGAGATCACAAGTAGGCAGAGAGGCAGGCAGAGAGAGAGAGAGGAGGAAGCAGGCTCCCTGCCGAGCAGAGATCCTGATGCGGGGCTCTATCCCAGGACCCTGGGATCATGACCCAAGCTGAAGGCAGAGGCTTTAACCCACTGAGCCACCCACGCACCCCTCAATCTTTATTTAAATTTAAAATAATTCAACTCTTCAACCTTAGGTCTTAATAATCTAAAACAGAACAGAACACATCTATTTTACTCCATAGTTGTTCTATCACTGTCTTCATTATTGTAGCAAAAGCACCACCATCAACCCATTTGACAAGACAGAACCTGGACATTTTTCTAGTTCCTCCATTCTCCTTTCTCTTCTTACTCTCATCTGTTCCCTGAACCTATATCTTGAATCCATCTTTCCTCCATATCCATTGACCAATTAAAGCTGGTGAGGGGGGCACCTGGCTGGCTCAGTTGGTTAAGTGTCCAACTCATTATCTCAATTCAGGTCTTCTTCTCACAGTGGTGCCTCCATCAGAAAGGATGAATACCCAACTTTTGTAGCAACATGGACGGGACTGGAAGAGATTATGCTGAGTGAAATAAGTCAAGCAGAGAGAGTCAATTATCATATGGTTTCACTTATTTGTGGAGCATAACAAATAGCATGGAGGACAAGGGGCGTTAGAGAGGAGAAGGGAATTTGGGTAAATTGGAAGGGGAGGTGAACCATGAGAGACTATGGACTCTGAAAAACAATCTGAGGGGTTTGAAGTGGCGGGGGGGTGGGAGGTTGGGGTACCAGGTGGTGGGTATTATAGAGGGCACGGCTTGCATGGAGCACTGGGTGTGGTGAAAAAATAATGAATAATGTTTTTCTGAAAATAAATAAATTGGAAAAAAAAAAAAAAAAAAGAAGGAGAAGCAGGCTGCCCGCCGAGAGGGAGCCCGATGCAGGACTCCAACCCACGACCCTGGGATCACAATCCAAGCCAAGGCAGATGTTCAACCAGCTGAGTCACCCAGGTGCTGCTGCTTTTTAAATTCTTTTTAAGTAGACTCCACACCCAGCATGGAACTTATGTGTACTTTGCTATTTATTTTATTTCCATAAATTTTTGCAGAATAAATGTATATCATCTGCTTAAACTTGTTGATGAGAAACAATGTAAATATAATTTCATTATTGACTTCTAGGAAAATTCTTTCTTTGAGCTTTTCCAATGAAAAGATGCTATGGGGGCACCTGGGTGGCTCAGTGGGTTAAAGCCTCTGCCTTCCGCTCAGGTCATGATCCCAGGGTCCTGGGATGGAGCCCCACATCGGGGTCTCTGCTTGCCAGAGAGCCTGCTTCCCCATCTCTCTCTCTGCCTGCCTCTTTGCCTACTTCTGATCTCTGTCTGTCAAATAAATAAATAAAATTTTTTTAAAAAATTTAAAAAGAAAAGATGCTATGAGTCTGAACTTCAGTTTTGTTTTTGGTCAGTTGTGATGATTTGATTATTCAGCCTCACTGAATTTCGGTTATTTTTACCCTCCCAAGAATGACTTCACGCGATGAGAGTTAAGTTATGATCATTGAGTCCTTTTCTGGGAGTATATAGTTCATGAGCAAACAAATGGTTAGGTCAGGTCATGGCAGTAGCCTTCCTGTCTGCCTCAGGGACACTACAGCTTTTATTTCAGCAGTTCCTTATTCATTTATTCATTGCTTCATTCAAAATTTATTCAGTGCCTACTGGAGATAGTACAGAATAACATAAAGTGCTTATATTTTAAAATTCAGACAAAACGACTAAAATCCTGTCTCTGCTACTAATGAGCTAACTGACATCATAAAAGCCATAAACACTTTTTAAAAAAGATTTTAGTTATTTATTTGAGAGAGAGAGAGAAAGCACAAGAAAGGGGAGGGTCAGAGGGAGAAGCAGACTCCAGCTGAGCAGGGAGCCCGATGCTGCACTTGACCCCAGGGCTCCAGGATCAGGACCTGAGCCAAAGGGAGTTGCTTAACCAACTGAGTCACCCAGGCGCCTAAGCCATAAACACTCTTACCTTAGATTCTCTTTCTGTAGAAGTAAGAATAATATGACCTAGACCAACCTCATTTATTTTTCTCTAAGATCAAATGAGAAAGAACACACAAATAAGAATATTTGGACTGATGCACACCAATGATATGGTCATTTCTAAAATATTGGGGTAGTAAATTTTGCTATGTTTTCTTCCTGCCATCTTTACCCATTGACTGTATTTATTGGCTGCACCAAAGTTTTCACTAGGGAATCATGTCTTCCTCGCTCTCAGGCATGAACTTCAGGTTAGGCCCCAACTCTAATTTAGAATATACATCTGTAAGGCTGGCCAATCAGCATTCTATACTTGCATTGTTGTGGTGATTCATTTAAGGGTGGACATTTGATCCGGGCACAACCCAAGGCTTGATCCCTTTCACTCCAAATTTCAAGGGACACATATTAAGGTCTTGGGATTTTTTTAGGTAATCTCTTTGACTTGAAATAAAAACAGTAATCACATCTTTTTCCTTGAGATAGGTGATGATGAGTAAGGGACAGATGGGGCTGGGTAGGGAGAGAGAGAGAGAATACTATGTGATTAGGCTCACAGAAATCCCAAAAATGTGGAGGTATGGGAAAACCAAAGGTAAGGAAACAAACTGAAGGATCATGCCCTAGGACGACCCTGCCCTAGGAGTGGGGAATGGGTGTCTTTTATGATAATCACCTGTGACCAACAAAGAATAACCAGACCCTAAAAAGGAAGTAAACTATTAAAGGTGTTATCACTAGTCCTTGCTCAATGGTTATCAATAGACATGTTAAAAGGATTGAAGTTTCCTGATTAGCTTTCTATAAAATACCAACCCTAAAGGCCCTCCTTGGCAACCCTGTCAGGACCCCTCTCACTCCTGAGAGCTTTTTCTATATATTTTCTTCTTTTTTTTTTGCTTTTTCTTTATCTTTACCTAACAAACTTATATTGCTTTACTCATTCTCCATTGTCTGATTCATTCTTGACTCCAGGAGACAAGAACCTAGCTCTCCTGAATCCGTGAGAAGAATTAGTCAAGAAGCTCCCTGATAGAATCATTCTCTAAATAAAAGATTCCTCCAGGGGCACCTGGGTGGCACGGACAGCTAAGTGTCTGCCTTTGGCTCTGGTCATGATCTCCAGGTCCTGTGATTGAGCACCTAATCAGGCTCCCTGTTCAGTGGGGAGACTGTTTCTTCCTCTCCCGCCTGCTTGTGCCCTTTGTCTCTCAAATAAATAAAATCTTAAAAAGAAAAAAAAAATCCTTTATCTCAAATGCCTGACTCTTTTACTCTCTCAATGCATATGAAGTTTGTAAGAATCCCAAAACTGGTCTCATTCATGTCTTTGTTCAAGACCTTCAAAGTGGTCTGTTTTATAAGCCATTTTTAGTAAACATTATCCAAAGTACAATGTTTTAACAGCCAGGTACACCCAGCAAGTAAATGACAAATGACATGTAAACCAGTTCCCAGTATTGAACTCTCCCATTACATATTCATAATAGTTATTTAGTTCAAAAATACTATGGATATATTGAAATTATATTAAGGTAATGTTGGACTAAATGTGTCATCTTGTATTCTTTTGAATATCACTTTCACCTTCCCAAACAACCAAAGGAAGAAGAAACATTCCAGAGGAATTACTTTTTGCCAGTTTCTCCTTAGTTCTACATTCTTACACACAGAAAAAACATGAAACTCCATAATTCACATTTATAGCAGATAAATTCTGAGGAACTACATTTTTCTCATTATTTCAACAGGTGTATAGTGATTACTGGGAACACTGGTGTTGTGTTAAGTACTCTCGTGGTGAAACTTATTTTATTTTTAGGTCCTGACCTAGAGGAAGTTACAGTCTAGCTGAATATGTACCTTTTTATTTTTTGGACTATGCACAGAATAAAACAGATTTTGGTATACTATTTGTGAGAATAATGTCAAGCAACAGATTGATTTATATAAATTAACTCCATCTGACTCTTCTGTTTATAAAACCATGATGGTGTGACTTAAAGTCCTTGAACTTTTTGTCTCTTTTTAAAGAAAAGCTAGGTATTGATGACTTGATAAAGCCAATTTCCCTAATACCTTATATATCTAACATCTTAGCAATTAGAACTGTCACCACCTAATTGGACTCCCCTTTTCTTTGTGCCCATTCTATAACTATATTTAGTCAGAGAGAAGGTATAAAATACTATGATAAATATGTACTATTAAAGGGATAGACACCACAGGACAGAAAGACGTATGGCAATATGAATGAGGAAGGAGAATGTGACAAAAGAAATAGATGACACACGTAGCTTAGACACCTGAGTAGGGACAGTTTCGATGAAGATGAAAGACAGGAAAATTAAAACTAAGAGAGAAAGAAAAAAAAAAACAAGAGATTACTGGAAAATGATATAGACCTTTCAGGCATGGTTTGGAAAGCTCCCTGAGATAAGAAAAGCCTTTAAAAGGATAGATCATTAATCACTGGCATTTCAATTAGCTAATATTGACTGGGATGGCAATTACGGCATTGATAAGAATGGGCTTTTTTTCCTGGAGGTAACACATGCTGTTTCCTGACATATTCTGTGAATAATCCACAAGGAGCCTAGGCTATTTTACACTTAGCCCTAATGTGGCTGGGGAATGAGACAAGGATGAGAAATAAGATAGCAGTATAAAGTCATCTAAAGTCTAATGATCACAATGTCATCAGAATGTCAATGCCCTTGAGGTTATATGTGAAGGTGACAGAACAGAGTGCTAAGCTTCAGTAAATAAATACAATAAACCATTAGGAGATGTGGAATAAAGTTTTAAAAGTTGATTAAAATAAATTTCAGTAAATTTATGAAAAAAGTCTAGAATGGCAAATCATAGACTTTCATACTAGGTTTTGTTTGTGTTTTTTTGTTTTTTACTTTGAAAGCAAATGTAGTAGTTCTATTTTCCAAATATTGTCCTTTGGTGTTGGGAGGAATATAATAGCCTTAAAACATCCTTTTAAGAGATTGGTGTATCAGAATAAGTCTGTTTGCATCTGTTGTTGGTTGATATGTGTGCATCGCTTTAAATGCAGTTCTCTCCAAATTGCCTGAAACTAAAAGTACCAGAGTGTAATCATAACATATGTAATTAATACAAATAGGAAAATATGTTGAGAAGAGAAAAATGGTAGCATATTAATGCTTTGTAGTTTTCAAAAGCAATATAAGTTCAAACTTACACTAATTTCAAATGCAACACTTTTTAAATACCAAAAAGAAACATGGATGTTCAACTGTGAACAGAAACTTTTGTTTCTGAGTAACAAAATGATGTTTCTTTGAAATGAAGAACAATAGAAATTTAAAATTGACATTTTCATTTTCAAAATTGGAGAAAATTAAAAGAATATGTGCTGAATAATTGTATTTTAAGTTCAGCACGCAATATATGTTCCACATATATTTCAATAAAAGAAAAAAAAATCTTAACCTACAGTACACTTGCATACTTTGGCACTGTGACAGAAATAATGCTTCATTAAAAATACGACAAATAATTAGCACAATTTGCTTAATTTTAAATAACTGATTAATTAATTTTATATATTTATAAGTCAGGACCCCAATAGGAAAAAAAAAAAGTGCTGTACGCAGACCATTATGGGTTTTTATTTTTTTGTTGGATTTTGTTTTGTTTTGTTTTTATTTTTTAAAATATTTATTTATTTATTTATTTGAGAGAGAGAGAGAGAGAGAGAGAGAGAGAGAAAGAGCATGTGAGCTGGAGGAGGGTCAGAGAGAAAGAATATTCAAATACACTTCCCACTGAGGATGGAGCCTGATGCAGGTCTCAATTTCATGACCCATGAGATCATGACTTAAGCAAAACCAAGAGCCAGACACTTAACCTACTGAGCCACCCAGCCACCCCTTGTTTTGCTTTTATAAAGAGATGTCATGCTTTTATAAAGTGTCATGGTGTAATGAAAATGCAAGGACCTCAGGGTTAGCGGCACAGTGGAGTGATCACCAACCCTGGATTCTAAGGGAACAAGGAAAGGAGAAGTTAATGGGATATGGAAAGAAAATCATGTGGAGGCCATTGCCTGGAAAAGAGAAGTGGCATTTTATATAGGGACCTAGCCAGCCCAATATGACCCTTCAAGAAGGGAATCTGGAGGAGCACCTGGTGGCTCAGTAGGTTAAGCAGCTGACTTGTGAGTTCAGGTCAGGTCATGATCTCAGGAACTGTGAGATGGAGCTCTGCATCAAGCCCCACATAGAGTCCTGGGTGGAGCCCTGAGTCAGGCTGCCGGGAGTCTGCTTGAGATTCTCTCTCTCTGTCCCTCTCCTCACTCACTCACACTCTCTCTTTCTTTCTCAAATAAATAAATCTTAAAAGTAAAAAGAAAGGAGAGAAAGAATTAGAAAGAAAGAGGAAGGAAGAAAGAAAGGAAGAAAGAAAGGAAGGAAGGGGGGTTGGAAATTAAGCCCTGACCTAATTTACCTTATAAAGGTGGCCGCTTGGTTCCCATTAGTATAACCCATGAGGAAGCTGGTGGGCATATGAGCATATTGTCAATCTCTACAAGTCACAAAGCTATGGTGTGAAGCAGGATGGAACAGAGCAGGTAGGAATCTGAAAGAGTAAATGAGACACATCCATTTTGTACATTTGCATGTACAAAATTGTACATGTAAAGGTCTATGTAGGCATAAACTCCTAAGCTTTAATTTTACTGAGTTAAAGTTAAGTGGGATTTATACCACTTGTTTTATAATCTTTTGGTTTTAAATTTTGCCCATCATTTCATATATATATGCATATATACATATAGCATACATATGACTAGTCATATTTTCAGAAAAGATAGGAGACTGAAGAAAAATTTATCAAATTCCTGTTTTCTGTCAGATACTCTAGAGCCTAGGATTTAAAGAAAGTAGTGTAAAAGTATATTGGGTGTAAATCTCTGTCAGTTACTAAGGGTGAATTCTGTATAAATTAACCATAAACTAGGCTGTGAATCTTATCTCTAAGAGTTATTAGCAGGAACCAATGAGAGAGTATTTACATTCATCCTTCATTTCTTCAGTGTTTATCTTGAGGCCATTAACATGACTTTAGAAAGGTGGCCTTCCATCTCTCATCTAGGAATTGTAGGTAAAAATTTCTCCTTTTTAGAAAGACTGCATGCTCATGCTACTTCCAGTCATTGTCTTGAATTCTTGTACTATATTGTACCAATGTGGTTTATAATTTCAGGAGCTTGGAGGAAAGATATTTGGCACTAAATTTAGTAGTTCTTTGAATCTAGAATATGCAATATATAGAAATCAGCTTCCTCATTTTTTGGTCTTAGTTGTAGTTCTTAATATAAGATGAACCCCCCCCACCCCTGGGATTACATGATTGTCCTGTATTTTACCTATTACAGCAATTCTGTGAGCTGATTTCCCAGGGTGTCATGAGTCAGTTTTACCTGATCAGAAAACCTGGCCCTCTCTATTTTTTCATGTTATCAGATTAAGAAATAACAACATAAATAAAAACTAAAAAGAAAATAACATCTTAATAAAATATTTTTTCTAATAAAATTTAATGTTTACTATGATTGTTTTATTTAAAAATACTCAAAATAGTAAAATAGGATATAAAATATTATGTACAAATTAATGGAAGTTTGTCAACTAAATTACATGGTTTTTCAACTTTAATTAAAGAAACAAGGAATTATCCTAATATGTTCTACACTAATGCTTGAAACATTGTGGCTCATAATATCAATTGTCAAGTTTTCAGGCACAGGTTGTTACTTAATAATTTTTTTTTTACCTGTTTTACTGCTAATGAGAATCATAAATGTTGATTATTTATTTGGGCCTGGGCCTATGCCAAATGACTTATGGTCAGTCTTTCCTTTAATACACACAGCAATAATGAAGGTTGGATATTATCACTCTCAGTGTGCAGATATGAAAATGGGAATGAAGACACTTCAGTCCAAAACCTATGGGATACAGCAAAGGCGGTCCTAAGGGGAAAATACATAGTCATCCAAGCCTCGCTCAAAAAAATTGAAAAATCCAGAACACACCAGCTGTCTCTACACCTTAAAGAACTGGAGGATCAACAACAAATCAAACCAACTCCACACATAAGAAGGGAAATCATCAAGATTAGAGCTGAGATCAATGAGGGAGAAACCAGAGATACAGTAGAACGTATCAATGAAACTAGAAGCTGGTTTTTTGAAAGAATCAATAAGATCAATAAGCCACTGGCTACACTAATCCAAAAGAAAAGAGAGAAAGCCCAAATTCATAAAATTATGAATGAAAAGGGATAGATCACAACTAACACCAAGGAAGTAGAAACAATCATCAGAAGTTATTACGAACAGTTATATGCCAATAAGCTTAGCAACCTAGATGAAATAGATGCATTCCTGGAAAAATATAAACTACCAAAATTGAACCAGGAAGAAATCGACAACCTGAATAGACCGATATCTAATAACGAGATTGAATCAGTGATCAAAAACCTCCCAAAAAACAAGAGCCCAGGACCTGACGGATTCCCTGGGGAATTCTACCAAACCTTCAAAGAAGAAATAACACCTATTCTCCTGAAGCTGTTTCAAAAAATTGAAGCAGAAGGAAAACTTCCAGACTCTTTCTATGAAGCCAGCATTACCCTGATCCCCAAACCAGGCAAAGACCCTACCAAAAAGGAGAATTTCAGACCAATATCACTGATGAATATGGATGCTAAGATTCTCAACAAGATCCTAGCCAACAGGATCCAACAGCACATTAAAAAGATTATCCACCATGATCAGGTGGGATTCATCCCTGGGCTACAAGGATGGTTCAACATTCGCAAATCAATCAATGTGATACAACAAATTAATATGAGAAGAGAGAAGAACCACATGGTCCTCTCAATTGATGCAGAAAAAGCATTTGACAAAATCCAGCATCCGTTCCTGATTAAAACGCTTCAAAGTATAGGGATAGAGGGAACATTCCTGAAAATGGAATCATAAAGAGATTAAGTACATGCCCCAAGTAACCTAACAGGAAAAAAGTAGTATTAAGATCTAAATATAAGTTTTCAGACTCCTGGTCTCTTGCTTATTTATCTCCATACCATCATGATGCCACACGATTTGATTCTTTTTTGTTCCATCATTGTGCTTTGCTGTTCTGTTTTTACCGATGCTACTTTTTGTGAGGGGTTTTTATCAATCTTTCTCATACTGACTGCCTCCCTTACCTTAGGTAGTTCTGCCAAAGAATTCTTCCCTTATGCCTCAGTATTTCTCTGAAGTTGACTTTTATTTATCTTTTTAATCTTTTAAAGATTATATTTATTTATTTGAGAGAAAGTGAGCAGGGGGAGGGGCAGATTCCCAAGCAGACTCTACACTATGCATAGAGCCCATGGTGGAGCTCCATCTCAAGATCCTGAGCTCATGACCTGAGCCAAAATCAAAAGCCAGTTGCTTAACAACTGAACTAGCTATGAAACCCTGAAGCCACCACTTTTAAAGGCCACTGAACCTTTTTGATTTTGTTGCAGAATAGTCACAGGTGATAACCAGAGGCACTTTCTATACCATTCTCTTCTCTTGACTTACACCACTCCCTCCTTATTTTTTAATGTAACTACTATTAGTTTTCTTACTCATTTTTCTTTTGGGATATATTATTTGTGTTATACTTGAATTATTTATCTTTCTTTTTTCAATTTACCTTCCCTTAATGGATTTGGGAAACATATTTCAGTTCAAATCCCACTTTCATCATTTACCAGATGTGTGAACTTTTAGATTGCTATCAAGTACTTCTGAGCTTCACTTTCCTTACAGAAAACAAAACAAAATGATAATACATACCAGCATCAGACTGGGTCAAATCACGAGATAACTGCACAACAACAGTTTAAGTAGGACTTTCAATAAAAAGAATTATTAAACTATGATAAAAGAGTACAGGATGTAAGAGTGTAAGAATAACATAATAGTGTCATATAAGGAAATGCTGTATTGTACCCTACCTAGGACTAAGAATCCTCAAAAGAGGACACATTTCCAGAGTTCAAGATCTCACAGGAAAAGGTATAGTCTAGTCCAGAAGATAGAATTAGATGCTGTTCTACAATCATTGGGCAAATAGCTATTCCTCAAACCTCAGGCAACCAGTAGTGTGGGCATGCAGAAGGAATAGAAGCTTAAGAAGTAAGCATTGGAGTGCAGATGGGGCACAGGACATCTGTGGGCACCTTTGGGAGCAGATGGAATGTCTGAGGGCCTACAGCAAGAATCTCTTCACTGGCACCATTGAAAACATATGGATGTATCCTTCACATTTTGTAATATTTACTGAAACTTAATTAGGAGATTTTCATACATTCATTATTTATGCTAACTAATCCTCCCTTAATGTATAGCTAACTAGCATATTTTCTTATTCATTCCATTATCCCTGATACCTACCAGGATGCCTGACAAAAAAATAAATGCTGAATAAAAATTGGTTGACTGGACCTCATAGATATATCCAGAGCATTCCACTCTCAAACAGCAGAATCCTCATTCTTCTTGAGTGCACATGGAGCCTTCTCCAGAATAGACCATGTACTGGGTCACAAATCAGGGCTCAACCAACACCAAAAGATTGAGATTACTCCCTGCATATTCTCAGATCACAATGCTTTGAAACTGGAGCTCAACCACAAGGAAATTTTGGAAGGAATTCAACCACCTGGAAGCTAAAGACCATCTTGCTTAAGAATATTTTCATTTTAAAATTGAAATTCATCAATTTCAACCAGGAAATCAAAGAAGAACTTAAACAATTCATGGAAACCAATGAGAATGAAGACACTTCGGTCCAAAACCTATGGGATACAGCAAAGGCAGTCCTAAGGGGGAAATACATAGCCATCCAATCCTCCCTCAAAAAAAAAAAAAAAAAAAAAAAAGGAAAAATCCAGAATATACCAGCTGTCTCTAGATCTTAAAGAACTGGAGAATCAACAACAAATTAATCCAAATCCACAAACAAGAAGGGAAATAATCAAGATTAGAACAGAGATGAATGAGATAGAAACTAGAGATACAGTAAAATGTATCAATGAAACTAGAAGCTGGTTGTTGGAAAGAATCAATAAGATCAATAAACCATTGGCCAAACTAATCAAAAAGAAAAGAGAAAAGGCCCAAAATTATAAAATTATGAATGAAAAGGGAGAGATCATGATTAACACCAAGGAAATAGAAACAATCATCAGAAATGATTATCAACAGTTATGTGCCAATAAGTTAAGCAACCTAGATGAAATGGATGCATTCATAATAAAATAAAATAAATAAAACTATAAATTTCCAAAATTGAACCAGGATGAAATTGACAACCTGAATAGACTGATATCTAGTAATGAGATTTAAGCAGTGATCAAAAACCTCCCAAAAAACAAGAGGCCAGGATCTGATGGATTCCCTGGGTGGTGCCAGGAATCCTTCACTGCAGTAACTTCCAGAGGACTGATGGTCCTTTCTCAGGAAAATCCAAACAGAAGCTCTCCCCTGCACTCAGCAGTCTCTGCAATTCACAACTCTAACACATAGAGGCCCCCAAATGACCAGTACTGACCCATAGGTAGGGACATCTTTATGCCCCTATTCAGCAGGAAGAAGATAACAGAAGATAAGACCTTCCTTCTTGAACAACTTTAATGACTGAAGGGTCTAAACTGTTCAGGAGGACATGAGGAGGGTGTGGAAGGTTAGCTGAGAACAAAGCAGAAGCTGGCACTCCACATCACCCCTCCACAACATTTGATATGGGTGACATTCCTCAGGTACTCTGGCTGCTCTACAGCCCAGGAAAGGAAAAAGCAGATTCTTCATAAATAGATATCAAAACACTGCAAAACCTGAGTTTCCCTTAGTTTACAAATGTCCTAGTGATTGCCAAGGAAGAGGGTTGCTTGTCAATAGGCTAGATAACTTCCAGAAACCTGTAACTCCATTTCCTGAAGCCCTAACATCTCCCTCACCTCCGTAACACTGAGGGAGGCTGAGACAAAAGGAAATACCAATAAAATGGAATTTCTTCCCAATCCTGCAGTCCCTTGAGAAGGACCTGTGAGAGGAAGAAGGTAACATTCCTCCAGGAAGTTTCCAACTATCTTTCTATTAATACCTTCCTAGAAGGAAAAACCACCTTCACTTGACAAGAGCAAAGCCTCCAGTATCCTGTGTGTTCTCTGTCCTACAGCAACGTTTTTGCAAAGCCTCCCTTTTGCGTGACCTCCCCCAATGCCACCCTAGAGACTCAACATCCCTTCATGACCCCAACATAGCAACCCTTTCTATCTGAGGGTCATGTCCCTGTGCTTTAATAAAATCACCTTCTGCCAAAATAAATAAATATAATAAATTGGTTGACTGAATAGAAATTGGTTGACTTAACAACTGAGTGATTGAATTAGGTTTTTATCTTTGTAGCATTACACTCTTCTCAGAAAATGGTTACTTCTTTTTAATCCTTTTTGAATAAATAAGATAACTATTCATCTCCCCTCTCCCACCACATTATCTCTACCCCCCACTGAATGCTTATTAATGTTATCAATTACAAAGACATGTCAAGGAAGGTTTTTGATTCATGTCCTAATTTAGAAAAAAAAAAAGTAAGTATTATCACACTTTCTTATTCTTTCTCTTTAAATCTTTGCAATAAATGTTTTTCCATATATTTTGTTAGAATAACATGAATATTTTTAAGATTATCAGACAGTTGTATTAGTAATACTGATAAACAAAACCTACAACTGATTCATTCAGAAAATCTGATACCATATTTTTCATCATTTTGGGAGGGATACAGAGGAAATGTAATTGTGAATGAAAGAAATGTTCTAGCTTGTATCTTTTTATCTTTAATATAAGCATATTTTTATTTTCATGAGTTCAAAGTGATTTTGTGGTTCTCTTTCGGCTGTTTAGTTTTTCAAGTAGACAATGACTGGAAAACTAATGGGGAAACGAGTTGTTTGCTGCACAGAGTCCTTGGACAGAATATTTTTCATTATGTTATTTAGGTAAGTACCAAGGAGGTTTATTTCCCTCTTTTTTTTTTAATTAACTGACAATCTTGAAATTGACTTCAGATTCAGAGATATCCTCATGAGGAGAAAATCTTTTTCACTTTTGATCATAAAACATTAATGGGCTTTCTCATTTTCTCAAAGTATTTTATCAATCAAATACTTTATTAAAAAAACTTTATTATTAATCTCAATTATTTTTCCTCCACTTATTAATCAGCTGCTTTTTGAATAAACATTTTCTCAAAAAAATTCACTCAGCTCTATTTAAGAACTTAAGGAAATTTATTATGTACATTAAAAATCAAATAAATGTCAATATAACTCTGTAATTACAAACTTTTAAACAAAGCAAAAATTCTAAAATTGAAATATACTAGAGAAACTGACTAAAAATAATTTGGAAAAAATACTGATGCCTTGTGTCTGCTATAAAAGTATAGAAAGTAAACAAATCATTAGGTTGTTTTGCTAGAGGAGGGAAATGTAAATCCAGGGAGATAGGATTTTTATCACTATAAAGAGACATTGTTTAGATTTCACCTAGAGTCCTTAATGCAAAACTGTCCACCATAGACCGTAATTACCCTTGAGGGCTTTGGTGAGAATTGAATTTTCATTCAATAAGGTTGACACTGGGCCTAGAGGGTAAGGGAGTCAAGCTAGCTGTTTGCAAATTAAATTATGAGGATAAGATAAAGAAGCTGGGCTTGTCATTGTGTCAGCTGAATAAGATATTATTGAAGCATGTGAATAGATGGTGACAATAATAGCAGTTTAAATCTTCCTCTTTTGACTTGTTGGATTTAGTGAATGGACATGAAGATGTAACAAAATTTTAAATTTGTGTTTAGATTTCTTCTGCTAGAAACAAAACAATCTGGGTATATTCAGCAATAGGCATAATCTTTTATAACACAAATATATATATTTTGTGAAAGTACCACTTAACATGTGATCCAAATGATGAGGTTTTGGAATGCAGGTGAGGTTCGGTGGGGTGAGGTCTGGTGTTGATGACTAAGAAAGAATTCTTCAGATGTCTTTAGTGTAGAATGGTGGTTTATTAA
Organism: Neogale vison; assembly: GCF_020171115.1. Classification (NCBI taxonomy): domain Eukaryota; kingdom Metazoa; phylum Chordata; class Mammalia; order Carnivora; family Mustelidae; genus Neogale; species Neogale vison. The sequence continues at coordinate 80,476,354 of NC_058101.1, read as the reverse complement.
AGCTTGGGGACAGGACCCATGGGCAGAAAGAGCTTCTGCACCAGGGTTGGGGTTGTGAGGGGTGGCTGATTATATACTATGGGGTTGTGGGAGGTAAGGAAAAGGAAGGTTTCAAAATAATTTTCATACGTTAAAGAACATCCCAGCATACTGGAGCCCTTGCCATTATCAAGTTAAGGTTGTTCTCCCCTCTAGCAAGCCTTTAACATCAAGATAGTTGGGAGATTCCTGGAAGAATGTCACATGTCCCACCCATGAGTTGGGGGGTAGAGGGAGGTTGCAGGGTGCCAACTTGTGCTTTGTCCTCAGCTTGCTTTTTTTTTTCCTCACTGCAAGTAATTCTTGAAAATGTTCAATCTGCATGTAAATATTGTATATTCTAAGGAGAAAATAGCTTATAATTTCAATGACCATATTAATTATACACTGTCTATTTAATAAAATAAGTAACTCCATTTGTATAAGTAGACATATATGTGTATTTTATATACATGTATATAAATTTTATATATTGTATACATATTCTTTAAAAAAGACTTGCAGTATTTAGGGAGTAACCATGTACTATATCTTTCAAGATTTTTTTGGCTGGACTTAAGAATTAAATTGAAATGAGACAGCTTAACTGGAGAAAAAGAAATTTAATGACATATTTATGGTGGTTGCATAAGAATATGAAGCCCATAGGCAGTCAGGCTATTGAGGTTTATATGTTATCCAGAGCTAAGGAGATGAGGACTAGGATTTCAGAGGGAAGGAAGACAATTCACAAAAAGTTGAAAAACGGTAAAAGTTTGGTAAACAAATGTTTTCTGGGACATACAGAAACAAATGGGACATAGACAGGAATTTTAAGAGACAGACTCTATGTCTGTCTACCATACCTAGTTCATATTATGCTATGGTTCTTATCCATGATGATAGCTTTCTTCGTGGAGCAGGTTCTCTATCTAAATTCTTTTAGGCAGTTGGAGGGAAGTCAAAAGTTTTTCCTGAGCCTTCTGTTTCTTAAAAATAATCAGCCCAAGATAATCCACATGTCAAAGAGACAAATTTAAGTTGGTAAATTTTGCTCTTCCACACACTAGAACTGAAAAATTGGATTTTCTTTTGTTCTCAATTGACATTAAAGTTGACATCAGGTATTTGTCCAGAGTACGTTAGCAAATAAAACATTTATTATTTGGGGGAGGGAAGTTTTTTTCTGTTCCCTTCAAGATTCTTCTGGCTAGTCTACAAATTATTAACATGAGACAGATTAACAGGAGAAAATCAAATGTAAATTTGTATGTATTAGGAGTCCACATGAACATAAGAGATTCCAAAGACAGGCAAATATATACATATATTTTTTTAATTAATTAATTAATTAATTAATTAATATAATCAACCTGAACTAAAAAATGGGTTGGTATCTGGAAGGAAGACAATTTACAGAAAGATGAAAAGAACTAAATGTTTGGTAAACACATGTTTTCTGGGGCATCCAGAAACAATGGACACAGAGAAGAATTTTTAATAACCAGAATTTGCTAAATTCATCCCTATCTTAACACCCCTCATTCATATTATACTGTAGTTATTTATGGTGATATCTCTCTTCTTGGAGCAGGTCCCAAAAACTCTTGACATTTGGGGAGAAGGTCACAGGTTCTTCCTGAGTCTTTTGAACCTTGCTTGTTTTCAACTCAAAATGATCTGCATGCCAAAATGATGTATCTTGGGTCAACTCGTTCTGAACCCCTATATTGTACAGGCTGTCATGTAATAGACTACAGCAGATATTCATTGAGATCACCATTTATAGGTTGAGTCAGACAATTCACTGCTGGTGTTGTTATTTTTGGTGTGAATTAGGTAAGTAGAGAACTTTTGAACTCTATATACAAGTATCCTATGGCTCTTTCAGTTTAATCATTTTATGAATTGTTTAAAGTGACACAATTTGTAGTCCTATTTAAATACCTAAACCTTGCAGAGCGGGTTAAGATTTGAATGTGATGTATTTTAATGTATATATTCAAGTAATTAGACTGTGTTTTTTTTCTCTGAATGTCTTGTATGAAAGAATGAAATCATACAAGTCAAGTTCAAAATTTAATGTCTCTTGAGGAAAATTGCCATTCAGAGAGAACCTCCATCCACCTGCAGGTATATCCGGTGTTCTCCCTATTATGACTGATAATTCCAGAACCTCCTATCTGATACCAGCCCCATTGTTAGCACACTGGATCCCATGTCCTTCTTATAGATCCAAGGATGTGATTATGATTCTTCCTTTCCTCTTCTTTGTTATCAGGTTGTCTCCTCTTGACTGAAGTATTTGATCTGCTTACCTATGGCTTTTACCTCTTCTATATGATAAACAAAACAAAACTAACACATCAAATAACAACATGTATTTATTTATTTATTTGTGTACATATTTATTTATTTTGCTTTTCTGTAGAAAAAAGCCTCTTGAGGACATTACTTTTACTCACTGCCTCTTCTTTCAGTCTTTGAAACTCACTTTCATCTGATTTTAATTCAGTGGTATGCTGGTAAATATTTTTTAACAAAAGGCTTTTTGGAAAGCAAAACCCTGATTTATAGGACTTTTTTTTTTTTTTTTTTAATTCATGGTGTGAATATATACTACCACTAGGGTTGCTTTCAAACTGTCCAACATGTTGTTTGTACTCATCTGGCTTCCTCACATTTGTTTTTCTGTTTGTTTGGTTTGGGATTTTGGTTTTTTTGAAAGCCAGCTCAGACGTACCAATGTTTATACCTGAAACAGCTCTATTAAATCTACCCCAAAATGGCTTTAACCTCCCTTCTACCTCCAAACAGCTTTGCTAAGTAAGATTACTAATGGTTTCAAGTAGCTAAATCCAATATTTCATTTTCTGCATCTCCTTGCTCTAGTGACAACATTTTACACAATTTAATATACCACAGTCCTTTAAATACTCTCAATTGACCTCTAGGACCCTATACTTCTCCCCACCTCATGGGGTATTCTGTCTTTTCTTCTATATTCTCTTTTTGGCAGTGCAGTGGCCCACTACTAAGTTTTCATGTCTTCCCAAGCCTGTTTCTGTAAGGTTTTATAGGTGAGATAAACAGGACACCAGGAGAAGTGGGTGCAAGGCAAGACTTATTAAAGGCACTCTCCAGCGAAGTTTCTGGGCTCAGGAGAAGGGGAGCCAGGAAAGTTGCACCGGGAGGAGGTTGGCACCCTTGGGTGAGGTTCCTCGACTCCAAAAAGGGGGGTGGGGGAAGTCACACTGGGAGGGGTTTGGCAGGGGTCTTTTATCTGTTTCCTGCATAGGTATTGGGTTACCTATGGAGACATGACCTGGGCATACATCCTTTGGCGGGAGTCAAGGGTTAAGGGAGTGTGGGGGGAATCATTTCTATTGTTCCTCCTGCACTCCCGGAGCCCACCAAGCCAACATACTGACCTTTTTGGTGTAATAGGGGTGTTGACTCAGATCTGGCTACTTCCTACTGGCAAAGGGGCATCGTCATAGGGTCCTTCAGATGTGGGTAGGCGGGTATAGGGATGCAGGAAGAGTTGGTTGACAGTGACCCTGGAAACCTCAAGGATTCAATCCTGAATGAAGTGAAGAACACAGGGGGTAATTAGTGCTAATAGGCAGAGGAGAAAAGGGGACTTAGGATTGGAAGGAGTTAGGTCGTTAAGGGAGAGAGCCACCATTGAGAGGGGTTTATTCCAGGGTGATGCCAGCCACCAAGGGAGTTGCGGATTTTTGCCAGGGCACAGATACTGGTTTTGACTATACTGGATTCATTGATATAATAGCAGTATTCTTCATTGAGGAATAAACGTTCCTCCCTTGTCTGTGGTGAGCAGGTACAGGGCTCACCGGTTCTGTAGGGCTATCTGGGCCACTGAGGTAATCTGTCATTGTAGGGATGCCAAGGACTTGGCTGAGGCCTCCACAGCTGTTCAGAGCTGTTTGGATAAATCTCTGGTAGTGTCTATGGAGTGAGCTAGGGCCCCAGTGCCCAGCCCGGTGGCCACTAGGGGGGTTGCCAAGGAGACCCCAATAACCAGGGGAAGAAACACAGCCCTCTTCTGTTGCAGGAGGGGGGTGGAAAGGATGGCCATTTCTGCTAGGCCTGGTACCCTCCGGGCTGGCAATCTGTGGTGACCAGCTGATTAGACCGTGTGGTGTCCCCATAGGTGTAAGTTTCCACTAGGAAGAAGTGCCACCTGAACCCAGGATTTGTGGCTGACTAAGTCCATTAGTCAATGAAAGGAGAAGACTGTGATGGGCTATCCTAAGGTAAGTTTGAGGGCCTCCTTTGTCAGAGAAGCGGCTGCCACTAGGGCCCTGAGGCAGGGCTGCCATCCCTGGGCGGTGACATCTAGTTGCTTGGAGGGTTAATGGGGATTAGGACACCCTGCTGCCGGAGGCAGTCGCTGATCAGCTTAAATCCTCGCTGGTGGATTGCTATTACAGGTCTGGAAATGTCCCATACCTGCGGGTCTATGGAGTGGAGACAGTCCAGGATAGAGGACGAGTCATAGGGAAGTAGAGGAAGGACAAGGTGAGCAGAAGCCAAGGGAGAGAGACAAATGGTGGCCTGAAGTTTCTGGAGGATGTCCCTGCCTAGTAGGGGAATGGGGCAGGAAGAGATAATGAGGAAGGAGTGTGAGAAGGGGAACCCATCCAGGCTGCACATAAGGGGTGGGGTGGCCTTTGGAGTGGAGAAAGTACCATAAATTCCCATAACTGCAACTGGGGAGGGACGAGTAGGACCCAAGTAGGAAGGCAAGACATAATAGGTAGCCCCAGTGTCCAACAGAAAGGAAATTGACTTACCCACTATCTGGAGCATGACCCTGGGCTCGGCATAGGTGAGAGGGGTGTCCAAGTCTGGGCTCCGTCAGTCATCTTCCAATCTGAGAAGTTGGAAGGCAGGACTTATCATCTCAGGGTCTCCCCTGAGTGGAGGTGCCAGGAATCCCCTGAGGCTGGGGCAGTCTGATTTCCAGTGGCCTATCATGCAGCATTGAGGGCAAGGCCTAGTAAGCACTTTTGAATTGGGGCATTGATGGGCCCAGTGTCCCTCAGCTCCCTGGAGGGACACAGTTAGGTACTCCCTTCTGTTGACCCAGAACCTGCTGGCCTCAGAGCTGCTACCAGGGCTTGGGTCTATAGTTGGACCTTGGAGTTGGAGTCTGGATTGGCACTTAAGTTCTGCTGCCTCCTCCTGGGAGTTAAAGACTTTAAATGCCACTTTCACGAGATCAGAAATGGGAGTTTGAGAGCCTTCTTCCACTTTCTTTAATTTTTTTCCCAAATGTTGGCGACTGATTGAGAAATAAAGTGAGTAGTTAAAACAGTTGCCCTTGCCAGAGAGGCCTGGTCTAGGCGAGTGTATTGAGTCAGCGCCTCAGTAAGTCATTTAAGAAACATGGCCGGGTATTCATTGGGTTCCTGAATGATTTCCCTTCACAAAACTTCTACAACTTTCCTTTGCATTCAGATTTTGTCTCAAACAACCATCTCATTTAGGACAAAATTACCTCTTTTTACTTTCAACAAAATGTACTACCATTCCTTAAATCTTTCCTACATGTCCTTTACTTTCCTACATACAGAGTTGCTTCCTTTATTTCCATCAGTCTTACAGTTAGCAGAATTTTGTACTCTTAGAAACACCTTTAGTTATTAACCTCTAGTCAGTTATTAATCTATTGTGAATGGTTATAACAGAATTCTTTCGATGCCAATTTATGAATCAGTTAAGCACAAGCCATGCTTACTAACAAATTTAAATATTCTTATTTTCTTTGCTGTAAGAAGTCAAAAGCACAAACCTATGTTCAGTAATCAATAACTTGGCATTTTATCCTCTTTGGAAAAGACCTAAATGTCCAACAAATTTAATTCCATTTGTCATCCAAGCAAAACTTTAAACTTTCAGGTTACCAAAGACTTTGAAAGCTATCTCTGCAATTACTCATTAAAACTTTGAGACAGACAATTAACCATCAGTTTAGTCATTTCTTTGCTAACAGATTTTAACAAATAACAAGAGCTTATTTAACCTTCAGTAAACTGATTGAAGTTTCACATTTACTGCGGATAACTTTGTCAGGATTTCGTATAGGAGTGGGGAGGGTGAGGGTGAGGGGTAGACGAAGGTGCCAGTTCAGAAATCCTGAACATAAGGAAACTTGGCTCATCTGCCTTGGTGTCTGCTGAGGTTATTTAGGTCCATGAAAATCTGATAATTAAACGTGCCTTCTGGAGGCCATTGGGACTGATTGTCTAATCGGTATTGTGGCCAAATGACAGTACAGTAACATTGTTTTCGTAGGTCCTGGTTAGTTCTAGGGTTTTAAGATTAGCCAACAGGCCTAAAACACCCCTGGGATGTTTTAGGGTCGAATTTGGAATGGGAGGTCCCCAGGATTAGTTGCAGGACAACCCAAGGGTTGGAGGAAGGCGTCCCCTCGTCCACCACTGGGTTGCAGAAAAACTGTGTTAACTGCCATAGAGGTTAGGATGTGTCACAGCCTCTCGGAGTCATGGAGGTCACCTGATGACCAGCGAGGTCCGCCCTGACGGGCCGCGATTAGGGCAGGGCTTTCCGGAGGGAGGTGCGGAATTGGGGGAAACTCACCATGGCTTCAGAAGTGGTGTTGGGAAAGTCAGGTCCAGGTCCAGCTAGGGAGAGGAGAGAGCCTCCCCACTGTGGTGGGGGCTCAATCTCCTCCTGGGTTTTGGGCACCAAATGTAAGGTTTTACAGGCAAGATAAACACGATACCAGGCGAAGTGGGTGCAAGGCAAGATTTATTAAAGGGACTCTCTGGCGAAGTTTCAGGGCTTAGGAGAAGGGGAGCCAGGAAAGTTGCACCGGGAGGAGGTGGGCACTCTCGGGTGAGGTTCCTGGACTCCGAAAAGGGGAGTGGGGGAGGTCGCACTGGGAGGGGGTTGGCAGGGGTCTTTTATCAGTTTCCTGCATAGGTATCGGGTTACCTATGGAGATGTGACCTGGGCATACATCCTTTTGGCGGGAGAGTCAAGGGTTAAGGAAGGGGTGGGGAGGAGGCTGGAAGATAGCAGACCCGCTGGTCATTTCTATTGTTCCTCCTGCACTCCCGGAGTCCACCGACCCAACAGTTTCTATTTACTCCTTCAGTGATCTCAGCCTATCTCCTGGCTTTATATACCACTTACAGAATGACAATACCCCATTATGGTTATCCAGCCTGGAATACTTCCCCAGATGTTTATATACAGTTGCTTAGTGGACAACAATTGGGGAAATAGAATTAAAAACAAAATCTCTTTTCTCCACAAGAGGGATTTCTTTTTTTCCCATAGAAGAAAAGAAAACAATGATTTTCTTGAATAATCACTAAACCATCAGAGGCAGTCCATCAGAGGGAGACCACTAAAAGATTACAAGAAAAGAAAGAAATCTCACTCTTTTATATAACCAAGATAAGATACAACCCATTACATACATGTTCTCAAGATAAACAATAACTAGTCCTCAAGTAAAAGGTCTTCATGGCACCATTTGCCACACACAGTTCATCCTAAATTGGGGTAAACATTTGTGTTAGCTAATTGGTTTTCTCCACAGGAAAAAGAAATCTATCATATCTTTATGAGAAGAAGTGTTTTTTAACCTGGAGGAAAAGCCCTCTGAAGCCCTCTCACAGAAACTGGGGCTAACTTCCTTGATGATTACATTTCAAAGACCTTTCTCAGGTCTTTGAGAAAGACAAACTTAGCTCCTGAAGCTGATAAGAGGCTTATTCAGCTTTTAGAAAGGTTTATATACATTTCAAAGAGAAAGAAAAAGAACTTAATAAGTTTTTTTTTTTCTTTCTTTCTTTTTTTCTTTTTAGGTAAATCTCCTAGAAAAAGGAGGAGAGGTCTTTTATTTTCAACAGGGAGAATTAGTCTTTTATTTTTAATTTGTATTTGCCTTAAAATATGTAACATTATAAAGTTTCTAGTTATCTCTGTTTCTGTTTCTACTTCTCTCTGGGCTAGTTGCAGTCCAGCCAAATATCCAACAAGCCCATAGTAAAATACAAAGTACTGCAATTATCGAAATTAAGATGGAGTAAAAAAATTACTAAATTTTTAAAAAGTCAGTATATATCCAACACCTCTAAAAATTCCTTTGTGTTGGTTGTTTTTGTTTTTATATTTTATTTTATTTTTTGTTATAGGAACATTTAACCTAAACTATCCTCTTAACAAGTCTTGAAGTACAGGATACTCTATCGTTAATGTCCTGCAACAAATCTCTAGAGCCTCAATGGTGGTGATGGTATGGCTGTTTTTATATGTCCAAACTCATCAATTTCTACACATTTAATATAATAAATTCTTCAGGTATATCTCAATAAACGTGTTTAAATTCAGTAGATTATTTGCTTTGGGAGAATGACTTTCGAATATGTCATACTGAAGCAGGAGAGCTAGGTTATTGTGATGAAGTTCTAGAACCTAGGTGAGGTTTGGTGGGCTGAGGTCTGGAGCCAATGACCAAGAAAGAATTCTTGAGACATCTTTGGTGCAAAATGGTGGTTTATTAAAGCATGGGGACAGGACCCGTGGGCAGGAAGAGCTGCCTGAGGGATGCTACACACAGGACTGAGGGGTGGAGAGGGGGGTGTAAGGTGCCAGCTTTTGCTTTGTCTTCAGCCAGCCCTGTGCTCCCTCATCATTCCCCCCTGAACAATTTTGACCCTTAAATCTTTAAGGTGGTTGAAGGTGGAAGGTCTCATCTTCTTTAATTTCTTCCTGCTGAATAGGGGTGTAGAGCTGTCCCTACCTACTCAGTTCAACATTGATCAGTTGAGGGATGTATAAGGGAGTTACAAAAAGCAGAAGCAGCTGAATCCAGCGCTGACAGTGAAGAAGGGTCTTTGCGCTTGGTAAGGATCATCTGTCATGGTGAAGTCATTGCAGCAATGGAGTCTCGGCACCAAGTAGAGAAACATTGAACAAAGCAACATATTAAGGTTAATAAGGCGATAAGAATGAGACGCCCCAAAAGGAGATTCCTAATTGTTGGCCATAGTCCTCCTTCAAACCAGGAACTTAACCATTCACTAAGAGAGAGAGAAGGATATTGTAGGGCCTTAATTTGGGTATTCATATCTTTTATTAGTCCTGTGACATTTTTGTGATAGTCTGGGATGTACACACAACATTCTGTCTTGATAATTGCACATGTGCCACCCTGTGCTGCTGTCAGAACACCTAAGGCCATCCTATTTTGTAGGACTGCCTTGGTATCTGTGAGACTTTGGTATTAAGTAGGGAGATTAGCTGGAGTGGTGATAGTTTTAGTAATGCAGCCATGAATCCAGGCAAATTCTGAAGTACAGTGACCTATCCACCCAGGAGGAAGCCAGGGCCACAGGTTGGTTCCACATATCCAGTGGGTTCCGTTTGGAGCTGGCCATCTGATACCAGGTCGCCTTGCCCAGTCAGTAGCAAACCAGTCAGTAGCCTGCAGTACTATTACTTGGGAATACATTTCTAGTGATAGCCATCCTTGATATCGTGTGTTATTTGCCCAAGTATCACTCGTATGATTTCTTTGTTCCCAGCATAAAACTGTCTTTTGACTGAGCTGTCCAATGGGTGTGGGTATGAAATATGTATCCCAGATTTGATATACGCCATCCTTAGTATAGCCATAAGAAGGGTCTTGTAACTTAGGCCCATATTTGATTGGGGAGTTATGGCTTGACAGCAATCCCCTTTCCTTCCAAATAGCTCCATGGGCATGTAGTACCAGGAAGGCATATTTGGAGTCAGTGTTAATGTTTATTTTTAGGCTTTGGCAATTGAAAAGTGCTAGTGAGCACTCAGTATACCTAGATTTTCTTCTTCTTTCTAAGAAAACTACTGTCATCAGTAAACTGTCATTCGTATTTTTAACAGGGGCATCTTAAATCTGGCCAAATAGAGTAAGCAAGATCAATAACCTCTGAACAGTTTTGCTCTACAGAGAAAGAAGTACAGTGGTCATGTTCAGGCATACAGGTAAGTAGGTTTAGAGTTTGACAAGTTTTTAAATATTATTTCTGGCATATCTGTAAATGAAGCCCAATATTTAATTAGTTGGCCTCCATCATCCATTGATGGCCTTTGAATTCTAAGACAAATCTGGACTTGATGTGAACTCATTAATTAGGGGCTGAGCTTTGAGGCTCCTTTTACGAGGGCTGTTCTATGCGTAGCTAAAGCATCTGTTTGCAATTGCACCTCAATAGAGGTGGCTTCTAGGATAAATATGACTAAGGGATGAAACCATTAAGTAGCCCTTTGAGTGGTCCAGCCTTAACAATATCCTGATTACAGAGGATCACTAGCAAGTGGGAGAAAACTTGTCAAGAGATGAGGGGAGTTCCCCATACATCATCCGATCCAATCATAAAGAAAGTGGGGTCATCCATTATCTCCACAAGTTCATAGTTAATATTATGGAGTGCAATAGGCTGGCTTTTAGGCAATTTCATTATCCCAGCCACAAACAAGGTGTTAGTTAAGTTATACAATTGTAGGGGAATCAATCCCATTTTCCATTTGTTTAATCATGTGCTGTGGGGTCTTGCTAATATACCCACAAAATAATAAGATCGACTAAAGAAGCTATTGTGTAACTTCTCTGAAGTTTACCTCAAATTGGTAAACATTTAAAGACAATCGAATCTAAAATTTAACATCCATAAAGGTGTGTTATTAAAACGTAATTTTTCTCTCTAAAATAACCCTCATTTACAGAGATAACCAAATCAGGACTAATTCACTTGTGAAACAAGTCCAGTTTTAACAAACTTGGCCTATTATTTACATAAGCTCAGCAAGAACAGCTGAGTGTGATCAAATAGATCTTTAAGAATCTGCTTTGCTGGAACTTCTTATAAGGAATCTCTAGGTTGAACTTTTAGTAGCCTCTCCAGGCCAGAAGCCAAGCCACGTACTTGCCATCAGGCATGCCTGCAATACCTGTCGATTTGGGTGAATTCCTCTTCTGAGACTGCACCTACCAAGGAGTGACATTCTTTACTCACCTGGGGAGGCTGCTGGGACCTCTGTAAGCAAGGTATCAGGCCAACAGTCCCAAGGGGCTTTATGGCTTCAGGTTTCATAAAGTCAACCTTAGTTCCTTAAAGCTGTCTGGTCATATCTTAGTCTTTTCAAAAATGACATCCCAGTCAAAGCCTTGGTAAGATAACCCGTTTCCAATGCTGTCCTGTTACACGGAGAACAGATTCTTATTGAACTTATGCAAATGACTGATTGCCATGGAAGAAAGAATACTTACTAAGAACTTTTGGTTTCAGAGGGTTCAGATAGAAAAGTCGAATGCCTTGATTCGCTTACAAATCAATACTTTTACAGCTCTGTAGATAACTTAAAGTATCCTTGGTCTGGAAGAGCAATCATTAGAGAACCAGCAATGTCTAAAATAAGACAAAACATTAAGAGACACACTATAATCTTTTAGTTCATTTAGTCCCATGTTACTAATTCTGGTGAATGCAACTTTAGTTAGTTTTGGAAATTCTTACCCATTTCAGTTTTAGGATTTTCAAGTATATCAAATATCTGTATTTGTCCTGAAAGTCCTTTATATGAATCTCCTTGAAGATAAAACTCATTTTACAAAAGAATTAAAACAATTATAAATGACAAAACCTCAGAATGGATATGGTTAGAGCTGATGAGGAGAATTTACAATTTAGCTGCAAGGAAATCAGGTTACAATTTCTTTGACACATAACATTCCCATAAATACAATATCAAGCGATGATCTCTTACAACATTAAAACTTTAGGAAGTGCATAGAATCTCTAGAATAGTTATAGCATTTTCCCAAATGTAACCCAAGGTTTATCATTGGTTCAGTAGTACTTCATGAGCAACTTCACATACCAAGGAAAAGCCTGAGTTAAAGAGATTTACAACTTAAATCTTATCAACATTTGCTAAAATCTTATAAAGTTTTAAAGCACATGCCTAAATATAATTAGGGATGTTAAACACCTGATAAAATAGAACATAGAAACTGGGTTTTCTGGGCTGGCAAAGAGAAAACCATTTACATTCTCTTAACAGATAATTAATCTAAGAAAACTTTGTCCTTTTGAACAGAGACAATTTCAGTCTTATACCAATGTACCTTTAAAACCCATTCATTTAAATCTTAGTCCATCTTGACCATAGCTAAAATTCCTTTCCTGAAGATTTCCCTTCACAAATCTTTTACAACTTTCCTTTGCATTCAGGTTTTGTCCCAAGCCATTTCCTTCCAAACAACCACCTCATTTAGGACAAAAATTACCTTTTATCTTTAATAAAATTCATTTCCCTTCTTTAAATCTTTCTTACATATCATCTACTTTCCTGCAGAGTTTCCCTTATTTCCATCAGTCTTAGTTACACTAAGCAGAATTTGATACTCTTAGAAACCCCTTAATCTCTAGTGAAGACTAAGTATTAACCAATTGTGAACTGTTACAACAGAATTCTTCAGATGTCAAATTTATGAAACAGTTAAGTGCAAAACACGTTTACCAACAGATTTAAATACTCTTAGTTTCTTTGCAGTTAAGAAGTCAAAAGCACAAACCTACATCCAGTAATTAATGACTTAGCATTTTATCCTTTAAGACCTAGATGTCCACAATTTAATTCCATTTGTCACACAAACAAAACTTTAAAACTTTCAGGTTACCAAAGACTTTGAAAGCTACTTCAGCAATTACCCATTAAAACTTTGAGACAGACAATTAACCATCAGTTTAGTCATCTCTTTGCTAACAAATTTTAACAAATAACATGAGCTTATTTGACCTTCAGTAAACTTCGAAGTTTCACATTTACTGCTGATAACTTAAAAGACACGTCTTATCTTAATTAAACCAACAAACTTAACTTCATTCCAATACTGATTTACATTTCACCTGGACCCACTCCACTTTGAATGTTCACCTGAGACACAAGTGGGAAGATCTTTAGTGGGGGGTGTTAAGTCCAGGGGGTGCTCTTCTTGCTCCTTGACAGTGAAGAGAGAAGGAGCCGTGGTGCATGATCTAGAGGCTAGTCATGCAGGCTGCACCCACATTGGTGCACAGAAACAGGATAAAAGGGGGAAACAGAGGAAACAAAGTGCTGCCAGGAGGCACAGAAAGGATTCCCGGTTTTGGAGCTCATAAACCCCAACAAAGGAGCAGACGCCAAGCTTTCCCACCAGCAAAGGGGGAGGGGTTAAGCAGTCCATGTTGAGCCAGAGAAGACAGGGAAACTTCCCCGAACAAAGGGAGTTTTGGCAGCTGCTTGGGAATATTCCTTACGGTCTCTGTCTCGAGTTAAACTAACCCCAGTTGGCTCCAGTTATAGCCATTAACACAGGAAGTGAGTGAGGGAGAAGCCCCCACATCTATTAAGAGAAACAGAGAGACAGTCAGAGTCCCTTTTGCTAAGGATAGCCCAACAAACTGGGTTTACTAACTGACTCATTTGGACAAACACATTCGGCAAAAGCCCCTTAGTTTGGGGTCCTTGTGCAGAGCAATTAAGGCCTAGGTATGATCAATGAAGGTATCCTAGGTCCATTTGCCTGTTTCCTGCAGAGGAGATATAACAGATAGATCCCACTGAGGCCATGCAGTGTTACAGGAGCTCAGTCCTTTCCTAAATTTTGCAATCCAAATTATTTCCAGTGGATTAAAAGGCACCCCAAGGTAGAGTCCTTAGGATCTGAAAAGGCCTACTGAGGCCATGCTTCCAGAAAAGTAAAGAAGGTCCATTACCAAATCCCCCCTGACTCCTGGGTGGCGTCCCACGCTGGATATGTCAGAGGTTCCGGTGTGTCAAAAGCGACCAGAGGCGTCCCTCAAGATATCGCTATTGATCACCATCCTGTCTTCCCTGGGAAGGCATTTCTGCCCTAAAGGCCCCGGAGGGGTGCCGGTGTCCCTCCACTTCCCCATCGCATCCTAGGCTGCTGATGGGTGCCTGGTGAATGGACCAAAACACTGTGCCATGCCATGCTCATTGTCTGTCCTGAAGACTGTATACTGTTTTGCCATTTTAACCCATGGAAATACTAGAAAAGTTTGGCAAGGGGAAATTACCCAATTTCATAGCTTTAGGCAGTTTGTAGAAGACACTGACAAGAAACAGTAAAGACTGAAATCCATCATGGTCTATGCGACATTCCAACACATATGGTCCTTGCAGCCAATTTCCCTAGGAAACGGTCCCCGGTTGCATTTTAATTCAATTGGGTACTGGTTTCGGCAGACTCCCAATGGAGGTCTTGTGGCCAGAAGTGGCTAGACCAGTGATGTGGAGGGGATCACATTAGATCAATCAGGAGGAAACCTCACACGGGAGTCTTAAGATTGGCAGCCGTCCTGGTGACTTAGGTGGCTGTCCCGTGCCCAAGAGAGACAACTTTCTATAAGAACAGGAATAAAGAGAGGCCATTCAGTTTCTGGGTCTTATTACCATTCCGGCCAGGGTACTAACTTATAGCCAAAAGGCAGACGCTCTCCTCCCCGTAGAGTAGCCACGGGCTAGAGGATTACAGCCTGAGCAACTGACATGCAAGTGTTCCAATAAGACCATACTCCTTGAAAAGCCCTGAAATGAGAGTAAAGGAAAAGGAGAGAAAGTACTCAACAATTCTGCACCAAAGCTCAGAGTCCAAATGTAAAGACTCACAGCCCCACGTTCGGGCGCCATACGATGAAGTTCTAGAACCTAGGTGAGGTTTGGTGGGCTGAGGTCCGGAGCCGATGACCAAGAAAGAATTCTTGAGACATCTTTGGTGCAAAATGGTGGTTTATTAAAGCATGGGGACAGGACCCGTGGGCAGGAAGAGCTGCCTGAGGGATGCTACACATAGGACTGAGGGGAGGGGGTGGAGAGGGGGGTGTAAGGTGCCAGCTTTTGCTTTGTCTTCAGCCAGCCCTGTGCTCCCTCATCAATTGTCTCTCACGGAGTCGAAAATTGAATCTCATGGACAAAGGAAAATGAGTAAAGAAATAGAAGTTAAAATTTTTTAAGATTTATTTATTTATTTGATAGAGAGAGACACAGCAAGATAGGGTGTTGTGGAAAATTGGAAGTGACCGAGGAAGGGCAAGCAGCACACAGAAATCTGGGAGAACACAGCTTTATTTTCCTTGGTGGGCTCAGTGGGATCCTTCCCAAAGACTGAGCAACTGACAGGGTTAGGGGTGAGTTTTTATGGTTATGGGTGATGGGGGATGGTAATGGGACATTTTTGCAGTTTCTCCGGACTGATTGGCCCCCTTTATGTGGAAGTATAATCTATATGGAGGCGTCTCAGGAGAGTGCTAAATGAAACCCGGGGTCTTTTTTTTTTTTTTTTTTTTTTTTTTTTCCTTAACCTAACAGGACACCCATTTGGTCTTTTCTTCTACCTTAGCAGGAGCAATGACTTGTTTTCTTATCTTAACCAAAGGGGATGGCCATTTGGTCTTTTCTTCTGCCTCAACAGGAACAATGGAGAGCAGGGGACAGGGAGGGGATCTCTATCTGCCTCATGGGCCCCCTCTTGATGATCTGCAGCAGTACCCTAGAGATCATCATTATTCAGATTTAAGGGACTATAGCCTTAGAGGACAAGGATATGGGCTGTTGTATGTTGAGAGACAGTATTTCTTTTTTTTTTTTTTTAAAGATTTTATTTATTTATTTGAGAGAGAGAGACAGTGAGAGAGAGCATGAGCGAGGAGAAGGTCAGAGAGCGAAGCAGACTCCCCATGGAGCTGGGAGCCTGATGTGGGACTCGATCCCAGGACTCCAGGATCACGCCCTGAGCCGAAGGCAGTTGTCCAACCAACTGAGCCACCCAGGCGTCCCGAGAGACAGTATTTCTGATGAAATGGATGAGGCTGTTGAGGAGATAAGGACCAAGGGTAACTAGGAGGAGTAAGGAAAACAAAGGGCCGGCTAGGGATAATAGCCAGGATATCCATGATTATGGGTTGAAACCCCAAAGATGTGAGTTCTTCTCAATGACGTTGGATGGGTTCCCAAAGCTCTCGAACCTTGGAAGTGATGATTCCAGACTGGTTGATATAGTAGCAGCATTCATCCTATAGGAAGAGACAGGTTCCTCCCTTTCAGCAGTGAGGAGATCTAGGATTCACCAATTCTGAAGGGCTACTGCCGCCAGACTGGAGAGTTGTGTTGGAGGGATGTTAATGAATCTATGATACATTCCACATCATCACTGAATTCCTGTGAAAGCTTGAAGTAAAAGTTAAGGGAAGTCCCAAGGCCTGGCACGCCAGTAGCTATGCTGGCAAGAGGGAGACGAAAACACAAGTATACAACCAAAAGGGGTGTTACTTTTGTTGCAGCATCTAAAGAGAAGGTTGTTTTGCTTGAAAGGAAGATGCTTGGGGGTGGTGGCGCAGTAAGGTAGAGTTGCTGTGAAGTTCTGGCAGCTGGGGTTGAGGGCCTCTGTGCAGCAAAGGGGAAGAAAGCAGGTTACGATTGTTAGCTGGAAGCAGTAGGACTGAGTTTTGTATGGGGCCAAAATTCATAGGGCTTGTATTATTGGGCAATGGCCAGTTAGGAGGGACAAGGATACTGAAGAAAGCCGATCAAGCCAAGGGGAGACAGACCCAGCAGGCAGAACCAGTAGGGGACTAGATGGAGTTGAGCCATAAGTGGTAGGAGGTGTTTAAGAGCTGACGAGTATAGTTTTGAATGGTTGGTCCTGGGGGAGTGGGATTTAGAGAAGAGAACCTAGGCCATGGAAGAGGTCTGTCCCGGTGGAGAGTGAATGTCATCCTGGGGTGTTTCCCGGAAACATACAAATGCAGTCCCGTGTTGTGGCCAGTCCCAGTCGGAGCCTCTGCAGTTCTGTGGGGTAATTGTGAGTGTTTGGTTGGCCTGGGACATGTAAACCAGGGAGACCCGAAGGTTGTCTGATGTCACCCACGGGGCTATGGTCTCACAACCATTGGTCACAAAAGTTTTCCCCACATTCCTCTAGCACCTGGTTTGGGCAAAGGTATATCTGGTGTCCCTGTTCTTTACATAACCTCCCTTCAAACACTTGTTCCTTGTAAGGAACCAGGAGTTGACATAGGGATATCTGGAAGGTGGGACACTCCAAGTGGTCTGGTTATAAAGGACTTTGTCCTGGCCTTCGAATGTCTGGGTTAATTTCCAGTCATATGTGTTGGGTTAGTGGGGTTCCCTGGCAGAAAAAGGCAGAGGAAACTTAATAGCCAGCTGGGCTGAGAAAGGAGAGGATGTATTTTAGAGTTCACTTATTTAGAGTAAACTTTAGAAAGTTTGATGGTAACGGATGTGGGATCCAGGTAGCTTGGTCCTGGTTTGCCTTTTTCACTGGTGAATGGTGGATCCATGGCATGATGTTGGTAACCTTGAGGGCAGTGGGAGTTATGAGAATTACTGTATGTGGGCCAGTTCAGGTTGGGTGAAGGGATTCATTTTTCCAATATTTTACCCAGACCTCATCTCCAGGGCATAAGGAATGGACAGGGGTCCCTCAGTATATAGGGGCCCTCTCTAATATGTGGGTGTGTAATTCTGCAAGAATTTTTCCAAGGGATAACAGTTGGTCCTGGAGATATGTGTTTCCTAAGATGTTAAGGTTCCCGGGAAAAGAAGACAACAGTGGGGATGGCCTGCCATAGAATATTTCAAATGGGGAGAATCCATTTTTCTGAGGGGTACAGCAGGAGCAAAGTACTGCTAAGGGAAGTAGATCTGTTTACCCTAAGGAGGTCTCAGCATGTAATTTGGATAGGGTTTCCTTGAGGGTACAGTTCATATGCTCTACTTTCCCTTAGCTCTGAGGCCAGTAGGCTATATGGAGTTTCCAGGAGATGCTTAGGGCTGAAGTTAGCTCTCGTAGAACTTCAGAGATAAAAGCCAGGCCATTGTCATTGTGTTTGGTAAGCAGGATCCCGTACCAAGGCATGGCCTCTCAGAGGAGGACTTTAGTGACTTCTCTGGCCTTCTCAGTCCAGGTTGGTTATGCCTCTACCCATCCTGAGAAGGTACAGACCAGAACTAGCATATATTTTATACCTCAGTAAGGAGTCATCTCTGTGAAGTCAACTTCTAGGTCTTTGAAGGGAGCTGTCCCTGTGTGTTGTACTCTGGGGGCCAGGAAGGTCTGGTTTTTAGGTTGTGTCTAGCACAAGTGGCACACTGATCTGTGACCAACTTGCATAAGGTTTCAAGTCTGGCAATGTAGAAATTATTTCCCAGCAGTGTTTCAGGCCCTGTTTTTCCCAAGTGTGAAGTTGAATGTTGTTCAGTGATGGCATAGGGGATGAGGTTTGCTGGAATGAATAAGCGGGAGGATCCTGGGAGGATCCACCACCCTTGGGGATGGTGAATGTCTCCCTCAGTTTTGGCCCAGTCATCTCCAGCTGCTGTATAAGTGGGATTTTGTAAGGAGGGGGGTAACAGGTGCTATAATGCCAAGACAGATATAATATATCTGTCTTGGGCAGCTTCCCAGCTGCTTGGTCAGCTAAGGAGTTGCCCATAGATATCTCAGCATCTCCTTTTTGGTGTCTCCGACAGTGGATGATTGCTAAGCTCCAGGGTGTCCATACTGCTTCTAACAACTGGAGGATTTCATTTTTGTTATTGATGGTTTTTCCATTGGATGTGAGGAATCCTCTTTCTTTGTAGATTACCCCATGTATATGTAGAGTGGTGAAGGCATATCTTGAGTCAGTATATATGTTGACCTTTCTGTCCTTAGACAGAAAGAGCACCTGGATGAGGGCCCAGAGTTCAGCTCTTTGAGTTGACCATCCCACAGGGAGTGCTTTGGCTTCTAGGACTTCTGTAGCCATGGTAACGTTGTAACCCACTTTTCTTAGGCCATTGCTTAGAAAGCTGCTACATCAGTGTATGGTGTAAGGTCAGCATTCATCAGAGGGGAATCCTTAAGGTCCAGCCAGGTGGTGTAGACTTCAGTTATGATTTCCAGACAGTTATATTCTGGTCCCCCCGGCACCATTGGGAGGTATGTGGCCAGGTTGAGGGCCTCCACAGTCTGTAGGTTTATGTGAGGACTTGCTAGAAGTAGCCCTTGATATTGAGTGAGCCTGGCATTTGATATCCATTTCTGACACTGACTGTTCAGAAGAGTGATCACTGAATGGGGAACTTTTACTGTGAGTTGTTGTCCTAGAGGGAGCTTGTCAGCCTCCTTGATGAGAAGTGTGGTGGCTGCCAAGGCCAGTAGGCAATGGGGCCATCCAGAGGCGAAAGATCTAATTTCTTTGACAGACATGCAATGGACTTTTCCCAAGGGCCTATTGGTTAGGTTAGAAGTCCTAAGGCAATTTTGTTTTTTTCATGAACATATAGGCAGAAGAGTTTCCAAATAGCAGGTAAGCCTATGGCTGGGGCCATTCCAAATAAGTCCTAGAGTTCCTTGAAAGCCTTCTCTTGTCTGTCTTCCCATTGTAGAGGCTGATTACCCGGTGCCATTAGTGAATCATACAGGGGCCTGGCTATGACTGAGAACCCTGGTATCCAGATTCTACAGAATCCTGCAACCCCCAGGAACTCACACAAAGTTTTTTTGGTGGTGGGCAATGGGAGGTTAGTTATCACAGCCTTTTGTTCAGTGCTGAGGGTCCGTCTTCCTCAAGTTCTCATTAATCCATAGTATTTGATCTCTTGTCTACATAACTGAACCTTTTTCCAGGATGCTTTATATCATCTTCTTGATAAATGATGTAGGAGGTCCAGTGTTTCTCAGTGGCAGGTTTCCTTAGTTGGGCTGGCGACAAGAAGGTTGTCAATATACTGGAATACCATGCAGCCAGTATGTTCCCTGGAGAAGTTGGGCAAGTAAGAGGCCAGGGCTTCACTAAATATTGTTGGTGAGTTTTTAAATCCCTGCAGAAGTCTGGTCCAGGTGAGTTGCATTTGGTGCCCTGAGCTGACATTAGTCCATTCAAAGGCAAAGAGAGGTAGACTTATGGGGGCTAGGTGAATACAGAAAAAAGTGTCCTTTAGATCGAGGCAGGTAAACCAGGCAGCGTCCAGTGGGATCTGGCTTAAGAGGGTATAGGGGTTTGGTACCACTGGATGTAGAGTCTGAGCAACCGGGTTTATGGCATGCAAGTCCTGGATGGGTCAGTAGTCACCATCAGGCTTTTTGGCTGGGAGCAGTGGAGTGTTCCAGGGAGATTGGCATTTGACTAAAATGCCTGTTTCTTTTAGTTGTTCTAGGTGGGTGTGTATGCCTATTTGGGCTTCCCGTGAGATAGGGTACTGCCCTTGCCATTGTGGCTGTGTTCCAGCCTTTAGTTCTATAATGACTGGAACTTGCCAGATGGCAAGTCAGGGAAGTTATCTTCCACCCATACATCAGGGATTGCAGTCCAGTAGGCCTCTGGGTTTGTCTCAGGATGTTCTTGTTCAAACAGTCTCTATTCTTTGTCCCAGGGTGTGTTGAGGGACAAGATGATTTGAGGTCTTGAGGGATTTAGACTCATAATAATCTGTCCAGAAGCTTCAAAGGAGATTTGTGCCCTAATTTTGAAAGCAAATCTCTTCCCAGTAAAGGGAGTGGGCAGTCTGGAACATACAGAAATTCATGGGACACAATGTATCCACCTAGCTTACAAGTTCAGGATTGGCAAAAAAGTTGCCTTGATCGCCAGTGGCACCCATGCTGGTTATGGTTCATCCTGTAAGGGGTGCCACTGGTGTACTTACTACGGAGTGTTCTGCCCCGGTGTCTGCCATGAAAGTGATCTTCTGGCCCCCCACCTTTACATCAACCATGGTCTCCCCAGGGCCTAAAGTTAATAAGCCTGGCCCCCCTCAGTCCAAGTCTATGTTGGCTAGTCCAATAAAATCTGGATCCCTGTCTGCCTGGGTTTTAGGTCAGGTGGAGGATTTGAATGTTTTGACCTTTGATTTGGGCATTCATTCTTCCAGCACCCCATTTCCTTGAAGTATAAGCATTGGTCCTTTTTGAAGGTTCTGCATTGTTGAGGCTGTTCTCTTAACTTTTCTGATGGTCCTCGCAGCTGAGAGTTTTGTTGAAAGTCCCAGCCAGCAGGGCGACTTTTTGTTTCATCTTCTTTTTAATCTCACTTTTGCTGTAGTCTCTCGGTTTCAATAGACCTTGTTGGCTATTTCTAGTAGCTGAGTGATGTTCATCCCAGCAAAACCCTCAGGTTTTTAGAGCTGATGGATTTGAGGATATCAGGATATCAAGTTTTGGAGCTGATGGATATCAGGAGCTGACTGTGCCACGAAGTCTGCATTTACCATCCGTTGGTTCTCGGGTTCTTCTGGATCAAATGGAGTGTATATGCAGAAAACGACACAAAGCCTCTCGTAGTAATTACCAGGAGTTTCTTCCCCATCTTGAGTCACATCAGCTGTCTTTGAGAAGTTGGTAGGTTTCTTAGCACCTTGTCGGAGACCTCACACAATGGCTTCCTGGTAGCCCTTGATAGCATTATGGCCTTTTTCTGTGTTGAATTCTCAGTGGGGCCAATTGCCTGGTGCAGACTCCTGAGCCCATCCCTTGGTATTCATAAAACCCGCTGGAGCCACCTCCCTGAGAAGCTTACAAGCCTTCTGAAGGATTCTCTCCTTGGTATTGAACAAGGTGTGAAAGAGCTGTTGACAATCTTTCTATGTTGGTCAGTAAGTTTGGAAGACGGATTCCATGAGGTCAATCATTGCCTGTGGTCTCTCTGAATAAGTGGGAGTATGATGTTTCCAGTTTGGGAGGTCGGTAGTGGTGAAAGATTGATAATAGATGATGGGCCGACCCAGTTGGAAGGTGCCATCTACACCAGTCATATTGGTACCTCAAATCTCATGGAGGGGCATTTGGTAAGCTGGGATCTCCTGTGTTCAGAGACAGTGCATGGTGTTTTGGGTTTGGATTCTGGAGAAGAGTCCCTATCACAAGTTGTTGGGGGTGGTGTGGAGGTTGGTAGTGAGACCATTGACGACTGGGGCACTGGAGGCAGTGGGTGGAATCAGAGGTGTCAAAGAGCCTGCAGTTGGTGCTGGAATGGGGAGAGGCAGGGATGAAGCCAGAGGTGGCAGAGGTGAAGCCAGAGGTGGCCATTGGTGGAATCAGAGGTGCTAGAGAGGCTGCAGTTGGCACTGGAACGGGGGAGGCAGGAATGGAGCTGGATGGACTTGCTTTTAAGTGAGTTCCCCTGGAGGGGGCAGTGTCAGTTTACGTTTTACTGCATAAACAACAAAATCCCTGTTTAACTGGATGGAATCGCTCTGGCTAAATAGGCACTTACAAAGAAAACCACCCCAGGGTCCACATAAAACAGTAAAACCCCAATATCAGGGGGAAAAAATATATTAAGCTCCTGGTACTGAACCTGTATATTTCATAGACACAACTTTAATTTTTAATTCATTCTCACTATTCTTGTTCTGTTTAAAATTTTTAACACACTTATGAATACAACTAGAGGTTTAATACAACATATTCCATAATAACCTTTTAACTTGAACTTTTTTCATACATACACCTGTGTTTTTCTTTTTCTTTTCTATTTTTTAATATACCTATAGATATAAACTTTAAGGTAATCCTTTTTACCTAATCAATACTACCCCTATATATAAACCAGTTTTAATCTCCCTTTATCTCTGGAAAATGGAGTCCTTAATTTAATTTAATTTAATTTTTAATTAATTTTTAATTTTTTAATAAACATATAACATATTTTTATCCCCAGAGGTATAGGTCTATGAGTCCCAGATTTACACATTTTATAGCACTCACCATAGCACGTCCCCTCCCCAATGTCCATAACACAACCACCCTCTCCCTCTCCCCTCCCTGCAGCAAACTTCAGTTTGTTTTGTGAGATTAAGAGTCTCTTATGGTTTGTCTCCCTCCTGATTCCATCTTAATTCATTTATTCTTTTCCTACCCCGCAAGTCCCCCATATTGCATCTCCACTTTCTCATATCAGGAAGGTCATATGATAGCTGTCTTTCTCTGATTGACTTATTTCCCTAAGCCCAATACCCTCTAGTTCCATCCACGTCATCACAAATGGCAAGATTTCATTTCTTTTGATGGCTGCATGGTATTCCATTGTATAAATGCAACACCTCTTCTTTATCCACTCATCTGTTGATGGACATCTAGGTTCTTTCCATAGTTTGGCTATTGTAGACAATGCTGCTATAAACATTCGGGTGCATGTGTCCCTTTGGATCACTACGTTTGTATATTTAGGGTAAATACCCAGTAGTGCAATTGCTGGGTCATAGGGTAGATCTATTTTCAGCTTTTTGAGGAATCTCCATGCGGTTTTCCGTAGTGGTTGTACTAGCTTGCATTCTCACCAACAGTGTAGGAGGGTTCCCCTTTCTCCAATCCTCGCTAGCATCTGTCCTTTCCTGACTTGTTAATTTTAGCCATTCTGACTGGTGTGAGGTGGTATCTCACTGTGGTTTTGATTTGTATTTCCCTGATGCCAAGTGATGTGGAGCACTTTTTCGTGTGTCTGTTGGCCATCTGGATATCTTCCTTCCAGAAATGTCTGTTCATGTCCTCTGCCCATTTCTTGATTGAATTATTTGTTCTTTGGTTGTTGAGTTTGCTAAGCTCTTTATAAATTTTGTATACTAGCCGTTTATCTGATATGTCATTTGCAAATATTTCTCCCATTCTGTCAGTTGTCTTTTGGTTTTATTTACTGTTTCCTTTGCTGTGCTAAAGCTTTTGATCTTGATGAAGTCCCAATAGTTCATTTTTGCCCTTGCTTCCCTTGCCTTTGGCAATGTTTCTAGGAAGAAGTTGCTGAAGCTGAGGTCGAAGAAGTTGCTACCTGTGTTTTCCTCAAGGATTTTAATGGATTCCTCACCCACATTGAGGTCCTTCATCCATTTTGAGTCTATTTTCATGTGTGGTGTAAGGAAATGGTCCAATTTCATTTTTCTGCATGTGGCTGTCCAATTTTCCCAACACCTTTTGTTGAAGAGGCTATTTTCCATTGGACATTCCTTCCTACTTTGTCAAAAAATTAGCTAACCATGGAGTTGAGGGTCTATTTCTTTGTTGGTGTAAAGAAATGCAACTGATTTCTGTGCATTAATTTTATATCACAACACCTTACTGAATTCCTGCACAAGTTCTAGAAGATTTGGAGTGGAGTCTTTTGGGTTTTCCACATATAGTATCATATCATCTGCAAAGAGTGATAGTTTGACTTCTTCTTTGCTGATTTGTATGCCTTTATTTCCTTTTGTTGTCTGAATGCTGACGCTAGGAATTTTAGCATGATGTTGAACGGCAGTGGTGATAATGGACATCCCTGCCATGTTCCTGACCTTAGCGGAAAAGTTTTCAGTTTTTCTCCATTGAGAATGATATTTCTGGTGGGTTTTTCATAGATGGCTTTGATAATATTGAGATATGTGCCCTCTGTCTCTACACTTTGAAGAGTTTTCATCAGGAAGGGATGCTAAATTTTGTCATATGCTTTTTCAACATCTATTGAGAGTATTCTATGGTTCTTGTTCTTTCTTTTATTAATGTATTGTATCACATTGATTGACTTGTGGATGTTGAACCAACCTTGCAGCCCTGGAATAAATCTCACTTGGTCATGGTGAATAATCCTTTTAATATACTGTTGGATCCTATTGGCTAGTATTTTGGTGAGAATTTTCCCATCTCTGTTCATAAAGGATATTGGTCTGTAGTTCTCTTTTTTGATGGGATCCTTGTCTGGTTTTGGGATCAAGGTGATACTGGTTTCATAAAATGAGTTTGGAAGTTTTCCTTCCATTTCTATTTTTTTTTTCTTTTTTTTTGGGGGGGGGAGCAGTTTCAGGAGAATAGGAATTAATTCTTCTTTAATTGTTTGTTGAATTCCCCTGGGAAGCCCATCTGGTCCTGGGCTTTTGTTTTTTTGGAGAGTTTTGATGATTGTTTCAATCTCCTTACTGGTTATGGGTCTGTTCAGGTTATCTATTTCTTCCTGGTTCAGTTGTGGTAGTTTATATGTCTCTAGGAATGTATTGATTTCTTCCAGATTGTCAAATTTATTGGCATAGAGTTGCTCATACTATGTTCCTATAATTGTTTTCTTGTTTAGTGCTCTGAATATATTATGCCAGTTCTTTCTGGCCTGCCAGGTCTCTGGGGATAAGTCTGCTGCCAATCTCATATATTTACCATTTTATGTTACAGACTTCTTGTCCCAGGCTGCTTTTAGGATTTTCTCTTCGTTGTTAAGACTTGAAAATTTTACTTTTAGTTGACGGAGTGTGGACCTATTCTTATTGATGTTGAGGGGGATTCTCTGAATCTCCTGGATTTTGATGCTTGTTTTATTTGCTGTATTAGGGAAATTCTCTACAATAGTTCTCTCCAATATACCTTCTACTCCCCTCTCTCTTTCTTCTTCTGGAATCCCAATTATTCTAATGTTGTTTCGTCTTATGGTGTCACTTATCTCTCAAATTCTCTCCTCATATTCTAGTATTTATTTGTCTCTCTTTTTCTCAGATTCTTTATTCTCTGTCGTTTGGTCTTCTATATCACTAATTCTTTTTTCTGCCTCATTTATCCTAGCAGTAAGAGCCTCCACTTTTTTATTGCACCTCATTAATAGCTTTTTAAATTTCAACTTGGTTAGATTTCAGTTCTTTTATTTCTCCAGAAAGGGCTTATATTTCTCCAGACAGGGTTTCTCTAATATCTTCCATGCCTTTTTTCAAGCCCGGCTAGAACCTTGAGAATCGTAATTCTGAACTCTAGATCTGACATATTGCCAATGTCCATATTAATTAGGTCCCTAGCCTTCAGTACTGCTCTTTGTTCTTTTTTTTATAGTAAGTTTTTCCGCCTTGTCATTTTGTCCAGGTAAGAATATATGAAGGAGGAAATAAAATACTAAAGGGGTGGCAAAGACCCAAGGAGAATGTGCTTTAAACAAATCAGAAGAGTACCCAGATCATGGGAGGGAGAAAGGTGATAAAAAAAAATTTAAAAAAAATTTAAAAAGAAATAAATAAAGAGAAAAGTATTAAAAAAGAAAAAAAATATATATATATATATATTAGACTGGTGACTAGAACAGGGTCACCCACTTAATTTTGGGAGTATTTTTGCCTCTTAGAAGAAGCTACCTCCCAAAATTTTAAAGAATGAAAACATATATAAGGGTAGACACATTGTAGGGATGGGATATGCCTATAAAGATGAGAAAAACATTTTTTTTTAAATTTCTGTAAAAGGAGTTGATAAAGTAAGTTGGTTGAGAGAATAAAGAAAAAGAAAGTGGAGGGAATTTGCTCAGGTTGGCGACTAGAACAAGCCTAGAGCTAGATTTAGGGTATATTTTCATCTACTAGAAGTTGTACCCCAAATTTTTTAAAAGACAAAACACTATGTGTATCAAAAAATATAGTTAGATACAATGAAGGATAAAATATGACTATGATAATGAAGTTTCAAAAAAGATTATTATTATTATTATTATTATTTTGAAAGGTATTGTTAAGATAAACTAGTTTAAATATGTTAAAAGAGAAAAGGGTGAAGGTTAAAAATTTTAGCAGAAGAAAAAATAAATTAATTAACTGTAACACTAAAGAATCATGAGGAGAAAGCCATGATTTCCGTGCTTTGCTTTCTCCTCCTCTGGAATTCTACTGTTCTCCTTGGTAAGTGAATTTGGTCTTGGCTGGATTTCTTGTTGCTCTTCTGGGGGAGGGGCCTATTGTAGTGATTCTCAAGTGTCTTTGCCCAAGGCGGAATTGCTCCACCCTTACCAGGGGCCACGCTAAGTAATCTGCTCAGGTTTGCTTTGGGGAGCTTTTGTTCCCTGAACGCTTTCCATAGAGTTCTGGAGGATGGGAATGATAATGGTGACCTCCCAATCTTTAGCCCAGAGGAGCCAAGAGCTTGTTGCTCTGCTCCTCAGTGTGCCCTCAAAGAAAAGCGCTCAATCACTCCCATCTCCTTGGCCTCTGGCCGTGCTCTGAGCTCACCCAGCCTGTGACTGGTTCAAGGTAAACCTGAGATGGGAGCTCCCTCCTCTGCTTTGTCTCTGTAGCTGGCTTCCCTGCTCTAATTCCTGTGAGCTCTGTGACACTCAGACACCCCCGATCCTTCTGTGACTCAGCAGGACCTGGGGCCATGCTGACCCCACGTGGGCTTCACCCTGATTTAGCCTCTGAAGCAATGTCCCTCAGTGGAGCAGACTTTTAAACTTCCTGTTTTGTGCTCCACTGTTCCAAAACTTGCAGGGAGCCGTCCCCTCCTCCAGTGGTCTATCTTCCCCTCGCTTTGGATTCACTTCTCCGCCATCCTTACCTTTCAGAAAGTGGTCAATTTTCTGTTTCTAGAATTTTTGCTCTTCTCTTTGATATCCTGCTGGATTTGTAGGTGTTTGTAATGGTTTGATAAGCTATCTAGCTGATCTTCTGCTACCTGATGTAGTTTCAGCCTGCTATATCTCTGCCATCTTGACTCCTCCAGAAAGTTGAGTCCTTTAACAAAGATCAAGATATACCCAGAAAAAATCAAAATGCCCTTCCTCATCTACTTTGAGGATTTATAACCACCCTCCCATCTTTTTCTTTTGTCAGTGTTGCTGTGTATTTGTTTTTGTTCTGGTATTATATAAATCTTATCATTGGGATTCATTTTTGCTGTTTTTTTTTTTTTTCTTTCTCATCATTTACCTGTGTAATGTCTGGTTTTGTTTATAAATCTTACTTTTGGGCCCATTCTGGCTGGGGCTTTTTTTTTTTTTTTTCTGTCTCTCTCTTTCTCTCACTCATTTTTCATTTTTTTCTTTCTTTTTTGGTGGTGACTTCCAATTGCTCAGAAGCATTCCAGGGTGCACCTTGCCTGGATCGCAGTTGATATATTCAGCTACACATCCCCTCAACTACCTCTCACTAAAATGACTAGGAGGAGGGACACCCAACAGAGGAAAAAATTCAGAGACTGTGCACTCTCCATCAGAGCTATTGGATATGGACATAAACAGTGTGTTGGAAAGAGAATTCAGAGTAATAATTATCAAGGCAATAGCCAGGTTGGAGAAAACCATTAGTGACAACATAGAATTGATTAGGGCAGAAGTGGAAGACACTTAGGAAGAAGTTAAAAATGCTATCAGTGAGATCCAATCTAATCTAAATACTCTAATAGCTAGTATAAAAAAGGCATAAGATAGAATTAGTGATCTAGAGGACAAAATGGTAGAGAAAAAGGATCTGTAAATAAATAAAATCTTTAAAAAAAAAAAAAGAGAGAAAAAGGATCAGGAGGCGGCCTGGAAGAAACAGCTTAGAAGCCATGAAAACAGAAAGAGGGGAAAAAAATGATGCCATAAAACATTCCGGTGTCAGAATTATTGGGATCCCTGAAGGGGAGGAGAAAGGAAAGAAGACTAGAAGATATAGTTGAACAAGTTCTCCATGAAAATTTTGCCAATCTGTGAAATGGAACCAGCGTTTTTGTCTGAGAGGCAGAATGACCACCCTACAAGATCAACGAATCTAGAATGACTTTGAGCTCCTGAATGTGAGACTGGTGAATCATAATTTTAGACAAGAGCTTTTGAGAGAGGCTAGGGTGAAGAGATTCCTTAGGTATAAAGGAAGGTCCAACAGAATAATGTCACACCTGTCCACAGAAACCTGGCAAGCTGGAAAGGGCTGGCAAGACATTTAGGACAATAAATGAGAAGAACATGCAGCCAAGAATACTTTATCCAGAAAGGTTGACATTCAAAATGGAGAGCGAGATAAAGAGCTTCCAATACCAGCAAGGCTTAAAAAAGTATGTGATCACCAAGCTGGCACTATAAGAAATACTAAGGGAGGATCTATAAAAGAAGAAAGAACCCAAGAGTGTCATAGAGCAGAAATTTACAGAGACAATCTATAGAAACAAGGACTTCACAGGAAACATGATGCCAACAAAAATATCTTTAAATAATTACACTCAATGTGAATAGCCTAAATGCTCCCATAAAACAGCACAGGGTTGCATATTGGATAAAACAACAGGAACTGTCCATATGTTGTCTACAAGAGACCCATTTTGAACCTAAGGATACATGCAGACTGAAAGTGAAAGGATGGAGAAGCATCTTTCATGCCAATGGGCCTCAAAACAAAACAAAACAAAACAAACAAGCAAACAAAAAAACAAAACAAACAAACAAAAAAACCTGGGTAGTGATTCTTATATCGAACAAATTAGATTTTAAACTAATGACTGTAGTCAGAAATAAAGAAGGACACTATATCATTCTTAAAGGGTCTATCTACCAAGAAGATCTAAAAGTTGTTAAATATTTATGCCCCTAATATGGGAGCAGCCAACTACATAAGACAACTGTTAGTCAAGGGCGCCTGGGTGGCTCAGTGGGTTAAAGCCTCTGCCTTCAGCTCAGGTCATAATCTCAGGGTTCTGGGATGAAGCCCCACATCGGGCTCTCTGCTCAGCAGGGAGCCTGCTTCCCTTCCTCTCTCTCTGCCTGCCTCTCTGCCTACTTGTGATCTCTGTCAAATAAATAAATAAAATCTTAAAAAAATTTAAAAAAAGACAACTGTTAGTCAAGATAAAGAATCATATTGATATGAATACATTAATAGTAGGGGATCTTAACACATCACTCTCAGTAATGGACAGATCGTCCTAGCAGAAAGTCAATAAACAAGAGCATTGAATGACACACTGGACCAGATGGACCTCATATATATACAGAACATTCCACCCTAAAACAAGAGAATACTCATTCTTCTTGAGCACACATGGAAATTTCTCCAGAATAGACCACATACTTGGTCACAAATCAGGGCTCAACTAATACCAAAAGCTTGAGATTTTTCCCTGAATATTCTCAGACCACAGTGCTTTGACACTGGAACTCAATGACAAGAAAAAGTTTGGAAGGAATTCAAACACTCACAAGCTCATAAACACCCTATTTAAGAATGTTTGGATCAACCAGGAAATCAAGGAAAAACTTAAACAATTCATGTAAACTAATGAGAATGAAACACTCCAGTCCAAAACCTATAGGATATGGCAAAGTTGGTCCTAAGAGGGAAATGCATAGCCATCCGAGCCTCCACCCCCACAAAAAAAATACAGAATACACCAGCTCTCTTTACACCTTGAAGAACTGGAGAATCAACAAGTTAAACCAATCCCAGCTCTTTGAAGAATACTGGTGGAATTTTGATCTGAATGGCATAAGGAAGATGTGGTCCATATACACTATGGAGTATTATGCCTCCATCAGAAAGGATGAATACCCAACTTCTGTAGCAACATGGACGGAACTGGAAGAGATTATGCTGAGTGAAATAAGTCAAGCAGAGAGAGTCAATTATCATATGGTTTCACTTATTTGTGGAGCATAACAAATATCGTGGAGGACAATGGGTGTTAGAGAGGAGAAGGGAGTTGGGGTAAATTGGAAGGGGAGGTGAATCACGAGAGACTATGGACTCTGAAAAAAAATCTGAGGGGTTGGAAGTGGCGGGGGTGTGGGAGGTTGGGGTACCAGGTGGTGGGTATTATAGAGGGCACGGCTTGCATAGAGCACTGGGTGTGGTGAAAAAATAATGAATACTGTTTTTCTGAAAATAAATAAATTGAAAAAATTAAAAAATAAAAGTATAGATTGCTCTAGGCAGTATAGACACTTTAACAATGTTTATTCTTCCTATCCAAGAGCATGGAATGGTCTTCCATCTTTTTGTGTCTTCTTCAATTTCCTTCATGAGTGTTCTGTAGTCCCTCAAGTACAGATCCTTTACCTCTTTAGTTAGGTTTATTCCCAGGTATCTTATGGTTCTTGGTGCTATAGTAAATGGAATCGATTCTCTAATTTCCCTTTCTGTATTTTTATTGTTAGTGTGTAAGAAAGCCACTGATTTCTGCACATTGACTTTGTATCCTGCCACGTTGCTGAATTGCTGTATGAGTTCTAGTAGTTTGGGGGTGAAGCCTTTTGGGTTTCCATATAATGAATCATGTCATCTGCGAAGAGAGAGAGTTTGACTTCTTCATTACCAATTTGGATACCTTTTATTTCTCTTTGTTGTCTGATTGTTGTTGCTAGGACTTCTAATACTATGTTGAACAAGAGTGGTGAAAGTGGGCATCCTTGTCTTGTTCCTGATCTCAACGGGAAGGCTGCAAGCTTTTTCCCATTGAGGATGATATTTGCTGTGGGTCTTTCATAGATAGATTTTATGAAGTTCAGGAATGTTCCCTCTATCCCTATACTTTGAAGCATTTTAATCAGGAACGGATGCTGGATTTTGTCAAATGCTTTTTCTGCATTAATTAAGAGGAACATGTGGTTCTTCTCTCTTTTCATATTAATTTGTTCTATCACATTGATTGATTTGCGAATCTTGAACCATCCTTGTAGCCCAGGGATGAATCCCACCTGGTCATGGTGGATAATTTTTTTAATGTGCTGTTGGATCCTGTTTGCTAGGATCTTGTTGAGAATATTAGCATCCATATTCATCAGTGATATTGGTCTGAAATTCTCCTTTTTGGTAGGGTCTTTGCCTGGTTTGGGGATCAGGGTAATGCTGGCTTCATAGAAAGAGTCTGGAAGTTTTTCTTCAATTTTTTGAAACAGCTTTAGGAGAATAGGTGTTATTTCTTTAAAGTTTGGTAGAATTCCCCAAGGAATCCGTCAGGTCCTGGGCTCTTGTTTTTTGGGAGGTTTTTGATTACTGCTTTAATCTCGTTACTAGATATTGGTCTATTCAGGTTGTCGATTTCTTCCTGGTTCAATTTTGGGAGTTTATACTTTTTCAGGAATGCATCTATTTCATCAAGGATGCTAAGCTTATTGACATATAACTGTTGATAATAACTTTTGATGATTGTTTCTACTTCCTTGGTGTTAGTTGTGATCTCTCCCTTTTCATTCATAATTTTATGAATTTGGGCTCAAAATTCCACCAGTATTCTTAAAAGAGCTGGAGCAAATAAACCAGAAATTTGTATGGAATCAGAAGAGACCCTGAATCGGTAAAGAAATGTTGAAAAACAAAAATAAAACTGGGGGCATCAGGTTACCTGATTTCAAGCTTTATTACAAAGCTATGGTCACCAAGACAGCATGGTACTGGCACTGGCATAAAAACAGACACATAGACCAGTGGAACAGAATAGCAAGCCCAGATATGGACCATCAACTCTATGGTCAATTAATCTTTGAGAAAACAGGAGAAAATATACAGTGGAAAAAAGTCTCTTCAATAAATGGTGCTGGGAAAACTGGACAGCTATATGTAGAAGAATAAAACTCAACCATTCTCTTACAGTGAGCACAAAGATAAACTCACAATGGATAAAAGACCTCAACGTGATACAGGAATCCATCAGAATCCGAGAGGATAACATAGGCAGTAATCTCTTCGATATCAGCCACAGCAACTTCTTTCAAGATATGTCTCCAAAGGCAAAGGAAACAAAAGCGAAAATAAACTTTTGGGACTTCATCAAAATCAAAAGTTTCTGCACAGCAAAGGAAACAGTCAAGAAAACAAAGAGGTAACCCACAGAATGGGAGAAGATATTTGCAAATGACAGTACAGACAAAAGGTTGATATCCAGAATCTATAATGAACTCCTCAAACTCAACACACACAAAACAGGCAATCATATTAAAAAATGGGCAGAAGATATGAACAGACACTTCTCCAATGAAGACATACAAATGGCTATCAGACACATGAATAAATGATCATCATCACTAGCCCTCATGGAGATTCAAATTAAAACGACATTGAGATATCACCTTACACCAGTTAGAATGGCCAAAATTAGCAAGACAGGAAACAACATGTGTTGGAGGGGATGTGGAGAAAGGGGAACCCTCTTCCACTGTTGGTGGGAATGCAAGTTGGTGCAGCCTCTTTGGAGAACAGTGTGGAGATTTCTCAAGAAATTAAAAATAGAACTTCCCTATGACCCTGCCATTGCACTCCTGGGTATTTACCCCAAAGATACAGATGTCGTGAAAAGAAGGGCCATCTGTACCCCAATGTTTATAGAAGCAATGGCCACGGTCGCCAAACTGTGGAAAGAACCAAGATGCCCTTCAACGGATGAATGGATAAGGAAAATGTGGTCCATATACACTATGGAGCCTTATGCCTCCATCAGAAAGGATGAGTACCTAAATTTTGTAACAACATGGACGGGACTTGAAGATATTATGGTGAGTGAAATAAGTCAAGCAGAGAGAGTCAATTATCATATGGTTTCACTTATTTGTGGAGCATAACAGCATGGAGGACATGGGGAGTTAGAGAGGAGAAGGGAGTTGGGGTAAATTGGAAGGGGAGGTGAACCATGAGAGACTATGGACTCTGAAAAACAATCTGAGGGGTTTGAAGTTGTGGGGTGTTGGAGGTTGGGGTACCAGGTAGGTATTATAGAGGGCACAGATTCCATGGAGCACTGGGTATGGTGAAAGAATAATGAATACTATTATGCTGAAAATAAATAAATTAATTTTAAAAATTAAACCAATCCCACACATAAGAAGGGAAATCATCAAGATTAGAGCAGAGATCAATGAGATAGAACCTCGAGATATAGAACAACACATCAGTGAAACCAGAAGCTGGTTTTTCTAAAGAATCAGTAATATCTATAAACCATCAGCCAAACTAATTCAAAAGAAAAGAGAGAGGACCCAAATTGATAAAATTATGAATGAAAAGGGAGAGATCACGACTAACACCAAGGAAATAGAAACAATCATCAGATATTACTACCAACACTTATTATGTCAATAAGTTAAGCAACCTAGATGGAATGTATGCATTCCTGGAAGCCTATAAACTTCCTGAACTGAATCAGGATGAAATTGACAACCCAAACAGACCAATATCTTATAATGAGATTGAAGCACTGATCAAAACTTCCCAATAAACAAGAGCCCAATACCTGGCAGATTCCCTGGAGAATTCTTAAAAAAACATTCAAAGAAGAAATTATACCTATTTTCCTGAAGCTGTTTCAATAGGTAGAAAAAGAAGGAAAACTTCCAGGCTCTTTTTATGAAGCCAGAATTACTTTGATGCCCAAACCAGGCAAAGACCAATATCCCTGATGGATATGGATGACAAGATTCTCAACAAGATTCTAGCTAATAGGGTCCAACAGTACATTAAAACGATTACCCATGATGACCAGGTGGGATTTATCCATGGGATGCAAGGGTAGTTCAGCATTCACAAATCAATCAATGTGACAGAACACACCAATAAGAGAAGAGAGAAGAACCACATCATCCTCTAAATTGATGCAGAAAAAGCATTTGACAAGATACAGCATCCATTCCTGATTAAAACCATTCAGAGTATAGGGATAGAGGGAACATTCCTCAACTTCATAAAATCTATCTATGAAAAATCCACACTGAATATCAAACTCAGTGGGGAAAAGCTAGCAGCCTTCCCTTTGAGATCAGGAACATGACAATGATGTCCACCCTTGCCACTGTTGTTCAAAATAGTACTAGAAGTCCTAGCAACAACAGTAAGACAACAAATAGAAATAAAATGTATTTAAAGTGGCAAAGAAGTCAAACTCTCTTCGCAGATGATATGATACTTTATGTGGAAACCCAAAAGGCTTCACCCCCAAACTACTAGAACTCATACAGGAGTTCAGTAACGTGGCAGGATACAAAGTCAATGCACAGAAATCAGTTGTTTTCTCATACACTAACAATGAAAAAATAGAAAGAAAAATTAGAGAATTGATTCCATTTACTATAGCACCAAGAATCATAGGATACTTGGGAATAAACCTAACCAAAGAGGTAAAGGATCTGTACTCGAGGAACTCCATAAAATATAATCTACCATAGAAACCAGGAAACTGCAGCACCTGGGTGGCTCAGTTGGTTGGACATTTTCTTTCAGCTCAGGTCATGATCCAAGTCCTGGGATTGAGCCCTGCTCATCACAGAGGGTGTTTCCCTCTCTGTCCATCACCCCACTTGTGGTCTCTCTCTTTCTCTTTTGCACCCTCTATCTCTTTCAAATAAAAGAAATAAAATCTTTGAAAAAAATTATCAAACAGAATAAAAAAAGCAAAATATTTACACTTTAAGTATATGATGTGAAATAAGGTGAAATAAATCCGGCCACATAGAAAAGCATGTTACACTAAGAACTTGGGCTTTTATTACTTTTTAAGCATCACTCACTTCATTTTTCATTCTGAATATCAGAAAACACATAAAAAAAACTGAAGAAAAGAAAATTGAAACAGAATCACTAAACTGAATACTGACTCAGCAAATTAAACTTTGTCTAACAGCACAGTAACTTTCTATTCATTTGTCATTTCATACTAATTTTGCAAATTAACCTGGGGTACTAGTTATTAACCTGGGTACTAATTATTTCAATTATAGAAATGTGGCTTCCTTTATCATTACATTATTATTCCATTCTACTTGTATTTATGTTAATAAGTCTCAAAAATATCTTTGCCTCATTATTCACTACTAGAAATCTCTCCACCAACAACCCCTTTGCTAAGCATGGTTACCCAGGGTTCACATTTGTCATTGTATTTAAGTATTGTTTCCAAGGTTGAAATTCTTATTACCTTTAGATGAGAGGCTAGACATTTAACATAAATAATAATAATAGTAATAATAAAATGAATAAATGTAAGATGTGTAGCCATAAACTTTTAATATCCCCAAATGCTCCAGGGAGTCACTTGGGAGGTGTTTTAGTGTGGAGATGTCAGACTCAAAACTCTCTGCTAATCATTGCTGTGTCAATTACTAGCCATGTAAACTTTCCAATCCTCATTTATCTTTTGTATAATTTGAGAATACTAGTCAAAATTTACTTTGTAGGACTGTTATTGTAAGAAATAAATAATCAAATTTATGTGAAATACTTAGCTGAGTTCTATTTTCACATGTATGTTTAAAAAAGACTTTGAGGAAAAAAAATGAAACCATAATTATATGATTAGTATTATTTTTTAATGGTAATGTCTGATTAGTATTATTTTTTAATGGTAATGCACATTTCCCAGCCTCACAAGTCAAAAATCACAATCATTTTTAGTATCTTCCTATAGCCTCAGCCACTAGATAAAAAATTTTTATTCTCATATGGACTATTCTTATTGTCTCATATATCACCAGATAATACCAGTTGTCAGCTAATTGATGATCAGTTTCTTAGTCTAGAATTCATGTCGCCAACCACCAACCTAATATTTAACTTCTGTTCATGTTTCTCTAATTTTATGACCTGCCATTTAAACTGAAGTAACTATTACTGCTAAAAATACAGAATGCTTGTCTAAGGTTCTGCCTATGCACATATTGTTTCATTTCCCTGACATTCATTACTTTCCCCATTTATCAATGTGAATTATTCCTCCTTGAAAAATTCTTGCTGTTATCTCCACCAGCATACACAATCTATTACAATCTGTCAAAAAGAGAGAGAGAAAGGGAGAGAGAGAGAGAGATACAGTAGGCCCAAATGGAGTCTCTTGGTCTAAGCCCATGTCACTAAACAGAAACTTAGTATTTCATTTAATTACAATTTCAACACCTCCCAGAAATGGAATCTGAAGCGAGTCAATCTGAAATTACCTGGTCAGCACCATTTAGGTAATCTTCTTGATAGACCCCTACAGTCCCCCAAAGTAAAGTGACCTGGCCACAATACACTCTTTGCCAGTAGATGCTTTCTCTCACCCCCTTCTGCATATAAAAGTCTTCAATTTTGTACATCTCCTTGGAGACATTTCCTGTTTCCTAGGTGATGTACTGCCCAACTCATGAATCATTAAACAAAACCAATAAGATATTTCAAATTTACTTAGTTGAAAAAAAAATGACAGATCTGGTCACAGTATCAAGATACAAAGGAAACTCTTGACAGCTTCGTGGAGGTAGAAGCAGGTATGGTTTCTATACCTCTTTGAGTTTCTTGGTATTTCTCACCATTTCCGAGAGCCATGGGTGTCTTTCAGTTCTGAACTCTGCCATCTTTGTGTTGAGTTCCTGATATAGTTGGCTTTCTAGTCTAGTCAACTTGAGATGACCTATGTTCCATGCACAACCCAAGTACCTAGCCCTTGGGTAAGTCTGTAATTCCCCAGTTGTTTGGAATCCCTCTTCATGTTTCACACTGAGAGCTGCTGGTGGCTGCTAGTCAGAGTAGGGCTGGGTCTGATTTAAAAACCTACTGGGTCTGTAGTCAGACTAGGTACAACTTAAGCAGGAGTTGGTCTAGTGTGATACCATAGGTGGATAAAATTTTGATTTAAGACTGAATAAGCAGTTTATCCCAGTCTGTGGCCCCTGTTTGTTGGGGTCTCCTGGTTCAATGCTTTCCTCAGTCACCAGTTCTACACTGGGAATTGTTGGTGGTGCAGAAAGTCCTTATACTGGCCAGTCCACAGAATATATATTTTGTTATTGCTGGTGTGTTAATGTGCACAAGCTTGCTTGTCTTATTTTATGTGGGTAAAAGCTATTGCTGATGGAAATTTTGGCAGTCAAAAGCTGCAAAATTTGTGGGTTTGGGTCAAGAACAGAAAAGCTTCTATAGCACTTGCCACCTAACTTTAAGACTCTGATGTTAGGATGAGTTGATCATGGAATGGGCTAGATTGACACAAGGTCACCTCCCAATCTGAAGAAAATTTCTGTTTGATAAGGTACCCTATAAAACACTACATAATCCCCAATGCAGTGGAAATTTCTCTTAGGTACTAATTTGGTTCTGAGAGACCCACATCTTAGTTTTAAAAAAAAATCCTTAAGTTCTGAAAGGTTTAATGTATCACTTTTCAGTACACTCACTCATTTTATGCCTGAAAACTATAATCCTGTAAGGTGTGGATATCTACACAAAATTCTATATCTTACTACATAGAACTTATTTTGAATTTTGAGAACATGGCTTGGAAACTGTGATGTTGGGGGCTCCAGAATATGGCTGGAGAGAAATGTGGGCATATTTCATTTGCACTTATATATGGCTGGACTGAAATGTACATTGCCACCCTCTCCCTACCTCCCTCCCCCCAGCAACCCTCAGTTTGTTTTGTGAGTTTAAGAGTCTCTTATGGTTTGTCTCCCTCCCAATCCCATCTTGTTTCATTTTTTTCCTTCCCTACCCCCAAGCCCCCTGACATGCCTCTCAACTTCCTCATATCAGAGAGATCATATGATAATTGTCTTTCTCTGATTGATTTATTTCACTCAGCATAATACCCTCTAGTTCCATCAACGTTGTTGCAAATGGCAAGATCTCATTTCTTTTGATGGTTTCACAGTATATATATACCACCTTTTCTTTTTCCATTCATCTGTTGATGGACATTTAGGTTCTTTCTATAGTCTGGCTATTGTGGACATTGCTGCTATAAGCTTTCATGTGTACGTGCCTCCTCGGATCACTACATTTCTATCTTTAGGGTAAATACCTAGTAGTTCAATTGCTGGGTCATAGGGTAGCTCTGTTTTCAACTTTTTGAGAAACCTCCCTGCTGTTTTCCAAGCAGCTGCACCAGCATGCATTATCACCAACAGTGTAGGAGGGTTCCACTTTCTCTACATCCTAGCCAACATCTATCATTTCCTTATTTGTTAATTTTAACCATTCTGACTGGTGTAAGGTGGTATCTCATTGTGATTTTGATTTGTATTTCCCTGATGCCGAGTGATGTGGAGCACTTTTTCATGTGTCTGTTGGCCATCTGGATGTCTTC